>NC_091793.1:139676666-141075833 GCF_041296235.1 Equus asinus | reverse complement strand
GGGACAGTCAGCGCCCTCCTCTCCAGAGGCAGTGAGCTGCAACTGAGAAAAGGGAAAAACTTAAGTGGAAATTTAAGAGTTTATTGTTATACTGGACTGAACATTTGAATTGCTGACTCTAAGACATCTTATTAACTGAAAGTGATCAGAATAGTCAGAGGGCTTGTACCAACTTACACTGAGGGACTGAGTTCCACAAATAAATTTAATGTCTCTTTAAATGAATTTATAAATAAATAAATTTCAAGAGACATTAGGTGACTTCCATTTCTTGTAATGATGTAAAAAGTCACAAGAAACTGTTGCTTTCATTCTAGCAACAAGAACACTAAGAGAAGTTATTAAATCATAGTTGTGGCTGTTTTTTCTTAATCTGTCAGAGAGCTAACAACACAAAGAAATCTGAATGAACTAAGTCCAGCAAGCGACAAGCCTCTCCTAGGAGAAAAGAGAGTCATGGCCGTGTGCATCCCTGGGACAGTGGTGAGAGAGGAAACTCTGACATAAACAGGTGGAAGGAAGGACCAGCTGAAATCTGCACATGCTCGTGATGGACGCATGTGGACTGCACAGTGGACGTGAAACACAGGGATTCCCAGACACAGAGCAAGTCTGCACTAATTTAGAACTCCTGCCCACAGTCTTTCACTAAGTTCCTGGGGTTGGTTCTCAGAAGGCTGTGGGTATGGCAGGAGAATCAAGAGAAATCCCCTCTGAGGATCTGCAGGGAGAAATGAGGCCGAATGGTAAATATGTCAGTATGCAGATATGTATAATTATTGATTGTCTAAAGCAAAAATATAGCAATGTATTTGGAGACCTATAGCATTTGTATAAGTAAAATTTATAACCATAAGAACACTAAGGATTGGAGGAGGGAATAAGCTTCCTTATACCATTGGAAGATTCAAGAAGTCTTCAAGAAGACATAATCGTCCTCTAAACGTGCGTGCATCTAACAAAAATGTTTCAAAATAAATGGACCAAAAGCCAAGAGAATGAAAGGGAAAGTTGGAAATTTCACTTGTTTTTAAAAAGATGGAAATAGAAAATTTTAAAATCCTTATCTCACAGTTAATAAAACCAACAGACAAAATCAGTAATGACAAAGAAAGTATGAAAACTGCTATCGGTCCCACAGCTAATTGATGTTTAGAACAGTAACTGCAATACTCAAAAGACACACTCATCTCAAACGCACGTGGAGCATCAAATGCACAAGGTAGGCATACAGAGCATACTTTCTTATGACATTAATACCGAATTAGAAACCGGCCATGACAAGACAGCTAGGAAATCCTCAAGTATTTGGAAAGTTAGCTACACACATCTAAATAACCCATAGGTCAAAGAAGAAATCACAAGGGAAATTAGAAAATATTCTTAACTGAATGGTAATGAAAATATCACACACTAAAGTTTGCGAGGTACATTAAAGCAATCTTAGCAGGCAGTTTATTACTTTGAATGCCTTTATTAGAAAATAAGAATGATATTAAAAAATTGATCATCTAAGTTTCCTCTTAAGGAACTGTAAAAAGAAGAGAAAATTAAACCCAAACTAAGTACAAGAAAGGAAATAATATATATGAGAGCAGAAATTAATTAAGTAGAAAAGAAAAATAATAGAGAAAATCAATGAAGTCAAAGATGTCATTAAAAAATTAATAAAATTGATAAACCCCTAGCAAGATTGATCAAAAGACAGAGACAGAGAGAGACTACATCAATAAATGCATGAAAAAGGCAATTTTATTACTAATCTATACTCAAAAGATAATAAGGGATATTACAAGCAATTTATGTCACTTGTAAAGAAGCGTAAAGGGTCTTAAATTGTCAAGGGCTGTGAAGATTTCGCTATATTTGCAATCTAATGAGTTTCACGCCTCCTGGCAGAAGACATGAGACTCCTGGGTCAGAGACAAAGGACAATATTACTCCTGACACAGCAAGCTGTGTGAGTTTCATGTCTGAGTAGGTTCTCCTCTCATCCCCAAGTTCCATCAGGTGACACAAGCAGTTCAGGTGGATGCTGCACACACGGTTAGCTTGTGTCACAGCTGAGGAATCCTAAGGTTAGGCAACTCCAGTCTTTGATAAGGAGCTGTAAGCAAACCTGCCTGACCTTTGCCCTGGAGGGAAACATTATCTTTATCATACTGGACAGCAAACAAACCTGCCCTCTACTCTGGATGGAGAAACTATCTTGATCTTCCAAGACTATTTGCCATGCATATAACTTGAAAACATAGTCTAAAGCAAAAACTGTTAGTGCTTCTGCTCACAAGACATGCAGAAATTTGACAGGTCCATGGAGAATTATATGCCAACACAAGTTAGCTGGACTGGACAAATTCTTCAAAACACACAGCTTACAAAAACCAACACAAAAGACATAGGATATTAAATAGCTCTATATCTAGTAAACAAATTAAATTTGCAATTGAAACATTGCACAAAGAAATTTCAGGTTGTATCAGTTTATTCTATCAAAAATTTTAAGAAGAAAACTCAGCAAATAGGAGCGAACATTTATCATTTTTGTGATGCTAGCATAATTCCAATAAGAATACTTAATGAAACTATTTTTTAAAGTTACAGACCAATACCCCATATGAACATAGACATGAGTAAACTAAAGAAAGTATTAGCAAATTTAATGCAGCAATACATAAAAACATGCCCAAATTAGTTTTATTCCAGGAAGATAAAGTTAGTTAGTTATCTGAAAAATCAGTGACTGACACGAACATAATAATGGATATAAAAATGTAATTATCTTAATAAATGCAAAAAAAATTTGACAAAATTCAGTGCCTATTCATGATAGAAATTTTCAGCAAATGAGGAATAGAAGGTAACTTTTTCAATGTGATAAAGGTCCTATTATAGAAAAGCTACAGGTAATATCATGAACACCTTTTCTCTATGATCCAGAGGAAGGCAAGGACATATGTACACTCTTACCACTTCTACTAACCATTGTACTGAAGTCTAGTCTAGCGCAATAAGAAAAGAAAAAGAAATATAAAGCACAAAGATTGGAGAAGAAAAGGTAAAGCTGTCACTATCTGCAGACTACAAGATTACACGCATGATTTTGTATTTAAAATGCTCTTTGAAATGTACCAAAATCTACTATAACTAACTGGAGGGAATTTAACAAGGTAGTATGACACATGATCAATTTGTATTTTCACATACTAGCAAAAAATCAGAAATGAAGTTCATTTAAAAAAACTATAGTAGCTTCTAAAAAAATCAAACACTTGGAAATTAAACCAATGAAAGATGGGCATAGCTACATAGTGAAAATTACAAAAGATTGCTAAGAGAAATGAAAACACAAATAACGGGCAAGGAAAGGGGAGAAATATACAGTGTTCAATACTGCTAAGATATCTATTCTTCCCAAATTCATCTATAGATTCAATACAATCCCAAACTCAGTGAAGTTTTTTGAAGAAATTTAAGTTGATCCTAAATTTTTTCTGAAAATGCTAATGATCAAGAAGAGCCAAAACAATTTTGAAAATGAACAAATTGACAGTTTAGAAGGCCTATACTATCCAATATCAACAATTACTGAGGAACTATAGCCATCAGGACAGTTTGAGATCACCATAAAGGTAGAGAAATAGATCAATGAAACGGAATATAGAGTAGGTGCATTGACCCACTCAGGTGGTTTTTAACCAAGGCACCAAGTCAATTCAATGGAGCAAAGAAAAGTCTTTTAACAAATGGTGAGAGGGTAAGATAATCGGATATCTGTATGAAAAATAAAACAAAAAGAATCTTGTAATGGCTGCTTTGGTGCACCGTCCAGATCCCTCCTTCAAACTCATTTTCTCTGCAGCTGGAGTGTTGGCTGCTGACGGCTCACAGCTGAGTCCCTTCCGCTCCAAGAATTGTTGTGGCCAAGAATGTGACAACTTCTCCTTGGTGAGAGCCAGCATCTAACAACTGGCCAATGTAGAGGTACAAAGGAGGAGCCCCCTTGCCTCATTTGGGGCAATGCTGAAGAGCTATCCCACATGCGAGACTCCTCAGAGGATTGACTGAGGCCTCTTTTGCATCACAGTTCAATTCTTCCCTCTGCCCAATCCTGCTCCCTTCACCCCTCACATGTATTTTTACTGTAAACACTCCTCAGTAAACCTCCTGCATGCAAATCAGGTTCATGGAGAACTCAGTCGAAGCAAATTTGACCCTTACCTCATTCCATACCAAAAGAAACAATTTGAGATGGATTATAGATCTGAGGGCAAAAGAAATCCTCAGCAAATGAGGAATAGAAAGGAGATTTTTCACTGTGATAAAAGTCATGTATGGAAAACCTAAAGGCAATATCATGCATCATAAAACCGTGATCGCCTTTCTCTATGATCCAGAACAAAGCAAGGATGTACACTCTTACGACTTCTATTAAACATTGTACTGAAGTCTAGTCTAGTGCAATAAGAAAAGAAAAAGAAAAGGTAAAACTGTAAAAGTGAAAAAGTAAAACTACAAAACTTCTAGAAGAACTCATAGGAGAATGTCTTCATGACTTTGAGCTGGTCAAAGATTCCTTAGGACACAAAATGCGCTATTCATTAAAAGGGAAACATTAATAAATTTGATTTCATAAAAATTAGAAATGCCTGCTCATCAAAGCAGACCATCCAGAAAATGAAAGGCAAGTCACAGACTGGGGAAAAAGTACTTATAATACCTTAAAAAGGAACTTATATCCAGAAATATAAAAAACTCTTAGAAATCAACAATATACAGACAAATGAGCCCTTTAAAAATGGGCAGAAGACGTAAACCAGAAGAAATTTACGCAAGGCCACAAGCACAGGTTTAACATCACTGGTCATGATGGAAATGCAAACTGAAACTGCAAGGAGATACTGCTTCACAATCACTTAGAATGGCTCAAATTAAAAGAGTAACAATATAAGGCGAGGCTGTGGAGCACCTGGAGCTCTTATACACTGTTGGTGGAGTGCAAAACTCCGTAAAAACCTCTGAAAAGTTTTTTCAGTTCCCTATGAAGTTAAATATACAACCATTCCATGACTCGACAATTCCACTTCTACATACAAAATGAAAGCTTTGGGGATGGCCCCGTGGCCGAGTGGTTAAGTTTGCACACTCCGCTTCGGCGGCCCAGGGTTTCACCAGTTTGGATCCTGGGCGTGGGCATGGCACCACTCATCAGGCCATGCTGAGGCGGCGTCCCACATAGCACAACCAGAAGGACCCACAACAAAATATATAACTATGTACTGGGGGGCTTTGAGGAGAAGAAGAAGGAGGAAAAAAAAAAGAAAGCTTATATCCACAAAAAGACTTGTACAATAATGTTCCTAGCAGCCTTCTTCATAATAGCCAAAAACTGGAAACAGCCCACATGTCCATCAGCAGAAGAGATAAATAAACTGTATTATATCTGTTCACTAGAATACTACTTGGCAATTAAAAGAAATGAACTACTGATACACCCCTCAATATGGACGAATCTCAGAAGCATGCTGAAGGAGAAAAGCAGACACAAAAGAATCATGGTGTTTGATTCCATTTACATGAAATCCAAGAAGAAAAAATAAATCTATGGTGATAGAAGAGAGCGAATAATTGCCTCTAATTGATTGTAAAGGGGCATAGTGAAATTTTTTGTGGTTGAAATGTTCTATAGTATTTTTACTTGCAGAGTATTTGGGAGAATATCAAGCTTGCTCTTTCTTTGTGATGCCACATTGCCTTACTCTGATAAGTAAAGCCTCCTCAACAGTTGCTAAGAGATCAGGAAGAAGTATGATGGATCCTATTTTAGTTATAGTAGTCTTCTTAATAGCTTCTTTTTGTGGTTTTCTACCAGGAACAGTACCATTCTGCAACGAGGGGCATTTGGAGATGTGTCGGAGCAGTTTTTGGTTGTCATAGCAACACTGGCACTGCTAGTATTTCCTCGGCGGGAACCAGAAATGCTAAATATCCTGCAACGTACAGGATAGTCCTCTGCACAGAAGGATTGTTCCCCTCAATGTCAGTAACACCTGTTTTAGTCTGCTCAGACTGCCATAGCAAAATACTGTAGAATGGATGGCTTGAAAGCAAACATTTACTTTCTCATAGTTCTGGAAACTGAAAGTCTGAGATCAGTGCGCCAGCCTGGCCGGGTTCTGGTGGGAGCCCTCTTCCTGGCCTCCGGATGACTGCCTTCTTGCTGTGTCCTCGTGTGGGGGGACAGAGCCAGTGCAAGCTCTCTGCTGTCTCTTCCTATAAGGACACTGATTCTATCAGATTAGGGCCCCACCCTTATGACCTCATTTAACCTTAATTACTTCTTACTACAAACATAATCGCATTGATAGGTAGGTCTTCAGAGTATAATTTTGGGGGGACACAATTGAGTCTATAGCACATCCCTATTGAGAACAGTAAGGGTTAGTCTGTTCCAGCTTAGGGTTATACTAAGACACTGAAACTAACATTACTCCTTTAGGTTAAAAGACAATGATGCCTTCAGGATAAATCTAACGCCCCATCGTGGTGCTCAAGGTCCTTTATATCCCGGCCCCAAAGCGTTTTTCCAGCCTCATTTCTGGCCAGTGCCCCAAGTTACTGACTATTGCCCAAATTCCATTTTCTCTCCCACTCCTCTGCCTTGGCCCATGTCATGTCATTCCTTCAGTTGGAATGTTGCTCTCTTGTCAGTCTGCCTGGGAAGCACCTACTCATCTTTAAAAGGCTTAGCGCACGTGACCTCCTCTTGGCCACTTCTTCTCGCCATTGCCACTGTCAGAATTAGTTTCTTCCTTGGATTATATTGAAATTACCTACGGCCTGTCTCTTGTACAGAGTTTGATCATTCTGTCTCCAGCATCTAACAATATAAGGTATGTGCTCAATAAATATTTCTTGAATTGCATTAAAATTGAATTAATGTCAATTGTGACATCATTTATTTTTACCTACTTCCAACTCTGCCATGTACTTCTTTTTTTCTCTGTCTCCTGTTATAGGAAATTATGAGTTAGCACCAACACCACCCTCATGCCTTCATTTCTTCTCTCGCCACTCTCCTGATATTATTACGTCACAACCTTTTGTAAAGTGAATATTCGTTGTTTACTCTATAATAGTGATGTATGTACAATCATGAATGATTATATCTCATTCCTTTTTTTCTTTTATATTTTTCCATACCAAATAAATAATCTGTCTGATTCATAGCTGGTCCTTGTCTTGGACAAGTAATGTCATGTTCCTCAAAAGTCTCCACCACCAAATTCTCTCTCAACACAAATTTTGACTTTCTTAAAATCTAGAGAGATCCTTTTGTTGGAAGATGAAACTCTCAATCACATATACATTAGACAAAGAAGCTAAACGTGTTGCTTACTAAGCAGTGGAGAACTATTCTGATAAACCTCAGTCTCTCTGCACAAAACGGGACTTGATGTCCTACAGGGCTTAGACCCGTGGAGTTCCAGGGTTGGCAGGCGCTCTGAAGCAGAGGTGTTCAGAGCTGGGCTCACTTTCAGCTGTGGAGTTTAGAGATCAGCTGACCTCCAGAAGCAATTCCTGGAGTGACGCTGTCACTGACTGGCCGAGCTTCAAAGGCATGGGGCTATCAATGCTTGATTAGTGTGGGTTTAATACTTGTTCTGTGGTTACTTGTTTACTACCTTGGACTAGGACCAAAGAACAGTCTTTTAATCCTCATTTTCAAATTAAGGGGAAGATCTTTCCAGTTAGGGCATGCATCAGAATTGGTTGGGCACATGAAAAGATGTTCAGCAATGTTAGCTATCAGGGAAATGCAAATCAAAACTACAGTGAGATATCACCTTACTCCCATCAGAATGGCTATAATTAGCAAGACAGGAAACAGCAAATGTTGGAGAGGATGTGGAGAGAAGGGAACCCTTGTACACTGCTGGTTGGAGTGCAAACTGGTGCAGCCACTATTGAAAACAGTATGAATATTCCTCAAAAAATTAAGAATAGAACTACCATATGATCCAGCTAGTCCACTGCTGGGTATTTATCCAAAGAACTTGAAAACACAAATGCATAAAGATACGTACACCTCTGTGTTCATAACAGCATGATTCACAATAGCCAAGACTTTAGAGGCAAGCTAGGTGCCCATCAAGGGACAAATGGATAAATAAGATGTGGTATATATACATAATGGAATATACTACTCAGCCATAAGAAATTATGAAATCCGGCCATTTGTGACAACATGGAGGACCTTGAAGGTATTATGCTAAGTGAAATAAGTCAGAGGGAGAAAGTCAAATACCATACGATCTCACTCATAAGTAGAGGATAAAAACAATGACAAACAAGCACATAGCAACAGAGACTGAATTGGTGGTTACCAGAGGGGAAGTGGAGAGGCAGGAGGGTGAAAGCACCTGTGATTAAGCACGTGTGTCTGGTGATGGAGGGTAATTAGTCTTTGGGTGGTGAACATGATGTAGTCTACACAGAAATCAAAATATATAATGATGTACACCTGAAATTTATGTAATGTAATAAACCAATGTTACTGCAATAAAAAATAAACTAAATAACTAAATAAACTAAAATAAAAAATAAAAACAGTTCTAATCATAAGAAAAAGAATTGCCTGGAGTGCCTGTTAAAACACAGATCACTGGGCGCCGCCTCAGATTTATTATCTAATGGTTCTGGAATTTCACCCAAGGATGTGCTTTTCTTATTCTTTTTTTAATTAAAAAAAATTTTTATTGCAGTTGTAATAGCTTATAACATAGTGAGATTTCAGTTGTACATTATTTTTTGTCATACACCATGTAAGTATGGCCCTTGTGCCCATGCTCCACCCCTCTTCTACTGGTAACCACTAATTTATTCTCTTTGTCCGTAAGTTTGTATATATTCCACATATGAGTGAAATCATGGTGTTTGTCTTTCTCTTTCCAGCTTATTTCACTTAACATAATACCCTCAAGGTCCATCCATGTTGTTGCAAATGGCAGGATTTCGTCCCTTTTTTATGGCTGAGTAGTATTCCATTGTATATATGTACCACAGCTTCTTTATCCAATCATCAGTTGATGGACACTTGGGTTGCTTCCACATCCTGGCTGTTGTGAAAAATGCTGCAATGAATATAGGGGTGTGTAAGTCTCTTTGAATTGTTGATTCCAGTGCTTTGGGTAAATACCCAGTAGTGAGATAGCTGGGTCATGTGGTATTTTTATTTTTAACTTTTTGAGAAATCTCCATACTGTT
Source organism: Equus asinus (assembly GCF_041296235.1). Classification (NCBI taxonomy): domain Eukaryota; kingdom Metazoa; phylum Chordata; class Mammalia; order Perissodactyla; family Equidae; genus Equus; species Equus asinus. Next base: position 141,066,566 of record NC_091793.1, on the reverse strand, counting down.
CTGCACAGTCCTGCACCAGTTTGCATTCCCACCAGCAGTGTATGAGGGTTCCCTTTTCTCCACATCCTCTCCAACATTTGTTGTTTTTTGTCTTGGTGATTATAGTCATTCTGACAGGTGTAAGATGGTATCTAAGTGTAGTTTTGATTTGCATTTCCCTGATGATTAGTGATGTTAAGCATCTTTTCATGTGCCTATTAGCCATCTGTATATGTTCCTTGGAAAAATGTCTGTTCATATCTTCTGCCCACTTTTTGATTGAGTTGTTTGTTTTTTTGTAGTTCATTTTTGTGAGCTCTTATATATTACGGAGATTAACCCCTTAACAGATATATGATTTGAAAATATTTTCTCCAAGTTGGTGGGTTGTTTTTTCATTTTGATCTTGATTTCCTTTGCCTTCCAGAAACTCTTTAGTCTGATGAAGTTCCATTTGTTTATTTTTTCTTTTGTTTCCCTTGTCTGCGTAGACATGGTATTCGAAAAGATCCTTTTAACTCTGACATCAAAGAGTGTACTGCCTATATTCTCTTCCAGAAGTTTTACGGTTTCAGGTCCTACCTTCAGGTGTTTGGTCCATTTTGAGTCTATTTTTGTGCATGGGGAAAGATAATGGTCTACTTTCATGCTTTTGCATGTGGCTGTCCAGTTTTCCCAGTACCATTTACTGAAGAGGCTTTCCTTATTCCAGTGTATATTCTTGGCTCATTTGTCAAAGATTAACTGTCCATAGATGTACAGTTTTATTTCTGGGCTTTAGATTCTGTTCCATTGATCTGTGTGTCTGTTCTTGTACCAGTATCATGCTATTTTGATTACTATAGCTTTGTCATATATTTTGAAGTCAGGGATTGCAATCCCACAGCTTTGTTCTTGTTTTTCAGTCTTGCTTTGGCTATTCGGGGTCTTTTGTTGCCCCAGATTAATTTTAAGATTCTTTATTCTATTTCTGTGAAGAATGTCATTGGGATTCTGATTGGGATTGCATTGAATCTGTAGATTGCTTTAGGTAGTATGGATATTTTAACTATGTTTATTCTTCCAATCCATGTGCATGGAATATCTTTCCATTTCTTTATGTCAGTATCGATTTCTTTCAGTAATATCTTATAGTTTTCTTTGTATAGGTCTTTCACCTCCTTGGTTAATTTTATTCCTAGACATTTTATTCTTTTTGTTGCAGTTGTAAATGGGATTTTATTCTTGAGTTCTCATTCTGTTAGTTTGTTATTTGAATATAGAAATGCTACTGGTTTTTGTAAGTTAATTTTGTACCCTGCAACGTTGCTGTAGTTGTTGATTATTTCTAATAGTTTTCCAATGGATTCTTTAGGGTTTTCTCTATGTAAAATCATGTCATCTGCTAATAGCGAGAGTTTCTTGAGGACCTATTTGGATTCCTTTTATTTCTTTTTCTTGCCTAATTGCTCTGGCCCAAACCTCTGGTACTATGTTGAATAAAAGTGGTGAGAGCAGACACCCTTGTCTTGTTCCTGTCCTCAGAGGGATGGATTTCAGTTTTTCCCTTTGAGTATGGTGTTGACTGTGGGTTTGTCATATATGGCCTGTATCATGTTGAGGTACTTTCCTTCTATACCCATTTTATTGAGAGTTTTTATGATGAACAGATGTTAGATCTTGTCAAGTGCTTTCTCTGCATCTATGGAGATTATCATGTGGTTTTTGTTCCTCATTTTGTTAATGTGGTGAATCACATTGATGGATTTGTGGATGTTGAACCATCCCTGTGTCCCTGGTATGAATCCCACTTGATCGTGGTGTATGATCTTTCTAACGTATTGCTGTATTTGGTTTGCCAATATTTTGTTCATGATTTTTGCATCTATGTTCATCAGCCGTATTGGCCTGTAATTTTCCTTCTTTGTGTTGTCCTTTTCTGGGTTTGGTATCAGGGTGATGTTGGCTTCATAGAATGTGTTAGGAATATTTCCATCTTCCTCAACTTTTTGGAATAGTTTGAGAAGAATTGGCAAGAAATCTTCTTTGAATGTTTGGTAGAATTCTTCTGAGAAGCCATCTTGTCCTGGACTTTTATTTTGGGGGAGGTTTTTGATTACTGTTTCAATCTCTTTACTTGTGATTGGTCGATTCAGATTCTCTATTTCTTCTTGATTCAGTCTTGGGAGGTTGTAGGAGTCTAAGAATTTATCCATTTCTTCTAGATTGTCCAGTTTGTTGGCATATAGTTTTTCATAATATTCTCTTATAATCTTTTGTATTTCGGTGGTATCTATTGTAATTTCTCCTCTTTCATTTCTAATTTTATTTATTTGAGCCTTCTCTCTTTTTTTCTTAGTGAGCCTGACTAAGTGTTTGTCAACTTTGTTTATCTTCTCAAAGAATCAGCTCCTTGTTTCATTGATCTTTTTTTACAGTCTTTTTTGTTTCAATTTCATTTATTTCTGCTGTAATTTTTATTATTTTCCTCCTTCTACTGAATTTGGGCTTTGTTTGTTCTTCTTTTTCTAATTCTGTTAGGTGTAGCTTAGGACTGTTTATCTGAGCTTTTTCTTGTTTGTTAACATGGGCCTCTATTGCTATAAATTGCCCTCTTAGGACCACTTTTGCTGCATCCCTTATGAGATGGTTGGTGTGTTGTCATTCTCATTTGTCTCCAAATATTTTTTTATCTCTCCTTTTACTTCTTCAGTGACCCATTGGTTGTTCAGTAGCATGCTGTTTAGTCTTCACATTTTTGTTCCTTTCCCTGATTTTTTCTTGTAGTTGATTTCTAGTTTCATAACATTATGGTCAGAGAAGATAGTAGATATGATTTTAATCTTCTTAAATTTATTGAGGTTTGCCTTCTTTCCCAGTATATGGTCAACCCTTGAGAAGATTCCATGCGCACTTGAGAAGAATGTATACTTTGCTGTTTTGGGATGGAGTACTCTCTATATATCTATTAAGTTCATCTGGTCTAGTTTTTCATTTAATTCCACTATCTCCTTGTTTATTTTTTGTCTAGATGATCTATCCATTGACGTAAGTGGGGTGTTGAAGTCCCCTACTATTATTGTGTTGTTGGTAATATCTCCTTTTAGGTTTGTTAACAGTTGCTTTAAAGAACTTTGGTGCTTCTGTGTTGAGTGCATATATGTTTATAAGTGTTATGTCTTCTTGCTGGAGAGTCCCTTTGATCATTACATACTGCCCCTCTATGTCTCTCTTTACCTGTTTTATCTTGAAGTCTACTTTGTCTGATATAAGTATTGTGACACCTGCTTTCTTTTGTTTGCCATTAGCTTGGAGTATGGTCTTCCATCCCTTCACTCTAAGCCTGTGTTTGTCTTCAGAGCTGAGATGTCTTTCCTGGAGGCAGCATATTGTTGGGTCTTGTTCTTTAATCCATCCTGCTACTCTGTGTCTTTTGATTGGAGAATTCAGTCCATTTACATTTAGAGTGATTATTGATATATAAGGGCTTAATATTGCCATCTTATTGCACATTTTCCAGTTCTTCTGCATATCCTTTGTTTCTTCTCCCAAGTATATCAGGCTACCAATTTGATTAGGTAGTTTTCTATGTTAGTTTTCTTCATTTTCTCCTTGTTTATTGTATATGTCTCTGTTCTCATTATTTCTGTAGTGGTTATCATTAGGTTCATATAAAAAGTCTCAAAGGTGAGATAGTCAATTTTCTGATTGCCTCTTGTTTCCTTAGGCTATACCGATTCCATCCCTTTCCTCTTCCTTTTCTAATTTATTTTTGTTGAATCTTATTCCATCTTGTGTTGTGAGTTTGTGGTAAAGGTGATGATATAATTTTTATTTTGGTGTTTTCCTTTTCTTTATCCTTAATGTAAGAGTCAAGTGTTTACCAACCTGATCTGATAGAGAGCTGCCAATTTCTGATTGTTGCATACCTACTCATAGCCTTGCTCAGGGCTTTGTAGCCCTTTTTCTGTTTTTCTTTTTTTCCTTTCAGGTATTAGAGCCTTCTTGAGGATTTCTTGTAGTGGGGGTCTTGAGGCAATGAACTCCCTTAGCTTTTGTTTATCTGGGACAGTTTTTATTTCTCTAAATAAAAATAGAGAAATAAATTTCTCTAAATTTTTATATCTAAAAGAGTTTTTCTCTGGATAGAGAATTCTTGGCTGGATGTTTTTGTCTTTAAAGATTCTGAACATATCATTCTACTCTCTTCTAGCCTGTAAGGTTTCTGCTGAGAAATCCACTGAAAGCCTGATAGGGGTTCCTTTGTGAGTTATTTCCTTCTGCCTTGCTGCCCTTAAATTTTTTTCTTTGTCATTGACTTTTGCCAGCTTTACTACTATATGCCTTGCAGTAGGTCTTTTTACATTAACATTGTTGGGAGTTCTGATAGCCTCTTTTACATTGATTTCCATCTCCTTCTCCAGGTTTGGAAATTCTCTGCTATTATTTCTTTGAACAAGCTTTCTGCTCCATTCTGCTTTTCTTTCCTCTCTGGAATACCTATAATCCTTGTGTTGCATTTCCTAATTGGGTCAGATATTTCTCTGAGAGCCTCTTCACTTCTTTTTAGTCTTATTTCTCTCTTCTTCTCCCTCTGAAGCATTTCTATAGTATCGTCTCCTAAATTGCTAATTTGGTCTTCCATATTGTCAATTTTGTTGTTTAGGGAGTCCAGATTTTTTAATCTCATCCATTGTGTTTTTCATCTCCAACAATTCTGATTGGTTCTTCTTTAAAGTTTCAATGTCTTTTGTGAAGAAGCTCCTGAATTCGTTAATTTGTCTTTCTATGTTCCCTTACAACTCATTGAATTTTTTTTTATGATAGCTATTTTGTATTCTTTGTCATTTAGGTTATGGATTTCTGTGTCTTCAGGATTGGCTTCTGGGTACTTGTCATCTTCCTTCTGGTCTGGAGATTTAATGCCCTTTCTCATATTGCTTGATGGTATTGATTTTTGCCTCTGCATGGCATTATTTTCTGGTAGCTGCTGCCACATGCTTCCACTGGGTGAGGATCAGGTGCTATGTATTCTGTGTCCAGCATGATCTGGGGATCCCCAGCTCTGGCCACTGGCTGCTTTTCTCACTGTGTGATGCTCTGGCCAATGGCAAATCTGGAGCACTGGGCAGGGGTAGAGGTATTCTCCCTCCCTGTGCTTCTTTCAGCCTCTGCTTCTCACTCTGTGTGGAGCTCTGGGTGATAGCAGGACTGGAGTGCCAGGTGGGATAAGGAGCACTTTCTTATACTTACATGCATCCCCCAACCGATGCCTCTCTCTCTATGTGATGTTCTGGGCGCTCATGGGGCTCCACCTGCTACTGCTTCTCTCTCCGTGTGGTGCTCCCCAAGATTGTGGGGCTGGAGCACAGGGCTGGAGCACTGGGCAGGACCACAGCTCCTCTCCCCGTCTGAGCTACTCTTCTAACCAGCCCCTTTCTCACCGTGCCACTCTTCTAACTAGCCCCTATCTCACTGCACCACTCTCCTGGCAAATGTGTGGCTGGAGTGCCAGGTGGGAACAGATCACTGCTCCCCAACTGTGCCCCTCCCCCAGCCGTGGGTCCTTTCTCTCCATGGAGCTCCTACCAAGCAGCTTCACCTTCCTCCGGAGGATACAGCCTCACCACCACCTTCAGGCGCATGGTTGCATGGGTCTCCCAGACGTCTCCTATGTTGTGTGTGCGTCCTCTGTTGGTGTTTGAATGTCCTTCAAGTTGCATTTTAGAAGGGAGAGTCCAAGGGAAGAGCTCATTCTGCCATGATGCTGACATCACTGTCAAGAATGTGCCTTTCTAACAAGTCCCCAGGTGATGCTGGGGTGGAGGCTACACTTTGGGAACCACTGAGTTAGAGAATAGCAATGTCACAGGAGTAAACAGTGATTAGGGCTGGCCAGGTTTAAAGAGCTGTTTGTTGGTGGTAACCTGCAAGATGAAGTGGGTCATGGCTGGATGGAGGAGAGTTGAGGCAATGGATAGAGGCATGAGCAAGGGCAGAGGCTACCATGGCCAGCAGGGCTCAAGAGCCCTTGATGCGGAATATCTGCCAGAGAGGCATCAAAAAAGATAGCTTTGCTCTCTTCCTTCCACACAATGTATGAATGAATGCTTTTCGTTTCTAAATTGTCAGTTAGACAAAGGAAGTTACTTTACCTTATTTTTTTCCTTTTTGTAAACATAAAATACCTAAACAAAGTAAGATTTTGATGCCCCTTTTCTTCTCAATGTATGTACATAAATTTTGCTGTTGCTAATTAGCACATCCATTCAGGGTGGTGGATACATCTGAGCAGGGAATTTCGTACCTTAAGAAGAGGAATATCCCCAGAGGGAAGAATGTGCATCATCAGTTCCTAACACATGAAAGATGTATGTTGAAAAATCAAGGTCCATGCTCAAATGTGCAATATATTTTTTTGTCTTAAATCCATTCCAGCACAAGAAATATGGTTCCAACTAGATTGGAGATTTTTCTTCTCTTAAGAAATGTGATAGTTGCCAACTAGTGATGGAGTTTCCAGAATTTTTCTCCCAATACTTAACAGATGAATTTATTGGATGGGAAAGTAAGAGCAAACCTAAGCTTCTTTGGAAGCATGCCCAAACTCAGCAACAGTGATATCAATCAGTGTCACGTGGAGGGATGTGTAAAAGACAGGAAAAGAATAAAGCAAACACAAAACCACCAAAAAGGCAGCAAAGTAGAGCCTCTCTAACCTTAATGACGTATCGGAGTCAGGGTATGAGTCTTACCAATCCGTCAGCATTGCTCAGTGGCTTGTCAGGGCAACCAGAAGGAATGACAGCATCCTCTCTGAAGTAATGAATGCTCAAGGACACAGCATGCTGTCCTTTCTGTTCTCTATAAAGGCTATGACAGCTCTGACCTGCCACAATGCAGATCGTCTCCACAGAAGGTAAGACCACCCATTTTTGGAAGCACCAATAGCTTTAAGAGAAGTTTCCAAAAACCAGAGGCTATAAATCTCTACATTTTGAAATGATAGACTCTTTCTTAATGGTGGACAAATGCAAGGAACTGGGCACAGAAATTCGTACTTCTCCCTGCTTTTAATTCCCAATATCCGATAGTTCACGGCCCTTCCCAACTGAGTTTTCTAGGCTTATTTCTGCCTACCTAACAGAGTGAATCAGTTACCAGATGTGCAAATTCTCAGCCAGAGCAACATCTAGTTTAACAATATTTTATTTTCATTTTGTTCACGACAAGTGAGCAAGCACTCTATAGGTAGGATGTTTTTTAAGTTTCTCTCATGAATCTCATGGACAACTCCAGAAGGTCCACAGTGACACAGACTTTCTGTGCACACACCGTTTGCCCACTTTCTTTTCACTGAGGGATATGCTGGACTGGTCTGACGTTACTGATTCAACAAACATGTCTGTGCAGCAACCCTGTGCCGGGTCCCATGCTTGGTGCTGTGCTTCCTAAGCGAGTCAAGTCTGCAGACGTCTGCAGTGTGGTCTCTTGTTTCCTCACTAGCTTCTTAAACCTGACATCATACAATTAGAGTTCTGTTTCTTTGGTTCAAAATAAACAGGGGTTTTGTTCCTTGTCAAAAAAAATGTAAATAATATTGGATGAGTAACATGGTCATTTAAACTTTTCTGCCACTTAACCCAAGAGTGTGATGCTTTCCAACAAACAGATTTGGGCTAGAAGAAACTGAAGAGCCCAGGATCTAAAGGGTAGGGAAAAAGCAGGTGGGTCTGGAATAATGGGGACGCCTGAGACTCATCTCACTTCTGCCCGACTCAGGGCCTTAGCCACAGCACTCCATTTTTTGTACATTTTCCAAATGTCTAGCTTTGCTTCTCAAAACATGGTCCCTTATCTTGTGCTATTGAAATCTCCTGGGAGCATTGGTCTAGATACACAGAGTGCAAAGTCTAACAGACAAGTAGGAAATCTACGTGGACTAGCTGCCACCACAACCACCCCCGTAAACCTAGCTCTTCCTTGTCCCTCCATTAAACATGCCTACCATGCCTACCATGTGCCAGTCACTGCCAGGTGCCAGAGACACAATAGAATAAAACACACACGTTCTTCTCCCAGAGTTTACATTTTAGTGGTGAACATAGACGTGGAAAGCAGTCATTTCAATAAGTTGTGATGAGTGCCATAAAAAAATAAGAATTTGCCTGCCCAGCAGGACATAGTTAGGGAACCTAACCCAGTCCGGGGCAGGCTGTGAGGGAAGACAAGTAGGAATCAGCCAGGAGGAAAGGATTTAAGGTCAAGAGTGGGAATATCATTTGAGGCAGAGGAAACAACACATATAAATGTCTAGAGTGAGGATGGGTATAAAATAATAAGAACATATTGGTCTCTGCCCCAGTTCTGCTAATATTTGATCTTTGACCCTGGTTCCTGACACAGAGATCCTAAAACTCTAGTAATTTCCTGAGTAATGGGGGTGATAGGAGCACCTTACAAGGGCTCCTAAATCCCTTAGGATTTCCTGGGTGATAAGAGCATCTTTCATTCTAACAAAGCAAATTTTGGTGGGATCCTGGATGGAGGCTGGTCACCAGAAAGGCCAATCAGGATTAGAAGCTTGGAACTTTCAGCCCCACCTCCCATCCTCCGGGGAGGGAAGAGGAGCTAGGAATTGAGGTAATAATGGATCACGCCTACATGATGAGCCTTCATAAAAAACCCTCAAGTACAGGATGGGCCAGGCCTCAACCCATTTAGAATGGAACTAGTATACACAGAGAGATGTTTAGAGCGTGATGATCATAAGGATTTACTTTGCAAAAAGTCTACTTACCTTCTAATTTTGAGGTCTCAAAGAAGAAATTAAAAGCCATTTTACTATGTTGGAGGGAAGGCTGGCACCTCTTTGGTCTCCAGCCCACACCACTTCCCAGTCTCCTTGGGCATCTATAAGGTCTTCAGCTTTTCCAGTGGAAGCTAATCTGTATTTCTAGGGAACCACAATAAAACCCAGCCGAGTTCTGCCAGGCTGGCCCAGCTGTGGGCTGTTCCTCCCTCCTACATGTCCTCGTCTTCTGCCAATGGGTGTCTCCCTGAGGATGAAGCAGAATCTTTTTGGGTAAAAGTGGAGTCTACAAAACTGTCTCCTGGTGTCAGTCAGGGTCCCACTAGGAGAAGCAACCCCACCAGTTATTTTAAAGGAAGGAATTCAGTACTAACAACTGTTCGTTAGACGTAAAGAATTGTCAACTGGAAAGGAGAACACTAAGGGGAGATGAAGGAGCAGCTGCAGGACGCAGCCGTCACTCCAACACAGAGAGAAGCCGCAAAGGGAAGAGGCTGGAGACTGGAGGAGGAGCTCTTCTGAGGTGGGGGTGCCCAGGGTGGGAAACACTGAAACTGGACTCCACTGCAGCTGCCGAGGCACACAGCCGGCCGGGTGGACTCACAGGAGAGGGAGCTGAGAGGGAGCCCACAGGAAGCAGACGCCAAGGAGGAAGTCCATACTTCCTGCCCCAGCCTTGCCGTCCCCTCCAGCACCCCCTACTGGCAAAGCCCAGCATGGCAACAGCTGGCAAAGCAGAAGTAGGTGGGCAGAGTCCCAGCCCTGATGCTTTCTGACGCTGCGTCAGAAAGAAGCATGCAGAAGGGCGGGTTTAAAGTTGAGACGTAATAGCTGACACTCTTCTATTCCTTGGAAAAAAGTTCTTTAGTAAAAAGTAGACTATAACTTCCAGTTTTAAATTCAACATTAGTGTCCAAAAACACGGATAAAAAATAAAACGTCTACTCTAAGTACAATGGATTTTATAAGAGTTAGCCACCACTGGCACAAAGTGCAATAAATAACAATATGGCTAATTTTCTTAGAGATGGCGAATTTTACTTTAAGCCAAATGTGGTAGCTTTAGTTACTGGTCTCATTTGTTTCTCCCCTGTACAGAATTAGACAGCCACACCTCCGCCTGTCTTTATGGTGGGCAGAATGTACTCTTCTAGCTCTTGATTTGTGTTCTGACGTGTGACTTGTTTTAATCAATGAGATATTAGGGAATGTGACCAGAGCAGATTGAATTTGCACAGTTGAGCTTTTGTGCTTTGCTGACCTCCCATGAGATTAACATGTCCCCAGTGTAGCTGCTGCCCTCCCACCCTTGGCCCAGAATAAGACACGTGGATTGTACCATATGCTCTGGATAACCACTGGCCCAAGGAAGAGGTGTGACGCATGGGACAAACATGAACTCAGCTGGAGCCTGGAGTCCAGACGAGCCCAGCCAAGTCACACTCACCCTACAGACGCATCAGTGTGAGAAGAAAATCTGTTATGTTAAGCCTTTGAGTTTTGGAGTTTTAGTGTGACAGTAGCTGACTAAAACATTCGGTTTCTCAGGCTTCATTAATGTATCGGTAGATATAATCAGGAAGCAGAAAGCACTTTGATTATTTAGTAAAGAGAAATTTAATGCAGAGAACTGATTATACAGGTGATGGAAAAGGCTAAAATGTCAACCAGAGGACATTGAGATAAACCAGAGATTGGTAACAATAAGGAGCTGCTTCTACCCCTAGGCTGGAGAAAAAAGGGAGGCAGGTGGGGATCACCCAGTGGAAACTGGAACCTTGACAGACCTTTCTGGTGGCACTGAAGACACAAAAAATACATAGCCACTGCCAGAGATGCCACCTAAGGCGCAGAGGAAGGTAGAAAAATAACTGGTTTCTCCCTTCTTTCCACCCTCCAGTCTTCTGCCAGTGCCTCTGGCCAAAGCAGCCAGAAAGCGGTAGATGATGTCTGAGAAATGCAGCCTGCAAGAGACCACGTGTCACACAGAGCTGAGCCAGAGAAAGGCAGTGAATGGACCTACAGGAGATTCTCTAATCAACACTAATCTCCACATTACTGTGACTGAGGAAAGTCAGTTTTACAGAGTCTCCTTCTTCAAGAAATTTCTAGAATGCCTCCTGGGGTGCTAACATACATTAATTAATCTGTCCTGATCATTGACACTGTGGTGGCTGAACAAGTTGACTCGGGCACCAACAGTTTCAGTGGTTCCGCTTCAACCTACAACTCAGCTTCGGAGGCAGCCATGTTCCTGGAGCTAGAACTCCACATGCCCTGATGCTGATAGAGTACGAACGCAGCGTCCAGGAGCTGGAACTCCACGTGCCCTGACGCTGATGGAGTAAGAACCCAGTGGAGCCCTAATGCCAGCAGAGCTGATATAATACCCCCTCTCTTTTTTTTTTTTTTTTTGAGGAAGATTAGCTCTGAGCTAACTGCTGCCAATCCTCCTATTTTTGCTGAGGAAGACTGGCCCCTGAGCTAACATCTGTGCCCATCTTCCTCTATTTTATATGTGGGATGCCTACCACAGCATGGCTTGCCAAGTGGTCCCATGTCCGCCCGCACCTGGGATCAGAACCGGCGAACCCCGGGCTGCCAAAGCAGAACATGCAAACTTAACTGCTGTGCCACTGGGCCGGCCCCACCACCACTCTTTAAGATCAGGGATTTTAAGCAGTGAAAAGGAACTCACTGCTTTTATTTTTAACGGAAAGAAGAGGAGGTCCCAGAGCTAGACAGTGTGAATCCCAAAGCATTAGAGCCTAGTGATAAAGCTTTGTTCATTCCCACATGGTTCTTTTCTCCCAGAGCTTACAGCTTATGATAAGGGTGGCTGGGGTCAAATGAACTTTCCTATCAGCCACCAAACCATTGATGGAACTATGACCCTCCTTCTATGTTTAGGACTTTTGTTGTGCTCCGTGTTTCTTTCCCTTTGGTGAGTTCCCTGGTCGCCTTTTCTATGTTAGGGCCTTAGTTGGAAACCCCTAACTTATTAGACGTGTTTGTGTATGAGTGAACCTCCAGAGTTAAGACCTTGGATAGAGTTTAAGTATTTTCCCAGGAGGCCTCTTAACCCTACTGTCAATTGGTAGAGGCAGTAGTTAGTGGAGTGAGGATGACCACATTCACTAGCCAAAGCATCCAGGCCTGAGCTCCCCGCAAATGAGTTACCTTACTTGGCTCACAGTTTGAGCTAAAGAGAATCTAGAGATTTCCTTTAATGGTTTAAGTTTCTCAAGCTTTAGGTTTGAGAAAACTGAAGTTGAGAAACATAAAATGATTTGCCCAAGGCATAAAGTTAGCTAGTGAGATGTGAAAAGGCATTTAAATAAGCCAAATAAGGTAGACGAGGGGAGAGTTAGTGGCAGGCAAAAGCAGATGAGTGGAATGCTGGAAAGGAAGACAGTATGATCAGGGAGAAAGCGGCTTAATTTAAAGATAGAAAGTAAGGAGCGTTAAAAGATTATATGCAGGTATGGATGGATGGATCCACATCTGTCTATCCACCTAGACTTAGGCCATGATAAAAGAGCTCTCTTTTCTTCAAGAGCCACACCACGTCTCTTCTTAATTCCTCTTTTCTTGAGTTGTAGAATTACTCAATTCACCTCTTTCCCAAACGAAATAAAAAACTCTTAATGTATGTTAAGATAATGATATTGACTAAGAGTCCTTTGTACTTAGTGGAGCATAACATGAAGCATTAGGAATGAGATGGGGCATCATGGCGGCTTCTCTGCGTTTAGGACGGAGATGGCGCATCGTGCTCGCTCCTCTGCTGCTTGTACAAGTGCTTGCACCTCGGCAAGTCATCCTGCCTCCCGTGTGTGTTTCCCCAGCTATAAAAGGTGGCTGACTCCATGAGACCCCATTCCCCTCACAGAACTGCTGCTAGAGTCACGTTGGGCCTGAGGTGGTTTTAATTCTTCAGTTTCTTAGGACTGCTGTGAGAATACCTCCGGAAAGAAATGAGCTGTGGAAATTACATGACTACTGTTTCATAGGTATATTTAATTTTAATAATCAGAAAAGAAAAAGAAAACCTGGTCTTATTGGAGTTTGACATAGTAATCATTCCGCCTCTCTTCTGGAGCCCCAAACCAGCTATAGATATAGAGGTAAAAAAATCTGATTACGAGTAAAACTAGATTGAAGAACATAGCTTGGACGTGAGGCCAATATAGGCTTCGTAACACTCCTCCCTCCCACCCTCACGCACCCACAGCCCTCAGACCTGCAGAGCACTCACCCCGCTGGCTGTGTAGAGGTCCCTGGCTCCCTCGTCCCCTGTGAATGCAAAGGACCCTACTAACAGAGACGAAGCCAGTGAGGCCTTGAGCGCAAGCGACCTTTCACACATTAACTCCGCCCAACAGCGACCACTCCCTTCCAACCCTCACCGTCCCACCAAACAGACACATACCACCCTTCCTTTTGTGGGAAGGAGCCAAAAAAGTAAAAAACATTTTCCTCTTACCGCAGGCAGGCTGGAAATGTCTATTTTATTGGCCAGGAAGAATAAGGGCCAAAGGAGGGATTGCTTCCTCCATGGCTCCCACCCTCTAAGAGGCCCTCCCCGTGACCCTGGCCACAGAAAGGATCTGGTGCAGGCAGGCCCTGAGCCACGGTAGCTATGCCACCCCCACTGCCTGGACAGGGCACCCAGAGCAGAGTGCAGTGGAGGCAATGGGGGTGACGGTGGTCCCTGAGCCTTGGCTGACCTGCCTAAGGGAAGATGGGGCTGGGAAATCAAGAGGAAAAATCCTACTGACTAAGTAGTAGATGTCTAGGGATTCTGTTCATGTCCTATACACTGCACTGAAATTTGGGGGTTGAAAGTAAAGTCTTTTTTCCCTCCCTTTTGATAGATGCGAGGTTGGATCTTCACAACACTTAGGAGGAAGCAGCTGCATATTTTGGCAACCATTTAGAGGGAAAGAGTGAATATATGAAATATTACTGCAAGAATATAAGGGAGAAAAGGAGTAGACAGCCAAGAAAAGAGTGAAGAGTGGAGAACAGTGAATTCAGGAGATCTCCATATGATGTGGTTTCTCAAAGATGGTGTAGAAAAAAACAACAGTCTGGGAGCAAGGAGAGAGGGATGGAAGGCTTGCAACAGTGAGCACCAAATTGAGGGAAAACTTTCCTGAGAGGCACTTAAAAAGTAATCAGAGAAAAAGCTAAAGGAGGGCAGTTTTTCTGGTGCTTGAAATGGCAAGAATCACAAGGAGATTCCCCTAATATGTCAGACTCTCAATGGACCGAGATGTCTGCTGTGCTGCGAGCTCTGAACCAATTGCTTTTTGTGAGATCTGGGCTGGTCCAAATGACTTTGTCGAACTTCAATTTCCCATTTTAAACACAGAACAAGCAATAATTTGGAGGTGTGTATAGCATTAACGGTATTGGGTTGACTCATTGCAAAGAAGCCAGGTGAGTTCACACACTCGAGAGTTCTCCTGAGGTTCTGAGAAAGGCTGGCTGAGCCCTCTGAACACACCCTGTCACCCCAGTGAGCTCTGCTTCATCTCCTCGCTCACTCCCGAGAGTGCTGCATCACCGCCTCGCTCGTCTTCTCCCTTATCTGGCGTATCCACCAACACATCTGACGTGGCGACAGAGAATTACCTGTTGCTATAAATTTAAAGGTTTCTGTGACTTTAGATAACTCTCTAGACTGAGGCCGACTGCTTATCGCACTTGGATAAAAGGTGCGCCATGCTGACGTAACCGAGCGGTATATTTTGCTGAACGCAATCCTAAAAATGGTCATTGGGATTTGAAATTAAAATCAACTACGACCCCAGCTGGTCAAAGCAGTGCTCACGGAAGGATTTTAATGCTCAACGATGGCCGAGTAGGGGTCATTCAATCGAGACTTCAACATCTGAATTTCTGAATGGTATCGTCTGAAATAGATCCCTGTCTGCCAGCCAGCCAGGTGGAGGGACGGATAGGAGGGCGGTCAAAATATTCTGGACGTGGGGGCTGGTCCCGTGGCCGAGTGGTTAAGTTCGCGCGCTCCGCTGCAGGCGGCCCAGTGTTTCGTTGGTTCGAATCCTGGGCGCGGACATGGCACTGCTCATCAAACCACGCTGAGGCAGCGTCCCACATGCCACATCTAGAAGAACCCACAATGAAGAATATACAACTATGTACCAGGGGGCTTTGGGGAGAAAAAGGAAAAAAAATAAAAAAAAATCTTAAAAAAAAAAATATTCTGGACGGTCTCCTGGAAGCAACGGAAAGAAGCTAAAATTTAACAAGTCTTCCAAGTGCTATACACTTCTCCAGTTGACTTTGTACACTTTATCAAAAGGCGCGTTGGTATCACTACTTTCGTTTTAAAGGTGCATAAACTTGAAATCAGAGAGTGTATATCACTCATCCAACTTCACACACCTGTTATGTGGCAAATCCAGAATCCATGCTCCAGACCATTTATCTCCAAACTTGCTTCCACTTCCTTTCTCAGAAGGGAATTCTTAAGAGTTGTCCTGATGGATTTCTTTTTCCTCTTTGGGCCACAGCTCCCAGTCTCATCTTGTTGGACCTCCAGAGAGAAGTCACCACCTGTTGAAAGAAGAGACTCCTCCGTGAGCCTGGAAGAACTCAGCTAAGTCCAATGGACAACATGTAGAAACTGAGGATGGAGAGGTGAAAAAATTCTAGAAGGGAGAAAAACCTCTGAGAGAAGCTTGGCTAAGTGCAGCTGTGCATACTCAGCATAATCAGTTCTTGTCCAAAACCAGGTCTTTCTGTCCTTCTTTGGTGTATGAGTGAGCTGTCTTCCCCAGGAAGTCAAGGCTCAAACGTCAAGACTCAGCCTCACAAGGCGAAATGCAGGCTGAAGAAGGAAACTAGCTAGAAAAGTCCAGACAGTCAAGGGAAAAGAAATTCCATCACCAAGGCCAAACACAGGCTGGTGGGAAGACGCCAGCCAGCAAGGCCACAGGCTCCCCCTCCCCTACCTAAAACCCCACCTAAAAACCCCTACCTTTTTCCCTTCGAGGAGGTGGATCTGAGTTCTAACTCCTTTCTTCTCATCTGGCTGCCTTTCAATAATAAACCTCTTTCCTGATGTTCTAGTTTTTGGCCCTCCTGTGTGGCAGGTAAACGAACCCATGTTTGTGTTCAGTAACAATGTCTAAGACACTGTGAGCGGTGCTGGTGGTGGGGAGCAGAGAATTAGGGGCAGAAATGCAAATGTAAGCATGACACGGCTCCAGCCCTTTGTAACAATTGTTCTTCCTATGGAATCTTTTCTGTGCCTCCCTTCCCAGGACAGACTTCTCCCCCATGACGGCCTCACTGCACCAGGGGCATCTTCTACCACGGCACTGATAATGTTTCATTATGCTTTGAACCTATTTAACAAAGGAGAATTCAGCAGCTGATCCTCCTGAGAAAGCTGGAGGAGAGGAAAAATTTGCAAATGAAGTTGACACATTTTCTCCCTACATTTGACTGCCAGCTCCCTGAGGGCAGGAAGTGTGTCTGCACCTAGCATGAAGCACAGCTTCTGGAGCATGGTAAGTGTTCACACTGAATTACTAAATAAATGAATGAACTTGATTAAGTAACCCAACCTGGTAGTAGAGAGAAAGATATGAATAGCTCAGTCAGCGCAGGACAGGTTAAACTAAGGGCAGACTCAATGGATAAGGTTTTTCCAAAGGGGGTTTGCAGCTGGAAAAAGAAAGCTAAAACAAACCCCAAAAGGTTGAAACATCAGAGAGAAGAACTGTAAAATAAGCAGAATAACATTATCTTTCTCAGGTTGTCTTCTAAAAGCATCCTGTAGATATTGGAATTGATTCTGCCCAATGTTCTACAGCCACGAGCCATGGGCAAGGTTCACAGTGTTTACCGTGGCCATGTCTGTGTCTTCATCTGCTCCCTCAGCTCTTCTGTTATCCCGCTTCACAGCCTGTGATGCTCCATGTGGGAAATGCTTCATAAAAGGGATTAAACACCTCCTTTTACTCATAGTAATGTGAACGGTTTCTCTCTATTGGGTGTCTCCTACGGGTCTGGCACCACTGGATCCCTGACAGATGGGCCTTATTTAGTCTTCACCACAACCCTGACGAAGCGGGGACCAGGTTTCCACATTATACAGATGAGATTTCTGGGAGCAGGCTAGTAATTTTCCCCCAAATCCCATGGTGACTGGAGCAGAGTGAAGATGTGACTTTTGGTTTGTCTGACTTCAGGCCCAGGACCCTTGCACACCCCCCTATGCTCAGCAGTCTTAGGATTATTCTGCAGGAAACAAGGGATGTCAAATACCACTCAAATTCTTCATTCCTAGAGAAAAAGGCCCCCATCTCAGAGTGGCCCCCCCTCTACGCTGGCCTTATGGGGTGAGGCTGCAACTCTGACACGTAATTCCAGCCCATCTCAGCCGCCCTCAGGAACGGCTATCGCCCACAGATACAGCTGGGCAGAAGGATGGGGCTGAAACGAAGTCATGGTTTATTTTGGGAGGTCATGTTGTGTGTCAGAGAAACGTCTTAACATGTTTTGCACCAGCAACCTAACAGACGATGCTGAATCCCAGTAATCTCAGGAGGAAGCCAGTCCCTCTCACGGCTGCACACGCTTTACCTGAATGCAGGCATGTCAATAACCAAAAGACTAGTCAAACTCAGAGCCTCTGGGGAGGGAATTCATAAGCTCTGTGCAAAGTGGTTTACAAATGTCATGTTATTATTTCTTAAAGTGGGTTAGGCAGATGTTTATCCACGCTTTTTCATAGACCAAGATGATTCGCATTCTCGTCTTTCTCCTATAGACTGGAAATGGTTACAGGCTGCCTGGAAAGGAGAGAAGGAATGCAGAGGCACATGCAGCGGTCAGCGCTGGGCAGGGCTCCGAGTTCCTCTCACTGGGCCGTCCTCGAGCTGAGGCCAGGAGAGCCGGTGACGCCTCAGGACACGTCCCCGACACATCGGTAGACGAGCTGGGCCTGAAACCCGGGTCTGCCCACTCTTGTCTAGGATGATTTCAGAACACCAGACAAAGCAATGTTAATCCAGGGAAGCCTGAGGCAGAGTGTCAGGTAACGGCTTGGAATGCTGACCACCTCAGCACACCGCAGTACTATAAGGAGTAAATATAAAGATTTTTACATGAACAATACATATTGATTTTTTTAATTAAAATATTTAGATAAGAAAAAAAAATAAGTGGATGGAAAAAAAATGGAACAGTCGTCTTACCAGACAATCACTGACTGAAACTAGGTGTCCACACCAAGGAATCTCTATGCTTCTGCGTGCTTGCAAATTGACTCTCTTACACACAAGGGGCCACCCGTCAACGTTGTTGGATAGCCACCTTAGCGGTGTATTTCAAACATCTTCCCAAGTGGACGTGTCTTCACTGATGTGATTTTTCGCTGCTGATCAGCATCCATGGCCCAGCTGCTCCATGACTTATTAAGCCAGTTCCCTAAGGTGAGACTTTGACATGCTTCTCACTACTAGAGGAAACAGACACGGGGTGAGAACTGAAGGGGCTTGGCCCCTTCCAGAGCTGTTCCCTTAGGGCTGGGTCAGTGAGGACGAGTCAGCACCCTCTCCAAGCCACTTCCTCTGCCACCAGTCTTGCCTCTCGTGTGGGTTGTTGGGGTCACGGGGCAGGGAACGCACTCGGGCGGGGCTCAGCACCCGCTGGTTGCTTCAGTTATTATTTAGTTGTATGTCACGTTATTCTTAACAACTCTTCCACAAAACCCTTTTTAGCTAAATTTTTGTGCACACCTTGAATTATTTCCTGAGAATAAGTCTTAGAAATTGCACTACTAAATCAAAAACTATTTATGGGTTTTTTACATTTATTGCAAAGTTGCCCTCTTAAAAGGCTGTGTGAAGTTACTTTCCCAGGAAGGAAACAAGAGTGTTCATTATCTCACACGTTCTCTGCCACTGGCACTATGATTCTTTTTAATACTCTTTGCCAAGTTGAGTACTTATAAAGACATGCCGTTATTGTTTCAATTTTATTTCTTTGCGTGTTGAGAAGTTAAGCAGTTTTCATCTATGTTTTGGTCATTACATCTCTCCTCCTCCTCTTCCTCCTTCTATTCCTTCTTCTTTTTGGATTTGTCTGGCTCGGTTTGATCTGAAATTCATTATGAAGTTCATTTAGCAGTAGTTTTAGCCCTCTGCATGAAAATTAAAAGTCCACTAGATTATACAGAACCACAAGGACAGAGAACAGACTCCTCCCTGTTCTCACTCTCCATAATGACTAGTTGTGAAAATTTCCCATAAACATTGATGGAATGACTGACTGAATGCATGGATGGATGGATGATGGGTGGATGGATAGGTGGATGGATGGATGGATGATGGATAGGTGATAGATAGATGACCATAAGAAAGGTCCCCTTGAACAGCCTGCAACAGCTGCCATGGCACAGGTTCCCCAGTTTGCCAAGCCTTCTCTTCCACTTAAAGAGAGATACCCAGAACCGGGCCCACACCTCTAGTGAAACTCTCACTGCCAGTAACTCCTTCCCATCTCGAGAGTTTTCTTGTTCCAAGGCCATGCATATCACCAGGCATGCAGGCAGCTCAGATTCACTTTATCTGAGGAGGAGAGCCTGAACAAGCAGTAAGTATTCATCAAATAGATGATATTACCTTGGATTTTCATCAATGAGTCTATATCGTGTACCTACCAAGTGAAGGAGCTAGGCTCTGGGAGAAACGAATACATGAGGAGCACAGAGGGAGGACGGGATGCTGACCTATCTTCAAGGACGAGAGTCCTTTCGGATGTCACAGGAACCAGGCAGGTAAGCAGTGTGGTCACACAGCCACAGCTGAGGGTGAGGGACCTGACCTTGGGCTAACCGGGACAGTTGATCCACAGCTCCAGTAAATTGCTGCCACTCCAAGAACACAGGTTTAGAGGTGCCAGAACCTGGAATGTGACATGAAATCCCCTGATTGAATGCTGACTTAGGTTTTCAAACATTATGTAGGTCCAATAAAAGGTTAGCTCTGGCCTGTGTAGGTAGTTTTCAACCTTGCCCAGGAAGCTGACAACTCACAGAAAACAAAGCAGCAGCATTGCCAGTGAGGGCACAGGTGGTCCAGCGCAGGGGCCGCCCAGGGGTGGGGTGGGGAGAGGTGCTTGTGGGGACACAGCTGCAGGCAGAGGTAAGGCGTGCACCTCCTTCTGTAGGGTGATGTTCAGAAAGGCTGAAAGGACCATTGAATGAACATTGAACGCACCCCTCAATCTTTCAAAAGCTACAGCCAACAGGGAATTGGTACTCAGGGCGTGGAGGTGGCCGGGCAGAGCCCGCTAAGCCAACGGATGCAAAATCCGTTGTGAAAACAGGACCTGATGAGCTGCAGTTTGGGGACGGTGGCAGGCCCAAATCTCCACGGACAGAGAGTCTTCCCAACCTCCATAGCCTGACAGATGCTCCTGTTCTCTCCCCTGAAAGTTACCTACGACACCACCTGTCTTGACCCCCACAAGCAGGCATGCCATGCAAGCCTCACCAGCCTCATGAAAATCGGAAGACTAGAGAGCTTGACATTGCAGGACTTAGACTGTCTGGCTCCCATTTTCAAGCTGCTGCTCATCTCTTTCTCTTTAAACAGCAAACTCATGTATCATGTTCTATTTTTCCATTTGAAAATGCTTCAGCTGAACACTCACATGGTTACCATGGCAACTATCAGGTAGCATCGGCTTGTGCCTGAAGCTGAAACTGCCAGCAAGAAAGCCAATACAGTAGTATATTGTTTCTTTCTGGACTAATCTTTTAAACTGTAGCCTATAGTGTTCCCATAATGTGTCTGATCGGAAGCTTGAGTGGTTTATTGAATTTAATGTGTCACGGCTCTCCTTTGACTGAGCCATCCATTCAGTAGTGGGCCTTTATTTTGAATTTTCTCTTTGGCAATGAAAAGTGCGTGGACTACTGTGGTGCATGTTTTGTGACTTCTAAGATTCTAAGAAAGAAAATGGATTTACACACACAAACAGACTCTGTCTTTTTAATCTCACTCTAGTTGAAGAATTATTCATCTTATTTTGACTGGACCCAGGTGGGCTATTTGCCAAACATCTGATTTCTGGATCCTGTATATACTGCCAGGGGAGAGCTAACACCCTTCTGTGACTGGCGAGCCCTGTAAGGAGGCCAGAAGTGAAAGCCAGCTGGTTCAGCCAAACAGTGATTATCAGTTCCAGGACCCCCAAGGTGCCCCTCTACCTACGTGCTAAGGGGTGTGCACGCCTCCCAGCGTCCCTGGCTGAGATGGAGGTGGGGTCAGCAGAGAATAGGGGTGCCTTTACCGCAGGGGGCAACAAGGTGGGGCACCATGAATGGGAGTGTCCTTTGTGGTCAAGAAAATGAGAGGCTGGGCTGTTTGCAGAAATTTCAGAGTGGGCCAGAGGCTGGACTAGAACAGGAGGTTTCAGTAAGAATTGTGTGCGCTCGTCCTCGGGCCTTTAAAGGTTTGAGAGAAGTCGGGGTAAGTGCTGGAATCCCCTTGAGGGCTGTGCTGCTTGGAGGGTGGGACCTCTCAGGACAAGGCTGGACCACACGGGTCAGGGCTTCTCACATGTTACGATGTTTTTAATTGAAAATTTAACTTTTTCTAATCATTTAATTAATAGTCATATCAACTGCTGACTAGTTATAAAATATTTAATATTAGGCTCTTTGTTCAATGGATGTTAGCTGGACACCTCCTCTGCTTTAATTTTTTAAGTTAGTCCTTGGGCACATGCACGCTCATCGTTGGTCCAAGCATGAACCTCCCTGGTAATTTACTTATTACCCATGTGTTTGTTTACTTGTTAATGACCTGTGAACACCCATGAACCCATCATCCAGTGTTCACAGTTCTAGATGTTGCGGGAGGCACAAAGATGAAGGAAATGGGCCACTCCTTTCTAATTTGGTGCGATCAGCTGGTCACCGCTCCCAAAGACACGTCCAAGGCCTGCTCCTTGGAACCTGTGAATATCATCTTCTTTAGAAAAACGGTTTTGCAGAAGTGATTAAGGGAAGGATCTCAAGAGGAGTGGATTATCCTGGGTTCTCCGCGCAGACCCTAAACGCCACCACAAGTGTCCTTATAAGAGTGAGACAGAGATTTGACCCAGCTGGACAGAAGAGAGGCAGTGTGAAGGCCGGGGCAGAGATTCGAGTGACGTGGCCACAAGCCAGTGAGCACCGAACAATTCGGCAGACGTCAAAAGTTGGGAGAGGCAGGGAGCCTTCTCCCCTGGAGCCTCCAGAGTGAGTGAGCTGTGTTGACACCTTGACTTCAGACTTCCGGCCTCCAGAACTTGCCGGAATGCATTCTGCTGCTTTACAGCACTGAGGCTGTGGCTCTCTGTGACAGCAGCCGCAGGACTCTAACCCGTTTGGTCTGGTAAGGAGACACGTACACGAGCAGCTGCAATGGCAGCATCTCCAGCCACTAGCATTTGCCGAACACCTCCTCAAGGCTAAGCATGGGACGTGCATTTCTTTTAATTCTCCAAACAATCCTCTCAGGCAGGGACTGTATTTATGTAGCAGGTAATTGAGGCTCGGTGTGGCAGAAAACTTTCTGCAAGTCCTATATCTAGTGACGTTCAATGGGTTCAAGTACTAAGTCCTGAAAATACACCCTCTAACTCATCCCGCGTGGAATTAAACGCTGCACACACACGCTCAACTCTAAAGTACAGGTCATCCACTTGTGCTGAAATTCAAATGCTTCTTTCCAGATTTTCTAAAGGAAAAATTCTGGATAATTTAATTGAAGCTTCTCTTTTCTCTATCTGTGGAGCCCTTCTGTTAGGCGTCTACGCCACACTTCATCTGCCTGATGAGAACACTGCTGTGTCTGCCTCACACAGAAATGCGTAAAATGCCTTCAGGAAACACAGACCAGAGCTGTTTTGCTGAAACAGAGCTGTTTATACCAGAGCCCTGGGGCAGGAAAACAGAACTTTTGTCCCAGCCAGGTTGTAGAGAACAGGAAAGTCCAATCAAAGGGATCTGGATTTGCTGCTGAAATCGGAAGTTGGTGGAGGTAACTAAGAAAAGATTGTCATACTAGTAGCATGGGTCACTGGTAACCTTTCAACTCACAGGGTTTGGGGTGAGGGCAAGGGCAGATGGCAGGGGCTTAAGGAAGAACTGGGCAGTGTGGGGATGGAAGCGGACGGGATCAGCTCGTCATTGGAGGGGCCTGGCAGGGGAAGAGAGGAGACAGCGTGAGAGTGAGGTGGGCAGGGGTTGGTGGGCTCAGCAGGTCAGGTGAAGCTCTTCCCTGAGGGACAGACCTGGTGGGCTTGGGCCCAAGGAGACCGGAAAGGAAGCCAAAGATTTCTTAGAGCCCCAGGGTGAAAGCACAGCTCTCCGCAGATTCCAAAGCAGGTGGATTAAACTCAGAGCAGTTGCCCCTCAAAGAGTGCTCCCGCGAGGCGCTGGAGCCGGAGGGCCCTTCCGAGAGTCTGAAGTCAAACTTCAGAGACACAGATGCTTTGACAGTGTCTGTTCTTTAGTTTTTGCATGAGTTAATATCTTCGTTCAAAAAATGTTTTACTAATATTGAAAGTTCCTGAGACTAGAAATTGTGTGTTTCCTTCTCACCCGGGCCCTAGTCCTGTGATTGTCAGCACAGAGGCCGTGTTTAATAAACGTGAGCTGAAGGAATTAACGGTGTCTAATAGCACCACTCTGCCATCTGAGTTCTATGACCTTGGGCAAGGTACCTAGTCCTGTTTCCTGACCGATGAAGGGCAGAGGGTAGTATCCAAGTCACAGGATCATTGTGACATTAACAGAGATGACGAATGCAAAGCATTTAGCATATAGCTGACACATGAAACAGAGGGGCCATCAAGTCCTTGAGAAGCCATGTAGCCGAGTGGTCAGGACAGAAACTCTGGGTCAGGCACACTTGACTTCCAGCGCAGTAAGCTGCTTACGGTCTTCGTGACCATGAGTGATTTATGTAAGCTCCCTAAATCGAGTCTTTCGTGTGTAAAACGTGGACAATAATATTTACTACAGTAGGGATGTTGTGAGGAGCGCATGAGATACTATGTGTAGAACTGAGCCCTCTCCTTTAACACTAACATGCCAATTTCAAAACAATATTCCACTTTTCAATGGAAAAAGGAAATTGAAATCTCCAGTATACACTGTTTGGATGTCTTCTCTTATTTTTAAAATTAACATTGCTCTGATTTCTTCTCTACTTTCCCTAGCTTAAAAAAATAGCTATGCACTGATAAATGTAATATCACCCCTTCTCTAGATTAAAATGTGTTTCCGACCTCTCTATTCTATAATGGGGTGGAACTTTACAAATTTACATGTAGACACAGTAACATAAAACTCCATAGTGTTCCTTATTCCGCTCTCTCTCTGGTTGGTTTCAATACTTGAAGGTATATAAAACTAAAAAAGTTCACACTTTCTATACCCCAGATGATGTGAGACGGATGGGGAGGATAACAAGTAAGATCTGAGAGGATCTCAGAATGTAGGTTCTCACAGTTCACACAGCCTCCGAGTGCCAGTCCGTGATATACTGCTGGATGATTACTAAAGACATGAACAAGAAAATATAACAATTAGATATAACACTAAAACCCCACGAGATTCTACTTAATTAAAAATGGTGCATGTGAAACTTTCAAAACCTGAAACTAGTTTGAATATATTAGAAACTCTTCTCCCATTTACTAATAACGAATAAATGAACTTGATAGCAGACCATGGAGATAGTCAAAGGAAGCATGTTGGCTCAATGCTCTAAGGAATAAACTGGAAACAGCCCTGTGCTCTGAACTCCCCCCACACACAAACAGAGCACATATTGCCCAAGTGCTCATGAGACTTAGAGACCACTGAACCAAGGCTTGTGACATATATGAGCTGAAGGCCCAATGGGGGAGACAGATTTGTAAGCATTCAATGCAAGTGCCATGACAGAGGGATGGACACCGGGCTGTGAGAGTACACTGCTTATGGAGAATGAAGCTCTTAAGCTGGACTGACAGATTTAGCAAAACCTTTCATTTTTTGGCTCTTAATTCACTAGCTACCAATTGAGAAAGATAGTCAATGGAGCTCAGTTTTCAGCTATATATTAACCTCTAATTCTATATTCTTCCTTTATAAGATATCTATCTCTTCTGCTCTAATCGGAAATCAAGGTCTTGATGCTATAATGTATTGAAAACTGGATTTGAAAAATCTGTTGAAAAATAAAAAACTCAGACAACCTCTTGTTTATTCTATCTACACTGTACCAAAATATTAATTTGTGTGGTGAATTGTTGCCATATTTGTTTCTCATTAACTTGGTTGGTGGGTATACTAGTTACAAAATAAGTGAATTCGGAAACAGCAAAATGATGCAAGAAAATAAATCTATCAAGAATTCAAAGAAGACTGATGTTACTGGACCAGAGGAACGAGCCAGTTAAATGGAAATTTCAAAAAGTGTCAGTACCTTTATTTTTTTTAAATTCAAGGTTTAGATGTATCTTGAAAGTCTTTCAAATGAGAAGCTCAGATGCTGGTTCTAGTCCTACTGCTGACTTTATCTCAGTCTAGACAAGTGATCACCCTCGGTGTCAGTATCCTAAGCCTATAAAATGAAGGATTTGTATTAATCAGAACTCTTTTGGATGCAAGTAAAAGAAACCCAGTTCAAAGCTGCTTAATTTTAAAAAGAAAGGACTTTATTGATTTAGATAACTGAAAAGAGTATGTCAGCTTCAGGCACAGCTAGATCTAGGAGCTTTAAATTATGTCACGGGGGCACTATCACTCTCCATCTATTAGCTCTGATTTTTGTTGTGTTGGCTTCATCCTCAGGCATGTTCTCCCTCTGTCATGGCAAGATTACTACTCACTTCTCCAGGTTTGCTTCCCAAAAACTTCAAGCCCAGTGTAGAAGAGTTTGTCCTTCACCATAATTCCAAAAGAAGCACCAGAATTGAGTTTCACTGGATTTGACCAGCTTCAGTTGCATCCTCACCCCACTCACTGTGAGGATGGGGAATGCAATGTTTCACTTGGCCAGACCTCGGGAAAATGCCCTCCTCTGGAGTCAGAGGAGCGTCGGTACAAAGCCTGAGAGTGAGGGAAGACTGATTTCCAAAGGAAAGCCAAGAGCCAGCTATGGAATAAAGGGGAAATGGATTTTGGAAGCACCAAAACAGCAGATGTTCACTGTAGGATGAAACCCACTGCCTCTAAGGCCCCTTCCAACTCCTATGCGTCTGAAATTATCTCTAGAAACCTTTCCTTTATGAGGTAAAGAAATTACCAAGAAAGGTCCAGTGATTTGCCCAAGTCTCTCAGCTAGTTAAGGATGGAAACGGAACCCTGGTCTCTTAACTCACAACCCCAGGTTTCACATCTTTTGAAGGGTTCTAACTCCAGGGATGACAATGGACTCAAGAGAAAATGGTTCACAAAGTATAAACTCCACCACTTCAGGCCAGCATCTTGATGAAGATCATTTCCCAGGTTTCTTCTGAACATGCCGTTGGGCACCTCTGAGGACGCATTGCAGGTGTAGCAGAAAGCCCCTGTGTTGCCTCATTCGGCTGGTTGGCCCTATTTCGAACATGCTACACATGGCACCTGTTTCTAGCCCAGCTGAAGATGCTCTGAGTTCTCATTTTTAATGTCGAAGAAGAACATGCTCGTGGTTACCATAGCAACTGCCTAGAGGTGACTCCTTCTGTGTGGAGACGAGGCTGCCAACAATCCTGCTTCTTTCTCTCCATCTACACTCACCCTGTGGGTGGACCCAGGCACGGGTGATTTTCTTTTTTAAGCTTTTCAGATGATAATGCACAGCCAGCGTTAGGAGGCCTGCCATAGCCCCTTAATCCTTTTTGAGACAGGTTTGGCCAAGAGGTCAAATACTTCACTCAGCCCCACACCTCCTTTCACTTCTGAGCTTCCCGTAGTGTGTACCTGGTGACTGTTTCACATTGCATTTTTTCTCCTCTTCTCAAAGGAAAGGATCTTGTCTTCTCTGGCACATTATGTGACTCCTGGCTTTCCAAGGTGCAAACTCATGAATATTCTTAATTAGAATTGTGGCTTCTCGATCTCTCTCAAATTGGGCTATATTGGAACTTAATTGCAGCTAGGGACCGGGCACATCTGGCGGGTCTAACAACCATAATTTGTGGTTCTGAATTTACCACACGAATTACCTGCAGAGTGTGCATCCCTGTGATTGTTGATGTGCTGTGGGGATGTGAAGGAAGAAATAATGACCTCCTGGTTAAGTTTTCCGGAAGGCTCAGATGATTAACTGGCTACAGGCAGAGTTTACTCCTCAATTGAAAACATAAGCAACAACATAAAACAGACACCTGCCATCCCAGTAATTGAGGGATGGCGAAAAGAAACATCTCATTTTTTACATTAACAGGCTGTCCATTGTTCAGCAGCTCTTCTCCAAATCATTTTATTTTCCTCCCTTCATTAGCGTGAAGCTTGAAATAAATTCCACTCAATTTCATATTATGACTTGATTTATGTCAAACATTGTACCGGTCATGACCTAGGCAGTGACAGACATCTTCAAGGCAATGTGGCTTGATATTTAAAATGTGATCCTTGAAAACTCAATGAGAAATATTCAGTAGAGAAATTCCGTCTTATTTTTGAGAATTTAATGGAATAAGGTTAAATGTTCACGACAGAAAATCGTGTGGAACATTGCGGTAAACAGCAATGGAGGGTTTATTCAGTAAATATTTATGGAGGGCATCCTGTCTGCAGACTCTTTAGATGCAACGAGGGGTGGAACGATGAATGTTCTTGCATGTTTGCAGTCAACGAGGGGAGAGGAGAGAGCCAATGGTGACTGGAAGGTTGGGCCATGCTGCCGAGTATGAGAGTATTTTGAAGTAGGTGCACTTTGAGTCTGAGCGAGACCAAGTCAGGTGAAACGACCAGTAGAAGCAAAAATTCACAAGAAAAAGAGAGGAAAGAGGGTAGGAGATGAGACTGAGTATCTGCAGTGTGAGAAGCAGGTAACAGGTTTTTTAACACATTCTCATGTTCAGTTCTTGAAACAACCCTATGAGGTTACTCCCAATTTCCAGGTGGATAGAACAAAATTCTGAAATGCTGAGTAATTTCCCCAAGATCACGCAGTCCTAACTGGTGGCCCTGGGATTTGATTCTCACGCCCATGGGAAAATGACCAGCACAGTTGGCTGACTTGGAAGATCCAGGAAAGGAGGCTGGAA
This sequence comes from Equus asinus, assembly GCF_041296235.1. Classification (NCBI taxonomy): domain Eukaryota; kingdom Metazoa; phylum Chordata; class Mammalia; order Perissodactyla; family Equidae; genus Equus; species Equus asinus. The sequence continues at coordinate 141,038,512 of NC_091793.1, read as the reverse complement.
TGCAGTCAGTCAAGGTGAAGGGCGGAATGTGGGGCTGAGGAGTTCAAAGTCAACTCCACAGGGAAACTTAGTCACCCAGCTAATCTGAAACTCAGCCGGCACCATGCCCTGAGGGCTCTGACTGGAGCCAAGCCGGACCTAATGCTTCAAAGCCCTCCCCACCTTTTCCTTGCTTTCTCGTGTTTATTCACATGCTCTCAGTTCCCACCACCTCCACGCTCCTGGCCTGCACATCTGTGTAGATGTCCTGCTCAGCTCCATCCTAGGTTTCCGCAAAGTTGCACCATCTTCAAACACTGTATGAGCTTGGTGACCATCTAAGGGTGAATGGGGGTCATGGGGAAAAGGTCTCATCAAGGACAGAGAGATCTCCTGCCTCACCTGCCCATTTGATCTAGTTCCATCCCCTGCTTTCTGTTTTTCTATCTCTTTCCCTCTGACAGGCAAGAGGCTGTTTTCATGGTCTCTCAGTGCAGTTCCACCCCTGCCTTTGGGAGGGTCCTTGCTGCCTCACCTTCTCCCCCAGCCCCTTGAGGTATTTCTTCTAAGGCAGGCAGGTTTCCCCCGGAAGGAGTTCTAGTAGATGGACGGGCTCCAGGAGAGCCGGGAAGCAGGGAGCTGCGTGCTCAAGGCCATGGCCCAGCGCAGCGGGAGCCGATCCGATTTTACCCCCACACTGGCGGTAAGGATGAAGGAGAAAGGGTGAATGGGAGACACTCGGAAGGAGAAGCTGCTTTCACATGGCCGGAAGGAGAGCTTTTCTGTTTTGCGGGTTCCTTTGCACCATGAAAACTACCTAAGTTCTTAATGAGGTTTACAGCTTTTTTTTTCCTTCCTTGCCAGAAAGCTCTAATTCTCTCTCGGTTTTGGACAGAAGGCAGCATTCTCTCCGGTTATAAAATAGAATATGAGCAGGTGGTCTCGGAGAAGAATTTTCCTAACACGCTGTACACTTTGTCAGGAAATTTTTTTCATGCTACTAGATTTTTGTTTTAAATCATGATTTAGTGTCCAGATATTTAAACCTTCATTTCCATTTAGTTTGCTTTGAAAAGCAGCAGATGAGCTGGAGCACAAGACTGCCTATGCTGAGCTGAGCGGCCGAGAGCTCTGACACAGCGAGCGAGCAGGGAAGCGAGTCATTTGTCTTTCCAGCAGGCGCTCAAATGATCCTTTGCTGCCATATGTCCCTGAGAATTCTTTCATTTCCCGTCAGGTATTTGACCCCCCTATCGGATAGAGGCATTGACGGAGGTTGAAGGTGGGGAGTGGCTGATGGAGTAGCTTCAGTTTTCAGTAAATCAAATGTTAAGAATCAAAAATAAAATTCTTGATGTTTAATTCCTATTCCTGAGTCTCTGGCTTATGTGAATATGAGGATGTTGCTTAACCATCTTGTACTTCTGGTCTCTTTCTTTCTGTTTTTTTTTAGTATACACAGACAAGAAGTTCTACAACGAGAAAGAAATGTTTTTGACTTGTACTGACCTTACGGATGGAACCCCTTAAGTAGAAGATGGTAATTCAAAATAAAGCTCCTTGCGTCTGTTTCCAAAGAATTATGACTCGGAAGGTTCACATGAGGTGAAGGAGGACACGAAGAAATAGACATCGAGTTGAGATGCTGTGCCAAACATCTGGAGGAGAGAATGAGAGCATCACGGGAAAACAGATGGAGGGAGCGTGGCCAGATCAAATTAAAGGCGTCGCCGCCCAACTCGGAGGAGCTAAGAGAATTCTACTAAAAAGGAAAATTCTCTAAAACCTGCACTTTAAATAGTCTCTTGACATGAAAACACTTTAAAAAATTAGAATTCTCATCAGGGCTTGAGGTTTACTTTGAAGGTTTTAATTTATCAATTACTGTGTGCATTGTTTTGTTTTGTTTTTTAACTAGAAACAAGAGCCTAATTGATAATCAAAAGGGTTATAGATAAAGACCCACACTAAAAATTGTTTCTATGCTATTTTCATTAATCTACTGAAATTCCACTTGAAAAATCAGGGTCTAAATCAAGCATCTTTGGGTGTGAGTTAAGCGTCTGGGTTCGTCGAAGGAAGCTGACAACGCCTGTCTGAGCACAGGGCTGAAGGCGCACAAGCTTTGCAGAGGTCCATGAAAACGTATATGATCTGATCTTAGAAACTGTATTGGGTCCAAAATAAAAAACTAAATTCTACAACAGAAATTAATAATTATATCAAGAATACATAATAATATCAAAAGCAACTAAGTTGGTTTCATACTCTTACAACAATATACTGTATTGTATTGAATGTGACATGAGTGCTCTAAAATCGAGATGCTCGCATCTTAGAGTGCCTCACACAGACGTGCTGGTGAAGAGGAGCAGCACCCTTCTGAGAAGCACAGTCTTCTGTGACATTTTCCTTTTGCAGCACAAAAGGAGAGGATCACCCTTTCCTTTAATATCTAAAGGAAATGGTTGGGTCCCGGTCCAGAAACGGGTACAGCGCACCCCTGCAGATTCCACGGCATTTCCCGGGAGTCTACTCCCATCCTAGCTACCTCATGTGGGGACTTCTTGCTTCTCCTGACTTTGATCTCTGCTTCCTTTCCCTTCTCCTGGGACTACTCTCCTCTTTCCATGCTCTGTGCAGCCACCTTTCTCCTCATTTCTTCTGAAATGCACCACCAACAAAAAGCCATTGTGCACCACAGAATTTTCTGAATGTTTGGGAATAAGGAAGAGGGATAGCCCTCCAAGAAATAATAAACAACTGAAAACTGAATACAGGACAATACTGTACTGTAGTTCCCCAGCCATCCCCCAGGGGAAATTTCTCACCAGCACTTTCTTGCCTTGGGCCCCGGCCTGCCACCATCTGCTGGGGTACACGGTCCCTAGGAAGATTCTCGTTTCGAGCTCTCCTTTCCTCCCAGCTCCCAGCAGCCTCTACCTGCCGCAGAGAAAGTAAGCGTGCCTGTCGCAGACGGCCCAGCTCCTCTTACCTGCACTTTCTCTTGCACACCTCCTGGTGCCCATTATTGGACTCTCCTCACAAAGACACATTTGGCCTTAGTTAAATTCTGCCACATCTTTGAAATCTGAAGGCTGCTAAGTAATTTCCCCTTTTTTGGATAGGCATCTTTACCTTTCTACAAGACTTCTAAAGAAGATCCACGTGCTCAAAATAACAAATGGCATATGTTTCAGCAAGCTTTCTTACCCTGAATTTTTTTTTTTTTTTTTTTTTTTTTTTTGCTAAGGCTTTGAAGAAAGAGTCCTTGGAGACTCAAGTCTTTTGTTGCTTAACAGAGGAGACCGAGTACCAAGAGCCACAAGACCCAGGGTTTTTTTTAAGATTTTATTTTTCCTTTTTCTCCCAAAGCCCCTGGTACATAGCTGTGTATTTTTAGTTGTGGGTCCTTCTAGTTGTGGCATGTGAGATGCCATGTCAGCACGGTTTGATGAGCGGTGCCATGTCCACGCCCAGGATTTGAACCGGCAAAACCCTGGGCCGCCGAAGCAGAGTGCATGAACTTAACCACTCAGCCACGGGGCCAGCCCCAAGACCCAGCTTTTGCTTCCACAGATCACCATATTTCAACTCGAAATACTGATTGAGTCCAGGGTAGGGAATTCAGGAGTGGACTCTTCAGCAGAGAGCAGTTACCCTTAGAGGAGCTACATGAGGAGAGACTAACACAGGCACGAGAAGCCCACCAAGGCCCAGGGAGAGGGTCCCGTGTGAGTTGGGCCTGAAAAAGAAAGAGAATCATTTCCCAGGAATGTCAGGGAACCATTTTCCTCAATGTCGCTTGACTCAGGACACCGTGACTGAAAATGTGGCCTAAAAAGTCCATTTTGTCTTGATGACATAGTGTGAAGGGCAAAAATCACTGCTAGATTACTCCACAAGGAATGAAGAAAATGTTCACTTATTTTCACCAAATTTGCTGAGCTCTCAATGGGCCCAAGATGCTCTCTGATTCTGCCTTGGGCTCAGGGTTCCATTTTTCCCCGTTTAACCAATGATGATCATTTAAATCTGCTATGTGACAAGCACTGTGCTAGGAGGTAGGGACAGGGTAAGGGGACAAGCACAGTAAGACATGGCCTTTCTGATAGCCGAGTGAAGAATGATACAGATGCAGACAAAGAACTGCAGAATCGTGCATGGTAAATGGCATCACAGAGACGGCCAGGGAGAGCCGTGGACACAAGGGTGGCCAGGTCTCTCCAGGGATGTCGTGAATGGCTCTCTAAAGGTGACATTTGAGCCTCTTCTCCAAGGATGAGAGGACATCAGCGGGTAGCGAGGAGGAGGAGAGTGCTCCAGGCAGAGAAGGCAGACTGTGCAAAGCAGGAAATGCAAGGAGTGGCCTGGACTGGGAGCCGCGTGGAAACAGCAGGAGACGAGGCTGGAGAAGCTGGGCCGTGTGCTTTAGAATGGCTGTGCTCAAAAGGGGTTCCAAGGGATCCTGTGGACGCCACTGAGAGGACGGGGACTGGTCAAGGTCAAGGGGGCAAAAGACACTGTGAGTGAGCAGAGATTCTGCCCCCATCCAATGCCACTCCCACGGAGCAGGCCTCCTTCGCTGTTTCATAGGTTGGGATTCCATGTTACATTTCATTTGGGAGAGAAAGGAAACTGAAGCATAAAAAAAAGCAGGTACAATGAAAAGCAGGAAAATGACAGTTGTAGATTTGTGCTTTAGAAAGACAATCCCAGCACCGGTTACCAAGTAGATTGGAAGACGCGGAGACCAACAAGCTGTTGATTGCAAGAGATGATTAAACCTCAAACAAAGGTGTGACGTGCATTAGAAAAAAATATCACCACTACAAGATTTTCAAATGTGCTTCAGGGCTTTGGTAAGGTGGGAAAATGGTCCAGAGATCTGAGCTGTGCTGGGTGAAGAGAGAGACGTGAATAGTATGTAAAACTACTTATTTCATTAGACCTATGCCTCTTACCATAGCAGGAGGGGGGACATGGCCTTGCTGTCCACTGGTGAAATGTGTCCGTTGGGGACCATCTTCACGACCCCGTCTTCCTTATTGGTGGAATCCAGCTTCAGCTGGTAATGGGGGGTGGAGCAGTAAAAATATGTCGAACACAGATTGGGAATGCCAAAAAGATTTAGTCAGCCCTCTGCCTCAGATGTGAAGAAGGTTCTCGTGCACAACCAGAGGTCCCCGTGCTTCCGGGAGCCGCCCCCCAGTCTACGTGAGGCATCCCTCAGTCCACAGCAGAGGGGTCTTCCTCTTCCCCGCTCCCCTCACACCAAGTGCCTGCCCACCGCGTCTCCCACACTCGTCCTCTCCCTCCGTCCCTCGGCCTCGCTGCTGCCTGCTCCCCTCCGCCCTCCCCCGGTCCCCACCCCTCTGTGCATCAGCGGTCATCCTCTCTCCTCACAGACTGTTAAAGACGCCAGAACCGAGGATGGAGAAGAAAGAGGAGGGGCCACCATCACTGTGGTTGAGCCTGAGGTTCGTAAGCAAAATATAATTAGACACTAAATGGGCTACAAAGATTAAATTCCTGCTGGGCAGTCTCCCGTCGCTCCTAATGCTGAGTGCTTCCCAAACTCCTGTGCATTTCAATACACATACATAGATACAGATATAGACACAGAAATGGGTATACATACACATGTGCATAAACATAAGCACACACGTATACATGAACATATACACATAGTTGCTCCAGTTCCTTAACTTTGGGACGACCTTAGTTCTCCCAAGGAGAACGGAGGTGGGATATCTTTCCTGCCACATTTATAAATATTGTTTCTAACTTAAATAAAATATTTACCTAATTAAGTGCTAACATACTAGATTTTCTTTCTTAAAGTCACATGCACATTAGCAAGCATGATCTAAAACAGAACAGAAGAAACCAAGCCCCAGAGAACCACTGCCCGAGACTGGTGGTGGGACGGGCGGCGGTTTGACCCTCAGAGCATCCTCAGCGGTGGGCATCTCAGCCACCGCGTCTCCTTCGCTAGAGGGAGGGTGAGTCTGGCTGGCGGGACAGAAATAAACCCAGAGGTGGTCGTTGGTAAAGATGGGCCTTTGGTTAGCTAAGAGATCTTTCTCCATCAAAGCCTAGAGTCTTCATTTCTTTTTCAATAAATTCTACTCCATCCTTCAAACCTTGTCACATTCTCTGTAAATCTCACCCCTTTTCACACTAATCCATTATGATTTACTGCTCTCTGAACCACCTCTGGGGTGAAGTGGTTAAGATCTGAGGGCCTTGGGATCAGTCAGGTTTGAGCTAGAATTCTCATTCTGCTATGAATTTATTGGGTGAATGCCGGCAAGTTATCTAACGTCTCTGAGGGTCATAAAGCCTGGTGTTCACAGACCAGTGACTCCACGTCGGGCGCTGGTTTAAGCGCTATGCTTACATTATCTCATTAATATCAACTCTATAAGGTAATTTCGATGATTATTCTTATTTCATAGATGAGGAAATGGAAGCAGAGAGAGGGATATCAATACTCAGAAGGTCACATGGCCGGTAGCAGAGGCCGGACACCCCAACTAAATCCCTGGGAGTGGATATTCTCTCTCTGCAGCAGGAGAGGCCTGGACACAGCTGGGACCAGGATCTTGTGATCTGATTCCAGAGCCCAGCACTACCCACTGCACCCTACTGCCTCCCCACACCTTCTCCCATACTGCGCACCGAGGTCACGGGTTGTAGTGAGAATTCAAGACACTAGTACCTAAGTCCTTAGAATGGGGCCCAGCATGGAGCAAACACTCCATACATGGAAATGATTATTGTTGAGACTGTCTATTTAGGCTTTCTTATTACCCACTTAACACTTAGATGTGCCCTTGTGTTATCAGCTCTGCCTCTGTCCTATCTTCCTCCCACCCTGTGGGGTCCCTGAGAGAACGAGCCAGGTCTCCTCCCTCGTCCCCGACAGCGCAATCGGGGAACATGTGACCGTGTACGTGGACCAGAGGTCGCTCTGGATGGCGCAGTGCCTGTTGCCGTGGCTCCTTCCCAGGGTAATTCACAGGAATCAGCATCATGGCAGACAGAGCGTGTGTTCACGCACATTCTTGTCTCCTGTCTTCATAACGTGAGCTGGCTTGAAAACACAGGAGTCACTGACCCTGTCGTAAACCAGCAATTGCAGGGAGGAGTCAGAGAGAGAGGAAGAGAACAGGAAAGGAGGCAGGAGTGGAGGGAGGGAGCGAGGGAAGGAGAAGAGACAGAGACAGAGACAGAGAAACTCATCTCCTTCTTGAGCATCTTCAAGCATCCTCAAGACAAGCTGTGACATTCCTCTGTTGGATAACATTCTTTTACTCGTCCCAAACCCCACCTTCCAACAGTGATTGTAGTAACCACCGTGTAGGGAAAATTTTATCCCTTTTAAACGTCAGGCAAAGTCAAGAAAGTGGCAAGCATGAAACTCCATTCTGCTCAAACAGAATCAGCGTTGCCACCTCAGGAATGGGGGATGTGAGTCCCCTTCGAAGTTGTAAAGGAGGTTCTATTTTTGGCCTCCAGTCTGTTTCAGCAGTGATGAGAAAAAGCGGGCCAGAAGAACACAGAAACCAGCTGAGGGCACCTGTAATATCCAGGAAAGGGACAAGGAAGGCACTTAACATGTGTCAGATGGAGGAGAAAATTTAAAACAAAAGGAAAACCTGAACGCAGATCACTTAACATTCATTTATGCATTCATTCAACAAATATTTGATGAGTGCCTGCCTGGCGCAAAACCCTGTACAAGGCGATCTTACGGAGAATATAAATATGAACCAGGCTCAGCTCCTACCCTTATCTTACAATCACCAGGGAGGTAAGACACACACATATTTATGACTTAGCGGTGGTGCGTCACCGTTGGAGGGGGGATCTGTGGTCTAAAAGGCTCTGAGAGTCATTCCACCGAGAGCAAAGACACAAATCAACCCGGCCCACAGCAGCGGCAGCCAGCACGTGGCATCACCTCTGGCCTAAACCAGCCGCACACAGGTCCTGTGCCGCAGACCCCGACTCAGAAAGCGCAGCTGCTCAAGACTCCTCTCCTTCAGAGGCAGCCACGGCCACATGAATTTCACTGGAGGCCCATGGCTGGTGGCAAAGGGTTTCAACACTCGAAGGCAGGCAGGCTCAGAGCTCCAGGGCGGCGCCGTCCCACAGCAGTCTAGCACAGTGGCTTTGGGGCACATCATGGGTTTGCTTCTCAACCCTGCCTGTTGGTTACTTGACACTGAACCTCTGTGAACCTCCGTCTCTTCCTCTGAAAATGTCAGTTGAGAAGATTCTCTGAAATACTGTGCTCTGAAATGGCTCGAAAAACAGCCATTAAAGTTGTCCAGGTCATTTTGTGTTCAGAGTTCTGTTCTACCGTACTAGTTTCTAGTCCTGCAGCCTATTCTCGATTCTTCCTTTTGTCTTGTGTGATGCTAGGTTAATCATTTCATTGTTCCCTTCCTCTCTTTTTATTATTGTGGTACAATATGTATAACATCAAAGTTACCGTTTTAAGTGCGCAGTTCACTAGCATTATGTGCATTCACATTGTTGACAGCCATCACCATCATCCATCTCCAGAACATCTTCATCTTCCCAAACTGAAACTCCGTACCCATTAAACAGTAACTCCCTGTCAACCCCCCCCCCCAGCCCCTGGCAACCACCATTCTATTTTCTGTCTCCATGAATGTGAGTGCTCTAGGCACCTGTGTCTGTCTTATTTCATTTAATATGTCTTCAAGGTTCATCAATGTTGTAGCATGTATCAGAATTTCATTCCTTTTTTAAGGCTGAATAATATTCCCTTGAATGTATGTATCATGTTTTATTTATCGATCATCCACTGATGGACTTTCGGTTTCGCTTCCGGATTTTGGCTATTGTGAGTAATGCTGCTGTGAACTTAAGTGTATAAATATCTGTTCGATCTTTCTTCATTTTTTAAAATATCTTAAAAATATTAATGCCATATTTTAAAAATATTTTCTTATCCTCCTGAGTGACAGTATATGGATTGATAGGATAGTTTCTCTTTAAACTCTTCTGTGATTGTGGTGGGAGTATCGGGACAGTTTTTTTATTTTGGTCCTATAGAGTGTTCTTCAATTAATCTCTGTAATCGAAAAGCAAACACCCTTATAACCAGCATTAAGTTTTGTCAATACAGATTGGCTATATTTAAAAAGGAATTACTAAATGTAAAAAAAAAAAATTGGAAAGTACACCATTGTTGAACTTGAAAAACGTAGTACATTTTTCTGGTAAGTAAATAAGGGATATAGAAATAGGGAAGGCCAACAGTGGCCCATGGGCCAAAATCCAGCCCACTGCCTGGTTTTTTACAGCCTGCAAACTAAATGTGTTTGCTACATTTTTAAGAGTTGAAAAAATTTTAAGAAGAATAACACTTCATGACATATGAAAATTATACAAAATTCAAATTTCAGTGTCCATAAATACAGTTTGATTGGCACGCAGCCACACTCATCATTTGTATATTGCCGTGGCTTTTTTCGAGCTACAATGGCAGAGTTGAGTGTTGTGACAGAGATTGCATAGCCCTCAAGTCCTAAATATTTATGATCTAGCCCTTTATAGAAAAAAAGTTGCCAACCACTGATATAAATCATTGATCTAACCTCACCTTCTCATTTGCAGTTGAGAAAACCAAGGCCCAGGTGAGAGTCACATCAGAGCAGAGATTACAAAGCTCAGAGTGGCTGAAGAACTGTAGCTGCCCCAATCCCACAGCCTGAGTCCCCAGACCGTGTCCCAAAGTCTTCCTGGGTTACAGGGTGGTGGCTTACCTTACAGCTGTAGATCTTGAACTAAAACTGTCATTTCTTCTCATTAACAGCATAAGAAAGACTGTCTCTATTCTTAATCTCCTCTGTGACTGCTAGGAAGAAAGAGATGTATGCTTAGTTGTTAACTTCTTTGTGAGGATTGCATTGGTTCATATCTTCACATGTGGACCTTGTCATTAATTTCTTAAGCACTAGTTCATATGATGAAATGCTTCCCAATGGCTTTCAGGATATGACCTGAATATGCTATAAAGGTCTTGATGACCTGGCTTCAACTTACCTCCTCAGTCTTTCTTCTCCATCCTTGGCTTCCTCCGTTCTCTCTTTGTCCTCCATGCTCACGGGAATTCTGCAAACTCTCAGTACCCACTGCAAATGTAGCTCACCTCCGAGTCTTTGTTCGTGCTGTCCCTTCACCATGGAAGCATTGATCGCCTCGTCCATCCAGCAAGGTCCCCGTCATCCTCCAAGATCCAGCCAAATGCCCGTCCCTTTGAGAGGTCTCCCCATTCCAACCACAGGCAGAAGCAGTGACTCTTTCTTTCACTCTGGATTGTGGTCAAAATCGTTTGAGGAATGCTGTATTAAAACATCAAAATTTATTATGAGAACAGACAAGAAGTTATTTCTATAGATTAGCAGATAGTAGGTCATCAAAGGGGAAGGTCCGTAGAGATTTCCCGAGCTTTTAATTCACAGAGACGTGAAGCAGGCCATTGGCCCATCGTAATTCGCAGAAGCTGGTTCTGTCTCCATGTGTTGTCCTAGCAGAGTTTACCTTACTATGCAGACATTGTAACTACAATTTCTGAGTCACGGGGCTTTACACGGACATGTACAAAGCATTATGTTTTCAAAATGAAGTATTTTCTAGTGTTTATTCTGAAAGAGCGTTCTAAAAACTAGAGTAATGAACTCAGAGCCTCATTCTGATTGGCTCCCACCCAATAATAAGATCTTGAAGGAACTGAATTCCACGTTTGTGTTTTCTTGCCTCTCGTTGGACCGATAAGACCTCGGTGAGGACACTTTCGACTCAGCTGCTTGAAGGCTTCCTGAAGATAGCTCGGTGAGCGACTGAGACCACAGGGGCTTGTCTTTTGTCGTGAATTACGGACTTAGGTCTTGATGTTTTAAAATAAATTAGGTTACTATAGCAACGGGAGGAAAACACCGCTGGCAGGCTCCGCAGGCTCCGTGGGTCACTCCCACCACTGCTGCACTGCTGCCCAGTTGACCTGGCTCTTCCCCAGGGAGCACTGACCAGAGGGACAACAGAACCTCCACTTGGAACAGCCATCATGTTTCAGCATTCCTGAAATTTTCTCTGAAGATAATTGTAAAAAACCGACTTCCCGTCAGAAAACCAGGGTCCAAGCCCTGGCTCCTGTCATTAACTGTCATTTCAGCAAAGTCACTCTCTCTCTGGGCTGTTTCCTTATTGGTAACATAGTAAGAACAAGTCGTACCTCCCAGTTTGTTTTTGAGAATTAAATTACGTGATTTGTTTCAAAACTGGTCACACAAGTTAGGAGGAGGACACTGACTCAGAGGGTCACTCCTCCCCAACCCGTGCTGCCATGCTGGCCGACACGGAGGAAGTGAGGGCCATCTCCGAGCTTGAGGAGCTCACGACCAGCTCTCAGAGGGTCGGGAAGGAAAGAAAGAAAGAAAGACTTGAGTACAGGCCGTGCTGGGCACCACAAAGCAGCGGACGGGCGGCCCCGAGAGCAAAGGTGCCTCCGGGGAGGTGACCTGGGAGGCGTAGTCCCCACAGACTTAGGCACGTCAGCCATGAGAAGGACAGGCTCCAAGTCAGTGACCAGAAACCCCTCAAAGCCGACTCCAGGGACCCCAGAAGGACACGGCTGCCCAGGACAGGAGAGGGGTCTGACACCTCACCTGCACCACAGACGGGGAAGGGTTGCCCTTTCCAGGTGGAACTGGGGGAGGTGTCAGAAACCCTGCCACCGTGCACAGCATGGCATAGGAACCATGAACGAAGAAGGATGCTCTGTACCTTCTGTGGTACAAGTACTGAGGGTACCGGATCTGCTCCTTGGGGCGGCCCGAGCACACCTCTGCTTGAGACGGCAGCAGGGGACTTTGCAGGTTCACTCATTCACTCAGTAAACATTTGCTGTGGGCCTGGCTCCATGCTAGGCACTGAGGAACGATGAAAACCCAGCCCCCACCTTCTGGGAGCTCAGAGCTGAGCCCAGAATAGACAAGTAAACCCGAGTCGAGAGGACACAGCGCAGTGAGAAGGGGGAAGTGAGCAGGGGCGTGACGGGCAGAGGAGGGACTCGCTCCAACTGGAGGGATGGCTGGAGGGGGTTCCCAGGCACCGTGTGCGATGACAGCTCAGGTGTGAAGGAGCTCCCATCAGGGACACTGTAGGCTCCACACCGTCGGGACAGCAGAGGAGAAGCAAAGCCGGCTGGAAGAGATGGGCCTCATGTGCCCTTCTGAGGACTTGCAATTACGGCCTAAAGGCTGTGGGTGGCTAATGAACGGTTCCAAACAGAGAAAAGATACTGCTCTTTGCATCCATGAGAAAATTTAATTACATTTTTAATTTTTAGAATTTCTATATACACAAAAATACATAAATCATAAGGGTGCAGCTCAGCGAATTAGAAATTACATTTCAGGAGGGGATTTTGTTATTCTACGGTAATTTACAGTCTTTTTGGCTGCTGTCTCACATTTTGGCGCTGAGGTGTTTAAAGTTTCAACTTGAGAGGCAGACGTTGCTTATGCTGGCCTCGGTTACGGTGCAGCAGAGCTCACTCACTCCCAGGTGCCCCTCTGAGGAGTGTGGAGGACTTCAGCAAACAAGACCCTCCAGGGTGCAGAGGGCGTCAGGCTTTCCTTTGACAAAGGGCTCAGGAAACAAGGGGCCTGGGGGTATCACCCGTATGAGGGGATGAGGCGGGAAGATGTTTTCAGGACACGTGTGGAAATGACACCCTCAGGGCAGAGAACCCAGGACAAGCCACGCAGCTGCCTGCAGGGGCTTTCCCCGGGGGACCAAGCACAGCTTTAGGACAAGGTCCTATCTGCTCTGCTAGCTCTGCTCCGGCCGTGGTGGTAACCCGCTCTCCACCGGGTAGGGATCAGCATATTTTGCCTTAGCTTCTGCCTCTTCTCCTACAGCCAAGCAACCCCTCTGCTCTGGGCACTTTTACTCTGCTTTTTATGCTTACCAGTAAGTTCTGCTCACTTCTAACTCGGCCTCCTAAGTCTGCTCTCGTGATGTTTCTCCGTGTGTAAGCTCCTCGTCCTGCCACCTTCTGCTGCTGCCCGAGACAGAGGCCATTTAGAGTGATTTGCTCCCCGTCACTGACCTTGCTGGGCAGAGCCCTGTGCTGGGCCCTCACAAACTGCTGGCCTGTATTCTGGCTTCCGTGATGTCTCTCCTGGTCCAGTACACCGGCCGGGGCTATAGGACAGGTGTGGCAGAACGGACATGGGAATCACTCGGGCTGTTCCCTGAGCAGGGACTCTGAACTTGAGATTTCCCTCCAAATTCGGGACTGCATTAGTCTGTCTGCCACAATGACAACCGCTCACCTTACAGTAGCTCTGTAGCAGCTTCAGAGCCCAGAAGATGCAGCCGGAGGACCGTGTGCTGACGATTGCTTCAGGGGAAGGGGTAGATGGAATCCTGTCGCTGCATCTTTGCCCCCTTACAAGGCTGCCCAAGTGTTGGTTTAAAACAGTGTGAATTAGCGCAGGTTTCTTCCTGCTGAGAACCCCGCAGGCTTTCTCACCGGTCTCAGAGTGAACCCCCTCCTCTTCTCAACGCTGGGCAGGTGCTGCCTGGTCACCTGCCTCCTCCTCAACATTGACATGGAATTATTTTCCACTCGCTCAGCAAGCTTCGGCAGGACCCACCTCCCTTCTGTTTCTCAACCACCACAGCTCTTTCCTTGGCTCAGAGTATTTGCATCTCCTGTTCCCTCTACCTAGAACTCCCTTCCTTCAGCTCCCAAGGATTGGACCCCTTCTCAGCCTTTAGGTCCCGACTTGACTGTCACGTCCCCAAAGACGTCTTCCCTGACCTAACGAGTCAGATGCTCTCGGGGTGGGCACAGCACGTCCTGAGCTTTGAGAGCCACTGGCCAAGAGAGCATGTGCGAGAGTCACAGTACAAACTGGGAGACTCTGCGTTCTAAAGGACGTACGCACCACCGCAAGTTTACTCAGAGAAGTGCATATCCTGTGTAGGTAGTAGGCATTGTTTATGGGATAAGAGCTACAAAGAAAACAGGATAAAACGGGACCAGTGATGACAGGGTGCCAGAACTCTGAGGTTCACAAAAACCCATCCATCCATTCATTCATTCAACAGAGCAGTGGCAGTGGGCCAGGTAACCAACAGGACGGTCAGAGAAGGCGTCCTCTGTTCCTGCATCCGCCTTGAGCTGAGATGTGAATCAGGAGGAGTCCCAGGGTCTGGGCAAAGGGCAGTCAGGCAAAGCAGAAAAGAAAACAGCGTGTTTGACAAATGAAGAGGAGACCAGCGCCTCCAGAGCACAGAGTAGGGAGAGAGGACGTGTGCACAGAATGAGGCACGAGCCAGACTGTGGTGGCCACGGAGGACACTCTGGGCTTCATTCCCGCGCTGGGCGGTCCCCAGGGCATTTCACACAGCCTGGTGACACGAAGGGATTCTTGGTTTTAGAATATCACTCTGGATGCCATGTGGAGAATGGGCCGGCGGGGGGATAGAGGTGTAACTGATAAGATTAACAACACACCGTGAGGCTTAGCCACTCGGCACTGGCTTAAACACCTGACAGCGTCTACTCATGGAATCCTACAACACCCACGAGGGTGACGCCATCACTCGCGCCCCTGTGTGAACGGGACTGAGGCACAGAGAGGTCGATAACTACTTTGAGCTCAGATGGCTGGTGAGTGGCAGAGGCAGGACTCAAACCCAGGCCGCGTGAGTTCAGAGTCTGGGCTCATGACAGCCCTGCCACAATAGGCGTACTCTTCCTGCCTTCTCTCCTGACAGAGGATGGCTTTGAGCTTAAAATAGCACGCTCTGGTAAAGTGCTTTGAATATTAAGAAGGGTGCAGTGTGAGTTTAACAAAGCCATTATGTTGTATAAATATAACTTGTTAAACAAAGTATAATGAATTGGCTCCTAATCTTCTGTATATTGTGGTTAAAAGCAGCACTAATATTTGCAGCAAGAGAAACAATTAGCACATTCATTAAGCGGAGTCCTGCTCACACCTCCCTCATTAACTTTAATCATCTATGAAGTGCTTGAACTACACTAACCTGTCAGCCTGGAGTCCGTAGTGCCTGTCTGCAGATGATGCTTTAATCTCTAGGATATGTTTGAATTTTACAGACTAACAAAGAACCCAGTTCAACCACTGTTTTCCCTTAATGCTACTTGTGATCAAGATATTGAATTTTATTAAAGCTAAGAAATCATTATCCTTCTCAACAGCACCATAAATGGGATCCTAATTAATAGTTGCATTTATTTTCCTTCACTTCCAAAATATTATAACTCCTATTTGGCCTTTAATCAGCAAAGCACACTCTTAAATGGAACATATCGATATTTCTAAGGTGGTATAATTCTTATGTCTAACATAGGTTAACATAAGTTAACACAGAGAACTGCATGTGTGACACTGAATGACCAGGAAATTTAGAAAAATAGTTCTTCATCTTTTGGAGTATGACTGACGCCTGTGAGAATCTGAGTATCCCACGGACCTCCTCCCAAGAAAAATGTACCTATACACAATTTCAAGAAGTTCACAAAACACCTGAAGTTTATGCTCAGGCCACTAGGAATCCCAGGGTAAGAATTTGGGCTTCAATTTAACTTGACTGTTTAGAAGCAAACACAGTTCATCCCTAGCAGATGATGAAAGCCCTTCTTTAAAGAAGATGCTTTAGATAATAGGTGGAGAAGGAAAAATGGAAGCAGAACACTCACCACCAGGAAAATTAGAATATGGAGTTGATGCTACATAGTTTTAGGATATTATTATTTCTTCTCTTAAATGATATAATAGCATCTATTATGCAGGGGAATGCTCTTGCTTTTAGGAGGTGTATGTTAAAGTATTTAAGGATAAAGGATCATGATGACTGGAATTTACATTGAAAAGATTCAACAAGATAGATGATTAGAAAGATAAATGGGCAGATGGACTGAATTGTGTCCCTCTGCTCTCCAATTCATATGTTCACACTCTAATCTCCAACGTGACTGCATTTGGAAATGACTTTTAAAGAAGTAGTTAAGGTTAAATGATGTCATAAGAGTGGGGCCCTATCCTATAGCACTGGTATCCTTATAAGAATAGGCAGAGACAGGAGGAGTGCGCATGCACGGAGGACACAGTGAGGGGGCAGTAGTCCACAAGCCAAGGGAAGAAGCCTCAGGACAAACCACACCTGGTGACACTTGACCTCAGACTTCCAGGCTCCAGAGCTGTGAGAGATAAATGTCCATTGTTTAAGCCCCCCAGTCTGTGGCATTTTGTTGTGGCGGTCCTGGCAGACTAAGACAGACAGATAGATAAATAGAAAGATGATAGAGATGCATACATAGATAGACAGACAGATGGTAAATGGATAGTAGACAGACAGATCAAATATGAGGAAATATTGACAATTGTACAAACTAGGCGGTGGGAATATGGTTTCTGTTTTATTGTTCTTGTAAATTTTCTGACTGTTTGAAATTTTCGTAATACAAATTTGAAAGGGAAACATCCTTGCTTTTGAGCATTTTGGGTAGTGGGTAAGAAAGCATTACTGTAATTTTAGAGTCTAGGGCAAAAAGTAGGGTTTACATGGATATTCTGAAACACAAGCTGATAGTAGAAGATTCTAAGGAAAAAGGTGTTTCAGAATTGTTCTAAAAATAAGATTAGGGAAGAGGTTAATATAAAAGGAACGTCTTAGAGGCTGGCCCTGTGGCGCAGTGTTTAAGTTCGCACATTCCACTTCGGCAGCCCGGGGTTCGCTGCTTTGGATCCCCGGTGTGGACCTATGCACTGCTTGGCAAGCCATGCTGTGGCAGGCGTCCCACATATAAAGTAGAGGAAGACGGGCATGGATGTTAGCTCAGGGCCAGTCTTCCTCAGCAAAAAGAGGAGGATCGGTGGCAGATGTTAGCTCAAGTCTAATCTTCCTTAAAAAAAAAAAGAGGAGGATTGGCAGTGGATGTTAGCTCAGAGCTAATCTTCCTTAAAAAAAAAAGAAAGAAAAACAAAAGGGATGTCTTAGGTGAGGATCATAAACCCACTTTAATTTCAAGTAAACTGAAACTTCTTTGCAGATTTGGTTTATTTAATCTTTTCTACATATAGCTCTAACTATCAGCCTTCATCACTGGAGTATTAATTTCTTGAGGAATCTGTTTACAATGTTGATCTGATGTATGGTTTCCCAGAGTGTGCGGAGTTTACCAGTAAATATTGCCGGGGGAACTGATGTGGAAGAAAGCCCTGTTACTGCAAAAGCAGGATCATGGATAAAAGGAATTTTAACGCATTACTAGGACACAGAAGAAAACTGGACAAATGGAGAGATGTACTACATTCCTGGGTGTGAAAACTATTGTAAAGATATCAGTTCTCTCCAAATCTATAAATAGATTCAGTGTAATTCCATCAAAATGGCAACCAGAGTTTTCACGTATCTTGAAAAGCTATTCTAAAATTTGTATGGAAGAGCACGGCTGCGAAGAGTAGGAAAAAACCCCAAACTGCTGCATAAAAAGAAGAAAAAGGCCAGATGACTTGTCCTAGCAGATACCAAGCTCTGGATATGAAAATAGCATGACAGCAGGTACTGGTGTGGGATAAAGATATAAACCAAACAACAACAAACAACAAAATAGAGAGTCTGGAAAGTGACCCACACATATATGGACAATCGTGAGGTCATAGAAGGGACTTCACATATCAGTGAGGAAAGGGTCAATTTTTGAATAACTGGCGCATGGACAATTGGCTAAGTATATTGAAAATATGGAACTAGTTCCCTCACAATATAATCAAAAATCTATTTCATTCAGGCTGAAGTTTCGAATAAAAATTTTTTATTTATAGACTTAGGTTAGGAAAGAATTTACTTCAATATGACCAGAAAGAAAAGAAAGAAATATATTGATATTTTTGACTACACCAAAGTCAAAAACTCTGGACTTTGAAGGACGTTATGTAACAGGTGAAAACAACCCACTAACTGGTAGAAGTTATTTACAATTCAAAGAACAGACGGAGCATTCGTATGCAGAATATTTAGAAGCTCCTGAAAGTAGAAGAGATGAAGAAGCTAATGGGCGAAAGGGATGAACAAGCATTTCACGGAAGAGTTTCCACAAACATGAGAAACGTCCCCTTATTAGAAATCGAGGAAATGCAGATTGAAACCACAACAAGATGCCATTTACACTCGCCAGATTAACAGAAATGGCAAAGTCACGCAGTCCCACATGGTGCCAGGATGCCGAGCAGCAACAACACTTACACACCGCTGACAGGGATGGATATTGGCTCATCCACACTTCCCAATACAGTACAAACGCATATCCCCTGCCATCCAGCAGCTTGATTTCATGCATATTCCGTAAGGCAAAGCTTTCATGTGTGCACCAAAGACACATGCAAGAATATGCATAGCGATGCTGCTCATAATAGCGGAAAACTGGAAGCAACCTAAATGATCTCCATGACACTGAATACATATCCATATGTAGATAGGTAGGTAGGTAGATGCCAGATAGATAGATAGACAGATAAATGACTGTTAGATGGACCCCTTAATATTTCAGTTTGTATTTCCCATAAGGGATATTCTGGGATACAGGGTAACTACTGTATGGCGCAGGTATCAACATCAGGAAATTTAACAAGGATACAATACTTCTACCTCGTCTTCAGTTCATGTGACTTATGTCTAGTCTTTGACCCGTAGTCAAGCTTACTGATTGTTTCAATACTGTGTCTTTTCCTCCTGTACAGGATCCAACTCAGGATCACACATTACATTTAGTTCTTATGCTGCTTCAGTCACCTTTAATCTGTAAAAATTTCTCAAATTTTTCTTTCTTTGTCTTTTATGACATTGATATTTTAAAGAATATCGGCCAATTATTTAACAGAATATTCTTAGTTTAGCGGTTTTTACTATGTCTGATTTTGAGACATAGTTGTTAAGATTTTTTTCTTTCTTTTTTTTAAGAACTAATACTTATTTTTTTTAATTTTTATTTTTTTCGGATGTGCATCATATTTCGAATTCTGTATACATTACATCATGTTCACCACCCGAACACTAATTACAGTGCATCCCCTCACACTACGTCTGGGTTATAGAGGAATTCATCTATGTCCCCTAGTCGTTTTTAATTTTATTTTTTTACATTTAGTTCTTCGGTCAGTTTGGAGTTTGTTCTTGTGTGTAGTGTGCACAGCGAGTCTAATTTGATCTTTTTCCACGTGGCTATCCAGTTGTCTCAACATCATTTGGCAAAAAAGCCAACGTTTGCCGCAATGGTTTGAGCTACTGCCTTTGTCGTAGACTTGATTCCTACGTGGAGGCGGTTTAGGCATGAAGTTCTGTTCTGTCCGTTGTTCTGTCTGCTCATGCGCCTGCACACGCCGCTTCAACCCGAGAGGCTGTGGAGTTTGCTTTGCTGTCTGGGAGAGTTCTTCTCTCCCACCTCTTCCTTTCCAGTGTTTCTCTAACTATTCTTGTGTGTTTCTTTTCCCTCATTAGGTTTAGAATCAGCTTGTCCAGCTGCAAAACAGAGCTTGTTGGTGTTGATGTTTTGATTGGAATCCACTAAATTTACATATTAATTTAGGGAGACGTGACATCTAGATTGTATTGAGACGTCCTAAGCAAAGCAAGAAATGTCTTTCCATTTGTTCAAGTCTCCTTCTGGTTTTTGAACAATTTTAATATACAAAAATGACATTTTAATGTGGTTAAACCTAAAATGGAGAAGATTTACCACGCTTTTGGAAAGGAGACTCAATATAATGAAGATGTCATTTCTTCCCAACTTAAATTACAAATTTAATAAAATTCTAATTGTAGTCTTAGCAGCAACTTTATTAACCTTGGTAGTCATTCCAAAATTCATTTGGGAAGTTAAGAAGTCAAAGAAGATAAGAAAGAGAAAGGGAGTGGAGATTTGCCTATTAGAAACCGCAGCCAAAATAATTGGCAGTGTGCTATTGGTGTTTGGTTAGACAAATGGACCACGGGGAGGAAATAGAGAGCCCAGCACCAGAACCACGGAGCATTAGTCAGGATAAGTCGCATACCAAGTTAGTCCTGAGATCACAGAGGTTTGCCCTGACAGCTTGCTTCTTGCGCATGCAGATGACCATGAGGTGATTAACTATCCAGACTGCTCTGTCTTGCGGCTCTGCCATCTCAACGCACATCCTTCAAGCTTTGCCATAGAGGGGAAAAGGAAGCTGAAAGACTGATCAAGGGTTTTTCACAGTCTCACACCAGAACTGACACACGTCACTTCCGCTCGCGGGTCGTTATTAGTTTCCATGGCCTGCTGAACTGAAGAAGGGCTGGGAAGCAGTCTTTGGTGTGCCCAGGAAGGACAGGATAGCTGGATATCAGTGAGTACTGGTAGCACCTACCTTATACGGGTACATATGCTTATATGAAAGTGGTGACATTACAGATCAGCAAGGAAAAAATGGAATATGCAAGACTGGTAATGGGTAAGTCAGTTTTCATATAGAAAAATATTAAACTAGATATCTCAAACTATGCCCAAACATTCCAAATGTATTAAAGATTTAAATTTGAAAAATAGAACTCTAGGATTTTTAGTAGAAATTAGAACTTGCAATCTTTATTAAATCTAATAGGAAAGGATTTCTTTAACAAGACAAAAAGCACCAATTATAAAGGAAAGGATTAATAAATTTGACTAGAAACAAAAAGGAGCACAATGCTTAAAAATAAACCATAGACTTGAAGAAGATATTTGCATTATCTAACAACAACAGATTGTAATAAGAAATTTAAATAACTCCCTCAACTGAATAAGAAAAATAAAATGAAAAAAAACCAACAAAAAAATGAATTATATGATAGCAATTCCACTTCTAGGTACAAAAATGTTTATTGGAGTATTGTGGGTATTAGAGAAAAATTAGAAACAACTAAAATGTTCAAGGATAAAGAAATGGCTGAATAAGCTGTATTATAACTCACATAATGGAATTCTAAACCAGGGTTAAAATGAAGATCCAGAGCCACCTGTGTCAACATGGACGGAGCTGGGAAACACAATGTTGAATAAAAAAGCAAGATGTAGGATATGTAGAGTAGTGATGCCAATTACTCTGCAGACTCTGAAGAGATCTATGTATCTATTCTGCGTATTGTTTATGCACACACATGCTCCTAGTTGAATATAAAATCACGGGAAGGAAGGACACACACCAGCTTCAAGACAAGGGGTTGCCCTTGAGGAGGGAGGGGAATGGGCCTGGAAAAGTCCTTTTCGACTCTCTCTGGAGAGTTTTGTCCTTCCCACCACTTCCCATAAAAGATCTGACGCCGACACAGCAAACACCAGCATCTGTGGAACCTCGGTAGTTGGTAATTGTGTCAGGTACACTGCTCTCTATATTTGTCTGTATGTTAGATACAATTCTCAATAATAAAGGAAAATAAAAGATGGCAGAAAGCCCTTAGAAGACCTGATTTGCTAAAAAGTATTCTATTTGATCAAGTCAGAGCTCCCTAACCAGTCAGGATGAACGCACAGACACCGTGTGCACAGGTCTTCGCAGACACTCTACTCATCCAGCAGAGACCAAACTAAACCGGGCGTTAGGACACCTGAGTTGCTTCCTCCTAGACGCGCTCTGAATTTTCCCACCGGCTTCCCTGTGGGTTCCCGCAGTCACTGCAGCGTTGGCAAGAACAGACCCTGCCTGGGCACTGGAAGCCTTCCGAGCGGCACTTACGTTTGCAGGTCACAGGGTACATTCAGTCCACAGAAGCACTAATTTAAATAAAGGCACCTCAACGAGCTGTGCGGAGTAAGCAAATAGCCCTATTTTATAGTTACTTATATGCACGTGTTGTCTTACTGCTGCTAAGATGCTTTGAATTCCTGAGGGAAAAAATGATTATAAAATATTATTTAACATACTTTTTTTTTTCTATTTTTGGACATCAGCAGCATTTTAATAGCTGCCATAATTTTGGCTACACTGTAAAGTCATCCATACATCATTCACAAGGCTCCCAGACATCTGCTTCTTGCGTTAGGTAATTAGTTTAGACCAAGTTATGGTGAATGACACATATTCAGTCGACCATCTGCCTCCCTGATACGGCTCACTTTCAGGACACGGCTCCTGTTCCATGTCAAACCATCAGGATTCACGGCATAGGTAAATCGCCCAGACTTCCACTTCTACTCTGATCATTTGTATCTTAGCTCTTTCCAATAAGATTTACAGAGCAGACCCACAACTAACACAAGGGAGACTTCATTTTAGAAAGATTTAGTAGATGCAATCAAATCTCTTTAAAGATAGACTGGTCGAATGGTTACAAATGGATGTTATTATATGTGACGTGGTTTCCCTAAATCAACAAATCTTATCATACGTTATACATCACCATAATGTGACAACTAAGAGCACTGCTCTAAAACAACTCTGAAGTGTCACGGCCAAGGTCTGGCGTTTCTCCTGGGGAAGAACCATTACTCTCGGGATAGTGCCCTGCCACCAGCTTTGAAATCACCCTGTGGGCTAGCAGAACAGCCGTCCTGGCTGCTTGTTCTATTAGCCTTGTAAAGGTGGATTTTCACCTTATTCACAAGAGGCTAGTTTGCTGAAAATCACCAAAAAGGAAAGGAGGGAGGGAGGGACGGCAGGAGTCATTATTTTCCAGAAGATGTGAGCTATAGAATGCAGTGTGTGTCTGTGTTAATCTGAGCCTTGGTCTGCCATCACAACATTCAGAAATCACTTGTTGATGGCATTATTCCTATTTTCAATTGCCATATTGCTGTTCCCACCTAATCAAGAATTATGGGTGAACAATTCATTCTAATTTTCATTCATCTGTGTTTTCTAAATTTTTTACAGTGCACTCATATTAATTCTATAAGCAGAAGAAAGAGGCACTTTATTTCAAAATTGTTTTAGGGTTTGCCAAAATATTGTGATTTCATCATATAATTTAATTTCTTCCTTATCTGACTCTACCACTCACAGATGTAAAATGTGATGGTAACAGGATTGCTTTATATCCATTGCTTTGCCGCAAATTTGAGGTAACTATTTCATACTTGCTACAAATTTATTATCTTGTCCCTGTTGTTATTAGATTATAACACTCATCTGACAAATGTTAACCAGCAGCAAGGCAAATACGAACACCATTTGCTCTACTGATATTTTAATAGTCTTCCTTTGTGGTAAGATCTCTTGACACCACAACATGATATATATGCAAATATCACTTAAATGGTTAAATAATAATATAATGTGAGTGGATCAATAATTAGATCCCCACAAATTTAATATACTATGAGACTCAGCTAAAATCAAGAATAGGACAGTAAAACATGATTTTATCTACTAGATAATACCAGGCTGAATAGATAAATATTCATGATTTAAAGGTCAATAACCACAGAATCACACGCATTCTTAAGTGTATCGTATTTTTTTCTTCAAAGCCTTATTCAAATTTTACTTCTCCCGTGATGCTTTTCCTGTCATTTCTAGAATGTTCTCTTTTTCCCTGCCTTTTTCCATAATTTGTGTCTTTTATTATAGCACTCACCACTGCCTCACACTGTATTGTAAAGGCCAGGTCCCCGCCCCGATTTGGGATGACAGTGCAGAGCCACCCCAGCTCCAGAGCAAGCCAGGCGATTGGCTGAGATCTTGTCTTGAACACGTCATGGCCCAGTTTCTGTTTCTGCTCAAGCCTGCTTCCTTCTCTTTCCCACAGGGTCGATCCAGAGATATTCCCTCACAGGGAACCTGATCTGTGACAGTGTGTTAGGAGTGGTCAAAAAAGGGCTGGCCCGGTGATGTAGTGGTTAAGTTTGTGCACTCTGCTTCAGCGGCCTGAGGTTTGCAAATTCAGATCCTGGGTGAAGACCTACACACCGCTCATCACACCATACTGTGGCAGCCTCCCACATACAACATAAAGGAAGATTGGGACAGATGCTAGCTCAGCAATAATCTTCCTCAAGCAAAAAGAGGAAGACTGGGAATGGATGTTAGCTCACGGTGAATCTTCTTCACCAAAAAAAATATATAAACATACAAGATTCAAAAATATGATTTAGGAGCTGGATCATCCATGAGCCAATTAATAATAACCTCTATCATGGGTGATAACTGGAGCATGGATGGACCCTGGCATGTGACAAAATTTTCACTGATGGTGAACTCGGATGGCATACTAGTGAAATGGAACGTTTAGCAGGTCTGATGTACGAGGCATTCGAGAGACACGGAGGAAACAGCAATGACAAGGGAGCTGAGTGTTGAAGCCAGAGCCGCTTTGCAGCATATCAGGTGACTCATCTCCTGCCACCAGAGGGCAAAGTGGAGAATCAAGCCCAAATCTTGCAAGAACAAGAGTAGCACAACTCCCAATAACTCAGCATCCCTGGCAGGTGGGAGATGCCAAAGCCAGGGCCCAAGCCGGAAGGAATGAGACCCTGAGACATGAGATGTGTATCTGCTTGATGCACTCAACGGTCTTGAGTCCCAGATTCTCCTGAACCCTCTGCAGACATGACCCACTCCTCCCTGGTGAAGGCTAACGTCCCCCATGATGGAAGACAAGGCAGGGGAACTCTGGCCTTACGCGACAACGCACACTCTGCTCGAGATCTG
Organism: Equus asinus; assembly: GCF_041296235.1. Taxonomy (NCBI): domain Eukaryota; kingdom Metazoa; phylum Chordata; class Mammalia; order Perissodactyla; family Equidae; genus Equus; species Equus asinus. Next base: position 141,013,802 of record NC_091793.1, on the reverse strand, counting down.
CCCTGGCCTCCCCTTCTGGCCACTCAAGTCATTAGATTTGGCCTGAGAAGTGCTGGGCATGCTAAGGAAGGAAACGGATCATGGGCCAAAGGAGCTGCAAGACCTGACAGCATGTGCTGACAGGGGCCAGGAGCAGATGGATGGGACTGAATGCCAAGGATCAAGGGGGCGGGTGGTACGTAAAGGCAGAGAGGGGCGAATGTATAGGGGTGAGAGTACAGTCTTGTCCCACATAACGATGTTTTGGTCAACGACGGACCACACATCTGACAGTGGTCTCATAAGATTAGCACCATATAGCCTAGTGGGAGACTGTCTCCCACCGAGAAAGCCACCTCACCAATATCACCCCCATCCCTGCCCAGGAGTAGCCACATTCAGTGCTGGTCAATGAGGAAATAGAAAGACCCACTTCCATTACCCAACTTTGGACAAATATGCAGAGCTGTTCCAGCTGCTCTCCTTGGAATCATCAAGGCCTTTTTTGTGACTCCTTCACAGCCCAACTTCTCCCTCTGCTGTGTCTTTCCTCCTTCACGTACCACGGGTGCTGATCCTAAGACCACTCCCCTATAAATTTTCTGCGTGCAAAGCTTTGCCCCAAAGTCCATTTCATGGGGAAACTGAGATGCAGGACTTCCCCTCTCACCACATGTGACATCGGCAGTTTCTAAATACATGTCTTTGGACTTGCTACCACAGAAACACCTGGAGAAATATATATAAATATACTCCTCATTTTCCACCCCATATCTGTAAAACCACAATCTTCATGGATGGGCCCCAGGAAAGTGTATTTTTTAAAGCTCTCTGGATGATTCTGGTGCACAACTTAACCTAGGAAATGCTGCTACAACGAGAACTGAGACTCAAATCAGCCTATGATGTGTATCTTGCTCTATCTTCCCATTCCAGCTTGTTATAGAATGGAGAAGTGAACACAGTCCAAAGTTTGGCAGCTGCTAGATAAAATGTGGAGAGCTGGTGTATAAAGTTCACAGGAGCGACTGTCACATTTTTGACTATTGGATACTGTGACCATTGCAAGTCATCCCATTTATTCATTACTCAGGAAGCTCAGAGCAGGGTCTGCAGCCAACCTTTGGCTTTCAAGGAATTTTCTCATGTGTGTTTCCAGGTGTTAACCTCCTCCCGGGCTGCCTCTCATCTCTGCAATCCAATTTCCTTTTCACCCCAACTTCCTCATCTATTTCTCATTATATTTTATGTTTCACATATGACTGTAGGTAATCTCAAAGCCAGCTCTTGTTATGTGGGGAACAAGTGGAGACCTGACTACATGAAGAAGGAGAAAGAGGATAGGAAAGGAAAGGGAACGAGAAAAGGGATGGTGTCAGCGCTAGAAGCAGAGGCAGCAGTGGACGCGCAGGACTTGAATTATTCAGAACATGGACGAGCACGAGCTGCTTTTATCAGACCATTATTTTAGAATGAGAACTTACCACTGAGCGTTTCTCCTAACACTGGACAGTTACATTTGAAACATGTGTACCCAGGTGAAAGGATGAGAAGGGATGGAGCATGGACTTGGCCATGGTTGCTCTGGGCCCCTTGCCGTAACCGAAGGTTCAAGTTTCAGAGTCCATCCTCAGGTGTTACCAGGCCCCAGCCCGGCCCCGGCCCCGCAGAAGTGGTGTGCTCACAGTGTGTGTGCCCAAGGCAGGCAGCGGGTGGAGACGGCCTGGGCCCGGGGCTGTGGGATCTGTTTAGAGGTCGTGCTGACCTTGTCCACAGAGTGATATTTGTTATCACTGTAGATCCATAAGTTCCGATCTGATTCTGTCCTTTTTCTACCCAGTAGTCCCCGTGTGTTTTATATTAAGATTTCACATCATGGGAGGGAAAGCGAAAAGCTTTCCCAGGAACAAATCTGGCGTGGAAACCCAATAATATTTTTTTTTCAGGCTGGATAAACATCCTCAGTGAAAGTGCCAAAAAATCTGGCATTACGTCCCTGATGATAAGCTTTTTCTCTCCCTCTGTGGTCGGCAATTACTTGAAAGAATAAAGGTACAGTTTCCAAATGCACCTGAATTTAAGAAATATACTTTGGACACGTTGAACTTAATTTCTCCCCTCTGGAAGGTAAACGATCACAATTAATAGCAATTCCATCTGTGGGACTCCTGGGCCACTTGGCCCACTAAGGAAAATTGAGAAAATAAAATCAGGGTGCCGGCCCGGTGGCGCAGCGGTTAACTTCGCACGTTCCACTTCTTGGCAGCCCGGGGTTTGCCAAATTGGATCCCAGGTGTGGAGATGGCACCTCTTGGCAAGCCATGCTGTGTTAGGCATCCCACATATAAAGTGGAGGAAGATGGGCATGGATGTTAGCTCAGGGCCAGGCTTCCTCAGCAAAAAAGAGGAGGACTGGCAGTAGTTAGCTCAGGGCTAATCTTCCTCAAAAAAAAAAAAGAAAGAAAGAAAATCAAGCAAAAATGCATTCGTCTTCATTTCAAGCGTGTGTTATCCGCCTCTGTTTATTTAACGGTGTGTTCTCTCAGTCACTGACTGGGGTTGTCTCCTATTCCTGTGCCTACTGGAGGACTCACAATGGCCCTGCTAATTTCCAGAGCTGGTCCCTGGACTAAGCTTGTCATCCAGCTGGCTTCCCACCTTCAGGTGCCCTCTGGTCCTTCAGAGACTTCTGCCTTACAAGGAGAAGCAGGTATGGGCTCCTTGGTCCTCCCAAAGTGTGGATGAGCCTCAGGGCTCCTGCTTACACCCGCAAAGGTGCCTGACTTTCTGTAAGTGTTCCCCTAGTCTGGGGCTGGGACTCTATAAATGCTGACAAGGGAGCTGAGAAATCGGAACCGAGAGGGGTGTGAGGGCGTGGACAGAACTCGCCCCTGAAGCATGAGCGACTCTTGAGAAAACTGGCCAATATCTACCTGGCTTATCTGGAAACAGAAACGGAGCCTCACATTCGTACGTCCCTTTACTGTTTATCATGAACTTTCACAATGCTGTTCACAGGGTCTAAGGACAGAGCTGTGACGGAGGCAGAACCGATGGCAGCACTTCCTCTACCCAGCCACCTCCCTGGCCTCAGCGTCAGACACCAACGCCTTTGGTCTCTGACAGTTATGGACTTATATTTAGGATATTCAAAAGAAGCAGCTAGTTCCACTGGTCAGCCTAAGAGTTGCAAAAATACCATCGTCACATTGTTTTGGACAGGATGATATCTTCTAGGCCTCAGCCTCCTCATCGTAAAAATAGGGTTGGTATTGTGGGATTGCATAGCATCCCTCTACCTCCAGTACTCTACTGGCCCATAAAAAGTCCTCAGACCTGCAGCAGTCAACAGTGGGGAGCACATGACCACAACAGGCATAAGATGTAGGGAATTCTCCAGTAGACACAGAACAGCAGTATTAACCAGACAGGTTACAGCCTGTAAAAGGAAGTAAGAAAATATGTACCACGCAGCAGGAGACAGCACGTGGTCTAGGCTGTTAGTGATGCCACACAGACCATCTGGCTTGGGAGATCCATCCATAAAATTCGTAATAGTAATGGACTAAATCAGGTATATTAGGATATGCAGGGAGAGCATGAGTGAATCCAACTAGGGGGTGACTAAAGCAGACGACGCTTTGCAAGACTGAACAGACATCCAGATAGGAGAAGACCTGTTACTGATAATAAGATCTGGCTTCTTTTTGCTTTTACCTTGCTGGGCTCCTCTGCTGCGTCTTCCTCCTCTGGGACAATCTCTAAGTACAGTCGTGCCCCAGGGCTCAGTCCTGGGGCCTCTACTCATCTGTACCTTCCACCTATCCATAAGTTATCTCATCCAGAATCGTGACTCTAAATAGCATCTATAAGCTGAAGACTCCCATATTTATATCTGTAGATCTGACTGCTCCCCTGAACTTCAGTTTCATATCCGATAGCTGATTAAGCATCTCAAACTTACCATGACCAAAATAGACTCACGATCTCCTCTCTAACCCTGGACGCCACCAACACACTCTCCTTCCTCCTCAGTCTGCCGATCTCAGCAAATGACATTACCTTCCATCAGTTGCTTAAACCCAAAATCTGAGCATCATCTATGATTTTTTTTCCTCCATCCTGACAACTACTTCGCTCTGTAAATCTCATCAATCTCTGCCTGTCAACATTTCCTGAATCCACACACTTTTCTCCATCCCCACTGCCATCATAATCCAAATTACCCTCATCTCCTGTCTGGAGTACCATAACAGTAGTTGCATCACCCCTGGTTGCCAGACACAGTATGCAACCTGTAGGTGTGGACACTTGACCTTAGCTAGGTCAATCAGATTCCCTCTCCCAGGAATGTGACTCTTAACTGGGAAGTCACGTAGAAGCCATCCTTCACGACACTTCTATTTCAGGAAGCTAGTTGGAGATGAATCACGACAATGTTAGCATTATGAGGAGCTAATCCAAGGGCTCCTGACCCTGAGATTCTGGAGCTTTCTTGGGCATTGTTTTCCCAAAGCCTTGTCCTTTAGCTCTTCCTTCAATTTGGTGAGCCACCCAGTGTCCTTCCCTAGGGAAGTGTACAGTGCAGAGTCTCCCGTGGGGACCCCTGAAGAATCCACACATGAGCCATAGTTGGATGTCTGTCCTGACAGATGACACAAACACCTGCTTAGAGCAGCATCGGTCCTGACACAGCGAGCAGGGACATTTCTACTTCACAGCGCCTCGCTAATACTGCAACACAGTAACAAGATAGTCACGGAATGAGTGTTATCCAGGCAAAAAGGAGAGAGCAAAGAGAGTTCCAGACAGAAAAAGTATTATGTTGAGATGAGAGGGAATATGGTATGTTTAAAAAACTAAGAAGAGGTTAATCTGGGTGTGGCCTAGAGATCCAGGGGGGAAATGGTTAAAGACAAAGCAGGAGAGAGAATCAGCAGTCACAGACGATTCCAAGCCTGGTGAAGGTGCGAACTTCATGCAGAAGGCAAAGGCATGTCTTTTTAAAAATTTAAGCAGGGGAGAAAATAATAAAATTTGCATTCAGAAAGGACACTCTGGCTGCAATACGGAGGTTTGGGCTGGAGAGGCGATGAACTAGAAATAAAGAGAGGAGTTGGGAGTCTGCTGAAGTAATCTAGGTGAGATCTTGGTGGCTGGCCTAGGGGAGCAGAAACGTGGAGCAGTGTTTTGAGAGGGACTTTTAAGAGGTGATAGAGAGCTAGCAGGTAGATGATGTCCTGCCTTCTCTCTCGTCTGCCAGATGGATGGAGGTGCCATTGACTAAACTAGGGAGCATGCAGGAAGGAGCAGATGTGAAGGAAATGGCGATGAGTGAGTTGTGGACATGATGAGTTCAGGTTTCTATAGGACATCCAGATGTAGAGGCCCAGGAAGCAGCCAGATATAGAGGTCCGAAGCTAAGGAGAGAGATGTGAGCTGAAGGTGCAGGTTAGGGGGTCATCAGCATAAAGATGTAACTGAAGACGTGGACACAGGTGAGATTGTGCTGCAAGGGAAGCTGACATGAGAAGAACAGAGGGCCCAGGACAAGCCCTGGGAGAGGGACACCAACACTGAAGGACAGGAGGAAGAAGAGGAACCTGAGAGAATACCGGAAAGGAGCAGCTAGGGAAACAAGAGACGTGGGAATGTTTCGGAAGCCTAGAAAAGGGAATATTTCAGGAAGGAAGGAGCAGTCGAAAGCTGCTCTGAAATCAAGTGAGCTAAGGACCTGGAGTTCACGTTGCATTTAGCAAGCAGGACATCACCAGGACTCACTGAGAACCGTTTCAGTGGAGGAAAGAGAGTGGACTCAGTGGAGGAGCAGTGAAGGGAGGGGGGAAAGCAGAGAAGTGAGGGCAGCAACTCTTCTTAGGGGTCTGTCTCGGAAGCGGAGGAGGAGAAGTCAGTTATTGGAGAGGGATTTGGGGTTGTGGGAGGGGTTCGTACGTTTAAGATGCAGGCACGTGAACATCTTTAAACAGTGAAGACAATAGGGGAGAAGAGGGTAAACAGAAGATGGGATAGGAGACGAGAGAGGTCCTAAACGCTGCCAGACAACCCCCTACATTTCCCCACCAATTGTCTCTCATATTTTCCACAGTTATCACTTCAAAATTTTCTACTTTCCCCAAATTCACTATCAGCTGAAGATAGCTCCTCATACCTCACAGCGAAAACAGCCATCGGACCAGAGCTCCCTGGGCTTCTTGCACCCAGGCCCATCTTTACCTTCTTCCATCTTTGTCAAGTCCTGCTTAGGGCTATTGCTCCACTTACCTTCTCCCCTATCCGCTCACTCCACATTTCAGACAGCCCCTGCTCTGTGCCAGGTGTGCACTAGGCTCAGAAGACACAGGCTGGAAAAGATAGAGTCCATCCCCCAAGGAGTTCAGGTCTGTTGGAGAGGAAGATAGGTTACCATACCACAAAGTGGGTAACTGTTAGTGTCGTGGTAAAAGAGTGAAGAGAGTCCTGAATGACCCCAAACGGTCCTCTGGGCTCTCAGATAGGAAATCTGGTGTCTCACAAACATCCAAAGCCTGGGTCTCTCACTTCACCACCCTCAACCCAGTAAGAGGCAGCATGGTAGCCCTCCAGAAAAATACCATTTAACATTGCAGGAGAAAACAAAAACCCAAATTCTTTGAGGTACATTTGACTTAGTAGAAACAAAACTTTCTATTTTGAAATACGAGTGTACTCATTACATTCTCTTTCAGTGTTAAATAAACAAAGCACCCCATTCAGTTTCAAGTGCTATCATTTATTTGTTGGTAGCACATCTTCATTGCCGTGTTCCAGGGACAGGGTTGTGGGACAACACAGGAAAATCTTCAACATGTATTCAGGCTTACCTGGGTTGTAGTTTGAGGGAGGATGGTACACATGGCAGACAATGTAATGACCACCATGTTGAGTTTGCTACATTAAGACTGAAGTATATTCATGTATGAATAACTGAAATGTGTGACATATTCAAATTGTATAAACAGTTTAAGCACGACATTTGAAATCCGCAGTTTCTCTCTCAGCAATGAACAGTCACCATCTGGGCATCATTAATAAGATACAGGGACCTCCTCCCAACACCCCATAAAATGAAACCCATTTCAGAGAAAGGAAACAGTCACTAAAGCAGATCAAACTGACTGTGTGGCAGAGACTACTATGTGGCCCTCAATATTTTTATTTTCCCCGTCTTTCTTTTACTACTAGAAAACTCTGAGTTTAGTTGGACACTCAGCCATCTGACTAGAGACTTTATTTTTCAGGTTCCCCTCCAGATAGGTGTGGTCATGTGATGGTATGCTGGCCAATGGAAAGAACAACTCCCAGGTTATATCTTTTAAAAGGAAGCTGGTTGTCCTCGATTCCCTCTGCCTCTCTTCCCTTGGGCTGCGAAGAGGATGCGACTCTCTGACCACGCAGCTGAGCACAACAGCCTAAGGGAAGACAAAGAAACAGGTTAGAAGAAACCCGAGACCCTAGACAGCTGGTAGAGCAGAACTTTCTACTTACCTGGATTTCCCCTCCTCCCCACCTCTGGACCATCATGCAAAAGAGAAGCAAAATTCCAGCTTATTGGAGTCATTGTATGTTTGGGTCTCTTTGTTACAGCAGCTTAGTCTGACCCTGACTAATACAGACTGGTTCTAGATGACCATATCCAGAAACAGGAGCCCTGCTGCTGTCTCCTTACAGCAGCTGAAGACAATCCCACAGCCCACTGGAGCCCAGTGACCACTGAGACCTCGAGAGGATCACCCACCCCCACCCGAGGCTAGAGAAAGCACCTGCGACACACTCATCTGTAGCATTCTGGTCCTGTGCGTTTCCGCTCCCTTCAGTGTCGGAGAGGCAGCTCATTATTTTTCCTTGAGGTGTTTAAAGGAAAAAAAGAACCAGGTAGCCAAGGTAAAGGTGTACTTCACCCCTTGCTGCCACACCAGCATCTCACCAAAACAGACCGCAACCTGGCAGTGAAGGATTTTATAAGCAAAAATTACACAGAACAATAGAAAACGCAGCCCCGTGTGTACACCAAATGGTCAGCAATATGCTATTATTTGTTCTAAGAGCTATTAGTACGGCACTCCCACATGCGGTCACTGTTTGCTATTTTCCCCAGTGGCATCCTCCACATTTTTTTCTAATATCCACAGAATGTTATATCAAATACATATTTAAATATATTTTTTTCTGAAACAGAAGCTCCTATTGCTAAACCAGTACACTCAAAACATTTTCATTTTTCATAAGAGTTAGGGTTCATTGTTGATTATAAACCCAATAAACGAACATCCCTTTACTGTCTCATTGACAATCACGCAATATCTCTACCCTCTTACCTCCTGAGTTTTATGGAAACTATTTCAACAGAGGAGACATTCATCATCTCAGGAGAAACTCTCATTTGGACATTAACTACCTTAGCTTTATTAGAAACTCATTTTCCACAGATGTCCAGGCATGATTTGCTCGTTTTTATCCGGAAATAAATAATATCAGGTAATAGCTTCCTGTGGTAGAGGTTACATCTTTATTATACCCAGGGAAATAGATATCAACCAGCCAGAGGACAGCCAGATGGCTTACCCTTCTTATCAATAAAATTCAATTTTCACTAAGCCAGTTGCAACCAAGCTTATTTTTAAATAGGAAACACTTAGGATTCTTACAAGAAGCAGCAAATATGCCATCCACAAGAGTTTCAATTTTGCGCTAACACAGATCCTAAGCCAGAAGCCTGGGCATCTTCCTTGGCACTAAGCCAAGCATTCATCAATCCTCTTGCCTAAAACCCGTATTATTTCCTGAATCTGTCATCTCCTTGTATTTCCAATCCCACATCCTTAGTGTAGTCCTATCATCTCATGTCTGGTTCCCCAATACAAACAACTCAGGCCCACCCCATCCTTCCTCCTCCTTGCCGTCACAACGGTCTTTCAAAAATGGACGTGCATTCCTTTCAAGACAGAGCAAAGCATCTGCTTGATCCGCTCCCCTGCCTAGTTTCCTGCCTCATTTGCTACCTCCCTCCACTCCCTATCCCCTACCTCTGACCCCAGGTTCCGTGTATACGCTGAGTGCTTGCCGTTCCCTCGAATAGATCAAGTTCACGTCTACCTCTGTGTCTTCACAAACACTGTTCCTTTTGCCCAGAATGCCTCCCCACGGTCCCCCGGCTCTCTCCTCTCCCTCCAGCCTCCGCCTGAGAAGCTAACTGCCACTGCAGCATACACACCATCTTCCTGATGAAGACTCCCTGGTCCTTCAAGACCAGACTAGGCGCCCTTCCTGGATGCTTCCCCAGCATCTAAGTGAACGTCTGATGAACTTCAGGACAGACGACAGCGTTGTCAGCATTAACTGGTCGGTCTCATAGGATCTTGCACAGATATTTAGCTCAGGGTAGGGGGCGGTTCTCAGACCTGATTATTACTCTGATTTCTGATACTGACACACAACCCCAGTGTGTGTGACCTTGACAATGTCACCAATATTGCTGGTGCATCAGTTAGGAACCGCAATAAGCTGCTCACATCAGAGAACAGAAATAGCAGAGGCCCACACAAAATAGAAGGTTATTACTCTCTCACAGAAGGAAAAGTCCAAAGACGGACAGTGCGGGGCTGGTGCTGCAGCCCTGAGTCACCAGGCCCTGCGTTCCATCTGTCTAGCTGCCCCACCATCTCTAGTGTATGATTTCCATCTCAAGCCACAAAGTGTCTCTGGGTCTCTAGACATCCAACCTTCATTCCAAACAAGAAAAAGGTAAAAGTTAGGGGTCGAGGGCACCTCTTCCTGATGCCTATTGCCTTCCGCTTCTACCACCTTGGCCATCCCTGTATGCAAGGAGCTCTGTGACACGAAGCCTTTCGGGTGAGCACACTGGTGCCTCAGGAACATCCTATTTAGAAAGAAGGAGAGGGTGAAGACTGGGTCGGCACCTAGCAGTTTATTCCACATTCGGAGCAGTTTTATAATCCATCCTTTAAGAAAATAATTGCTCTGTTTTATACATTCAAATTTTATGGAATCTAAGAAGCAATTAATTGTTTAGAAAGAAGTGTCACAGCAAGGACTTTCACACTTCAAATATGAAGGAGGCAGAAAAAAGTTCCAATCACATGTAATCTTGCAGGAACACATCTCCTGTGTACAGGGAGGGACGCCCTCGTGCAGAGATCTCACTTATTCACTCGTGTATGACCCACAATGTACTATTTACGAGTAACAGTGAATACGTTACCTCATTTGCTCCTCACTTTATGAAGCAGGATTATTATTCCCATTTTATAGATGAGAACACTGAGACATAGAGTTGTGAAGTGGCTCATGCAAAATCACGTTGCTGGTGACAGCACCAGCATCTGAACCCAGGTCTGTCTGATGCTGTCTCTACTCTGTGTTACAACTGCTCCAGAGCCTCCGTCCTTGACTCGGACTAACCACTCTGTCATTCCAAGGATAGAATTTCCACCATGTTGAGTTTGCTACATTAAGACTGAAGTATATTCATGTATGAATAACTTAAATATATGAAATATTCAAATTCTATCTGTTTAAACATGATACCAAATAACTGAGCCCATGCTGGCTTATTCTTAATGGAAAATATCGGGCACTTTATTGTGTTTAAATATATAATGAGTTATTTAATTAGGTTACTCAACGTCTTGAAGCTAGAAGGGTCTATATAGATCATCTAGAATCACTTTAATCACTTTTGAGATGAGAAAACGAAAGTGGCTAAGTGAGCCAGCGAGAATCACACAGGCAGTGAGTTGCAGCACCAGCGAGAGAACCAGTCCTCTGGCCTCATGGTTCTCTTCTTCTGCAGCATCCCTCAGCTTTCTCTTTCCTAAATCTTACAGCCCGTGGTCTAAGGTCTCTGCCATGCTCTGATATCTTTTACTTTATAGAAATACTTTTATTGGGTAGATATAAGCCCGACATTTTCAAAGTGCAGCTTAAATTCCATGGCATCCTTAAGGCACTACGTGATTTTCCTAATGAGAATTGTTCCATGCTCTCCACTTAAGACATACTTTGGATCTCTATTTTAGCACTTAATTCCCTCTGTTTTATATTAATTCTGTGTGCTGGTGCCCCACTCTAGATTATAAACCCTTTAAGGACTTATTTCTTGTAGCCTTCAAGCATTTAGTCAACTGTTCTGTCTATACTAGGTGTTCAACATGTATTTATTGAATGAATGAATAATTTAATAGTATTTTGGTATTTCTTTAATTCAAGTGTTTCCATTGAAAGGTCTGTCTCTCTAGACTTGAAAATAAACAAAACTGTGCTCATATTAGTACTTTCCACATTGTACTGTTTGTTGTCTATTTACCATTTAGAGCATCTCCAGTGGAACTCAAGGGCTGCACAAATAGGCTGATTTACATTTGCTTCCTTCCATTCCCCGGTGCCAACCACTGTGTCTGATAGACAGCCAGCAGCCCAGCACCCAATAAACGGGAGATAAGAGAATGAATCTCCTCCTCCATTTCACACTCACGATATTTTTTCATTTTCAATCCAAATCTTTCAGAAGCATGGACCCACAGAAGAAAACACCTCAAAACAGCTATTTTGTTCTTCCAAAGAAATGATTGTAGAATGTGTGAGGACATCCAGTAGGCAGATATGCAACATGTCTTAGGAAAAATGAAGTGTGATTGTCAAGGAGAAAAGATATGAGGACAAGAGTCTTTGAAGCTACATCACTAACTGTTCCCACAGTAAACGCCGACTACCGGCCAGTCCGACACTACGATGGCAGACCACGGTAAGCAGTTCCTGCTCTTGCCTCTGGGACGGTTGATTGGCAGCACTGCGGATCCTGACTGGGCTTGGGTGGGTGATTCTTCTGGGCTCAATATGACAGGTATAGGGAAATGTATCGATGGCTGTGGGTCTGTTGGCTTTCAGCTGATATCGAATGTTCTTGGCTGGAACGACTAGGCTAATTCATCTCTGCTCCAAATGCCTCTAATCATTCCAACAGACTAGCACATTCTTACGGTGAGGAAGAGGGTGAGAACAAGCCTGATTGCACAAGTGCTTCCAAGCCTTTGCTTATGTCATGCTTACCAATAACTCATTGGCCAGAGCAAGTTTCATGGCCGACAGCAGAGTCAAAATGGAAGTGCACCATAGAATTATGTAGCAAAGCGGGAGGGGCGGAGAACTGGAAGCATTTCTGAGAATCTACCACAGGGTAAAGACTGAATATTGCTTGCTTAAATCTTTTGCCCCCAGCTCACAACAGTAGGCTCAATAAATACTTGTTGAACAGATGCACAGATCAATGGGTGGAACGATGAATGGGTGAATTAATGAAGCCGGTTTAGGGAGCTTTCAACAGAGACTAGTCATCAATAATTCAACTATTAACTTGATTATGCCAGCAAGAAAACATTTGTTCAGAGGTTTCCACAAGATCCAATACAATATCTTACAAAAATAGAAACAAGCATACACTTACTAGGCCCATCAAGCAGCTCTGGGGATGGGTTCTTCAGAATCCTTCTCTGAGGAGTGTGAAGTGCTCTCCAAGGTACCCACCCTCCTTTAGTTATCACAAACCTCCCTGTGCAACCAGCTAAGCTTTTATCACAATTTTATTAAGAACACTCTAATATCTCCAATTCTTGTTTTCTTACTAAATAAAGTTAAGGCATCAGAGAAGTATCTGGAAGTATTTTTGGTCTCCATTACAAGCTCTTTTATTGCAAGAGCAGCAACACTGAACACCTACTGAACCCAAGCTAACCTCTCATGCAAAGTTTTCTGGAGTTTTTAGGCAGATCTCTACTCAGAAACCTTTAGCAGAGGAGAAAACTCCCCATTGCTGATTAGATTGCAAAAGAAAATTCTAAACTGAAACTGAGAAGTGCTATAGCTTCCCCTACGTCTCCTTTATCTGAACCCAAGAACAGCAAGAAGCATTCTAGCGAAATGGATTTAATAAAAAATCAATTCACCCAGGTCGAGGGGTTACCATGATTAGACTTCTATGTTGTACTTAAAGGAAACAGGAAAACAGCACACTTGTTCCAAGAAATGAACTCAAGATCTTTTGGCGAGTTCTGATAAGCAAGTGATAAATATTAATTATTGATAGTACTTAACATCCCAGATTGCCCTGAGGAACATGAAAAGTTGGATATGGATAGTTGGTTCAGTAACTAACATTTTTGACTTTTAGTATAACTCAGGCTCTGTGCTAACCACTCTTTATCCATTATTTCATTTAATCCTTACAACATCCTGTAAGATGAGTACTTTTCAAATTTTCACATTTTTCCTACAGATTTTGCAGAGGAAAGAGCTTACACTGTTAACAGTAGGGTGATCACGCATCCCGGTTTGGCCTGATTTACACTTGTTGTCCTGGCGTTATTATTGATAACATCTCCTCTCACTCTTAAAAGTGCCCTGGTTTGGATGATTGTTATGTCACCCTGGTTAAGAAACTTGCCCACACTGCTAGTAAATGAGCCAGGACTAGAAGGTGGGTTAGTCTGACACCAGAGGCAGCAAATTCACCACACTAAAATTCTCACTGCCTTACAAGTTCAGCCCATAATGATGACTGACACAAGTTCTCTGCTCTACTGTCTGCCAACTTAAGTCCAGAAACTGAGACTGTGGAGGGCCTCAAGTATAAGTCTAGAAAGTGGAACTGCAGTAAATTCTAGTCATATTTCAAAAAGACTAGGAAAAACTGAATTGCCCTAAGGGTTGGAAAAGTAGGAAGGAATAGATGCTTCCCAAGACAAAGTCCCTAAAATTAATCCTTTGGATAGAAATTAAAACATTATTGTATATACTTAAATATAAACTTATTTATAGAACTGCTATTGCATTTGTTGACAATGCACATTGAAGGGACCAAGATTCTGTCCCCATCTCAAGTAAAGAGAGGACAAGTTTATAGTTGGAATATCCTTCCTCTTTCCAATTTATCTTGTTCCCAGTACAGAGCAACATCTGTCTCCTTTAATGCAACAGGAAGGATAGTTTGTGTTTCCAAAAAAGGTCAATTTGGGTAAAATGTAAATCAACAAAATCATACACTCCTTCTTTCAAAGACCCCGCCCCTTCCCCAGTGGTGGGGATTACATACACTAGCAGCACAGAAATGTAAAGGAACTAAGGAAGAAAATTGAAGGGGAAATGCAAATAAGTACATTTCTTGTGTTTACTCACGAGCAGATTTGTCGAGAAAAGAGACAATCAGCCAGGATCTTCAGGTCACATTGACTGCTCTCTGCTGATGCGTGAGACTCGGAATTCATGCACGTTCTCCTTATGCAAATCAAATTGGAGAAAAATTAACTTGGAGGAGTGGATGTTGGCTCTCATGAAAGAATCACTATTAAATTCTTTTGAGAAAATATATTGATTAAATCAGAGGAGGAAGAAATAACTAGTCCAGAAAAATGAGAATAGTAGAAGTCAGTCCAAATTATAAAAACAGAGTCAGGAAATAAAAGAAGCAATCATAATGAACACACAGAGGTGAAAGGGAAGGAGCAGTAGAAATAAGGTCTTCTTACAGAAGAACTAGAAAGAGTGGTGGTGACATTAAGAACTTGCTCCCTTGAATACAGTACATGAAGAAGCCAGAGTGCCTCTAACTCATCGGGATAAATCCACGTGAACAGTGGGAGCAGATGCTTTCAGACGCCTGGCTGCTCTGGTGAGAAATGTGGAAGGAATAACGCAAACCCCACCTAGCAGACAGAGCGAGGGAAAGGAAATGCATGGACTCATAAGGGAGGAAGCCCTGGGCAGCTGCCCAGCCATCTGCCCAATGTTACCAGGGCCACAGCTAAACCGTCCCAAGCTGAGCCCTCCAGAGACGCAGATCCTGAGATCCCTCATCGCTGTGTTCTGGGTGCAACATTGGTCCTTCTCACTATTCAACACGCCTGTGCTTAGGATGATTCTCTTTCACCTGTTTGCAGAGAGAGAGAGAGACAGGTGGGCCCCCGCCCCTTGTTTTCCTGTAGGGCTGACATCGCTGCGCTCCTTTTCCGGGTGGAGATACCACCTCCTGGGGAATATCACCCAGAACTCCCACTGTCATCTCCAGCACTGGCGTCTGGATCCTTGAAGCCTCTCCTCCTGAGAGGCAATTCCTAGACTTGAGAAATCAGTGCATTTTGAGAAGACAGTTGTAAAAAAATCAATGCTAATGAAATGAAGCATCTCATAATTAAAAACACATAAAAGCAAGACACTGTCCCCATGGTGGCTCTCCAGACATGAGTTCCGACTGTAAGGACCCCCCAAACCTCTCAGAGGGTGATTTTCAGAAAAGAGAGGCACGGACAGTGCCAGGCAGGCAGCCGTGATCGCCGCAGCTCCAGGTCTGACAGCTTTCTCTGGTCTGTCAACTCGTGGCTGGGCCTCTTTCAGGTGGGATAAGCACTACCATTAGTAATATTGCAAATAGTAATAACGACATACAAGTATATAGTTACCATCTATTTGTGCTTACCGTGTACGTGAGTAGGATAATGACCTCCACCCCGCCTCCAAAGACGCCCTAGTCCTCAGAAACCATGCCGGTTAGGCTACACAGCAAGGGACAACTAAGGTGCAGCCAGAATTAAGGTTGCTAATCACCTGACCTTAAAATTGGGAGATGATCCCGGGTTATCCGGGTGACACAATGTAATCACAAAGATCCTTAAAAGTGGAGGAAGCGGGAGACAGGACAGTCAGCGTGACGGCATGTGAAAGACTCGACCAGCCACTGCTGGATTCAAGGCGGGAGGAAGGGGCCAAGAGCCAATGAATGCAGGCAGCCTCTACAACCTGGAAAAGGCAAAAAAAAAAAAAACCCCACAAAAAAACAAAAAACCCTACAGATTCTCTTCTAGAGACCACAGAAAGGAAGGCAGCCCTGGAAACCCAGTAGGACCCATTTTGGACTCTGAGCTCGCAACCGTGAGATAATAAATGTGCGTTGGTTTAAGCTGCTAAGTTTGCGGTAATTCATCACATCAGCAATAGGCAACTGATACACTGTGCCAGGCTGTGGGCCAAGTGTTTCATGTCCAATTATCTCTAATTCTTACAAACACTGCAAGAAAGACCTGATCATCGCATTCATGCGAATAAGGAAACTGAGGCTCTGGCTGTTAAAAGACTTGCCTAAGGTCTCAGCTGGTCAAACGTGGAGCTGGAATGCAGTCAGGCCTGTTTCACTCCGAAGCCCACATCTCTTCTCTATTCAAGACTAACCCACAGGAATTCAAACCCCGACCGACCTCAGCTCCCTGTCCGACACACACTGCCCGCCCCAGCTGGCAGACGGGCTCTAGAGAAGGCGGACGAGCACACACACAGTCAATCACCACTTAAAAATAGCTTCTCTCCAAATGGCCAAATGAACGTATAATTTTGGTCTAATTGGTCCTCATTTATTCACTGTATAGGACTCTTCTGAGCAAAAGGATAGAGGGGCGAGGGGTGACTTGCGGGCGTCGCCTAAAAGCTTGGCTGAGGGCACTGAGAATCGATACGCAAGCAACGCTCCCGTCTGGGAAATCTCCTGCAGGCGGGGTTGAAATGCTTTTTTGTTTTCACTTTTATAATTGATTACTGTGGATAATGCTTTTCATTATTATTTTTATAATTAATTACCAAGCGTTGCTAGTAGCCAGCAACTTTTCATACATTCCTGAAATGTTCAGAGATGAGAAATCAGGACCCTAACGAGTGTGCACGTTCGCGGATTACTAAAATACACAAGAATTACACACTGATTCAACTACAATAAAAAAAATTACACTTGAAGAGCTTATTATATACTATTCCTTCCCCTTCTGAGAGACATTTGAGCAGAAGCCTAGCATAGTTACCATGGCAACTATAAGGCAAAATTGTCAGTAACTTTATGAATTGCAAATTCCTCTAAGGGTGTTGGGGACTTTTTTTTCTACTTCCATTTTTAACCATCTCATATGCATTATTCCAGCAATATGTTAAACGAGGTTTTTGGGAATTCATGCATCATTTCAAAACAAGCTATGTTTTAAACCCTCAAAATTCCATTATTCTAACAAGAGAAGGCTAAACAGGCAACGACCAATTTGCTGAATTTTAAATAGCCCACTGTTTGAACTGAGCTCTTAAGACGTTTACCACCCTCACCTATTTCGAAGAGGATCCAGTTAGTCAAATAAATGAAATCACTATACTCTTCATCATTTTCTGAATCTCTCTGACAATGGAGAAAGGGGAGAGTTCCAGCTTAAAAAACAAAACAAAACACAAACTCATCATCCCACAATCTGCTTTTCCCTCCACGTAATTTCAGTTGGATTCTAAGTCAAGCCTATAATCAAGCAAATGGTCAATTTCATCATTTTCCTTTCTCCAGCCCATTTTCTCTCATGGATGTTTCTCTCATGCTCTCGTTAGACCACCAAAATGACCCAGAGAAATTCTTTGAGGGACCAGTTTCCCAACATGGATTGTTTGCCTTGGGAGGTTAGAGACTTACAAAGGTAGCCAAAAATATGGTACCACAACGGGGATGACCCACATAATCCTGACTGGTTCGGCACTGGCATTTCCTAGCTGTGAATTTAGACAAGTCAGTTATGCTTATGACCTTCAGCTTCCTCTTGCCCCGCCATTTCACAAGACTGTTGCAAGGGTCACACGAGACAACGTAGTTGAAACCTACCATGTCCTGCCGAATATTACTATCAATTTTTCTGAATTTTTATTTCAGATTCTTAGTATTGAAATTTTTATTTCAATACTAAGAATCTCCAAACAGGAATATTCTTTATTTTCAGAATCTGGTATCAAGAAGATAGGTGCTGATTCTTGGTGTGGGTATCTTTGGGTTTAGGAAATAAATTGAAATAAAGGTAAGAACAAAAAGATGAGAACGAAATCCCATTTCACAAAGAAAGACCTAAATTGTTGCCTCTGTTCAGTCTCCAGTTCGGGAGACCTGTTCATCTGCAGTACTGTGCACAGACTATGACTGCACTCCGAGCTCATCCCTAAGACCAGCGTCCATCCACCCGTGGAACCAGCTTGGGAGCAGCAGCTTTGTGAAGAGGAGCGAGTCTCCTGGTCTGCTCCTTTCTGTGCTGTTTCATAGCAACTTCCTGAAGCCAGGAGAACATCAGTTGTTTCCCACTCCTTGAACGAGTCTTCAAAAAGGAGGTAAGCACGACAGGAACCCCATAGACAGGGATTATCCTACATAAGATAATCAGACGACTATGGTGGAGAAGCTTCAGAAGACAGACGCTGCTTGATTTCTGAGGACTTTGCGTTCGTTCAATTATTCCTTCATCTCTTTAGTCAACGAACATTTACTGAGAGCCAGCTATACTCTGCTCCAGAAGACAAAGGGAAGAATCAGACATATTTTCACTCATAAAGAGCTCTCTAATTTATTGGAGGGAGATTATACACCCCTCCTTTCTAGCCCTAACTGCATCCAAGGGCTATGAGAAGCTAGAAATGGCAAAGACTATCAACAAATGGGGCAGGAACTAGTGAGGGGAGACATCCCAGGCAACGTGTGGCTGGAACTGCATTGATGTAGGAGTTTTCCAGGTGGAGCAGAGTTGGCAGGGATTCTGCAGAACAGAAAGCAGGTGGAAAGGCCTGGAAGGATGGGATTGGAATGTTGGAGGCTTCCAAATGGCGAGAGCACAGGATGCCAAGGATGGGGAATAATGACCAAGAAGTCTCAAACAGTGGCTTCAAGCCCAACTCAGGCATGCAGTGTGTGCATAAGCAGTGAGGAGTCCTGCATTTTTTAAGTAAGGGAGAGGAACGACTCTGTCAGATCTGGGTTTTAGGGAGGCCCCTTCAGGAGCAGCAGAGTCGACCAAAACAAGTACAAGCGGTCAAAGTCACTGACGTGTCCAACAAGAGAGCCTGCTTTCAACAGAGCAGACCTAAACCCAACCGCCTCAAGGGCATGAGAAGCTGGGGGAGCTATAGGAAGGAAGTCAGTTGCACTCAGCCCACAACTTCCTGAAGAGTGAGGAAAAGTTTGGAAAAGTGTCAGCATTATCTCAGGTGAACACACAGATTCCACAGTATTTCTACCTTCCCAAGCTTGGCGATAACACAAAAATGTGGTTGATTCCTTTCACTCCTAGTAACTCACACCAGATGCTGATGCCCTCAGGCTCTCCCACAGCTACGGTTCCCAAAATCATTTCTTTCCAGAGGTCAGGCATATGGAGCTCATTAAAGCCTATAAGCCAATATTTTAACTGTGTAAAACTTTTTATTTGCAGTGCAATTTAGTGTTGAATTTGATCTACGGAGCACTGCCTGTTCTTAGTTCCCGCCAGAGCCTGCGCTCCCACGAGCTTAAATCGTGGTCTGGGGCAGCGGGAAGGACCTTTCACCAAGAGCTGGAATTGGAAACAGAGGCTTATGCTAATCCTCTGTACGCATGTCTTAGAGAAGGTCTGTCCAGCCTCCTTGTTATGCAGACAAGGAAATCAGGACCCAGATAAGTTAAACGACAAAGGCAGAGGCTGGGACCCAGGGCTCCAGATCCTCAGACCAATGGCCTTTCTTCTCTCCCTGCCTTCTAATAGTTCAAAATACAAAAAAAGAGGGGAAAAGGGGGGGAGGTCTTTATTATCCAGGACAAAATTCACCTAAAAATGAAAAAAATTATGTACTCTGTGCCATCAAGTCAGCTCCACCTCCTGGCACCCCTGTGAATGAGAGACGTCACAATGTCCTGTCCTCAGCAGCCCTCCTCAGCTCCTGTAGACTCATGCCTACGGCTTCCCTTATTGAGTCAGTCCATCTCATATTTGGTTTTCCTCTTTTCCAGCTGCCTTCTACTTTTCCAGCATTATTGTCCTTTCCAAAGAATCCTGCCTTCTCACCATGTGCCCAAAGTAGGGCAGCCTGTTTTATCATGTTTGCCTCCAGCAATAGTTCAGGCTTAATTTGCTCTAGGACCCACTTGTTCAACTTTCTGGCAGTCCAGGGTGTCTGCAGAGCTGTCCTCCAACACCATGTTTCAAATGAGTCCATTTTTCCTCTCTGCCTTCTTCACTGTCCAGCTTCTCCACCCGTACATAGTAACTGGGAGTACAACGGTGTGGAGAATCTTAGCCTTGGTCTCTAATGACACTTCCTGACACATGATCATCTTTCCTAATTCTTCCATTGCTGCCCTTCCAAGTCTGGCTTCTCTTGATTTCTTGGCTGCAGTCTCCATTCAAATTGATGACAGAACCAAGGTAAACAAAATCTTTTAGCTATTTCAGTGTCTTCATTGTCTACGTTAAGGTTGGGCAGTTCTGCTGTACCCAGCCATGTAGACTGTATTGGCAGCTTCCAATCCTAGTGTAAAAATGAGAGAAAAGTGATGATATTTGCTTGAAAATTATTTGCCTTCTGTTTTATTGGTATAAAGTTATGTAGCACGTGATACATGGCTTCGGAATCCAATCTGAAAGATTAAATGACTTGCTCAAAGTCCTGAGGCCGGAAAGTCTAAGCCCGGAAAGTCTAAGCCCAGGTTTCTTCATCTGTAAAATGGGTTTAACAATATATACCTCAAAGTTGGACTGTTCTATTTAATTAACCTTTCAGAAAAATGCTTAAAAGACAGCGGCCATGAGTATATTTTACATATCATACCTGTGGGTTGGGGCTTAAAACAGTGTCCCTGGGAGACTCAACATGTACTCATTCCCATGATGCTGTCATTGTTCAAAAATTTTGGGGGCATTTTACTTTTGGAACTGCCTTCAGAGCTAGTTTTACATCTTAGGAGAAAATTATCCCCTTATGGCTACATTTTGACCAAAAAGAGTTTAACTCAGTTTTTCAACCTCATTCACCAACGTTAGCTGTGAGGCACTTTTAACCATTTGTGAAAACCACAGCCAAACGCAAAAGATGAAGATTCGCCATGACTGAGGATATTCAAAAGAATTCACTTCCTTAAGCCGAGGGAATACATTTTCTATGTGCTGGACCAGCCCAGAAGCCTTGGGAAAGTCATAAGCCACGGACCCAAACCCTGTTCCAG
Organism: Equus asinus; assembly: GCF_041296235.1. Lineage (NCBI taxonomy): Eukaryota > Metazoa > Chordata > Mammalia > Perissodactyla > Equidae > Equus > Equus asinus. The sequence goes on along the minus strand of NC_091793.1, from coordinate 140,992,747 downwards.
AGATGAGAAGGTGGGAAACAGGGGTGTTGATGACTCGAGGACAGCCCTTGGGAAGCTAGAATTTTCTGGAACTTTTGAGAGAGAAATACTGCCTCTCAGAAACAGTTATGCGTGGATTTTCACAGGCAGGAAAGATCATCGTAGCTCTGGTAATGATTAATTCTCCTTCTGTGTGAAGGACAGAAGGAAGGAGCAGGCTTGTGAGAGCCTGAAGCTCTGCGGACCTCAATGCACAGCAGCCTGTGGAAGACACGGGAGGAGCATGGACCACTCCTCCCCCAGCCTTGTTCAGGTAGACGTGTGTCCCCTCCCCGCTTCCCAAACACACACACACACACACACAAGCACAGCACAGACTCCATGTCTCTGAAACTTTCAGATTCCAGGGTTAGCATCTTGCCTGCAATTTGCACCTCAAACATTTTCATTCTTCATGTTGTTATCATTATAACTCTATCATTACACTGCTGGTTAGTCATGAATAAAACAATAAACAAAGAAAAAAATCCTCTCCCTGGTGAGCGTAAAGCATTGCAGATGAATAAATCTGGTTCGGGCCACGCACCATGGAACGTTATTTGCTATTATAAGCAGTATTAGAGGATGTTTTATTGCAAGAGATCATTTTTTCTAATTGTAGTGCTTGCTCCCTTCAGATTCTAGCCTCGCCCCAAGGCTCACACAAGTCACCCGGAGGGAGTCTGCAGCTCTTGTCTGCGGTTTATGGAAGAAGTGTCTTTTCTCCTTGGTGATAAAGTGAAAAGGTGAAACCAAGGAGAGGAGGGCGAGGAGAGACGCCTCTTTAACCAGCAGCTAAAGGGAAAAACACACAGGGTATGGATTCTAGGGTGAGTCTCGCTGCTGGGGTGAGGAGCAAGGCCAGGAAATCCAGTGGTTCCTCTGCAAACATCTCACGCTCTTGTAGGGCGTCCACGAGGTGACACCAGCCTCTGGTAAGGGCCAGGCCAGAGAGAGCTCGACTTTCTTCCACCCCTGCCCACCGTGCCGGCTCTGCCGGCCCTCTTTCCTCACCCAGCAGTGGTACCTCCCGCACACAGAGGCCCCTTTTTGGCCACACTTGCATGTTAGAATAGCCTCATTTTCAGGTATTAAAAAGGCCATCTGCGGATCTAGTCTCGAAACATGAGTCTTTCACCCAACTTGCTTCCCTCCCCCTGGCTCAGTGAGGGGCAGCAGCCTCTTCTTTTGCTGTGGTCCTCATTGTTGTTTCTTTGACTCCTCTGCCCCGCTCGTCGTGCTGCCTCTGGCTCCTGCAGGGTCAGGATGGACAGGAGGGACTGGGGCAAAGGGCAGGTCCACTGACCGGTGACCTTGCATTCTGTGAAGATGCCTTTTGTGTGTTAGATGCCCAAACGCTGGTTCCTCCCCACTTGGGGAACTTCTGGGGTTCTTAAGAGACACCCAACCACAACCAACCGCCTTCTGACTGGCTGTGGCCCTCTGACACCAGTGTCCCTGCCAGGAGCCCCACAGCGACTCGCAGGCTGCCTGTGAAGACCCCCACAGCCTCTTTCTGCTGGGTTTGCTGCATCCGAGAAGGAAGTCCTCTAGGGCTGTGCCTTTCAGGATGAGTCCAGTCTGCCCCTTGCTCTGCTCCAGGCAGCCTCCTGCCTTCGGGCTTTTCCAGGCAAGAGTCAGCATCCTAGCTCTCGGCCCCCTGAAGTTCAAAGGACTCAGGTCAAGCTCTCAAAAGAATTCTGAGTGGAGGTTTCTGAGTGTCACTCCACGAGCTGTGGCTCCATCTCACTGAGTGAATGATGAGTCCAAGCCCCCAGACATGCACTTCAGGATGGGGTGACCCCTACCCTTCCTCTCCGTACACTGGGATCCCTGCACAGCAGGCGGCTCCATCAGGATTATTGATCACGTTCCTCTGGAGACTCTATCAGCTTTTAACTGAACTAAAACTTTTCAGCATAACATCCTTCTCTGTCATCATTTTAGGCAATTTATAGAGACAAACTTATGATTTCATATGTATTGCACATAAAGTATGGATTTTTTAGATTAATTAGAATATATAATTCTCACATATAAAAGTTTATATTCATAAACAGTATTTCCACGATACTCAAATCAGAGATGGTCCCATTATATATATAGTAAAATTCATCTCTGATGAATTAAAGTTAATCCTGAAAACCTTGTCAACCACACATAATATATGGTACCCAATATATTCATAAATTCATACGAAATGGATGAATAGGTGGGCAGATGGATAGGTGGATGGATGAAATATTTTTAAAGAACCAAATCTAAGAAGGCAGCATGGAATTAGTGGTGGATTTGGTTTCTTGTTCTTCAGTATAACAGTTGTGACCTTGAGAAATGTCCTTTAATCTCTTAGCATCTCCATTTCCTCCTGTGTAAATAGATTAATCATCACAGAGACCTGCTGTGAGCATCAGGAGGGACAATCTGAAGCTACATATAACAGAAAGGTGTTAGCGGGATGGGCCAGAGCTTCTGCAGCTCTGTTGCTGCCTTGAACGATTTCCGTGTTTCTGTGACTCACTTTACTACCTGCAAAATGGACTTTGAAAGACTTCTCTCCAGCTTTCTGTAGAAGGCAGTGCACAGAGGGTATGTAGGAGGCCCTTTGATCTCAGGGCCCAGCAGCTCTAACTAGCAGTGCAACCGTGGACCAGCCATCAGAATCTCTGTGCTACAGTTCTCTCAAATGCTGAAGAGGATGAGGATGACCACCTTACGGGGTGGTTGTGAGAATGAAATGTCCTAAAGCAGTACCGTGCCTGGTATCTAGATAGCAGTACTCCACCTATACAATTACGAGAATCAACAGTGTCCTGTGAGTTTCCAGTGAAAAATACCATGGGGTTACCTCACCCTTTATTGCCTAGATTTAGTCATTTCTGAATAAGCTTAGTTGCTATGGTTACCTTCCAAAGACACCACATTTGAAAATGTGTGGGACCTGTGGGAGCAAAGCAGTGGATGCAACTTCAAACTGATAAGGAGGGCACTGCCCCTTGTTTCAATTATCTTTTATTGATTTTCTTGGAGACTAAGCATTTAATAAGACAGATGGAACATTTTCTGATGAGTATAAGGGACATCAAAGCACTTCAAAACTTCCAAAATGTGATAGCATTGGCGCTTTGTCTCATTTAACTTAAAAGTTATGAAAAGATAAAAGTCTCTATATGTTCAATAAATTCCATCTTTCTCCATTCATCGAATTTTTTGGCAAAAATAGGAATGGGTTTCCTAAGACAACTGGGCAAAAATTTGATGTTATTTTCCTTCCGTCTTCAGGACAATGGAGTCCTGGAGTAGAGACGGCCCAGGAAGGAACTGGCAGCGTCATAGAGTCGACAATGGGAAGCACAGTGAAAGGGGTGTGAGAAGAACAAGCAGAAAATGAAGGGAGGGGCTGTCTTCGCTCTTCACCTGTCAGGGAAGCTTCACGGCTGCCTCCCGAAGCTGCGGAACGGGTACACCAGCCGGCAGTGTACACGGATCCTCCTCGCGGGGTCTTAGTAACGTGATGTATGTCTCTAACCTTGAGTGAAAGTCTTTAGAGCAAAATTCAGAAAGTTTTAAAGGAAGGTATCCTGGTTTTGGCTCTCATACATACACACACACATCATGGTATTTTTATCAATCCGTATTCAGTCGCTGATAATGGAAACCACTCTATCTGGTTCAACACCACGTGCTTGGACGCACGACGACTAGACAGGCTGAAGCAGCAGCCTTTAGTCTGACCTCAGGGACGACTCTCAGAACACCACGGAACTGGCTGTCCAGAAGAGCTGCTATCTTTGCTCATAGCCCAGCAGCTGGGAAATCGTGAAGATGCTGCTAGCTGCCAGTTCCAGAGCCACATCACCTTAGCCACAATCCCTGCCAGCACAATGAGGCCCCAGCCCTGTGCACCTCACCCTGGGACCTCCGCTATCGCTGTCCCGGACATGCCAAATGCTCCGCGACTCTCAGCAGAATCAGCGGCAATGTGGTCTCCACCTCCTCTGGCCCCTTAATCTCAAGCAGGCGCATCTGCCTGGAGGAAGCAGGGCGCATCTGGAACGGAGGCTGTAAGGGGGTTTGGGAAACGTAGGCTTCAGTTCTCTGGGCCCACTAGTGAGCCACAGCACATCCGTGTGTCACAGATGGGTTACAAGTGTGTCAGAGACATCTACGTCCCTAGCCTCTGGGGAGCCAGAGCCCTCTTGGTCAGTAACCTCCCCACCAGCGCTCCCTAAAAGACAGCCTGAACAGAGAGGGGCTGAGGGTCCACCCCCCAGCTCCTGTGGATAAGGAATATGGTGGCATCTGGCCTCACTGCTCTGCTGTGATGTGTTATCTGAAGCCAAGCATGTGTCCAGCCACCTGGACAGCTACTTAGGCAGCCTGCTGAGTGAGCCGCTGACCACCAAGGACAAGGGACACCAGCTGCTGGGTAATTTCACGGTAAGGTGCAGTCAGCTGGGGTTGGGGAGGGCCAGCTCCTCACAAGGAGAGCTCCCAGACCCGTCCTGTTTCCCTGCGTCTATCTGTTGGAGACATCCCAGCTCATGGCAGGATGAGCGCTTAAACACACACACTCGGTAAACCAGAACCTCTCTGCGGGTGGCAGATACTCGATCTGAAAAAATCCTATTGCATTTGAGATCCATTTGTATTATCACACAAAAAAAATCAACGTCACATTTGTCAACAACAAAACAAGAATTATCAGGCTCTAAACACAATTTTCAATTTTTGCGAGGTTTTAAAAATAGTTTAAAATTGCTTCATCAGCTACTTATGTAAACAGTTTCTTGTCAATGGTGACTACCAAGAATTTGAAGAACTTGTCATTAAATATCTTGGTCAAGGGGCTGGCTTGGTGGCATGGTGGTTAAGTTCGCACTTTCTGCTCCGGCAGCCTGGGGTTTGCGGGTTCGGATCCCGGGCGTGGACCTAGCGCTGCTCATCAAGCCATGCTGTGGCAGCATCCCCCATAAAATAGAGGAAGATGGGCACAGATGTTAGCTCAGCAACGATCTTCCTCGGCAAAAAGTGGAGGATTGGCAACAGATGTTAGCTCAGGGCCAATTTTCCCCACACACACAAAAATAAATAAAATATCTTGATCAAGAATTGAAGATAGCCATTTCAAGCATACAAACTGATATTTATAGTTATGTCTAGAAAGCAAGATCAAGCTTCTCATTAGGAAATTTTTAAATAATGCCTTTGGGAATTTTACACAAAATCAATATTTAAAATCTTCCCTAATATTTTGGGTTTTACTGATTTTAGTTCTTATTATGTCATAGAAAGAAAATAAAATATTTTGTTCTCCCAAGCTCCAAATAAACACTCAAAACGATCTCCATTTGCTACATGCACAATAACATAAAAAAGCTAGGGCTTGGAATGGTATAGATTGAGCCAGTTTGCAACATACACCCCAGTATCACATAGACAAGACTTCACAGTAAATCTAAGACAACTATTTACTTGCTGCATTAACATTCTAAGCAGAGGATAATGCTCTTGGCTCCTTTCCCTTTTAAAATTTAGTTATCAGAATTTATCACATGTACCACCACCGCTACTGTTCCATCTCATAAAAAACGTGGAAGAATTCATTTTCAGGTCACATATGGTCTCCCTTCGCATGTCGCCAAATCTTGTTCATCCCCTCTGCATAGCTAGCTCTGAAAACCCTAGCCAGCCACCACTTCCCCTCTGACTTCCTCTTCTCTTCTGCCTTGCGGTATCTTTCAACAATGACCGCTCCTTATCTTGAGGGGACCTGTCTTCACTTCTTTGTACCCCCTCGTTCTGGGTATATGTTAAGCTCTTAGTGGTCATCAGTAATTGCTAAAATGCTGTTTGAGGAAGCAAACATTAGAAGTAGATTGGGGTCAAGTAATTGTTTTCTGATTTTAAGTGTGATACATATTCACTCTTGGAAATAAAGTATAAAGGAAATTAAGACCAGTTACAACTCTGCTATTCAGAAATACCACTTTCTGCATTTTTATCCTCTCCTTCCTATCCTTTTAGGCATCTTTTTGCAGTATTTAAACTGCACTTTTTAAAAACAAACTTTGGATCCTAGTATATAGAGTTGGTGTTTGCTTTTCCATTTAATATAACTGTAAAGTTTTCCTCATGTTATTAAATTATGGCACATCTAGATAACATTTTACAGTTACTAAAATGATGTCTTAGTGTTTCTCAAATTTTAAAGAATATAAAATCAGCTGGGATACTGTTAAAATACAGGTCCCGGTTTAGTAGACCTGAGATGGGCCCCATGATTCTGCATTTCTGACCACCGGGACGATGCCGACACTGCTGGCGTGTGGACCACGCTCTGAGGAGCAAGCACTTAGGAGATAGATGTGTACTCTGTTAACAATGAACACTGAAATAGTTTCCAGCGCTTGGCTCGTATGTAGTAAAATACCACATCTGGAGTGGTAAGAATCCTTCCACATAACGTAGAATAATGCAAATATTTCTCAAATGTACATTATGTAAGCATACAGGCACAAGGATTATTAAAAATCGAATTACTGGTCAATGTCAATAGATACCAGTATCTCAAGACTCTGGATGCACACAGCCAAAGGGTGTTCTAAGCAATAGCAAGCAGACCTGTGGTCTCCAGGGATCAGAGGGAGAGGCCGAGAGGGAGGGGGCTCTTAGGGGTGGCCCTGTTCATATCTTGACTGTGGTGGTATTTTCAAGGATATTTTATATATCTGTTAAAACTTATCAGAATGTACACTTTAAATATATGCGTGTATTGTTTCTCAATTATACTTCAACAAAGCTATTTTTTAAAATATAGAGGGAAAAGCCAAGGTGACTTCCAGAAAGATTACATTAGTTTACATTCCACAGCAGCTTATGCAAGTGCCTGTGTCCTTACCCCTTTGTCAGCCCTGTAACTCTTAAGGAAAAAAACACTGCTAATTTGAAAGGCAAAAATACCTCATTTGTTTGAAGGTGCACGTATTTGATTACTAGTAGCCTGAAACGTTTCATGTTAATCAGCTCTTTGCTCATTTGTCTTTTGTAATGTTAGTGTATTTCTTATCAATTTATAGCTTTTTATTTAGACATTTGTCATAAATATATCACCTATTTTTTCCCTCTGCTTGATGTTTACCTGTGTGTATACGTGATGTAATTATAATGTAAATATAAAGTTCAAGAATCCAAAGAAGCCTTTTTAATCAAACACATACAAACAAAAAAAGGTCAAAGTCAGAATACAGAATTAGACATAAAAAGGCCAGAGTCTTTTTAAATCACCTGCTCTCTTTCCCAAGGTGGCTGACTTCTCCACGTGGGACCGCATCAGCTTATACCAACTCGTCAGCTTATACCTTTCATGGTCCCTCTTTCAGTTGGTTAATAAAGTAGATTCGTTTCACCCTTTTTAAAATGGAGATAGTGATACTAAGATATAAAATATTTTGTGACTTGATCAAGAACAGTCAGAATTTGGATGTATAAACTCCCCCTTATCTATTGATCTTCTCTCACTGTGTGGGTCTATGAAATTAAACTGGAGTTGCATGGTTTTGTTTTCTTTGAGAGTCAATTGAATAAATACCAGAAAAGGGGAATATTTACATATTTTCCTGGAGTGAGGAGTAAATCTTTATATTAATAATCCTGAGAACACATATATTATTACTTAAACCATCTTCCCTCACTCTGCACCTTGAGTCTCACAGATCTTTTTAGACCATGAAGCAATGAAGAATGCAAATACTAGGAATACTAGTAAAAGGGAGGTGTCTTTCTCCCTGCCATGCCAACTGATACAAACAAAGAAAATGATTTCCCCAGGGGGCAGCTACAAGTATTCATAAATTCATCCACTCCTTTGCATATGAGTCATAATTCGCCGCTAGGAGAAAGATACACACTGAACATCTAAAGAAAGAACGTTAGTGTCTTTAATAACAGAATATTTTCCACGCTTGTCCAAACCTTGTGATGGTTAAATCATTTGGCCAAGTACACAAAACCAGATGAGGTCCAATCTGGAACCAGAATCCAGATTTCCTGAGACACAGGCAAGTAGAGGATGAAATGAGGTGGAAACTGATGACGTGGCTGAGACGACAGAAAAACCTAATTCTTTGAGCTTTAACTTCCTCATCCATAAAACGAAGGTGGATGAGGCGATTGCTAAATTCCCTTCAGCTCTATCTAAGCTCTTCTACACACGGCTGGACGGGGTGCAGAAACCCCTGCTGTGCAGTCACAGTGCCGGGCTGTTTTATTGCCAGCCTGGGGCTGCTCACTACTCTCCTCATGAGCCCACGTCAGCACACGTTCAAACTCCAGCCCTGCCCTGCTCTCTGTGAAGCCCAGGCAGATAATTCATCCTTATATTAGAGATGAGAAAATGAGACTCACCAGGCAGCTCAGAGTTAAGGCAAGGAAAGGAGAGAACCGTGTGAGCACTCAGCAGGGCCTGGCATTGAGCAGGGTCTCCAGTAACTGCACATCTGCAAATCTGGGTGTCTTACCATCTGGGCTGATATTAACAGACCACCACAGCCTGGACGAATGATAAACAAAGGAAATTGATTTCTCACAGTTCTGGAGGCTGGAAGTCCAAGGTCAAGGTCCTGGCAGATATGGTGTTGGGTGAGGGCCCATAGATGGTCATCTTCTCACCATGTCCTCACGTGGCAGAAGCAAGGAGGGAGCTCTCTGGGGTCCCTCATATAAGAATATTAACCCCATTCGTGAGGGCTCCAGTCTCAGGACCTAATCACCTCCCAAAGGCCCACCTCCAAACACCATCATATTGGGGGTTAGGTTTCAACCTATGATTTCTGGGGGACATGAACATTCAGTCTCTTGTATGAGGGTACAATAATACCACCTGACATCGATGGCACTCAGGCTTCACAGGTGAAACTCGCTACGTCCACAGTGAGTCAAATGCTAGGTAGACGGGTACGCAGCAAACTTGAGCAAATATTTCAACAAAAGAATGAACAAACATAATCGAAAAACAGTCCTCAGGTGTGACTCACAACACAGCCCAGCTATGTAGCTAATTTAAGAGACTTCATGAAACGGTGAGAGAAGGGGAAGAGAAAGGAACGACCTCAACAAAGCATGAGTTACGGGTCACCAACCCCCAGACTATCAGTTCTAATAAATCTGGACTCCTGGCCATCTCTGTATGATCTCATCTGTGTTGCTTAGACAGGCCCACCTCCACCCAGAGTGCCTGTTACAAATGCAGATGCCTGACCCTCACCCATTTTTAACATGCTGCCTCATTAATTCTTACTCAGTCTACAATTTGAGAACTTGGTCCAATTGCTATGCGGCCAGTGCTTGAAAGTGGAGTCAATGCCCGAGTCCTAGAACAGCTCGTAGCAAGAGTATAAACATGCAGATTCCAAACACAAGGACTGCCCACACCAACTTACCTGCAAACCATCACAACTAAGAAACCAATTTTCAATGCATCAAAACTAATGAGAAAAAGTAAAACCTACAGCTCACGAATTTGTCAAAAACCTGGATACTAGAGGGAATACGTATGGTTGGAAAAATGACAACTTCCGGAATTTTCTAAGCAAATTATACAATATGCCAGTAACAAGAACATACAACAGAGAAAAGATAGTCTCTTCAACAAATGGTGTTGGGAAAACTGGGCAGCCACACGCAAAAGAATCAAAATAGAGCACTATCTTACACCACACACAAGAAGAGACTCAAAATGGATCAAAGACTTGAAGCTAAGACCTGAAACTATAAAACTTCTGGAAGAAAACATAGGTAGTACACTCTTTGACATCGATCTTAAAAGGATCTTCTTGAATACCATGTCTTCTCGGACAAGGGAAACAAAATAAAAAATAAATAAGAGGGACTTCATCAGACTAGAGCTTCTGGAAGGCAAAGGAAACTGGGATCAAAATCAAAAGACAACCTGCCAATAGGGAGAAAATATTTACAAATCATATATCTGACAAGGGGTTAATCTTCCTAATATATAAAGAACTCACACAACTGAACAACAAGAAAAAGAACAGCCCGATCAAAACATGGGCAGAAGATATGAAGACATCTCTCCAAAGGTATACAGATGGCCAACAGGCACACGAAAAGATGTTCAACATTACTAATCATCAGGGAAATGCAAATCAAAACTACACTTAGATATCACCTCACACCCATTAGAATGGCTATAATCACCAAGACAAAAAATAACAAATGTTGGAGAGGATGTGGAGAGAAGGGAACCCTCATACACTGCTGGTGGGAATGCAAACTGGTGCAGCCACTATGGAAAACAGTATGGAGATTCCTCAAAAAAACTAAAAATAGAAATATCCTATGACTCAGCTATCCCACAATTGGGTAGCTACCCAAACAACTTGAAATCAACAATCCAAAGTAACATATGTACCCCTATGTTCATTGCAGCATTATTCACTATAGCCAAGACATGGAAGCTATCCAAGTGCCCATCAAATGCTGATTGGACACAGAAGATGTGGTACATATATACAATGGAATACTACTCAGCCATAAAAAAGACAAAACTGTCCCATTCGCAACAACATGGATGGACCTGGAGGCAATTATGGAAAGCGAAATAAGCCAGACTGAGAAAGATGAACACCAGATGATTTCACTCCTATGTGGAATAGAAACTAACACACGGACAAAGAGAATAGTTCAGTGGTTACTGGGGGGAAGGGGTCTGGGAGGAGGGCATTGGAGATGAAGGGGAGCACTTATATGGTGACAGACAAATAATAATGTACAACTGAAATTTCACAATGTTGTAAATTATTGTGAACTTAACAACAACAACAAAATATGCCAGTAACAATTCTTCTATTGTTAAAATTAATTTTAATAGTGAACTGAAGTAACACATTTTGTTATGGGGAGCAGTCAGGTGAATTTCACTGACGACTGAATTGTAGTCTTTATTAAAGATACTTTTACAAATTTATGTCTCCTAATATGAAAAGGTCGCTTTTCACTTTTAACACGTGCTCTGCAAGTTTACATTGGCAGTAGGAAGGGCTTCAGTTGAATAAATTTCAGTCTTCAGAAATGTGACTGCATCCTCCATCTCCAGTTTTTCCATCTCCCAATTATTGACCTTACCAAAGAAAGAGGAAAATCATCAGTTTGCAAGAAGATAATGACACATAAAAACTAGTTTCAAGATCCAAGCACATTAAAGTAATATTAAGCCAACTGCTTTTTAAAAGCAAATGTTATCTTGTAATTACTCCTATTTTAAAGGTTTAGTAAGACTGTGCTAGGGCCGAAGAAAGCTCTAACAGTGAAAATTAGAAAAACTTTAAAGCTCCTTTAAAAGGTACAAAAATTCCTTTCTTGGGATAATCTTCCTTAGAATATCTATAATAGCCAATATGGAAAAAAAAAGTCTTAAATAGTAGCCCATCGATAGAAAGGGCCATTTTAACCTCAGTAATCTGAGTGTCGTCCATTTTTGGATCCTGAAGCACATAACGAAGGTTCGAACGTTTACGTTTCACATCTTGTGCAGGACCAAATGAGCGGCATCTAGATAGATCCCAACATTAACCTAAATAAACATTTATTTGTAAGGTTCTTGCTCCACATAGAGACCTCTGGAGAGGCTGTTCAAGAAAAGCTGTGGGGCCTGGAACCTAAATGAAGCAGAAGAGGGAAGAAGAACCATCCAGCATCTTCTGGTGACAAACGTGCTATAAGCCTCACGTTGCCCATGAAAACAGAGCTTCAATTCGCACCTTTTCTTCCCTTGTTCAAGATAACCGGGAAAGTGAATGTGGTTTCATGTGTCTTACATTAAGTAAGAATATATATTATTTATATTTTTCCTCTTAACAAAAAGAATTAAAGTTGATCAAATGTAGCATTTATAAAACCTCTAGTAAATGACAGTAATCAGCTGCGTAGAAGCCAAATCATGGACTAGAAATGTTCTTTTTCAAAGACAAGAGTAACTAAAACACGGTGCCAGCCCCATGACATAGTGGTTAAGTTCAGCACACGCCACATCAGCAGCCCAGGTTCACGGGCTCGGATCCTGGGTGTGGACCTACACCACTCATCAGCCACGTTCTGGCAGTGACCCACACACAAAATAAAGGAAGACTGGCACAGACGTTAGCTCTGGGCTAAGCCTCCTCAATCAATCAATCAATCAATCAAATAAAACACTTATTCCGATACTGCTGACAATTCCTCTAGTGACCAAGTTTGGCCACACCATTCCTGGCACAATGGACATCAGTAACTGAAGAATATTTCATTTGCATTTTTTTCTTACCAAGATCACATGAAAACCCATTCCTTTCAAATGCCGCATTTTCATTGCAAGGAATCCCCTGGGATGGGTTGAACCCAAACAGTAAGCAGATCTGGGAACACACAGTACAGCTACCCTGAAAACAAAAGTGCACAGCAGACACTAGTTACTAATGAGACCACCACTGAAAACCTCGCTGCGCTCCTGTTCTCTGGAGGTCTCTAAGTCGAGCTGGCCGCTGACTGCAGCCCCCGTTCCCTGCCATCTCAGTCCTTCGCCTCCCTATTGCGGGGCCTCTACAAATAAGCCAGTATAAGCAGCTCATAATAATGCTTCACACGCAGTTACCCTCAACCATCCTCGAGGATCGTACATTCTCGATGAGAAGTTTCAGATACGAAAGTACCCATTTTAAGGTTCCCGTGTGTAGAGCTAATCTCTGATCGAAACATAATTATTTACGCTACTAGAAGTAATGATGTAGCTAGCACCAAACGGTACATGCTCTTCTTGCACATATTGTCTCCCAGAGAGAGCAGCATTTAAAAACCAGAATGGGGAGACTACTTACAAAGAAGAGAACATAAGAGAAAGGCAAGACTGTTAAAAAGATAAAATCTGTTATGTGTAACAAAAACATGAAGGCGTAATTTGTTTTTTCATTGTTTTCGGCCTTTTGGAAAGATTAAATTCATTGGGGAAAAAAAGACATTTGTATCCTTACTGTCTTGCATTATGCTCTGCCTGTTATCTGAGATAATGTTGGAGAAATTTTATCTTTTTGAGGAATGCTCAGATTCCTCACTTTTTAGTACTTTAGGCTGAGAGCTACTATGGTGTATTATTATGCCACAACAGTGGAGTACCTGAAAAAGAAAAATGACCTTTCAACGAGGTCTGAGAAAAGCCTTTTTCTGAGGGGAGATGGGTAATGTATAGGGAAGGCGGCAGTTGAGAAAGACAGTCAAGGAACAAGCTAGGTGGTTCAGAAGGGGGTCAAGTTACAGAGCTGTGAGTGAGTGGAGAGGGACGGGCAGACACGAGTTTGAGTCCCTACAGACTGTCTGGACCCCTCTCTCCGTATGTATGTGCGTGTCCTATAAAGCAACAGAGGACGGAAGTTCCCAGGGGTCTGACTCATCTCTGTGTGCCCCACGCGCCTAGCAGAGCCTTTCCACAAAGGCCGCCTGGACGCGGGCGTGCACAGCACGATCAGACGCGTCTGCTTCAAAGGCAGGACTTGCCCTCAGGGGCAGAATCATTTCTCCCAGAGACACCCACTCTGCAGCATGTGAGTCAAGGGCACAGCGCACGGTTAACTCCAGGCCGGTCTGACCTGTGCGCGACACGGTGTCATAAAACGCTCAAGCTTCTCTACCTGCAGGAGGGCTTCAGTGTAGAGGAAAACACTGACTGGTATTTGATTTTTGTAGAAAACTTAATTCTTTATGGTCACTGTTACATTCTCGTGAGAAGTTCACGCTGCACTGATAGCTTCAATGATGGGAACACTGCTTAACTGAACGGTTTAGCTTTAAAACCTAAGTTCTAAAAGTTGCCCATTTCATTAAACGCCCAACTCCAGTCCGCTGTCTTCGACCACAGAGCTCACGTCTGCACCTGAGGAGTGGACTAGCGGATGAGAAGTCGCTTGGCACACTGCACGTGCCGCTCAAGTGTCAGGTCCTATACTGTCACTGCTATTCAGAGTCAAGTCTGTGAGAATTAAGGTTTAAACTCAGAGGCTCAGCAAATGAATACATGTACGTAACCTCTGAATATCCGTAGCAGAAGTTACCACATCCATGTCAGAAAATGGAAGCACTTGACTCCTGTTCGTATCCATTCTGATTTCAAAATCTGAAAAAAAAGAATTGATACTAATTTTTCAACATTGCTCAAAGTGATTTTCTGTTTCAAAATACATCATATTACCACCAATGATGATAATGGCAGCAGCTAAAATGCACTGAGCTCACCAAGTACCAGACACTAGAGTCTGGACTTTACAGGTATAACCTCACTTCTTCGTCACAGGAGCCCCATGAAGTGGGGACCATTATGGTCGCCACTTGTCAGCTAAGGAAACGGAGCTGGTCAGGGCTGGGCACAGAACCAGCAAGGGGCAGAGCGAGCTCCCAAACCTGGCAGTCCAGCTCCAGAGCCAGCGCAGCACTGGACTGCTGTGCCAATTACTTCTCTTTTGTCAGAAAAAAGAAAATAAAACAGGAAAATCATATAAAGTCCCATACCAATATGATAATTATGTGGCAGCTGCACATTTTTTGAGAAGCATCCATCTCCCAGGAGGCTACTCAGCGCCTCTGCCACCTTGGCGTTTGGAGGCAAGGGCGCGGGGGGCAGCAGTGGTAGGGCTAGGTCCACGGCCTTGTGATAAGGAGCATCGTCGAGCTTCAGGCAAGCAGCCAAAATGTGCAGCTTGTGAACATTCCTCTCCATGTCACCTAAAAAAAAGGGAGAGAGAAAGAAACATACAGTGAAGAAAAATATTAAGGCCACACTTCAGAAATGGTAATAATGCGCCCACACTTCTGACCACACTTCTGACCAGGAGGAGTCCCTCTGCGTCTCCCTCCGCCCCAGTGTCCAGAGCAACGGCCTGCACTTGAGAACCTGCACTCGAGAACGTGTCAAGGGTTAAAATCTCCCTCAAGGTGACTCAGTCCCAACTCTTCACTGAACAGATGAGGAAACGCCCAGCAATGCTAACAGGCCTTAGGAAGCACTAAAGGCAAGGCCAGGACTAGAACCCAGGGCCCCACCTCAAACTGCCTGAACCATCGGCACGTGCTGCTCCTTCTCCACAAGGCAACTTCAGAACTTCCTAACACTGTTGGTAGGAGAATTTAAACAACTCTAGTCTCAGAAGCATCATCAAATTTTCTACATCTAGCCTGATACTGCTTTTCCTTGTTTAATACTGAAGGCCAAAGGTCAACAATTAACTTGGCCCCAAGAGTAAACAAATCCACTCCTTTGGTAACTACTTGGCTTCCTGATCTCACAGGCTGTGCCTCATTACAGGCCGTAAGTGACAAAGTGTTTACAGCTGCAAAGGTTGCCTGACCTCAGCTTCAAAGGTGACTTGTGGGGATTTGGAAGTACAAGCACCTCTGATCAAGGATAAAGAACGAGGTGAACATTCAGCCCTTGCCTGGGGGCATACGGTGTAAACCGAAGGCACGGCTTCTCTGTCTCCCTCCCATGCTGGGCTCTGCCACGACAGGGGGCTCAGAGGTTCAGTCTGAAGCGCTGCCCCAACTTCACCACCGCCGCTCCTGCCCCCGGAACCCCTGCTCTGCACGTCTTACACTGCTCCCACCGAGACCCCACTGAGAGTCACGAGGCAGCCAGCAGCACAGCAGGGTGTCGGTCACACTGTGCACTTATGGCCCACCTGACGTCAGCAGCTCGCTGATGACGTCCTTTTGGAGAAGCTGATTAACAGCGGCCAGGGGAAACCGGTTCATCAAGCAGAGGGAACACACGGCGTTGAGCAGGTTTTCAGATGAGAGCTGGTGAAGACAGCCAGTCAGAGCACCAGCCATGGCTTCCAGGAACCTTCGGGGGAACAAAGGAGAGTCAGCTTTCACATCTAAACAGAGACAAGGTCACGGAAGGGCGAGTGAGGTGCCACAGAACCAAAGGAGTCCAAAGAAAAGAGACAAGAAACTCAGGCCTGACTGCGTATTCACACACCTCTCAGTCAGGCTGCTATTGCATAAGAAACACACTCACTCAGCGATGGTTAGCTACCGCTCTACATCATGCACAGGGCAAATGTTGTACAGGCTTTAACTCGTTTAATTCCTACTAAAAGTCTATGGGGTAGGAATTATCATTAACCTCATACAAAGATGCGTAAACAGGCTCAGAGAGGTCAGTAACTTGTCCAAGAACACACAGCAAAGTAGTAGCAGAGAGAGCCTTGGAACCCAAGTTGTCAGGCTCCAGAGCCTTCTACACATTAAGCTAGGCTTTTATCATGGGTATGTCGAGAAGGCCTGGGACACCTCTGCGGGTTTATAACCAATTACAATTCTCTAGCTATCAATACTCTGAGTCAAAAGAGCAGCAAGCCAATCCCCCCCCGAGCGAACGTGACGCAGTGTTAACAGGCCAGTCAGCACAGAGGAAGAGAGGAGAGGTCAGAACTAGGGAGCCTCTTGCCCAGGGTGGCACTGCCAACAAATGGCCCAGACACCCTCTGACCCCAGGTCAGCCTGACGCTTAGGCATAAGCTATACATCATTACGTGAGAAAAGGAGGACGTACATGCAAAGTGCTGTGCGCCTGCCCAGGAAGGCAGACAGCAGCTGCGGGACAAGGAGAATTTCAGCAAGTGGGAAAGACAAGAAAAGGCTTTGGGACTGCGCAGAGGATGGAACCCTGAGAGTGCACGTTCTTGGTTCTGCAGCGATGAGTAGGGCTAAGGCCTGGAGCCTGCTGCCCACAGCAGGGCAGGCACGCCCTGAGCACACCGAGCCTGCTGTCCACAGCAGGGCAGGCATACCCTGAGCAACAAGGAGGCTGCAGAGGAAAAGGCCTGGGAGGCCCTGGGAGGTCCCGTGGGAGGAGTAGCCGGGAGGCGGCGAGCCAGGGAGGGGGTGGGGGCTAAGCAGGAGCGCGGGAGCTACAATGGAGAGGAAGAACATAACGGGTCTAGAGACAACAGTGAGGCACCGCTCACTAACTGATAACTGACTGAGTGTGGACATGTAGCAAGAAAGGGCAGGGCTGCAGATGACTAGGAGTGGGGCCTCGGCTGTCTGCAGCTCCCCAGTCCGCTGGCCCCACGCCTTAAGCCGGCCTCGTGCCTCCACAACTCCCAACTACGAGCTGCTCCCTGCACGCGCTCTGCTGCTTCTGCCCTCCTGAACTTGGACCTGGAGCCTTCCACTGAGAGCATTCCTTCCTGCTTGTCTTCCCGGGGCAGCTCCTATCTATCCCTCTCTGAAGGTCTGCTCAGGGACCACTGCCTCCAGGCAGCATCTCCAGGGATCCACCTGAGGCTCCACTTCTCCAGGCTGGGATCCCCACATGCCCCTCCTCCACTGCGCACAGCCCACACACAACTCTGTCAGGCCAATTTTCATGCTGTATTTAATTGCCGATTTATGTGTCTACCTTACTCATTACACCGAATCCTCTGGCAAAAAGGACTGTGTCTTATTTATCTTTGTCCTAAGTACTCAAGTGCTTGGTATACATTTTCTGAGGAAATGAACAAATCAACTTAGGTGAGGAGAACGTTACTGCAAAAGGATAAGTCAAGAATAATGAACCAAAAATTCAGCAATTTGTACATATTAAATATATACAGCTTTTTACATGTTAATCATACCTCAATAAAGTGATTTAAAAAAATCACTTCACATGGTGTTTGGTAAATACTAAATAAGTGACCAGAAAAAGAAGAACGAGCTGACTTCCAGAACTACTGGACTGGAGACCCCTATAGGGTCTACAGTGACCATGTGATTACTGGCCCCAAAGGGACAGGCATGTGACCCAAACTCACGTCAATCAGACTTTCTCTTCTGGAAATCTGAACCTTGAGGGGAAACCACAGGGATGGAAGGAAGCTGGAGTCAAGTCACTTGACGGCAAAGGAAGGGCCTGTGAATCTTGCCACTGAGACCCTCAGAACTGCCCAGTTTGTTCCTCCAAGGCCTCTGTGGCCCACACTCTAATTTTTTTTTTTAATCTAACAATTACTGTGTGCCAGGCATTGTTTTAAGAACCTGACACAGGTTAATTCATTTAATCCTCATAACAACCCAAAGTGATTAGAAATGACTCTTATTTCTTATCCCCACTTTAATAGAGGGAGAAACTAAGGCACAGATAAGTGACTTGTCAGAAGTTAAATGGCTAATGAACGACACAGCTGGGATCCACACCCAAGCAAGAGGCCTCCAGAGCACAAGCGTTTCATCACTCTTCTAACCAACGACATCAGACACGCACTGCAGTGCTTAGTCAACACTAACTGATAGAGAGAGGAAGAAAAGACATTCCGGGGGGAAGCAGAGGCAGGGAAGAGCCTGGCACGTCTGAGGAATTGCATGTTAATATTATTATTAAGTAATATTAATTAATAATAATATAATTTATGTATCAACATATAATTAATTACTATTAATTGCTGTACAGCTGCGGTTAAAAATGAAAAGAATAGCAAGCAGTAGTTTGGGACCAAATGAATAATTAGGGTCAAAACTAAACTATGAACACAGGAGCTGAGAATCAGCTGGGAGAGTCTGACATGAAGACTCCTATGTTGAATTAACAAATATCCCATCTTTAAAGAAGAAAGAAAAAAGCAAAACAAAGGATAGAAAAATAAAGTAAAGGGGAATTCTGTTTAGCTTCATAAATAAGGAACCATACTGTCAGATACTTCTCATATAACAGCAAAGTTTTTAAAACAAACAAAACAAATACAGAATACTATGTGTTCCTTCTTGACATGGATGATGGCCATGGATGTGTTCACCTGTAATAATTCACTGGGCTTATGAAGATTTGTAATCTTTTCTATAAGTATGCTACATGGCAATAAAAAAGGGAAAAAAACCAAGTACATACTCTCGGGTCTGGCATGTGTGGAAGTGATTGAGAGAAGAATACACATGAAGAATGGAGACGATGCTTTTCATGTTCAGAACGCCAGCCTCATCTACTATTTTCTTCATAAACAAGTCCATCAAACCAACATGTCGAAAGCCGAGGTTTTCAAATAAAATGAGGAGAAAGAGAACCTTAAAAAAAGTGAGTTGATGGAAAACTTTTTAATATTTACAGTATGCTAGAAGTAATTTTTTTAGATCTCAAAAAATTTAAACAGCAAAGAATTGTCCTGACAGAGAGAATATTCCCTAAAAAGGAACAACTATCTTTTCCTCACAAAATCTGTCCCAGGAATTCTCGAATCAGGTATTAAGTTACTAAGCAACCTCTTCTTACAAGCTGAGAACCACGGCACACAATGGTCTCCATATTTCCATTTCATTTAGAAATAAATCCTTTCCCACATGCTTTTCAGACAACAGGTCTGAAAACTAAATATACCTTCTCTCAAGTTTTTCAAAATGACCAACTCAATGTTGAACTGCTCCCCTTTCCAAACCAGACACTTCGTAGATTCTAACATATAAGAGACAACTCAAAAATTTCTATATTCCATAGAAATTTCTACAAATGAGAATAGAGATGAAATACTATGATTCAACTAAAATTTCCAGTTTGCCTCTCATTTCCCTTCTCACAATTAGTACTTCTCTTTCCAAAATCAATTTCCATGGCAAACTCAATATTCACCTTATCTTCCAAAGTAAACTGAACCTAGTGAACTAACAGTTACCGATGCTTTACTGTAAAATGAAATTTTTACCGGCTGCTTCATTTAGATGTATATATTACTAACACAGCCCCTGAATTTAAAGGCTCTTACTCTGGAGAAAACAAGCAAACTTTCCATAAATAGAAAATAGACACGATCATTAAGTAATGACATTTAATTCTTCAAAAAGCATAAGCTTGTCACATGACCCACTCATTTTTATTGTTCTAAATCTAACAAAGAAAAAATAGAAAGACAGAAATAATCCTAATTATTCAAAGCACCACACAACCTTTTGAAAAACCAAACAGAAGAACAAACTTTGGACACTATAATTTTCGTTTCAGATAGAAAGATGGTCAAAACATTGAATAGTATAGTAACAGTAACTCCCTGAGAGAAATGATAAGAAGCTAACTTCTCAAAAGTAAAGTTAGCACTGGAATATTTTGGTATCTTAACTGCCATAAAGCTAGAGAAAAATACTTAGAATGTTAAATGAATTAATACGCTTCTTAAAAGTTTCTGAGGCTTATTCTAAACTGTTAACATACTTACTTGTTTCAACTTCCAGACGTCAAAAGTTGTAGCCACATAATCCGCTATTCCCTTGAAAAGATCTAAATTACGGTATCGGAGGTCTCTACAAGACTGCAGTATGCTGATCAATATTTTAAAAGGACACCCATGGATATTACCTTTAAGAATGAGTTAAATAAACAAAAATTACCAGGTGGTTTTGAATATAAGAGCCAAGCTACTCTATACTGATTACTTTTGTTTCTTTAGGGAAAAACAGCAATGTATTTTGTAAAATAACTAAAGGTGAAATAAAATTTAGGGCTAACCATATCATCAGATACTTCTCATATAACAGCAAAGTTTTTAAAACAAACAAAACAAATACAGTCCAGAACAGGAGATCAGATGCTAAAAGTCACGTAAGAAAAATTCCCCTCACCGACGACCATCTTGCTGCATTCGTCCAGAAGGACAACAGAGCAGTGACCCATGGCGGCCAGGACCTCAAACATGCGCTGGCTGTTCAAGAGAGAGAATCTGTCTAATTCCCTCAAGGCTTTCATCTGAAGAAAACAAACAAATTCAATTTAACATTTGTGGAAAAATAAATGAAACTTCTATTTTTAAATAAAAAGGATGAAGTTCGAACAAAATGACTCAGATATACTGATTAAATATATATATATATAGACAGATAAATATAAATTTACTGCTATTATTTCACTTTAGCCAAGTTAAACCCAAAAGTACAACAATGTCCTCCTAAAAAACGGCCTTCAGGAAGTGACAGCGAGTCGCAAGGAATATTTTTCTCAAATCTCACCACTAGAGAAAATTCAGAAGGTGTTTACCTCCAGTTTCCTTTTAAGAGCCATTGGTGCATCTTTTCCAATACATTTCATCATGGCTTGTAATGTGAAGACACGTTCTATTTTCCACACTTGTTGGTCAGCTAGTATCCTATAATCAAACACAATAAATACCACAATCCTAAAAGCTTAAAACCAGAAGAGAAATCTTAAAAGTCATTAGGTCCAGCTCCCACTTCTAAGCAAGGAATATGAAGCCACAGCAATGATCTACCTGCCCAAGTGAGTGTAAATAGTTAGTGAAAGATCCAGGATCAGTCTAACACTCCTCCCTCTGATACTATTCTGCTATCTTTATGAATGAAGAAATCCTATCAGGAGGTTATAGTAAGACACCTCAAGGCACAGTCAATGAAAAAGGGAATTAAGGATTATTCTCACTGACCTAATAGAACAGTTGTATCAGTTTCATAAATTATAACTCAATTATAAATTATAAAACTTTTCGAGCTGGCCAGTGTTATGTAACCTCCACATAGCGCCCAAATAATGGTTATGAACTGAACAATGTCAGTTGTCTCCCAGCCCACATCAGAAATTAAGATCAACTTAGCTTTCAGTATCACCCACAGCCTTCTCCAGTGGACCCTAAAAGCAGCCTTATTTCTAGCTTTACCTAATCCAGAGTCAGGATTTTAAGTTTAATAAGGTATTAAAGATTATAATCAACAACAAAGTCTCCTCCACCCAAAAACAGTTCAGCTTTCATCTTGGGTTTTGATTTGAGACGTAAGAGGACAGAGAATGCCAATGAAGCAAACATGAGAGCTCTCACCGCAGTCCTGCTCGAAGCACATCCACGTTCTTGCAAGGCTCCATGGTCTCTAGAACGGTTGACAAAACTGAAAGACATTTCTCATCACACTCATTGATTCGCTCCTAGTGAAATATAATTACAGAAACACTAGAGATGGTGAGCCGCAGCAGACTGTCTCACCCAAGCAAAGCCACTGAACCAAGGCTTTCAATTAAAGGATTAAGTACCAAACCAATAATTCATACAGTCAGTCCACAATAAACAGCATCTTTGGGAAACAAAATGTCCTATGTAGTGAATTTTCCAAATAACCAATGCACACTTTTACGCATCAACACTTTTTACATTCACCCTTATCACTGAAAATCCATTTGATATTGATTATACTCCTCTGCTGAGATAACTTTTATCAAACATAATATCCACCTATTCTTAGGGTTCAAGGTCATCATGAAGACAAGTGTAGTAATATAACAGTTACTGAGGCACACAGGGCAGCCTGCCCTGACGACCCCCGGACAGTTGCGCCCTTGTAATTTCCCTGTGTCCTTTCTTGGGTCAAACTGTAACTTCAGCTGTGAATCTTCTGATCCACAGGTGCTGTCACATTCTACTACCACTATCTGAGACTCCAGGGGAGCCCCACGCCTCAGATCCTTCTGCCAGGTCCCTTGCCTTAGGGTACTAATCTAGATTCCAGAAATGGCAGTGGGCATAATTTGGAAAGTGAATAGTAACTAGGCAGCCTACCAAGTGCTCTAGGATTGGATCACAACTAGTCTATACACATCACAAGAGTAGTTGTGATCACAGCTGAGGAAACAGGCTGAAGAGGAAGGTTCCTTTACTACAATTACATGGCCAACAAGGTACAAAGTTTCAAGTGAGAACCAGATAATGATGAGAGATGGACAAGGCTGGAAGAAAAAAAGTCTCATTCCCATGGGAGGGTTTCCATGATAATTTACAAGATTCCATCAACATTGGCTGTGAAAGGAAAGACCATTTGGCTACGTGTTTGGACAGCAAATTCACGGATGCCACACTGTCCTTTCTTCTCTAGCTGAAGTGTCCTTACAACATTCCAACAGGTCAGCGAGACACAATCAAACATACAGACATTCTGACTGCAAACATCCACTGCTCATGCCTCACCGATGCAGAAGCTGTGCTGATGTGAACACCTGTCCAAGAGCTATAAGAGCATCACTGACCAGGAAAAGTGACTTACTATTCTCACTTTTCAATAATTGTGTAGGGAAAACAGTCTACCAAATAACCAAGGATATTCTGTGGCTTAAACACACACACAAAATAAAAATCAGTTCTTGGTTGAGGACCTATGGAAATCACAGTCATGTAAAAAGTTAAAGTTATAATCTCTTATACCTATGAACTCAATTCTTGAATCCTATAGTAGGACAGCATATATGTCAGGTCATCCTCAGGAAATTCCTGTCTTTTAAAAAATTATTTAATTATGACATCATCGAGTTTATAAGTCTGAAGTATCCACTCTTGAAAGGTAAATAATTACTTTAATGACCTAA
This sequence comes from Equus asinus, assembly GCF_041296235.1. Taxonomy (NCBI): domain Eukaryota; kingdom Metazoa; phylum Chordata; class Mammalia; order Perissodactyla; family Equidae; genus Equus; species Equus asinus. The sequence goes on along the minus strand of NC_091793.1, from coordinate 140,969,367 downwards.
ACTTTCCTTATCACATCTGTGGTCATTTCAGTGACATCAAACAGGACACTGACTCTCTTGTTTGAAATAATTTCATCCTTCTTCCAATCCATTTTCCACTCATACAGTAATCTAAAAGCACAAATTTGAGAATGTCCACCCTTTGCTTAAAATACTTTAGTGGCTTCCCATTGCATACAGAATAAATCCAAACTCCTTCGCCAGGCATAAAAGGCTCTTTGATTGGGCCCCTTTTTTTCCAGCCACGTCTTACCACTACATCCCTAAAGCCCTCCTCCTACACACCATCGCGACTTCCTCCCCACTCCCTCAAACTCACAACCAGCATTCTGTGCTTTAGCCACAAAGAACTACTTTCAGCTCCCCAAACTTGCCAACTTCTGCTCTGGGATGTGCATGCAATCTTCTCTGTGTGAAACACCATCCCCCATCTACTGATTCTCTCGCAAACTGCTGGTCCTCCCTTGGCTTCAGCTTAGACACCATCTCCTACTGGGCTTGAACCCCAGATCTGCCACAAACTAGACGCTGGTTCATTCACCCAGCAAATATTTATCAAGTACCTACAAAGAGTGACATTACAGTTACGTGACCTTGGGCAAGTTAATGAACCTCTCTAAGCCTAAATTTCCCAATCATTAGTAAGAATAGAATAACAATACCTATTTTAAAAGGCTACACTGAGGACTACAGGAGGCAATTCTGTTTTCAAACTCTGTACATCTCTGCCTCAAATGCTAACCCTGCATCCTCCCCCCGTCTCCTCTTCCCATCACGAAGGTCTTCTCCTGACCAGGCTGGAAGCCGTTACACACTCTCATAAGACTCTATATCATTCTTTCACTGCACTGCAAGCTCTACTGGTCATTATTTTGGTCACAATTGTATTCCCTTGTACTCAGCACAGTGCCTACAACAGAGAAAATGTGTAACTCATTAAAGGAAAGGTGCTTATATTCCTAATTGCCTACAAAATATCTGCCTCCCCCTCTAGATTATAAGGGCAGGAATCACATCATCTACATCTTTATATCCCCAATGACAAGTGCAGTAATTGATACATAGTTGACACCCAATAAACGTTTATTGCACGAATAAATGAATCCACTAGCTCTGTGACTTGAGCCAAGTTACTTAAAATCACTAAGACTTTTCCTCATCTGCAAAACTGAGGTAACATCATGCCTGCAGGGCTGCTGAGAGGATTAAATAAGATTATACAAGTAAAAGGTGTAGGTACTCAATAAATATTAGCTCCCTTCCCTTCCTTTCTCTCCTTCCTTCAACTACAGAACCTTTCCTTCTACATTTTGTCTCTCATGTTAGCTTATTACTCACTATTTTCAACTCTGGAGAAGAAAAATGGGGCAAGCTTTCATAAATTTCCACTGCAAAAGGAAGGAACGACCTAGCTCACTCAGGGTCTCCAAATCGTATACATGCAGAAACAAATACACAGGAACCACCATTCCACTGAGAGTCTCTTCCAAGGAGGCCACATCTCTCTCTCACCTCATTCTTTCAAAACACGCTACGCCAAACCAGGTAAAAGGATGCTAGGCCTCCTTGTGATTTTACCTGGACCACCCTCAGCAAAGTCTGCACCAGCAGAGTGTTCTGAGGAATTCCAAGCTTCACCACAGCATGAAGACCGAACAGCAGGTGGTCACAGCGCATGATCTTGGCCTCTCTCATCATTTGTCCACACAGCTGGTGAAACGCAGGGTGGTTAAACATCAGCTGTTTTTCAAAGCGCCTCTGCTCATTGGACATCCTTTTGGCAATTGTCCACATGGCTGAGAAATAGTTACTGCTAGGAAATTTAGGGGCTCGTGAAAACGTGTCCAACACATCACTCAGGGAATTACACTCCTGAGACAGTTTTCTAGAGGTGACAGGGGTTGGCTTCGTTTCCTTGGTGAGAACATCTTCACTGGAGGCCTCCTGATGAAAGCTTGTCTTCTTCAATCCATTATCAGAGATGAGAGAGTGTTTTGAGTCAAAGGACAGTCTCCTAGGACAAAGTAGTCTGTCAAGTGTAAGGACTGTCACACTGCTCGTGCCCTTTGTTTGAAAGTCATCTCCTGATTTAAAAACTAAGGCATTCTGAAAGAGACATCTAACAGGTGCTTGCAGTCTATTATCAAAGTTATTTAAGAGAAGGTTCCTCGGGTTCCAGTTAGAATAAGCCATTTGTGGTCTGCAAAGTCCCAAAGGATATTGCCTCACAGTTCTGCTCGTTGGGATTAAAGTACTGAATTGTCTTAGGTTCCATAAAAAAGGGCCTGTTCTGTTACTCATTTTGCTATCCACTGAAACACTGTCAAGTGGCTTTAAAGTCGTCAATGTGACACAAACGTCGCCTCCACTAGAGCAAGAGAGCACAGGCCGTCCTTTTCCTGCGGGAGAAGGGGTCACGAAAGGAATAAAAATTAAAGCAAAACTGTTACTTAAAGAAACGAAATGCATTTAATGGAGACTAAAGCGCGACCCTACGGACACATTAAAGATTTACATTAAACAGGTGAACCTACTGTGCCAACACGGGCGTCCCCCACCTCGACGAGCGCGCGCACCGCCCTAACCGGGCAGGTTACGTCGGGAGCCGTCGTCGCACAAATGAACTTAAAGAAAAGAAATGAAGGGTATTTGGGGTTGAAAAGTGTCCCCTCAAGGCCTCCTCCGCAGAGGGGACTTTAGCGCAGCCTCGGAGACGCGGTCAAGGAAAAACAAGGGTCTAGCGTTGATGGAGACTCTCACACGAGGATTCGGCCACGGCCGAGCCCGGACGACGAGGAACAGGGCCCGGGCCAGCAGCCCGGCTCCGGAGAGAAGGCGGCAGGCTCCAGCCGCGCCGCGCCGGCAGGGACACACGGCAGGCCCGCGCCCCGGGGCCCGGCCAGCGAGGCGCCCGTCCTTCCCGCGACTGAGCCTCCGCCCTAAACGAATGCCGAGCAACTCCCGAGACCGTCCTCCCAAAGGAAGGACGGCCAAGGGGCAGCACGGCCCGCGCCCGCGCCCGCCCTCCACTCACCTCGGCTCGGGCCCCGCGCGTCTGGGCAGGCGCCGCCATGACAGCGCCCCCGCGGCTGCGCACATCGCGAGATCGTACGGGTCCTTCCTAGGTCAAAAACTGTACGTTCGCGGCGGGCGGAGAACGGTTCACTCGGAGGCAAGAGAGCCCGCCTAAGAGGACGACTAGTCGTCTTTGTCGCAGGGCTAAGAACCGGGCAGACCGCAGAGATTTTAAAGGCAACGTTTGATGGTGGACCCCTACACTCCCGCCCCCGCCCCCCGCTCCCGGGCGTCGGCCCCGCTCAGCCTCAGTGCGCCTGCGCGGCCTCGGCGGCCGCGTTGCCGGGAAACCGGGCGCGGCGTCCTCATGGCCAAGTTCGTGCTCGCGGGTGAGTGGCCGCCGGCTGCCCGCCGGGTCCTGTCCTGGCGGCCCCGGGCCCTGCGTAGGCCGCGCCGGGCTCGCCGAGATATCTGCTGGGCAGTGACCGCGTGCGAGGCTGCGGACACGGGGCACGGGTGGGAGCGACGTCCCTGCCCTCCGGGGGCGCCGGTCTCGGCGGGGCAGGACCCCGTAAACAAGCAGTTGTGCTCCACTGTGGCCAGTGCAGTGAGGGAGGCGTGCGCGGGCCTCCGGGAGGCGCTCAGGGGCCGATCTGTGAAGGTCTGGGACAGGGAGGCCGTTCCAGCTAAAGGCACGGAGCCTGGAAGTCTCCTGGCCCAGCGGGGAAGTGACTGGACCTGGGGCTGGACCGGGAGCCCGACCCAGATCCTTGCCCCGCAAGGGCACCAAGCAAAGGGGCTGAACTGTGTCTTGAAAGCAATGAGGAGTCGTTGACAATTTCTAAGCAGAAGAGTATCCTTAATGGCTTTGCATTTTAGGAAGCCCACCCTGTCGGCAATGGAGTGGAAGGGTTGGAAATGCCGACCAGCATCCAGAAAACCACTGATGAGGCTTTTGCTGCAACAGGCTGTGTATTGTGCCTACCTCCTTCCCTTCTGAACAAGTTTCTTGAAAGACTAGGCTGCTCTTCTGTCTCCAGGTCCTCCTTCCCCTCAGTCTGGCTTCAGCCCTCACCAAAGTCATCAGTGACTTCCAGAAGCTGTTCAGTCGTTGTCTTTTTGACCTCTGATGCATTAACACAATTGACATCTCCCATCTGCCCGAAGGTTTATTTCCTTGGCTTCTTTATTCGTTCAGAAGGATATTTTTGAGCTCTGTATGCTGAGAAGACAGTGGTAAACAAACTTAAACAGGATGTTGCGTTTGTGGCAGTGGTGGGGCAGTGTTCCAGAGGAGCAGTGGCAGGGAACCTTATTTAGTCAGGCTAGGGCTTCCCAGAGGGAGCGAGGTTTAAGCAGAGACCTGAAAGATGAGAAAGAGTTACCTAGTGGAGAGGAGGTGGGGAGCAGGAGAGTAACATAGGCATGTGTAGTGGGAGTGGGGGTGCCATGAGGAGAGCTGGTTTGGTGGTGATTGAGAGTATACAGTAAGGAGAAAACTGAAATAGATTTAGCAGGATTGGAGCAAAGAGTCCAAGGGAGAGCATGTCATAGGTTGAGGCCAGAGTCACATAATGTAGATTCTGGTGAGCCGTGTTCAGCATTTTCAACTTTATCCAAAGTACTGGAAGATATTTGGAAAGGGAGAACATAATCAAATTTGCATTTTATCTGGGCGTTATCTCTGCACTGTGGGAAGAGAGACTGGATGCCACGAGCCTTGTTAGGTGCTATAGGCCAGGAAGGAGAGAATGGTGGCCTGGCCTAGGATGGTAGGCAATGAAAAGGGAAAGAAGTGAGTGGACTGGAGAGACATTAGGGAGACAGAATCTGTAGAATTAGATGTCTAATTCAGTAGGGGAATGCAAGTAAGGGAGAAGAAAGAGTTAAAATTATTCCCAAGCAATGATTTGGATAACTGGGTGGATGATGAGTCACTGAAATAAAGCAGAAGAGGAGGAGGCCAGCCCAGGTGCATAGTGATTAGGTTCGCGCGCTTCACTGTGGTGGCCCAGGGTTCGCAGGTTCAGTTCCCATGCGTGGACCTACACACTGCTCACCAAGCCAGGCTGTGGCAGCATCTCACATACGAAATAGAGGAAGATTGGCACAGATGTTAGCTCACCGACAATCTTCCTCACCAAAAGAAAAGCAGAAGAGTAGACTTAGTACTCTGGATACGGTTAACACTCTTAGATAACTGGCTAGATGGACATAAAGAGCATAAGAGAAGGAGGGGATTTAGTGGGGGAGTGATGGCAACAGACGTGCTGAGTGCCTGTGAGATTCAGAAGGAAATGAAAAACTACAGGAGGGTGTAGACGTCTAGATAAGGAGTTAGGTCTGAACTCAGATACAGATTGCTACTGGAAATCAAGGGAGTGGAGGGGACTGGCCAGGAAGAATATGTAGGGTATAAAGATGAGATGCCTTGCAGAATGCTAACTTTTTAATGGATTGATAAAGGAATAGGAACCTGTAGAGTATAGTGAGGAGTGGCAGAGAAGGAGGAAAAGCCGAGGAATCCTCCCACCACAGTGGGTGTTTCAAAAGGGAGGAAGTGGAACAAATGCTGCCAGGGTCGACAAGAAAAGGATCAGAAAGTGCCCGTTGGATTTAGTGACATGGAGGTCCTTGGTGACCTCCTAGAGAATTGCAGGGAAAGCCAGATTGCAGTGGGACGATGAACTGGGGATGGCAGATGCAAAGAATGCTTTCAAGCTCTAATAGAAAGGGCCGGTGGGAGGCAATGGCTAGAGGGGGGCAGGAGAACAGGAAAAACTTAAACACAACTCAAGTATATTTCCCTATGATGGAAAAGGGCCATTAGAAACAGAGAGAAGATGCTGGAAAGAGAGGATGACCAACTGAGCTGAGTTGGTGGCAGTTCTGAAGGCTGAAGACAGAGGTATTCAGAGCGTAGGTGGTGAACTTACGCCTGGATGGGAGCAGGGATCCCTCTTCCACTGAAGAGGAGAAAGAGGAAAGATGAGTCCCAATGCAGACAGGCTTGTAGGTGTGATGGCAGGAGGTTGGTGGATTTCCCAACTGATGCCTTTTTGTGTGATTTGGTTTAGTTTTTATAAAGTAGGAAGCAAAGTTGTCTATTGTCTTCTGATAGTAGGGAAAAATATTGGAGAGAAGAAAGAGTTTTGAAGGAAGTGGACGAAGTTTGAAACAGTGTACGTGGAGAGCAGAGGAAAGGGCTGCTGAGGGAGCAGGGGTCTTCAGGCAGCGCTGAGGGCCGCTTGTGGCTGGTGACCACGAATTTACGATGTCACCTCCCTGCTTGGTTCTGCCGTGTTTCTCCAGGGGTGCCCAGCAGAGGGAACCCAGGCACAGAAAAGGGAGGTAATTGGGTCCACCCAGGGTGAGAGGCTTTTAGGCTGGTTTGCCAGAAGCACAGTGGGGCGAGATCATTTAAGACATGAGCCAGAGAGTGGTCTGAATTCATGACCCGTGGATTTGCACTGGACGGGGGCTGAGGTTGGAGAGCTGGTGACGGAGTAACTGGCAGGACTGCTGTGGAGGCCTCTACACTCGGCCCACCCTCCTGCTCAGGCGGACCCCGGGCCCATCCACCTGGTGGCTCTGACTCCCGGGTGGAGGTGGCTGCCCGGTCTGCATCTGACACCCTTTCGTGGGGCCTGCACGTCACACTTACAGGTGCGGCTGCCTGCTGGCCGTAGCCATGGAGATGTGCTGCAGACACCTCCGGCTGCGCTTGCCTGCAATTAAACTTCTCACCCCGTTTCTCCCTGGTAGGGCCGGGATCACCTACCCAAGCCGGGGGAGAGAAGTTATCCCGGACTCCTCTCTCTCCCCCGACTTCTCCTTCCCCCGTACTCCCTGCACACGTGTCAGATCCACACGTGTCAGATCCACACGTGATTTTACCACCACCGCTCACATCCCACCTGCCCTTGGGTGGCTTCTGGTGACGTGATTCAGGCTCCCTCAGTAGTGTGGCAGCCCCCTAGAGGAGGTGAGGTCCAGCATAGTGCTGGAGGTGAGTAAGTAGTCAATAGTCTTTCTTTCCACATTTTATTACTTAAGATTCTGACCTGCTGTGAAATTTGTTTTATTTTTACCAATATAATAAAAATCAAAAGTTTATGTGGTCGCAGTTTATACCACACCTGTATGTTATAAAATACAACTGTGTGATTAATTTTGTAATTATATGGCAAATACTTATAACTCCATGATAATTTCTGTGTGATGAAAGAAATCATTGTTAATTTGAACTCTTTTAGGTAGAGCAGATTGCCCATATTATGCTAAAGCAGAACTTCTGGCAGACTATTTACAAAAGAACCTTCCTGATTTTCGGATACATAAAATTACACAGCATCCTCATGTTTGGGAGGTAAGGAGCCTTTACAGTTCGTTAAACTCACACGCGCACAAAAACGTGTTCTAATTTGATTAAATATTAGCTGTTCTATCAGAAGGCTTCCAGTAATGAATGTTCATGTACAGGTGACTTTCGTGTGTGTGTGTGAGGAGGACTGGCCCCGAGCTGACATCTGTGCCCCTTTTCCTCTGCTTTATATGTGGGAGACCTGCCACGGTACGGCTTGATAAGCAGTGCGTAGATCTGCAGCCGGGATCCAAACCCACGAACCCTAGGGTACCAAAGCAGAGCGTGCGATCTTAACCACTATGCCACTGGGCCAGCCCCTACAAATGACATTTTAATACCAGTAAAATAAATCCCTACTTATCCGTCTTAAAACATTTATCTGTTTTTTCCTGATACCTAGTAGAACGAATGAGGCCCTAACAAGAGAATAATTTGGCTGTTTTTCCCCAAGATCCAGGTAGCTTAGATTGCACTCTAGCTTCATCCACCCCCATATTGACTTCTAGTGACATGAGGGACCTGTTTATTTGGAAGGTCCTCCTTGGGGAGTGTGTTTCCCCGGAAAGACTGAGGTGGAGCTTTGGGGAAGGAGTTTCCTTCGCTGGGAAGTGCGCTGGGGAGCATCGTCCTGAGAAGGATGAGGGCAGCAGGATGGGGCAGTGGTGGAAATTGAACCCCCCCCGCCCCCCCTTCACAGGGGCCCTGCAGGGAGCTCTGAAGCTGGGATGGCCCTTCAGAGGTGCCCCAAGTGCAGGCAAGGGGGCTGGCCTTTGTCCTCCCACAGCTCACAGTCATCAGGTGCGGGCTGCCCCCGGGGAAGTGCCTTAACCTTGGGTGAGGGAACCTCCCGTGGCTGAGGGCAGTCCTGGAGGGAGACTCGGCTCAGAGCCAGCAGCAGCCACTTCCCCTGGTGGTGGAGGGAACAGTGCCTTGGTCCTGAAGGGGGACGTGGACAGCATGCCAGGACCCGCTACATCCACAGCTGTGCCTTTTAGATCCACACACTCCTACCTTAGGTCTACACCGCCTGGGGCAGCTCTTCCAGGGTTCTGAGTGGCAGCTCCTCCTCGGGAAACTTTGCAAGAGGAAGCTTGGTCAATGAGCTATCATCTCCACTGCCCATCGTTTCAGGGCCACTGGTGACAGTCCTCACCTCTCTGCTGTGCATTTTGGATTCCCTCACCCCCTGCTGGTGGTGACCTACGCCGGTATCCTTCAGGGTCTTGAGCCCCAGTCGCTACTCCCTTTTCAGGATGTGACTGCTGCACTTGTCCATTAACTGTCAAAAGTGAGCAAAGCACTACCAAAGATGCCCCAGTGCATCACCTAGACGCCGAGCATTCCTTCCTGCCCTCAGTGGGGAGTAGCTGCCCCAATGCTGCTGCTCTCTTGGGCCAATGACCCCTCCAAGATGTTAACTCCTGGCCTGCTGCTGGTCTCCTGGCACAGGAGCTCACAGTGGTCAAGTGGCAGCCATAGCTTAAAGTTTAATGGGCCTCTTCCTAGTAAAAGCACCCCCACCCTGGGATTTAGCAACTCCAGCCCACAGAGTCTAGGGTGAAGGGGTTTTGGAAGCACAAATTCCCCACATGCTCACTGCAAGTGGTGGTAAGCAGGGTCACTCTTAATTCCACCCTCAGTTCCTGGATTCACGTATTCTCCCTATAAAGGGCAAAACCCTCTGTTCACTTATGGTGTATACTGCATCCTGAAAGGTGGTGCCCCATCCTCGCAAGGTGTCCGTCTCCCAGCTCGTGGCTGCACCTTCACCTTCAGTGGGTCGTTCCACCCCTCTACCAGGCTGCTGGTGCCATATGTGATTGGGCCGGTGGATCCCATGGTTACAGGCCCAGTGCTTTGCCTCCTTTACCCTACAGGGGGTCTCTTGGTTCAAAGTGATGACATGCAGGACCCCCTGTTGGTGAGTTAGACTTTTTATGAGCTCTGGACAAGGTGTTGGCCAAAGCCCTACAAACGGGAGGGGCCGTTCTTCACCAGAATCTGTGCTGACTTGATCAGGATGATCACTGCCCTTTCCAGGGGGAGGGGCCCAGTGTCATCAACTTGTACCAAGAGGCATAGTGCCCTTATCAGGGGTCAGCATTGGTCTCTGTTGCCAGCACATTGTCGGCCTAGCGGCTGCAGTGACCAGATCAGCTTTGTGAGTGGTCGCTCCTGCTTTAGGAGCAGAACCTGTCTCTTTGGTGACCCCCTTGTGCCTCCAGCTGTCTCAGTTTTCTTACTGCTGGGTTGCTGAGTGCTTCTTTCACAGTAGATGTTCTCTGGTGGCCACTGCCCCCGGCCTCTATTTCAAGATTCTATCATCCCAGCTGCCAGGGCATCAGCTCTGCGTCAGCTCTGGCCTAGAATGGGCAGCCGTGCCAGGCTTCTCACCCATGAGTTCCTGATCCCTCGAGTGAGTGCACTGTCTTCCAAGCCCTTCTGGAGAACACAGTTGACCAGCAGGTTTCCAGCCATCCGTGGGAGCATGTCCACTGGAGCATGCCCGTTTCTCTAAGCTTTTTGATCCCTTCCTGCACTGTCTTCCATGGCAGTCCGGGCATTTCTGTTTCAGTTCCTATGAGCCGTCACTTTGTCCACGCTCCGGACAACCATCTGAGCAGGTGTTATCACTCTCTTCTGAGGGCCTTGCCAGGGTAATCACTCTTGAATTGCAGAAGAGTGATTCATACTGATAAATTCTCCTTTGTCCAGCTTTATGTCCACTCTTGATTCAGCCCCCTCAAGTCCGGTGCTCTACATCCTCCCCCAGCTCCTGCCAGGCCATCTGCACACCCTGCTGGGGCTGTAGGTCCTTTGGGGTGGAGCATCTTCCTCCAGCACTTCACTGGTCAGGCTGTGTTGTGACCAGAGGGACAATGGTGGGACCCTCCCAGCAGCACTGTCTGCTTTAAGTTGGGATAAATGCAAGGAGCCTTCAACATCAGCAAGGGGAGTTTGTCTCTGAGAGTTTATTTGTAAGGTAGCCCCTTCTGTGTGTCTCCAAAGACAAGAGTGCAGTCAGCTACTTGACCTAAGAGTGTTGCTCTCTGTCTCTACTCGGCTCTTGTCGTTGGAGGGCCGGGTCTGCACAAACCAGGTGATAATTTTTTTTTTTTAAAGGTTGGCGCCTGAGCTAACAACTGTTGCCAGTATAGCCCTGTGGCTGGAAGGATCTCCTAGGGAAGAACAAGGGGAAAATCAGCTGAAATGCTTTGGAGTCGGTTGAATTGGGAGACTTGGCTTCTCTTTAAGCTAACCACTTACGTGCCAGGCCTCCTCAGCAAAGAGAGCAGCTTCCAATACCTGTGTTTGGCCAACGAATTTGGAGAATATTCTTTCTTATTTGATGAGTTTGTTAGTTAACTTGTTGCCATTTTCTATATTTACATTTTATGGCTTAAAGATATGTAAATTTTACTAGGTATACATGGTGGTGGTAGAAACAAGCTGCTTAGTGTTCGAATTCTAAAGTATTGAATTTCGAGGCAGATTCAGTGTGTGACTTCTCTTGGAATATCGTTCCATAGGAGTGGCTGGAACATTTGTGTGAAAAGAATAAGTGGAGTCACACAACGTCCCCCATCATCTGGAGAGAGCTGCTGGACCGCGGAGGAAAGGGCATGCTTTTGGGGGGCTATAACGAGTTCCTGGAGCACGCCCAGGTATGTGAACTGAGTTTAGTTACCTCCTCAGAGCATCGTCATTCTCTCACATTATTTTCTTTTTCAAATGTCTTGCTTTCTAAAGTGTTCTCAGCTCTCTTTTCCTTCTATTCTGGCTTTAAACAAGAACTTTCCGTTGTAGCCGTTGTCAGCTAATCATCTGTTCTCTCAAGTTGACTTTTTCTTCCCCAACATTTAGCTTTACTACAGCGTCACCTCCAGCATGACGACCGAGCTGATGAAGACGATTGCCCAGGAGAACCTGGAGACACACATAGAGAAGGAGCTGGAGGGAGAGTCCCTGAAAGGCCTCCTCAGCCCCTTGCAGGTCTGGATCACCAGGTGGGACAGTCACCCCAGAACTGTGAGATTTTCTTCTTTCATTGAGAAAGGACAACGATGTGGGGTTAGTGCCATGATAGAAGAATATTTGAAAGTCAATGGCGAGATGTGTATGTATAGTATACGTATAGATGCATGGAGATAAGCAGAGATGCACATATATCCCCCACTGCAGCCCGTGGAGGAGACTTAGAGCATACGTAGATTTAGCATGTATGTGTGTAAATGAGCACCTTTACAGCAAACATACTTACTTTGGCAAGTCTGACAAGCTCTGCGCCCCTCGTCTGGGTCTCTCTTGCTGTCTGCTGCTCCACTTCCTGCTCTTGCTCTGCTTTCCTCCTCCCCACCACTGGCTTACTTCCCCTCCCCACCACTCAGGTCACTGACTGTTATCCTCTCCCTCCCTCGCCTGCCAGAGCAGGCCTTCTCCCAGCCTCTGCCTCTTTCTGGTCCTCGGCTCTTCCTACCATGCTCATTCTCTGTGGTCCTGCCCCCTCACTCCTGCTCCTCGCTCTTCCTCCCCTCACTCCTCCTCCTTGCTCTTCCTCCCCTCACTCCTGCTCCTGCTTGCTCTTCCTCCCCTCACTCCTCCTCCTTGCTCTTCCTCCCCTCACTCCTGCTCCTGCTTGCTCTTCCTCCCCTCACTCCTCCTCCTCGCTCTTTCTCCCCTCATTCCTCCTCCTTGCTCTTCCTCCCCTCACTCCTGCTCCTGCTTGCTCTTCCTCCCCTCACTCCTCCTCCTTGCTCTTCCTCCCCTCACTCCTCCTCCTTGCTCTTCCTCCCCTCACTCCTCCTCCTTGCTCTTCCTCCCCTCACTCCTGCTCCTGCTTGCTCTTCCTCCCCTCACTCCTCCTCCTTGCTCTTCCTCCCCTCACTCCTGCTCCTGCTTGCTCTTCCTCCCCTCACTCCTCCTCCTTGCTCTTCCTCCCCTCACTCCTCCTCCTCGCTCTTTCTCCCCTCACTCCTCCTCCTTGCTCTTCCTCCCCTCACTCCTGCTCCTGCTTGCTCTTCCTCCCCTCACTCCTCCTCCTTGCTCTTCCTCCCCTCACTCCTCCTCCTTGCTCTTCCTCCCCTCACTCCTCCTCCTTGCTCTTCCTCCCCTCACTCCTCCTCCTTGCTCTTCCTCCCCTCACTCCTCCTCCTTGCTCGTCTTCCCCTCACTCCTGCTCCTTGTTGCTCTCCGTCTTTCTCATTGGCCGTGTTTGTGGTTGCTCTTTCTCCCTGTCTCTGCGCTCCATCCCTCTCCTTGTCTCTCTCCCTCCCTTTCTTCTCCCCACCCCTGCATCTCTCTCCCCTCCCCTTCTCACTACCCGTGCACATAACCTAATATAGACACTTATTGGAAAAATTGTTTGTTATAAATGCATATTTCAAACACAGAAAGGAGTTGAGAATGATGTAATAAACATACATGAACCTAACACCAGCTAGATTTAATAAACATTACATCTGCTTTAGATATTTTTGTAAGGATTAAAATGGTTCAGACTCTGTTGAAGGCCCCATTGCAAGCCTCCCCAGACCCATGGGGAAAACTGAAAACTCCCAGATGCGTTTCGGAGCTGCCCTCAGGGGTCAGTACAGCTCCTGGTTGATGGCCCAGCTCTAGGGTCCTCAGCTCCTGGCTGCGTTGTGGGCACAGACACCCGATACCGATAGCAGCCTGTGTTGATCCTCAGCTTTGTGAGGAAGACAGTCCTTGCCAGAAACTGTCATGACTTCACAGATCAGGGTATAAAATAGAAGAGAGCTATGATTAAATGAAATTTGTCATTTCTTTATCTTTTGAGGAGGAAATCTAAACATGTAATTGGAGTAATATGGTACAGTTCTTTTAAATTTTGCTTTCTGCATGTTCTTTTTTATGTGAAAAGCCTTGTAAACAGGTACAGTTCTTATTTGGGGATTGATTTCAGATGACCAGAGCAAGGGGTTACTAGTGAGAATTTTTTTGTTCTATTTTTTATTTCTAGCCTGTCTAAGCAGCTGTGTATGCCTAAGATGTTAGTCACCCTATTAATGCACATGCAGAAATATCCATTAATTAAAGGCTTAGGGGCCGGCCCCGTGGCCGAGTGATTAAGTTCATGTGCTCCGCTTCAGCGGCCCAGGGTTTCACCACTTCGGATCCTGGGCGCGGACATGGCACTGCTCATTAAGCCACACTGAGGCAGCGTCCCACATGCCACAACTAGGACTCACAACTATAATGCACAACTATGTACTGAGGGATTTGGGGAGAAAACACAGAAAGAAATTTTTTTAATTTAAAAATTTTAAAAAAATGATTAAAGGCTTAAAAGGGGCAAAAGATTTAACTGTTCATCCTCTGGCTTTGCATTTTTATTAGTGCATCTGCTCCTGCCTGCTACAACCTGATCCCCATCTTGACCAGCGGTGAAGTGTTTGGAACACAAACGGAAATTAGCATAGTTCTATTTGACAATAAAGATGCAGAAGAAAAGCTCCACATCCTCGCGTCAGAGACTCACGACCTGGTGTCGCCCTTCCTCCGGAGCATCTCCGTCTGCACCAGAGTGCAGGAGGCCTTCCGCCAGGCCCACGTGGTCATCGTCCTGGACGACAGCACCGACAAGGAGGTGTACACTCTGGAAGAGTGCATCCGGAGCAGGGTCCCGCTGTGTCGGCTCTATGGGTACCTGATCGAGAAGAACGCCCATGACTCCGTCCGAGTTATCGTGGGCGGAAAGACCTTCGTGAATCTTAAAACGGTGTTGCTGATGAGATACGCCCCAAGCATCGCACACAACATTGTCGCCGTGGCGCTGGGGGTGGAGGGCCAGGCCAGAGCTGCGCTGGCCAGGAAGCTGAGGACCACGCCTGCATGTGAGTGAGCCCCGTGTCTGTTTCCGCTTCTCTTTCTCAATAGTGGGATTTCCAAGCAGCGAGGAAGAACGCTGTCCCCTCTAGGATTGTCCCGGAGATGCGGAATAGAAAGTATGAAGCAGATGCAAGGGACTTCTCATTGTGTGATTTGACTGCTCTGCAAACACGGTTTTTTGCTGCTTGCTTTCATGACTATCTGACTTTATCCATCATTATAAAAATGAATAAACAAATATTGAATGGAATAAGGTTTATATTTTTCAAGTAATAATTTGAAACCTAATATTCCCCTTTTTTCATGATACTAGTCAACTAAGGTAATCAGTATCTTTAAAAAGATAATCAGGACTGTGTTAAAGTGGCTCCACCCCAGGTTGCAGCTGTGTGACCTCGGGCCAGTCACTTACCCATGCTGTGCCTCAGTTTCCTCCTCTGTAAGATGAGGATGCTAATAGCACCTGCCTCCTAGAACTGTTGTGAGGATTTGTGAGATAATATTTCTAAAGTGCTTAGAAGAGCACCTGGCACATGTGGACATTCACAAGGATGTTGAGCTTGCACGTGGGCTTATGGTATCAGAGCTGTTTCTGCTCCTGTTGATCTTGGAGCTGGTAGATGTCAGAGTCGCCTGAGGATGAGACTGGATCAGAGAATGGACTGTTGTAGCTAAAAAGGGAGTGTTGTATCTAAAAATATTTCTCACATCTGACAAATTTTAGCTATTTGTGCCCTGGAGGGAGCAGGTGCAGCGTCCACTGAGAATGCGAGGATGTGGATGGCACCACCTCAAGAAGAGTTGAGAGGACAGTGAAGTGTGAGCCTAGGATGCTCTGAATCGGGGCTGTCAAGGACTTCAGTGAGCCCTAACACCATGTAGCAAGAGCTGTCTTATCCATTTCTTCACAGGGAAGCTCTGGAACCAACTTCTGGTGGTCTTGCCTACAGATCTTTAGTGTCTGACCCCAGGGTCAGTCATACCTTAGCCAAATTGATACTAAACTTAGTCGATAGGGAAGGAAAACATCTTCTAACCATTTTATCTCTGTTATCAACCTTATATGTATATGCGTAGACACTGATTTATCACAAAAGATCAAGGATACGCTTACGAAAGTGTCAAGAAGAGGCTGTTACAGAATTTAAAACAAGGTGGGTGCGGGGCTTTCAACCGGACAGCTGCTCTCTTGTGGGTCTCATGGGGCCCTAAATTCTAGGCCCTGCTGGACTCAAAGGCAATAAGCATGAGAAGCAGGAAAAAGAAAAATGCAGAAAAGTCAGGAAAAGGAAAGGGAGACATTGGAGGGACAGTAGTCAAAGTAGAACTGTCGCTGGGGTCCCAGGGAGAAGCTCGGGAACTGCAAAGACAGGGCTGAGAAAACGACGAGAAATGGAACAGCCATCAAGAGAATCGCCGGGGAGAATGCCAGATGCCAGGAGGGTAGCAGGCCTTTTCGGGATATCGCCTGCATTCGGTGCACACATAACCCTCTTTCTCAGAACGTGTGTGTTGGCTTAGCTGGGACTCTCTCTGTTGCGAGTGACAGAAAGTCCACTCAAAGTGATTAAAGTCAGACAGAGCTTTCTGTCACATAACTGGAGAGTGCAGGAGGCAGTCCTTGTCTCAGGCCTAGCTGGGCGCTGGGGCCCAGTGACGTCAGGCCTGGCTGTGCTCTCGGCCTGTTGCTCAGCTCTGCTTTCCTCAACAGTGGTTAGATTATCGGGCAGGCAAGATAGCCACTGGCACCCCCAGACTCCCACGTTTGTGGCTCAGCTACCCCAGTAGAAAGAGGGCTCTCTCTGCATTCTTTGTACAAAAGTGGCAGGATAGTCTCCTCGGCTGGCTTGAACCCGTGATCTCCAAATGAGTCATTGTGGCAGGAATCTGGAATGTGGGTCTCATGCCTATTGATGGACTGGAGGGGTGAGGACAGCCCCCCCAAACCACAGGGACTGAAATTGGGGAACAGTAGTTATTTAAAGAAAAACCAAGATGCTGTTAAAAAAAAAAAATAGGAAGAGGCGCCAGAAGGAAAAGACAGCAGACATCCACCATAATTTTCTCCAGCATAATTTAGGGCATTTAAAGCTGAAAAGAAACATGAGACCCAGTGAGATTAAAACCTTCCTTAGACTTTAGGAAAAAGCCTGCCATATGTTGACTTGGGGACGGAGGAGTATTTTCCCCCTGTGGGATCCTGTGAGCTCCAAACTGGACCACCGCCTTCCCTTCCCTCCCACAGCGCACAGCCAACAGAGGGCCCGTGTGCACGTCATGGCTCTCCTTCTTCGTGAGTCATTTTATGAGACGGACTCTCAGGAGGGTGGTGGACGCTGGGAGCTGACCACCCAAGACCCGTTTCCCACCACCTTCTCCCCAGCCTGCCTCTCACCGGAGAGCTTCAGAAAGACACTCGTGTTCTCAGCTCCTCTTGCAGCTGGGAGTGGCCCAGTGACATAGGCTTCGTGAAGCAGGTTGGAAAGTTATTCCACTCTCTGAAAAGAGAAAAAGCAAAGGAGGAGGCCTCGGTCCCATTCTTTTCCCTTCTGCCTGCCTTTGAACACAACGGTGAGAGCGTGATACTTGGCACTGTTGCAGCCATTTTAAGACCACAAGGGGAAAGTAAGGAGACTGACAGCTTTGAGCTGCTGAACAAGCACCGGTATCACTGCCCAGCTTGACTCTCTGTTACCCGAGAAGAGTAAACGCCTTCTACCTGAGCCAGGTCAGCAGGATGCTCTGTTACTCGAAGCCAACGGCCATCTTACCTCATACAGGAGAACAGGAAAGAGTTTAATCTTCACAGTAGGAAGTGGTGTGGCCTTATAAGGGAATTAAATTTTTAAGCAAGTAAATAAGTTAATAAATATATCAATGAAATTACTTATTTTCACTTTGGATTTAAATCCACAATTATAAAATTATTGAGTACCAATCCCTCTTTCTCTCCGTGCTCCCCAGCCCCCCGTTATTTTTCTCTGAGACAAGCATCGCTTGGCACAGTGGTGATTTCCTCCTGCTTTCCCCCATCCCCAGGCTGTCTCGAGGAGAGGATCGGGCTGGTCGTGTCCTCCTGAGCACAGCCCCTGAGGGCGCCCCCGTGCAGAAGCTGATTTGGTAGCTGTTTGTCGAGTAAGGTGTCCCTCAGGTCCTCTTGTTAAGACTCCTCATTCTGCAGGAAACATGGCCGACCCCAGGGAGTTCAGCGATTTGCCCGAATTTCTGTTCCAGTCCAGAATGAAAGACTCCTGGTCAGAATGGGAGCAGATGAAATGCTTTCTCTGTGGCGGGCAGAGCAGCGGCATTGGGACCAGCACAGCGGGGTCACCGTCACTGTGGCTTCTTTCGGGGGCGTTTCAGCATTCCTCGAATTCTGTCGTGTGCCCATACTCACGGGGCGCCGTCAGGGGCCCACGGACCCTGAGGAGGAGGGAGAGGATCCCATCGTGTGCTGGTTTTTAGGGCATAGACTTAGGTCTGTTTTGCAGCAGCAGGGCTAGCCCTACAGCACAGGCAGGAAGCCGGCTGCAGCGGCCTTTCATCTTAGCGTTTCTCATTGTGCTGACGTTCTATTTCTTTTCTTCACAGCCATCAAAGATGTGATCATTTGGGGGAATATCAGTGGAAACAACTACGTTGATCTGAGAAAAGCCAAGGTTTACAGATATGAGAGTGCTATGTGGGGCCCCCCGTACTTCTCACGCCCCGTCTTGAGCTTGATTTTTGATAGGTACTGTATATTTCAAGTGAAGTGTGCTAACAATGTTGAGTGCATGTGTAACAGTTGCTATAGTCTTTTAAGTCATCTTAGAAATCTTTGTGCAAAAATACTTGTCAGGGCCGGCCCGGTGGCGCAGTGGTTAAGTTCACGTGCTCCCCTTCAGCAGCCTGGGTTTGCAGGTTCGGATCCCGGGCACAGACCTAGCACCACTCATCAAGCCACGCTGTGGTGGCGTCCCGCATAAAATAGACGAGGATGGCACAGATGTCAGCTCAGCAACTATCTTCTTCACACACACACAAAAAATAACTTGTCGTTGTTGACACTCATCTTTGTCTATGTCTTTATTGAAGAAACAGAAAATTCCATAGAATTTCGGGTAGCCAATCCCCACCCCCAGTTTATTTGATTTTGAAGTTGCGAATCTTTATGTTCAGCTCCTCCTTGAAGTGGCTCCCCTGTTCCGTTAAAGCTATCTCTAACGCAAGCACATGTAGGGTGAATCTTACTGCGAAGACGGAGATGAGTCTCCAAGTTGAAATCAGTGGAAACATCTTTGAGAAGAAGGAGGTGTGATTGTGAGCAGCCCGGCCGTGCCGGGTGTCCTGTCCCAGGAGGGGTAGCAGCAGCCGTGGGGAGCAGTGTCTGGCACCAGCCACCCAGGCCAGAGTTCTCCTGGAGCCACATACTGGCTGTGTGACTGTAGAGAAGTTCCTTAACCTCTCTGTGCCTCAGCTTTTTATCTGAAAAGAGGAGGTGGTAGCAGTGTGGGCCTTACTGGGATGAGTAAATGGATCGTACAGCAAAGGCTCAGCCCCTACCTGACGGGCGGGGAGGAGGAGGGGGCAGCCTTTAAGGCTTCTTTCTGACTCCGCAGCTCTTTCCTGGTTGTAGCATCTTCCCGTGCGCCTTCTTTCCTGCACTTCCTCGGACCTCAGGAGCTTCATCCAGCCTCGATGGTGTGTGTCCCCAACCACCCTCGTGGGGTGCGGCTGTTCTGTGTCCCCACCTGGTGGGGCCGGGTCTCGTGGAGCCACGGCGCTGGCTCAGCAGGGCAGCCATTTAACACTGTTCTCGTCCAGCGGGACCCTGGGGAGTCTGAACTTCTGATGGTTATTTCCCTGGTTCTCAGTGTGACTCACTCAACGTCTTATGAGACTCTTGTTTTAGATGAAGGATACCCCTGGTTCCAAGACAGCCTCGACGTAATTCTTCGTAACGACTGTCCTTCTTGCAGCCTTTGACCGCTTTTCTGTGTTCCGTGTCTGTATTGTCATGTTTTCGATTTGAGACTTTGGGACCCTTTCTGCTGTATTTCGTGACTGTTCACTTGCCTTCTTATGGGATCGAAGACGCTTGTAGAAGGGGCTCAGGGAGTCACGCTTCTGTCTTGGGGCGGTGGTTCTGCGTGCTTAGACCCCTTGGCCCAGGGACCCCCCTTTTTCTTCTCCATTCCTCCCTCCCTTGTAATGTTGTCTCCTTCTCTCTCGTAGTGAGTGGGTGAACGGAGAATTTGTGACAACTCTGAGAAAGCTGACGGCCACGGGACAGCAACTTAGAGGCATGTTAACCGCACACAGCATCGCCACCACGCTGAAGTACTGGTACCACGGCTCCCCGCCGGGCGAGATTGTGTCACTGGGCGTGCTGAGTGAAGGTCAGTCTGGGTTTCTCTTATCTCGTGATACTTAGAAGCCTCCTTGTCTGTCCACCCTGCGCTCCTGCTTCTGTGTCCCCGCCTGCTCCCTCTGAACATGGTGGTGAGTTGTCTTCTGGATTTTCACAGCTCTGTAATCATTCATTCACTCGGGCATTCGCTCAGCCATCGGTTCAGAAAGTCAACAGTATTTGCTTGAATGCACTGGGGTCACACGTAGGGATCAGACAGGCCTCCGCCTTCAAGAAACCTACAGCAGAGTGAAGGAGAGCCAGTCCATAAACAAAAGCGTTTCCGTAAGTTTCGTCACTGGATCCCAGCTGAGGAAGGGAAAGCAAGGTCAGTTTTAGGCAGGCAGCAGGAAGAACCAGGTCAGGCTTCATGGAGGAGGTGGCACTCCAGGAAGCCTTCACGTGTGGGTAGCGTTTACCTGGCAGACGTGTGTGGGAGGAACATCTGGGCACAGGAGCCACAGGCAGAGACACGGGCAGGTCAGGACCTGGATGGCAGGGCGCCAGGCGACACCGGGAACATGGCAGCCTGCTCTCCAGGCACGAACACTGCATGGGCCTTCCTGTGTTAATCTGTTAAGAAGTGTTCAGAGGACTGGTGCTGTTTTTGAGAAACAAGGAGAGAGAGGCTGTGGCGGTCTGTGCCCAGTAGGTTCTGTCTAGAGCGCCCCTCGTGCTTTGCCTTCTCCCTGTGCAAGCTCCTTCTCTCCCAGCCTCAGCCTGGGCGTCTGTGCCAGCCCGGGCCTGCGTGCGGAACATCGCCACCCTGATGTCTTGCAGAAGCCGAGCTCGCTGTCTTCCTCCCAGTCAGACCCGCCTCCTGCAATCCTCGTGCCATGGTGGAACCGCTGTCCTCCCACTGTCCCCGTGGCCGGGGGGCAGCTCCAGGACATCTCCCGAGCCCCGGGTCAGCGGTCCTCTGTCCCTCCTGTGTGCTCACCAGCATCTGCTCCTCCCTCAGGGAGCGTGGACGGCTGCCTGGCGGGGGTGCCGGGTGCCGTTAGTTGCATTGTCTGCCCATTAGCGTGTGTAGCCCGAGGCCAGGACGTGGCTGGGTCTGCTTGCTGCTCCCTCATGGCCAGACACTCAGTGAGTCTTGTTCAATTGAAGTTAAGGTGCAGGAACATCTCCTTAAGGAATCCAAATCAGTATGTTACCTTTTTAGTTAAATAGGCATTTTAAACCTTATCTTTATTTGTCAAAAGTTCAATTAATCTCTATGGGAATTCATCAATAACCAGTGCAGTCTTGGGGGCGAGAAGCAGGTATCGTGGTGTCCCTGACGCCGTACCAGTACCATGCAGTAGAGCCTCACACGTTGTCCGCCCGCCCCAGGACTGGCTCTTCACAGAGGACACAGAGCACAGAGCAGGCCTGGGGCGCTCTCTGAGGAGAGTGTAGGGATGCTGGCTGCTTGGCTCCCCTCGTTGTTTGCCCTGGGGACGTTTCTGATGACAGAATAGCAACAAGAGTTCTCTTGTTTGATTGAAGCACACGGTGGGGGTGCTTGTACCTGACTGTTGCTCGGCTGGTAAGGAGTCTTGTCAGCCTTCTTGTTTGGAGCACATCCAAAGCGGACCGGGAGCGGAAACTGCCGGCCCGCCTGCCCCCTCCCATCCCGCCAGTCCTTGTCCTCGTCCCTCAGCTCAGTGAGGGCCCCAGGGGAGGCGAGAGAGCAAAGGCCATGCAGGACAACACCTCGGGCTCGTGGGCTCCCTCCAACAAGGAAAAGCCTGGAAAGCAGGCAGGAGGACCGGACAAGGTGGGGGGGGGGGGGCGCGTGAGGGGGGGGCGGGGAGGAGGCAGGGCGGGGGTCTGACGCCAGCAGACCAGAGCGTTTCTTTCTTCCTTCTGAGAGAAACACCCGGGGAGAAAGCGCCTAGCCAGTGCCCTGGAGGACATGCTTAACCCCTCAGAGGAACTCCAGAGTCGCCCTCGTCCCTGGAAGCCCGGGGCGCACTGTGCCTCAACAGCGCCGCACACGGGAGGTCGGGAGGTCGGGAGGTCGCCTCTGACGCCTCTGCTCTGCTTCTCTGTGCTCGCTCCCCGCAGGCCAGTTCGGTGTTCCTGAGGGAATCGTCTTCTCCATGCCTGTGAAATTTGAGAATGGAACCTGGAAGGTTCTTACAGATCTCAAGGATGTTGAAATAAGTGAAAAAATAATGACCAGAATGACAAGTGATCTGATCCAGGTAACGTCAGGACAGACACACGGGGACTGACTTTGATGATGACCTTGAACTGATTCCCTAGGTCAAGGTGCGCTGGTTTTCTGTGGGTTCGATGTGTATCTTATTCCTAAAAACAATAAGGAGGCAATAAAAGTTTGACGAAATCAGCAGAAGAACGCTAGTTATTTGGTTATATAGTTTCTGATATGTTACAAATATTTGTTAGTTTCTTAAAAATCAAGAATCAAAGTGCTTTTCTATTAAAAGAATGATTAAGGTAGTAATTGTGGTCATTTAATTCTCTCATTATAACATCTTTCAACAGGAGAAACTTGTTGCACTTGGAGATTTGATAAATTTTCAGCCGTACCAATCAGGTAATCTTTATATGTGATTTTTAGGGGGGGCTGCTATTAAAAAGTATTAACAAATTTGTTAAAGGTGAATCACTGTTTAACATAGATAACTATAATCCTTATTTTCTTACTTTCAAACTAAATTATTGACAAAATAAACTGCCAAGTTTAGTGTGTCCTTTGGGATAAAACATCTCGTAAGACTGCTAAAGAAATCGCATCTTCAAAACACCGTGACCTTGTGCATTTCGTGTGTGTCATGTGCGTTAGTTTCGCAGGGTTGCCATAACAAATTACCACAAACCGGAGGCCTTGAAACAACAGAAATTCATTCTCTCGTGCTCCTGGAAACTAGAAGACCTAAGCCCAGGTGTCGGCAGGGCTGTGCTCCCTCTGAAGGCTCGGGGACGGTTCCTTCCTTGCCGCTTCTGGCAGCAAAGCTTGGCTTTCTGGGCTGGTGGCTGCTTCGCTCCAGTCTCTGCCTCTGTCTTCCCTCTGTGTGTCTCTGTGTTTCCATCTCTCTCTCTCCTTATAAGGACACAAGTCACTGCATTTAGGGTCACCCTTAATCCAGTATGACCCCATCTTCATTTGATTAGATCTGCCAAACCCCTGTGCCAAATAAGGCGACAGTCACAGGTACCACGGGTTATGACTTCAACATATCTTTTTGGGAACACAGTTCTACTCACAACACTACATTTGCTGTTAGGTAACTTTTTTTTCAGCTATTTTATTGAGGTCATAATGGTTTATAACATTGTGTAATTTCAGCTGTACATTATTATTTATCAGTTTCTGTATAGACTTCATTGTGCTCACCACTAGTAGTCTACTTTTTGTCCGTCACTGTACGTATGTGTCCCTTTACCCCTTTCACCCTCACCCCACCTCCTTCCCCTCCAGTAGCCACTAATCTGTTCTCTTTATCCATGTATTGGTTCATCTTCCACGTATGAGTGAAATCATGCAGTATTTGTCTTTCTGTGTCTGGCTTATTGTGCTTAACATCATACCCTCAAGGACCATCTATGTTGCTGCAAATGGGATGATTTTGTCTTTTTTTATGGCCGAGTAGTATTCCATTGTATATATATATACCACATCTTCTTTATTTATTCTTCTGTTGATGGGCACTTGGGTTGCTTCCATGTCTTTGCTATAGTGAATAATGCTGCAGTGAAAATAGGGGTACATAAGTCTCTTTGTGTTATTGATTACAAGTTGTTTGGATAAATACTCAGTAATGGGATAGCTGGGTCATATGGTATTTCTATTTTTAATTTTTTGAGAAATCTCCATACTGTTTTCCACAGTGGCTGCACCAGTTTGCATTCCCACCAGCAGTGTATGAGTGTTCCCTTCTCTCCACATCCTCTCCAACACTTGTTGTTTTTTGTCTTATTTACTGTTAGATAACTTTCTTAAAAAACAATAAATTTCAATAAGCTTATTTTTCTCATTGGAATTTTCTCTAAATCATAAACTCACAGGAAGTGCTATCATGTTTTTTGCTTTCTTTTGTGTTACATTTGGAAATAGAAACATAGAAATAAATTCATTGATGCAAAGAGCTTTAATCAAGTGCCTTTTGAGACCCCCAACATTCCTCCTTCCACTAATATCCGAGGGGTACTAACTCTAAGCCAGTGCTGGGAGCTAGAAATACGGGGTGAATAGGATAGACCTGTCCTGCCCCTTTGGAACCTGTGGTCCATCAGGGATCATAAACTAGACAAATGTCCGCATGTGTGGGGCGTCTTAGGGGTGAGAGTACAGGGTGCTGTGCCGTGGGAGCTCGTGCTCAAGCACGTAAAGGACCTGAGCCAGAAGGGCATAGAGAAGCTTGTTTGAAAACCTGCCAAAAAGCTTGTGTGGCCGAAGCCTAAAGAGATGAAGCTGAGAGACCCATATCTACCCATGAGTAGATACAAGAGCTTCCCAAGGCTTCCTTCCAGGTGGAGAGGGACCTGATCAGGTTTGTGACTAGTGTGGAAAGCAGATTGGAACAAGGCTAGGCTGTCTGCAGAAAGACTGATTGGAGGGCAGTGCGGTACCCCAAGGAAGAGATAGTCACAGCCAAGGTGGAGCTGGTGGAATTGTGAGATATTTAGGAGATAGGATAATCAAGACTCGATGATAGATCAATGCTGAGGAGTCCCAGAGGACTCAGGCTTCTTCTGGTTGAGCAATGGGGTGGATTTATTGACAGGGGAAAAATGGTAAAAGAACATTATTTGAGAAAGAGAGAGAGAGTGTGTGTGTGTGTTGGGTGGGAGAGGGAGGAAGGGCTTCGTGCCAGAGTAGAGGAAGGATGAGTTTAGTTTCCTTCATTGGATTCTGAAATACCTATGGGATATCTACAGTGGAAATATTGGACAGAGAACTGCATGCTCTCTGGAGCTCAGAAAGTTCTGCACTGCAGTCATCGAATTGGGAATTGTTGCCTCATAAACGTAAATGAACCATGAGCGTGGTGGAGAGTATCTAGAGAGAGTGAGAGGAGAAGGCCTGGAGGAGCTCAGCCTTTGATGGTTACGGAGAGCAGGAACAGCCGACAGAGGACTGGGAGAAAGGGGTGTCAGAGAGCCAGGACCAGCCCCTGACACTTGATGTCATGGAAGACCTAGAGGCAGAAAGCGTTTGGGAACAAGGGCTAGTCTACACTCTCAGATGCTGCCAGGGATCAAATAAAATGGGGCCTGAAAAGTATCCAAAGGATGTATGACCGTCACGACTTTGATGAGGGTAATTTCGTGGAACCGGGAGGGCAGGAATGAGACCAGAGTGGGAGGGGAGACCCCGGCCTCGGGTGCCACAGTCTCGCTGTAGAGCCGGGGTGCTCAGTGCTGTGGGCCAGCGGAATGTGCTGGCTGCCACGGGAGCAATGGCAAGGGCTACATCAGGATTGCTACATGATGGAAGGGCTCTCTGCGGGAGGCAACATCTAAACTGAGTCATGAGAGCAAAGAAGGTGAAGGTGGGGATAATTCCAAGGGAGCAACATATACAAAGGGAAAGAAGGAAGAAGGAACTTTCTGAGAACTGCCGATTCATTTTATCTGGAAGGTAAAGTTCAAGGGTGAAGTGTCAGAGGGCAGAGGTTCTTGCATTGTTGGAACCAGTGAAGGGTGTTAGGCAGGGGAGGGGTAGGAGCAGATTCCAGTTGTGGAATGCTCAGTCTCTTCTAATGGGAAGGATGGACTGGAGAGAGAGGCCAGAAACAGTAAGACCAGTTCTCTTGCAGGTGGAGAAGTGGTGAGGGCCTTGTCTTAACCAAGAAGTGGCCGTGAGGATGCCAAGAAGGGGTTAGATGTAAAAGACATAAAATTGACAGAACTTGACCAATCCGCAGTAGAGGATGAGGGAGAGCTCAAGGGAGTAAGAATGCCGGAAGTTCTGTCATCTGGACGTAGGGCGGTGTCCGTCCCTAAGACAGAACTTCCCAACACTCAGCCATAGATGGGTTGGGTGTGTGGAGCAATTGATCTCCTTGGCCCAGGAACTGAGTCTGGGGCAGCTGGAGTTCCCAGGCTGGTTGCCTCTATTGTCCTTGTCATTTTCTGGATATGCTAAATCATGAATTTGAGAAGCTGTGGTTAAGGTAAAGAATGCAGGAGAAGGAGCAGATTTTCAAGAGGCATCAAAGGGAAAATGTCTGGTGGGCGATGGACACATGTCTCTGGAGGCCAGGAGAGAGATCTGGCTGGACACGAGGGTATGGAGTCATCAGCAACGGGTCGTTATTAGAAGAAGCTGATGCCCACGGTGACCCTCAGGGAAGGACCTGAGTGGCTGGAGAAGGAAGACTTCTTCACTGCATAGTCTCTCATGCCCTTTGATTTTGTTCCATGTGCATGTTTCCCACATCCAAAAATACAAATAGGTGGACAGATAGAAATCTGGATGGATGGATGGATGGATGTTAACATTTAACTACATTGGAGAGCGAGCGGGTGAAGATGGCAAGGAGTGTGGAGAAAGATCCTCAAAACAGCGCAGAATACAAGCCCCAGAGCACAGGATCAGCCTCAGACAGGAAGCGTCTGTGCTGCTGAGGCCCCAGAGAAGGGAGGAGGTGGGGGCGGGAAGTGTGCACGATGCGGGTGCAGAACAAAATAGGCAGCAGAGCAGGTCCTGAGGGTCAAAGCCTGGGGGGAAGGTGGGGTGATAGGAAAAAGGGGAAGGTTTGAAATACCATTAAGATGAAAGGAAAGAAGGAAAGGGAAAAGCACAGAATGTTTTTCCAGGGCTGAGGGCTCAGTGGAAGTTAGAGACCATGAGTTTGTAGGGACCCCAGTGTGCGGTTCTGTGATTCCTTGCACAGGTGCTTGTGCCTGGACGCAGCAGTGGACGCCTGCATGCGTGATTTGTAGGAAGCCCTGAAATATTAGTGTCCCGCCACCCCTGCAACTAGAGTAAGAATAACAGCATGCTGTATCCGGCAGAACTCTGGGTATCTCCACGATGACTTTATTTGGAATATCAAATTATTTCCCAAAAGTTTTATTTTTCTCATATTTTTTGTGTCCTTGTTTTACTGGCACCTTAAATGGGTGCTAAGTGATTTAGTCATTGGCATTGAATTCGGAAATGGAAAATGAGTACAGTTTTATTATTTTATATAGCATTTGGGGAGGAAGAGGTGTGAGACAAAGAAGTTGAGGATAATTGCAAGAAAGTCAGTGAAGTGATGGACTCCAGGGGTCTGGACTGGATAAAGAAGGAAAGTAATAAGTAAACATAAAACAAAAAGCTCCAAGCAGGGCTGATACTGAAATATCTAACAACCAGTGTGGTGCAGATTCCACCAATTAAAACAGCTGCTGCCTCTCAGAATGGAGTAACTGGTGAAAAGAACCTGGCGGGGGACAGAGGACTGCCCGTGGTCCAGACCAGAGAGGGTGTCTTGAGGTCAAGGTGCCGGCAGTGGGAGGAAGGGCAGAGAGACCGCCAAGGAGGCTGTGGGCAGAGGATGGGATGGGGAATTCAGCCCCAGTTCTGGCTGGTGGTCAAGTCACCAGGAGTGGGCTGAACAAGTAAAGCCCAGAGGCAGCCGGAGGCAGAGGGTGTGGGCGCGGGAGCCCAGTGAGCAGTTGGTTTTAACTTGAGCTCTTTTTTATCCATTGAGAATTTAGAGGCCCTCGGTGTGGCTTCCAGCATTTGGCAGACTAGAGCTGCAAATTCCTCTCAAGATAATGGGCTATAAAGCAGTCATTCTAAATTTGGCTCCACTGACTGGTAGTTAGTCCTACATTTCCCCTAACACTTGCATTATAGAAGGCTCTGTGAAAGAAAACGACCCGATTTTATGCTGTGCATGTGTTAACAAAGGTCAAGGCATATATATGCTTGATTGATCTTGACTCTGTCACCATTGGACCTTGCCCAAAACACTGTCCCAGAGATTCCAAGATCAGAGCATTGGAAATAATCAGAACTTTACAGAGTTTGAAGATCTCCGCTTATTAACATATAACTGAGGTCATTCATGCATGACATTTGTTTAATCTTCTCAATTAATTTAATACTTAATTTCCTGACTTTTAGAAGCTGACGTAGCATTAAAAAATCAAAAGGCCGCCTTACCCACCACAGATGACAACCAGGAAAATCAAAGAACGTCAGATGGTAGGTATATCAATTGAAAAAAATGCCCTTTTTATCCAAGGCTTAACACTAAATTTCAAAGAAAGGAATCTGATCCCCTGTTAGCATAAAATGGGAGTTAAGTCTTTCATCACCCTCATCCTAGACTCAAAAATAAGATTATATTTAAAAATCTACTGAAATCTTTGGAGGAAATTACCAGATTTTCCTTCCACTTGCTGGTCACTGTGAGAGATGCTGGGCCACACACACGTGTAAGGGGAGGAACGTGAGACATGCAGGTAAATAAATGCCAAGACACACGATGAACCCAAAAGCCCTGTGAAACAGGGCAAGACAGGAAAGAAGGAAGGAAAGCAATAACTCGCAAGAAAAGGAAAGATCTTGGTAAGGGATGATGGAGAAAATTTAATACAATCTTGAAAACTAGTTGGGACTGAAGATGGCAGAAGACAACCAAATGGGCATTTGTTCATTCCGAAACTCAGCCAGTTCAGTCACGCGAGAGGAGAGATTCTCGAGAGCTGCTGCATAACGAGGTGCATAGAGTTCACAATACTGTGCTGTGCACTGGAGCATTTGTTAAGAAGGCAGAGTTCATGCTGTAGGTTTTTACCACAATAAAAAAAAGGAGCTGTGCTAGGTGCCGGGGATGGAAACAAATCGAACATTGTTCTTGCACTCAAAGTGCTTACCGTCGGGTGTGGAAAATAGCAGAGCAAGTTGGAACTACCCTGTTGAGAGGGAAAGGTCATGCCACAGAGACTGAGGGCGTCCTGGGACCAGTATGGGTCTCCTGACGAGACGGGAAGTGTGTCAGGAAGAGATGAGAGGGAGCTGAGTCTAGAAGGATGAGAAGGAATCACTGCTGCAGTTAGGACAAAAGGAGGTGCGCGCATGCAGGGGCGGGCAGGAAAGAGACAGGGAAGGGGTTCCCGCCAGACGGAAAGGAGGCCTATCAGCTGTGAGGGCGTGAGCAGGTGTATGAACCTGAGGCAGCATGGCGAGGGCGTGAGCAGACGTGTGAACCTGAGGCAGCATGGCGAGGGCGTGAGCAGGTGTGTGAACCTGAGGCAGCATGGTGAGGATGTGAGCAGGTGTGTGAACCTCAGGCAGCATGGTGAGCGTGTGAGCAGGTGTGTGAACCTCAGGCCGCATGGTGAGGGTGTGAGCAGGTGTGTGAACCTGAGGCAGCATGGTGAGGGTGTGAGCAGGTGTGTGAACCTCAGGCCGCATGGTGAGGGTGTGAGCAGGTGTGTGAACCTCAGGCCGCATGGAGAGGGTATGAGCAGGTGTGTGAACCTGAGGCAGCATGGTGAGGGGGTGAGCAGATGTGTGAACCTGAGGCAGTATGGTGAGGGCCTGAGCAAACGTGTGAACCTGAGGCAGCTGGGTGAGGGCCTGAGCAAACGTGTGAACCTGAGGCTGCATGGTGAGGGTGTGAGCAGGTGTGTGAACCCGAGGCCACATATACTCACACTCAGAAGACTGTGGAGTGCTGGGCTCGGGCAGAGTCCCGAAGGTGTGAGGTCGCTGTCAGAGTCCTGGTGGTCTGCTGCTATTGGGCTGAGTGCCTCCTGAGTGCTCAGCACTGTGGTGTCGGCTGGCAGGCCCAAGCTGGGACTGCACAGGTCGAACGTTGGCCCCTGGACGGGGACCAAGCAGCCCCTCGCTGTCCAGAGCAGCGTGCTGAGCTGGGCCGTGGCCAGGGCAGCTGTGGCAGTGCCGGTGCACCCGTGGCATCTCTGGGCGGGAGCACAGCGCTGCCCTTCCGGCTGCCCCGCTGCCGCAGGCCGTGCTCGGGAACCGCGGGCTCTGCGGCCCAGTGAGAGCGGAGAGGCGACTGTGAGACCTGTCTGGGAGGGGACTGGCCACTTTCCCGGACGGAGGCAGGGAACCAAATTGTATTCCTGTCTTTGCGTCAGAGCGATCTGAGTCGTTAACTGAAATGTTAGGCTCTCAGACCGTCTGCTAGGTCACCATCCTTTGCAACCTAAAGAACTTGAGTGACGAGAAAGTGGAGAAAACGGGGTTGATTTCGGGTTGGTTGGAATAGATTCCACATTCTATTTGTGGAATGAGTGTTAGAATCAAATATAGCATATTACAGTGCTTTCCATATTGTGGGTTAGGTGAGTTGTAAAAAAATTTAGTGGGTCATGAAATCAATTTAATAACTAGCATTTTTCCTTGAACTAAAATAAAATTGATAATAAAAGAGTAAGTAAGGAGACCAGAGATTTGTTCCAATGAACTAGAGTAGTAGAATAGAAAGAAAAAGGTAAATAGAAAAGATAAGAAAGGGCCAGTGTCGTTCCTTTCTCCTTGTTCCGTCAGCTGCACAGGTGCACGTGGACCAGTGTAAGACGCATTCTCACTGGGTCATGGTCAACAGTTTGAAACACGGACTTAGAACATCTCGCAGGTTGTTAGTTGTGTTCTAAACACAACATGTTTTATCTAATTCTGGTTTCAGAACATCAAGATAGCGTGTCTTCTGATCTAATCCAAGATGAAGAAAAAGATGTCGTTATGTCAAATGATGGTAAGTCAGTCGGGTTAGAAACAGTCTCTGTGGTCCTGATGGCCGTGGCTCGTGCTGTCCAGTCTTAGAGAAGGACGCTGTGTCAAACACAGTCCAGCAGTGGAAGGAACTTTGAAATAACTCCACTGCTTTTCTTACTCTTCGTAAACACTTTGAAGGAGGGGTAAGAAATGGCAGCGTGCATTTTATTTTAAATATTGAAACTGCTTCAATGTTATGATAATGTCATGAGACTCTCCCCTCGAACCCTCCCCAAATACCCGAACCTCAGCTCTACCTCAGCTCCAGCCCCTGTGTCCCATCCTTCTACCTTTCCCTCGCTTCTCAGCTCTTCATCACAAAGCCCCAAAGAGCTGACGTCCAAGTCACGGTCCTCCTCCATGAAAGAAGGGACTGAGAGGGCCAAGCCAGAGTTCTCCTTAACAGGGAAAATCTGGGGATCTCTCTCTCTCTCTCTCTCTCTCTCTCTCTCTCTATATATATATATATATATATATATATACATACACACACACACACACACATACACACACAATATTTATAAATATTTATGTAGAAACATATTTTCTAAATCTGCCTATACAAATCATATATCCAAAAAATACTCATCATCTATCTGTTTCCCTTTTTACCCCTTCTTTCCTGAAGCTCTCTGTGTGGGAGGGAGCTGGCACGCGCTGAGAAGTCCCCCAGTGATTTCACTGTGGGCACCAGGGCTTCATGGGGAGGTTGGTAGAACGATGCTGCACTGAGCTGTTTGGCAGGATGTCTGCTTGCTCATATTGCCCATGGGACCATGGACAAGCCACTGTCATGAGTGGAGACTCCACATAAAAGTGATCTAGCATCTTTCGACTCCTAAAAGAGTGAGGCATTCAGAGAAACTTGGAGTAGAAGGCACAAGAGAGGAGAAAATGAGAATAACTGTGAACATCGATGTGCTTTAAATACTAAAATCTCTGCTGTTTAATTCTCTGTTTACTGCAGTAGATTCTTCAGATCTGATTCCTCAAACCATCTCTGAAAAGCCACGCAGTCAAGAACCCACAAATGGTAGGTGGTAGACAAAACAGTCACTAGTCTTTCTTATTCCGTAGATGGAACTGGGAGAAGAGGGTCCAGTGCCCCTGGATCCAGCCCCTGCAGACCGCCCCCACCCCCCTCCCACACCTCCCTGTGTCTCCTTAGAACCTAGCTTCCTGCTTTCCTAACAAGGCCTATTACAGTGACAACCGAATCTTCCCTAAGAATAAGTAAAGAAATGGAGTCCAGATTTTCAAATATGTAGCTGAGTTGTCACGATATTTTATGAAAGCAAGGCTGATGTAGATTTCTCTGTGGTTGGCTAACCAAGATGCTAACCCATGCCTGCACACATGCATTTAAATGTCTAATAGAATGAACAAATCCGTTGCACCTTCCATTCTGAAAACGGACAGTCTGAAAATGGACATCGTGAGAGTGGGGCTAACCAAGGGGAGTTAGCTTCTGTGCCTGGAGTGGAAGCAGGACCAGAAGGAAAGGGAGCTGACAGTATAGCGGCCGACAGAATTCAGAAGGAGGAGCACAGGCGCCAGGGGAGGCTGCGCACAGAACCAGACTGAGGTCAGGAAAGAGGCCCGCATGCAACTTCGCTCTATGAAAATGTCTTGATGGTCTGTGGTTTTACTTCCCTCCAAGAATCGCTCTCACACTGCACCCCCCCGCTTGTGAACTGGAGTGCACACAGGAGCCCAGGAGACAGAGGAAGAGAGGAGCAGAAGAAAAGCTAATAGAAATGTAAGTTCCTAGTGCATTATTGAAATAGTTACATCTTTTTCCTTTTCTTCCTTTTACAGATTCTGAAGGCAAAAGTGTGGAACGGCAACAGATCACACTAGACCAACTATAAAATTACTTGGTAATGTAATTAAATACAGGAAGACCCATGAGTGTCTGTACTTAAGGAAGAACAATTTGAAAGATTTGCTTCAGTCTTAGATCAGATTATGCTAGACAATTAAACAACAGTGACAACACACACAGAAAGTCAACGTGCAATCACCTGTTACCTGGATCCACTCATATGTTTGCTTTGACTGCATTTTACCATACATTGTTTGACGTCGGTTGCTGTTTTCCCAACTACATTAAAATACAGTTGTCAGTCATGGCCTCCTGGCCTATGCATCCTCCTGAGAGAGCCTCTTCCTCCTGACCTCCTTGGCCTCCACTGATTGGGCCAGAGTAGACACACCTTACTCAAGGAGAACCAGTCAGGTTTTCTCTTGCTCTCCCAAAACGTCTGAACTGAGAAAGTGGGTGAGTAAGTTGGTGTCAGAGTGATGGTGATGGCAGTGAGCTGGCGAAGGCACGGGTCGCCTGTGAGGTCTGCAGGGCTGGCCAGGCTCACCACCCTTGCGAGACGTGGCTGCTGCTGCTCTCCCTTGGGTTTGCTGGGTGTAACTATCTTTACAATAAATCACTCTTTTACTTTAGCTTAGAGTGAATAGGTTCTAGGTCTTGACACCAGCTGTGGCCTGAATAAACTGAATTTTGAAAGAAAAGCATATTTTTACCATGTAATTGGATTGTTTAAGTAAAAATTACAGTCTTTTATTAAAGCAGTAGTAGTCAAACCAATACGCTCATGCTTTCAAGCTAATAGGACCCTCTACAAATGCCAATTAGGAACTTTTGACAGCCCAGCAGTCGTGTTAAAAACTGCTGATATCTGTAGTTTTAAATAGCTTTCTCTGTAGTTTTAAATAGCTCTAAAGTACAAATGACTTTCTGAAAATCCAGGGAATTTCAGATGCTTCTTCATTGCTTCTATGCCATCGTGAGTCAAAACCATGACTAACTTGTGCTTCTTTCCAAATTCAGCACGTCACTTGATGATATGGTGACGAAAACCTAATGTCTGTCTGTCTGAAGGACTTTGGGTGAGGTTTGGTGCCCTAAACCTACCGTTCCCCTGCCTCTCCTCGTGGGGTCCTCAGCCGGAGGAGTGACCACAAAGAACCGTCACTGGTGGGACGTGGCCTGGTGCTCTGTGCAGAGCTGGGCGCGGCGGCTGCCCTCAGCCTGCAGAGCCTCTTCATGGCAACACTGAGCTAGATCGGAAAACGTGACTCAGACCAAGAAGCCCAAGCAAGGCCTCCCGTTCCGTCCCCTGAATCAGGCGTGCCAGTCATTCGTCAGCAGGGACCAGGGAGGAAAGGTGGCACAGAGAATACCGCGTGAACATGCACCGCCTTTCAAGGCCGCGGCCCCGCCCCTTAGCGATAGTCTTCCCAGCGCTGTGGGTCCTGACGGATCAGGTAATCAGCCGCAGCTCTAGAGGGCGGGCGTCCAGGAAAGGGCTAGAGAGGGAGGGGGCAGTTTCTCCTCTTTAAGGACGCTGTGGGAACATTCAGCCCACCCCAGCAGGCTGTCCTTTCCAGCATGAATATGAACCATCATAGGTTTGCACCGCCCTAGGAGCACTGGGATGCTAGGACGGCCCTCACAGGAGGACAGAACAAGGTGATCTTAATCACTGCACCCACAACCACACATTTGTCCCCAGTTATGATAAGGTACGAAATTACACCAGGAGGAAGGTGTTAGTGTTCACCATTTATTTAGAAATAATGACGGTGCCATTTCAGAAAGATCTCTCAGAGAGGCTTCTGTTCTGTTTGTCTTCAAGGATGCACAGCTCTCACAGGAGCCTGAAGCACATAATTGACCAACTTGGGAAAGCTCAGGCTGGGCTTCCCATTAAAGTAACTTTAATGTGAGGTTATTAAAAATACTTCCTCTGTGTTATTAGGGCTGTCGTGGTAAAGGCTGAGGGAGGAATATTCAGGAGAAAATGTAATAATTACTCAGAGGAAGCCATTCTGTGAATCGTCGTTACTCTCTGGGTCACGGAAGTAAGACTAAGTGTGTCCATCCTTGTAACGGGAGCCGGCGCTGCTAGTCCAGGACTCCCTACGGCCTCGTCCCCATTCACGTGACCAACAGGCCTCTGATCTGTTGGGCTGGTCCAGGGGCCCAAGCCTAGGGCATGGTAGCACTAACCCTTGGTAGATTTAATCTAGTCCTATGTGCCACTGATTGGTCTAGGAGCAGTCGTGTGACCGAGTGTTGAACAATGATGCATAAGGAGAAGTCTTCTGAAGGTGTGCCGGGGAGGGACGGAGGGAGACAGACAGACTGAATGAACCGTGTGCAAGGAGAAAGCACTTAGGTTCCACCTACCTCCTTCCTGCTAAAATGCTGTCCTACCTGGATGGACGGAATGCTTGCAGCGTGGGCAGCCATCCTGGGGCCCTGATGAGAGACATCACCAGCAGGGTGCCACCAGGGGGGTGGCTTTGTGGAAAGATAGAAACAGCCAGGCACCTGGGCCTGAGGCCTCGATGAATCCCAAGAGGCTCTGAACCAACTCTGGACCAACTTCAAAATTTCTGCCAAATAAATCATAAATAACTTTATGATTTAAGCCCCTGTGAGTTGTGGGTTCTGTTAGTTAGAGCCCATGAATATATGCTTTTATATACGACAATTTATGCTGACAGCCAGCAGCTGGACAACGTGACAGAGAACTGTCTTCCAATTTCTCATTGTTCCCTGGTAGTCTAGTGGTTGGGTTTCGGTGCTCTCTCTCAGTTTCTTATTGTTATTTGTTTTAGACAGATGAATAAGAAATATATTTGGATAATGTATACAATTGACTTCTACTCAGCCAGGCTCAAAACCTGTATTGACTCCTATATTTTTAATATTCTCCCCAATTGCAGTTAGTGAATGCCATCAGCCTAGTTCAGTCCTAGGCTGGTGGTTTCCAACATTAGCGTGAATCAGGATCATCTCTTAAAACAGATTTCTGGACCCCATCTCCAGAGTTTCTGATTCGGTGGGTCGTAGGCAGGGCCTGAGAATTTGCATTCTTAACAAGTCCTCAGGTGACACTGACGGCTGCTGGTCTGGGGACCATGCTTTGACACCCACTGCCCTAGCCTGAGGGCAGTCATCTCCTAAGTCAGCCATCTCCCTTTGCCCACGCCTATACCCCAGATACTTTAGTCTGAATTTCACTTTCGGACCACAAGATTCCTCTCCATACTTACCAGTAAATTGTTTTAGGACTTCTTAATGCCATCCAAACTGGTCCACCCCAATCCCGTGAGCCTTGGGTTTGCTGCCTCCTGCCTTTGCACATAGCATTTGCCCTGCCTAGAGTGTCTTTGAACCTTATCTCATTGAATCCTCTTTAGATCTGGCACAGTGGGGTGGCCACCTTCCCTCCCTGGCCAAATTATTCTTTCTTTCTTTTGATTTCAGAGAGAAGAACATTATGGGACTCCAATAGAAGAAGTAGGTTAAAGAGTGTTTTCCTCCCTCTACCCCCTACCAGGTGTGCGTGGGAGATGATGTCATCTATAACCTTCATTTGCTCCTTTGCTAGCCTTAATGTAAGCATCTTTAACTCTGAAGTGTTCTGTCCCGGGACTGGATGCTTACTCATTCTGCAGAGGATGCAGAAAGGTCACCACACTTACAGCTAAGCCACTGGAAGCAAATCTGGTGACCCTCCCAAGAGAAAGCCCCTGCTCTGCCCTCATGTTAATTTCTTCTGGGCAGAAATTATGACCCACAGAGGTATCTAGTCACAACTTTCTCACTTCACTGGTACAGAGAAGCATGATTTCTATACAAAGGGGCTGTAAGCAGGGGTCCTGCAGAGGACACAGTCTCCTCCCTTTTTGTAGTTATGCTTCCCATCTCTGAGAAGGCAGCCACAAACCCAGGTGGGTCTTGCTCGAGAACCAAAACGCAGTAGTCACACTCAAGTAATGCCATCAAATCAAGTTTACATTCACAGCCCCCAAAAGTTACCTTGATTGAAAAGTCCCGTGATGAGCTCTCAATCCTTGTGCTGCCTTAACCTATGTGTTTGACGTGGTTGATCATTTCCTTCTCTCTGATACACTTTCTTCACTTGTCTTACACCAGGGCACAACTCTCCCATGGTTTTCTTGTTTGTCTGATAAACAGATGTTGACCATGCCTTGTAAAGACAATGAGAGATAGAGAGGACTTGGTTAAATGGCCTTTGCTAGGTTCCTCCCTGTCTTTCACACCTAGTTTATATTATACTATAGTTATCTTATACTATAGATTAGTATAGCTCCTTCCTGGGACAAGCCTTCTATCTTAAATTATTTTAAGCAGTTATGGGGAAGGTCAAAGTTTCTTCCTGAGACTTTCATTCTT
Source organism: Equus asinus (assembly GCF_041296235.1). NCBI lineage: Eukaryota > Metazoa > Chordata > Mammalia > Perissodactyla > Equidae > Equus > Equus asinus. Next base: position 140,932,814 of record NC_091793.1, on the reverse strand, counting down.
AAAAAGTAATCAAGCCAAAGAGACACGTTTTGGGGTAGCAAATTCTGATCCCCCACACTGGTTCCTCCTCTTGTCTCCTCTTAATGTTGGAGTGCCCTAAGGACCTGTCCTTGGTTATCTTCTCTATCTACACATATGTTAATGATCCCATCCAGTCCCATGGCTTTACACACCATCTATACGTAGGTAACTCCCAAATTTACATCTCTAGGTGGTCATCTCTTCCAAACGTCACACTCCTCTATCCTACTTGAGATTTCCACTTAAATGGCTAATAGGCAAATAAATTAACAAGTCTCAAATTTGTCTTTTAATTCCATCTCCCACCCCAAATCTGCTCCTCCCACAGAATCTCAATAAAGGAGAATTTCATCTTTCCATTTGCTCAAACTAAAACCCTTGGAGTCATCCTTGACTTCTCTTTCTCCAATATTAACACCTAATCTCTTAGGAAATCCTGTTGGCTCTACTTTTAAAATATTCTTATGGATTTGCCAGAAACCAATCTCCACCATCACCACTGTGGGCCAAGCCGCCACCATCTGCCTTGTGGATTATTGCAGAGCCTCCTAACTGGTCTCCCTTCTTCTGTCCTTGACTTCCTACAGATTGTTCTCAGGGTTATAGTCAAAGTGATGCTTTCTTTAAATGTGACAGATTGTACCTCATCTATTTTCAAAAGCCTGTAGAGGCTCTCAGTTTACTTCAGGGTAGAAGCCAAGGTCCTTACAGTGGCCTGAAAGGCCCTGTGTTGTCTGTTCTCACCCCTGCCTTTGCACCCCTCTGATCTCCTTTCCTGCACTCTCCCCCAGGCTCATCCCATCTGCTCTGGCCACACTAACATCCTGGCTTATCTTACATCTGCCAGGGACTCTCCCACCTCCGAGTCTCTACCTGGAACACTTTCTCTAAATGGTACTTGGCTAACACCTTCAGTTTCTTCAAGTCTTTGCTCAAATCTCACTTTCTTAATGAAGCCTACACGTACCATGCTATTGAAGGGGAGCAAAATAGGCCATCCCAAAATATGCCTTTTTGGCATATTGATTTGTTTGAACTGGTTATTTTAAAGAAACAGCAGACACAGGTGAATCTCTGAAAGCTGAGTAGAAGTTACCCTTCCGTGGGAGACATTTACATTTATAAGGGAAATCTCCATTTGTAAGGGTGTTCCCCATTCTGTACCAGGAAGAGGATGATTCTAAATCTCAAGAAACTGTTATCAACAGAGAAAGCAAAGATTTAAATTTACATAACAACCTCACCCTTGTTTACTGTGCTTTTCCTGGCCACCTCCCATAAACTGGCCTATCTCTCACCCCTAACATCTTTTGTCTTTAGCTGGGGATGTTATTTAAGGTGGTGGCCCAGGCCGTTTCGGGGAGTTACTCAGTTTTCCTGGGTCTCTCCCGTGTATACAGGAGGTATACATGTTATTAGACTTGTTTGTTTTTCTCCTGTTAACCTGTTTTTTCTGACAGGGGGTCTCAGCTGTCGACACAATCCATGACCAACCTATAAATCAAAATTGGGGTGAGTTTGTTATGAACCAAAGTGAGGATTATAACCCAGGAAGGCCTTGGAAGGTGTTCCAGAGAAGACTGAGTTTCAGTACAGTCTTATATCTTTTTAGAACAAAGAAGATACATTAAACACACCCAGGATACATTTTCAGAGAGGTATTCAGTTGCAGGTTAGCAGGTGAATGTGACCATGATGCCAGGAAAGGGACTAATCCAGGCCTTACCAATAGGACGTTACCAATAGGGCATAAGAGGGGAAGGAAGCATTCTTTATCTCGAGAGAGATTCCTTACTTTACTGGATAAGCAGATGTACGATGTATGTTTGATGGGCCATAAGTCAGGCTTTCTAGTTCAAGCCGAATCAGTTTTGAACTCGAATGTTACTCCGTATACCTCAATATGTGACAATCTCTTGTCACAGCCAAGAACCTTAGAAGGGTAGCGGGAAATTATTTTCCTTCCCCGACACTATTTAACACTGCAGTCTGCCCCTCTCAGCAATCTCAAACCCCTTGTCTTGCTCTGCTTTTTGTTTTATTCCATAGCTCTTACAAAAGTCTAACCTTATTATTGTTTGTTCATATAATATGCTTATTATATTGCCCATCTCCCGCGCTAGAATGTCAGGGATCTCCATCTGGTCTCTGATGTTTTCTGAGCACCTAGAACAATGTCTGACACACGGTTGTGATCAATACATGTTTTCAACCCCTTTCTTCTAATTCTGATAATACTCATTACTAATTCTTGAAGTATAAAAGAAAAGGAAAACCAGCAAGTCTCCAAGGAGGTGAGAAGGTTATCTCCTAGGGTGATGGCACCTTGACAAAACCCGCCACCCAAGCCTGCGCTCCATCTCTGCAGGTTAGACGTGGAGTTTGCAGGCATCACTAACAATCCTCACACAACAAAGCCAACATGACTACTGATAGAACAAGAATGCCAATTTGTAAATCTTAAATATAAAATAGAGCTACCAAGAGGACCAGATGTCCACAGCCCTAACTGAGCATTCACCTGTGCGAGCTGCATGGAGACACAGGTTATAGTCAGAAGGCTGGAGTCAGAGCAAGGAGAAGTATTTAGATGATTTTGGAATCAGACAACCTCAGACTCTAATTCTAATTAAGTTTTGTCTCCACAATAAATCCATATACACCACAGACTGGTTGAGATCATGGACAGGGCACTCTCTCTTAGATTCATTCATTCAACACATTTCTTGAGTGCTTTATCATGGGTCACGCAGTGTGGGAAGCAAGCACTGAAGATACAGGATGTAACTCTGCTCCCAATCCCAATGAGTGGGGGTCCCCCCGCCCCCACCAACAAGCAATTCTCTGACACTAGCTGGTTGTCCTATGTAGGGGAGGAAGATGATTACTCTACCCTCCAGGTCTTTCTGGCTGGTCTGGGAATTAAATTGACATGAAACAGAGTAACAGGAGAAAAATCAAAGTTTAGTAACATGTATACATGGGAGAAACCCAGGAAAGCTGAGTAACTCACCAGAATGGCCAAAGCCGCCACCTTAAATACCATTTTCAGCTAAAGGACAAAGGAGGATGTTGAGAGTAGTGGTTTGAGACTTCAAGGGGGAGGAAGGCAATTTACATGGAGATGGAAATGCAAATGGACCAACTGTAGACAATGTGACCTGAGAGACTCATTTGACCCTACATTACAGTTACCTTATGTTATGGCATTAGCTCCTTCCTGGAACAGGCCCTTCTATTTTAAATTCTTTCAGGCAGTTGAGGGGGTGGTCAGAATTTCTTTCAGAGTCTTTTGTTCTTAAAAGTAATCAAGCCAAAGAGACACATTTTGGGGTGGCCAATTCTGATCCCCCACACCTATAATTCAACTCAATTCTGACACTATCTGCTTAGAAATAGGGTCGGATCCCACAGGTTAAGGACTCAGTCTTACAAGACCGCCCTCCACTTCAGACACCAATCAAAAGTCCGGTTGTCACCTGTGCTTCTGACTGGCTGGCTATAGATCAGAGGTTCCCACAACCCGCTCCTTGGGTTCAGTTAACATGCTACAGCGGCACATGGAACTCAGGTGAACATTTTACTTACTAGATTACCAGTTTATTATAAAAGCATATAACTCAGGAGCCAGATGGAAGAGATGCATAGGGCAGGGTATGGAGAAAGGGTGCAGAGCTTCACACCCTCTCCAACACGCCACTCCCCCCAAATCTCCAGAAGTTCACCCACCCAGACGCTCTCTGAACCCCACCCTTTTGGGTTTTCAAGGAGGCCTCATTGCATAGAAATGATGGATTAAATCACTGACCACTGGTGATTGATTCAACCTCCAGCCCCTCACCCCTCCCTGGAGGTCGGAGACTCCAGCTCTCTAATCACAGGGTTGGTTCCCCTGGCAACCAGCTCCCATCCTTCAAGTGCTTCCGAAAGTCACCTCATTAACACAACAAAAGACACTTCATCACTTAGGAAATTTCCAGAGTTTTAAGAGCTTTGTGCCTGAAGGGGGACAAAGGCCAAATATATACTTATTATAATCACAATATGGCACAGGGACAAGAGGAAAGAGCTGAGGGGAGCAGAACACCCACCCCAGAACATAGCACTTTGGCACGTGGATCATTTAGAGCTGAAGATAATCGGGGTCTGGCAGACTCAAGAAGAGCTTTCTGCCTTCTCCTTAAGTGCCTAAAAGAATTTAGATGATAGGGCATTTGAACCAGGAAGACAGCTATTACCAAAAACAACTGATATCTTGAAATCCGAAAGACTCATCTGCTGGAGTCTGCCGGCGGGGCAAACGTCTGTTCACCAAACAGGTGCTCCTCTCATTTTCCTGCGAACTATCTTCCTCTGCTTTGAGACCCAAGACCCCACTCGTTTGTCCTCAGTTCAGATGACATCTCAGCCTCAATTGCCTGACTGCCGGAGAGTTTCATGTCTTTCTGGGGTTCTCCTATGTACGAAATTTGTTTTTCTCCTGTTAATCTGTTTTATGTCAATTTAGTTATTAGGCCAGCCTGAGAACCTAGGGGGGAAGAAGGGAAAAGTTTTCCGCCACACGGAGCTCTTGTTCCTGCCTTTGAGGAGCTTGCATCCTAGGAGAGAAGACAAATAATAAACCAGTAAACATAGAAAGAGCCCAGATGACCACAGGCTGTGCTGATAGTGATGAATAAGATGGAGGGGTGTGCTGAAGCTCCTTCAGAGAGGGTCGTCATGGAAGACTTCGGTGAAGCCTGAAGGAGGCGTTTGTGTCCTTTGGTCAATATCTCCCCTTTTCCTCCACCCCAGCCTCTGGTAACCCCTGTCTACGCTCTGTTACTTTGAAGTCAACTTTTTATTCTTTTTCCTTTGATATAATTCCACATATAAGTGAGATGATGTGATATTTGTCTTTCTGTGTCTGGCTTCTTCTGTCACCGACTAACTGCCTTGAGTAACTCAAAGGAGATTTCAAAAGCACTTAACTGTTTCTCAAAGTTAGGTTAAGAGATGCAATCACTGAGCCCCGGATCCAGCCCAAACCCCACCGCAAGAGCAACACCTGTGCAGACGGGCCGAGATTTGTCCAAAAGTTACCTTTGCTTCATGTTAATGCTGAGATCTCTGCCCTAGGAGGACCTTAGACTTTATTATGGTAACATGCAATGTATGTGAGAGCATGTTTTCAAACTGCACCTGCACAAGCGAAGACCCACCTCTCCATGTGATGACAAAACTTCCCTTTTGAATATTCATTCCCTATCCGAAATAAAGGCACCTGTTTCCCTTGCTCGGGGAGCCACAGCTTTGGAAGTGACTCCCTGTGGTCTCCTTTATTTGCTGCAAATAAATTTTACTTTGTGTGACAACTACTTCTGGTGAAGGCTTTGATTTCAACTCACCAAGAAGCAAACCCACTTTGGTTCAGTAACGATTTCAATTAGCATAATATCCTCCAGATTCATCCACATTGTAGCATATGAGATGATTTCCTTCTTTTTCAAGGCTGAATGATATTTCCTTGTCTGTATATACCACATTTTCTTTATCCATCCCTCCACTGATGAACACTTAGGTTGTTTCCATATCTTGGCTACAGTGAATAATGCTGCAATGAACATAGGATCGCAGATATCTCTCAGAGATACTTATTTTATTTCCTTTGGATTCAAAAGTGGCTTCCCTGGATCATATGGTAGCGGTATTTTTAATTTTTTGAGGAATCTCCGTATTGTTTTCCATAATGGCAGTACATATTTACATTCCCACCAGCAGAGTACAAAGGTTCCCTTTTCTTGAATCAATTTTTGTAACTTAATTTTCCCTGAAATTGTTTATCAGGTATGTAAACATGTATATAAAATTATCCTGTGATTTATATGAAAGACTATCTACACATTTTAGAGTGTGATGTGTTAAGGCTCTTCTTTCTCTCTTGGGAGTTAAGAGTTTTCACACGTATGTGTACATAGCTATCAGATAGAGAGTTAACAGAACACTGGCTGCCTCAAAAAGCAGTGCCCAAGCATAAGAAGGCACAGTCACTCAGCTCCTGGTTGGTGTGGGGCCTGTATGTCCAAACCAGGGCAAGTCGCCATTGTGTAGGAAGATGGAACCCTCTTCGCACCTGCTTCCTCAAGGTGGGCTGCTCTGTTTCAGAAGGTAAAGACAGTGTCAACTATAAGTCATGATTTACAGAAACTACTACCATACTAGCAAAAAATGCCCTCCTCTCAGTTGTCAATGATGATGTAAAATTGCAATAACTGGTTTTGATTTATAACCCAAAGCATTCCATGAAAAAAAGAAAAGAAAAAGTGTTGACGTAACCAAGTTTATCTGAGCTTGAACCAGGAGTTGCAACAGTAACTAAAAACTTCCAGTCAACAGAAGTAGGCGAAACCAGAACAGTCCTGGGATCTTTTATCTCAGCCTGCCCAAAACCAACCAGGCTGAGAACTCAGGGCTATCAATTGCCCATTTGCTTAAAGTACCTTCCAGCTTACCCTAATTCATCCTCATGTACTTGAACATTTGTCAATTCAATTACATCATTTTGACTGGAACGTCACAGGCAACTTCTTATTTTTTTGCTACCGAAATTCTTGATCCACATGATTAATCAACGCCAGAGATCTACTGTAGTCTCCACCTGGCAGCCGTCAGGGGGACATTCCACCCTCCCTCTGTTGCCAGGACCTCAGATACTATGCTATGTTTTGATGCAGATATAATGGAATAGAAAACTTCTAAATATGCTTTCAACTTTGTCTACAGCACTCAAACCGATATAGATTTCATGTGAGACAGACTTCTCTCTTCCTACAGTTTTATCTGTTCCTGAAAACTCAGCATCATTTCAAGGAGAAAAGCAAGTAACAGTTGTTTCCCGTCCACTTGATCCAATTCTTGCCCCATGGCTCATCAGTTTCCCTTTTTTTTTCTTTTCTTTCTCCCCCAGTAAATAGTTATATGTTCTAGTTGTGGGTCCCTGTAGTTGTGGCATGTGGGACGCCGCCTCAGCATGGCCTGACGAGCGGTGCCATGTCCACACCCAGGATCCGAGCCGGCAAAACCCTGGACCACAGAAGCAGAGCGTGTGAACCTAACCACTCTGCCACAGGGCCAGCCCCTCAATTTCCATTTTTTTAAAATGTCCCAAGTTTTTCTTTTTAAGAAACCAGCAGTGAGCAGTGAGATACTAATACTTTTCAAAAAGAAAGGCTATCCTTGGATATACTTTTCAAAGCTGATCTTTATTATAGGACATTCTGGAGTGAATTAGTGACCACTTATCACAGTAACTGTTTTAAGAGTGTTGATTGGGACCATGGGCTCCCAAACGTGCTGTCTCTCCAGGCACTGCTCGTGGGGTAACATGCCTGAGCTTTGACTTCTAACCCTATCTAAAGACACATGAAAACCGGCTCCCTACCTCCTTAGCCCCCTGAAGACATTAGCGGTAAAGTTCTAATATATTTGATTCACGTGACATCGTTTATTTATAAAACTCTGTTAGGATTACAACAGGTTTATTTTTAACCCAAACTTCTTAAAAGATAAAGACACTTTCAGATCACACTTAAAACTGAAGAGGAAGTGTGCATGTGTAATAAATTATTATTATCCTTTTGAAGACGAGTTGTATTCGGTGTCTTTTAAAAATGTGTAGCTGTAGCTCTGTATTTGTAAAAGAATTAATGAAATGAATTAGATTCCATTCCTAGGTCGCTGCCATCTGGGATGGTTAGTAAGGTGGTGGTCACCGGGCTTGTGGATCTCTTCTTACTGTTTCCTCGTTTCTGTAGTAACCCCCGCGCTCTCCACAGCACCCAGAAGATGTTTTACGTGCCTCTCCTACACACGAAATTAATACGGAAATAGCTCCTTGAAACAGAGACGTAAGAGTGGCCCTAAATTATTCAAGATCTTTATTACTAATGAATGCATTGCTGTGAGCCGTTAAAAACCGTGTAATCTCAACATCTCTGTTTTGCACGCAATTGCTCGGGCAGTCTGAACAAGACCTCAGCTCTCCATAGGAATCCACATCTGGAAATCTGTTATTACTCAGCTTTTCCCTCTTCCAAAGCTGCTGAGTAATTTATACAGAATCTTTAACTAAAATGCTTCTCCAAGGAAACTAAGACAGGTAAGGACCTGCTTGGAGGCAGAGAGAGCACATCTCCAGCTGTACTGTTGACGGGACCCGGGCTGGAACCTTTGGCTCCTAGGTGGGGACTTCAGGAAGAGCTCAGGGAGCTGCCACACTGAGAAGGGCTCTAACCTCATTTCCTTGCTACGACTTTTCAAAACAAGTCTTACCTGAACATATTTGGAGCCTTCCTAGTTTTGGCAAATCTGGGATTATCACCATTGATATCATATTTTTAAAGAACTTTTAAGTTTTGCTTTAGTTTCTCTCTTTGTAAAATATCTGCCCAAATAATTTGTGCCTTACTTAATTCATTTATTAGAAGGGGAAAAGTACTATTTACATTTAATTATCATGTAACTTTTTAAAACAGTTTTCAACAGTTCATGTTAAGAAATATCTTTTTCTTAGAATTGTATATTATTTTCTTATAGTATAACCCATTCTTTTCGTTGACAATGAATATAGAGAAAGAGTTTGAACAATAGTTGCAACATGAAACAACAGGTAGTTAATTGACAACTCTTTTAAAATAAAATATTAACTGAATTCTATGTTTACACACATGTATACATACTTATGATATGTACATGTATATATGTGTGATAGGTACATACATATTTATGTGATAGGTGTTTAAATGGATGGCATTTGTCAGAAATTTAATATGTAGAATTATTTGGCATAATAATATTAGAAATTTAAGCATTGAGAGTTTCAAATTTTATCCTTCAGAATTCAAGTAAATTGACATTTTCTTGAAGGAGAATCCAGTCCATTCTTAAAATTATAATTCCTCAAAAGTTCTGGGCGTCTGCACTGTCAGTTTCAGGTGCTGGGGTCAGTTTCTGGGACAGAGTTCTAAATCCCCAGAAACTCTGCTCCCACGTTCCTCATTTCTGTTCTCCCAAGAGATTTCAGTCTCTACGATCACCTGGGACTCATTGAGCCACAGGTGAAATGGCTGTTTAGGGCCTGTTTGCGCCCCACCCCGCTCCTCCACCACAGAACCTTCTGCTTAAGGGATTGGTTCATTTCCAGCGACGAGGACCCTCTTGCCATCCGCCATTCCGAGAAATTCCTGAAATGGACCCAGATAAACAAGGTGAGTAATATTGTCAAGGTTCTGAGCACAGTTTGTAAACAAAAAATTAGGCACAGATGTTGCATTTTCAGACTTCTGAGTTGCAGACGAGCAGACAGTTGGCAAATTTCTAGCGGAAGAAGAAACTATTGAATGATTAAAAAGACTCTCTCTCTTCTAAACAGAAATTCATGATGTACTGAAGAGTGTGTGGTCTGTTGTCTTCAAAGCACCAAAAATAAGACAACAAAATACTTGGTCTCAATGTAATTACATTTTAAATTGCTATTCAAACACAAAAACTGGCTATCTTATTTTCATATATCTTCATCCTTTACTATTAAAATGATATCACAGTAGATATTTTAATGTCAGGAGTGAGTTCGCAGGACTCTGTGGGCCCAAAGTTGGGAGAAAGCTCTCACAGCTGTCGCTGTATGAATATTTGATGAATGGGTGTGGAAACCGACCCCCCTTTCTTCCAGCGCCTCTGAGTGCCGTGGGGGCCGGACTGGCTTGTGACATTTACTGCTGGGTCCATTGCAGCCTTATTCCCCTCGTTAAAATCTACATTAACTTTACTTGTTTTGTATAAAATTCTGTAATATCTCAAGTTATTTACCTAAACAACATTACTAATGATTCAAATGATCTTTGGGTCTCCCAAATTTGGGCCCTCATATTAATAAGCTTAACACAAAGCAGTAGATAATCCACTCAAAGCCCAATTTTCTCTCCCTAAAAGAATGTTTCTCAAATTCAGTGTGCCTCAGAATCACCTGCAGGGTTTGTTGAACTGCTGGGCTCCGGCTCCAGAGTGTGTGACTCAGAGGGTCTGGGATGGGGTCTGGGCTGGGGTCTATGATGCGTTTATAGCAAGTTCCCAGGTGAAGCTGATGCTGCCCACCCAGGACCACCCTTTGAGGACCACCGACCTAAAATACCTAGTTCTGGATTATCAAACTAGATGATGGACAGTTGAAAGAGATTTATTACATTCATCTCAGTTCTTGTAGAACGTTGATTTGGCTAAGCAAAAATAAGAATCATTTAAAGCAAAACACGTTTCCCAGTCAAATTGCTGCCACGAACGAGATCACATGTAGCTTGTAGTATTATTTCTTTAAGCATCTGAAACTACTTCGTTCATAGCTTCGGGCCAGATACATCCAGCAATTTCTTCCTTTCTTGAATATTCCCCTGCCAGCAAAAAAAAAAAAAAAAAAAATGAAGCCTGGAGGAAGCAGGGCTGGTGGTGAATCACCTGGGATCCCGTTCACTTTCCGAGTGGCACTAGCACAGCCTGCCATGTTGCGCTGCACAGCTTCATCAGTTGACGCTGCAAAACACAACTTGACAGCAGTGCGATGGGCCAGATGGCCGAGCAGCTACGGAGGCACTCTCCCACCCCGAGCAGCATCTGGGAGCCACAGACTCCAGGGTTTGCCGACGCTCTCCGCTCATCTGGTGCATCTGAGAGGAAGCGGGGCACAAGACCTGGCCAGTTTCCAGGAGGAAAAAAATGTTGGGCACTACATTTTCATGAATTATTTCCACATTATTATGGCCACTTTGTTTCCTCCTCCAGACTTAGGCAGAGGTGTGACTACTACCGTACGCTAACATTGGACTCATCTGAAAACTAAGCATGTTTAAAACTTAAGAAGATATTCAATAACAAAAGATTTAGAGCGAATTATAGGTTCTTTGATATGGTTGCACCTGTTCAAAAAAGAGAAAAAAGGATGTGGAGAGTGCTTAAACAAGATCGCTTGTTTTGATTACATTTTTAGGCACAGCCCAAGCTCGCCTGAGGTAAGTGTCTTTGACTCAGGACCATATCTTGACCACTGAACCACCAGATGCTCAGGGAGAGGCCTGTGGTGTGCTCCAACTCCTCCAAGATGCGTCCGACCTGGTTCAGCACCATCATCCCCCAGGTGGTTTAGCACGGTGCCTGGCACTCGATGTCCACATGCGTAACAGCTAGGACTTTACCCCACACAACACTCGAGGGCAGCAAACCTCATCTTCCAAACCAAAATCAAGCCATTGCAGCTTGGCTGGTAATGTAGACTGAGTTAAGTTTGGGAAGGAGCCATCCCTCAGAGGCAGACAGAAGCCTCTGAGGTCTTTATCCTGAATATCTGACCTGAAGAGCCCCTGTGGCCACAACTTGCTATGCTCTTTGCCTTTGCCTTTGGGATTCCCTTGAAGACATGGGACTCCATGTCAAGACTGGACACAGAAATCCTTGCCAGATCTTGGGTTTGGTATCCCTGGCTGACACATGTAGCCATTCCCTCCACTAGGGAACTGCTAGTAAGGACAGTTACTGGAAACAGCCCCAGACAGGCCCCTCCCCTCTTCCTATCGAGACATCAGCCTCTCTCCCCATCCAGGAAAAAGAGGGAGCCATAGCCAGAACATTGATGTCAAGATTGATTCCAAAGGTAAGGGGGATTCCAGTGTGTATGTAGGGGTCAGGGAGGAGGAGCCAGTGGAGAAGAAGAGGTTGGGGGTGATCCAGGTAGATCTGATGTAACAAGTACCCTTCAGAGAGAAACCGTCCCTCGGGACACCAGCATCCATTCGCCTTGCCTCTGGGGGACCAGTGCACCTGTTCTGCTTTGGAAGAACACCTTCTCCTTTAGTCCAGGAAATGCCGGTAGTGCTGATTCCCAGTCTTCCATTTCGAAGGGTGGCGTTAGTTCTCTGACAGTCCTTCCACACCAAGGCCTGTGGGGCATTGACTTCAGGGTGGCCCCTTAAACACGAAGAAGTGTTAAATCTCCCGAAGGAGTAAAAAGAGCTTAGACCTGGGGACGTACACAGGAATGGACGTGGAAACACTGCCTTTTCCTTCTTTAAATTCCCCCACTGCTGCAAGAACAAGAAAGAAATTACTACCACGATAATTATCCTGCCACGTATGAGTGAATCAGAAAGATCCACAGAACGGTCCCCAGTCTGGTTTGCTTAGGGCCTGGCTGGGGAAGGCTGCAGGGCTGGCTGTGTTTCTGGTCACAAACGCTCTTGAGCACAAACCACTTACTCCCAATTGCCTGAGTTTTATGGTAATCGGCTGACATTAAATACGAAAATAGTTATATTTCTCTCAAGGCTTCTTCCCTTCAGCATGAGAAATACAAGTCAGTGCTGGGCTCGAAGCTTGCTTGCATGTGGAACTTTGCCTTCAAGTGAGTGTGATGGGTGTAAATGCTATGCGATTGAAATTGGTTATCACAGGACATAGTGGAGTTGCACAGTTGCTTGGCAGGTCCTTCCAAAGTTGTGTCTGGTTTCCTCTTTCACTCCCTGCTGTAACTAGTCCAAATCTTCACCGCTCCCCAAGTTTCCTACCCCACCACCTCCTCCGGACTCTAAGGGGGTGAACTTGTCCCCAACGTTATAAGGAAAACAGAAGCCTGCAGACGCGCACTCTTCCCACCGTCACGTTCTTTAATTCTTCCTCTCAGGGAACAAGGGACGGGCTGCTGCCAAAGCTGGTCCTCTCACCCGTGACCCTTCCCCATCCACTGTCTACCTCAGCTCAAAGAGGCTTTATTACCTCATATAATTAGTTACCCAAGGGAGGACTAGCTAGCCCTGGCCCAACAATGTCACTAGGATGTGGTTTCTCTCCCCCCAGCATTCTCTAAACCTGAGCTGTCCATTTGGCAGCTCTTGAAATACAGTTAGTCCAAATTGAGTTGTGCTAAGAAGACATGGAGTTTCGAAGACTTAATAAGAATAGAAAAGATCTCATTAATAATTTTTATATTGGTTTCATGTTAAACAACAATAGTTTCATATATTGGATTAAATAAAATAATTCTAAAAATTAATTTCATCAGCTTCTTACTTTTCAAAAGGTAGCTGCTAGAAACCTAAGAAGACATGTTTTCTTCACATCACAGTTCTTCTTTGGACAGTGATACCCTAAAAAGCCCCGCGGCTACTCCCCCTCAGCTCCTCAGAGGGGAGCCTCTTTAAGCTTCTCCTTTTCTTCTCCATGGGCAACCCTCTAGCTCGAGTCCAGCACTCCCATGTCTGACCTGATGCCTTTCGCCTGGATTGTGCTTGGTCATCCAGGTGTCAGAAGGACCCCTTGACCAATACGTCTGCCTAGACTCTCAGGTCACCTCAGCTCCAGCATCTGCGCCCCAAGGACCCTTCTCTCCAGCTCTGTCTCTTCCAAGCGCAGGCGTCTGAGGCCAAATCCGGGAGCCAGACTCCTGGCTGCACAAGGGTCTGAGAGGAAGTTCCAGCTGCCTGCTTGACACCTCCACCCAGAAGTCTTACAGGAACCGCAGGCTCGCTGTGTTAAAAACCAGCTCCTATTCCAGCTTCATGCCCAACTTCTTCTTCCCATTGTTTTCACCACCTTGGTCTCCCTCCCACATTCAGCCAGCCACCAATTCCTGCCAATTTTGCCCAGCAAGTTATGTCGTATATCTGTCCCCATTGCCATTCTGATCTTTCTCACATTATAGGAGGTGAACTCTTAAATCCCTCCCATAGTGTGCCCCTGCCCCCAGAAAAGCACCGTTAGGAGTTTGATATATAACCTTCCTCACTGTGTGTATTGTGTTATTTTTTGCTATTGTTTTTCATTATTACTGTTATTTACAAAAATAGGATCATACTAAATGGTAGACATATTGCCATGGTTTTGTAATCATGCTTTAAAATCCGTTTCGACCTCAAGATTGCCAAAAATTTTTCCATATTTTCTCAGTATTCTTGTCTTAATAATTAATAATTCATGTTAAACTCTAGTACATCTGATGTCATTTTTGTATATGATATGGACTAGAGTACCTATGTTACATTTTCCAAATGGTTCTTCATTCAGTGGCCATGACACTATTTTATTTAACAATCTGTAATTTCCTCATTTAGTTAAAATGTCATCTTTGTCATGCACTAAAATTCTGTATATACATACATCAGTGTCTGACTTTGTTCTGTTCCACTCTCTATTTTTTCCTGAAAGAAGCCCCCATTGCATTTATTTTCACAGATTACTTTTATTATCAGTTTGTCAGGTTTAAGAAAAGCAGTTGGAATTTTGATTAGAATTGCTTTAAACGTAGACTCCTTTGCAGTAGAATTCACATCTTTACAATATTGAACATTCCTATCCAGGAATATCCAGGAATGGAGGAAATAGATTTCTCCATTTATTCACATTATCTTTAATGTCTGTCAGTAAAGTTTTATAAGGTCTTGTGCATTGATTGTTTCATTTACTTTAGGCACTTTATAGATGTTTAAAAATTACCCATTCTAACTGATTATTGTTGGTATGAAGCAGTAGGGTTCCTGGACCAAAAGCACCAGCCTGACCTGGGGTTAGAGGTCCCAAGGACCCTCCAGACTATGGGGCGAGGCCCAGCTATCTGTGTTTTAATGGCCCCTGAGGGAAATCAGCTGCAAGCTAGAGTTTGAAAACCCCTGGCATGAGGGAAGTTATTGATTCTCAAACAGTTATCCTAACCCCAGCCAACCTGCAGATTATCCTGAATTATCCAGCTGGATAGGCACCCAGATCATCTGTAAATCTCTTCCTTTCTAATACGTCCTCATATTTTTATTTATTTTTGTAGATTAGAATTCCAAAATAGGAACAGCAATTTCAATTCCATTAGTGTGTGCCAGCTCCAATGGACTGACACTGACTTCCTAGGAAGCTGTCTTGACAAGGGCTGTCAAGAAGACCCTGCCTTGTCTGCCACAACGCAGGGGACAGTTGTGGCCTCTATGCCTTGTGCTTTATTTCTCTGCTTCAGGCTGGTGTTGGATCACAGTGGACAATGGGAGGGCTCTTGATTTTTTTCCTGACTTTAACAAGGATGTCTTTTTTAATATATCAATTAACTGTTGAGCAATTTTTAAATTCCTGAAATAAATCTTCCTATATCATGAAATATTACTCTTTAATATATTCTTGAAAATGTTTGCTAATATTTTATGTAGTATCTTTGCTTTAATCCTGAAAGAGATCGTCTTTTAAAAATGTATACCTGACTTAGATGGTATTTAGATGAGACTTCAGACTTTTGAGTTGATGCTGGAACAGGCCCGTGTTCAAGGATGTTCCTTAGCCAATTATACCAGCCTCTTCCGAGTCTCAACTCAGGATTTTCTGTTTCCCTCCCCGAAGCCCCAGTGCATGGTTGTATGTCCTTGTTGTGAGTCCTTCTAGTTCTTCTATGTGAGCTGCCGACACGGTATGGCTACTGACAGACGGGCAGTGTGGTTCTGCAACCAGGAAACGAACCCGGGCCGCTCAGGTGTGAGAGCGCCACTTTAACCACTAGGCCACCAGGGCTGGCTCTCCACTCAGAACTTACCTGCTTTTTCTCAGTAACAATAATACTTTCAATAAAACACTATCAGGTTTTAGTATTGCACTTCTACTTGCCTCCTAAAATGAATTTGGAACTTCTCTGAGTTTGTCCAGTTTTCGGAAGAGTTGAGTGACAGGGATTCCCCTGATCCTTGAAAATTTAAAGGAATTCACCTGCAAAACTCTCTCTCCCTATGGCTGTTTATCTTTGATGACTGTTTTTCCTTTTTAAAAAATATGTAGTGATTAGTCTTTCATACTTGTTTAGTATATTTTCATCATTTCTATTTTCTGTTTCGTTTCCAAATCTGTTGGCACGAAATTGTACATAGCTTTTTTCTATTTTAAAATTAATTCTATATCTATAAATATAAATCCTTTCTCATTTCTAATGTTTCATATTTTGTGTTTTTCTTCTTCCCTTAAGCTTGCCAGATGTTTATTTCATTTGCTTTTCTTTCCAAAAAGTCAGTTCTTATTTCCATTTTCCAGTTCACTGCTATTCTCATTTTACAGCCTAATTAATTAAGTTTGGCATTGATATTCAATAATTCTTCCCTCATTTTTTAGCCCCTAAATAGTGTTTAATTTCTATTTTGATTTCTCCCTTGACCACATGCCATTTAGAAGAAATTTAAAACATTTTTCACAATGGTAAATATCTTTTACCTTTTTATTCATTATTTCTAGTTTTATTGCATTATGGGTCAGAGAACACAGCCTGTAATTTTCCTACTTTTTTTGAAATTCATTAAATTTTCCTTGAGGATGAATCACGATCAATCTTATCTTCTGGACCTGAATCATTGAAATAAGTTCTTGCTTTGGTCTTGCCCATAATCCATTCTTTACAACCACTGGGGTGAGTTCCGTAAAGTGTCTGCAGTCCCTGAGGCCAGTGAGAGGACACAGGCTCCTTAGTGAACTCACACCCACCTCGCCTACCCTCTGTGCCCGACTCTCTCACACGTTCCAGCCACACGGAGCTCCTCCATCCTCATACCCTGGTGCCTCGGCACATGCAGAAGTCTCCCCTAGACTTGTCATGTCATTCCCCCAAACCCTTCATCCCACTGAATCCCCTGCAAGCTCCGTAATTCTCCCTCAGGAGCCAGCTCTCACTGCCCCTCCCCTGAGAAGTCTGCCTGCTTTCCTCCGTCTGCAGCCCTATTCAGAACATGGGTCTCGTCCCCTCCTTGACATTGAGAACTCCTGATTCACTGCAATGTCTTCAGTCCCCAGCACAGTTCCTGCGATCTACTGGGCACTCCAGTCGTGGGCGTGTGTTTGTGTGTGTGGCAAATTAATGAGTAAATTAATAAATAGGAATAGCTATTTTATGATAACTTCTCTAGAAGCAAGGCCTGGCACATAGTAGAAACCCAAGAGATATTTCCTAAATTTGTAATTTTGAGAATTTTAAGTCTCGATAAGATAAAGCTTATAAGCTTAGTGGTCAAAGGCGTTCTTTCAGGTTTTACTTTTTCTGGACATGAGGACTGACCATTTCAGTCAGGCAACAAAAAGCTCTGCTGTGAGATTGCTACACGTCTTTTAAACTAGATGAAAATCAAATTTGGAGGATCGATAGAACAAGTTTAAATTGTAGATCTTCGGTGGAAGTAAGAGAGATAACTGCCTGTATTTTCTTATTTAAATCATGCAAATACCTTACAAGGAATGTGTTATAGTCCCTATTTATCTGATCAATAAACTGAAGATCAAAAAGGAAACTAATTTCTCCAAAGGAGGAAGGGCGGAACAGAACGAGGCATGACTCCAGATCATGTCCTCCGTGCGTCACAGGTGCTTGGAAACGCCGGCAGCTGCTGCAGGGACGCTGGTGGCGGCCGTCAGAAGAAGGTGTCTTAATCGTTCTTCTCTGATTATAAAAACAACACGTGCTTTTTATTGAAAATTTAGGTAATATCAACAGGTAGAAAGAAAATAACTATAAACACTAAGAATTCAAGCACTCAGAGACACCCACTGTTAACAATTGTGTGAATGCTGCCAGAAATTAAGCTGCACAGGTGGGGACTTTTGCGTTTTGTTAACTGCTATATTTCAAGGGTCTGGCAACGTGCCAGGGCCATCTAGTAAGAGCTCAATAAATATTTGCTAAACAGATGAATGGATAGATAGCTTTTGAGTCGTTTCATATACACACAAATGCATATGTGCACATGTGCCTAGAATGTATTAACAAAATGGAGTTTACATTCCACATGTAGTTTTCTATTCTGTTTCATAAGGCCGTTTCCTTCTTATATAAAACGTGGACAGATTCGTGAAGGACTACTCCTTAGTTTGGTGGCCTCAGAGGGTGCTCTCCAGGGTCACCTGCAGCCCAGGAGGCTGTGGCCCATGATCGTTTGTTCCCAGGTAGGAGAGAGAGCTCTACCCCTTGATTTCCTCACCTGGAAAATAAGGTGGGGATGCACTGCCTCTAGGATTCCCTTCCAGGGTGTGGGCTGTATCCAAGGAGATGGCCCTGTATCCACGATATCCCATGTTTTCTTTCCAGATGCTCTTCAGAGGACTGAGAATTCCATTTATAGAACAGCCTTCAAACTGCGATAGGTGCAAACTCTCTGCCAGTGTAAGTACAGCTTCCTGAAACACTTGAAATAATCTGATCCTAATGTGTGATGTAAAATTCACAAAGCAAGCAGGAACTCCCCATGGGAGTGACAGCGGACTCCACAAGGCTGGATCTGGGCATTTACTCCAATTTCAACAGAGAGCATGGGGTGGGAGGGTCACCATGTGTGTTCAACTCCCATGTAGCTTCTCCAACTGACAAGAGAAAATGACTTGTGGATGAGGATTTTGATTTTTTAAAAGTTTTTCTTACTTGGTTTCTGGAAATTTTTTTTGGTTTCCTTTTCAGGATACCAATATTGACACAAAATAAAATTACAAAATAAGTTAGTATAGAATCTGTGCTTGTAGACTCAAGTATGAAATTTAAAATTCCTTCTACTACATAAGATTTGCATTTTGAAGTTGTACCGCTTATCTCTTTTTGAACATGCAAAAATAGTTTCAGATGAATAAACCTTGAGCCATAAATTTTAAAACTATCTCAAGAATTCCCTGATATCTGCTCTTTTGCATTGTTTATATCTGATTGACTGCTACAGTTTTCTTTTCCTATGTAGGCAAAATAAGGTAAAATATAGCAAAAATGTTTATCCTGTAAAAATTCTCCAAAATGAAATATCTTGGATCCTAGCTGTGAAAAACAACAGGCCTTCAGCATATCTAAAGTTATTGATGTCTAACTTCCATACTGCATTTAAAAAAATCACTTCTTGTGAAATGATTTATGACATTTATCGTACCAGACCTAAAAGAAGCTGTTATAGATGACATTTCTACTGAAGATTGACTTTTTAAATATTTTTGCCTTCTGCCTAATAAGTTATATAGACCACTAACTTTCTTTTTTTAAATTATTTTATTTTTTTAATTTAATTTAATTTTTTGAGGAAGATTAGCCCTGAGCTAACATCTGCTGCCAATCCCCCTCTTTTTGCTGAGGAAGACTGGCCCTGAGCTAACATCTGTGCCCATCTTCCTCTACTTAATATGTGGGATGCCTATCACAGCATGGCTTGCCAAGTGGTGCCATGTCCAAACCGGGGGTCCAAACCGGCGAACCGGGGCTGCTGAAGCAGAACGTGCGCACTTAACCGCGGCGCCACTGGGCTGGCCCCTAGACCAGTATCTTTCAAACTGTGCTTCACAAAGTGTGCACGGTATGAAGTGGGGCAGGAAAGGGATCAAAAGCTGGGAAGAAGAGGTACAAGCAAGCCAGAAAACCCCAAAGACGGTCCCCTCAACCAGGACAACTCCGCCTCCCTGTTTCCCACTCTGCATTTTTGCATAAGGGTCCTTTGAAGAAGGGATTCTTGGCTTTAAAAAAAGAGTTTTTAAAAAAAATCACTGATGTAGACGAATAAACTCACTTTTAGCTCATTTATTATTCCAGAGATCAACCAAAGGCAGAATATGCTCACTAAAAGTTTTCCCGCAGTGATGCCATCTTTCTGGAGAACGTCTCCCTGAGAGGAGGCTGGCAGGCGCTGTCGGTGGCGCCTTCCATCACTAGCGCCTGGTTGCGTTCACACAGTGTAATTTGAGGATGCACGTTTTCAAACTTCTTCTTATCCCTGGCATCAGAAACAGTGCATGTAAATAACACTCGTGGGAAATATTAAGAATACACAAAATCAGTAGTTGAAAAGTTCTACCTAACAAAGATAGCCAAACAAGAACTTGAAAGCAAAAACTCCAGACGCTGAGATAAAGCTCCAGGCGCAGGGTCTGGAGAGCGTCGCCGCACAAACGCCGCGGTGAGATTAACGGACACCACCGTTATCTGTTTTGCTGCAACACGGAGCTCTCGGCGGAAGACAGGAACGTCCACGCACAGCACGCCAGGCCGAGGGATGCGTTTGCGATCGAGTGACGATAAACGTTTGCCCCCTCCGCCACCTGCAGCCAGGTTTTTGTTAAAGTCACATCCTGAAAACCTTAGACTCTCCCCTTAAAAGCAGTACCGGAGAACAAATAAAAATTTTTATTATACTTGCTAGATTTCTTATCTGTGAGGTTGATTTACGAAGTAGAGAGAAGCCAGGGTTTTATCATTTCACAGACTGAAGCATTTTAAACGCCAGCAGCTCTTGGTGCCGCTGACATCCTCCTCTCTCAGATGGTGCAAGTGGTGTTTATTAATTTTGCCTGTCATCCTCTGTCTGCAAGAAACCATAGGGTTAGTTCTAGTTCATTCTTCTTCTGTTCATTGCCTTGTAAAATTTTTAGGAGAAGGTGATAAAAAGTACATAAGAAATTATCCATTATTTTTTGTAAGCAACTTTGGTTTTATTAGGTGCCTTGCCTAGACAACAATACTGATGGAACCAAGATGAAAATTAAATATTACTGAGGCAAGGGTGGGACGTAACGGGTCTGCTGATTCAGCAGCTCTCTTATAAAGATCACTGGGTTTTTAGGTCAGGCAACTGCATTTTAACCCACAATATTCCTTCTGAAGCTCAGCTGCTGACAAAAAAGATGGTGTTTGAATATGAAAGGAAAGTTTGCTCAATCCGCTTAATAACGAGCACACAAATGCTTTTCCCGACCCCTCACCACAGTGTCCTAACTTTCTTGGAAGCTATTTTTCAAGTTTCTCACTTCCTTCCCTTTCAACTTCATTCTGTAGAGCCACATCCTCAAGGTTATACTGGGAATAATGTAATAACCACACTTTACTAACAGATGTACTTTTCCAAAATCAAATAGACTGTCACAAGAGTAACACCTGAACCGTGCACAAGAGATGTGTATCCAAGTTGTGGCCATCTCTAAAGCCCTTTAGAGAAAATAGCTGCCACAACAAAACAGTCTTCATTAAACCCTAGGTGACATGGGCTTTGTTCGAAGCCTTTTGTTCCCATCAGAAAATAAGACTCAGTTCTGCGTTTGCTTCCTGCAGGGGACTTGGTTCACAGTTCTCTGATTCGGCATGTCCTACTACGGCAATGCTTCTGGGAAGCAAGAGAGAGCCCCTTCTCTGTGCAGCAGCTTCTTCAGACCCTCCAGGAGCTGTTTCGGAGAGTCAGTGTGGAAAACCCAGGCCGGGTGCATCCCAGAGCTTCGGAGCTCACCCTGAGCCTTCTCACAGCCATGTACGACAGGTGAGCATGTGGCGGTGACGCTGTGACCTCAAGGCCGGTGTTGAGTCACCTCTGGTCCCTGACCATGTGTATTGTCTAATAGTGGCTTAAGGTTTGATACGTAAGAAGGCTTGTTTTCCACAAATGTATTACTCATTCGGGAGGGGAATGGAGAAGTACATGTTTATGAGCTTCATTAATATAAATGACCCATGGATAGCAAAAAGGGGGAAAAAATCCACATTACTTATCTCTCACAGAAACTGCCTTCCCTCTAGAGCAGCGTGCTCATCTTTCGCTGGGGCGATTGTAGATCTGTCCATAAGAAAAATGACACTTTTCTCCGGAGGCCCTGGAAACTTCCTTCTTTGCTCATTTCTGTGTAACCAATTATCAGTCTTTGTTTTGTTTCTCAGGTGGAGTAAGGGTGAATAACCTGTGCATGGTTGGCTAACCTGTTGTCTTAGTCTGTTTGGGCTGCTGCAACAAAAACACCATGGACTGGGGCATTAAACAACGCACATTTATTTCTCACAGTTCTGGAGGCTGGAAGTCTAAGGTCAAGGTGCTGGCAGATTTGGTGTCTGGTGGGGACAAGCTTCCTGGTTCACAGAGAACCCTCTTCTCCCTGTGTCCTCACATGGCAGAAGGGTTGAGGGAGCTCTCCAGGGTCTCTTTTGTGAGAGCACTAATCCCATTCATGACGCTCCATCCTTAGGACCTAATCACCTCCCAAAGGCCCCACCTCCAAATCCCGTCAGATTGGGGGTTAGGTTTCAACATATGACTTTCCAGGGGGACACACACATTTAGTCCATTGCAGCTGCAAGCCAGTTTAGACCCTGTCAAAGGCTTGGTTATGCATGCCCAGGAATCAGTGGTGTGAGTGTGTGAGTGAGTGTGTGTGTCTGTGTGTGTGTTTCTCTGGCTCTGGGGTTTACCGTTCTTCCGTCCCACTTCATTGTGTTTCCTTTATGTGGTCTTGACCCAGTAGGCCTCATCCTTTAGAATGGACTTTTTAAAGGTCATAGTAAACATAAAACATTTAGAAAGCACAGAAAAAGAGTAAAGAAGAAGAAACATCACCCAAAAATCTGCCTTCCAGAGGCAAGCACAGTTTAACTGTCTGGCAAATTCCTTACAGGATTTACTTTTCTAGTTTATTATTATTTTTTTATTGAACAAAAAATATATAAACATGTTCTCAAGTTGTTTTTTCATAATTCCAGCCTCCTTCAGCATAAAGCTTTTGAGTGTCATTTCTAACATCAGTGCCCGCCTCTAGCAATCCTCCTGCCCTTGATATGCTGTTCTGTAGGTTTGGAAAGGCACAGCCAGTGGGCGAAGGATGATTAGGCCCCAGTGAGGGCCCGTGAACTGGCGGATTTTTTCACATAAATGTTTGCTCCTTTTGTCTGCCTTCTAGTCCTCGTCTCTGTTGTTTGGTCTCAGACACGTGAGTCCTGAGGGAGTGAGGCTCCTCCTCCTTGAAGACAGGGTATGCCTCTGTGTCCCCAGTGCCTGGTTCAGTGCTCAGCACACAGGAGGCACCCAGTAAATATTTGCTGAACACATGAATGAATGAATGATGAAATATTTTAATCCAATTTCTTAGCCCTGGTAAATTCCAGATAGAGGAAAACAGACCGTGAAAAGCTTGAACTTGTAGCCCCATGTCAGAAACGCCATAAATAGTTTCGGTTTTTAGAAAGCTCTTCACCAAGAGCTTTCCCCGTTCTTGTCTCTGTTGTTGCCACGCAGCACCGGAACCGGCTTTGTCAAGCTCACCCCTGCAGCTGCGGCCCTGATCGCCCTCTCCGGGGACAGCCCACTTACAAAATACAGAGGTAACAGACATGGGGGTGGGAGTGTCTGCAGCGCTGTGGGCAGGTCTCTGACGCATCCTCTTCTCCACTCCTCCCACATGCCGCCACACTGCTCTTGTCCGGCATGTACTCTGCAAGACTTGGCATTTTTCAAGATGTTGTCTATGCTTTCAGTTATTCGTAATTTGGTTATCCCTGATATTTACTTGTGGAGGAGTTATTCAGACACAAGCAGGTATTATTCCTTTAAAGATGGGGACTCTCCTCACATTGCCGTTTACCACCGTCATGGTCTTCATCATCAACGTGTTATCAAGGGGTTGAAATGTGCATGGGTTTTTATTAGTTATCAAACTATCTGGTGTGGGAAGCCTTCAAAATAGCAAGCGAATAATCAAGAAATACAACTTTCCCTTCCATACTCGCAAATGAACTGTTTAGAATTCAAAGCGCGGACTCTTTGAAGCTATATTGCAAGTATTCATTTTAAAGATTTCTTTCCCCCTTGTGTGTCCAGCTCTTTTTCAGCTCTATGCAGGAAACTACAGGGGAGCTAATGATTCTGGGGCATGCATGACTCGAAGGGTTTTGAGAAACCTGCTGGTAGACCTACAGCAGGTAAATCTCTAATACTTAAGAATTCTAAATTTGTCCCAGTTTTATTAGCCACATTGTTATTAAAGAATCTGATTTTTACGGTGTCAATTCTACCTCAACACAGCTCTCTATGCAGCTCCTCCCCTTGCAGCTGCTGCTGTCATCGGAGGATAGGCTGATCCGGGCGATCACTGCCTAACCAGGTTCCCCAACCCAAGCTTCTCCTCTCTCCACCTCCACACGGAAGCCAGCGACTTTTCCAAAATGCAAATGCCACCCTCACACCTAAAATTCTTCATTGGACATTCATGTCTACAGAATAAAGCTTAAACTCAGCATCATAAGAAAAGCTTTCATGATTTGACCCAATCTTTCTATTTTCAAAAAGAGATAAAATCATGATTGTCCCACAAATATAAAATGAACGTGTGTCCAAAAATTTATTTAACTTATTAATTAAAAGAGGGCTCCAATAAGATGTTAACATTAGTTGAAAGAAATATCCAAAGAACAGACAAATGGATAGATTAGGCGTAATAAAATGAATTTGCAGGTGAAGGCAAGGCTGGCTTTTTGGGGAAGGGGAGGGTTGTTCCTCAACTAGGACAGAATTTATTTGTTTGTCTATAGATAAGGATTATTTGCATTTCGATCAGTTACTCACAACTTAACTTTAATTTCTACAGAGTTGTGAAAGAGCCTAGTCAAAGACAACGATGACATCTCTATAGATTCAGATAATCCCCACTGAAAAGCTATCCAGTGGTTTCTTTTGCTTATTCCATCATGTTCAATCTTTCCTTTCACTCCTCATCCTTTTCATTCTTCAATATCAAAATCCTTGCTGTACCCGGCACGCACCAAGCTCTCCATGTCTGACTCACAGAGCTCCATCTACTGCAACACCCCTGCTATCCTTTCTCTTGACAAATGCTGTTCATCTATCAAGATTATTCAAATATTAGCCACCTCCTCACTAAAAGTTCTTATTCCCTGTGCATAACTTTCTTATAGCACTTGTCAAATTTTGTTGCAATTATTACCTATATATATGCTTTCCCCTGCCAGGCCTGGTGGTCTAGTGGTTAAGATTCAGCACTCTCACCCCCATGGCCCGGGTTTGTGTCCCAGTCAGGGAACCACACCACCATCTGTCGGCTGTCATACTGTGATGGCTGCGTGTTGCTGTGATGCTGAAAGCTCTGCAACTGGTATGTCAGATACCAGCAGGGTCACCCATGGTGGACAGGTTTCAGCAGAACTTCCAGACTCAGATAGACTATGGAGAAGGGCTGGGCCACTGATTTTCAAAAAAATTGGTCATGAAATTTACTTATGACCAATAAGGTTATTAACGTGTGCCTGGTGTGTACGCATGGGAGCACACAGTGATGAGTAACTCAAAGGGGTGGTTAGGACTCAGGCTTACATACCATCTGGGGCTGAACAAAGGAAAGGGGACCTGGGCCTCTGGGTGGGGGAGGCAAGTAATAAGA
Organism: Equus asinus; assembly: GCF_041296235.1. Lineage (NCBI taxonomy): Eukaryota > Metazoa > Chordata > Mammalia > Perissodactyla > Equidae > Equus > Equus asinus. Next base: position 140,907,605 of record NC_091793.1, on the reverse strand, counting down.
AGGTGACCAGGAAAAGTATGGTAAACAGGGTTGTTTAGTAAGGTTTGTTACACAGATTTAAGTTGATGCCTTCTCCATTTGATAAAAATTGTTGACAGTCCTCCTCTTCCTGGTAAGGAGAGGGAGACGTCTTCAGCAAATGGAAATTTTCTTTATAAATGTACATGTCCTTTGCAAAAGGAAAATTTGTGCCCTATTTTTAGAACTTTTCCTGCATCTGCAGGTTCTCAATGGCTTTTAGCTCAAAATAATCTATGTCAAAAAGGCATATTTTGGGGTGGCATATTCTGGCACCGTTCAGGACCAAAGATCCCCAACTGGGGATAGTCATGATGGGGCGAGGGGTGAGTAAAGAGGAAGATCATCAAAACTCTAGACAGGGAACATGGTTTGGAAAACCTCATCCAAAATTACCTTCACTTTGACTTGGTCTTCATATTAATACTTTATGTTCTTATTGATCATAATAATTATCTAATTTATTCTGGAAATTCCAAACAATATTTAAGATGTTCATATTTCTTAAATAGAATGATTTTTTTTTTTTTTACAATGTTTAAGGTTAAAACATCTGGGGTAGTTGTTTCAGAGCTGTGCTGGTGGTGGCGGCGCACAGGGACCCCATTGCCATTTTTCTGCTGACTCTCAGGCGTGTCTCAAGGAGCCACCATAGCAGAGGCACTAGCCCAGCAATTCCAGCATCCCAGGACTCAAGCTGGTGGGGAGCCAGGAGAGTGGGAAACTCTCTCCATCCGTTTATGCAGTCAGAGTTGTAAGACTGGAGGGTTTAGGAGGATGTGATGGAAGAACTCGTATTGGGGGCGTTCTCCTTCTCCTATGGGAGTCCTTGTGCTCGCTTCCTGACCACCACAGCTGGCCCCAGGCCGGCAGCCATGAACAGGCCTTAAAAATCTGCCCCTGTTCCAGGCACAGCTGAGGTCGGTGAGCTGCTGAAGTGGCAGCTCCCCACACCGTCTCCTGTCTGCATTAGTCTGCTCCTGAAAAAGCCGTCAGGAAGGTACAGATTTGCATAGCAAATTATCATCCCATTGACTTTTATAAGAACTCAGAGATGGAGTCCCACAGAAAATTCCAGGCCCCAGGTGTGATTCACACCCCCCCCCCTCAAGAATCCTAATTATCATTTCAAGTGGCGTTCTGCTCCTGCCAGCATGCCGTCTAGCCACAGTTAATTCTTCCGTGGAACACCTGAAAGAAATTAGTTAAATGGGCGATTAATCCACAAAATCGTTGTGCACACACTTAAAGCCAAAAATGTGGGTTAAAACCCACTACAAGTGAATTTTCTTTTGACTGGTGTCAAAATCACAGAGCTGGCCAGTCAATCTCCTCTGACCTACTTCCCTTATTTTACAAAAGAGGTTAAACTCCTTCCCCAGAGCTCAAGGACCCCGCCCAGGTAAGTGGGCCAGCTGGTCCACCGGCACTCACAGGCCAGAGTGCGGGGAAGGAGTTATTTTTTCAGACAAAAGCCAAATAATGGAACGAGTAGTTACTTATGTTCAGCTGGTGATGGGGTTATTATCAATTTAAAGCACAAGCCATCTTGTCGCTATTACACAAATGTTTGTTGACTTCTGCCTGGCTAATTGTCGGCAAAGTGGTTCTAAGTGCCACTTTCCTGATTAGAAGAATGTTTATTCGAGTTGATGGACTCAGCAGGGGGGGTCTTTGAAATTACTTCTGAGCTTGCGGGCAATGCCGGCTGACAGCCTGTGCTGTGAAGACATCAGATGTGAAATTAGGACCCGCGAGCAAATGGGCGTAAATGGAGGTGACAGGTACACGTATCTGTGCATATGGATAATCAAAGCCAAGTCCCTGGCCCTCTTGGCACAGTCACAAGGGGTTCTTAGTCCTTATGGTGAAAGATGGAAACCATTGATGGAGGTAGTGTAGATGGAGCCATTGGGACACACATGAGGTTGGGTGTGGCAAAGCCTTGTGAGAACCCCCCAACAGAGTCAGGAGTCCTGGAGGGAGATCTCAATGCTGCAGCTAATTCGCTTTTTTTTTCACCTTGAGCAAAATATCAAATTTCACCACCACTTGCTTTAAACAAGAATAATGATTACTGCCCTAGCTCAGAAATTGACATTTGTTAAAATGAGATGATGTGAAAGTGTTTGAAAACATTTTCCTTAAAACTACTCCGACCTTGAATACAGTATCGTCATCACATGTGATCCAGAGGTCACCTTGGAAAGGAAAGGTTAAAACAATTTGCCTGGGGTCGTGAGAAGAGAAACAATGGAAGCACCCCTGTACCGCCCTGTTCCCAGACTTCCCTCTCCCGCCCTACTTTCCCCGCTTGTGTGTTCATTGTCTCTGTTCATGCATCGCACAAAACCCACAGATATCTTGTCAGCTTGGATTGAGCCAGTTCACCCAGCCTCAGACACCAAATACTGGTGACTCCGTGCTGTAGGCACCGCCACTCGGGCATGCTGATTCCCATGGCCATGTATTTCTGCATTTTCTAACAGCTGACCTGGGGTTTCTTGCCTCCTGCAGATCCCAACTGTAGTGGGGGAGAGTCGTGTCCCGTGCTCTGTGGAAAGCGCTGTACGTGGCTGTTTCCAAGAGGTGAGTGTCATGGGGATGTCCCCGGAGTTGGTGGCAGACACGTTTGCTGACTGATTTAAGTTGCAGACCTCTTACTCCACACAGCATCCCAGACAACCTGATTTAGGAGGGGGATTGGCCTCTGGCTTTTCATATGATAAACTTCTTTGGTAGAGCTGATGCAAACAGAGCCGGAAAGGAAGGTGAAAGTACATTGTCATCTACACTAGAAACCAAGGTCGTGCTTAGAAACACATCTAAGGGTGCCACTGTTTCCCAGGTGTTGAACCCAGCAATCAAAGAGGAGAAATTCCTGTCCTGGTTACAGGCTGAGCCTCCCATCCTCCAGTGGCTGCCGACCTGCCACCGACTGTCAGCCACTGAAATGGTCACTCGCCCTGCTCGGTGTGGGATCTGTAGGGACTTCCCGATCACCGGGCTGAGGTACGGTCCCTCTTCAGTATTACTCAGGCAGTCACCCTCCAAATGGGTCGAGCTGGAGCTGTGTCTCTCCAGATCTGGTATCCTTCTCACACATCCAGAGCTCAGTTGATATTTTTGGGTCAGTAATTTTCTGTATGAGGGATTCTGGTCGATACTAAATTATATTTTATCTTCTGTAATTAATGGAATATTAAATTCTTCCATTGACACAGTCTGACCAGCAGACATTTTTCATTCCTCTAAGAGGAAAAAAGCTTTTCTTTTGTTACAAAAATCCTTTTAAATATTTTGGAACCATTTATAAGAATTACAATAATAATAATAGCTTACATTTAGTAACTGTTAAACAAGTGTTAGGCTGAGTGGTTCAGACAGATCGTTTCATTTATGACTTGTTACAATCCTATATAAAAGGTGGTATAAGTATCGCTAATTTGCAGAGAAGCTAAATAACTTGCTTAAATTCACACGGTCAGCAAGTGGCGGAGGCTGGGGTCTGAATTCAGCGTCCCTGCCTACGGCCATGATGCTCAGCTGCCTCCCTGTGCAGACGACTGAGAACCTTCCTTGGACCCAAAGGGAAGATCAGGTGTCACGGGAGCAGCTCACGCCCAGTCTGCTCTCCATGTGGAGGAAAGGGCAGATCTGAAAGCTGGGTTTGGAGGTGGGAGACTCAGATCTTTCCACTGCTTTGAGGATGACAGTCAAAAGCCATCGTAGGCAGGAAGAGGGCAAAGGCTTGACCTTCTAGAGTAAGAAAAGGTACAAAGGCCACAGATTGTTCCGAAGCCCAGTGTCTGATTTTAGCAGGATGTGTCGCATTTATGCCCTGGAATAGCCATGTGAGGTTGAGATGAGGTTGGGGAAAACTTGGTTCTCTGTTGGTAAACGCATCAACAACAGACCGAGCTCATTACCCACCAACACCCTTTCTCATACACCTGTGGGTGGTTTCAGCACGTGGAGGAGCTAAGGCAAGGTCAGGGTCCGCGTGTGGTCCTAGGGAGTCAGCTGCACCCACACTGCAAGGCTGGACCAACCAGTCGGTAAGGGGGGCTCATCAAATAATCCTTGTAAAAATACTTTGTAAAAAGTGAACGTCTTCCCAATTATGCAGGCTGAATATTTTTCAAAGCTCTGTAAAAACAAGAAGGCGGGGCTTACCAGCCCCACTTTCCTCGTGAAGAAACCAAGTCATTATTTAATTTCATTCAACTAATGTTTATTGAAAACCGACCACGTACCAGGAATCCTCCAGGACAAGGAGCTTCCGTTTCCACCCCACGGTCACTACTAATGGTGGAGTGTGGATTGGGGCTCAAGCCTCCTGCCTGGGGGTCGATCGTAGTGGTTAAAACAGCCAGCTCTCCATTCATTCAGTGTCCCTGGGCTCAAAGCCGACTTCTACCACTTACTAAGTAGTCGTATAACTTTGTGCAAGTTGCTTAAACTGATTCAGTTTCTTGATTTGTACAATGAGGATAATAGAATACCTTCCCTTAAAGAACTTCCGTGAGGATTAACTGTGTCACAGGGGCACAATGCCCACCTCGCAGTAAGTGCTCAAAAACGCCAGCCGCTATTAGTCATTCAACAGCATTTATTCGTATCTGCCACGGGACTGGGTGTCGGGGTCAAAGCAAGGAACAAGGGCAGCCGGAGGCTGGTCTCACAGAGCCGATGTTCTGCTCTGGCTTCAGACAACTGCAGTAAGAAGACCTCTGCCATCTGGCCTTGGGGCCACGCCAAGCTCTCTTCCTCTGTTCTTTGGAGTGGCCAGCAGGTGTGGCACATTGCCACGCTCTGACCCTTCCTCACTCCAGCCTCCTCACCTTCTCCTCCTCTTTACCTGGATTGCCTGCACTTCCCCCTCCAGCCCAGCGTTCTAGGCTTAGCGTAAGTCTCTCTTCACCCCGAAACCTTTTCAGACCATGCCAGCCCACAGGGGTCTCCCTCCCTCTCTCCTAGGGCACTTATTTTCCATGCCTCTCATTTGGCACTTAATCACATCTTACCTAACTTTGCTGGTTAGCACTTCAAGCTTCCACATCATCTCTTTGTAGCAAGATAAGAAATTTGAAGAGCACAGAGATCTTGCCATATTTCCCTTTTTGTACCTTTTAAGAGGGAGGGTGAAAACTCAGATGGTCACAGGAGCAAGGCAAGCAGTGTAAACGAGGGAGGGGCCAGGGGGAACTGTGGCAAATGGAGGAGTGTATCTCCCATCCAGAAGGAGGAGCTGCCACTTTGCCCTCCAATTGCTCCCACTGATGAGGAAGACACAGTTTTGTGCTACCTACAGCGCAGTTGGAGAAGAGAATTAAAATATCGGAAAAAACGTATGGGTCCCTTATACTTTTCAGATGATATGATCCCACTCACCTTGAAAAGTTACTAATTCACGACTACGAGTTCTCACAGTGTTCTCCCTGAATGTTACGAAACACCCCTCCTTACCAGAGGGTCCCGAGTCCCTGCTCTCCTCCAACCACAGGAGATTCCAGGTTGTGAGTCTGCAAGGGCGATGTGTTAAGAAACTTGGTGTGGCTGTCACTCAGTTTTGGCTGGAGAGGAACTCCCCTCTTCCACTTTATTCGTTCCTACATACAGATTTCTGGAAAGTGACACAAGTTTATTTTAGATTCTCTGCCTATGGTTTTATTTTCCCCAATACCACAGAGGAATGCAGCTCCAATATTATCATATCTCACGAATTTTTAAGAGAAGCCAGAATTTAAACTTTATTGAAATCTTCCAGTTTTTTTTTAAGTTGAGAACTAAATTCAAAATATTTGATAGCATTGTGTGGCTACACAAGATGTGGCTGCAGACTGAAGGGTCCGTCCTAAGGGTTGTAGGCCACGTTACCCTGCATATAGAAAGCATCTGGTATTTTGGGGGATGACTCAGACTTCTATACCATAGTTTATTGCTTTAAACTATATTAACATAATGCCATATTATTAAAGATGCAATCAGAAGGTCTCTTTGATTAAATGAACACATCAGATTCATTTAATATCCCTGTAAAGTCTGGGAGAAACTTTATGCTCACTTGATACTGAGACATCTCCTGGATTTTGGGGACACTCGTTCACCACCTGAATGTTGTTCTTTGCTCGCCTACTGGTAGTGATGTAAGCTGTACCTCTGCTTCAATCGGCAGATACCGCTGTCTGAAGTGTCTCAACTTCAACATCTGTCAGGTGTGTTTCTTATCTGGTCTTCACACAAAGGCCCACCCTGTGACGGAGCCCCGTGTCCAGGTAACATCTGAAGCGACGTGCCAGCTATTCATGAATCAGCATAAGATACTGCGGTCAAACAACTTTCCCTCCAGTAAATCCACAGATTCTGCTCTTTTCACATGTTACGATATTTAAGACTAAGGAAGTGGCAAACTCAACCATAAGCATTTCTCAATATAAATATGCTTTTTTTTACTTTATAGATTTTAATAAAAGCCTTTGAGGACAAGAAAAGGCCAAATGAGTCCAATCTGAAGCCATCGACCCCACACGGAGGGAGGCAAGAGGCATTGGAAATGGCTACAGATTAAAAAGAAAAGCCTCTGGTTTCATAAAAATGATGGAACAAGGTTTCTAGTTGCTAGTACATTTTTGGAGAAGTTTTTGGGTCTTTTTTTAACATGTCTTTTCCTGAGCCCTAAAAAGAAAGATCGCCATCTCAGCTTTTTTTTTTTCACTTCTTCTCCCCAAAGGCCCCAGTACATAGTTGTATATTCTAGTTGCAGGTCCTTCTGGTTGTGGCATGTGGGACGCCGGCTCAGCATGGCCTGATGAGCGGTGCCATGTCTGCGCCCAGGATCCAAACCCTGGGCCACCCAAGTGGAGGGCGAGAACTTAACCACTCGGCCACGGGGCCGGCCCGTCCATCTCAGTTTTGACTCATAGAGAATAAAGCTAAGACTTCATGGTTGCCTTTGAAATGTTTTTTAAAGAAAATTATAAATAATTAGCAAGAGAATTCAGCTCTTTTTAAGAAGTATGAGAAACAGGATAGTAGGAAAATTTTAAGCAAAGAGCACTTAAATCTTCCCGGAAAGCACACTTTGTTGTCATGACTAAGTTCTTGTGGTCACTTTCTCCGTGATTCGCCCTCCAACACCATGATAGTGAGGGATGCTGACTAACGGCCTTCACAACGACAGTTTTCCCTCATGAATGGCCCACAAAAGTCAAGTGCCTGGACCTTGCCAAATTATTTCCAGTGGGCGTTGCTGTACTAAACTTTGTTAGCCCAGACCCTCGGGTTCACTGCCTGGGATCTTCCTGTTTGTAAAACCCTGCGGAGAACCAGGGCTTATCGATGTTAGACTGACACCGTGTGGGCACTTGGCTATTACACTTTAGATTTCAAGGGCTGAAAATGCTTTCATAAAACACCTCCTTCCTCTGTTTGCTTTCAGCAGAGGTTCTTAAGGTGGGGTGGCTGGCTGCACTTCAGGGGGTCTGTGAATCCACTGAAATTTCACACAGAAGTGAACGTAGGAGCATTGTCCTGGAGACAGATCTGCGAGTGAGCATCGATTCTCAGAGGCGTCCACAGCCCTGAATGTCAGCAGCCACAGACACAGTGCTCCTTCACAGCCCCTTCTAGCTGTTGGATTCCACGTGATTGGGTTGCTCCAAGGAGCAGGAGTTACTGTGGCAGTCGGGGGGCATTTAATTTGGAAACACGCTGTGTATGTGTATAGAGGGAGAATGTGAAGCAATTCAGGTAGTAAGGAGGGGAGATGATTTTTCTGAGGACATAAAAGTCAGCGAAATAATTCCAGAAACTTTCATGGTGGCGAGTCCGCCCAAGCAGGGAAAGAAGACTCTGTTTAGACTGACCTGTCACCCTTTAACGTTGGCCACTCCAGCAGGTGTCAGCAAAGGAGGGCACAAAACTGGTGCTCAGGCCCCTGAGACACAACCTGATCCCAGGGCGCTGGAGGAGGCTGTGGCTGCTGGACCGCGTGAACCCGAAGGACGTGGCTGAGCAGGCCCAGGCCAGGTGAGCGTCTGAGGAACCATCCCGCAGAGGGGTGGCCGGGGCCTGGGCACTGGGCTCTGCGGCCCCCATAGGCATGCGCAGCAGCGTCCATGGTGCTGATGCTCCGAAAGAAGGCAGGAGGTGAGGGTGTGGGGGATTAAGATGCTTTTCCCTCTAGAAACAACCTCAAATTTTAAGGTAGAATAAGAAGCAAAAATGCCCCATCCAGTCATTAAAACTATTCCAACTAAAGGCATCAGACAGACACAGGAGATTTTGAATATTAGACTATTTCAATAACTTTGTTCTGCATCTTTCATTTTTGTTGGTTTGCTTTTGAAAGCCTAATTCAGAATTAATACTTTATTTTAAAAAAAGGAAAAGAAAGACATTCAGTGTCCCCTCACTCACAGATGAGTGTGCTCACGGTTTAGTATTCTCAAAACTGGAATTACAGTACGGACAAGATTGTTCCTTCTTCTTTTCATCTACATTAAATGGAGAGCATTTCCCAAGTCATTAGCTTCCAAAATATCATTTTTAATGGCCTCGTTCTCTTCTTTATAAGGAAGTGCCATAATTCACAGCAATCCCTTATCGTTGAACATTTTGGTTATTTTCAAATTTTGCCCCCGAAAATTCTGTTGTCAACATCTCTATACATGCATATTCCTATATTTTTAACATTTTATTAAGATAAGTTCACTTAAGTAAAGTCATTGGCTCAAAAGTTGTGAATTTTGTCAATCCTCACAATTCAGAATGCCCATTTGTGCTCCGGAGGCTTATCCCGAAACACAGCCCACTCCTGGCCCATGAGCTCACCCATCGCACCCTGACCACAGCCTAACGAGGATGTTACAAAGTCTTCGTGACCTTAGCTTTTGAAGTAACCACTTCTCCACAATTTAAAATTGCAGAAGGTAAAGGAAAGAGATACTGTTTCCTTGCGCTTATGATCATCCAACCTTTAGGAGGAAAAAAACCAGAATTATTCGTTCACTCTCATTTTATCTACTGGGAGTATAAGAATAGACTGGTTTAAATTGGATTGGTATTCATTTATTAATTTCTTTTGTAGTTCTCTAATCTTTTCTTAGATATCCGCCAGCATATTTCCATCTCCATGCCAGACCCTATTTCTGTGGTCATTTTGTCACTTTACAATTTGGTGTTTATGCATGGCTTGACTCCCCACCTCCTAAAGACTTGCAAAAGGTCTTTGCTCAGATGTCAGCTCATCCCTGAGGCCTTTCCTGACCAGCCACGGGACAGTCAGCCCCGTCCCCCACCCCACTCTCAATCCTCCTCCCTTGCTTTGTTTTTCTTCAAAGCGTTTCATCTGCTTCTGACATCCTATATATTTTGCTTTTATTTATTTATTTATTTTTGGCTAAAATGTAAGCCCCATGGGTGAAGGGACATTTTATTGTTTCCAGTTCTATTTCCAGAATCTATAACAAAGTCTGAATATGATAAATGCTCAGTGAATGTTCACTGATTGACTGACTGAGTGACTAATAAGATGGGTGGGTGCATGATGGAGGGGTTGTTGGGTGGAGAGACAAGGTGGATTGTGAGCTATTTTAGAATGGAGCAGGAAAGGGCACCACAGGGAGTCATGATCCAGTGTGGGAAGAAGGTAGTGAAGTTTGAGCCTGGGACAGAGAGAGATGGAAGCCTTGTCCTCAGCCAACTGTGTGTGTGGCTCTGGGGAAGTCACTTCATGTTTTTGTGACTCAGTTTCTTCACCTGATGACAGGGATAACCTGTGCTTCCTACTCCCAGAGTAGCATCTGTGGAGATAAGAAGAGGAAAGGGGATTGCACGAGCTACGCGAGGCTAAGCGTTCTTTAAATGTCAGTGTGTTATGGTCTGTCCACCTGAGTACAATAGAATTGTTCCCAGAGTTACATAAAATTCTTATGTAATAACTTTCAGTTTAGCCTAGATATTGATGGGCTCAGAAGTTCTGACTAGTGGCTGGTCTAGGAGAAATGAATGTGGAATATTCCTATTTTACAATGTGATAATAGGCAAAAACGCATCCTTGAGATGTATTAAGTTGGCACATTAGTACTGACCATCTTCTAAGAGATCAATGGCTATTGCCAAGTAGAAATATGGAATTCATTCCTTGATTCAGTGAACATTCTGCCTGGTAATGAGCCTCCTCCCTTTTGAAGTGGAGTCACTTACTTTACATACGGTAGTTCCCACTGAAGATATTTTCATTTACAAAAATGTAATTGAAAGCTAGGTGCCAAATGTCAACACTGTTATTACATATTTTGGGAAGTTCTTGCAAATATAATAAAAAAGAAAATTAAAACAGTAAAAAAGAATAGAATTACCTCCATTTACTGCTAATATGATCACAAATCCCCAAGAAAGTTCAAATTACTATATCAAAAACTGCTAGAATTAATAGGCTTCAAATGGTGGAAAATAAAATACATATGCACAAATTAATAGCTCTTTACAGCAATAACCAGCTAGAAATTTTATAAAAATCTCGTTCACAATACCCATAAAATTTTTTTTTAAAAAACTAGGAAAAATAGCTTAACCAAAAAGATACAAGACCCATATAAAAAAACTGTAATAGTTCACTGAGTACAGAAAATAAGACCTGAACAAAAGAGAAATATTGCCAAATTCCTGAAAGAGAAGACACTAGCGTAAGAATGTACATGCTCCAGAGATGAACAGTTGATCCTCATTATTCACAAATTCCATAATTATGAACTCACCTACCCGTGAAAACCTATTTGCAACCCCAAATCCCTACTTGTACATTTATTCTTCCAGCGTGTCTTCAAAATTATTTTATCCTGTTTAAAAAACATTGCGACTCTCTTTGGGAATGCATTGAATTTAAATACAGTCGATTCTCATTATTCGTGGTCCTTAGGCTCCATGCAGTCACTGTGGACACTGAATTCGTGAACCTGAATGTGCTTTCTTGGTCATCTGCAGACGTGCACAGGGCAGCAAAAAGTTTGAGTTGCTTGATGCGCAGCTGGGGTCGAACTGAGAGATGCTCTGCCTTCTTGTTTCAGCTCATTCTGTAAACACGTGTCCTTTTCACAGCCTGTTTTGTGCCGTGTTTTCCACATCTTTGTGCTTTTTGTTGATGATTTCACTATTGCAAACACAGTGCTGAAAAGCTGTCTGTGTTCTTCACTGCATGAAGACTGCGATGGGCCTTAAAGAGAAAATCCATGTGTTAGGAAAGCTCCGTTCAAGCATGAGTTACTGTGCTGTTGGCCATGAGTTCAAGGGGAATGAATCAACAATAGATATTAAATAAGATGTCTTTAAACAGAAACACACGTAAAACAAGGTTGTGTATTGATCAGTTGGCGAAAACATGACCAGAGACTGCAGGAACCCACCTCTGTGTTTCCCTGGGAGCACTAGTTCAGGTTCACGAATTCAGTGTCCACAGTGACTGCATGGAGCCTAAGGACCACGAATAATGAGAATCGACTGTATTTAAATTCAATGCATTCCCAAAGAGAGTCGCAATGTTTTTTAAACAGGATAAAATAATTTTGAAGACACGCTGGAAGAATAAATGTACAAGAGTGTTTAAGGTTATGAAATTAAAGAAGAGTGAAAGGGGATGTTCCTCAACAGATATTCAAACTTACTGGAACTAAAAAAAAAAAGACTTACTGGATAGCTGCTATGACTGAGTATAAAAAAGGAAGGGACATGTAGGTCTGAGGACGAGAATTCAAAATTTAGTTATTGATCCAAATATAAACAGGAACCTAACATAAGACAAAGGTGGCATCTCAGTTCAATGGAAAAGGATGCATAATTGGCTATCCATCTGAGAGAAAACAAAACTGGCCCTTATTTCACCCCATATACTACAATAAATTACAAATTGATTGAAATTTAAATGTTAAAAGAAATTAAAACAAAAATACTATAAAAATTTAGGACACCTGGGGTTTAAGGAGACCTTCCTAACAAGACAGAAAATCAGGAACCATGAAGCAACAGACGCATAGGTGTTCGCTACAACGAGCAGGTTTAACACCTTCCCATGGTCAATGACATCATCAACAAATGAAAAGATAAGCCTTAGACTTAGAAAAATATTTTCATAATAACACAAACTGTGCTGTACAAAGGACTCCTGCAAGTTGATAAGAAAAACTCAGAAGAAAGAGAAGAACAAGAACAAGATGGAGGAGGAGGAGATGAGGAAGAAGAAAATGAGGAAGTGGAGGAGGAGAGGGTAAGGAGGAAAATATACCCATATACAAACAGGCAGTCACAGGAGAGGAATTCCAGACAGCCGCTAAACACACAAAAATATGCTCCACCTCACTAGTGATTAAAAAAATGCAAATTTGGTGCCAGCCCGGTGGCTGAGTGGTTAAGTTCACGTGCTCCGCTTCGGCGGCCCCCAGTTTCACTGGTCTGGATCCTGGATGCGGACATGGCACGGCTCATCAGGCTATGGTGAGGCAGTGTCCCACATGCCACAACTGGAAGGACCCACAACTAAAATATACAAGTATGTACCGGGGGGATTCGGGGAGAAAAAGGGGAAAAAAGAAAGATTGGCAAGAGTTGTTAGCTCAAGTGCCAGTCTTTAAAAAAAAAAAAACGAAAAATGCAAATTAAAGGAACATGAGCTATCACCCTTTTATTTATCAGAATGGCAAGGATTCAATGAATAACAACACCCAGTGCTGGTGAATATGGAAGAAAACAGGAGCTCTCGAAACCTGGCAGAAGTGCAAAAGGCTACAGACTTTTCAGAAAATAACCAAAAAATATTTGTGCATTTATTTATTCAATAAACTGTTCTAGGCACTTGGGACATACCAGTGAACAAAAGAGACCAAGATCTCTGCCCTCATGGAGCTTTCATTCTAGGAGGGGGACCAAACTATGAGAAATAGGCATGCAAGTGAATTACATGGTATATTAGAAGTTGTAAGTTCTAGAGTAAAAGAAAAAAAGGAGAGCAGAAAAAGACACCAAGACCTGGAGGGAGCGTTGGTAGCAAACTTAAATAGGGCCGTCATGGGGATGTCAGTGAGAGGCAGTATTTGAACAAAACCTTGAAGGAGGTGAAGGTGTGAGTCACACAGGGGTCTGAGAAAAGCTGAAGGCAGGTTGAGGAGACAGCCCGCTCAAGCAGAGCATACCGGGCAGGTCCAGAGAAGAGCAAGGGGGCCAGAGTGGCTGAATGGAATGGAGGAGGAGATGCTGAGAATAGACTAAAGGGACAGGAGTAGAAACGAGGTTAAATATTTTTCTAAATTGTCTTCTAATGTTTCTATTTTGAATTTTTAATTTAAATTTTCAATCCATTTGGAATTTATTTTAGTGGGGGTCTAGGTTTGCTTTCTTTCAGATGGATAGTCAATTATGCATCTTTTTTCCACTTAATTAAAATATCAACTTTTCACCTATTAGGTTTCCTTATATACTTGGATCAACTAATAGAATTGATGTTCTCATCCTCAGATCTAGGGGTTCTTGTGTCTATAGGAAATATACTGTCACGGTGGTGCGACAGTAAGTAGAAGGATGAAGTTGCTGTCATCTGAAACAGGGGTAGCTGTGGTGGAGCAGGGCTGTGGGGGAAGATCAGCAGTTCGGTCCGGGACACATTGAGATCGAGACGTCTCTTAGACATCCACGTGGAGAGGTTGAGTAGTCAGTTGACTGTTCGTGCCTGGAATTTAGGAGAAAGTCTACTGGAGATACAAATTTGGGAATTGTTGACATATGTGGCTTTCAAAGCCTTGAGATGAGTGAGATCACCAAAGAGAGAGGGTAGACAGAGAAGAGTGAAGAACGGAGTCCTGTGTCCTGGGACACCCACTTTACAAAGTTGGGTAGAAGAAGAAAAACCAGAAAAGGAGACAGAAAGTAAGGAGTGAGGTGGCAGAAAAACCAAGAAAATGAGAACTCCTGGAAGACAGGTAGAGAAAGTGTTTCAAGGAGGAGGACGTGGTCTGCCGCGTCAAATGCTGCTGCTGGGTCAAGTAAGAATTGACCTTAGGATTTAGCAATGAGGAAACCATTGATGCCCTCAAAAAGAGCATCGTAGGACTGCAGTAGTAGAAAAAATCAGACTGGAAGCAGTTTAGGAGAGAATGAGAGCTGAGGAACTGAAGATACCAAGCAAAAAAATTCTTGGTAGGATTTTTTACTGTAGAGGGAGCAAAGAGACAATGTAGGTGGTGGAGTGACTAAGTTAAGAGAATGTTTTGTTATGACAGCATGTTTGTGTTCTGAGGGGAATGAGCCTGTAGAGAGAAAACTTGACGATCTGGTGCAAGACAGAGAACGGTTGCAGCAATGCGATTCAGCAGCCAAGTGGCGATGGGATCTCGTGCACATGTGGGGGGATTGGCTGTAGAAGAGTGGAGTCTACTAAACATAAAAATATGCGGAAGATTTGGCCCTTCATCTATTTTTGGAACTCTGTCCTATAGCAACAAGCGAGCCTCTACAGAGTCAGTGAGGACGCACAGCGAAGCCCTGGCGGGCGGGGCAGTGAACCAGAGGCAGGAAGGGTACCCCCGGTAGAAAAGGGTGGAGCACATGATACAGACAGAACAGAATGAGACCACCACAGAGCAAAGTTTAGCACCCAGCTGTTACACTAGAGGGCGTTCATCGTCATACATTAGGAGGAAAGGACAAGTGGCACAATAATATGTATGAGAGGATGCCATTTCTGCCTCAAAAACAGATTCAATATGTATTTTGATGTTTTTCAATACTTCCATGAGTACAAAAAATGGTGTAAACAACCCAAGCCACTAAAATGACCTCAGATGGGGTAGGAATAGAGTGGTCACTCAGAAGATGTGTGACAAAGAAGTTATGGGTTACCCTGTTTTTCTACCACAGAATGCCCATCCTTAAACACAAAATTGAACACAAAAAAATTGAAGTGTGTCACAGAATAATCACTTCTTTCCCTGTACTCTCCTTGCATTCTGCAGAAATAATCACATTATGTCAAAAGGGATTGTATATTTGTCTATTCATCAGATGTGAAGGCTCTGTGAGCAGGGAGTTCTCTGCTTTTTCTAAAAAAGAACCTTTTTATCTGCAATAACTCAATTTAGTAAGATGCTTTAAAATAGTTTTTGAATAAAAGAATGAAACTAAATGGATTTGTATAAAATGGAATATGCCTGACCTTAAACTGGTCTTCTCCATTCTATGTTCTTTCGGATATGACATCATAAGCACACATCTGCGCTTAGAAAACCCCTGGTGTCTGACCTGGACGAGCTGACCCAGGGATTTTCTGCAGTCATCCTTGAATTTCTGTACGTTCTCATTTCTAAGTTGTCAAGATGGAGGGGAAGTGGAATTTTCATTCCTGTTATTGGCTATCAACTCCATAGTGGGAAAAGATTACAGAGAAAAAAGTTGGGCTAGTTTATTGCTATTTTTTTGGACATTAAATTTCACATCTAATTGAACATTTTCTAGAAAGACTTACCTCAGTGGCATAACTGGTAACTAAAAAGTCTACTTTATACCAGGCTCTCCATTCAGTACAAGGCCTCCAAAGTGCCAGTGTGTAGAAGTCCAGCAGAACCAGTGGGAACAGCGGCCACAGGGGCCTCCAAACCAGTATCTCAAAGGGCAGCTGAGGCTCAGCAAATGGCAGACAGAAGCCCTCGTCATCCAGTGAGTTGGGAACAGAAGGGACCTGTGGATGAGACACGACTGACTCAGACTGCTCTGTCGTGGTGCAGGGAGATTCGAACCTTCCTTAGTTTGGGGAATATTTTCAAGGCGTTAATATGAAGAAGGAAAAATCTGGGAACATATCTTTTACAATAACTTGTTATCTTCAATCATAAAGTGCTACATATTTATTATAGAAAATTTGGAAAAGTCAGAAAGGAGCAAAGAACAAATTTAAAATGACAACCAATCCATGACATAACCATTGTTAATATTTTGGTGTACTTCCTTCTCTGCGAACATTTTTAATATAGTTTACATTATACCACAAAATTTATTGATTAAATTGCTCCATATCAATGTAAGTTATATTGTGAGCACCTTCCATTGCCATTAGTCTTCAAAATCATCTTAATGGTTATGCAATTTTTATTTAAATGAATGTAACATTTATTTAACCCCTCGTCTGTTGTTGGATGTTTGGGTTATTTCCAATTTTTGCTATAATTTAAAATTTTACTATTGAAATCCTTGTACATTATTCATTGTGCATGGTTCCCCAATTATTTCATTAGGATATATTTCTTAGACTGGAATCACTAGAATGAGAAGTGGGAACGTTATTAAGATTCTGTACTTACTGCAAAATTGCTGTTTAGAAGGGATCTGCCAAATTACCCTCCCAGTGAACTCCAGAAGCTCTCTCACTTGATCCTTGCTAATGTTGACTATTACCATATTTTAAATCTCATTAATTTTGTGAGCAGAATATATTTATTTGCCTTAATTTTCATTTCCATGATTGCATGGGATGAAACTTCTCTCCCACATAGTTTAGAAGGCAGTTGTACTTTCTCTCCTGTCAGCGCCCTTGGTCCATTTTTACTGACGCATCAGTTTGATTTGTTAACGTACTTGAACCTTTAAATGTTAACTACAGGAAACCTTTCTTCATAGTTATTTCCTTTTAGTCTTATTTATAGTATGACCTCCTATATAGACGTTTTCAATTCTTAGGAAAACACTATCAATCTTCTGCTTTCTGACTTCTTACACAGTTTTACACTTAGAAAATTTTCTCCATTAAGAAATCAAATGATTCTTGAGCTCTCTCTGTTTTAATGTGGTTTGATTGTTTTCAACATTTAACGTTTAAATCTCCTGGCTTTTGTTTCAATGCACTTTAGAACGGGACAGTATTCCCCCTCTCCCACTTTTTACTTCAAATAAATCTTTTCCTTTCTTATTTCTGTGTAGTGTTTCCTTTAGTATATGCTATAATTTTCACCACTTTAGAGTGTTTTACTGCTATCTATTCAGCTCAATGGCCTTTTTACAAAATTTTAGTAATTAATTTATTATTTTTTATTAATTGCAATAACATTGGATTATAACATTATATAGCTTTCAGATGTACATCGTAATACATTTTGAATTCTGTGTAGATTACATCATGTTCCCCACCCAAAAACTAATTATAGTCCATCACTTCACTTGTGAGCCTAATCACCCTTTTGCCCTCCCCGCCTTTCCCTTTGGTAACCACCAATCCAATCTCTGTTGCCTTACGTGTGTTTGTCGTTGTTTTTATTCTCTACTTATGAGTGAGATCATACAATATTTGACTTTCTCCCTCTGACTTATTTCACTCAGCATGATACCCTCAAGGCCCATCCATGTTGTCACAAATGGCCAGATTTCATCATTTCTTATGGCTGAGTAGTATTCCATTGTGTATATATACCACATCTTCTTTATCCATTCGTCCCTTGATGGGCACCTAGATTGCTTCCAAGTCTTGGCTATTGTGTATAATGCTGCAGTGAACATAGGGGTGCAAGTATCTTTATGCCTTTGCATTTTCAAGTTCTTTGGATAAATACCCAGCAGTGGGATAGCTGGATCATATGGTAGATCTATTCTTAATTTTTTTGAGGAAACGCCATACTGCTTTCCATAGTGGCTGCACCAGTTTGCACTCCCACGAGCAGTGTACGAGGCTTCCCTTCTCTCCACATCCTCTCCAACATTTGTTGTTTCCTTTCTTGTTGATTATAGCCATTCTGACCAGAGTGAGGTGATACCTCATTGTAGTTTTCGATTTGCTTTTCCTTGATAGCTAATGATGTTGAGCATCTTTTCATGTGCCTGTTGGCCATCGGTATATCTTCTTTGGAGAAATCTCTGTTCAGCTCTTTTGCCCGTTTTATAATTGGGTTGTTGGCTTTTTTGTTGAGATGTATGAGTTCTTTGTATATTTTGGATATTAACCCCTTGTCTGATATATGGTTTGCAAATATCTCCTCCCAATTGTTAGGTTGTCTTTTCGTTTTGTTGATGGTTTCCTTTGCAGTGCAGAAGCTTTTTAGTTTGATGTAGTCCCATTTGTTCATTTTTTCTTTTGTTTCCCTTGCCCGGTCAGACATGGTACTTGAAAATATGCTGCTCAGACCAATGTCATAGAGCATACTGCCTATGTTTTCTTCTAGAAGTTTCATGGTGTCAGGTCTTAGCTCAATGGCTTTTAGTTTTGTTTTTACATGAGAATATTGTTTGAATTATTCTAGCTTTATGATACCCATTAACATATTATAGAACAAGTTTTCTCTTTGAACTTAATTTCTTTATGATCTTTGATACCATCAATTTAACTCATATGGGGTCATTCACAAAGTAACCCAAAGTGGATAGTTTTCTTTTTTGTTTGTTTTTTTCTATTGAGGTACAGTTGACGTATAACATTATATTAGTTTCAGGTGTACGGTATAATGACTCGATGTTTGTATATATTGCCACATGATCACATAGTAAGTCTATTTAACATCCATCACTACCCATAGCTACAAATCTTTTTCTTGTGGTGAAAACTTTGAAGATCTATTCTCTTAGCAACTTTCAAATACACAATACAGTATTACTAACTATAGTCACCATGCTACACATTACATCCCCAAGACTTATTTATTTTTTAACAGAAAGTTTGTACCTTTTGACCTCTTTCACTCATTTCCCCCACCCCCCACCCCCCACCTCTGGCAACCACTAACCTCTCCTCTGTATCTGTTTTTTTAGATTCTACATACAAGTGAGATCATATTCTCTTTCTCCATCTGACTTATTTCACCTAGCATAATGCCCTCAAGTTTCATCCATGTTGTCTCAAATGGCAAGACTTCGTTCTTTTTTATGGCAGAACAATAGTCCATTGTACATATTTGTACCACATCTTCTCTATCCACTAATCCATCGTTGGATGCTGAGGTTGCTTCCATGTCTCAGCTACCGTAAATAGTGCAGCTGTGAATGTGGGGGTGCACATGGCTAATCAAGTTAGTGTCTTCATTTCCTTCAGATAAATACCCAGAGGTAGGATGGCTGGATCATATGGTAGTTCTATTTTTAGCTTTTTGAGGAATCTCCATACTCTTTTTCATAGCAGCTGCACCAATTTGCATCCCTACCAACAATGCACAAGTGTTCCCTTTTCTCCACATCCTCACCAACACTTGTTATCTCTTGTCTTTTAGGTAATAGCCATTCTAACATGTGTGAGGTGATATCTCATTGTGGTTTTGACTCACATTTCCGTTATGATTAGCGATGTTGAGCATCTTTTCATGTAACTGTTGGCCATTTATATGTCTTCTGTGTAAAAATGTCTATTCAGATCTTCTGTTCATTTTGTGTGTGTGTGTGTGTGTGAGGAAGATTGGCCCTGAGCTAACATCTGTGCCAATCTTATTCTATTTTATGTGGTATGCTGCCACAGTGTGGCTTGACGAGTGGTGCTAGGTCTGTGCCCGGGATCCGAACCTGGGAACCCCAGGCTGCCAAAGCAGAGCATGCAACCTTAACCACTGAGCCACCAGGCCAGCTCCCTCTGCTCATTTTCTAATCAGGTTATTTGGGTTTTTTTGCCATTGGGCTGTAGGATTTTATATATAGATACATATATAGAGACACATACATACATATATATATATATATTTTTTTTTTCCTCAATGACCTGTCAAACCTTTGTGCTAGTGCAAACTGCTGTCCTTCTTTGTTCTCAGTGGCACCCAGGCATCTAGAGTATGCTGGGTCCCGTCTGTGTTCCAAGACAAGTAAGACAGAAGCCAGTACCTCAGGCAGCCCCCAGAAAATTCAGAACATTGGACATATGGTCCAGACCTCTCCTTCCCTCTCAGGCAGAAGCTGAACTGCTCTTGGATTGCTGCTTCATCAATGTGTCTCAGGGCGGGAGAGGCCACAGCTTCCTCTTCCACTGTCTTGCTGACGTCACTCATTTTTATTTTTTTAAGTGTTAGTTATTATTAAATTGTTATTTTTCTAGAAGAACTTTAAAATCATTTGTAAGGCACCAAATTAAACCTATTAGCATTTTGGTTTGTTTTGCATTACACCTGTATGGTGATGTGGGAACATCTGCTGTCTTTGTGATCTTTAGGACTCTACTTTTTTTGAGTCTTCTTCTCTCTCTCGGTAAAAGGTTGTATATAGCTTGCTTCTTTTTTTTTTAAAGGTTGGCACCTGAGCTAACATCCATTGACAATCTTCTTTTTTTCCTCTTCTCCCGAAGCCCCAGTACACAGTTGCATATTCCAGTTGTAGGTCCTTCTGGCTCTGCTGTGTGGGGTGCTGCCCAACGTGGCCTGACAAGCGGTGCTAGGTCCACGCCCAGGATCTGAACCGGCAAAACCCTGGGCCACCGAAGCAGAGCAGGCGAACTTAACCACTCGGCCACGGGGCTGGCACCTGTAACTTACTTCTTCTCATTCTGTATGTTTCTCACTGAGGGCACCCTGGGTATCCTATGTTAGTTGTTGCTATTATGAATAAAGGCCTTTCCCATTATATCTTTTTCTTAATTATTGATGATGGTATATGGGAAAGTTATGGATTTTTGAATAATCATCTTGTAAAGAGGAACCTTTCTGAACTCTCTTAATAATTTCAAATATTGGTTTAGTTTGAATCTCTTGCTCCTAGGTAGACAATCAAGCAGTCTGGGGAAAAAAAGGCATTCTGGTTTCTTTTCAATTTTTAAACCTCTTATTTCTGTTTCATGTCTTCATTCCTGAGAGAGTCCAGATCTTTCAGAACAATATTGAATAAGGCAAGAGAAATGGGGCATGTATTTTATCTTATTTATTTTGTAGATAAAATTTATTTTTATTTTATTTTAAATGGAATTAGATTTAATGGGGCATTTATCCAGTGTTTTTCCATTAAATATTATGGTGTTAGTTGTTGGTTTGAGATTCTTTTTAATGTGGAGAAAGTCATTTTTTTTTCTTATGTTTTAAAAGTTTTTTGAGATATGAAATCAGAAATGGTTTTGAATTTATTTATTTTAAATCCCTTTTCAGCATCAACTGAAATGATCAAGTTTTGCTAATTGGAAGAATCGCACTAATAGAGCCCCTGGTTCTATTGGAACTGCTGCTGGAACCAGAAGCTACACATCTTTGTAGTGCATTATTCTTTAAATCCACCTTAAATTTGATTTGGTCATCTTTGTATTTAGAATTTCAACATTTATGAGTCAGAATAGCCTCTCTCTCTTAACACTATCTTTGTCAGTTTTGAGCATTTGAGTTTTAATGGTTATATTAAGCAACTAGTCATTTTTCATCTTTTCTTGTATTTGAAACAATTCATCTAACATAATATATATTTCTTTTTTTAACAATTGCCATTGCAATTTAAGAATAAAACCCAGAGCCGGCCCCTTGGCCTAGTGGTTAAGTTTGAGTACTCCACTGTGGTTGCCCAGGGTTTCGCCGGTTCGGATCCTGGGCGCGGACATGGCACCCCTCATCAGGCCTCGCTGAGGTGGCATCCCACATAACACAACTAGAATAACCCACAACTAAAAATATACAACTCTGTACCGGGGGGATTTGGGGAGAAAAAGGAAAAATAAAATTTTTAAAAAAGATAATAAAACCCTAGGACACTGGAGCCTTTATAATATTTAGATAAATTTTTCTATCTCTTCAAGCTTAAAAGTCTATTCATGCTTTCTTCAGTTAACTTTGATCATTTAATTTTCTTTTTTTTTTTAAAGATTGGCACCTGAGCTAACAACTGTTGCCAATCTTCTTTTTGTTTTTCTGCTTTATCTCCCCAAATCTCCCCTGTACATAGTTGTATATCTTAGCTGTGGGTCCTTCTAGTTGTGGCATGTGGGATGCCGCCTCAACGTGGCCTGACAATCGGTGCCATGTCAGTGCCCAGGATCTGAACCCCCGAAACCCTGGGCTGCCGCAGGGGAGCTCGAGAACTTAACCACTTGGCCACGGGGCCGGCCCCTGATCATTTAATTTTCTTGAGAAAATTATCTACTTCATCAAGATTTTCAAATTAGTTATGAAAAGTATTTTAAGCATATCATTATATTCATTTTTCAGATCTTAAAATTTCTACTTTAATTCAACTCAAATATGCTCCCAACTTTTACCCCAAAAGAATAAAATCAAATTTGTATCAGAAGGATCAAATCAATATCTGTTAGGAAAACCCATAATATTCTCAAAATACATAACAACTGGCCAGCCTTTGACCTATTTAATACCATCAATTGTATCATTCTTCCTGAAGAGCAGAGGGTGTCAGGTTAAAAAGATGTTTGCTAGCACACCGTTCGTTGTAAGTTTTCTATCCAGCTAAGAACTATGAATTAACGGCCACAGTGGCACATGGGAGTAATCATGGTGTCATTTGTATTGTTCTCTGTGGCGTGTTTTAGAGGACTGCATAGGGACATCCTTGAGCAGACGCAGACCTATCCTCATTCCCAAGGTGCTGAGCAACTTGGATTTTCTCTGACCTGCCTCTCCACAGAGTGGGCCATTCTAAGCCACGTCACACAGCCGCTCTGCTGTGCACTCAGCGAACCGCGTCGTTCCCTGCCTTTGTGGGCGGTTCAGCTTTGAGGGGCCTGTGCCTAAGTCCACATCCTAAAGGCAAGCTGCGTTCACCTTTGACATCTTTAAATCACTCCAGCGTCCCTAGATCTGAAGTCTCTGCCCCAAACTTCTGAATATAACTTACAGACAAATCTTTCTTCTGCCCACAAGGCCTTAACCTGGCAACTCAGCATCATGAGAGCTGAAGTTATTAAAAAGTAGGGAAAATTAGTTCATATCTAAGGAAAATGTTCAGGCATTTTAGAAGGGAAGAGATGGGAGAGGGAGGTGAAAGAAAAATACGATGAGGGAGGAATCTTAAAAAAACCTCAATAAAATTTTCTCATCGTAAGGATTAGGAATTTTTTTTAAGTGCACATTCTGCAAATCTGTCGTCACGTTTCCAATCAGTCACTCCGTCGCCTCCCACGTGTGACTCCACTTGTAGGCTTCGCCTCAATCATTGCAATCAGGACAGTCTGATCCCAAGGAAGGTCTTCAAATAGGGTCATCCGTGCCGCTTTTCAGTCATCAGAGAGGAATTATCGTCCCCACACAGCACAGCTCTAGGAAGCGTGAGCGGAGCGGGGGCCGTGGACAGCCCAGGCCGCCGTGCGCCTGCGCGCTGCCCGTGCCGGGTCCGTAAGATGGAAGATGCTGCAGATGAAAGAGGAAGAAAAGCCGTGGCCACGACGCAGGCCGTTTCCGCTTCCGCGTCTGTCTGTGCCGAGGTTTTCCTGCTTCGGTTTCCTCGCCTTTTCCTCCCTCTCACCTCGTTTTCGTTTTTAAAGTTGCTACAGCCTGTCTTATGTACGTAGTACGTTTCTTTCTTTGATTTTTTTAGGAAAACGTTTTTAATTATGCAAATAAGACCTGAATCTCTTTGCCTTATATCAAAAATTAAACTATTACAGATGAAGGTAAAGTCTTTTTCACCATAATTCCCAGCCCAGGTCCAGTCCCTAGTTCCCTGGAGGTAAACTCTTGGGGGAATATCTTTACAGACCTTATTCTGTGCATTTTCAAGTATGTGTATGCACGTGTGTGCCCAAAGAGGGCAAACAGCTGGTGTCCGTTAAACTTAAATCCTGAGAACCTTGCACATACGTGCACGAGGGCCCCGTACAACTTTGTCCGCTGCAGCCCTGCTGATGATTCTGAACAATTGGAAATAGCGTGGCATCCTTTCGTTGGGAATGACTAGAGCATGGCGTCTGTTCTATGGATTTACCACGGTGGGTGCCTAGGTGCCAACGTGAAATGCTCCTCAACTGCAGAACAGTACGTACCATTTGATAACACCGATATTAATACTGTAAAGTTCACTGATTGAAAGGCTGTGCTAGGCATGCGGAGGCTGTCTGAATATTTGCACAGGCACAGACAGGCCACTCAGGGGCTACATTAAAAAAACGAGTATTGGAGGACGGCCTGGTGGCACAGCAATTAAGTTCGCACGTTCCGCTTCTGTGGCCTGGGGCTCGCAGGTTCGGATCCTGAGCGCAGACCTATGCACCGCTTGTCAAGCCGTGCTGTGGCAGGCGTCCCACATATAGTAGAGGAAGATGGACACAGACATTAGCTCAGGGCCAGTCTTCATCAGCAAAAAGAGGAGGATTTGTGGCAGATATTAGCTCAGAGCTAATCTTCCTCATAGAAAAAAAAAGAAAGAGTGTTGTTCAGTCGTTAGTTTTCTGTTTTTGCTCTATGCTCTGCTAGGTGCTGCCCCAGGAACGTGGTATTCACTGCTTTGTGCAGGATTGACTTGCCTTGGGAATATTTTTGCTCTAATTTTGAAGGCCTTCTCCATGGGAGATTCAAGCTCCTTAACTCTAGAAATCAGAACTATGTATAAGGATGTACAAGTTTAGAAAGGCAGATTTCAGATCGTTTGAAAGGAGTAATTTCTCACATAATCTGAACGGTTTGTTAACTGTGGACCTTTGCCTGGAAAGTATTGGGCTCCCAGTTGCTAGAAATGTTGGCACTGGGTAAATTAGGTTCACCAGAAAGTCTCCATGAGAATTTCTTCTTGGAAAAAAAAAAAACAGATAAGAACAGAACTGCACTATTTTAGGGCTTTGCCTACCTTCCCCTAGATTGTGGAAGGTGGGGTATATGCCTTCTGCTGTCAGGTGAGGAGGATGGGCCAGAAAGGAGGAAGGGGGTGGGCATGGTGGATGCATGGGAGAAAGAGAAACTGACAGCACTGTGGCCAGACTCCAAGGACAGAGAGCACTGTCTGGAGAGGCCGTCTGAGAGGGTTTCTTTGTTGTCTGCTATCTAAAATCTCTGGGCTGACTCCTTCCTGAAAAACCTGTCGTAAAGGTGTACTTGAAGCTCCAATTAGCATCAAGGCTTTTAGAGTCAGACTCCTCTTCTCCTGAGTGTGACTGTCCGGAAGCTTGCAGGCTCTCCTTTAGAGGCGCCCTCTTTGGATGGCGGCCCAAACGAAACTCCAAGTCCTCGCCAAAATCTACAGCAATTAGGGATTTCGAAGGCTCCAGCCCTGAGAAATGTTGTTGCGTTTCCACCAGAGAGCCGATTTCTACAAACTCCACAAATGTGCCAACAGCACTGATTAAAGAATAAGATTCTACTTCAGTCCGCCAACTTTAATTGTATACATACCCTATAACAGGGACTATTTTAGGCCTGGGGATATGGCAACAAGCAAAATAGAAAAAAAAAAGTTGCCAGATTCAAGAGACAATAAGCAATGATTAAGTAATAGAGTAAGGACTATGTAAGTAAAATAATGAGACATGTAGTCTGTCATTGTGACGTGACTGCCCAGAGGTTTGAAGACTGGAGACTAAGTCAAAACCTGAGATCTCTTCAGGCTCTGCAGTAATTCCATGTGACAAAGCCGCGGTGACAAAGTCGGGGAGGAGACAGGAGGTGCTGGTGTTGAGGCTGGGGTTCTGGTTTGCGATTTTAAGTAGGGCAGTCAGGGACGGCCTCACTGAAAGTATTGCAGATTAGGGAGCCGAGCGAGAAGCCGGGGAAGGAGGGTTCCAGGCAGAGGGACCAAAAGTGCAGACTTAGGGGAGAAGGCGCCTACTGTGTGCAGAGAGCCACCAGGACCTCTGTGTGGCCGGAGGGCAGGAGACAGCAGAGGGGAGGTAAAGAGGGAAAGGGGCCTTGGCCATCTTGTCAGGCCTCGTCCACCTCTGTAAGGACTTCGGCTTAATCCAAATAAGAGGGGAACCGTGGAGGGTTTTGAGCAGAGGAGTGACAGCGTCTGCCCTGTGTTTTAAAAGAATTACCCTGACTGCTGTGTTCATTCTTAAGCCAAAGAACAACTAGACTTAGGAAGAGAAGCTAAACAGGCCGCACCCGTGAACTGCATCACTGGCCCTTCCCTGTGGTCTTGGGCAGCTGTTAGGTGTTTAGTGTGACATGTATACCGTCCTTCTAAATAGAGTGTTTCTAGATAAAAGGATAATGAATAAAGTCAGTATTCAAATTTACATAGCTGGTAAAGTATGCTGTCAAAAGTAATCCACAACATACATGACGGGTTTTCTAAAACACCTCTAAAGCCAAGAAAATTCTTGGTGGAATTGTGTATAATAGACAGAAAGGGCAGCTGGGCGTGGTGAGCAGTGGAACAGTTTGAAACAGGCTTGGTCAGTGTCAGAGAACACTCGAGGCACAGGCTTCTCCAGCATCTTCCCCCACAGAGAGGACCTGAAGTACCTCCTGCTGGGGCTCTAGCTGGTGTGCTGGCCTCTTGTCCTTTCCACCACTCAGACCTGTCCTCTTTCCAGGCTCCTTAACAAACGGTTGAACCGATGCAAAGACAAGTTGCAAGCCATCTGTGCCTCCCAGGAAGAAAAAGGTTGCAGATTTGAAACAAAGATTCATGAGCTCACAACCAGCCAGCATAGTCTCTGGGCCAAGCTACAGCAGATGGGACGGGATCTACAGGTATAAGAAGTGGCAGACGCTGGGCTCTGGACCACCTGGAAGTCTGCCTGGAACTCTCCAGTCGAGGGAGGGCTGCGGCTGGCAGCTTCGCACCTCACCTTGTTCAGCCTCTTCCCTTTCTCGTCTCTTCATGCCCTGACCATCTCCACCTTCATCCTCCAGACTATAGCTTCCCCCTTCACGAAGGCAGTGCCCTGGGAGAGAACAGTGTGGGTACCATTCAGAAACAGCACACCTGGCCAGAGTGGTTCTTTACAGCACTGATTCTTGAATCTTTTGGTCTGAGCATCCCTTTCTTAAAAATTTTTGCAGATTCCAAGGAGCTTTTGTGGGTTATATATATCTCTATTTACCATAGTCAAAATTAAAGCTAAGAAGTAGTTTAAAAATAAACTTAACTAATTTAAAAATGAAAATAATAAACACATTATATATGTAACGTCTTTAAACAGTAACTCCATCTTGTTTTTTTTAAATTGAGATTATAATAGTTAACAACCTTGTGAAATTACAGTTGTACATCATTATTAGTCATGTTGTAGGTACACCACTTCACCCCTAGTGCCTTCCCCCCACCCCCCCTTTCCCCTGGTAACCACCGATCAGTTCTCTTTGTCTATATGTTAACTACCAGCTATGAGTAGAGTCATACAGAGTTCGTCTTTCTCTGTCTGGCTTATTTCACTCAACATAATACCCTCAAGGTCTATCCATGTTGTTGTGAATGGGACGACTTTGTCCTTTTTTATGGCTGAGTAGTATTCCATTGTATATATATACCATATCTTCTTTATCCAATCATCAGTTGCTGGGCACTTAGGTTGGTTCCATGACTTGGCTATTGTGAAGAATGCTGCGATGAACATAGGGGTGCATGGGACTTTTGGAATTGCTGATTTCAGGTTCTTAGGATAGACACCCAGTAGTGGGATGGCTGGGTCATAAGGTATTTCTGTTTTTAACATTTTGAGGAATCTCCATGCTGTTTTCCACGGTGGCTGCACCACTTTGCATTCCCATCAACAGTGTATGAGGGTTCCTTTTTGTGGTTGAGCTGTGTGAGTTCTTTATATATTATGGAGATTAACCCTTTGTTGGATATATAATTTGTAAATATTGTTTCCCAATTATTGGGCTGTTTTTTTGTTTCAATCCTGTTTTCCCTTTCCTTGAAGAAGCTCTTTAGTCTGATGAAGTCCCATTTGTTTATTCTTTCTATTGTTTCCCTCGTCTGAGGGGTTATGGTGTCCAAAAACATTCTTTTGAAACTGATATCCAAGAGTGTACTGCTGATATTCTCTTCTAGAAGACTTATTGTTTCAGGCCTAATCTTTAGGTCTTTGATCCATTTTGAGTTTATTTTAGTGAATGGTGAAAAAGAATGGTGAATTTTCATTCTTTCACACGTGGCTGTCCAGTTTTCCCAGCACCATTTGTTGAAGAGACTTTCTTTTCTACATTATAGGCCCTCAGCTCATTTGTCGAAGATTAGCTGCCCATAGGTGTGTGGTTTTATTTCTGGGCTTTCGATTCTGTTCCATTGATCTGTGCATCTGTTTTTGTACCAGTACCATGCTGTTTTGATTACTGTAGCTTTGTAGTATGCTTTGAAGTCAGGGATTGTGATGCCTCCAGCTTTGTTCTTTTTTCTCAGGATTGCTTTAGCAATTCGCGGTCTTTTGTTGCCCCATATGAATTTTAGGATTCTTTGTTCAATTTCTGTAAAGAATGTCATTGGGATTCTGAGTGGGATAGCATTGAATCTGTAGATTGCTTTAGGTAGTATGGACATTTTAACTATGTTTATTCTTCCAATCCATGTGCATGGAATGTCTTTCCATCTCTTTATGTCGTCATCAATTTCTTTCAAGAAAGTCTTGTAGTTTTCGTTGTATAGATCTTTCACTTCCTTGGTTAAATTTATCCCAAGGTATCTTATTCTTTTTGTTGTGATTGTGAATGGGATTGAGTTCTTGAGATCTTTTTCTGTTAGTTCATTGTTAGCGTATAGAAATGCTACTGATTTATGTATGTTGATTTTATACCCTGCAACTTTGCTGTAGCTGTTGATTGTTTCTAATAGTTTTCCTGTGGATTCTTTGGGGTTTTCTATATATAAGATCATGTCGTCTGCAAACAGCGAGAGTTTTACTTCTTCATTGCCTATTTGGATTCCTTTTATTTCTTTTTCCTGCCGAATTGCTCTGGCCAACACCTCCAGTACTATGTTGAATAAGAGTGGTGATAGAGGGCACCCTTATCTTGTTCCTGTTCTGAGAGGGATGGGTTTCAGTTTTTGTCTGTTGAGTATGATGTTGGCTGTGGGTTTGTTATGTTGAGGTACTTTCCTTCTATACCTATTTTATTGAGAGTTTTTATCATAAATGGATGTTGGATCTTGTCAAATGCTTTCTCTGCATCTATTGAGATGATCATGTGTTTTTTGTTCCTCATTTTGTTAATGTAGTGAATCACGTTGATTGACTTGCGGATGTTGAACCATCCCTGTGTCCCTGGTATAAATCCCACTTGATCATGGTGTATAATCTTTTTGATGTATTGCTGTATTCGGTTTGCCAAATTTTTGTTGAGGATTTTTGCATCTATGTTCATCAGTGATATCGGCCTGTAGTTTTCCTTCTTTGTGTTGTCCTTGTCAGGTTTGGGGATCAGGGTGATGTTGGCTGCATAGAATGTGTTAGGGAGTGCTCCATCTTCCTCAATTTTCTGGAATAGTTTGAGAAGGATAGATATTAAATCTTCTTTGAATGTTTGGTAGAATTCTCCAGGGAAGCCGTCTGGTCCTGGACTCTTATTTTTGGGGAGGTTTTTGATTACTGTTTCTATTTCTTTACTTGTGATTGGTCTATTCAGATTCTCTATTTCTTCCTGATTCAGTTTGGGGAGGTTGTATGAGTCTAGGAATTTATCCATTTCTTCTAGGTTGTTCAATTTGTTGGCACATAGTTTTTCATAGTATTTTCTTATGATCCTTTGTATTTCTTCGGTATCTGTTGTGATTTCTCCTCTCTCATTTCTAATTTTATTTATTTGAGACTTCTCTCTTTTTTTCTTAGTGAGTCTGGCTAAGGGTTTATTGCTTTTGTTAATTTTTTCGAAGAATCAACTCTTCGTTTCATTGATCCTTTCTACTGTCTTTTTTGTTTCAATATCGTTTATTTCTTCTCTAATGTTTATTATTTCCCTCCTTCTACTCACTTTGGGCTTTATTTGTTCTTCTTTTTCTAATTCTATTAGGTGTCGTTTGACATTGTTTATGTAAGATTTTTCTTGCTTGTTGAGGTGAGCCTGTATTGCAATGAATTTCCCTCTTAGGACTGCCTTTGCTGCATCCCAAATGAGTTGGTATGGCGTGTTTTCATTTTCATTTGTCTCCAGATAATATTTGATTTCTTCTTTAATTTCTTCAGTAATCCATTGTTTGTTCAGTAGCCTGTTGTTTAGTTTTCACATTTTTGCCCCTTTCCCAGCTTTATTCTTGTAGTTGATCTCTAGTTTCATAGCATTATGATCCGAAGAGATGCTCAATATTATTTCAACCCTCTTGAATTTATTGATGCTTGCTTTGTTTCCCAAGATATGGTCTATCCTTGAGAATGTTCCATGCGTGCTTGAGAAGAATATGTAACCTGCTGTTTTTGGATGAAGTGTTCTATATATATCCATTAAGTCCATCTGGTCTAATTATTCATTTAATTCTATAATTTCCTTGTTGATTTTCTGTCTGGATGATCTATCCATTGGTGTTAATGGGGTGTTGAGGTCCCCTACTATTATTGTATTGTTGTTGATGTCTCCTTTTAGTTTTGTTAATAGTTTCTTTACAAATTTTGGTGCTCCTGTGTTGGGTGCATATATATTTATAAGTGTTATGTCATCTTGGTTGAGTGTCCCTTTTATCATTATATACTGCCCCTCTTTGTCTTTCTTTATCTGTTTTGCTTTGAAGTTTACTTTGTCTGATATAAGTATGGTAACACCTGCTTTCTTTTGTTCATTATTAGCTTGGAGTATTGTCTTCCATCCCTTCACTCTGAGTCTGTGTTTGTCTTTGGGGCTGAGGTGTGTTTCCTGGAGGCAGCATATTGTTGGATCTTGTTCTTTGAGCCATCCTGCCGCTCTGTGTCTTTTGATTGGAGAGTTCAATCCATTTACTTTTAGAGTGATTATTGAAACGTGGGGGCCTACTGCTGCCATTTTATCACTTGTTTTCCGGTTCTTTTGCATTTCCTTTGTTTCTCGTCCCATGATTTTTGGATTCCTAATTCAAGTAGGTAAATTTCTGTATTGGCTTTCTTCTTATTTGCAATTTGTATCTTTATTCTTGTTATTTGTTTAGTGGTTACCAGGTGGTTTGTATAACACATCTCGTAGATTAGATAGTCCTTTTTCTGATAGCCTCTTATTTCCTTAAATTAAAACGTTCCATCCCTTTTCTCTTCCCTTTCTAGGTTGTTATTGTCAGATTTTTATTTCCTCTTCCTTTTCGTGTTGTGAGTTTGTGGTTAAAATGACTAGGTTATATTTATTTTCTCTTTGTCGTTGATTTTTGCTAGCTTCACTACTATATGCCTTGGGGTTGGTCTTCTTACATTGATAAAGTTTGGAGATCTATTGGCTTCTGTCACATGAAGTTCCATCTCTCTCCCCAAGTTTGGAAAGTTCTCAGCCATTATTTCTTTGAACAGGCTTTCTGCCCCCTTCTCCTTCTCTTTTCCCTCTGATATACCTATAATCCTTATGTTGCATCTCCTAATTGATTCGGATAATTCTCGGAGAGTTTCTTCATTTCTTTTTAGTCTTAGTTCTCTCTCCTCCTCTGTCTGCAGCATTTCTATATTCCTATCCTCCAAATTGCTAATTCTGTCCTCCATATTATCGACCCTACTGTTCAGAGAGTCCAGATTTTTCTTAATCTCCTCCATTGTGTTCTTCATCTCCAGTATTTCTAATTGGTTCTTCTTTATAGTATCAAGCTCTTTTGTGACATAGCTCCTGAACTCATTGAGTTGTCTATCTGAATTCTCTTTTAACTCGTTGAGTTTTTCAATAATGGCTGTTTTGAAATCATCGTCATTTAGGTTATAGATTTCATTGTCTTTGGGATTGTTTTCTGGGTACTTATCATTTTCCTTCTGTTCTGGAGATTTAATATATTTTTTCATACTGCTTGATGGCGTGGATTTGTTCCTCCTCATAGAGATAGAGTTTAGTTACTTCTTCTACTTGTTGCAACTGGTGTTGGGGGGGGGGAGCAGCTGTTTAGACTGCACCGACTAGGAACCTGTCAGCTGTTACTGACTGGACCTGGGCCCCTCCTCGTAGTCACAGTGGTCCTGTGGGGTCCCTTGTCAGTTGTGGGGGCAATCGCAAGGGGGCCTCAGGCTGCTGGTGCCGACTATTGCAGACCACCTAGATGCACTCCCTCCTTGGGGTCTGCAGCAGTGTTATGGGCTTTTACAGCAGCCAGGAGCAGGATCACCTATAATCACAGCTCTATCACTGTCAGAGCCCACAAGATCACACTTGTCCACTATAGGTCCCAGCAGAGCTATGGGTAGCTCTGTGGTTAGCTCACCTAGCTGCGCTACTTTTACCCCAGGGCCTTGCAGCCTTGTGATTGCTGGTTGGGACCTCTCCTCTAGTGCTGTGCGGAGGCTTTCGTTGAGGCTGCTGTGGGAACCTGAAGTTCCCCCCTGGGCCATGTAGCCATTCCACTGGAGCTCCACCTAGCCACAAACTACTTCCGTGGTAGAGTCCGTGGGCCTGGTGGCGGCTGGCGGGCTGCTGCCTTGCAGGGAATTCTGCTCTTTGGGAGCTTCCTGGCATTCTGAATGCTGGGCGGGGCCTCTCTGATAATGGCGAGCAGAGGCTTTCCCTGCCCGTGGGTGCAGGACCCTGGAGTTTCCCCCTGGGCCGTGGAGCCAGGCTCCAGAGCTCCACCCAGACCCCAAACCCATCCACGGGAACTCTGGGTG
Organism: Equus asinus; assembly: GCF_041296235.1. NCBI lineage: Eukaryota > Metazoa > Chordata > Mammalia > Perissodactyla > Equidae > Equus > Equus asinus. The sequence goes on along the minus strand of NC_091793.1, from coordinate 140,875,039 downwards.
CCTCTTGTACTGTCCTGTGCAGAGCTGGAGTCCATGAGCCCAGCAGCAGCTGACGGGCTGCTGCCCTGCTGGGGATTCTGCTCTTTGGGAGCTTCCTGGTGTTCTGAATGCTGGGAAGGGCCTCCCTGCTAATGGAGACCAGAGGCTTTCCCTGCTGGCGGGTGCAGGACCTTGGAGTTTCCCCCTGGGCTTAGGTGTAATCGGGGGGGCTTAGGTAGGGCTGTAGTCACCTGTTTCCACCGTCGCTCTGCCAGTGAGTGCACACTCCCGCCCTTGGTGCATGGCGATGCTATGGGGGAGTCTGCTGGAAGAGAGCCTCTTGCAGGTACTAGGCTGTCCAGGGGTCAGGGGTTGGAGAGTTTTCACCTATCTCCACCTCCTCCCAGGGGGAAGTCCGTCCACCTTCTGATGTATAGCAGCACGGGTCTCTGAAACATCCTGAGATGCTATATGGATATCCTTTGTTAACCAATGAATGCCCAATTAGTTGTAGATTCAAAGGGGGAGAGACAAAGAAGACTACTCACTCCACCATCTTGGTCCTGCCTCCCTCCATCTTGTTCTTTAAACTTAGAAGAGTGGCATTGTTTTACATTTTTTACAAATCTCTTTAATGTCTGGCTTAATATAAGACAGCTGGGTTTTTGTAACTGCCTCAGCATTCAATCTGTTGCAAGATGTTTTGGTTGAAGTAGATGAAGAGATCTGGCCTCACACAGACTTGCAGTTGAAAAAGAGGAATATTTTAATAGCCTTTTCAGATAATTGGAGATCTTTCTTTTGATACTACACCAAAACATGGTAAACAATAGTTTCTTAAAGGATGGTTGCGATATCAAATCTGAAACCTGGTGTGTCTCACCCTCTGTTGTGCTCTTTGTGTGGGTTTTCTGCCCACGTGTGAGTTTCTAGCATCACGCATTGGTCATTTGGAAGTTCATGAGCTATGCTGAACCTCCTGCTCACCCATTTCATTGTACGAGGTTAAAAAAGAAACCACATTCATTAATATCACTGCTAATCTCATGAGAAAAGTCTAAGAATTGGGAAGCTAGTGAGCTCATGGTGATGGATACAAGTTTTCCAAAATTTTGATTTTTGCTTAAATCTCAACTGTTAAAATTGGCAACATGTATAGTTGTTTTCCTCACTGTGACAGTCTCACTTCATTCATTTTTGAGAAAATGTTTGCCAAATACCCGTCTGAATGACATGACATGTAAGTCATTCTTTAGCACAAAAGGCAACTTTTGTAGTTCAGTAAATGTCAGAAGTATTTCATGCATACTTTCCATTTCATCACATACAAATTTAAAAGGTGTGTTATTAAGAAAATTAAGAATTTTTGCTACACCATCAAGGATATTCTGAAGTTGATGTGGCTTTTTTTTTTTTAACTGCGAGTGCTGAAGAGCGCCGTGACTATCAGCGCTGACTGGCTGTGCTGCCTTGATTTGTGCTAAGGCACCGGCAGCTTTAGTTCACTTACTCTTGATTTTGCACCAACAGTGCAAATGTCAACACAATGAACAGGCAAAGAGCATCTATGTATCATCGTGAAAATACTTTTGACCTCATGGACCTCTAGAGAGGGTCTCAGGACTGCCAGGAGTCAGTGCTTGGTAGGGAGCACACCCCCTAGATTTTATGCCCATGGCTTATCGTGAAACCCCTCTCGGCATGCCTGCCAAGAAAGATCATTACAAACGTATTTTATTGTAATTCTTTTTATCTATAAACTCAGTACGCTCATGTTTTCAGAAATTTCTTAGGATATTTTTAGAACTTGAGCGTTTAGAACCTAGAATTTCCCTGCAATCTTTATTTCCTATGATATTTTAGAATCTGAGCTGTTCCAACTTTTGTAGACAGTTTTCGGTCGACATTGAATTAAGAGCATAAAATAAAATTAATAGTATTGTATTTAGAGAGGAGAAAGAAAAATTTTGCGCTAAAACTTACTATGGAATATTGAAATTCAATGCATTTATGAAAAAGTTAAGATAAATGTTAATTTTTTCAAAAATAAACTTTTGTTTGCTCAGGCAGTGTTGCAGCCACTACATCCTTCGCCATCTTCCAGTCAAAATATGGTTTCCAAGGGTGACCATGGAAACGGTGAAAGGTTTTGGAAGGAAGGAGATTCTTCCCAGATCAAGAATGCCGCTGAGGATGCTTCTGAACAGGAGCCTCTTCCCGCCCCCATCGTGACTGGCGGAAGTCAAGCACACACACAGCGTGCTCTACCACACGCGGGATCACCAGAGGCCGTTTTGCAGCCCAGGTCAATGCGAAGCACCAGGGCACAAAGCCAAGCACAAAAGACCTCGAAGGGAATCTTCAGCTCCCTACCGGGTTCCCAGAAAGGACTTTTGTGGGATGCCCCCCAGATTGCTCCTGCTGAAATGAACCGTCCTGCTCTGGCACCTGTGGAAAGAAAAGAGACAGCTAACACCCAGGAGGGAAAGGATGAGCTGGAGGAGGACGAACTGCAGGAATTGTTGTCAAAACTCACAGATGCCTTCACTCTAGACACGCTGTCGGGTAAGATTTTCACAATCAATGGAGATAGTGATGGCCAGGGATTCAGGCTGCCTTTTGAAGCACTTGATTTTATGACGTTGGCCCAACAGCTACAGTTCATTAGCGAGTAACAGTCAGAGCTGTGAATCTTTTGGACATCAGTAGCATTGTTGAACTTGATTTCTCCTATTGCCTAATTCATAGGGTTATTATGAGTGTCAAAGGTGACAAACCATAGGCGATTGTAGTGTGGCACCTGGCACATACCAAGAATTCAATAAATGCTTATTATTTTCTTATTGAAATTGTTATTATCAATGGTACTAAAACATATATAACTGGGCAGCCTGATGCCACTGTTTAAAAATGGGAGTAGAATGATGCTGTCTTTCTAGAGGATAATTGATGAAGGCTTCTGTCTTTTAAGGAGTACCATCATTATCATCTTCTTCTGCGTGAGGTATGACTCATTGCTAAATTCTCAATGCTCTTTTTTAAAAATCATTCTTTACTATAGTTATTTCTTCTGTTTTGGAGTGGCATCTTATTTATAGAGTGTTTTGTTATCTTAATATGTCTATATCTGTGTCCATTTCTTTTTTGAAAAACCTAAGACCTTTTATGTTGGAGTGGTCATCTGGAGACGTGAAGCAAAAGATAACATTGTCGTGTGTTTCTGCAGCAGAGGAGCCTTCTCCGAATATTTCTGAGTCAGTCTTGGTTCGCTAGGGCTGCCATAACAAAGTACCACAGATGGAATCGCTTAAACAATACAAATTTATTTTCTCAGAGTCCTGGAGGCTAGAAGTCTGAGATCAAGGTGTCAGCAGCATGGTGTCTTCTGAGGCCTCTTTCCTTGGCTTGTAGACGGCTATCTTCTCTTTGTGTTTTCGCACCCTGTTGCTTCTGCGCATGTCCCTCCCCACATTTCCTCTTACGAAGCCCTGCTCGGATCAGATTAGGACACGTCTGTCCATATAACTTCATTTTTATTTAATTAACTCTTTAAAGACTCTGTCCCCAAATATGGTCACAATCTGAAGTGCTGGGGCTTAGGATTTCAGTATATGAATTTGGGGAGAGAGACACAATTCAGTCCACAGTGGTTGGTGAGCGGATAAACGGGTGTGTAATGTCAGTTGTATATTGAACTTGGTAAAGCCAAGTCAGTGAAGTAGTTATTTGGTGATTCTAAAAGTCTGTACTGTGAAGGGAGTTGGAGTTACAATCCTTGTGTCAGAGAAAACACAGTCGCAAAGATGCTGGCAGCACGCTCAGACTGCCTGAAACAAAGGCAGGATGGGGCTCCTTGTGCCTGATTCCCAGGCTCACACAAGACTCCACCCACTGTGTTTCCATTGAAACATCACTGGAGTCATGATGAGTATTCAAGGCAAAGTCAGTATCCACTTGAGCTTTTTAGGAAAATTTCACATAAAAATTTGGCTTTTATTCTAGAAATTCTTTTGGTATTTGATGTCTTCATCTTGTTTTTATGTTTTGTTTTTGTTTCTCTAATTGAGTTTATGAAAGTTGCTGATTTCTAAAGTGTTGGGTTGGGTCAGCCCTCACAAGTGTAGCAGGCTATATTGCACTTCAGATTCTAATGGACTAGTGACCCCACACATATTTGGAAGACAATACCCAACACTGTGCAGTTTGGTACCTAAAGCTAAAAGACCCTTGCATGTTTTAAGTGGCTTTATGAAGGTCTAAGTAAATATATGCCTATATCTATATATGCACACATCATTATATCATTCAAAGGAAAATCATGAAAAGGTAAAGTTTCTTTCTAAATTCAGATGATGCAATAATGTATAAAGATGCAATTAGCATTATCCAATCTTGTAGAACATATAAAAAATATACGTCTCAAAAGATTTACCTCTGCTTCCATTTGCAATTTAAGTAGAACCATTGAGATGCTTCTGCAGGAAGTATTGCATTATTATGCGAAAGTGCTTATGATATTAGCAGGAGGGTGCACATTTTCCCTTTTTGTTATTATAGTATTGTATATTTTGTGATGATTCAGCAAATACTAATGATAAGATTTAGATTTATAGTCTTATCTGTTTTATATCAGTCTTATTTCTTTGAGACTTTTAAGCATAGGATCTATCTTAATCCTCAGGGCTATTGTTTGCATTTATTAAACACCATCACTCCTCATCCACATGTTCCTTATTGTTTCTATCCTTATTCAACCTGGCATTCAATATGATCCTGTTTGTAAAGTCTCCTTAGCCGTTGGCAATATGGATTATAAGAATACACTCCATACCTTATGCACAATCTATGCATGCTTACCAAAATTACACCAAACTCTGTCAGTGACAAAGTGTGGTCACCACACTGATGTGGATGTGGAAAGGCAGACAAACTGAATTCAGGTACTGATTACCTTGTTTTATTTCTGTCTCTGTCATGGATGCATCAGATAACAGCAGGAAGTTTCTAATCAGTTTGATGTCCCAGTTTTTTTTTTTTAATTTGAGAATTGTTAGGAAAATTAGAAAGATCTACTGTTTGTAACATGCTGAGATTTCCCAAGACAGAGTGTCAGCATGTTCACCCAGTGTTGCGAGTGTCCTAGTAGCTGATGCCCTTTGGAATGCAGCTTTGCTAAGGAGTCAGCACATTTTGGAAATTAAGATGAACTTTATAGGACTTAAGGCTTAATAAGACTAAAACAGCCAGCCCGATGGTCAGCTCGGGGGCAGTTGTTGACATTACTGAATAGAGTCATTCAGTCTCAGGATCTAGGATAATAGGATTTCAAGAGGCTACAAGAGGTTATTGGAAAAGAGAAAGTATGTAGAAGGGGGTCCCCAAACCTCTTTAAATTCCAAATGCTGGGTTGAAAATCACTAGCAAACAATTTGTTCAAACTTGCAGTGAAGGAATTCGATTTGAAAGAGTGTCTAGCACTACTTGCTGCTGTGAGGTCAAAAAAAGGACATAATAGTCTAGTCCTCCTTTCTCATTGGATTATTTTCTTTCCATTTGTGAGTGGCATTTCCTGTGTATCTCTCTGAAATTCTTTTCCCAGCTTCACTCATCCTCTTTGCCAGCTCTTTGCCCTGCAGGTTTCAGGGATGAGAAGGGAAGGCAGGGGGTGAAGTGGTGGGGTCAGGAGGGCGTGTTTGGGGTGGGGATGTGGGACGATTGTTGCTGTTCCTTTATCCCCACCTGGAACCATCACCTAAACTGTTATTTTAAATAATCAGAAAATGAAGCTTGAATTTTACCAAATTGTAGGAAAATAAAGAGGAGTGCTTTAGCAACCTCAGGAAAGAGAAGTTCAGTATTGTGTCTTTATCTCAATTGTTTAGATGGTCATCTTCTCAAATGTTGCCTGGGAATCCTAGGGTTCTGTACTGAAATCTTAACAAATCTCTCTTTGGCTCTTTCCCACATACAGGTAAAAGTAATTTTTCTTGGTGGGAAAAGATACACAGACTTTCAGCATTAAGGTCCATGAAGGTAGGAAAAAAGTCTACTTGGTTCATTATTCATTCACTCACTCATTCATTCAACAAGCAGTCATCAAGCATTACTATGTGCCAAGCACGCGCTGGATGCTGGGCATTCATTTTGAAAGGGGTAGATTTACGTTGTGCGGAAAGTGGCTGGAGAAGGGCAAGGGGGTGAGCAGAGATGGGATAATAGCCTGCCGTAGTCTAGGCAAGAAGTGATGGCGGCTTGGCCTGGTGGATGGTGACACACGTACTGCGATGAGGACAGCTGAGCCAGATGTCAGCAAATCAAGAGTTCTGTTTTGAACAATTTAAGTGTGTGTCACCTGAGAGACGTCACAGTGGAGATACCAGAGTGTCAGGCACCATGGACAACCTGGAGCTTACAGGAGAGGTCTTAGTACAGAGTCGATATTCAGTACATACTGGTTTGCTTCATTACTTATCATTGTAAGGAAGACGTGGGCTCAGTGTGTCGGTTGCCCAGAGGAGCAATCATAGATGAGATAACCTAATACTTTCAAACCACTGTGTCCGTCTTTCTGATGGGCTTCTCTCACATCCCTGGTTCATTCAGGGACCAGACAGATTTTTAATTACATTCAAGTGAATGTTTTCCCATTGTGATTTCCTCTGGACTGTTGACCGCACAGGTATTTCCAGTTAACGTCTCAGTGGGCCTCCACCGATGCACTATATTCATTCAGTCCCTGGATGTATTGAATTCCAGCTGTATGCCCAGCAGCATGCTAGGTGCTAGGTGCATATATTTGGCTGTTTTTACCATTTCAAGGGACTGGGGCTTAAAAAGAAACCATCCAAACAACAGGAAATCTCCCATGCATAAAATGTTTTGCTCCCCTAGATCTTTTTTGCGGTATTTTAAGTTCTTATCACTGTGGGCTGAGAAAAAGAATATACTAAAATAAGTTCGCCTCTGGACACAGCTTTTTATTCAGGGAGTAAAATGTTGCTTATTCAACGTCCTTGTGGCTGTGGAGCTGTCTTAGAGGATGGGTGGAGTAAAGGGGCAGGAACCCTCTTGTATGCTCAACAGAAAACAGCACAGATGGAGCCACAATATAAATCGTGTAACTAACAAAATGAGCCCCTCCATGTTTCCATTTCCTGTGATCTTATTTTTATTAATTGCATAAAGAATGTTGTACTACATGTTCAGTGTAAAATTAAAATTCTTGAGTGCACAGATTTTTTTCTAAATGCATTCCTCATCGAGTCCTCCACCGCTTGCCACCGTTTCTCAGGGGTGACCACTGTTAGCAGATTGGTGAATTTTCCTTCACACTTTCTGATACAGAGCAAGGGCTAGATCGGCTGGCCACAAGATATGAAGGCCAAGCAGGCCGTGGTAGAGAGGGAACTTTAATAAGCCATACGCTAGCAGATCGGAAGATGGTGGACTTAGTCCTAAAAAAAAACCCATCTTAAAGGGAACTGGTTTGGAAATGACTTATATGAGGCAAACAGGGTTGGGGAGGGGCCTCAGGTGTCAGGTGATGGGTGACCGCAGAACGTTGGGCCCTTCTCCATAGCGGATCTGCTGAAGGCAATGTTCCTGAGGAATCTAAGAAAACCTCAGTTACCTCTTATCTGGAACAGACGGGACAGTTTGGGCAGAGGACATAAATTTTCTGCTATCAGGTTATTCTTTCTGCTGGTTACAGATCAGCTTGTCTACATGCAGTTCCAAGCGTTTTTCTAAAGCACATCGTGAGAATAAGATAGGGACGGGAGCATGCGGCCTTGGGGCTGGAGTTCTAAGAATCTTCCTTGCAGGGCTGACTGTCCTTCCTATTTCTTATGACGTGTGAAGCTTATGTTGGGTCATTTTAGCTTCCAGATGCTCCTGCCTGAAGCTTGGTCCGGCGGAGGGCTGTCAGCAGGCCGCTTGCTGATCAGCAGATACTTTTGCTTCCTTCACTTAATGGATCTTAGACATTGAGCATGTCATTTCCTAAATGCTGCATAGTATCCCAGGATATAAATGTACCATAATTTATTTATTGGTGTAAAATCAAGTTACTTCCAACTTTTTATTATCATAAAAATGCTTTATTGAGTATCCTTATAACATATTTTTTTGTACTCATGTGAATGTTTGTAGGGTCAATTCCTAGAAATAGAACTCAGGTTAAAAATTGTGTGTATCAAACTTTTGTTTGCCAGGTGCCCAACCGTAGATCTTTCTACAGCACAAGCCCTGCTATGGCAGATCATAGTGGACTGCTCAAACCATCCATCAGCAGCTATCGAGCAGAACTTCTCAAAGCGTGGTTCCTACACAGCAGCATCATTATCAGCTGAGAACTTGTTAGAAATGCAGATTCTTGGGCCCCATCCCCAACAGACTATGTAGTCAGGGTTCTCCAGAGAAACCCTGCCAATAGGATGTATATAGAGATATAGAAAGAGATTTCTCATAAGGAATTGGCTCCCGTGATCTTGGAGGCTGACAGGTCCCAAGATGTGCAGTCAGCAAGCCACAGACCCAGGAGAGCTGATGTGTGGTTCCAGTGTGGAAAGCTGGCAGGCTCGAGACTGACGTTCCATTCTGAGTCCAAAGGCGGAAGCAAACTGATGTCCCAGCTGGAAGGCAGGCAGGCAGAAGGAATTCTCTTACTCAGCCTTTGTGTTCTGTTCAGGCCTTCGATCGATTGGATGAGGTCCGTCCATTTTAGGGAGGGCAGTCTGCTTTACTCCGTCTACTTATTCAAATATTAACCTCCCCTCCAGAAACACTCTCACAGACACACCCAGAGTAATGTTTATTGGTGTTTTTCAGAATAATATCTGGGCACTGTAGCCCAGTCAAGTCGGCACATAAAATTAACCATCATATATACTGAACCAGAACTCTGAGGGTGGGACCTAGCAATCTGTTTTAAAACTCTCCAAGTGATTCTGATATACACCAGAGCTTGAAGACCACTGCTCCCTGGCGCTTTCTGGCTATTCAGGTGTCATGGGAAGATGCCCTTTGAGACCCCACACCCTGGTTACATTAGTAACGCATCGTGGTTAATAATGGCCATCTCATTTGCTAGGCAGCCTAGAGAAAGGGCCTTGTCCTCAGGAACGGAGGAGTACGGGTTCGGTTTCTTCTCTGTGCCAGAGCTTTATCCAGCTCAGTTTGAGCGCCGTCAGCTGCCTTCTCTGAAGGACCCTCCTTCTGCTGATTTCAGAGCTGCAGTCTTCAGGACACACGGAGCTGTATCGCGGAGCTGAGCGAGTACGAGGGGCCTTCTCTGCCCTTCTGGACCACGTCACCCTGCCCAACTTGAAGTGAGGAGGAGTCCAGGCTCAAAAGCCCCTTGGGAGAATGATGGAATGTATTTTCAAAATCTGTGTTAAAAGAATTAAGCCTTCTGCCTCTCTCTCGATAGTCTGGTGTGAAGCATGAAGAGAAGTTTTATTTTCTAATCTCCCTATTCACGTGTCTTGGTTCTTCAGAGTAAAGCCTCTAGAGTGAGGGGTGGTGGAGGGAAATGAAAAGAGGAGGCCAGTCAGATGGGATGTGCTGAGCTCCCAGCAGAAGGCCGTTCTTACTTCGAATACCTTGGTAGTAATGTTCAATTGTGAGATCTACATGAATTCATGCAACTGTTTTCTTCACTATCATTTAAAGTACTGAACCGATGACCTGATTTTCTATCTAGATGCTCCTCTTGGAGACTAAGCTTCGGCAAAGAACTAAATACATACATACATACACACACACACACAAATTGAGTGCATGCACAGCTGAATCTGAATAAACTGGTTGCACCAGTGTCCATTTCCGGGCTGTGTTATTGTGCTCTACTTATGCAAGGTGTTACCATTAAGGGAAATTAGGTGAAGGATATACAGGATGTCTCTATATTATTTCTTACAACTGTATATGAATCAGCAATTATCTCAAAATAAATTTATTAAATTTTAAAACATGAACGTTTCTCACTAAAACTCTGCATCCAATGAGTGTGGCCACAGTACCCATATGCCTCCTTTCTCCGTATGTATGATTAGGATATAGATGCTTAGTTTAATAATGTCCACAGTGTGGCTAATACTTTTTGGCTGTTAGAGCACTTAGTTTCTAAGCACCTCTTATGTACTAATTCATTTAATCCTCCCAACAAACCCTTCCTGAGAAACTGAGGCACAAAGAGGGTCAGGAACTTGTCCAAAGTCATGTGCTCAGTACCTGATGACGCTGAGATTTGAACCCAGCTCCTGAGCCTGTGCTCTAACCACTGCTCTCAGTAAATCTTGTTACGATTCCATTGTTTTACCTGTTAGCTTGAGGTGCAGTCCATGCTACACTTAGAGAGGCTGTGGAATTTTGTTTGTGTGATCTATAATTTCTGGTACTGTTTCCAGAGTGAAATGACATCCAGTCTTGTATGATTAGGACTGGCTTATCCCTGTTCAGTCTCTCCCTGATATTTTTGAATTTGCTTTTCAGCCTATCACAAATTTTTGACTCTGGTTTTGTTGTTTGACATTTTCACTCTCCTCCTTACTTTATCCCAGCTTGTTCCTTACAAGTTTGACAAGCATGCCCTAGAGAAGCATGTCAGCCAGCAACAGCCCACGGCCAAGTCCTGCCCCCTGCCTCTCTTGTACGGGCTGTGGGCTAAGAGTGGTTATTACGTTTTGTTAAATAATTGAAAAGATCAAATGAAGAATAATATTTTTTGACACTTGAAAATGGTATAGATTCACATTTCAGTGTCCATAAACAAAGTTTTATTGGGACGAAGCCATGCTCATTTATTTACACATTGTCTGTGGCCGCTTTCATTCTACAAAGGCAGAATGGATCCGTGGCGACAGAGACCAGATGGCCCGTATCATATTTACTGTCTGACCCTTTGCAGAAAAAATCGGCCACCCCTGCTGTGTAGCACCAAGGTGAGGACGGAGCAGGGGCGGACTGTTCTGTAAGCATTGAGAGAGTGGCATCTTTTCAACATTTTGTAAGAGGTAATGAGTTTATGTGGCGGTTTTTAAGAATATGGTGAAAGACATTAGAGAAAGTAGCATGAAAGCAAAACCATGAGCCTGTGTGGAATGGCAGTCAGCGGAAGCTTTCTTTTTTTCTCATTTCCTGTATGATTTTTTAAATTATTTTATTGAGGCCATAATAGTTTATAACATTGTGAAATTTCAGATGTACATTATTATCTGTCAGTCACCATATATATGTACCCCTGTACCCCTTATGCCCACCCCTAGCCCCCTTCCCCTCTGGTAACCACTAATCTATTCTCTTTGTCCATGGGTTAATTTATCTTCTGCATATGAGTGAAATCATCTGGTGTTTGTCCTTCTCTGTCGGGCTTACTTCACTTAACATCGTACCCTCCAGGTCCATCCATGTTGTTGCAAACAGGACGATTTTGTCTTTTTTTATGGCTGAGTAGTATTCCATTGTTATATATACCACATCTTCTTTATCCATTCATCAGTGATGGGCACATGGCTTGCTTCCACGTCTTGGCTATTGCGAATAATGCTGCAATGAGCATAGGGGTGCATGAGTCTCTTTGTATTGTTGATTTGAAGTTCTTTAGATAAATACCCAGTAGTGGGATAGCTGGATTGTATGGTATTTCTATTTTTAATTTTTTGAGAAATCTCCATACTGTTTTCTGTAGTGGCTGCACCAGTTTGCACTCCCACCAGCAGAGTGTGAGGGTTCCCTTTTCTCCACATCCTCTCCAACATTTGTTATTTTTTGTCTTGGTGATTATAGCCATTCTAACAGGTGTAAGGTGATACCTCATTTTGGTTTGGTTTGCATTTCCCTAATCATTAGTGATTTGAACATCTTTTCAGGCGCCTGTTGGAAAGAGTGGTCACTTTTAATGTGCTCATTCTCCTAACCAAGCAAAAGCTGAGGCTGGGCCCCTCCCCAGTTCCTTCCCAGACTTGCTTCTCCTATTGTCAGAACTTGGCTAATCCTCAGATGCAGCTGTGTCTACTGAGAACCCTGTAGATAAGGTTTATAGCTGAAGGAGGACCCTAAACCTTCAGTGAAAACATTTACTGAGGCTTCTTTTGGACCTGGGGAAAAATCAAGTCAATTGCTAACATATCTGAAATTCAAACTGGTTGTCAGTTATCACTTATAGAATGATTGGAGAGATGAGAATAATTAGAGTTAAAAATAGCATTGTGTCTGGAACTCAAATAAATTTGCTAATCATTCAGGCCTGGTCCTTTTGAGGGAAAGAATGCTTTTGGGTTCTTTTCTTTTAATGGTGTTCATTTTATTTTTAGTTTGCTTTTCAATGCAAAGTGTAACCAATCATAGAATTTTAATATTTAGTCAAATAGAAAATATGCTAATTTGGAAATAATTTATACTTACTGCTATTTTATTAGAGTTTGGATTATTGTTAATGTTAACATTAAATATTGAAATAAAGAGACTCCAATAACATTCCTTGGGGTCCAGAGCTTTTATTAATTTGTTTCCATTAGAAGAATGCTTTATTTGCCAGTTTTTTGTTTTGTTTTGTTTTTTGCTTTATTCAGTTCAAAGTATTCAAAAATATTCTTTCAAACAAGATTCCAGTATCACAGACCATTAGTACTGGGTCATTAATAAATCTAGTGCCTTCTATGCCTGTGCATAAGCGATCCAGGGGTTAGTGTCTTGGAGGTCATGCAACGCATTCATGTTAAATGTACGGCATTCTAGTTCATTAAAAATGTCAAGCATTCCAAAACAAATGATCAAAATGAATACGAAGAATGTGAGCAGCCCCACTCCCCTTCTCATCCTTGGAAGCCATTCTGACTCTTTCAGACAGTGGGATGGTCTGGCAGTAATGTCACCATTTGAAGGAACATGCTGGCAGCCTAAAAGAGTGAAAGCAAGAGCTCTGAGAGAACGTGGCTGAATATTTATCTCTGGACATTCCCACCATTTCAGGTAAACAAATGATCAATAGTCAAGAAAATATATATTTTTTTGAATTCCAAGATATGAGTTAGCCCTGAGGTTAGATTTATTTTCTCTTTATTTCCAGGCTACTGGTCACTTTTCCAAGGAACTTGGACCCACTCCTGCGCACGTGCGTGTTTATCAACTCTTCAACCAGCTGTTTCTTCTTTAGGGCAGGGGCTCTTAGTTGCTGAGAATATGTCCCTGAAAGTAGAGAAAAGGAACAATCATTAGCCCACCAAATTAATTTCATGTTGATTAAATATTAATAAATTGATTTTCTAAAGTAAGTTTGCTGTTTTTGCTACTCTACTATCAAAAGTCTGTATAAATTTATTGCAGAGATGTATATATAAATTTGTGTTTATGCAAAATTTTGTGTCCTATGCAGTTTAGTTATAAAAATTCAGTAAATTGTAATAAATATATTTCCTTAATTGATATGTATTAAGATATACTTTTATGATTAAAAAGTTAAAAATGGTCATTATATAATTTTTAATATAAAAGTATAAAAGAAAAAACTTTAAGCCACACATAATATAATCTTCCAGAGATAACCACAGCTTAACGCACACAGTTCATGTCATCATTGAGTTTTCCATCACCCTAGTAGGGACGCTAGATTTTTTCCGAATTTTCTGTTACTATAAACAATCTTGCATAAAGAGCCCCATGCTGCATCATTGGCTACATGTCTGACCCTCTGAATGTTTCCTTAGAATAGATTTCTAGATGGGTAATTTCCAAATATGTTGCTTAGGAAATTTCTTGGAGTGAGTAAAGCAGAAAATCAAGCGTTTGTGAATCTAATTGTTTACATTTCTGAAGCATTGTTTTCTCTTCTGCTTAGTGTTTAAAAAAATAAGCTCTCTGAACATTTGCCAGCTAGTTAGACTCCGACAGCAAACATCATCAAATTATCAGTCTAAATTTTAATTTTCTTGTCATGGAGGAAAGCAAAGACTTACAATTTTTCTAGAACATATAAACTGCCAGGCTCAGGCAGGCAGGTTTTTCTGTTCCTCTCAGTGGCAGAGCAAGATTTGTTCAAGGAAGAGGCCATCAATTTTGACACAAACAATGATATACTTCAACATCCCTTCATTTGCATTTAAGCCTTTATGTTACCTGTGAGCTAACCTCAACTCTGTTATTTTCTATTTGGGGGTTTCCATCAGCCTACTCTTTTCCTAAATCAGTTACTCTCTCTCTCTCTCCCTTCACATAATCCATCATAATTAAGGAGTTAAGCCTGGGTACAGCGTTGTCACACCTCCCAGATATTTCAGCATTCGGCTATTAGCTCGTATCTTTCTAGACTAAATAACAATGATCTTTTGAGTCTCTTCTCAAATGATAATATCTCTAGTCCTCAGATTTTTTGGAATTCTCATTTCTGGACCTCCTCTGTTTCTGCTGATCGTTGTTATAAACAGCCAGTGTTGAGGGCATCGTCCGGCTCAGTAAGCCATCTCGGGATAAAGCTTTCCACATCCTTTCCATGGTTAAATACATGCCTTTCATACATTTCTGTTTTATAGAATCACAGAACATTGGAGTGGAGAACCTGAAGAGACTTTATGGGTCATCTAATTCTTTCCATGCCCTTCTTTTTCTGGTAAAGTATCTGAGGGCTAAATAAATTAATTAACTTGCCCAAGGTTACACAGCTATTTGATATCTCTTGTTTTCATATTTGTTGACTCAATATTAACAAATATGACATATTAACATACAAAATTATATAGGAGTTTTATGTTATAACAAACCATGATTCAAAGCAACATTTCTCAAGTGTATTTAAACTATTTAATTTGAGGACATCCAAATAACAAGAACCTTTTTGCATATTATGTAGACACTTATTTTAGCTCTTCCCTTTTGCTCTAATGATGTGATTTCCCTGAGAACTATAGAGACAGACACCTCTTCACCTCCACTCCCATCCCAGCCTTGTAGCATGTTAATCCCCGAGGGACAAAAGAAAAGATTAGTAGAGAATCCGTTCGGGTACATCTAGAGCCCAGTTGAGCCACTAGACATTTATTCGAGCCTCTTGAGATGAAATCTTGATGTTCCCGCAACTATCTAACTTTTAGACATAGTGTCTTCCTGACCCAGGACTTTCTGTGATTATGATTATGCAACCCAAATGGAAAGTCTTGTCTCCTGATCTGCAAACAATTGTTTATGTCAAACATTGAAAAAACTTCAATGAAGTGAAATGTTGCCTCCTCCTACTTGCAGAGCCACAACAGCTAAAGTGCGCAGACCAGCTGGGTCAACAGCAACTCTGCAGCAAGAGGAAGGAAGTCGCTTCCAAAGTTGAAGATAAATCTACTTCTTTTTTTTAAGAAGATAAAAATGCCTTGTTGACGTAGATCAAAAAACTGCACATAGTCTCAGACTATTCTGATAGGCTTGTTGCAAGCAACTAATCCGAAAGCTGCTTTAGAGAAAGACTACTTAATTATTTTTATATTCAGTTCAAAACAAATATTATTATTTTCATTTATTCTGTAGATACTTGAGTAATTCAAAGTGAGTGAAAAATATAAAAAAACAGGAAATATTGGTAGTGATTTGAGGGTGGCAACTAAATATAATAAAAACGGAAGAAAAGGCCCTACAGTACAGATGAAGAAAATATACAGTCCTTACTGATGCTGATGTCTGGGCAGCCTCTGTTCAAAAGATTTTTAAAATATTGATAACCAACATTTAAGAGCATTCATTTTGTGTTTCTACTTTAGTAGCTAAGCTACTGAAAGAATATTCCCTCTAAAAAAAGGAAATTGGTTTGTTACAATATTTGCCAAAATAATAAATTTATCTATAAATAATAGCAGCGGATTATCTAGTTTTATGGATGAGCGAATCATGAGGATTTTTAGTTACTGAGGTTAAAACAAACTAGATATACGAACGCTTTACAATATCTTGGGAAAGGTTGATCTAGGGCTATTACTGTTAATAGCTATTTTAATAGAAAGATTACAGAAATATATAACAATACCCACAATAAAATGTAAAACTACAAAAATTAGTTATGCCTCAGTTTTCTCTGGAGCATAAATAATTCTAAGAGTCCCTACCACCCAAACAGCCCTTGCTGCAAGCCTTGGAAGGTCGTCGATTAAAACAACACCAAGAAAGGAGCAAAAACAGGAACAAAGCGAAGGTGCCTTTCAGCTTACTCACAGCGGCTCATTCGTCCTCATTCTAATTCTATAAATGATATTTCTTCTCGTGCCCCCAGAGAAGGCTGTATTTGAATATAATATTTCCTTCATTGAAAATCTCTAAATCTGTAGGAAGTTCCAAATTACTAAAAATTAATTACTCAGCTTGCTGGAAGTTAATTACTTATTTGAGATTTGTTCAAAAGCAGCAAGGAGGTGAATTTGCAAGCCAGCCGATTTTTCTACCCTTTGTTTCATCAGCTAAGTACATCTCCAGGAGTCCCTCCATTTACATGACAGCAATGGTTTTTTTCTTTCAATTTAAAAGGGTCAAGAGCTTGTGTGTTGTGAATGCTTATGTTAAAGTCTTCCCAATTCCGTAGCAAATAAACACAGGTTATGACTGCCAATGTTCAAGCTAATGGTAAAAAATAGTGTTAATTGGGGGGCATCACTTTATGCCTGTATGTTGTATTTTGAGAATCAAACTTTTCCTTACTTGTCTTTCTGACTCTTCCTTGCTGCTGTTCACATGAAGTGTGAGGATGAGGACAATATGCTGATATGAACAGCTACCGTGAAATGCAAAAGGAAGTGCTATCTATCTTTCTATCACTTGTGTGCTCCTGAGAGGAATATATGGGGCAATGGATTCCCCTAAAGCCATTTCCCTCTTCTTCAAAATTCAGCACATTCACACTTGATTGACCCTTTCAAAGACCTGGGACCTGGGGTTGACCACCTTGTTTTCTCTTTGTGTGCTGTGGATGCACCGCTGAGATCTTCTCTTCCTCTCCAGCCAAGTGCCTCCTTCCTAAGCCATGGTTCCTGGAGAGGACACAGTCCACATAGATGTCCAAGAAGAGTTGGGCCAGATCCCAGAACAGTGCCCCGTGCTTCAAGTTCTCAGATGACTTCAGGTAGATCATAAAATCCCAGAAACCTGAAACAGTGTTGGAAATTCGAGGCTTCCGCATTTCCAGGAGGTGCACTGAAGAAGATTCCCAGCACTGAGGATCAGCTTGGTTAAGAGCCAGCAGGTCTGTCTGGCTATGACAGAAGAAAGGAGACACACAGCATATTCCCACAATGAGCAGGGAGCTGGTGAGGCTCAAGGGTCGGTAGATCCCTCCTCTGTTCCGAGGGTTGGCCATGGCCCTGAAACTGCACAGGATGGAAAGATCTCATATGAGTCCCTGCTTGTGCTCCACTCAGTAAAGAAAGTACTTCTGCCTTTAAGAACCTTGGTGCCAGCAAAGGAAACACACCATTGTCTCTAGGAAAAGTCTTATCCTGCTTCCCGTATCACAAGCCCCATTTTATCTAAAATGACTCATTGTCAAGACAGTTAGTGTAAAATCAAGATATTTAGATTAAGAAATATTTATTCCTAAGATATATCCCTTTGTAAGATGAGTAAGTGATTTGTTTTTCCCTTGTACAGAGAAATATAGTTTAAAGGAGTATTAAGTGAAACATTAAAATCTTGCTGCCTGCCTTCAATTATTCTATAATATTATAATTTAGCCTAGCTCTCCTAATCCAAGACTCCCATGTAATTAAGAATTTGAATATGTTTTACCCTCGGATGCTTTTCTATTCAGGGTGACTTTTAATTTTAACAAAAGGCATAAGAATAGCAAAATGTTATAAATACAAATAAACACAAGATATCACGCTAAAAGTATGGGAACCAAGGGACATATATTCACCCCATTAAAGCAGAACTAAGAGACATTTTACAAACACCTAAAATGTTCTGCAATTCTGATATAACTTTCATAAAGATGATGTTTTCTCATTTCTCTCTTCTTTCTATAATTCTCAAGAATTTTAATGAAAATTTTTTTCCTCATTCAACTTTTCTGGCCCTGAAAGCCTGTTGCAATAAATCAAGGCATCCATTTACCACTTTGAAGTTATTAGGTTAGACTTCAGACAAGTGCAATGAGAAATAATGTCCTTAAATTAATAATAACCTATGTTCTCCTTTTTCCAAGAAGAAAACCTTATCTGACTGTTCAAAGACTATACAAAATGTATATAACACTTAAGCAACTCTAACATAAAGAAAATACATGGCAGTATATACACCTCACTTTCAGTCTTCTCTTATATTTCCAAACCTCTTGGATGTTAGTATCATGAAGGCAGGCAAGGCACAGCTCATGGGCATATTCACTCTGTACTGAAACATCTCATGGTAACACTGTAAGATGTTGGTGTTATCTCATGATGGCACCATAAGATGGAATCTCTCTTCTGCACAGCAGCGGAAGGTACTGAGGCACCCTTAGATCGATATTTCAGAAACCGTCTTTGAACAAGGCACGTTCCTATCTTGAAGAGGCATACTGAGATTCAAGGTTATTCAAAAATGTTTTCTCTATAGTTCAGATCATTTGCACAGAATCTCTACCCGAACGAAATTATATTCAATACATCCTCTTCTGAACTAAAATATCCAAGTCGAGGGGCCCCTGAGGTTTTTTCCCTTGGGGGCCAAGTCCGGGCTGCCAGGGCTGAGCCTACAGAAGACAGAGGGCGGGCGCTGTCCGGGGTGCTGAAGCGGCGCCGTCGGGACTCCTCCGCTCGCCCCGCAGCGCCGGGAGCGGCCCCGGAGGCCCCCCGCTCGGAGGAGGGTCTTCCCCGCGCCGGCAGGTTCCTCCGCCCCGCGTGCGCCGGGAGCCCCGCCGGAGCCCCGCGCTGTGCCCGGCGCGCCCCGACCTGCACCTGGCTCGCGGCCTCGCCCCGCTCAGTCCTTTGCGCCCCGCCAGCCCCCTTCCCCGCGGCTGTCCTCCCCGGTCGCGGAAGGCGCCCCTCGCTCTTACCCGCCAGCCCTCTGGGCTCCCTCGAGCGCGCGGAGAGGCAATGCCCGGGCTGCTCCCCGAGCGGGCGACCGTCCCCAGCTTCAGCGTCCCGAGGGCTCCGTGCCTCTTCTTAAGCAGTGGGAGCGCTCGCGCCTCTTCACGTCTACGTCAATGAGCCGGGAAACTGCCGCCACCCCTCGCCCCCAAGCCCGTCTCTCGCACCCTCCTCCTCCCACGCTGCCCTGAAGATTTCCCTTCAGGAAACAAGCAGGCTTGGCCATCCGCACCCTCGTTGACCCTGACCCACGCCCACCCTCCACCCAGCGGAACTGTGCCCGGTGCGACTTGTCTCCCCGGTCCTAGCTCCGAAGGCGTGACGCTGCGGGCGCGCTCTGGAAAGTTGGGACCAGCCCCGCGCCGGTCTAAGAGCGAGTGGGGCTCCCCAGATCCGCCCTCTCCAGCGCGCCTTGTTTGAGAATAAAGAGATGTGAGGGAAGACCCAAGGCACCTGGGTGTCCTCCCAGCGGTCAGTAAAGTCTCCAAGGAAGTGACGCACCTCCCTGAGACATCCTGGGGGCATTTCTCCTGCCAGCCCGGGGTCCTGGGCCGGGAGGAGAAAACACCCCTGGGGCAAGGATGTGGCTAGGGACACGGCTCTGCTGGAAGCTCTCCTGGGGAAAGGAGACCTCTTATCTCCAGATTCTGTGACCTGTGTCACGTCGGGAGCCCTGGATGTTGCTGGCATCACTCCCGTCAGCCCGTTGCTCCAGATTTCACAGCAGAGTCCCTGCTTTCCCAGAGGAAATGCCTGGGATTCCCTTTGATTCTCGACTCACAGCTAGTTAATATCCTAGTCAGAGCAGGAGCCCTGTCACCCTACGGGATTATGCTAACCATTAGCATCCACCCTACCTGAAAACACACCCAGCCCAGGGGCCTGAAGCAAAACATTTACCTTTGCAAGTGTTTGCAGGTTTTGCCCCTGGCCTCAAAACCCTCTAAGCATCCTGAAAACCATGTATAGTCTCCATTAACTGAAGGCTTTTGTGCAGGCTCAGTAGTATCCACGGTTACCTTCCAGAGGGCACAGGGAGGAACCATGCATAGAGCAAGGTTTACCCAAGACTTGAGAATGCACCCCCTACCCAAGTAATAGGAATAAAGAGCTCTGGAGAGGACTCCTGAGGGGTTCTGGGCTCTCTCTCCTGCTCTGAAACTGGATGGAGTGAACTCGTTTCTCAATCTGTGAACTCAGCATACTGATGCCTGCTTCTAATTACACCCTAAGAATGTGGGGAAAGATTGTAGGTGAGGTCTTGGACTTGCTTCTTGAACTTCAAGGAGCTCTGCCTCTTGGAGAAGATCATCAAAGAAACACAGGGCTAGAGAGTGGCATGGGAGGACCCTAAGGAAGAGAAAGGGAATGTCGGGGGCAGACATGGCCCCTTTGAGGAGGTGTCTGGTGAACTTCTTGAAGAAGGAAGTTCCTGGGGCCCAAGGAGAGGAGATGGTCTCCTCCAGGCAGAGAAGTCGGCATGAGCAAAGGCATGGAGGGAGAACTCAAAGCAGTTCCGTGCTTCTGGGGAGCAAAGTCAAGGAAAGAAGTGAAGAGCGAGAAGGGAGAACAGAAGTAAGGACAAGAGATGTAATTCTGGCTGTGGCCGTGTTGAGAGTTACATTATGCTTGAAAACATCACTACATCAACATGCAGTGCTTAATTTCTTTTCAAGTGCCATGTGTCAGGCACTGTTCCAGGTGCTGTGTAGACAGAAGGAGCAAAACAAAGTCCCTGCACTCGTGGAGTTCACATTGGGGGTGGAGGAAAAATGTACATTTTAATTGTAAAATGATATATGTGTATAATGATCTGTGTTTCTAGCTTCTGTGTTGAACGGTGAGTTTTCAGCTGTGTGTGGACAAACACATAAATAGTGAATCAAATAAACAGATAGTGCCATGCATGAGTCAATAATGAGAGTCTGTCTGTCATTCTGCAGCCTAAGAAGAAACATGTGTGTCAGGTGTGATAAGGAAAATCAAATGATCATGAAGAAGAAGTAAGGCAGGATTAGGAAAGGACGGTGAAGAGCTATTTCATAAGCGATACTGAGAATACCTTCCTGATGAAGGATATCTGAGTAAAGACCCTGAAAGGGAGAAAGGGAATCGTGCATACACATGTGAAAGGATGCTGGGGGTGAGGGGAGCATGGAACGAGTGTGTTGTGATTGTTTTCTGGGTATAGTGGTAGGAGGTGAGCTCAGAGAGGTGGTCATAACTCCATCCTGGCTGCTCAGTAGCCAACAGACTGGAGGGGGTGAGGGCAGAGGCAGAGAGTGCAGTGAGAGCTGCTGCAAGACCCAGACGAGAGATGACGGTGGGTCAGATAAAGGTGGCAGCAGTGGAGTCGGTGAAAGGGAGAAGATTCTGAATACATTTTGATGGCAGAAAGGACAGGACTTGCTGATGGACTGGATGTGGGATGCAAGAAAAAGAGAGAAACTGAAGATGACTCCAAGTGTTGGGGGCTAAGCAAACGGAAGTTTGGAGTTACCATCAGCTAAGAGGAAAAATGTTTTGAGGAATAGGTGTGGGGAAGGGAAATCAAGAATTTGGTTTTCAAGATGTTAAGTTGGAGATGACTGATATCCAAATGGAGAAAATGAATCCCCAAGGAAGAGGTGGGTCTAAGATAAAAACTCAGACACAGTGCTCGGGAGAGAAGTCAAGAGTTGGGCTTTAGATTGACCTGTAAGCAACAGTTAAAACTCTCACAGGAAAGTATGTAGAGTGGGTACAATAGTAGCCTGAGGGTAGAAACTGAGAAATGCCAACATTTAAGCGACTAAGAAACAGAGTTAAGAAGAACCAGAGAGTGTGGTGCTTTGGAAACCAAAGAGACAGAGATTTTCACAAAGTGGGAAGAAATCAACCACATCACACAGATTCAGAAAAGGAGGTTGATAAAATGAAAACAAAGAGTTTTCCATTGGATCTTAAAAGCAGAAGGTCACCAAGTTGCTTATTAAAAGCAATATCAACTAGTGTTGGGAAGAAGTGGGCTGAGGCAGAAGTGGAAAGTGAGGAAATGCAGACAATCCCGGTGAAGCACTTCCTGCGAAGTTTAGAAAAGAAGATGAAGAAGAGTTGGAACAGGAGGTCAGGGGTTGGGTCTTTGTCATATTTAGAGGCTGAGGGAGAGGAACCAATAACGAGGGAGGAGTCGAAATTCAAGAAAGAACGGTGACTAAAATCTCAGCAAACAAGAATCCACAGGGCTAAGAGAATGAGGAGGAGCCAACGTTCAATAGAAGGGAGTAGCTTGCTCTCTGAACAAGGAAGAAGGCAGGCCACTCTGGATGTGGACATGTCCCAGGTAGTAGAGGGAGTGGTGGAGAGGAGTTGAGAGAGGTGGTGATCAATGGTTTCAATTTTCTTAATGAAGCAAGATGCACAGTCATCCACAAAGAGTGAATGAGGGTAGGTGCTAAGGAGGAAACTTAAGGAGAGTGAAAAGGCTTTGGAATAATCACTGAAGAGAAGAAGGGAAGAGAGGAGATAAGAGAGAGGAGAAAGATACTAAGGAAAGTGCTAAAAGCCCAGGCAAAGTTTGAGACCATGAATTTGTAACAAACCATTTTGCATGCTTGTGTGGTTTTTATGAGGCAGAATAGCATAGTGATGACTATTATGCTTCCGGATCCAAACTGCCTGGGTTTGCACCATTTCCCTCACTTGTCATATTTCATTGATTCTTAGATGCAGGTTTTTACATTTAACACCACTGAAATCAGGATGTATCTATCTACTGATGGCACCTTCCAATTAGAATTGCATTTTCTTTTGCTTTTTCAGAATAATGGGGCATCTACAGTTGATGGTGTCTTTGATTTGATGTATTGCTTTGGGTAAGTTACTTAACCTCTGCGAAACAATTTTTCTTGCTTTTAAAGTGGGCAAAAATCTCCCTTATGGCTGGTGAGGATAAAATGAGATCATACACGGAAAACACTTAGCATGGTGCTGCTTTAGCAAGTACTGGATAAATGCTAGTTATCCTTTTCCTCCCGCAGTGCACATCTGACTGAATGTCGGGGGAAAGAATGAACACTATTGCATTGATTCAGAGTTAGAGCTTTGTTGGGTAAATGCTGATGAAGGAAAAGGATGCAAAAGAATTAAGGCTATAAGCAAGTTAGAAAGAGAGAGGAGACTGGGAGTAGAGAGATGAAAGACTGGGAGGAAATAGAGGAAACTGGAGGTCTCACTGAAGGAAAACAAAAACAGGTGTAAGAGGAATAAAGAAAGAGGAGACTGAAAGGCAGAGGGGTTCCAGTCAGGGAGAGGGACATGTCAGTGTCAGATTTTGGACATGGAGCAGCTCTGGGTTCTGAGCACAACCACCGAGATGAGCAGCTGAAATGGAGTGAAGTCAAGGCCACCGTAGCTGAGCTCCACCTTTCCTGTGAGTGTGAAGATGATGCACTGAGAAGCTCACTCCTGCTTTCTGGAAGCCGAGGGTGTGACATTGCTATCCCAACCACATGGCCCAGAACAACTCTTGCCAATGAGAGTAAAGTCTTTAAAAATAATTTTTTAAAAAAGCCTAGCTAGGGTCTGTTCATATGCTTTTTTTCCTTTTCAATGTAATTACTTGGGACTGGACATTTTGATTTTCAGTAAAGCTTTTTGGTGCCTCCCTGGAAAATAATAGCCTGGTTAAACATTTCTTGTAAATACAATTTACCAACTTCCACTTGAAAATTAAGTAGTCATCTTATTGAATATTTTTATTTAGAAGAAGATCCTACATACTCTGTGGTAACATATATTTAGTATTCCTAGGTTATCAGGGCAGTTTGGAGCAATTCTTGGAAAGGAATATCTATCTTTCATCTGAACCTTACCATCAGCTTAAAAACTGAAAGAGGAAAACGGCATACTAATTCTTGCATTTAGATAAAAAGAAATCCAGCACCAAATCATTTGAATGAAACATTTTATATTCTGTTGAATGTACACATTTGGTATTTTATCCTTGTGTTTTCGTTTCCACAGACTAGACTCTCTCTAATGACGATGATCATTTGGTCAGCACTTACATTGAACAAAACATCATTTTCATGTACATGGTCTCATGTGGTCCTAAGGAAAACACTTTATCCTCCTCTTTCCCCCATTTTGCTGTAAAGTTGAGAAATTTTCCTAGGCTCACTTAGTTGGTGAGAGTTAGAACGTGGTTCTGTTTCCTAAATTTGGCTTTATTCATTGTCATTTATCTGTCCTAACTAGTGTGCTTGCACAAACACATGCACTGACACCCTCTATTCTCTTCACTGTATAGTCTCTCGTTTCCTCTCTTCCTCCTCAGTACCAACTGGGAGGGAGCATATGGCAGGTGCAACTTACAGAGAGCATAATTTTAATGTTGCATCAGGAATCAGCCCATCCCATCATCATTCTGACTTGTTAGAAAATATTGAGGAAACCAATGGGTCATTTAAAATTACATTATGCTAAATAATTGGTTTGACTGGCATTTGTCATCCAAAGAGTTGTTTCAGTTTTACAAGGTTGCAGCCTAGGGCGGAAGAATGACTAGTTGAGAAGTAAATCGCAATTAGCTGACTGTGCCCCATGGCTAGATTTTCTGATTTTTGCCACTTGAAGCAATTCTCAAAGACATTAAAAAGGACTTCCGATTAATTTTAATGAAATTCGAGAGCAGTTATATAGATAGTTTGCATCTTCAGCAGTGCACTAATTTGCAAATGATGGGGACAGCCTTCAAGAATAGGGTGCTTCTTTAACATTTAGGATCAAATAGTAAAAATAATGACTTTCTCCCATTCTTTTACGCTTTTCCATCGTTTGAAGATGGCAATAAACAAGGACAATTTCCGGAATGCCATTGGGGTGAGTGGATGAGTCATTCTTTAAGTGTCATCAGATTCATAAGGACAAGTTGCAAGGAAGGACTCAGATCACGCTGCATGTTGATTCTAAAATGCGCAGAAAAAGAAAGTTACTCAGGGCACAGGAAGAGCTCCTTCCTGTTCTTCCTGAGGGTACAAGTGAAGACGCTGTAGTTGTGATAATAGGTGTAGTGGTGGTTTCCTTGTAGGGTGCTTCTCAAGATGCGTGCATCCTTCACCCATTCTTTCCAGTATGTTGCAAAGCCCATAGAGATTCTTGTGGCTTTGTCAAGAGTAGAGTTGAGCTCTTGCAATAACTCCAGCAGTTCAAGAGCAACCATTATAGGTATTGCCTTTCAGAATTGTCCTGTCTTTTGAGTTCCTCATTTCTGAAGGAGACTACAATATGAGTGATTTGTTCTTAATTTGCTTTACATACCAAGGCAACAATGACAAAGTTCTAAGATTTTAGCAGCAGATTCTTTTTCTAAGACTTCAGTTATGATGGGGCAGCAAAAAACAACGTAAAATCTCTATTTCAACACATATAAGAAGAGCAGAGGGAGTCACAGCTCAGAAAGCCAGGGGTCTAGTGACAATCATGGACTTTTGCCAAGAGGAAAACATTTGGGAAAGAACAATTAAGGACATAGACCTATATGTTGGAGGCATAAAACATCTTACAGTGTGAGCAGGGCTCCCGGAATGAGGAGCTTTTCCTTGACTCATGTGTGTCTAAGGGATTTAGCTCTGCTCTGCTCTAGATTCCTACACACTTTTGTTCATACTTTCACTATGTGCTTACCGTATTCTAATTGTTACACATGCTTGTCTGTCTCTCCTCATCTTCCCACTCCCACCCTATTCAGGCCGCGAGCTCCTTCAGAGTGGGAATCCGTTCTGACTACTCTCAGCTTTACAGTCCAACACACATACAATAACTTCTTAATCAATGTTGGTTGAATTTATTCATGAGAATGGTCTCATTTTGAACATGAGACTGGAGTAGTAAGTGTCATTAATCAACTTGCATTGATAAAATTTCTTTCTCGTGTCTGGATAAAGAAATTAAAATGTCAGTCAGACAATTTAGTCTTTTTTCCTTTACCCAGTGCCTCCATTTTTTTTTTATCATGCTTTTATTGAATGGAGATATTACTTTGATGTGATTATGGACATATCCTCTGAAATGGAGTTTTTGATTGAAAGACTGTAATCTAAAAATAGATGCTAAGTATGAAAGTATAAAAATCATTTTTCCCCGAGGAAAAAAACATTTCCCATTCAATGACAAGATTTTAATTTTCAGTCATTGGGAAAGGGGAAACATTCCAAATCTAGTCTGAGATCATTTTTGTAACAGGCTGTATTAGCTAGGAGTGCATTAATCTACAAGTGACAGAAAAACTAACTGCAGTAGCTTAAATCAAAAGAGGTTTATTTTTCTTACTTAACAAGAAGGCTGGAGACACATGGATGCTGATGTTAGTTCAGTGGCCCAAGGATAGCAGGCCCCACATTTCTGTGATCCCCTTGGCCTTCCCTTGGACTCACAAGTTAGCTGCCACAGCTCCAGACATCACATCTACATTCAAAGCAGGAAGTAGCTAGAAGGATTGTTCCAGCCCAGCCACATCTGTTACTTTTTAATCAAGAAAGTGAAAGCATTTCTAGAACCCTCATCAGTGGACTTAGGCTGAAATTCATGGGCTACAATTAGGTCACATGGTCATTTATAGATGCAAGTAAGTATGGGAGAAAGAACTCCAGTGGGAGGCAGCAAAGTGTGTTGTCCGGGGAGTTGGGAGTGGCTTTTGGGGAAGCGATCAGCAAAGTCAACCCCAAACGCAATGGGAGCTGATGGAAAACTATGCATTGAATAAATTCAACTTTAACTCTAAACGGGAATAACGCCTTTGCTGGTTTTTTTTTAATGTTTTTAAATTTCTTTAGGTCTTAATTTCTTTATTTAAAAATGGAAGTTTTATGCTTATTCACCAAACATTGCATATTTGAGACATAGAAGATGCTGGTAAGAATGCAGTGCCAATTTCATAAACTACTTGGGGACGTACCTGCAAGGCCGTTGTTTCTAGGACTTTGAACAAATCATTCATCTCTCCTATGCATCAACCTTGTCTGCAAATTAACTGGGTCCAATTAGATCATCTCAAAATTATTTCCTGCTTTACCAATTTATTATTCTATGATTTGTGGCAGTAATCCATTAATTAAATAAATGTCGAGAAATTCTGGAGTTTGGCAAAGTATTCAAAGTAATAATTAGAAGTGGTACAATCATTGTAGAAAGGAGTTAAACATTGGCATACTCCATGAGTAAGCAATTGCACTCCTCCTTATAAACACCAGAGAAATTCTTGCACTTGTACACTAAAAAAATATGTACAAGAATGCTCACGGAGACACTATTTATATAGTAAATATCCGGAAACAAGTCAAATGCCCAAAGAGTAGGGAATAAATAAATAAATTGTAGTCTGTTCATAATAGACTATTTCATAGCAGTTGAAATGAATGAAGTGTGGCGAGCTGGAATACCATGAATGGTTCCATAAATATAATGCTGAGAAGGAGAACATAAGTCCCAAAATTTTATATATGTCAATACCCTTTTTATAAAGTTAAAACAACTAAAACAAAACATTTATTAATAATATGTAAAAGAATATATCTATCTGTGTTTTCAAATGGCAATGAAATTATTGTTATAAGAATCAAGGGAGTAATGGCATTAGGAGGGAGGCATACAATGGACAAGGCAGAGTTTCACAAGGACATGTTGGTTACTGTCAATGTTCCAATTATCACACTGAGTTCTAGACTCACAGATATTTATTGTAGGATTTTAAATAAATAAGTCAGTAAGTAAATACATACATGCATACAGAAGGCCAACGGACTAATGACAGGGTATATCAAGAACCAAGGATTATGATTCATCCTACTTTTTTTACTAAATTTCAAGTAAAAAAAAATTAAAAGTCCATATCATCTATGGAAGGTCTTTAAGATAAAGATCTTAAGCTAAAGTTCTTCATTCCTCATGTAAAAGAAATGATGCAAAAATTCATTCACCAAAAATAGTAGAATTTCTTGATTATTTAAGATGTCTCCTACTAGAGCACCTACTCTTTTAACTATTGCTAATAAAACAAGGAGGGAAACCAGTTATACATCACATGCTGCCCTGAGCTCCAGTCCCCTTGGGATGACAACAGTCCCTCTCTATTCTCTTTGACCACCAGCCTCATCCGCATGCTCCTTCTCTGGAGCGAGGCCAGGACAGTGAGATGTGAGGGTCCATCCACAGCATCTTCCTGAGCAGAAGGGAGATTGTTGAGATGATTGATTACTTTCTATTTCAAAGCATGTCCTCTAAGTCTAAAGAGAAGTCATCAAGATATTTTTAAGCCACTGATGAATCGCCATGCTGATGGGGAACAAAGCAGATGAAGACAGTCAGAGAACAAGGCATTGAAATAGACTGACACTTATGTCCAAACCAAAGCAATTCATTTGTTCAATATTAGATACACACACACACACACACACACACACACACACATACCCTGTGCCACTCACTGTTATGGGCACGGGGAATACATATCAATGAACAAGATAAGCAAAGTCTTTGTTCTTGTGGAACTTCTACTGGAGAAGACTAATAATATTTAAGTAAACAAATGAATAAACAAGATAATTTAAGAGCAAAAGTGAAATGAAGGAAGTAAAACTATGTGTTATAATAGAGATTGAGAAGAAAAACATTGCTTTAAACCACAAATGACTTCAGTTCTCTAACTTTCTTAGATCTTCAATCCACGAAAGCTATGAGATTGCATCAATGCTCATTAGAACAAAATCGCAGCCCTTTATGCTTATAAAATTGCTTGTATCATCCACCTTCAAGTGTCATTAGGCGTACACATCTGAAACCACTGAAACCTACCAAGATAAGTGGGGAGCATGTGCCTTTTCAACAGTCAGCTGCTTACCTTCATCTCGTTTTTAGCCCTCCACTGCCTCTGCCTTGAAAAACCTTTAGAAAGATGGGTGACCTCTTCTAACAACCAGCAGCTCCTGGAGAAGAGCAAATTTCTCTTAACAGGCTCCATGCTTCCGATGTATCTGAGGATTATATCCTAAGGAAATTTAAATTTATACATAATCTTTATAGGCACAGATTTGAGAGCATGTTACAAACTCAGATATATGTATATACATATATATATGTTTGTATGCATGTGTGTGTATGTAGATCCACCCCATCTTGGGAGCCCACATTCAGATGACGTTTCATACCTAACACACATCTTGGGGCACCCATTCATACATGCCTTTGAATTAACAATCATGCTGAAAACTTCTAGACTCTAACAAAGGTGTGACATCAGCCAAGGCATGGATTAAAGCTTAGTGAGAAATTTACACATTCCTATATATAAGTTTGTGATTTTTTTCAGCTTATAAACCTGATCCAGAGTTGCTAACAGAAAGTTGATCACTTCTCTCAAACATGACATCTGCATTTGATATCCAATATAGCCTGTCATCCCCAGCAGAAAAAGATATCTAATTTTGGAACAAATTTGAGTTTCCAGTTCAACACCTCTTCCTCACTAGCTGACAGACAGCGGGAGAGCACTGTGCAGACCTACCATACAACCGTAGCATTGATCCATCTCAAGACCAGAAAGACATCAGGCAACAACCCGCGCACCAAAAGCGTTTGTGTTAAACATTTCATCAAATGCCAGGCAGTTTTTGAAACACTCTGGTGAGCTGCTGGTTGTAAAAACTGTTGAACCTCTTCCTTACCTTCCCTAGTTGTAAATGTTTCAGACGTAAAACCATAGACTAGAGGAGGAGATCAAAACAGCAAACAAAATTAAGTTAAAGCTGCGCTCTCCTGCTAAAGACCCTCTGAGCATTTTTGAAAAGTCCTATTTACAAGAGTGACCCCCCTCATTTCTAAATCACCATAGCTCAACCATGTCCAGGACCACGGTCCCAGTAACTGTCTGACCCCACACCTGTCCCTTTCTCTAAGATGGTTCCTGGAACTAGCGTTAGCGCCGTAACACACTCTGTAGAACAGCCTGACTCCGAATAGGGAGGTGGAGGCATTCTCAGGCCCGCACAAACCTACAGTCCGGGAGAAGAGTAGGACGAGGGGTTGGGATTATGCTGTTAGGGATGTTTCCAGGGTTTAATTTTTCCATAGTGGAGAAAAATCTCTTGTTTCAAAAGGAAGATGTCAACATTATTTTTTGCTGTCAATCACTTTTTGTGCGAGGAGTTTGATTTTAGATATTGATCAGTTTTCATGCAAGGAATTCAGAATTTGTCTTTGTCTTTCACTATAGTAAAAGCAAACATATACAAAGTTTTCTACCCAAATTAATTGCAAAGATGTTTAGCTAACTATCAAAATACTGCAGGAAAGTCAGCCAAACAGAGAGATGATCCATGTTATAAAATATTTGTAAGAGTCCACTAATATAAGTGATATTTGATTTGTGGACACTTGAACTGTTTGCCTTGCTGGGTAACTAACTGGAAACTAAACAAGCTTTGATAGTCAGAGGGCTTCTTCCAGGGACATTGGTCTGTAATCCATCTGTAAAAAGCCAAAGGCTTTGTGTTCCATATGAACAGGCACCCGCTCAGTATATGTCCTGAGGACAAAGCAAAAGGACTGAATTGACTACATTTTCTTCCTTTCATATGAGAGTTTAGTCTCATATAAATATTTGAGTATAAGGCTTTCTCATAGTTTTTTAACTTTAATAAAGAAAATTTATTTCTTCATTTCTGGTTGTAGCTAATGAAATGGGGCTCTAGGCAATGCATCACCCAGACAGCTGAGATGATATGGCTTTCTGAGAGCTCAGTGGAATACAGAGCCTCTTTGACTACTTGGAACCAGGACTTTCTGCTGGGATGGGCTCCTTTTGTTTCTTACGTTCGACTCGCGTTTCTCAAAGTACTAAAGGCCTGATAAAATGTCTTAAGCGTCTTACCTCTTCTTTGCGTGGCACTGAGAATGTAATTTTGAGACTCAAGAACAATGACCAACTTTCTTGTGTTCCGCCTTATGCGGATCACCCGCACTTACATCATGGCGGCCCAGGAGTAGTATTTTCCTGTGGAGACCTACCGTGATGTTATCAGTCAACAACTACTCTGCTGATAAAGTGATATTTGGCTTCTTATAAGTATAGGGGTATCATTCTCATCTCTTGAAACGGAATGCCAAATGCTTATAATTTCAGTTTTGGACTAAAGAAAGTGTAATTATGGGTATAGGAATGGAAGTAATAGGGTTTTTTAAAAATGTATTCTTTTGCTACACAGAGATAGTGTCAAAAGTTTCTTCAAGTGTGGACATCCCAGTTTCCCTCAAAGATTTTTCAGCTATCCTAGTGAAGTTCCCAAGGTTTATGGTAATCAAGTTGTACGCTGCCCTTCATGGAAAGCCGTTGTTGATTTCCTACCAGTTGGAACCGTGGCTACAGCAGGAAGATCAGATTCACCCTTTCTTGCTGAGTTTTGTTCTTGGGACGACAGGACTCAGTTCTGCTGTCAGTAATCTGTCAGCGCACAGCGCCAAGCTCCAGAGGTAACCTTCCTCGTCTGCTGCCTTTCTTCCCAACCTCTTCCCAATCTCTTCGGCCCTTTTTCTCCCACACTCCCTCCTTTCTCTTTCTGTGACACCTCCTTGAGAAACTGCCTCTAATTTTATGGCTTAAATTATCACATCTGTAGACGGTTCTCAAGGAAATATTTCCATCCTAACCCCTCTAAGGAGTCTTATATCCTCATTTCAAAAGCCTGCTGGACACCTTCACCCAGATTTCCTTCAAGCCCCTCAAGTCCAACAGATCCAAAAGGGGACACATCTTGGCCCCCTAACTCAGGATCTCTTTGAGACTGTCTCTGTCACCCTAGTCACTGGCCTTTCCCTTTGACCTTCCGAGCCCTTGCTTCCCACCACTGTTGCCCCTCTCTGTTGACTCCACCTGTGCCATCTGGTCCTTCCGCTCCTTTTCGTGTGGCTGAAGCCCTGGCTCAGTTGTTCATTATCCTGGATCTGTGCTATGGCCCTAGTGTCCAGCTGACTTGTGCACCTCCTGCTTCTCACCCGCAATCCGTCTATCTTCTGCTGCCAGACAGCTTCCATCACCCTGATCTCAGAAACTCGCTTCAACTGTCTGCAGAATCAAGTCCATGCCCGCCGGTTGAGGATCTCTACAGAATCTTCACCCAGGGCGCCAGGTCATGCCTCACTTCCCTCCTTTCCCCTTTCCACACTCTGGGCTCTGATAAACCAAGCTGCCTGGTGATTGTTCCAGACAGGCTTCCCTGGGAAGCAGACTCTGAGGCAGAGAGTGGGGGTAGGCTGTTTATTCGGGGCTACTTTTCTACAGCCGTGGAAGGTGGGGGACAGAAGTAGGATTGGGCAGAGGAAGAGGAGCTTCCAGGCAGCCCAAGAAAGGAGTTTTGGTCTTGCCCTGAGAGCTGTCCTGAGCCAGGTGAGAGGCCTGGACTGGGATAACCCCGCACTGGTCCATCATTGGATGCAGTCTTCTACGAGGAAGGCAGTTTTCTTCATTGGAGGCAATGCCCCAAAAGGCCAACAGCTGATGCCCATCTTCCGGCTGTTATCCCAGCAGATAGAAGCAGCCCTTTATAAGCCCTTTATTCCTCAGAGCAGATCTGAGCAGTACCTCACACACCCACCCAGGATCTCCATCCTCCCTAACAACTCCCCATGCGCACTTTCCTACAAGATGGTGGCAGACTACTCGCTCTCAATGCCCTTTCTAAACTTTCGCTTTAGTGATAATACGCCCCCTCAACCGTTACATTTTCTAGTTTTCTTTGCAACTAAACGTGGCTGTGTGACTCGGTTCTGACCAATGCCCGGGATAAAAAGTGATATATGTAACAGCTGGACTGGTGTCCAGAGGAAGTGGCAAGCCCTCCACATCTCCTCCTTTCCTGCTGCTTCCTGGAAGGCACACAGGGTGGTGGGAGCCGGAGCAGAGAATCTGTTCCGTGAGACAGAAGCTGTGCGCTAAGGATTGCACAGCAAGATGAAAGGTGTGTGGAGCCCCCATACCAGGTCTGGACGGCTCCTGCAAGAGACAGCCTTCCGCCTCGTTCAAGACACTGGGATCTTGGTCTTCCTTACTTCAGCTGAACTTGTATGTCCTGCTTGGTTCAAGCAGCAGCACCTCCCTCCCAGTTTCATGTCCATATCCACCAACGGTTCCAGCTCAAAGGCCACCTCTTCCAGAGAGTTCTGCTGATCTCCTCCCAACACCCCTAGAGCAGGGAGTCCTCCTCTGCTGATCTCCATGGTGGTTCATCTGTATTTCCCTTTCCCAGTGTGACACTTTCACCACAGTGGCCATTCTTTCCCTATTTCTCAGCTCTGCTGTGAGCTCATTTACCTCCTGAGGCTAGAAGCTATTTACAGCTCCCGGGAGTTCTGAAGAACTCTCCATGTACTCCTGATCATTCAGGAAGATTTTGTTTTGTTATGCTTTGTTTTGCCTTATTTTTGTAGGACCAAGTGATTGACTGGGCCAGTTTGGCTTTCAATGATCATCACTGTCAGATAAATGTCCACACAAGGGTGGACGCTTGGGTCACAGGTGCACAAGTGTTCCCATAAGTGTGTGCGCACACGCAGTCAGCTGGCAAAGGCGCAGATCCTGGCAGGACAACTCTGCCGAGGTGATGAGGCGCCGCGGCATTTCCTTTCTCTCCAGACGTCACGTGCGTGACCAGTAACTTGTTCTAGTCAAGGAGCCAGACCTGCTGATAGGTTTCCGAAAAGATCGAGGGATGGCAACCCTCTCTGAGGCATAAAAGATAGATAAACACCAACTTTAGTGGACCGGAAGTGCAACTGCACTTGGAAAACGATTCTGACCCCTCATTATTTGGAGGACTTACTAAATGATGCTTTAAAAGCATTTATAGTTCTTATCCACCCCCTCGCTCCAGACTGAGATTAGCCAGGGATTTTTATGCTAAGAAAAGATTAGAGGTTTACAGCCAGGTCAAGAAGCCGTCTTTGTCATTACTGACAGCCCAAACATTTAAGACTGATCCATGATAAGCTATCAGAGGGTAAATATCTAAAAATAAAGGCTCTAACGGAGACCCTCATAATAATAATCTTCACACAGGCAAAAGAAATCCAGACGTCTGCAGCAGAACATTAGATCTGAACATTACAGGTTGTCCTGCTTCCAAGGGATTTGTGAACGGACTTCTGCCAACTAAAACGAGCCCGGGTTAAACCTAACAATAGGTGATCGTGGTAATAGGTCCAATTGCACAGTCTTGTGCTCAGATGCCACCTCCTCTGTGAAACCCTCCTTGACCTCAAGGGCAGAGAGAGTCTCCCTCCTTTCTCCTCCCACAGCACCTAATTACTTACGTCTATAGGGCACTTATCCCATTGTATGTAAATGTTGCATCTTGTGGCTGGCCCCCTGGCCGAGTGGTTAAGTTCGCCCGCTTTGCTTCAGCAGCCCAGGGTTTCGCCCATTCGGATCCTGGGCGCGGACATGGCACCTCTCCTCAGGCCACGTTGAGGTGGTGTCCCACAACTGAAAATATACAACTACGGACCGGGGGTGCTTTGGGGAGAAAAAGGAAAAATAAAATCTTAAAAAAAAAATGTTGCATCTTGCTCAAAGATTGAGAGCTGAGAGTCAATGAAACCTTGAGACCCGGCACAGTACCGTAGGATTTTTATAGATCAAGTGTTTGTGAAAGGTACGAAGGAAAAAAAGAAAGAAGGGAGGGAGGGGGGGAGGGCGAGGAAGTGGATGGAAGGAAACACAGGCCAGATGAGTCAGACACTTAGCACTACTTACCCCAGGGGTCTGAGCTCCTCTTCCTGGTCTTGGAACAGGTCGCCCCCTGTGCCCTGAGTGTGTTTCCCACTTTATCAGACTGGTGAGCCTGTCTTTGCTGTCATCTTTCACGATAGCTCAAAACACCTCGTTTGCAATGTACAGCATGGGCAGTATAGTCAATAATGCTGCAGTAACTTGTTCTGGTGACGGATGGCAACTAGACTTATCGTGATGATCATCTCATAATGTATATAAATACTGAGTCACTATGATGTACACTTGAAACTAACAGCACATTGTATGTCAATTGTACTTCAATTAAAAAAAAGAACGACTTCTTTTGGGAAGACTTCCTGCATCCCTCTCCCGCCTAGCCCAAACCACTTCTCTTTGTACTCCTAGCACATGGTTGACTCACCACCTTGGGCTCAAAGGGCTTTGGTTTTGTTTTAAATGAGTGTCTCTCCCTGCCAGACTGTGAGCATTAGGCCAAGAATTGTCTTCTGTTCCTTCAATTGCCAGGAGTTGCTCCTAGCATAGAGACTGAACAAATATTTGTTGAGTGAATAAACTAATGAACAGAAGTCTCTAACCCCGGTACCTTAACCTCAAGGGTGCCTATCTTAAATGTCAGAGTCACCTAGGAATTCCACGTGAGCAGACAGATTATCTACAGGATGATTCATGTCCAATTCAACTCCAGGGCTGCAGCTCTGTTACCTAGGGAGTCTCTGGTTTCTGGGTCTCTGTTCTCAGTCAGCTACCAGGGGAGCAAGGAACTTACTTCAAGGTTAACCTCAAAAAGAGAATGGCTTAAAGGAAAACATATCAAAAAATCAGATCATCCCTTAAGAG
The DNA here is from genome assembly GCF_041296235.1 of Equus asinus. Taxonomy (NCBI): domain Eukaryota; kingdom Metazoa; phylum Chordata; class Mammalia; order Perissodactyla; family Equidae; genus Equus; species Equus asinus. The sequence goes on along the minus strand of NC_091793.1, from coordinate 140,839,408 downwards.
TCCAATATAAATGATACTTTAATATGCTTTCTTATTTAAAGCATCATATTCATGTTATTTTGTTTCTGTATTTCTTTTATTACACGAAATGACACGGAAACAGGTGAATTATGGTGACCAGACATAAAATTTACATAAGATTCTTCAGACCTGGGAAGAAGAGGCTCTTCGAGGGGAACTTTCGCTCTTGCTAAGTTTGGACTTTATCCTACAGGAAAGGAGGGCCCTGCAAACTGCCACCCGAGGAATGACGTGTCAGACTGGCCTCTCTCTGTGTCGGTGCCACAGATACAGTGAGACACACCCAGCTGCTGAGGCCAAACCAAGGCAAGGCTGTGGGCAAGGGGAGACACTGAGAGACACTCCTGATGAGGAATATTAGTTGATGCCCAAGTCCACGTGAGGTGTGAGGAAATACTTCCCTTCGAATGTTTTGATAGCACGGTTTATATAACCAAATACTTCCATTTCCTTCATAGCCTGATCGTAAATTTGGTACCAGCTCAAAAGTGTGGATGTTACCACTAGTCATTTCCTCTTTAAACTCAGAAGAGACACTAAAGAAAAAAAATTGACAGTGGTATGATCCTAAGGTGTTTTTTCCCCCTGATTTATAAAAAGCAAAGCATTTCCAATAAATCCCATGAAACTGAATCCTAATCAGGAGTATATTTATCATTCATCAGAGATTTTATTTTGCTCCATTGACATTAAATTTTGAGTGAGCCTTTGATCGAGAGACCGGTGCTAAAACTCTTGATGATATCAGATGCACGGCCACTTAACCAGACGGGAGGACACAGAAAGAGGGTTGAAGAAAAATGATCAAAGTATAAAGCTACAACATTCTACGTTAACAAAAGTTTTAATATACACTTGACTAAAAGATGCATACAATGACTACTGAACCTCCGTTCACAGGCAGCCAACAAGATATGGATGAATTTATTAACTTCAAACAAAACTTCAGGTTGTGTACTTAAACTACAAACCATTTAAAAATGAAAATTAACAATGGAAGCAACAATGACTATAAAATATGATGGGATGACCTTAAAGAAAAGATTCAAGTATTGTTTGTAAAATTCTTCAGACACTAGTCTTTGAAAAGTTTGTGCATTTCCCACCTTTGCATAGTAAAACAGAAAAACAAAAACAAAAAACACACCTACCACTTGGTAAAACTCCACAGCTGTACGTGATCGTGTTTCATAACATGCACCTATGCGTACTGCTCGTTTATCAAGAAGGAGTAGCTCTCATCCACTGGGCTCATGCAGGATCCCAGGTGAGCAATGAAGTGAGCGCAGGTCTCCTAGTCCAGGTGTCGCTGATTAATGCGCCAAAAGTACAGCAGGTGAAATGGGGCTTGTGGTCACTTCACACCAACTCTCGTCGGGGGACGTTAAACAGCGAGATGCTTGGCTTTGAGCTCAAATTAATAAAAGGGAGTATTCACAGCACGAAAATCAGCAAATGAATAGCACGTGCAAGAGAAAACACAGCAGTCTGAAAATAGCTGACCTCAAACCACCTCAAACCATCCTAAGCCATTGCTGACGGCTGTATGGTGGCAGCACCTTTCCTATTCGCGCACACAGCTTAAAGCTTGTGGTTTTTACAGATACACACAAATAATTTAACATTGGAGCACAGGTTTGGTTACCTACGAAACTGCCAGTGTGACAAAAAGTTACACTGGACGTTTGCCATATGTACATAGTATTGGGGACCACTGTGGTCGGATTTAAAACATAACATCGCACATTTACAATGTTGTTTGTGAAATGCTCGAAAGTCAACAATAGACATTTAACTTGTTTTGTAACCACCGTGGGTTTGTGTCTGTTCAGTCGCCGTGGTGCCTCTGGAACAGCAGTGGACGTGTATGGCGTACTCAGCAGCGGCTGGGTATCCGCCGGCGAGGAGGACCCAGCCACAGACAGACACAGCCGATGCAGTGAAAGGAAGATGCCGAGCCATCTGAGTCTCCTCCAGCTGGAAGAGCCACTGCCACAGGTAGAGGGATACACCGTGCCCCATGAAACCAAGAGCAAGGGTGATAAACCATGCAGACAGCCCTGTTACTACAGTCAACGCACACAGCCAGTTCCCGAGAATGCCTGCACGCCTGTGTAGCACCTGGCACTCAGACAGCAATAACAGGTCGAAGATGTTAGGTTACATACAGCCTGTTGTGTTAGATAGAAATCAAGGGTTCGCTCTATGGTTGTGACACTTCCACAATTAAAGATATCTGGGGGAAAATCCCACTGTTTTAAGCAGCACATTTTTAGGACATAATCCTTTGCAAAGTCAAATCAAATGCTGTGAAACGAGTGGCGTGAATCTTGCTGAAAAGGGTCTTAAAGCTAAACCTAGCTACGGATTTGGCTGTCAAGGAGAAGGGAGTAGTAGATTGCATGTCCTGTTCCTAAAAAAGAGGGGCTTAGAGAAGCACGGGCTCCCGGGGGGCCGCAGGCAGGCTCAGCTCCAGACGGCTGCCCCTGCAGGGGTTCACCGCAGTCTGCACACTCAAAACACAGCTGGGACCAAATTTCTTCATTAAAGTATTCCCTTAACACTTGAACAGAAGCTCTCTTGACCATAAATGGAAGAAATCAGTGAAAGTGAAGTAAACTGAGAGGGACTTGGGGACCCGGATTCCACCAGCAAATCTGCCTGGAGGAGGGAGATGGGGGTTTGTAGACAGTGGAATCCCCTTAGAACCCAGGGCAGCAGTGCACGGACCAGCAACACAGTGCGGGCCAAGCCAGGTTTTCTGAAAACAACACACAGAATTAAAACCTATTGTCACGATGCTCGCAGAAGGCGACGGCCGCTCCCGGTGCCAGCGCGGTTTTACAGCGCAGCTCTACCAGACGTGTTTTGAGGCAGGAAGATGAAGCAGGGATGAAATATTGACAATAATGGATATGAATAAAATGGGAAGTTTAACTTTTCCCCCAAGCTTTCAACATTTAAAAATTATTTTTTTATTTAAGGCTTTAAGTTTCTCCTCCTTTCACATTAATGACAGGGAAAGAAAATTGTCAAAACCAAAAACGAGCCTCATGAGGTTGGCACTTCTGTGAGTGATTTGAGGGTGTCTCCGTTCTCACACCGCACACACACGCTTCTAATGACACCAAAACTTGAGGGGCTTGTCAGGGCGTGTATTTGCATTTACACAAGTTCTGTGGTTTTAATTTGGGTTATTTTGTTGTTTGTGTCCCCCCACCTTTCATTTCTTTTTGGATTCAAGCATTTCATTTTTAAATTGCACCTATTTTGTGTCCAAACTCCCTGCATCAGTGGCTACGTCTGTCTTTTTTAAGCAAACCCAACAATTATCGTACAACATGTTACAACAGAGAAGGACAGACAGAGCAGAAACAGAGAAAAGAAACCAAAAGGATGGGGAGCCAACCGGTAAACTCGGATTTACAGGGCACCTTTACAGGGGGAATATTTCAATACAGACAAGTGAAAATGAGGCGTCAAAATCGCTTATTTCCATATTTACATTTATAAAAGAACTATACAGTAGCATCGTTGTTCATATTCCAGCTCCCATTTCCAAAGGATGCTCAGTCCAGGAGAGAAAACACCGGAGAGTGAGTCAACCAGAGCAGGGCCGTGTGCTCCTCGGGCCGGTCCAGACCGGGGCGGGCGGCTCCCCTGCTCTTCTTTCCCTTCACGGAGGCGAGGGTCAGGTGCAGGTTTTGCTGTGGACTGGCTTGCTAGCTGCTGTAGGATGTATGCCATGCAGTTTTTACCCTTTCGAAAATTAGATCTTCATGCCACTGGAGTGTGTCATTGGTCGGAAAAGGAAAAACAAAATCATGCCAAATCATTTAGAAGATATTAAGTGCCAGCAGGCTGAGGACAGAAAAAAATCATTTGCTATTTTTTAATGGTCCTTTTATTGCACTTAATTTTTTGTTGTTCCTTCTTCCTTTAGCTAGAAAAAAAAGAGTCTGAAATAGTTCTTTTTATAACATTGTCTTTTGCCCCTTTTGATTGACAGGTGGGGGGAGGGGCTCTCTGAAATTATTTCCAAAAAGCAGAGTTTTCTTTTACCCCATCCCTGTCGCCCCAACTTTAGTTCTGTAGTCACTACCACCCATTGTTCCCATTTACAGACTTAACAGTTCCGGCAACGTGGCTGCAAGTGTGTCACACCCAGAGTGCCACCGTGCAAGGTGCCGGTCATCCAGGGCCGCCGCTTCAGATGGGGCCTTGCTGGGTGGGATCGAATCTCCTCTTCTTGACATTTCTTCCAGAGTGCGTCAGAAAAGGATGCAACAGAGGGGAGAAATCCACAATATTAATCAGATGATGATGAGGGGATGATGCAATGACAACAAGGCTAGCTCCAGAGCACGGTAATCAGCTCACACCAACGCAGATTTTCCAAAAGAACGTGAAACTGAAGCGCAGAACAGCCTGCAGTTTCGAGCGTCCTCACATCTCCGCGAGAGGAGCCCCATTTGTGAAGACCCTAAACAAGCTTCAAGTCGTTCATTTTAAAGCACTGGCAGCCTCGGCAGCCCAATTTGTCTCTTGATTCAGAAGTAGATGCCACAGCTAATTTTGACTAGACGAGAATTATTACAGGGCTCTTCCACTGGGCGGGCTATTAGGAGAACTAAGCAAAGCTCGGAAGGTCTTGTGGCTCCTTCCTTCCAGAAGTCGAGAGCTCTGTGTCAGTGGCCTGGCCTTTGCCCTGGAGGCAGAAAGCCCTGTCTGCTGTTCTCCGGCTGCCCTGGGGTGTGAGCTCTTACCCTGCTATGGAACAAGCACGTTCATATGCAAAGGGCGGAAACCAGAGTGCACAGTGAGACAGCACACTCCAAGGAGAATGGACACGGGCTCGGGTTAGTTAAGCAAATGCAGCAGTTCAGCTTAGTTGAAATAAGCGAGTTACAATGCCTTGCTCACAGTGTCCAGTCTCCTAAAAAGTGGTTCCTATGTTTAAAAGGAGAAAAGAAAGAACCAGCAAGACACCACAAGGCAACAACAAAAGTTGGTTGCAACCTCCCCATGGTCTGGCTTCATGTGGGGCATCAAGCAAGAGGCTCATGCACTTGGTCTGCGCACCGGGCGGGTGCAGCACAGCTGCCACCGAGGCGTCATGCAAACTGGGACCAAGGAGTCCCCAGGACCCCTCACTCCCCTGCCCACCCACTCAGGGCCAGCTGGATACCCTCATAGCCCTAAGAGCCAGAGGGTCACAGGACACTCCTCTTCTGCCGGAGCTCATTCAAGATAAGAACAACATGAGAGCTTGAAGTATATAAAAAGACACCCTGCAAAGTTCTTATTTCACCCAAGACGACCACTTTGATGCTTCTCTTTTGAAATATCAAATAGAAAACTCTTTAAAGAAAACCTCCTTTTTGCTAATGTTTTCAGTCATGGCCCAAGCATGTGGCCACTGGCCTGGCAGGCAATCTTCGGCAGCAAAAGCTGTTTACCACAGCGCCGCCTTTTCCTCACCACCCCTGCCCCTCAGAATCTACATTCTTGAAAGCAGGTGTTGCTGACCTGCCCAGGAAACAGGCAGCACCAAGAGGGACCTCTCAGCATGTGTCTGTCACTTGGGAGCACAGGGTCTGCGTCTCTACCCATGCTCACAGCCCTGGAACGTCCATGGAGGAGGAACCACACTTCCTGTGAGGCAGGTGGGGAGAAACAGGGACTGCTTGACCTTGTGAGATGACCCTGAAGGACCAGGGACCCAGACAACACAGCGGTGTGTGGCTGGAACTCCAGGGAAGTGTTAAACTGACGTCTCCTCAAAGAAAATGAACGTCGAGGAAAGACCTCACTAGCTAGCGCTGTGCATGTACACGACTATATGGCCCACATCAAAATTCCTTTATTCAAATTCAGGGAGTCGGCTAACAGCCATGTCCACGGTCACAACGGCAATCCAGTTCATTTTCAAATGGAGATATGAAATTCCATCTCAGCCTGGTATCCAGGCAACCTCCAGTGTCCAAAAGTTTCTGCTCCATTTAAAAGTCAGTTTTTGAAGCTTAGGTTGCACTTTTTTATAAAAAACAATGTTGTCCAGGGTTACTGGGCTCCCTGGTTAGACCAGGAGGCCAGGCCACCCTGTAGAATCATGCCTTTCTATGGGGAAAGGGACACTGAATATCTACAGGGATTCCAGGACCCTGTTTCCTCCACTGATCCCAGCGGGGCGGTGTGGAGCCCCATGGTGCGGACGGACAGAGACACCCCCGCGCAGGGTGACTTCAAGGCTCCTCAGTGTAAACTGCAGAACTGCTAGGGGCCACTGCGTGTTGAGAACTGCCTGTTCTGAGCTTTCTCTATGAAAAGAAGTCTCGTTCCATGTGAATGTGAAAGCACAACTCTCACAGCCAGGTGCCTGCAGCTTTCCCTCCACAGCTGTCTCCTCTGAAAACCCTCTGCCCCTGGGACTCTGCAGACAGTTACCTTTCTCATCAAAACCTGTGAAGTATTTTTGGATCATTATAATATATTAGCATAATCCATAAACCTTGCATGGACCCAGTTTTCACCAATTTTTACTACTTCTGAAAAAACCTGTACCCTTGTCTACAATATATATTATACTATACACACATCTACACAGAATTAAAACCAAGCTCTCCAGGTGACCGTAACCATCTCGGAGTTGTAAAGCCTTCAGATCTGTTTTCACAGGTATGTACTTATCCACCACTATCACCTCTTTATCTTTCCACCAAAAGTCACTGCCCCCCGACCAAGGAGCCCTCGCCCAACTCCTCCTAGGCCACCTCAGATTGAGTCCACTTCCCCAGGGGGTCCGGGGACTGTACTGGGTCTTCCTGGCCAACCTGGCACGACTACGACCCCCTAGGTCTGAGTGAGAATGTGCCTCGCCCAGGAGTGACAGGTACCAGGGAGACCAGGCTCCTTAACAGACACCGGGACATGGTCCTGGGATCAGATAAGCTGCAGTCTGGTTATCCTCCTCACAGAAAGACCAGCTAGAACTGATTCCATTTCCTAATTCTGCAAAAATCAAAAGCCAAGAGAAAAAAGAGAGACATTTCCTCTTTTGAGAAAATATAATTAGCAATATTAAGTTCCTTTCAAATTTCATCCAACTTGACCTTCAAACAATTCAGTTAACTCTCCTTGTGGTAATCCAGACATGGTTCTTTAAATTTCACTTATGCAAGTACCTTTTCTTTTAGTCTTTTCTTTACGCTGTTCAACCAAACGGAACACAGGCCAAACCGAATCTCTCAGAGCCAAAGTCAGGTTCAATAAGAACTTGTAACCCAAGTTACTTCTGATAGAGAGGAAACTATATATGATAATTACACAGACTTATTAAACCAACACCTTTAATGTCGAGAGCAGTTCTGCCAGGGCAGTACGGCCACTACTGCCACCGAATCCCACGGAGAGAGCGAGTGGTGGGGTGGTGGGGCGGTGGGGCGGTGGGGCGGTGGGGCGGTGGGGCGGTGGGGCGGTGGGGCGTGGCAATGGGGGCCCACAGCCGGAGACATTATGAAATGGGTGGAAGAATGCAATAATCGTCCGAAATCTTGTGATCTGAATTGTCGACCAACTATGTCACTGTCACTTTCAAGTTCTTTTCCTACCATCACCTAGAATTTTTCTTTCCTGCTGCCATCACCTATGGTGTTGATATACTTTCATGTGCATGTAAATGACTATACTGCTCACATCTTAAGTCCTGCATTCAAATCTAGGGAATGCCAGATAAAAAGCCACGTCCAAGGTAATGACAGCAATTCTGTTCATTTTTAAATGGAGATAGGAAGTTCTCTTTTTATACATTTGTCACCTTTCGTAAGCTGTGGGAAGATGCTACTAAACGATCTTTCAATCTACTTGATTTTTCTCTATGTCTACTAAAGCAACAGCTCTAATAATCCAGTCGAGTAGCATTATCACTCGACACTGGACAGAGGCCATGAGTCACCACATCAACCCGCAGGGAGGCTGCAGCCCTCTGCACCGCAACGCAGGGCTCTGTCCTGCAAGTGGCAATGCAGAGGAGAAGGAGCGCGGGGTGCGTGTAAACAGACGCAGACATCCGGAAAAGGTGGGCCCGCCGGGGTGGCAAGGGCCGATGTGTATGCTTCCCTGGACTGCTCAGAGAAAAGCCCTAAGACCCTAAAGAATGGGTATCTATAGACTAAATCATCCCTTAGGATCCTCATAGTTGTGGAATGTCGGGTTAACTGAAGTCACTCAGGTGTACCCACCACATGACCCAACAGATCAGAATTTGTTAAAACAAATAACCTACCAAATAAAGCGTTTTTGTCTTCTCAGGATTTCCCCAACCTGGCTTACGGAAGTCTCGTCTGCATTAACCAAAGCGTTCAGACTCTACTACTCTGCTAAAAAGAAGTAATCTAAATGTATATTATTTTTTGATGACAATCCTGATAAACCTTTATCATCACTTCAGACACACAGACGTGCACCCATTCACACACACACACGCACACTCACATATGCTTATGCTTTTACCACCTATTTCAGAGGAAATGCCGTTTAAGAAAAGAACTATAAAGAATGGCAGACAAGGTCCGGGGTCAGAGCACAGCTGTACTTCCCATTTACACTCCGACAGGTCACGTATGGTATGACGCTTCTTCCACATCTAAACTACTCAGTGTGACACCTGAAGAAACGTGACGTTAGGAGAAAGCAATACTCCCCTGGGGAAGTTAATAGACTTTCCTTTAGTCTAAAAGTTTATGTACCCTCAAATTCTTCAGGCTACTTTGCTAATTTCTCTTCTAGTAATAAAAGCCTGATTTCAGGAGGGATTTCCAATAAAGGTATTTAGAGCAATCTTTTTTACAAACTATTTTCAATTTCTGATCCTAAAGGAAACTCTCTTGTAGCTACATCGAACTCAATGAAAAACTCAGTGTCATCTCAATTAGCAAATAATTGCCCTTCCAAATCATCTCCAGACTCATAATCTCCAAAACTCCAAGTGGTGGGAAAATCTAGACTTTCTCATCCAGCATTCAAAGCCTTTTCTTGCAAGGCAGAAGTAGTTACTTAATGTTTAATACAAACCACATTGCTAATGTTAAAATCTAAAGTAAATTAAAACCCTCTTGGTTAGCACCCAGAGCAGCAGCTTCTCAAATTGAAACTGCTAAAGTTACATGTCCAAGAACTATCTTGCCTTCCTTTTTTGTTTCAGGACATAAAAATATTTATTTCACACTCCTGTGTGCCTTCTGCGAGGTTTTCCGTTAGGGTAATGATTAGGGCCATAGGGCATGGGAGGGGGCTGACAGCTCAGCGGGACTCATGCCCGCACGACAGTCCCCACAGAGGCTGTTTCTCCCCTCACTGTGTCTGTCTCCCACGCCTTTTTTTCTATTCTTCTGATGACTAGACATCTCTCTCAGATAGAATCTGTACGGCCTGATCCACTTATATACACAGTGATAAAGCCTGTTCCGTTTTTCCCCAAAGAAACATGCAATTCAAGCTGTGAGCTAGGCCAGGCCACTGTTTTGAGGTCCTGCTACAGAATAGCGCTCTCATCTCCAAATGCTGCCACGGTAAATTTGTCACTGCAGTTTGCTGGGGGGCCAAGATGCACAGTAGACTATTTTTCAGGCCTTTGAAAAGGACGTTTCCTAATGCCAAGGAGGCATAAGCCTGGGCAGGAGCCAAATTTATTTTTCTTGAGGCATATTCATGAAAAAGTTCCAGGGAGCATTATACCACAATAACAGATCATGGAACTACCATGACGTGGTAATGAGGAACTGAGAAAAGCTTCCACTGGGATAGGGCCCGCCCAGATAAAGCGTGTCTTTCCTCAGGTACCACATAAGCGACTCATTATCTGAGTGATGTCTTGCGAATGCCATAACAAGAAATGCCAATGTGAGCAGCCCAGTGTGTGTGTGTGTGTGTTTGAAAACACACTGATGCCAAAATTACCATTTCACCAAACAAGTGTGAGTTTATAAATGTCTGTAGAAGAGAAGCACCTTTTGATAACACCTTTCCAAGTTGAAGCCACTCAGAAACTTGTAGGCTTACTCATTAAATATTGACAACAAAACTAGCAGAACACATTGAATTTATTTAAATCATTTTCTGGCTTGTTTTTCTTTCATGATCAGCTTCTAATAATAACATTTTAGCTGGTTTAGATATAATGAATACAGGATCCGAAATATAAAATAAAACAAAGTTCATAATTAAGGCAATTAGATAATTCAGGCCAAAAACTTCCTCTATTGAATAACCAGATGGAGGCAAAGTGGGTTTTGAATTTGGGTGATGGTCTTATTTCCCATTTAAATTTGTTTCTGTAGAGCTGGTTGAAGCTGAGTTTATCATGGGGAGTATCTGGAACAGCGTGTCTTCTCTGCAAATCATAATCATCAAGTCATTACAGCAGGAAAAGACACAAAAACCAATTATCCAGCGAATCCGAGGTATGGAAACAACCAAACTAGATAAATCAGGTTTAAAAATTTTCACCATAATTAAGGTTTGTTTGTGATTATCTGGCTTGTCTATTTAAACAAACTTAGTTTGGTGATCAACGTATGCTGCAAACTAAAAGGTCATAACGAAAACACCAGGCAAACCTGTGAATACTAACAGTTAATTAGAAAATATCCAGTGTGACAAAGCCAGATTTCAAACTCCAAAGTGAAATGAATTCAGTAGGTTATGGCATTAATGAAAATATTTTTTTAGTTTGTTTTTATAAAATAATGAAGCTTTTCAAACCACAAAGCTACAGATATTATGTTACATGTGAAAAACAATGATCAAACGGTTACTCAGGTTGTGAAATTTTCAAAATGTCAATGGAATATAAACCAGTTTTAAACAGACAGAAGGAATTTATATCTACCCATTTCCAACTATGTATTTTCCTCAGTTATCCGTGTAGAAACAAATGTGTCTTGGAACGCTTGCTCCTAAAAGCTAGAGCATCTTCTCCTGAAGGACTTCTACCTCATTCTCCTTAAAGTAGTACAAGTGAATTCCTTCCACATTTCATGTTTTCCTACTTGCCTGAGGATGGCATTTGAGGCTCCATGTTTCTCCTTTTCTGACCCAGTTTTGAATAAAAATATTTATTTTTAGCATTTTTACTGTTAAAACTTGAAATCTTGTAGCAGGAACTCAAAACTCGGTTATGTAAGCAGAAAAGAGAAGTGCCAGAACCACGGAGAAGACATGCGGCGTTGCTTACTTAAATCCCCATCCTGTGCCCCCAAGGACAATAGCTGCTACCAGGATGGCACCAGCGATGGAGCCTATTATGAGATTGGTGGCACTAGGACCTGTGACAAAGGATCATGGGAAGAAAGTTGTATGAGCCAACCATCTTCATCAGCACAAGGGAAAGGCAGACAAGCGGTTTCAGGAAGTAAACACCCCGAGTAACAGATCGCTGAACACTTACGTCGCCTTTTTCGATTAGCTCAATCGTGCTTTAAATGCTGTGGACAGCGGCTGCTGGGACCTGTATGCCCTTAAATCTACAGTTCTGCACCATCGACAGTTAGGTTCCAGTACATTCACCTTCTGCAGAACTCAAAGCAAATATGCCCCCACCGCTGTCATGGCCCGTCTTCTCCTCCTCCCCTTTCCCAGCGTCACGAATCGAACAAGGAAAAGAGCGCGTAAAGACACAGCTGCCTCAGACTTAGTTCAATCTGACTGGCAAACGAGGGCACGAAAAGAAGGAATCACGAGCTGCTCAAGAGCTCTTCCAAACAGCACACGAAGTTGGGTGAACGCTAAATTTTTTATGTCCCCGTTGGAGACCATTAAAATTTAGAAGTCAGAAGGAGGTTACCAATAAACATCTGACTTTTGAAGCTTTCCTCTCAAAGACAGATGTTCTATCTCAAAGATAGACAGATTTCTCAAAGGACCTGTACGGTGTTTAAGCAGCCACATGGGGGTCCAAAGGCGAGATACAAAGGAAGCATAAAACTCAGTTGGGTAATTTTGAGCAAATGGAAAAAAGATTCCTTAGGCTCAACTGAAACCATCTTTCACATCCCCATTGGAAATTTGAGGCTTGGAGGTAGGAGGAAAGAAGGGAGCAGGAAGGACAGCCAGGAAGAAAACACAAAGTGGAGTTTCTGTCAATTGTTTAAGAGCTGACACGTGTCACAGGACATCCTCTCCACGCACATGGAAAACACCTTAGCTCACTATTTTTAAATGTAAGCAACATTAACCTAATACAAGAATCATCTTAAATATCGCATTCCTCAGGGTGCTAATATGCAGGTGCAGTGCCCTCACAGCAAAATACTTTACTCCTAACTACACATCCCTGTTCCACGAGTCACAAGGCCAATTTTGGTAGTTCCCTTAAAATTCTCGGGTTTGTGTATACATTCATTTCTGTGTAAAAAATTCTCTTTTCTGCTCACATCAGTGCCCTCGGCGGCGTACATAAATGGATGCCACTTCCAGCAGCACTGTAATCGTCTGCGGCATGTGGTTTGCTCAGAGACCACCCAGCGCCGTGGGCGTGGGTGCAGGGTGGGGTCCGCGATGTAGTCTCTTCAGGCCCCTGGGCGTGGACTAACCACTGAGGTTCACAGAGCCCAACTCTCGTGGCTTTAGAGACACACCAATGATCCACAACAACAGCAGGCTGGGCACTGTAGATTGAGCACGTCCCACATGCCAGGTGCAGTGCTAAGCACGCGACAAGTATTAGCTCACTTGATCCTCACAAACGCCAGACGCCGTAGGAACCATGACTCTCCCTGTTCACCAGGTGAAGAAATAGAGGCTTCTGAAGCTTCCTAAGAGACAGAGGCAGATTTGAACATAGCTTCGTCTGACTCTAAGCTTATGCTGTTAATCACGGGTCAGCAGACTAGAGCCCACAGGCCGAGGCTGGCCCCACTGCCTGTTTTGCAAAGCAATGCTCCTGGAGCCCCCCGACACTCATTCATTTACACCCTGTTTACAGCTGCTTTCACGCAAGGTCGTGACAGGCCTCCGGTGACCTGCAGGGCCACACCATTTACCATCTGGCCCTTCACAGAGAGTCCTCCAGCTGCTCTAATGTAACGGGATTCCATTTCTATGTACTTCCTCCCCACAGTTTTATAGGGAATACAATTTTGAAACAAACACTTAAAATGTATTTCTATCGCCATGTACAGACTCTGTGCTTTGACACGATTTGCACTCTGCTAGCTCAGAAAACGCAGGTTGGGATTCGAGTCAATACATAATCCATGAGAAATGATTCCTGATTTGCAATTATAAACTAAGGAGAAATAACAGCCAAACAAACAAAACAGAACAAAACAAGAAAAACAATCTCTGTCCGTGGAATCCTTAGCGGCTAGATGAACATCACACTATCAGTTAAACGAGGAAGTGCTACAATGATCTATATTATACTATGTGGATTCTATTTTTAAAAAACTATATTTAGCAATTATGGCAAAATTTGGAATTTGAAGGAGAAAAATCAGTAAACTAATAGACGAAAAACAGTGCATAAACCAGGAATAATAAATAACAAATCTATTTTTAGAAAAAATATATATACGCTCACACGGACTTACCTGTCACAACCAGAAATAGCCACAAACCAGCAATGCTGGGAGGGAGGGACGACAAGGAACGCTGGGAACAGGGACGACGCTTCCCCAGAGGGGCTGTGGCTTTGCATGCCACCCCGACTCGCAGGGGAAACCACTCAAATTCGTCCCTTCAGTTGGTACATGGCAGCACACCACAGTTATGGCCAAATAATAATATAAAAACGGAACTGGGATGATTTTTAGAAAACTATCTTCAAGGAGGAACTTCATAAATGTATATATAGCATTTCCCCTGGAAAAGGAATCTTACTTCTGTATATAATCCAGTCAACAGACCCAAGGTGAAATTTTACAGGACAAAGTTCTTGTTTTCTCTAAATATTTGTTAAATATCTAAACATTTGTTAAAAACAAATAGCTTTCGCAGTATCTCTAGCTTCCCCTGGGCTAAGCGGCTTCACAGTCCATCCTGACGGGATGTGAGTCAGAAGACCCAGGTCCAGCCGGATCCCTTCACTCCAGGGACAGAAGGTCCAGGCCGTCTTCGATCCCAGTGTGACCCACAGCCCTGCAGCCCTCTCAACGCGATTTCGGTGCCTGGGTCTCCCCGACCCAGAACCAAGGAGAGCACCTGCGTGCTGCCGTCCTGGAGGCTGAGGAGGAACGTGCGTGCTGGCAGCGACATGCCGCGTTTGGGCTGCTTGAGGAGACGGTATCTGGTGACTCCTTAAGATACTAGTAATTCATTCCCGGGCCACTGTGAGTGTTACCACCACAGAGAACGGAAACGACAGCACGTGAAGGGGTGTTTCTGTCATTTGTAAATGCCCTAACTAGAGAGAGGGAAAAACTCAGGAGTCTACAGATTAGCGATTTCAAAAAAGCAACATCGCGTGGAGAACTGACAGCTATTCTGAGGTGGTGGATCCAGAACAGAGCAACCTGAGTAAAGGCACCAGGAGAGCTGCGTTTCTGTAAGAGGCAAGTGGCATAAAATGCATCTATTCATACACTGGCTACTCTTAAGGCAAACCCGCCAGATAATTTGCAACTGTTCACTGACGGTTCTGAAGGTTTGGATTAAATGTCTTTTTATTCTTAATGCTCCTTGCTCCCAAATATTTATGTAAACTTCAAATTTGAATTATTATTATTTTTTACTGAGGAAGATTAGCCCTGGGCTAACATCTGTGCCAATCTTCCTCCACTTTGTATGTGGGACTTCGCCACAGCATGGCTGACGAGTGGTGTAGGTCCGAACCTGGGATCTGAACCTGCGAACCCAGGCTGCCAAAGCAGAGTGCATGAACTGAACCACCGCATCATGGGGCAAGCCCCTCAAATTTGAATTATTAACTATTTTATAAGAAAAAAATAAAGGCAGTATCCAAAATGTCTTCCTTTTTTAAAAAAAACCTAAGCTGAAGCCTCCTGTATCACTCAATAAATGGAGAAAATGACTATCATTTGGATTATCTTTAAAAGGAGCTACCACTGTTGATAATGCCTAGTGTGTATGTGGGTCTATTTGACCAGTGAAGATTAAATTCACTATAAGAATCTTAATAAAACACTTCTATAAAAGAATTTTTGCCAATAAATAGTAAAAAAAAAAAAAAAAAAGATCTGTAGCTAAAATTACTTTTGCAAGTGGAGGAACAAAGGAAGATTTGGCCTGTTGCCTTCATTGTGTAGACCCCGTAAGCACCCCAGCCTTATTTTATGCCCCACATTGTTCCAGACAGGAGAAGGCTCCACACTGCACAAGCAGACCACGTGACACAAACACACCCAAATCACACCACAAGTTGCGCGACCACAGGAAACAGGTCAATGAGACAAGACACGGGGGTCAGGTGCCAGGGGTCAGCTCACACCCCAGGACCCAAACAAACACTTTGAAACTCACAATGATGCTTACTCTATTCCCCACCCTGTGCCTCCAAAAATCACCCCCAGGGCCAGAATGGTGCCCGCCACAGCACCTATCAGCCTGCTGGTGGCCATGCTCACTGCGTGGAGGGAAAATGGAGATGTTTTAACAAAGGAAACACTTACACACTGATTTCACTAACATACAACATAATCTACTCAGGAAATGCTTTGAAAGTCAGCTAAAGACTGAGATCTTTGCTTTAAGATTTGAAATTAAGACCTACATACACATTACAGATATTTGAGGATAATTTTGAATTTACCTTCAAACTCCACAAACCCTACTTAAAAACATAATCTCTTACAAATACTTTTAAACCCTTAACTAACCCAATTTGAGTTAAACGTCCTACAAGGAGTGAGGTAAAATTAGAGTGTAATTGAAATTGCATAACAGCAAATCTGTATTTTAATTACAAAATAAATCATTACTATACTTTTCATAAACTTCTTAAAGTGTAAAATATGCCCAGGAAGCTATATCGTTCTAAAATTCAGAACTCATCATTCAATTTTGTTAAAATCCTTACACATTTAAAACAGAGCGTCTTTAAAATTAAATGCATTTTTACCTGGAAAACTATATTTCAAATAACTGCAATGTGTGGGCTTCTGTCACAGTATTTGGACAGTTAGTTTTTTGTTTATCCTCTCCATTGTATAAACTATGCACTGAGAGAAAGTTAGGGTCTCTGGGAAACTGCGAATTGCTTCAGACCACCCGAAGGAGGATGACCAAGTGGAGACACCCAATCCCCTCTTTCGTATCCTGCAAAGTGGGCGGGATGAGCCCCGGGCCCCAGGGTCCTCTCTGCACAGGCGGAGACATGGGAGGGCGGGTTACACAGGGTCGAGCGTGTCTGTGCGTGAAGCCCGCAGACACACACGCACTTCATCTCACATTTCTATGTGAGTCAAAAGTTCTGACTTCAATCACTTCACCAACAAACAAGTCAGCTTCAAGAAGGCTGCCTTCACACAGACTGCGTGCGAGGGGATACGGTCGAGGGGACACGGTAGGACAAAACAAAGAACCACGAGTTGGAGTCACAACTTTTTAAGGCTTAATGTTGGGCTCATTGATCTTTTTAGCTAAATATTCTCCCAAGGAGAGAATCTTGGATCTCCAAGCCTGGTGAGCACAATTACTTCATTTCATCACAGGGCAAATAATATGAGTGAGAGGTTTGTCACTAAGTAAGCACAAGCTGAGCTGTTTTTAAAAACAAAAAAAGATGGGGACACGACAGAAAACAGAGGAAGTCTCCTGAAAGTACTGATGGGAAAGGAAAGAAGACCAACATATAGGGTGGTGGTGATGTTTTCCAAATATGACAGTATGTTCTCATTCAAGATAATCTAAACTATGGCTCAGATTTCCAAACTGTGGAGGCAAATACTGGGATGAAAGGTATTCCAGATATAATGCCTTATTTTTTTAAGACCTTAGAAAATCATTGCTTTCAGGATGCTAAAGTAACTAGGATATATTTTGTTATATATATATATTATTTTTGCTCAAATTTTAGGCATTGGCTCTCAGAGCCAAAATACATGAGAATCCCAGTACCTCTTCAATTTTTATATAAGCCATATATGCTAAGTTACAGGGAACACACCCACACTCCTGTAAAATGTGACACTAGATGAATGTGTATTAATTTTAAAAGAATTATAGTAACTGTATGAACGATAAATAAAAATAACAATTTTAAAAGTCTTCTGTATTTGCTGCAGATGTAACTTCTCACTGCAGAATCAAGAGAAGTAGGTAATCCATCACACAGGTGTTAGAAACACAACCAGAGGAACAAGCCGTTTCTATAGATGCTTCAAATGTGTATTCAAGACAAACAGATATAGTCTGAAATATCCACTGACCAAGAATAGTTATCTCCAAATTCTTCACTAAGTGCTCTCAACACCAAAGCAAGATACAAATAAGTGGGAAAACAGCCTTTTCAAAAGTATCCTCTCCCCTCCTCATTCTCCCTCCCTCTACTACTAAATGGACGTAAAATCCATTTGATTCTTTACCGTGCTACCTACCAGGGTTCTCTCTTCCAGGAGGTAGTGACTCAGTCTGTTTTCAAACCGACACAGATTAATGGAGTGGCTCACGGGTGGGTGATTTTTACAGGGATGTATTCACAACTACAAAGAATTCACCTTCTCATTGAAGGAATTTCTTGGCCTTTGGGAGCCTGTGCTCTGGTTTCACTCCTGTACTAATTTGTTATCGAGTAATTGAAATTGTTCCCTCATTGATTCGTTATCTCCTAAAAGCCCTCTTCTCTCCCGGAAACTAGGTGCATGGTGATATCACCTTATTTTTCTTTCATCCTACCAAACCTGATGCTAGAACTCTTAAAGATTCTAGCTAATAACACAGTCCTCATATGAGGAACTTAACTTTGCTGCCCAACTCTTTGACACAGCTACCTTCCATCATAACTTGATTGTGGAAACTGTTCATTGCCTGGCAATATGTTTTCCTGTCTATTTCCATTGTTCGTTGGTTTATATTATTATTTTTAGTCTTGGTCCCTGTTATCTTGGGTCATATGTGCTAAAAGGTAGAGTTTTTGAAAAGTATATAATATCAAGATACAAACTATGAATTTTCTCCCTTTCTTAAGAATTTCTCTTTTATATGTAGAATTCTTCCACAGGGAAGGCACGCTTCAGACATTTTGAAATTGCACTTTTGAATATTGGTGGGGCTTTTTTCCTTTTCTTTTCTTACTTTTAGAGCTTCTGAAAGAGAAAGGTGCATTATTTCGTCCATGGGATTCCAAGGAGCTACAAGCCTGCCCCACTTCACACTTCAAAGGCAGGAGGCAGCAAAGTCACCATCTGTGCCCTATGGACCAAAGTTCTTTCTGCAGGAATTTATCATTTTGCTAAAACTTAAGATGAGAAATAAACACTAAATATAGTCTTTATACTTTAGAGTATAATATTGGCATTACAAACAAGTATTTTATCTAGCTTCATATTTCAATATGTTAGACATACAATCAGATCTCCTTACTCTTTTCCATGAAAAAACCACAAAATTTTAAGTTCATTTTTGGTTACATTGGGACAAATGTCTAAAAGGATGAAAAATAAATTATTTCATATAGAAATATTATTTCAGCCAGTTTTACACTGTCAATGGAGGTTTTCTGAACTCAAACAAAATAAACTCACAGTGATTGAAAAATTTTTTAAACTTGGTAAGTTCTTCAGTTATTGACAAGGCCATTGTTAGTGAGAAAAACACCTCAGTGACACATAATCATACACAAGCGTAATCATATATCTGATAATCAAAGCATCTCATATCTAATCATCTGAACTACAAAATCACAGAATTGTGCGCTCACAAGGAAGTCATTGAAAAGATGTATGCAAAGGTAAACATAAACTCTAATACTCCTCAAGACATTAAGATTTAGAAATTATTGTTCTAATACTATAACACTTCCTTTGACAAGTAATGGATCAGCTGATAAGTTTCATCAGTACTTGGTTATTGCCTGACCCTTTCTGCTTATTATTGTCCTTTCTATCTCTCGTTTGATGACTATGTCCTGATGAAAGAGTCTGACCACAGCTTCCCAGGAATGGTCTCTGCCCTTCCTTACCAAGGGAAACATTTGAGATGTTCCAGTTTCTTCTCTTCCCTCCTATAAGGGTGATGCAAACCATCCAATGAAAAAAGTTCCACTGTATTCCATAATAAGCACCATGCCAAGTACAAATTGACAAAAATTACAGGTACTTGACATGGCTCTTGCTATAGCGGGTGGGAATTCTAGGTCTGTTAAACAGAGTTCAAACATATTCTACCCTTGTGGAACAAACCAAAATAATTTCTTTCAGTGAGTTCAGGGGAAACAAGTTCGAAGAATAGGGACCAGAAGAGTCTGCATGCGGCATGTGACAACGTAGAAAGAAGGAAGTAATACGTCATAGAAAATCTTTGTTTAAAAATGCTCGCTCACATGGTTTTTGCTTTGAGATCCTATTTATTCTCTTTTAAGAATTTTGATTTGAGAGGTTGGAGCAAATAATCTGGCATGCTTTAAATAGTGAGTCAATAGGGGACAACTTCAGTGAGTGCAGAGTGACTTCAGTGGCAACACTTTCATGGGTGTTTTAGTCCCTACCCAGATGGAGAGGTTGAATTTTTATTCTTCCAGGAACTTACAGTTAAAGATTAAAAAATACTCAAAACACATCAGTTCATTTCTGACATCCCGTGGAAACAGGGTCACAGAATTTGCCTTTATTTTTACTAATTTGGTCTTGATCCAAGGGGCTGCAGCTGGGTACAATTTATCTTTTATGCCTGTGTTCATGATAAAAAAGTCCATATTTTCATTTAACTTCTTGAATTTTTTTCTCCATAACAACAAAGTACACTGAAATTAAGTAAAACTAAGTATCTTTTCTTACCTTCTCACTGTGTCTATACAGAAAACCTTCATTGATGGATATCATGGGCCAGAGGACTGTGGTGTTGTGCATTATATATAGCAAGCATTTGGGGAGGGCCCAAACTGTGCTCAATAAGGCAGCTGCCAACCAAACCAATTCAACCGTGAGAAAGAACGTAGAGCATGCAGCTATAGAGAGAAACCTTGGCATCTCACACAGCTGTGAACCTACATCCAGAAAGTACTGATCGTTTCACTATCTTGAGTCCATTATCTGTAACTCTTCAGCAAGGCAATACGAGAAATGGACACTGATAAACTGAAATCAGCACTAACAGTCGGCATCTCCTTCACACACTCTAAGGGAAGGGATGCGATATTGATGGAGTGTCTACTATGTGCCGAAGATGTGCTGTCTTTTAAATAGTAGATAGTCAATAAATCTTTGCTATCTGGATAAAAATAGAAGTACACAATTTCTCTCTTATCATCTTCTTTTAACCAGAATATCAAAAATAAACTCATAAAACTTACAACAAAGGGTTAAAGTATTGATTTCTGTTGTTTGCCATTTTACGAGTGTAATAATAGCTTTTTCTATACATACTAAAAAGGAATAAGTAAATATAGAGCTATTATTTAGTTGTATTAATTGCTTGACTTTTCTGAAAATCTAATAATTTACAATAATGACTGCTCTCCATTTATATCAATTAATGGCTTTTCTCAATTTAATCAGGATTAATAGAGATTCATGAGGATTTTAACCATTTTAGAACCAATGGGAACCTTTACTCTCAGGACTCTATTGTCTCCATTAAGAATGAAAACAGAAAACATACAACAAGAGAGAAATTTACCAGAATGCTCATACTGATTGCCTCTCAGTTGTGGGATTAAGGATGATTTTTAATTTTCTTTTTAAGCTTTTCTGTATTTTCCAATTTTTCTACAATAAACATGTTACTTGAATGATCAAAAAGGTTATCTTTAAAAGATTATGTAGAATAGCATATTATTAAATGGGGAGAGAGCAAAACAGAACAGAAGGCAGCTGCAGCATTCTCATGTCGAGGCCTCCTCATAAGGTTTCTAGGCACAGGTCGGGGAAAGAACGGGAACCAGATGAGCCAACGGTGAACAATCCCATCCCCTACCTAACGAGGTTGGACAGAGTCTACGTACGCCACCTTAGCTCTGCTCACCTGTTCAGGCACCTTCAACATCACTTAAGGAAAAACAGCGAGTAGATCTTTAAGAGAATCACACCCAGGCGAGGAGAGAAACTTTGGAAAGAATGAACCTCTGCTTCTCTCATCTGAGCCTAAATCTTCTCTAAATCTAAGTTCTGAAGGTGGATCCAAGAATTTTTTGTTCTAGTTTTAAAGTAACAAAAGATTACATTTAAAGTGGAATTGGTTCCTTTTCAGAAATAGAAGAACAGAAATAGACTGTGAGGGCGTGATGAGGATTCGTCCAGAATTGTAATACCACGGGCCCATTAAGCAAATGCATGGAAAGTATTTAACACACCCACTGTTACCGAACATCACATATGCACTCCACTCGAAACCAGCCCCTTCAGGAATTGAGGATTAAAGAGCTTCACATGCTTTTGAAGTCATATTTTCCCAAATGGACAATACTGAAGTTCAGAGAGTTTAAATGAGGTTTCTCCCAAAACTAAGCAGATCAAAATACCCTATTTCTATATGTACTTCTCCTACCTGCAGGAAAAAAGTACGATAGCTATTTATAAAATACTGCTAACAGTACCATGACAAAGAAGAATCTGATGTACACTGCCACTGGGGTACACCATTCGTTCCAGGAATCTCTTGGTTTCTCAGGCACAATGCTAGAGATGCTGTCATCAGCCTACTGCAGCTGATGACTTTTCTAGGTCTTTGAAAATCATATGAGGGGTTGGGAATGGGGAGAATAATCAGAAAGTGAATATTAATAATAATATTCATGATGAAGTGGACTACATTATAGCACAGTGTCATGGAAGAGAAGGGGCCTGGCATTGGGCCCTTGGCTCCTGGTCACCCGGGGAACCACAGCATGTCACCTGACGTCAGGGCCTGTGCGTGCTCACCTGCACATGGAGGGCGGTTCCAGATGGCCACTGAGACTCCTTCTAACTCTAAAATTCTGATTTCTCTCCTTTCAGTGGCTGATTAAAACAAAGTCCAGATCTTTCATGTTTTCTTTGAAGAATTAAAGTTCTGTGAAAAATTCCTAATCAGAAGTGTGTTCTCTCAGAGCAGGGCATTACAACTTCCCTCTAGAGGGACCCCCGCATTGAGGAATGGCCAGCGTCTCACGTCAGCCAAACAGATTTTATCTGTTAGAAAACTGGCATAGCCTGGACAAACCATCAAATGATTAACATTTGTAATTATGGAAAAGAATGAGGCTTAAAGGAAAGAAAGGAAATTGGTATATTTACTTCTTCCTAATCTCAATTCTAGACTAAGGGGTAATTCAAACATTTCTTTCACTATGATATACTAGAATCCTTAATTCTGCAGTAACACGAATTTGACATTTTAATGGCAAAAAGAGATATTCTTGTGTGTCTCCTCGCAAATCTATTAAGTTGTTATATTGGCACCGCTGGAAGAATGCCAACGATCAGTACGCAACAGATCGACATGGAAATCACACAAACCCTTGGGTCCTTCGTCCTTGGGGGGGTGAAGGTTCCTGACTGGATCCCGGATGCTGCAGTCTGTCCCCGCCCAGGTGAAGTCACAGATGCAGGTGGCTTCATTACTACACACCTGTGAGGAGCACAGAGCAGAGAGGGGACATTGTCACTGTGCTTCACAGAACAACGGTGATAAACGGAAAGGAGACACAGGGCAGGCCGGAGGCTTGAATGACCATTTAGAATTTTTAAAACTCTCCTAAGGTTTCGAGTACTAGACAAGGGGAAATACTGTATAGATCAAATTGTTGGGTGGTAGTTTTTCAGTTAATTATAGAAAAGTAAACATTAAAAGGAAGAAAATTTTAAATTGAATATTAATTACTCATGTTGACATTATTTAAATACTATCTGACAACGTAGTTTTTCAGAAGTAGTTGTTTGTGAGAACATACTTTAGAAACATACATGCTTAATGCAAGAAATTAATCTTCCTGGGCTCCAGAGGCACCGGCAGGGACAAAGACCAGGAGGAGCCCTGCATGGGCTGCCACGGCCAACACCAGGCTCGGTTGGAGGTACTGCCCAGCCGGGCGAGCGCCCTGCCCCCTCCCTGCCTGCCCGTGCTGTCACTCTGCTCTCGGCCAGCCAGGCCGAAGACCCTCCCGGGTGACCTCTGTCCCTCTGGCTCCCTCCAGTGACCGAGCAGCATGCTGGAATGGACTCGTAATTGAGATGAAATAAATACCCATCTGCAAACTAGAGACCGGGGTTTACACTCTCATCTGCCTAAGAAATACATTCAGAGACAGATCATCAGAGGTGACAAATCCGAATTTAAGCTCACTGTTATACAAAGCTTTTTAATTTGAAATGTCATAATACCATGATTTGATTAACGAGGCTGAATTTGACCTTTCTTTAACCTTTTCTTGACCTTTTTTATGCGGTAAGTTTTATCATGCTTTCAGAGTAATAATTGAAGTAACCCAGAGGTCTAGTTCTGCCCACTGCTTTCATCTGACTTTGCAATTACTGGACATCACCGTGTGCTGGGTACCTGTGCTAAGAGCCTTGTGTACAGCATCTCCTTTAAGCCTCATGCTGGCACCCTGATGCCTGACAGAGGTGAAGTGACTGGCCAAAGTCACTGGGACAGCAAGAAGCAGGGCCAGGACTCAAACCCAGGACTCCTTCTAGCCCAAATCCGTGCACTTGATCCCTAGGCTACGTGCCTCCCCTGCGAGCCTGTGGTTCCACCTAAACCTGGAACTGTCAACAGCCACTATGGGCAGGGCTTCCAAGGCCTCCCTACCTTGTGCCATTCCACATCACTGCCTAGAAATCTCTAGTTTGGGTTGCTTTTACCTTCTTTCCAGCATCAACCTTTTATATTATCACTCTGTTTCTTCATGTCTCTTTCTTCTATTTCTGAAGTCTGTATAAATTTTAAAATATCTTCCTTTTACTAAGCTCAATTTAAATAATTATTAAAATTTGTTTTTAGGTATTAAATCTAGGTTTGCCAGGAAGATCTGCCCAAACACCATGTTCAGAGAACCAAGGAGACATACAGGTGTGAGTAGAGACAGCATCTTCTCTTTGGCTGACAGTGGTACGAGCACATGAACATGCCAACAACTTTAAACATGTGAATTCCATGAGCGATCCAACCTCTAGTCTAGTATGATCTTCCACACACAGATACTCGGTATGCATGCTGACAGCTGAAAGGGAATTACTGAGAGGGTTTAAGTTATTTTGAATGGTACAAAGTAGTCACTGAGGTCTACAGCTCCTTTAGCAACCATATCAATTTTCTTCCAACTCCTTAGATGCCAAGCTACATCCAGAGAATGAGGTGAATACAAATAGCCAGTGATAAAAGAAACAATAAAAATAAAACTGTATTAACAAACATGGGTGTTATTCTTAGCAGATAAAGGTACTAAGGCAATAATCATAGTGCATAGATATTGGCAGCAGCCACAGAAGGAGAATGACTGAACTGGAAGTCTGACCACTGCGAACCCTGAGGATGTCGGACAATGAAGGTTTAACTGGGACGCTGGCACCTACTTACCCCATGGCCTGAGCAGACTTTACCCTTGGAATCGAGCGGGCAGCTGCTCATATTTAGGGCCTGAATCTGCAGGCACTTCCGATCCAAACACATCATAGATGGGCCACATGGTGTTCCATCTTCCACATAGCCCACATCTGTATCATCATCTAAAACCACATGAGCACCGCTAGAAGGAGAAAGATATTCACAAGGTCATTAGTACCACACACAGAAATATAACAACCTGACTGAGGTTTGCTCTTCGTGAAACTGAGGAGGCTGTCAGTGGACGTGGTTCCTCTTAGTCTTTCTCTACTTTTTCTCTCTCCCTCCCAGACCTCCCCCAATTAAAGAGCATGGTAAGAGAAACTACTATTCATTATCATTATTACACTGCCTGTCATCAGGAAAAAAACGTCATTTGCACAAAGTGTATTCTAAATCTTCACTTGTTTTCAAAACCAACATAAAGACTAGGGGAGAGGTGTTTGTATAAGAACAAGGGAAGCGATCTTGTCATTGGCTCTCTAAGGCTTTCAGATGTGTCACAGTACAAAAAGGCGATGAGCAAAAATAGCAAATGAAAACATTTTGAAAATTATTATTATTACTTTAGAGGACTGGATTATTCAGGATCAAAAAAAATAAACTAGTTCCTCTCTATTGATACTTACTTCTAAAATTTCAAAGTTATGGACAAAATGAATCTGATAATAATCAATGCTATAATTACTAATAGAGTATCTTGCTAAATATTTTACAAATATACTATGTCAGAATAAAACAGTATAATTAAAAATGTTGTTGTAGCTAAAGATGCCTGAAAACTTACACATTCAAAGGACGCTTAAGTACATCAAAGCAACTGATTTGGAGTCTAAAAATTTATACCACGAAGGATCTTATTATCTAAGACCCTGTTAGAATCGCCTTCAGAGCCATTTAAAAGACAGAAAATCAGCAGCCATTTGACCAACACAGCATTATCCAATTTGGTCGCCCAATCCATTTACCAAATTTTGTTCAGAATTACTTTTGGATGTTTCCAAATCTTGCATTCACTCATATCAGGTACAGATCCACTATTCTGGAGATACTAAGGATAAAAGTTTACAGACCCTGAAGGTGACTCTGTAGGCGGAATCCCAAAAGTGTTTTGGGCAATGACAGCACCATTTGAATGTGAGTACAGTATCTCAGAATTATGACTACAGTCATGAGTCACTTAACTTAACGACAGGGACACATTCTGAGAAATGCGTCATTAGGCGATGCTGTCATTGTACAAACATCATAGATGCACTTAGACATACTTAGATGGTATAGCCTATACACACCTAGGCTCTATGGTACTAATCTTATGAGACAAATGTCTATGCAGTCCGTCATTGACTGAAATGTCATTATATGGTGGGTACATGACTATACTTAGGGGAACAATACTTATTTGAATATACTATGACTCTAGGGCTTAAAAAATAAGCCTCATACCTTCTGTGCCTTGTACTCACAGATAATTGGATATGAATTGTTTGCCTACCACTATAAATATTTTCTATTTTATTTTACCCACATCTTATTTCCCAAATATGTAATTGTATTTATTAAATCATCTTGTAAACCAGGCACATGTTATATAAACTTTGGCTTAAACTATTATTTGGTCATAAAAAATAAAACACAGACAGCGGTCAAATAGCAACATACTCCAGTGCTCAAAACTTTAATCATGGGTCAAAACAGATACCATAATTCTACTCTTAAGGTTATAATTACAAGGAATGCCTCACAACTAATAATTGGTACAATTTTTGAGCAAATGTAATTTGCAGATCAATATACAACTTTGTTTTTTAAATGACTCAACATGAAAGGAGAAATAAAATCTAAGTCAACATTCCACTTGTGAGAAACAGAAACATCTCCCTTGACTTTTCTAAATTTGTAATTCTCATGATTCATTACATTTTCCAACATTTCATGCGTTACCTGCAGTCAATCACCCGGCCTTGATGGTAGAAGGACGTTGGGATGATCTCACCCTGAAGTTGACCGATACGAGGAGCTCGAGTGAGATTGGTACAGAGTAAAAGTCCACAGAACACATCACTGAACAGGTCAGAAGAAAAAAGAACAAAACAGGAGGAATCAAGCTCAAAAAATCTAAACTATTCAGTCCACATATATTCAAAAATTGAAAATATTCTTTTTTCCTTCTAAACAAACACATTTGTTCCGACATTGGTGGCTGGCTATGAGCCCTCCTTCCTTGCCAGCAGGATCACAGTTTTGCATGGGGTAGCGACCTGCCTGCCCTGAGAGCTGGATCCTGACTGGTGTCTGAGCCAGTCATGGCACCCCCACGCCCTGCTCCCACTGTCACAGCCAACCCTCCTTCCCACCCTCCTAGAGTTAAAAGTGGCCCCTGGGTGTCGAGATATGAGGAAAAGCCAGCGAGGGGGTGCTGGGGAGAACCTGCTCTCTGGATAAAAGGTTAGGGCCTGATAGGGAGAAGATCTCTTGCTCTCATCCCCGCTTACTGCCTTGAGTGTGGAGTCTTTGCAATGCGAGTTCACAGCCTCAGGATACCCAACACGTTCAGCATGACAGAGCAGAGAGGTAGAAATCATTGGGTCCTCCGTGACATTGTGAGAGGACTTAACCCACCATGAGGGCACCTACCTCCAGACTATTTGTTAAGTAAACAATGAACTAAAGATGGGCAAAGAATTGAAGTGGCACATCACAAAAAAAGAGATCCGTGTTCAATATATGGATGAAAATATACTAAATTCCATTTGTAATCAGGGAAACGCAAATTAAAGCACAATATTATAGCAGTTCACAGCCACCAGAACAGACAAGTGAAATGCCTACACTCCCAGGTGCAGGTGAGAAGTGGAAGAACACAGTTCTCAGAGATTTCCCATTGATGGTAGGGTTTCCTAGTGCAGTCATTTCAGACAACAGTGGGACCACCATCACCTGGTGGCACTGAAAATATGCATCCCCTATGACTTAGCAATTCTTCTCCCAGGTACAGTCCTTGGAAGAAAATGCACAATGTGCACTGAGTTACGGGTACAAGGATGCTCACAGCAGTGTGGTCCTTAGTAGCCCAAACACAGCAACAATCTAAATGCCCATCAACATAGGATGGGGAAATAAACTGTGGTCTACAAATATGAAGGAAAATGAACCAAATGTACACTCTAAACAGACGGCTACACACACCATGGGACCCTTAAGATGCTGAATCTAAGAAGCAAAACACAAAATAACGCATGAAGTGGGATTCCTTTAATACAAAGTTACCAAAACTTTGAGCGAAATAAATTGTTTAGGGATGAAAACTTAGGCAGTAAAACTCTAAAGAAAAAGGGGAAATTATTTCCATGGAAGCCGGGCTGGCAGCAGCTCCAGGAGAGAGACGGGGGCCCTGCATGGGGAAGGACACGCTTCCCGGGATGCTGCGAGGTTCTGCTTCTTGACGCAGGCAGGGGTTACACAGGAGTTCACTTCATAATTAGTTGGCGAAATGTATGTTTGTGTAGTCTTCATTTTTCTGTTTGTATGTAATATTGCACAATTTTTTAAAAGTTTCAAAAACCACTCCTTGATTTTCTTTAACTCACTGACGGCTGGTTTAACTCATTGATGGCTCTGGTAGCATTGATCTGCTACCAGATACTCAAAAGCTATCTTTAAATGACCTGATCCAAGGGCCCCCAGACTTTCTGAACTCACAGAGACACGGAGAAACGATCAGGTGTCTGAGACACTGAGCTAATGAAGGAGGCTAACCAGATGCAGAGGCGTCCACCGCATGGATTTTGACCACTTTAGGCCCCACTTCGATTCCCTGGCTCCTCGAGGACTGAAAGCTCGGGGCGTCTGTACGGCACCCATGAGACATCAGATGGGGAGCTCTGGTCTATTAATTTGGTTTAATTTTAAAGAAATTATGGTCAAAGATTTCTTGCCTCCTGAGGCCTCATCCACCACCAACGACTACGTGGAATTGCCAAGTTTCCTAAAATGCGATGTAGAAACCGTCAACTCGAGACGGAAAACCCCTGAAGTCTTGGCTCTGCTTCAAGGCTGAGAGATGAATCCTCATTGCTGCGGAAGGAAACGGGGCAGCTGTGGCCTGTAACTTAGTGGTCGCACAGATCCAAGGCACTGAGCTAACCTCAATAAACTGTTAAGTCACCATTTTAACTTTCCTCAGCTAACCAAGGGAAAACAATCACCAATGTGCTCTGAAAACACCTCACTTCCTGAGTAAAGATGTCTCCAGTATGCACAAACCAGATGCTTTTTAGAAGGCGGAAAATCTTCGACATAGACATTAGATGTTTAATTAAATCAAATGGCACTGCACTCACGAAATGATCAAAAATATATATTATTTTACTTTGAATGGTCCCCAAAATACATAGTCTATATATTTTGCTTGTAAAACTCTGTGCACCCTAGTACATTCACAGGCCATATCTTCTAGCAAAAGTAGAGAATTAAAACCTAATATTAATTTATAATACCTTGGCGGAGCATCTCTTCAAAGTGAGCATCCAGTAAAATACAGCATGTGAGAAATCTTCTGAATTTTACAGAAACAGCGTGAGTCGGTGCCACAGAAACAACTCAGTCCATGGCCCTTTGTCTCTAGATAAACTAATGTATTTTTTAAATGAACACTTTAAAATTTTAAATTGTGGAAGATTCATAAAAAATCAGTCACATTTCCTTTGTGCCCATTTCGCGTTTGCACGCGGGCTTCCGAGTCCGGCTCGGCCCCGGAGCCAACACTCACTGCTTGCTGCACTGCACCCAGCGGTCTCCGTCCTTTCCGCAGTTGCCCTTCTCCGTGCCTTCTGTATTCAGCTTCTCATAGCAGAACTTGTCCGACCCTGACGCCTCTTTCGGAGACAAGCAAGAGAAGAAAAGCTATTTTAGTTCTCTTTGTTATCCATAACCAGTAGCATGCCAATAAATGTTTAACAACCGTTCTCCAGAAAAAGAGAAAAAACTCCTGATTTGTAGCATTTTCCAATTTCCATGGTGTAAATACCATCATGTAAACCTCCATGGTGTAACACGTAGCTGATTTCAAGCTATGAATGTGATGTCAAATGGCTTCTAAAAAGCCGTGAAAATTTAACAGTTGGCTCTGGCAAGCTAACACACGACAGCTCCGGCACACCGCTGGTGTTAACTGGAGAGACAAATGCATTCCTGGTTCTACCTGGTGGTTTTGACAGTGGGAGATAGGAACAGTCAGCAGCAGGAATTAGTGAAGTGACACACAGAAAACTAATACACATTCTTAGTCCTGCTTTATACTAACATCGGGAGATACTATAAAGTCTTGGCCCAATGAAATTCTATGTCAGCAGTTGGATTTTGATATTTATGCCTTTGAAAAGATGACTATGCCTCTATTATCTTTCTTCTGTCAAAACGGAAGCACTGGAAGTCAATCTTCCAGCTAAAGGGTGTTTGACAAACACTGAAGTCACTCAGGCAGGGGCTCTGCTCTCCTTCTGTGGGTGCCCTTCCCCCTGGGGGGAGACCCAGCCTCAGCCAGCCATGCAGACGCATTTCTCTCCTCCCGCTCTGGCCCTCGTGAACTGGAGTTCAGTGGAGAGGCACTGTGGATGACAGGAAGAGAAGGTGTGGACTAGCGAGTGGGAACACATGGAGAAGCAGGACCATGTACCAAATCTCCCTCTGTCTGCACCTCAGGAAGTGCCTGCCTTTCTTCACTTCAAAAGGAGGTGACAAATTACAGAATTTAAAAAATAAGTCTGGTACTTTCCTTGGGGTAAAAGAGCAGAGAGCTGACTTGAGGAGTAAGTCAGCATACAAAGTCAGCCATGCATGTCCACCAACCTTTGCAAGTGGACGTCACACTCCTCTCTTATGGCCACAATCCCTCAATGACACTGCTCGGTTCTCATGACCAGTCCTCACTGTGCCATTGTTTTCTATGGTTTTGTAGCTAAGATCCACAGGTCTCTTTATCCTCACCCTCCGATAGATTGTTTTTTTTTTTTTTTTTTTAAAGATTTTATTTTTCCTTTTTCTCCCCAAAGCCCCCCGGTACATAGTTGCATACTCTTCGTTGTGGGTCCTTCTAGTTGTGGCATGTGGGACGCTGCCTCAGCGTGGTCTGATGAGCAGTGCCATGTCCGCGCCCAGGAATCGAACCAACGAAACACTGGGCCGCCTGCAGCGGAGGGCGCAAACTTAACCACTCGGCCACGGGGCCAGCCCCCATCCGATAGATTGTTTTTAAGCATCCCTCCAAGCTGGACACCTCTTTCAGCAAGACTGACAGGGAAGAATAAGATTGAGGGAAACCTGCGTGTGCCCGTCCAGAGGAAAATGCACCTACTTGTTCCCCAGATGTACTGACACTGGTTGTCCCGGGTCTTGCACTCGCCGTTGTAGCAGCGGCCCTGAGGACAGGACGCACATTGTGAGGCACACACACCACTGACATTCCCCCTGACTTTTACTCAAGGTCTCGTTTTCGTTGCTTTACATAAGGTTTTTTTTCACTCCATACTTTAATATTTGCACAGTGAAAATAAGAATCGCAAACATCTTAAGAATAACAGTTAAAATCTAGAACTCAGAGCAGATCTCATAGAGCAGTTCTTTAAAGCCAAACTATCTGAAATTTAAAATCTTTGAAAACAAAAACTGGTACATTTCTTTGGGTGATACCAAAATGATTTTTAGCTTCTTTTGCACGTGAATGGTTAGGTTATAACGTGGCTTCAAAAAAGCCCCATGTTATAACAAATGCTCATATTTTCCCATGATAGGCTGAAATTATTGAAAAATGGTCACAACTCAATAAATTAGATCCCTAATTCTTCAGCCATTACATTTTTTCCTTGCCCTCAATCTGGACAATTTGTCACCAGATATATTTAGTATTTGGTATGACACGAAGCAACTCTGAATCAGAAGACCCCTGCAATAATTTACTGTTGTTTGAATTGCAATTTCCCTTCAAAACGACATTTATCAAAAAGAAAAAATTCACAAACTAATCCTTTTAAGATTACATTTAAAACGTGCAGCCCAGCATACCTGATTTTGATTACACGCATATCCATCTTGCTTGTGAAGATTCGGGGGGCACTGAAAAATAGAATCTTTTTAGTTAACGTGCAGCGTGTTACGCACTTTCAGATTACGTGCACAATATCTAAAAATGCAAAAGAATGCAAGTGTGGTGAATATATAATCAGGAAAGTTGAGAAAAACATGAATAACTCCTTAAGTAGGTTATCCAAATTAATTCTCCCATTATTAGTAAAAATCAGTAAGTTAGGTCCACGCAGTGGGTGCTTTTTCTGTTTCTCTGTTTTTGCTGAGGTGACTAGAGTAGTAATATATATTTGCTCACTCACAGAGTTAAAAGTAGAAGGGATCAAATGGACGAGGAGGGGATGAAGCGGCTTGTTATAGGGGAGCAGACACAATTGGAACTAACTGACAAGACCTTACTCAGCTCTGTGAAAACGTCAAATCGCACTGACACCCGTTGACCCTCACTGAGGCCACGTTCCCGAAAAAGGAGAAGCACCCTGCCCCAGGCTCGGTGCGAGTGCCGGATCTCCATCACAGCTCTGACCTCTCAAACCACAGACTTGTTACTAGAGCAATCGTGGTGTGATGGTCACTTCTTTTTCCAGGTCTATTCATCAAATCATAAAGTATGCTTCATTTCCCCCCAAAATTACCATGAATAAATTAAAATTTTTACTGTCTGTGTACTTCATTGACCACATTTAAGAGAGCTAAAAATAGCTCAAGTCAAGGCTCTGCCACTGTGTTCAAAGCAAATATGAAAAGGGAAAAACACAGCCGTGTGGCAAGTGAGCAAGAAACACAGTGATATGCACTGGGGTCCTCCCTCAGTTTTCGCCTTCTCCGTAAAGCACAGTTCCACTCTTCTGATCGTTCAGGCCCCAAACCACGGAGTCATCCTGTGTTTCTCTTTCTCTCACACTCCCCTTCTAGTCTGTCAACAAATCCTGTTAGCTCTACCTTCAAAATAGAACCAGATCTGGCCACTTGCTCCATCTCCACTGCTAACGCCTGGTCCAACCCACCACCATCGCTCACCTGGATTACATCACAGCCCCAACTGATTCCCTGGCTTCCACTCTGGTCTCCTGGTCCATATAGCTACCCAGTGTCCCTTTAAGACATAAACCACATCATGTCACTCCTCTGCTCAGTGGCTTCCCAGCTCACTCACTGGCCTTCAAAGTTCAACATGCTCTGCTCCTATGCCATCCGCCAGCCCCATCATCTCTCTGCCCTCCTTCCGACTCTGCCATGACTGATCTGACTCTACGGGAATGTGCCAGGCATGGGCCACCCCACAGCCTCTGCCCCTGCTCCTCCTGCCATCTCCCCAGGTCTCCACATGGCTTGCTCTCTCTCCTTCTTTAGGGCTTTGCTCACATATCAGCATCTCAGAGAAGCTTTCTCTCACTGTGCTCTTCAAAACCGTAATCCCTCCCATGCCAGCACTGTCTGCTTTTCCTGTTTCTATTTTCCCCATGGCACTTACCACCAGCAGAGGGGCCATAGATTTAACTCATTTGTCTATGGTCCCCATCCTAACTCGAGCTCCACGCAGGCAAAGATTTCCTGTTTGTTCCCTGCTGCCACCCAGCACTTAGAACAAAACCAAGCTCAATTATCGAGTAGGTGCTCGGTTCCCATTGGCTGACTGAGAAGATGAATGAGTGACCCATACGGGTACAATGAAGCAATTCTATTCTGTACGTATCCAGCTGGTTATCAAGCTCACTACAGAAACATAACAGAACTACTCTAGAATTGTTGAGACAATAGCTTACTAAGGGACACTGACATAAAATGGTTTGGTTCTACATCTTTCTAAAGAATAACCGACTCTCATATGAGCTTTCCTTCACCACAGCTTTTCATTCAACCTGATGGCAACTATTCAAAGGATGTAACTATCAGCACTAAAACCAGGCGTACCGGCCAACTGCACAACAACAGAAATCCCTGTGGCCTCTTTCATCCACTCAAATCCACCTGAAACACTATCATTATCTTACTCATCAACCACCATTAAGTGTTCACTTGCTCCGAGACAAATACAACCACACAGCACAAAAACGCAAAAGAAACATTGTACACAACAGGCACATCGAGGTCTGAAATTATTGGTCACTTTTTACTTTTGTGATGTTTCAATAGGAAAAAACTTGTAGAATTCTTTATTAATTAAAAAAAAGACTTTATTATAAACTGTCATAGCTACACGTAAGAAGATTTCTAATTAATTTACTTTTAGTTTACGCTAATAAAAGCCAGTTGCTTATCACTAAAATGTTTAACAAGGGAAGTTATGGGATGTCTTAGTTCCCTGGAGACATTTAAAGCAGAAGAACCATAATCTGTGCGCTTTATTCTGCCTGTGAGTAGAGCTCCGGGCTTGGTCTCTAAAGGCCATCCCAGCCCCACTGGTGCTGCGCAGACAGGTTCACCTGAGGCAGGCTTCAGCCGGGTAAAAGCATCTCCATGTGCTTATTTTGAATGGTGCTTTCCTACCCCTTTAGATGACATATTTCAGAGTGCTAACAAAAAGCCTTTCCACATCTTTCAAAAATCTTTATCATCCAGTATTGTTTGCCAAGGATTTCTCTCATTTGCACAAGTATTGTTTTTTTCTCTTATAAATTGTGAATTTAAAATGTAGCTCAGAGGCATCAGTAAATGCTAGCATGAGAATTAAGCAGAAACATATCATGAGATAAAAGAGAGAAAGTCATAATGTTGCCAATGATATGGGTTCTCAGAGACACAGAGATTCTCAGAGATCTCACTTTCTTGATCATTATTAGTATTAACTAAATTCAAAACTCACTTCCTCCTACAGAGCAGAAGAATTTGGGGGGGTTTTAACTCCCTCTACTCTAATTATCTATTTCAGGTTCATTCCGGTCACATAAGGAAATTATTATAAAAGGAACACATTATTGTAATATGCCACTGAGAAATTACGTTAACGGTACCCTTTTCACCTTAGACATGAGATAAAAAGAACCTTTTTTAAAATTTAGATAATAGAATATTAGGTTGAACACAGAGGCCTCATTATAAAAGCTTTATTTCCAGTAAGTTCTATGGCAATTCAGGAGTTAAAGGTTGAAATGGAAAAACTATACTTCTGAAAGAGCTGAATACAGAGAACCAAAACCAGGTATGACGGATACAAAAATAGTAGTACTCTACAAAACCAAAAATATAATTCATTGGAACAGTACATCAGGAATGTCAGTACACGTCATAAATCACAGAATCCACAATTCTTACACTCTGCCACCAGGTTATAGGAAAAGTGCAAAGAAACCTATTTACATATTTAAATATAAGAAACAGATATGCATAAAAATCACAACAGAATAGCCTGAATGTACTTTACTACCACATCCTTGATGAAAATAATAAGGATAATAATAAGTTTTCAAATATTGAGGTCTGCAGGGAAGTCATTCTGGTTTAACCCTGATTCGGCCTCAAGCCTCTTTCTCCCAGAGCAGCCTGACTCCCGGCCCACGGGACATGCATCGTGCATCCGCTTCAAACATCTTCCCAAAGCAAAGGATGCGCTCCTTAAAGACAGGGATGAATGCCTCTCCTTCTCGGAGGCCGATACCAGTCCTCCTTTGAAGACAAGCTCTTCTTCCTAGAGAACCAAGGTCAGGCTGACATGCTGTGAATGTGCTAAACTGCAGCAAAACATCTCCTTGTGACTTCGGGGAGAAAACTGTCTTCCTGTCATGCTTGCTGTGTGCTCTTTGTTCTGAAATGGTATACAGCCACGCTGCGAACCACGCTTCTCCAGAGCTCTGTCTTCCCTGGTGGAGGCAGCACTTCCAGGCTAGTCCTCAGCATTGGCTCAATAAATACCACTCTGTCTTTCTTCTCTATACATTGGTCATTGATTATTTGTATCAACATCCTTAAAAGGATCCATTTGAATGGAGCCTCAGATGATATACATCAAGAACTTTCCAGAAAGTTAGTTAGGAACATTTCTTTCCCTCTCCTCATGCTTCCTTCCAGTGAGGGGCACTCAGTGTAACTCCAGCTACTCTCTCCTCCCTTACCCACTTCTTCTCCAGGCAGGATAGTGACTGACGGGCCGATCGAGTGCTTGTTTGATTGATAAAATTGGGAAGAACAACTTGGCATTCTGGCTCAGTTCTGCCGCTCTTCTCCTGTCTACTCACATAAATCCTACTGTCTTTACTGCTCGTCCAGGACATACAAGGTGATGGCCAGCCTCTGAAGGGAGAGGTCACTCCAGACCCGATACTGTCAATAAGCTGGTGCGACAGACTGAATCTGGGGTCTTACAGAGGCCCATTGAGCCCTCACACCAAGCTGTAGCTTTCAAATGGCCATTTTCAAGTAGAAATGATATTTGGCCCCTTGGAAACCACCACACCTGCAACAGGTAAGTGCACTCCTGGGAGCTTGTCCTAAGGAGCTAGCCTGAAACAGGAAACACTCTTAAAAATGCACAGAGATGCTCACTGCCCTATTAATTATAACAATGAAAAACTGCCAACAACCTAAATATCCATCACTGGATACGGAAGTGAACTGATAAATCCACGTGACAGACTCGCATACAACTGTAAAAAGGGTATTTATTAAAACTGTGTAACAGTACAGGAAATGCTTTAGAAGTAATGTCAGAACGAAAACAAAGACAGAATGAAATCCAAAATTCTTGGAGTCCCCACCCGCCCTGGTTCCCGAACTCCTCTGTGAATGGTTCCACTGTTTTCCTGCTGGCCCCGCTTTCATCCCATTGCTTGAAGAAGCCAGGCTTCTGTGCTCCGTTTTCTGACTAGCTCCTTCTTATTTGTGTTTCTACTTAAACGCAAACCTCTCCAGGAAAACGCACTTGGTCGCCCCCTTAAAGCTCCCCACCCCTCACTCTGTTCACACCACCTTATCTCACGCTTAGCACGCACCACCTGCTGACACGTTTGCTCACTTATTTGCCTTCCTCCACCCAGCAGAATGCAAGCTCCACGAAAGAGCAAGGACTCGTCTCTCTTGTTCCCCACCACATCCCATCGTTTACAGCAGAAGATGCTCACCAAACATTCATCTGAATGACAAAGTCTTAAAGTAACATGATATAAATTTTTAAAAACATAAAAATTATATAAAGAAGGAATGCTAGAAGGCAACATTAATTAAAATGCTATAACAATTTTAATATAATTAAATTAAATGCTACAATAATTTTAACGTGCAATAATAATTTCATGTGAAGAATCACGCCAAAGCGCCTGGGCCGTGGAGCCAGGGCCGTGGAAGCGGAAGGGAGACGGCGACGGAGCTGAAGAGGGCAGAGTGCTGCTCCCCATCGCGCCTCAGCCAGGGCCCTGCTCATTGTTCTCCGCCTTCCGCATCGGGCTTCCATCCAAAATTTTGTTTAAAAAAAAGTTTCTGTGGCTTAAAAATGTTTGAAAACATTACACTAGTGTTTCATTAGTGTGAACATACTGTTTTAGATGTGGGGACCAAGAAAGAAAAAATCAATTAGTTGGATGTAAACCATATAAAGGAACTAATTTTGAAGGGGAAAAATCAGAAGAAAAGACATTTGGTTCCCCCAAAAAATGCAATAAATGTTCCTAAAATAAAGGCACGGTGAAGAGCTAGAAATTACTAGAAGACAAGGTAAATTAAAACAAAAAAACAAAGGAACCTAATCATGTTCTCATATGTAATCCAAATTGAAAGCTCTAAAATGTGTATTTGCAAGTCCACCGTGTTAGCTGAAGCTCGGTGGCCGTACCTGGCCGGAGTCTCCAGTGCAGTACTCGGTGATGTCACAGCTGTTCACAGCGTCCCGACAGTCGTAGCTTCGCGGCTGAAACTGCAAAGCAAAACTCAGCATCAGGAGCCAGCCTAACTAACGCTTCAAAGAGCTAGCATTCTTCTATCCACCAATAACTCTGATACCCTCTCATAGCCACCACCACGCTCCCTGTGAATCAGCAAGATAGCTGCAGAGTGGACACAAGGCCCACAGGCCACTCTCTGCAGTAAACACGAATCATTAACCAAGGCATCAAATGTTCATGCATCAAAACCCACTGTCTCAGAGTGTTATTTCTGGAAAACAATGCAATGGCAATTCTGTAAAGAAGAAACACTGGTGCGGCTTAAGACAAAAGAGCAAAGAGCAAAGCACTAAAATAGAAACGTTTAAGATCGCTCTGAAGACTGACGCATAGACCCAACCTTCACTAATTTACCTATTAGCTTGGACATCAACGTTGCTTTGGCTAAATATACACAATCAAATTTCAATGAATTCATATGAATGCCTACTGTATACACAGCATTTTGTTTGTCTGGGAAGGGGGTGGGTAAAAGACGAAGGAAAGAGCCTGCTCCCTTCAAGCAATTTATAATCTGGGAGGGGAAACAAGGCAAGTATAAACTAAGCGAGAATCTTCTCGAATACCATAATGCATAACACCCTTTGGTATTGAATAAAATAATAAAATCATGTAATTTTATGCTTATAAGGAATATTAGATGTTTTATAGATGAGAAAAAGGAAGACTGAAAAAATGACTTTTCAAAAACTAACTGGAGGTCTCTGCAGATGGAAGTAACTATGTCCACACACAGGCTGTGTATAGACACATACAAACAGACAGACAGACACTGCTCCCTCATCTGGCGTTCTTGCCTGTATAAGGAATTTACAAAGCCAAATGTGAAAATATGAGCACTAGATTTTAGGCTCAAGGTCTAAAATAAATTAGGGTCAGTTTTAAAGAAAAATGTTCTAAGTAGGCCACATCATTCAAAAGATCACAGGAAGTGTCCGTCTTCTCTTCGACCATTT
This sequence comes from Equus asinus, assembly GCF_041296235.1. Classification (NCBI taxonomy): domain Eukaryota; kingdom Metazoa; phylum Chordata; class Mammalia; order Perissodactyla; family Equidae; genus Equus; species Equus asinus. The sequence goes on along the minus strand of NC_091793.1, from coordinate 140,800,779 downwards.
AATCTGGTTTTCACTCGTGTTAGCAGGGCAATCCTGGACGTTTACTTCGATGGAGTATAGGATCTTTTCTTAGGGAGGCACTGGAGGACAGGACGGCTGATAGTCAATCTCAGTAAAGACAAACGTTGTGACCCACAGAAAATGGGAAGATGTATTGATTCTACAAAATCGCCAGGCTAATATGCACACTGTCAACCAACAAGTTTGTGAGAAGCTATACAAACGCTCCATGTCCACCCTGAAATACTTGGCCAACATGTCAGTGGAAAGCAAGATGAAACCGCCAGGGAACTCACAAGGCAGGAGGTGCTGTTACAGCAGGGCCCGTCGCTGCAGTGAGCCCCGTTGGAGAGCGAGCACTTCTTACAGCACAGCCCGTAGCACTCCTGCAGGGGACACGCACGTGAGTAAGACAGGGAACACCACCGGCCGCTCAACGTTCACTCCACGTGTGACTTACACATAACCCAGAGGAAGAGATTTGTACAACAGTTAGCAAAAACTTCAGGAAACAACCACTTTAAACAACGACAGATTCCTTCCTGCCATATTCCTCAGCAAAGTATTCTCTTCTATCACAGGGCTTCTCTACCAAAAAGCCAGCTTATTTCTTAGCAGGCACCCCACCTTTGGTGAGCCCTACTACATCCTCAATACTCAATCTAGTTTTATAAAGACAAAAATAATACACAACAAGAAAGAATGCTTCATGAGTTAGTAAAACTTGCCCGAGATGAATAGAGCTATGAATTTTTAAGAGGTAGGGAATTTGATTAGAAGAATTCATTAGGTTTTCTCAGACAGGGCCATAAGGACATGATTAATTCTAACGAGTCTGAGCTGACACCAAGCGCTGATGAGAGAGATCAGAGAGCAAGGCAGAAGGATCACAGTGCAGCACAGCACAGGCTTCTCACCCCTACTGTTCGCGTTTGCTCTGGGTGGGAGCTGAGCTGAAGGTCGAAGAGATCTCCTATACCTACCACATGGAAGCCACAGTCACACTCCTCCCCAGCTTCCACATATCCATTCCCACATTCCGTGGGCTCAAAGAGCTGGAAGAGATCAGGGAGAGAAAGGGAAAACGTTTCAATTTATCATGGAAAATCAACATACCCATCAGCCACACACATGGCCCTATAATCAGCTATCACGTGATATTCCTCTGTGATCTGCGGTTATCGCATCTTATAAATGACGTCTGTGTGGGAAATACTGTTCACTTATTAATAACACTTCTGAAAACCTATTTTAAATGGGATAATGTCTCGTGGAGGATTCTCTGGCGGTGGGCTCCAGAGACGACCTCAACCATTAGAGCCACTTTCTACAGAGATCAGCTGTCAAGAGGAGCCGATCACTCTTCCTATTTGCTAATGGAGCTAAAATTCACTGCTCGTGAACTCACAGACACCTAATTTGCTGACTTATCTCAAGGCAGCTGAGAGGATATAAAAATTGTCAAAAGATAAAAAAGCTTCGGTCACAGCCAAATGTGATATATACAATCAAGTAAATGCAAATAAACTTAGGGAAAAAATCCACGCCCATCATTCTCACTGAAAATAAATCTGCACTGTCTGAAGCATATTAAGTAAATGTGCAGACGAATGCAAAGAGGCATAGAAATTTCTCAACCATTCCTGCAGCAATGGAGGAGTCAGATTTCTAGAATAGTCCAACCTGCCGGTGCTATGAACTTGCTGGCCAGATAAACTGTATTGCAGGCCAATTGTTGAGGCAGTTGATTCTTTATGAGAAACATTTGTATTTCTCATCACCTGGGGCAAGTTTCTCACCTGGTGAAGACTGGAATAGTACATCCCAACCCAAATGCTCGGAGCCACAAATGTGAGAGGGAGAAAGAGACACTCCCAGCAGCCACACACCCCAGGAAGGGCTGCCTTCCACTGAGCCCGCCTGGGGAAGACCTGATGCTCCCTCCACTGCCAGGAAGGGAAAGCGATCACAGGAAGCAAGAAGGCTTCCAGGAGACTCGGGTCGGACTCTCCCGTGGGGAGTCCAGTGGGTGAATCAACAGTCCTAACCTCTGAAGTATTTTGATCAGCAGGGAGAAGAAAATGGAAAAAGGAAGGGCAGATTGGAACATGGCTAGCGCTCTCAATCAGGCCTCCCATGGAACCGCCTGCTGGATTTCTTCCCTAGTACCCTCCTGCCACCTTGAGGCAGGTCCGTCACAAACCAGACGTAGAACATGGCAGTTGGGAAGGCTCCCATAGCACAGAGAAGATGCAAGCAGATAATGTGAAAATAACCCGTCAAACACACATACGTACATTCATCGATCGACTAGGAACACCTGGAAAACAGTCAGTTCTTTGATACATACATGTCAACTAGTCCACTGGAATGCACAGGCAGCTTTTTCTTAAGCATTCTAATACATAGTTTAAAAAGCAATAATTCCATATTTACTAACTTTTAAAATTTAAGATGTAGAGTTATTTTTATTTAGTTTCCAAGTTATCAAAATAACTGTCTTTCTCCTCACAGGCAATTTCTGAAACCTAAAGGTGGCTCACCATCTTTACACACGCACCAGAAATCTTAAGCTTTCCAAACAACTCAGCGTTCTTTCCTCAGGCGAGATGCTTATAATTAGCTGAGGAGCTGCAAGGCAGGTAAAATTAGCCACGTATACTGCAATTCAAAAACGCCAGCAGCTCACATTAATTCACCATTACTCATTTCACCCATTTTAAACACTCTGAAGCTTTCACATTCTGTCGCAGTGAGATGAATGCCATGAGAGCAGGGGGCTGAGTTTAACGACACAAGGTCGCTTTAAAAGACCTGTTCTCTTTCCTTACTGAGATTTTAGACAGACGTCAGGCTTCAAGCCACCGTCCCGACTACGGCAGTATCACTTAATTATGGGGAGAGGAATAAATTATCCTGTCAGTTATTCACATTAGTCACCAACTTAAAAAAAAAAAGGCTGACATGATTTCACCGCTGTCTCAATTTGCAGGGTATTAAACATTTTGTACAGCAATGGACTGTATTTGACTTATGAAGTAGTACTTTAAAAGGAAATATGGGATGTGCAATGTTAGCATTTCTATACCATGTGCTAATTAGCATCGATCCTGTCTTTTTGCCTTTTGAGCAACTTCATTTCCAAATACGCCACTTTAGGTCCATAGTCCCGTATCCTAAAGCTTTAGAGCTGGTGAGTTTGGGAACTCTGGCTTTGCTGGATTTTAGAAAAGTGTGATGCATTTACCATGTTCTCTGTAATAACCCTGAAGGGCCTGGTGCACACTCTTTAATCAAACACATCAACGTTTCTGCAGTAAGACATGAATATTTACGTGAACGGGGATAATACAGATTTTCAGGTCAGGACAAGTTTTACTGTCCAATGTGTTTTCTGGAAACTTACAAAAAACACTTCCAATTTTAGAGCTTTTTGAGTTCAGGAATTGTGGATAAAGGATTGTGGCACTGTATATACATATTTTGATGAAATACACTTGACCATGTGGACCTTTCCAGGTAGAGACTGTATATTATAAATACATCTATGTATTTATGGAATCCATAAATACCTGGGGCCATTTTCTGGCTAGCTGATATTAGCAATGCTTCCTGTCTGGGAGATTAGACCACTCAAAAAAAAAAAGACAAGCCAAGAAATTAGTTACTCCTCTAGAATGTCAAGGGGAAACTGAATTTTTGTCAGAAAAATGGGTTAAAGTAAGACATCTTAGCCTAACACACGAACTCTTAGCAGCAGGTTGAAAACCCTCACATGAACATTTCAAAGGTATTTTAATTGAACGATTGTTTGCTTGCTTGTTTGTTTGTTTTGAGGAGGGGAGGGCTGGGGAGAGCATCCAGCCCTGGAAAACCAGAGATTCGAAAGAGCGAAACTGTGGGTCTGTCACTCTGTAAACAGTACTCGGTCTGCAACATAATGCCCCTTGTAGCTACGTATTCATCTGACTGACAAGAAACTTCCTTCCAAGGCAAGCACCTGAGACTTAGCGCTGCTCCACCTTAAAAAAATTGGAGACATCATCGAATCTTCTAAGTCACTCACCTTTGTTGGCCTGTTGAAAAGACAGGCGCCACCCCCTCTCTGCAGGAAGTCTCTGTACTCGAAAATGCTGCACTTTGAGAACTTCCGGGAATGAGACACCCTGAGGAAACAAAGAATCAATTATGTAAATGATCTACCCAAAGCAGTCATCAGCGAAGAAAATTAAAACCCTTGAATTAGAACAAAATGTTCACTCTGGGTCCAGGTGGTTCTACACAAATTTTGACAAGGCACTTATGTTCAAACTGCCAAATAAGTGTGTGTGCTAGAGTTTGTAAAAATAGAAATTCAAAGGCCATCGCAGATTTGGGGGCCTGGGTTACAACCCTTCTGTGCTTGGGGGTGAAAGTGTTGAAAAGCTCATCCCGAAACTTCTCCCTCTAGGCTGCATTTCAAAACGTGGTCCTTTTCATTTGCGAGTCTCAGTAGAGGCAGAGACGCAGGCCTCGTCCAGAATGAAGGGAGCTGGGGAAGGCCTAGTCCCGCTCTGGAGGAGGGAGCCGCGAGGTCAGCCCGTCAGAGCCGGACGCAGGCTCAGCAGCACAGTTCAGGCCCACAGGACCCCGAGAGACGGGAGACCATCCACACACCTATCTACATACACACACTTCTACTGCACATGCACACAATAACGGGCAAGCTCCCGTGAAGGACAGCTCCTTATTCTCAACTTCAGATACTATTTGGTGATATTCATGATTTAGTAGGAATATAACATGAGCCTCTCTGTGATTTAATTAATCAAATTACAATCTGTGTGCTGGTACAGATGGGAATATTATACACATGGTCAAGGTCACACTGAATTATACATAATGATTCCTTGGGCATATTTGTACTAGCTCTTGATTTGAGCGTGACAGGCCACCTATTGTGCGCTGTAATTCTGTAGCTCTGTGTATCCTGATGTATGAGCGCAGTGTATGGAAGTAGGTAAAAACTGCCAGTGGGGACGGTCGTCTCTCACTCTAACTATGCAGAAATGTACACTTGAGAAAATACATATGAACTTTAAACAGTTTTGTTATACCCTATGGGTAGTCAGTCCAAAATTTCATTTAGAAATTGGGAGTTTAGAAGACTGAAGACATCTCCCTCCGGAACCAACATCATAATGGTTACCTTCCTACAGCCATCCGAGGCCATAATGATACTAAACTATGGGACAAAAGTAAGGGGCCACGACTGCCAACAGTCTCAAGTTTAAACTGCATTTCCAGAAACACGTGTTCTAACACAGCAGGCACAATGGCTGACTCTCTCTGCAAACCCCGGGCTCACGGGCTCTCGTCCCCACGAGCTGGCCTCCTGGAGGAAGCATGAGGAAGGGGCAGCGTACAGGGAGGTCAGGGCCTCTGGCAACTGGGGCCCAAAGGGTGGGGGCAGGACCAGAAATGGCCTGTGGTGAGCGGATGTCTGGCCTGGGCAAAGGAAGGAGAGGCCTGTGGGTGAGAAACCCTCCCATCTACTAGGGTTGGCTCCAGCTCAGGGGGCACCGGGCAGCAGCTCCCGTGGGGCAGGCATCCCGGGGAAGAGGGCAATGTTTCCAGGCCTCGGTTCACGGACGCAACGGCAGCTCTGGGGCAGCCGCTCTAGTTCCCAAAGTATCCATAGAAAAAGAGAGGATCCAGGTGAGAAAGTGCTCAAAGTCTGTCAAGCAGAAAACTACCTAATGTAGATGCAATCAATCTGTCTTACAAAAACGTGTTATTGACTGTATAAGTGGCACAGTACAATTTCTATTGCACGTATATTTACGAGTACTTTAAAATATAAACTGATGGCTGAATTGATTTTCACTGACAACCAGCTTTTATTCTAAGTGTACTAAAAAATTAATGCCCCTACTAAACTTAGAAGCGTTTAATAATGTGTTTCCTTTAAGGGTTAATAGACGTAGAGGTTGTTACTATATTTTACTTTTATCACCAACTTTAAACGAAACACTAAAATATAAAGTGAATTAACCCTTTACTTTTAAAACACCAGATAATTAATTATTGAGTTTATACTAAAGGCTCAGTCTGGAAGAGCAGGACCTGCGAGGCTGTGTGTCTCATTATATGCAGCAATTTTAGCAAAGGCGTGTGTAAAATGCATGCATAGTAAAAATTTACCCCGTCTCCTCCATGATGCAGCCACCCCAGGATTCTGTGCAGTCACATTCTAGTCCAAGGAAACAATCAGAGAGACAGGGGAAAAGGGGACAACAAAAGTCACATCTTTAATTTGCACTGAAATAATTCCTATCACCAATTCCACGTCAAATAGGCACAGAATGTGAAGTCTCACCAAACAAAACCTATTTCTTTTCAATCAATATTTCTTTATCCTTTCCAGCCATATAGATCACTTCCTAAGACAACAGCTGGCGAGAAATAAAATTGCGCCTGTCTTCATTTTTGTAACTCAGAGAACTCAACCAAGTTCCTAGTTCCAATGTTTAATGAAAAGTATACTGGTTTAGAAACCAGAGAGCCAGAGTGCTGGTCCTGGCTCCCCCTGAGAGGGAGCCCCATAGGCACCTGACTCGGCATTTCTCGGGTCTCAGTGTTTCCACCTCTAAAATGGGGAAGGCATCCCCCAGAGTGCTTCCCGGGCTCACATGGACGGCTCGCTGGTGTGCTCTCAGAACTGTAATGTTCCATTGCACAAACACAATGAGTCGCCACCAAGTCCTTTAACAGAGCACACTGGAGGTCAGAGAAGGCAATTTGCTAGAGGCACGGCGAGGATGGGCCAGAGACATGAATAAAATTGTGCTGAAAGGCTCAGGGTAAGAGAGCAATCCAAAATAGAAGTGTAAATAATCATTCAAACTAAATACCAATCATCAACTTGATGTAGATACCGTAGATTGGCATATTAATGTTGTGATGGCTGCTCTTTTCATTTATTTCTTCCTATTCTCTTTTCTATCATAGATAAAGATATTTTTAAAGAAAGATTTCCAAATGGGTTTAAGAAACTCAAAGTTCAGAACTAGCGAATTATCTAGTTAAGTAAATAATTCACAAACGACTTAAGAATTTTAGGAGGAAGGAGCTGTACCAGGCGTCAGTGATGAAGCCTGTTTCTCATGCTACCCTAGCATCCACCTGGGTAACACATCTCAGTGGACCCCACACAGGCCTCTTCCTGCCTCCACGGTTTTCAAACAGGGTCGTAAGCCTGGTCCTTCTCCTTTCTGATTCCAAGGCATCCATGCCAGGGAATGAAACCTGAAACACCTCCTTTCCTGTGCACCATGCATTTCCCGGGGAAAGCCAATACTCCGAGCCAGATATTAATAAAGGAAAGTTTGTAGAGATTTGCTAAATGCCACCAGACTTAATACACCCATAAAGTGATGAAATAATATGCCCACAAAGGGGAATCTAGACACCCCTAGATATATATTTTGTTTCAAGTTTCCATAATACTATGTCTTAATGACACTTATTTGATACTGACAATTATTTGATAGTAGTCAATAAAGTATAAAATACAGACTGATGTTAAGGTAGCTCTCTGTGCTTTTCTTCTCTGGGGACGGAGGAGGGAGACCCTCACTCTGGTGTCTGATATTTTCACAGGGGGAGTAGACTTCCGCTTAATTCCCGGTCAAGAGAATAACCTGAGTGAACCCCGGTCCTTCTTTCCTCAGCATTGTATCACGTGGGCCCTTGGCACTTCTCCCTTCTGCCAAAAGATGCTTTAGAAATTATATTTTACTACTGTGTTGGTATAAAGAGGAATCAAATCCAGGTTGGATATTCCTCTGACTTTACAAGAAATTTAAAATTTTCACAGACCCCTAAAACTATCAGGGGCCTTGGACACTTTGCCACTAGAAACTTAGCCCTGTCTTCCCATCCAGCTCTCATCTGACCAGGGAGGAGAGTGGCCCCGGCAGGCCCCGGCTGTTCTCCTACTTGTGGGATCTGCGGCCCTGTTGGGCCTTCCTGTCATGGGGAGGCTTCTTCCCCAACTCTTCCGACGGGACCGGTGGGTACATTTAATTCCAGCAGGTGGGTAGGTTTAGAGTTTGAGCTCCCAATCCAACTGCGCTATTATTACACTTGCGACGGAGGTTCATCTGGCACCTTGAGTGCACACTCCAGGGGGGAGAACCCAGAGGGAGAGTCCTCACCGCGCATCCCAGAGTCTGCAGAGTGAGAAAGAGCTGCTCACCCTCTGAGAAAAGGAGCGTGACTTTACGGATTTTGAAAAGGACATTTCTACAACCCACATAGATTAATAATTACGTAAGTTGCTCATTTTATAATGTTTTTTTAGAGGAAAGAAATACACTGCTATTAAACTATAATGACTCAGGAATGAAAAATATTTATTTATTGACTGGACATGCATTATACAGACAGAATGGCACAGGAAAGTGAGTAAGAAGGTCAATGTACATACTTGGCTTTCGGCTAGAAGGTTCCCATTGGATTCCAAGGTTTTGAGCCAGGCTCTGCGACAATACTTGTGCCACTGCCATTGGAAGACCATACTGTTTTCAGAGTTGAAAGTGTGTGGGAAACATTTGAGAGAGTGCACAAAGCTAGTTATTATTTCTTAATCATTACACATATCATCTCAGTTCCCTAACAGAGCCTCGCGGCATCAAAGGATGGGCTCTATGCTCCTCATCACTTCTTCCTCACAGCTGGGCCCAAAAGCAGACAGCCTCTCTGACTATGTGGCACCTCTCACGTTGAAACATCAAATACAAGTGATAAAAGGCTGTGCCCCCTTTCAACTCATACCAAACCAAGAATAAATTCAACTCACTACAAACATGCCAAGAGGTCTCCACTTGGGATGGCTACTGGGATAACCTGGCAGAATATTCTCTGGTATTGATCAGGGTTTAGATATAGCTGGTTCAGCTTTTGGGTGCCGTTGCCAACTTTTATAAGAATTTCCTTTATATGAATGAAGGCACCAAAATCCAAACAATGAGATTAAGGAAATATTTGCTTCATTTAATTCTAAAGATAGTTAGGTAGAAGGTATAAAGATGAAAGATTTACATAGGGAGAAAACAAAGATGCTGATTAGATACAATCATAGACTCTGATTTAAATGAGTTAAAGCTAACACGGGCAGAATGAGCATTTAGCTTTGAAAACAAGTTATGAGAGAAGGATTAATAAGCTTATAAAAACTTATATATAGAGGCCAAAAAAATCTCTGGGCCAATCTTTGGCTTGCATTTGCCCAATAATTGGGAAAAACTATCATTATAAAATGAAGCAATACCTCTTTTCTAACACGGAAGACCACTTCGGGTCCTACTTACTAACGTAAACCACTCATGCTATATTCTCAATGTCACCGTCACCCTAAATAAGCCTGAGAGGGATGTAAACTAGGCCACAGGAAAGAAAAAGATCAGATGCAAAGACAAAACTCTGCTGGAAGAAAACTGATAAAATTTACCTCATTCACACCAACTCCCCTTGTGCGAGAACAGACGCCTCCAAAGTAGCTCAGGCTGCTTCTCTTATAGTGGAATGTCACACGTCTTGGGGACAAGAGAAGTGCTATTAGGAAATCAATGTACTGACCATGATACAAACTCTCCCACAACATGTCACTCACTCTCCTGTGCCGAAGACCCCAAACTCACCCTTCTTTGAGAAGTCAAAAACTGTTTTAAATACCTTTAAATTTACGTCACGTTAAATAACCCCAGTTGAGCCAGTATTAGTTGAGCACCTACTAACCACTGGCACAGGAATTGAGGCACAGAGGTAAACAGACCAGCGCTTTGACTTTCTTCTAGGAGGAAATATCTAGCAGTTATGCAAAATATTGCTGATTATTACAAACTGCTGATCAAAGGCTGAGAGAAAAGATAAGAAAGAGGAAAGGTGAGAGGAAAGGAAAGAGGACTCGCTTGGTCTGATTCTGGGACAGATGCTTGAGGACTGTCTGAAAACAGCTTCGCCTTGAGTGGGGAAGAGAACAGCTTACTATATCATAAGAAAGTATGGTACCCTTTTCCTTAGGGATAAAAATCTCAATTTTATTCAATGGTTCACCTCAAAAGACTATACTTCCTGGCCTCACTTGCAGCTAGGTGTGGCCGTGTAACTAAGATCTAGCACATGATTTGTTGGTGAAATTGATATGTGCAGCTTCCAGGAAATCAGCTCTACGGGAGCTAACTCAGCTGGAAGGAGTGCCCTTTGGCACTCCTCCCTGCCTGAGATTCCTGCTGCCTGTTGTGATGGCTGGAGCACCAGCAGCCATCTTGAATCATAAGTTGACCTTGAGAATGGAAGATCTGGAAGTAGGAACGACTGTGGAACCCCCATCTCAACACTGGACAGCCTACCTTCATGCTTCCTATCCAACAGAGAGAGGACTCAACATCAATCTTGTTCAAGATCAATACATTGATATATAACTCAACTGATAAAAGGGATAGAGACAAATGTCAAACCATAGACTACCGGTACATACGAGATGAGGTGCACAGCATCAGCATGCTGCTTGATCCGCTGCCGGTATTTGGAGAACTCATGGAGCATCTGCACAGGGTTGGTGGTGATGTCAATATGATCCTTCTCAGTCCAGGTCTCTACAGCCACCAGGACGACCCTGGTATTGAGCTGCTCCTTGTATATCTGAGGGTAGACAGCAGGACAGGTGCAGGAGGAAAACACTGGGTCAGACATGCACAATCAGTGATTCAGAGTCAGCGGAGAGACAGGGGGGAGGGGAGGGGAACACGAGGTCAGCATTAGCTCTTCATGGAGAATCCCCCTTCCTTTCTCTTTCCCAAGAGCAAAAAGAAAGAACAATCCCACAACTTGGCCTCTCCTGCAAGGGGATTTCAATCGTGAGTCAGCACATTTAGGGGCCCAGCATCTCACTACAGACAGTGGGGATGTCAAGATTCTAAACTCTGGAGATAAATTCAAAACAGGGCTCAGTAAAGTCACCTTCCAAACCTCGCAGGAGGGAATGGGTTGGGGCCTGGCCACGGCTCTGAGTAAGTGCAGTGCGACCCGTTGGTCCTGCAGGATTGGAACGGTCACTAGGTCCTCGGACCAGCACCAACAGCGTGGCGGGTTTCCCCTGGAGGCCTTGTCATATGACAAGTACAAGAGCCCTGGGAGAGAGGCACGGACCTGAGGCCCACAGGGAGGAGCAGCCTGCACCACCCCCTCCATCCTCACCACCGGGCGGCCTCACTCACAATGTCTAAACTGTCTTTCTGCTCTCTTTCTCTACTTTTGGCCCAGTAGCTAAATAACTCACACAACTAAGCAACTTCAATGAAGGTTGTCATTTTGTCCTATTTTCAAGCTATTTGAGAAAATGATGGATGATCTTTGAAGACACTGAGGAAAGGAAATATTATCACGTCTAAAGCAACCTGGAGCTGTAACGAGTTTACAACGAGGAACGAGTGAAACGTAACGTCTTTTAAAAATTACTTGGTCGGCCCCAGAAGCTTGTATGATAACCCAAAATAAAAACTACTCTTTGCAAGACGTGATTCTATTAAATCACGGTGAAATGTCTAACACAGAGATGCTCCAGAGTAAACAGCTGTGGCAAGGGACAAGCTGTGCTTAAGTTCTCTTTTCCATATTCACTTATAGTTTTCCTCTGAGAAGACTGACAAGAGCTGAAATTAAAGAAAGTTAATAAGCCGGGTATCAACTGGCTCTCCGAGTTTGAACCCTAACTCTGCACGATACAGCGTGCCCATCCTCGCACGCTCTACCTGCGCTCTGCTGTGTCGGCCAGGTACGACACGTCATGAGTATTCACGATTGGAGGCAAGTGGATTGTTTAAAAGGCAGGCAAGAGGGCAGTTCTTTGGAGAAAGTATCATTTAGATAGTTGGCAATTTATAAAAAGCTTTTTTTCCCAGTTAAGAGGGAACATACAATAAATATCAGATAAAAATATTTTTAGCTGAACAAGATAGCACTTTACATTAGAATACACAAAGAAGAAGTATACTATTTTTAAATTATGACTAGTCAAATTAAACTATTTATTGGAACATAATGAATAATATTCACATCTATCGAATTCTTACCTAAAGCAGGAAAAAGGAAGAAAATCTTAACTTTCATTCTCTATAACTTACAAAATGAGAGGCAAAAAATATCAATATGAAAGATTTGTAGTTAGAAGTCTTTGTAAGAAGATATATATTTTACTGTTTCTAATTAGTTTTATTTGAAGATTGCATTTAATTCTGTCATCTAGAAATAAAGTCTGAAGCATTCCACTAATGGGAGCACTAAGAAAATAAATCTGGGTTCTTTTAAAAAATTTTTTTATATTTCTTCTATTCTCCAAACACACTCCACCTCAAGATATTGGTTCTTTGCTATACATTTAAGACAATACTAGTTCATATATGACAATTATTAGTTCATATATTTAGGACAATTACTAGTTCTTTTGCCATATATATACACAGAACATATATCTCTTTTGCCATAAGCTCAACAAAGTCTCATTTGATGAGTACAATTTACACTCTTTTGGTAGCTCGTTTTCTCGACTATTTTTGTCCTTCCAGGCTTGGTGACAATGAGGTCTAGACGCGACTTGAAGCAATGCTAACACAGCTTTGGGATTCCAAGCATAACTCAACATCTCCCTAAACTCTGACACCACTGCTCTCGGTGAGGCAGATCACTCTGTAATTTCTCAGTCAGATGAGCTCAAGGATGGCACTTTTACGTTTGCCCAAGAAAGAACTGAAGTAACAAGCGAATAGCAATAACACCACTCCATCTTGAAAAAATAGGTTCAAGAAAACCAGGCTACTCACAGAATCCACAAGGTTGACCACAGACTTGGCAAAGTTGTTGGTGTGCGCATGAGAAGAGCGATATTTCTTATACTGGGGAAGAAAGACAAACCAGTCACTGCTAAGTCATCATTTAATGGTAAACTTCAAAATTCAGTACGAGCAGAAATCTCACAGCAGTAGAGGAAATGGAGATTAAAAATACAGAATTCAATGTGTGCCATGTTGAGTATGGTGGTTCTTACTTTGTTTCTCCGGCTAGCTGAGCACCTGCTCCAGTTCCGGGTACAGAGGAGGCCCGTAGTGACCCGCGGGCAGAGCTTTACCCTGAGGAGAGGTTCATTCAGTCCTCACATCTACAAACGCAACCCTTCTGCTTCCACTGAGACCCTCCCCAGCTTATGAAGGGCTTAGAGCAAGAAATGCCGTCCGAGCCCTCCTTGCTCAACACTCAGATCAAGAACATGTCTCAGGCAGCACTTTAGACACTGTCCGTGGTATGGATGCATTTGTCACACATTTTAGGATATTCTTTGAGAGGAATCCCTCCCCAAACAGAGCCTTTTGCTTGTGACGGCTCAAAGTCAGAACAAAGAGAGACGAAAAGCAAAAATGAAGCACACCGATAGTCAGCAGTGTTTATGGTTATTTATGATTACTTAAGGAAATTAATAGAATAATTATACAACAATGTCTGGAGGAATGCAGTTTTAGAAAAGAGGACATTTGAGAGCAAACGTAGACCACAGGGAGCTCATGCCCTTCCTGAGGAGAAAGAAAAACCTACTCAAAACTACCCAATGGGATTTCTACCGTAAGTCTTTCAAATCTCTCTTCCATTATGATCACTAAAATAACACATCGTTCATAAAGATCAAAAATATCTCTACACTGGAAATCCGTGATACTCTGTTCTCCTCCTCTGTCCACTTTCGCACTATAAATTTGTCACTCCTTTCATTTCAGCCTCTCTATCCCTGTTACCATGTCTTTTAAACAAAGAATATGTCTTCATGCTCACACACCTGATATCTATTTTTTATAACACACAGCACATTGACAACTCGTGATAAATGTGCAATAAGTCAGTATTGTGTTATTAGTAGCATTTATTAATTTTTAACTGTTTATATATAACATTTGTTGCAGTGTGAATGTTTGTGTCCCCCCGGAAATTTATATGTTGAGATGGGAACCCCCAAAGTGATGGTATTAGGAGGTGGGGACTTGGGGGCTGCGTCGGTCACGAGGTGGAGCCTCACAAATGGGATTAGTGCTCTTACAAAGAGGCCCAGAGAGTTCCCTCACCCTCCTGCACTCGAGGACCCAGCGAGAAGGCAGCGGCTGTGAGCCAGGAAGAGGGCCCTCCCCAGAACACAACCATGCTGGCACCTGGACCTGGGACTACTCAACCTCCACAAGTGTGAGAAATAAATGTCTGCGGTTTATAAGCCGCCCTGTCTGCAGTATTTCGTTACAGCAGCCTGAACAGACTCAGACAGCATGACTGTTACTTTTTATGTTACTGCTACCGCCATGCATCATAATCTCACCCAAACTGTCTTCACATGCTTTTTTACAGTAAACTTCAATCTATGCACGTAACGGGGTCATAAAACATCATATTGATCTAAAAATTTTCAGGCACTTTAACAGGATTTTGAAACTTAAAATAAAGAAGTTGCTGTAAATAGCTAAGGATTTTAAGTTCCTTAGCAAATTCCACAAGCTGAAAAATTTCAACGATATCTTTTAAAGTAAAATTAATTTTTCAACATTAAGTCCTTTGGGGTGATGAACATGTTCTGGAACTAGATGGAGGTAATGGCACGACGTAGCAAAGGTACTAAATGCCACTGAATTGCACACAAAAAAAAGTCTGGACATTAAGAAGCACCCATGGCAAAAAGAGGGGACAGATATTAGCTGACATCTGTTCTAATGCAGTGGTGTTATGCACCTATTATGCTTCTGAACATTAATTTGTCCTTTTTGGGAACTTCTTTCTATAGCATAATGACCATGGGAAATATGACATGTAAGTTAAACAAATTAATAAAATGAATTCTTTTTAAAGTCTAGCAAAATGTGGCAAGTTCTTTATTTAGTTGGTATTTGTAATTTCCACCTCTCTGATTTTCCTTTTAGAAAGATGGCCCTGCCTGCTGTGGGGCGAGCAAATGGCAGCAGAGACCTGTGGGGACACGACTGCAGCAGTGCAGGCCAAAGGTGGTGACGGCTGGACCTCTGTGGAGAGAGGTGGGTAGACTCTTTGTGAAGACAGGGTTCCCAAGACTTGCTGATGTATAGGATGTGGAAGGTGAGGGAAGAGAAGAATAAAAGGTGACTCCTAGGTTTTGAACTTGAATAGCTGGGGGATGGTGGTGCCATTTAAAGTAGTGAGAAAGATTAGGGGAAGAGAAGGTTAGGACTAAGGAACCAAGAGTTCTGACTTCGAATGTCCAGTGTGAGGTGCCCATCCAACACTGAGGTAGGGATGTCGAGGAGGCAGCTGGGTACTTGAGAAGGGAACTCAGCGGCTAGAGGTATAAAGCAGAGAGTGCTGAATTTAAAGTCGTGCTATCACGTAAAGACGAGACTGGAAGTGGGCCCTTTGGGTGAGAGTTATAGAAAGAAAAGAGAGCCCCAAACCAAGCTATGGAGCACTCCCATAATTCCAAAGGCCAAAGGCAAAAGACTAAGAAGAAATGGCCAGTGAGGGAGAGCTAGAAAGATGAAGAAAATGCTTCAAATAGGTGAGAGTAACCAACTGTGTCCAATGCTGCTGAGAGTCGAGTCAGGCATGGACCAACAGTGACCATGAGATCTGGGCACTAAAGCTCCATTTAACTGAGCACCTAGGATTTACTAGGATCCATGACAAGTGTTTCTCTACAACAAATGTTTGCTCCTCACAACTCTATGAGGTGGGTGTTTTTATCCCTGTTTTATAAATGTGGAAAGTGGGGCTCAGAGAGGACAAATAACTTTGCCAAGATCACACAGCTAGAATTCAGTGCCTACTCTGGGTTGAGATAGGAGATAAACTTTTTCAGTTAACAATTCTTACAAAATAGTATATGTATATTCTTAATAAATCATGATTATTGATGAGAACTCATAATTTGTTAGGTACCTATAAGATAGAGTGGTTTTTAAGCAAGGAAAATCAAATGAAGTTTACATTGAAAAATATTTGTTATCATTACATATTTGTACTTCTGGACTTACATGTAAAAATATAGCAAAAGTATAAGTAAAATATTTGTTTTTAATGCACTTTAAAATATTTCAACTAATTTTCTATTAGAATAAGGTTTTTAATATTTATATTTAGCTTAAGTGGTTCAAAGAAATGTTTGCAGACCTATATCAAGGCTATAATTGACTCATAAATTGGGTTCTGCCGCTCAGCTACCAAGAGGCTTTCCACAAAACCGAGAGATTTTTTTTTCCTAATTGAAAGCCACTGATAACAGGGTGATTATTCAAAATGAAGTAAGTGCATTTTTTCAGGAAGCCAGTATTAGGTTTCTCTGAATTAAAAAGGTAAGCTTGAATGGAAATGTAGGCAAAATGTTTCTATTTCCTGCAGGAATGAGAACTAATTTCGCATACAAAGAAAAATGTACAATCTCCATTTATGATAAAACTTACTTTCACATTTTCTGATCACTGAAAATAATCTACATTTAAAGCGCCAAATTTGCTTTTCCTTCCTGAACAAATAAAATCCTTAAGAAATTTGCTTTTTGAAAAAAATTAAAATTAGAGCTTGATTTTCAGCCCAAGGGTGACAGTTATCAAAATTACTGCCCTGTCGAACATGGCATGAAGATTGTAAGATGAGGAATCTCAGTGCGAGCATCACCCTAAAACCCAACAGCAAACCTCCAGACACTAAAAAATAGACGCTAATTATTCTAGCTCAGCTTTACTTTCAACATGTGAATTTAAGTACTCTCATCCAAGTTTTCATTGTCTGCGGCAATCAAATTCAGATCTATCTTCATCTCACATAAAGCATACCTTAAAAAAGAATTTTTATCAACTCTCATAAGAAAAGGAATTCTGATAAAATGACACACTTGTTTGGACTATTATGGACTAGGATGTACCCTGGTCTTAAAGCAAAAGGAATATATTTAGTTCTATTGGCCCAGAGATATATTTCTTTAAACAGTAGAAATCTTCTTAGGTAATTTCTTTCTACTTTAGGCAATATTACCACTCACGATTAAAAACTTTCATTTCTTTTTCATTTCTTCACATACATTTCCTCCAAATTTATCAGTGCAAATTAAGTTCTTTTTCCTGATTTCAAAAACAGAGGAATATATCATTCCTAGTTTTCACTCATTTTAATAACAATAAAATGAATTACCAAGATTTACCATTAAAATATTTGGTAGCCTAAATAAGGTAACTTTATCACAGAATATATAGTATAATGTGTAGAAATTTTCCACGTAAGAAAATATTTTAAAGGAGGATGCTATTTTATTATTCATAAAATAAAGACAAGATTATCTAAATGCTTCCATTTGAAAAGATAAAAAAATAAATTATTTTTTTTTTTTTTTAGGAAGATTAGCCCTGAGCTAACATCTGCTGCCAATCCTCCTCTCTTTGCTGAGGAAGACTGGCCCTGAGCTAACATCCATGCCCATCTTCCTCTACTTTTTTTTTTATATGTGAGAAGCCTGCCACAGCATAGCTTGCCAAGCAGTGCCGTGTCTGTACCGGGGATCCGAACCAGCGAACCCTGGGCCACCGAAGTGGAATGTGCAAACTTAACCACTGTGCCACCGGGCCAGCCCCTAAAAAATAAATTTAAAATATATAATGTTGAAAAACTTCTCAAGTTTCCTATTTGCACACTTACTGAGATCTGCTCTCTGGTCGATAGCTTCATGTACCTCCCTAACAGAGCATGGTGGAACAAGAGACGTGGAACGACCAGTCATCCATCAACTACCAGCTACGTGTGAATGCACTTTGTGAATTTAAAGACATCATATATATCTTCATTGATATTTCCCCTACCCCTACTTTAAAAGTATTTGTATAATTGATGTTGGAAAAAGCTTAGGTTTCGAAAGCCATAGTTTCACAACGTGGCACAATGCTAAGGATTGAGAAGTAGCCGGAAAAAATCTCAACGTCTCAATCAACAAAAATAATTCAGATGAAAAAACTATCTTGGGGTTTCAAGCAATCACTCAGACACTCATATTTTAGCCTTCATTATCTAAAATGGCTCCCTAGACATTTAGTTTTCCTTTCTACCAGGGAAGACCTCTCCTAAATTATATGTAATTCTGAAAAATTCTGCTTCTTCTAACACATATCAAGCAATATATTTATTTTTTATTTTTTTAATGTATCTCTTTAATTTTTTTTTTTAAAGATTGGCACCTGAGCTAATAACTGTTGCCAATCTTCTTTTTTTTTCTGCTTTTTTTCTCCCCAAATCCCCCCCCAGCACATAGTTGTATATTTTTAGTTGTGGGTCCTTCTAGTTGTGGCATGTGGGATGCTGCCTCAACGTGGCCTGATGAGTGGTGCCATGTCTGCACCCAGGATCCAAACCGTTGAAACCCTGGGCTGCTGGAGTCAAGCAATATATTTAAAAGCTGCTAGTAAATAAAATAAACCTGCATATAAAATTAAGAGGTATTCTATTGAATAATATTCAGCATATTTGAATTAGTACTTGGTAATTAATAGAAAACAACTGTTAGAGTAGAGACTCAAAAGTTTAACTATAAATTGTCACCTTATTTCAAAAAATATTTGGTTTCAAGGCCTTTTCTAAGCAGGGTCTGTAGATGAGAATTTCATGCTGTCATTTTTGTACAAAACACAACCTCATCCTATAAGTCTACTACTCTAATTTTGACTTCCTCAACGTGAAACAAGGACTTAAAGATATTTGCAAAGCACTCTGAATTTGCGTTGCAATCTTTTACGAGTTTTTCACCCATACCTGGATTTTAAGTATTCCTTAAAAGATTCTCATCTTTCCAGAAATGTGACTTAGTTTTCATAAAAACAACTACTCTTTGTCTTGGTGCATGCAATTTTTAATGTTAAGTTACGTAATTACAACAAATATTACAACTGGCCTGGACAGTTTGGGGAGTGTGGCACTGGGGTGCTGGAGCCCAGGTCACAAGAGCCACTGGACGTGTCTGTTCTGAGCTCCTCATCTAGCGACCTCACTTCGGTAGCTCGACATCAGCCATAGTGGGAGCGTTTACAGCTTGGATATCAGCAAACATTTCAAATCAAGGCTTTTTCTTCAGAGAGCCGGGTGTAAACACTGGTGGGCACCCCGCAAGGACAGGGTACACCAACAACCAGCCTACTGACCAAGACGCTACAGAACACTCCAGGCTCCAGCCAAGATATTTCGTAAGGGAAATGGTCAAATAGAGTACGGTAAAGAAAGTTTCTACTTTACCTCCATGAGGCGTCAATGGAGGGCAATAACTATTTTTCATGTCTTTTAAGAGTTACTGAAATGACACATTGAATCACATTTTACTTTGACAAAAGTAACATAACACTATTCATCTTTCCCATATGTAAAGAAGAAAAATCATCAGTTAAAGATCAAGGCTTTATTATATATACTTATCTGCCACAAATGATAATAATTAGTATGGAAAAAATAAAATGTCAGCAGAGCAAAGTCAAGCAGGAAAATTAGAAAGCAGTAACCAAATACATAGATGAAGAAAAGTAGAGAATCAGAATTTTAAATGAAGACAAGTGAAAGATGCCAAATAGATAATTAAATTCATTAATTACAATCATTATTAAACAAAGGGAAAGTTTACAGTTGTGAAAATTCTATAAAACCTGGTGTTTCCAAACACCATGAGATAAATCAAGTCATTTAATATTTCCAAAACAAATCAAGCATCTAAACATCTTGGCCCTAATAAGTAACAAATAATGATGATACATAAAGTGAAATGCATTCTTTCTGAAGTAAGCTACTGGGTCTAAAACCCACTGATTCTGTATTCTTACCGTTTTATGATCATTAACAATCATGAGTTCCAAATATTTCATTTCTTCAAACACACCACGAGATGGCTGTGGAAAATAAAAATATAAAAACATATGGTCATAAGGGTGATTGATATAACATATCTCTGATGCTGACTGCTAAGTTGTAGCTTGACTCCGAATTTCAGAAGAACTCTTTGCTGCCTACTTCATAAACACCCTGGAAGAAACCTGGTCAGGGAAATCTAAAAAAGTGGCTATAAAGTGGGGGTAAGCATTCAAGTATTCAGAAAAGAGTCATATTTAACTATCATTAAAGTTCTCATCAAGATAGAGAACAGCCGTGTTGTTTTATATGAATTTTCATGTAAAAATATTCTAGAGAAAAATGTACAGTATAATTCTGTAAAAAATAAATAAATGTCAATTTCTTTGGCAATAGGATCTGATAAAAATATTCATATCTACTTAAAACTTCAAAGAAAATCTACTTAAAACTCATTTAATCAGAATAGCACATGGTCATTGATCAGTTTATATTTGATGGCAGTAGATTATAGTAAAATGTCAGTATCCTAGATAAAATTTATTATTACCAGCCACATCTTCAAGAGCAAGTAAGAAGAGATCTCTAAGTAAAAAAAAAAAAAATATATATATATATATATATATATGTATATACATATCCACGATCACCGTAATACAAAGGCGGGCTCATAAAAAAAGAGGATGATTTAATCACTAAGTTTTTGATGGCTGGTGGTCTACTTTTTTTCACAAAAAATACATCCAGCAAAACATTATCTAAAATGTGCAATTTCCAGTATAATTACTCATTAAGTTATCTTGTAAATTACCATGTAATCTATATGCTGTGGAATTAATTTTCAGTTACATAGCATTCACCATGTAATTACCAAACAGTCCCCATCATTACAGCTTTCTAATCTATTATGAAAAAGCCTAGGAACATAATTTCACTTACAAAGACCCTATACATTTATCAATACATGGGAGCCATACGACAGTCGCTGATTATATAATGACATGATTGTTATTTAGTAACTGCCATGATACTAATGGTCAAATGGATTCATTCCGTTCAGAAAAACATATCCAGCTTCAAAGTTTGGTATAGCAGAATTTTTAATTGGAAAGAAATTGAAATAAGTGTGACAGTCAACATTTCAAAACCTAACTCTTCCTCCTACATTTTTTGTTAGCAGACATGTTTTACATAATGTTCTATAAACCATATTGGGGAAAAAATGCCTGTACTTTCAATAGAAAAAGATACACTGCAATTTTCACAAGAAAACACTTTGAAAATAGAGCTAAAACAATACATTCCTTACATGACAACAGGGTTCACGGAACACTGTCCTCAGTTTCCACCGCCACAGGGAAACCCGAATAACAAGCAACATGCCTACAAGACTCAGATCACAGGGTGTTTGGGTTTGCTGTTTTTGTTTGTAAGAGGAGTCCCCAAATCCCAGCTGTTTTAGGTACACTTCGATACTGTAAGGGCAGGCCCCCATGTGCTGAGGGAAACAGCGCCCCGGGGCTCAGTGCCACGCTTACATTCACGGCTCTCCTCCTCCTCCTCTTCAACCAGCGTAATTCAGACAGAAGGGGCCACTGCTCGCTGCCTCCCAGGCCTGTGTAAGCACAGAGGACCAAATTTACACTTGGCTGCATTTCAATGGGAGCATGTTTTTAAAATATTATGCGAAGGAATAGCGGCATTGTCACATATGTCAACTCAAAGTCAACAAACTAAGATGAAAAAAGTATATGATCATTCAACTTTCACATTCTCACGGTCACAAATATACAAGTGTAACTTTCTTCCAAACATCCTCAAAAACAGGATGAGCTGTTCAAGACTCATTAGAATGTGTATATTTGACCTACAACCACCTGACCCTCAATGTCTGAAAATTTAGAATTCTACTATGCTTACTTCATTTTAGAATTAAAAATAATGTACAGCATAAGCTTCTGCATAAATAAAAGACTTTTGGCATTAAAATACCCAGGCCCTACTAACCCAAAAGAAGCTTTTGCCAACATCAGTGTGCTTAAGATGCCTCAGGACGAGAGCATGAGAGACAATACAAGTTTGCTAAAGAGCATAGCCCGCCAGGGAAATTTAAGGATGAAGCTCACTGTAAATTACTCTGTTAAATCTGGCCACACTCTCTGGTTTCTAACCTGGCTTTATTCCTAGGCTCCGTATTTCGCTCTTTCCGTTGGAATCACCTCTCTGTGCCTCAATACTTGAAAGCCACAGTTCACTCCACTGCCTTCCCACGCTGCTCACGCCAGATCTCAGACCAGTTCCACTTCCCAACAAGCTGCACGCCCCCCGAGTCCCCCAGTCACGGCTCCTATCACAGGAAACAGAATGGCTACTTCAACTGAAACTTACTGAGATTCTTCATTTGCTTAGAATATTGTCCCGCCAGGGTTTTCTGGATTATATGTGGTCGACCTGTGCTTTTCTGAAACAAAAACAATTATAGACAATTAAGAAGCAAGATGTCATCAAATGTCTATGGAACAGTGTTAGAACTTTCTCTAACATCCTTCCTAAAATGGAAACAGTTACATGTTTGTGTTTATCTATCAAACATGGAAAGTATACATCTTGTTGAAACATTAGTTTTAAATATAATAGAGGATTATCCAATTGCTTCAGTTTAGGGAAAAGCATAGTTTTATTAGCTACTCTTCAACCTTAGCTTTCTTCAAAGCCATGAATAGGAAATTCACAAGAAAGAAACCAAATGGTCAAGGAGTATAAGAAAAAATGGTAAATACTTCAATACTCCTTCAAAAAGTAAATTAAAAGAAAGATATACCAATTTTTGCCATCAAGTTGGCAAAGGCTTAAGAATCATGACAACCATAATTAATGATGGTTGTAGGGCAAAAAGCCCTCTCATACATCTCTGGTAGGAGTAAGTTGGTAGCATAGTGCAGGGAGAGATTTAGCAACTCCGTCAACAACCTTGAAAGTATTCATATCCTTCGCTCTAGAAATTACACTTTTAGAAATGTCTTATTTCCACTACTATGATTCCTATTAGCTTCCATCACTGGGTGCACAGTATGCGCCAGGGCTGTTAATGTACACATTACCTAATTTAATCCTCACAAGAGCTCCATACAGTGTGTATTTTATTCCCATTTTACAAATAAAAATATTGAGGCCCAGAGAGATACATGATTGAGTTAAAATTATATCACAAAATAATGATCCAATTTATTTTTTAAAATATGGGAACATATCATTGGAAAACTGGAAGAATTTTTCTCTAGGGGAAAGGAGAGAAGTTTTCTCTAGGGGATAGAATGAATAATTACTATTTAGTTAAGTTTTTGTTTACTTTGCTTTTCCAAATTTCCTACAGTGTATTAGCTTCATAATTAGAATGTTATAAAAAAGAGTGTTCTTAATAGACTATATAAAAGACTTACAATAATTAAGAGTTGTGCTATACATTTGCTGCTTGAGAGAGAACATGAATTCGCACTAGAAATATCCCATCCATGTTCCTGGACTTACTGTAAAGCATGCTGAATTTAATAATAACAATAATGAACTAAAATCAAAAAATCTAAATCCACGAAAGCAAACGCTTGATTCTGGTAACAGGTGAAAAGAGCTCTACAGTAATGAAATTCACGGGTGGATTAGCAACACAATTTTAAAAACTGACTAAGGTTTTGAGCGCTGTTCCTTCCTCTCTACCCAGAGGGAGGAGGACCAATGGTCACATGGAACAAAGGAAGCAGGAAAAATGAAGGGAAAAGAAGAGGCATTAGCACATAACCATCAACCCCTGGAGAATGCGGCTGTGGGTGTAACAATGCAAAACCAATGCCTTAAACGTTATCATAATAACAGTTTCTATTTGTAAATCCCTTCAACAGTTTATTAGACATAGTCACACACATTTATTAACTCATCAAATCTGCAAAATTGTCCTATTAGGGATGCATTGAAAATGGTCTCATTTTACATACCTAAAAATTGTAAGGCTTAGGGAATTGTTATTTTGGTCTTTTTGTTTTCATGTTTGGGTTTTGTTTTGTTTTGTTTTTTTAGGGTGACAGGGCCATTAACCACTGCCAGAAATCAAAGTCAATTTTTTGCTGAATGAGTCAAAATAATTTTGCTGTGTACAGGCTATTTACTTACCACTGGAGTAGGGAAAACCGTTTCACTTAATCAACATGTCTTTATCTAGGTGGTGTGTCTTTGTTATCTGGTAATTTTTATAGTTACTAGTTGAAAAATGACACAGGTTTATTCAAACATTAACTATTTAAAATATAATGACTTTTCTGCCTCAAACTTGAAATTACCCCATATTCATGATATGCTACCACAACAAAGAATAAAAATGCTCATCTGTTCAACTGCTGTTATCAATAGCCTAAATGACTATTACCTGTTTCAAAATCTATTTTATCTACATTTGAAATTTCTAGAGATAAAAGGTGTTTTCTGCTCCTCATCAAATGATACAATATCCTGACCCGCTCACTCTCAGAAGCATAGTTTCCATGAGCACTTCTCTCACTGATGGGACGAGCACCTCAGCGCCCATCAGCCTCCTCGTCCACTCCTCTCCAGGCGAGCCGGGCTCCTCGGGGTCCCCACAGCACCAGGTACACTCCTACTTTCACATCTGCTCCTCTCCTGGATGTTCTTCCAGTTTCCTAATTTCCTGAGTGTCTTCGTTCAAAACTCCCATCCCCTGTGCTCTTCCCTAGATAGCGTGAAGGGGAGACTCTACCTTCCCAGCTTCATCGCTTCTCCTTAGCGGGTCGCACTGTCCAGAGTACCGTATGCAATCACGTACTCATCCTGCTGACTCCTGGCTGCCCCTCTAGACTATAGGCTCTGTCAGGCTCAGGCTCCATGTCTGTTTTGTTCACCACTTTATCCCCAGCACCTAAAACAGTACCTAGCATGTAGAAAGCCCTCACTACAATGTTTGATGAACATATACCAGATTTTAAATTTGGTTGCATTCTATTAGCGAGCAACACGATTAGAGTACGTGATCTTTTTCCAGTTTTATTGTGATATAACTGACATCTAACATTGTGTAAGTTTAAGGTGTACAACACAATGATTTGCTAAAAGTATATATTGCAAAATGATCTCCACAACAAGTTTAGTTAACATCCATCACCTCCCACAACTACATTTTTTTTCCCTGTGACAAGAACTTTTAGGGTCTACTCTCTAAGGAACTTTCATACAGACAATACAGTGTGTTATCTTCGGTCACCATGACGCACATCACATCCCAGGACTTATTTGTCTTACAACTGGAAGTTCGCACCTTGTGACCAGGTTCACCCGTGTCCCCTGCCAGCCTCCGGTAACCACTAACCTGTTCTTTGTTTCCAAGAGTTCAGCATTTTTGGATTTCACATAGAAGTGAGATCATATGGTATTTGTCTTTCTCGTCTGACTTATTTCACTCAGCATAATGCTCATAATACAAGAAACGCGTCTTGTCTAGGTTGCTGGCCAGTGCATGACTCTAAACATTATTTTCTTCCCTATCTCTAAAGAAAAGTCAGTATTATATAATGTAATCATAGTTCAATCCACAGATTTCTCCACTGAAGATTCTTAGACTCACAAAAGTTAAGTACATGCTTACAGTAGTAAAATTACCTCAAGAAGGGAGAATAAAAGCTAGTTTAAAGGAAAAGACGTCGGTCAGTAGAAACCAGTGTCCTCTCTGCTTTCTCAGCCCGGAAAGTAGTGCACTTCGCTTCAGAAGCCTGGGCAGGCCGCCTCTCATCCTTCCTCACTTGTGTGTGGCCTGAGATGTGCAACTTAAGCTTCAAAACTCATGGTATCGTTCCAAGTTTGAAATAAGGCACTACGTAAAATGCGCATTGAAATCTACCTTAAGTTCTCTATTGCTCAAAGGCACAGATGCTGGAAGAATAAAACGCCACAGGGACAATGATGTCACAGTCAGACTCACCTCATCATGGATCAGCTCCAGCGGTTCTATCATATACACAAAGGCGTTATCTTCAAACATGCCACTACAGTGCGAGAGAACACACAAGGAGAGAATTAGCAAAGACGGCAAACAGCAAGAAACAGCAAGTGAGCTTCAGACTGTGTCTTTAAAAATAAAGAGTGTATCTGAGTGAATGCCTTTGTGCTGCTCCAAATCTAAAGCACCAATCTGTGTGGCCCCAGCCCTGTGCTGGACAGCATACAGGCGACCAAAGGGGCAAAGTGTCCACCGAGAGCCTATCTGACAGCACTAATGTTGGAAACTAAATGGACAGATTAGAGGACTAATCTGGGACGGGACTATTCATGCAGTTCCAATATCCTGAGTTATTATTCCAGAACAGTGTACAACTAGTCAAATTTCCTATTAAGCAAACTCAACATGATCTATAAGAAAACAGGCAGGTTCTTCCTGCATAAGAATCATCTAAAACCATCAGACTCTGAAGAGGCAAATAGAAGTACCTTCACGCTTGCAAATTGTGAATTCCCATCAAGCAGCACGACTCTGGATTGCAAATCACATTTAATTTTGGGAGACACAAGGTTTTTTTATAAAGTGGGAAGATAAGATTTTCAAGATCCTTTCTCACCACATGGCCACAACCAGATCTTTAGGTGAAGTGTCCTGGGTTTGGGTCCAGGAGGCGCCTACAGATGTTTTTAGAGCCTGCCTGGGAGGCGAAGTGTGAGCGCCTCCCCTCACACCCACCTTGCCCAGCTAACTCCTGCTCATCTCACATCTAATCTGACGGATACGCCCTCTGGGATACAGCCCTAGGCACCCTTCCCAGACTAAGTTCAGCTACCCCATAAGTCCCTGTCCTCCCCCTCCCCGTTAACTACCAAAATGGCAATTAAATATTAATCTGCGTCATTATTTGTTTAATGTCTGAATCTCCTGCAAACTCTAAGTTTTAAGAGAACAGAGGCCACGCCCTCCTTGTTTGTCACTCCATGTCCAGTCCCTAACACAGGATGGGCACAGAAGAGTCACTAAAATAAACATCTGTGAAAGAAGAGATGGGAAGGGTGCAGGCATGAAAGCAAGTTCGTCCTCCCAACGAGAGCCCCACGTACTGAAGTCCGTTGCAGGTCGACAGAGCCGCCCTGGAGTCCTTGACGCCTCTGATGCTCCCGTGGTAGTAACAGTGTTCTCCACCCTACAATGCAGAAGAAGATCCAACTGAGAAATTAGGCTTTCTGCATCATGGTGCACTCTTCGAGATGCTTCTATAAAACAAAAAGAAACGCAAGATGGTCCAAGAAACTCCTCCTGGTTGATAGGAAATCTCAAAGAGCACTAAGCAATTTTTCAATTTTCCTATAAAGAGTACATGTATATTAAATTTAATGAAGGAGAAAAGGCTTAAAGAAATAAGACACGAAAGCAACTGGTTCAACTTAAAGCAGCTGAGGGAGTAGACACTTACCAGATAGTTACGGAGTAACGTCTTCACCCAGCCGAGGAGAGCCCTCAAAGTGTTGTTAACAATCATTTTTGATGGAAAACTACATAAAATCTTATTTGCTTGCCTACCTTTTAAAATTTGTTTTTAAAAAAATTTTAGAGACAATCAATAAACTTAGTTTTCAAAGTCAAATAGTAACTACAAGGCCTATTTTTAAAATTACAGCAGTTTCCTTTCTCCCTCTCTCCTCATCTCCATGGCAACCATTTTAAACTCTTTTAGCTGTTTCTTCTGTTTATCATCTATGTATTTCTGAATGGAATATTTCTACTGCCATGTCCTGATTTATTTCATTTTAGAAATTATCTTCCTAATATAGAATCATGAAAACCCCTCTCACCCCCAATACATTCCAACACACATCACTAGTTTTTGGTTAAACTGATATGTAGTGTTTGTATTATGACTATGCAAATACTGTTCATAGCTGTGCCACTATGATTACATTTTCTTTCTTGCTCCATTCTTAATTTTTTCAAGAATTTTTGCCTCACTTTCTTGCTTGCTAATTTTTCCATATATTAGCACTTATACTTTCCCCATTATATACAATATTATCTACAAGTCCTCTCCTGGGGTCAAACATAATCAGGTAATTTATCATACTCATCTTGTTCCTGGAGATACTCCCCATGTTTCCCTCCAACCTCCTGCTGGCCTGATTGGAGCTGCCACCCAGGACTTCTCTTGAGCATCATCCTGCCAACCTGCTTGGCTTCTGTTCCAGACTGAATCCTAGACCCCATGTCTTCTCCATTCATAGTCCCACCCTCCCTCTTTTGAAGGCACACATTCTCTGATACTTTCTTGGAAATGTGTTCATGGAAGATAAATATGGTGAGAATTTGCATGTATTAAAATTTCTTTTTCTTCTTCACACAAGATCGATCATCCACATGGGTAAAGAATTCTAGATCGGAAATTACGTTCTCTCAGCATTTCAATGGCACTGTGCAAAGTCTTATAGCTTCTAATGTTGCTGTTGAGAATTGGATGTTATTCTAACGTTAGATATTTTTTATAAAATCTATTTTTCGCCTTTCAAGAAGAACTTAGGAAATCCTATCCACCTGCATTTTCATGAAATCTCTGACGTGCCTTGTGGGGTCCCGGCTTATTCGTTGTGCTGGGCACTCTGTCACAACTTCTAATCAAGAAAATGCATGCTCTTCAGTTCTGGGAAACTTTTACAATTTCTCTGAGAATTCCCCTCCATCTTTCTCCATAAACGAGCTCTTCCGCCAGAGTAAAGAAGGGATGGCCGAACGGCTATCGGGGGGTAACGAGTAGATCAGGGACTTAAATCACCTCCATCTAGACTCCCAACCAACCTTTCTGTTTCCATGTCTCCAATTCCTGGCCCTTGTGGGTGAAGCGACATGAGTCAGCTTGCTTCTTCTGGGTTCCCCCCAGCGGAACTCAGCAGAGCAGGAAAAGCTCAAACCTGGGCCAGTTACCCCTCATTCATCTGCTTTTCCTCTCCCACAGTTTTATGGACACCTCTCATCTGCTGTCTGTTCTTCTCTTGCCTTTGTCTGTGTGGGTTTATATCCTTTTTTATTCCTTAACTGTTACTTGAGTGGGTTATTGGGAAGGAACAGAGATAAATATAAGCACTGAATCCACATTGTTTAACCAGAAGCTTTCTATTTATTTTCTTAAATAAAATACACTAAGCATGTTCTGACTTTTTATTGATAATTTACAGTCATTTTGATCACTGCTTATTATACTGCATTACAATAGCTTCAGAAGCTACTTAAAGTGCCTAAAGGTACTCACCCACACACCAGACGACCACTCCCCAGCCAACTCAGTTTGTTTCCTTTCAGTAACTATAACACAAACTTTCAATGTCAGTTGTTTGAATTTGCTATTATAACCTTGTTAATATTTTCTAAAGGGTTGCTTTTCAGTTTTCAAAAAGCAACCTTGTATATAAAGATTGACTTGTATATAATATGTCAAGTTCTATTTGCATATTCAACTCTGGAACTTCTAAGGACAAATGGTATCACACATTTCAGCAATGTAAGAATCCAGGTCAATATTCTGCAATGAAATTTCAGACTCTTCACATGATTCTAAAAACCATAGGTAACTGTAAATTTCATCAAACTGGTTGTTTAGCACTTGCCATCACACCTAAAGGCTGTCTTAACTCAGGCGATTATTAGAAGTGCCTAGCAAACGCTGTCATATTTACTTGACCTTTCTAAGAAAAGCTCTATTTTTTCAGATTTTCCTAAAAATATTCTTTTTCCCCCCCAGAAAATATTTCCAAGTCCTTTCTTAGTTTTTAGTTTCATTCACTTGCACTGGAAACTGAAGGTTGATGCTCTCTCAGCATAAAGGTCAGTGTTCCTTGTTTTAATTAAGGCAGAGTATTGTCTGAAGGGAACTGTACATTCTCTGTCTCTCTGAATGGCGAGTACCGTATTTTCGGGCTCTTAAGTGGGACCTGAGGTAACATCCGATCCCTGATGTTTAGCACCATAAGAAAGCTCCCACATCTAAATCGTGCAGTTCTATTAAGCACTATGAGCAATTTGGTAGGTTCTACGTTAGAATTAGTATTAGTAGTCCACGGATTTTCTGAGTTTCTTATTACTAAATTTATACCAAGTTTTTAAGAAAACATCACCAGAAATATACTATTTGGCAACTCTCCAGATCTCTGCGGCATTTTGTAAACACCACTGCCAAGTCACATCGTGAGGCATTTTGTATTAAATAAACCCGGTTGAGAAGAGGTGACAGGGGTAACAGCAGCAGGCCAGCGCAGAGAGGCCACTCCACATGGCTTCACTGTGGGGATGTTGGAGTGTCAGCTCCAGGGGTGCCTTCCACACAAGGATCTAGCCATCGTGAACAGCCTACCTCACAGTAACTACTATCTCCACGCACCGACAGGGAGACAGTCACAAGGTGCTAAGAGGCTCCGCCAAAGACAGCACGAGCCACACTAAACCCCACACCTTCAGGCTCTCAAACTCAAGCTTCGGTCTCCTGTCAGAAAGGCCTCAGACTGTTCAGGAGCGCCGGACAGCGACTCGAGGTCACTGCCTCTGAGTGGGTCCCAGATCTGGGACGAGGCAAACAGCAGCCAGGAGAATCAGAAAGGGTTCATTCAGCGCATGACACAGTCTGTGTGTGTCCCCATGGGCATTTTCAGATTCAAAACTGTCAGTTAATTAAATTCAAGAAAATGGAGCATCTGATAAGTGGAAGTCATTGGCTAGTAAGAAAACCCTAAAAATCCTAGTAAGGATGCTCCTCAACTTTCTCAGCCCACCCCTTCCACACAGCTGAACACTCCACAAGCCAGATAAGCTCAAATAATGACAACTTTGCTCCACAAGGTTGTCAAGCTAAGAAACCCATTGGAGACCACCAGGCCACTCCTGTAAATAATGAGACACTGCGGCCGGCCATGTGCATCCTTCAAAATACTTCCTAATCAGAAGGGGCCAAGGATGACCACTCTGTGAGTCTAGCAAGAAGAACTTGGAGAGAAAAAAAGATCTGGTTCCCTGGTACCATTGATCGAATGATGGGAATAGTTTGATTTTACCCACTTTAAATACAACCTATTGGAAAACAGAACCTATTGTTTCAATTTAATTTATTTTAAAATTGCCCCTCCTTTGTGCTTGTTTAATTGTCTCATCCGCTTCAGTAAAGTTCAATCTGTCACTCTTATTATCTTCATGGCTTAAGAAACTCTCATAAACCTGGGCTTTCATGGTGACCCAGCACTGATGTTTTCAATCTAGAACGTATGGAAAAACACTTGAAAAGAAACCACACAGGCCTTAGCTCACAAATAGGTATATTATGATACTCCAGGTTCTGAATATAATAATAAAATATGACTCTATGTTCAAATGATTATTCTGCATGACTATCTTGAAATACTTCAAACTTATCAACCAGCAGAATGTATCAATGTATTTAATAAGTCAGTGGTCTGGTAGCAAAGGAGAAATAGAAAAAGATACCCATATTTGGATACATAGACCTGAATTTGAACACTGGAGAATAAGGAAATGAAAAAAATCTTTCAGAGAACCAGAGAACTCGAGACCCCAACATCAGCTGAATTATTTACCTTCCTTAAACTCAAAGGGGAAGAACGTCCTAGAAGTCATTTAATAAAGTATTAGAGCAGTTTGGCCGTACCAGTGCTATATAAATTTTTAATAGTTCATACAAATTATATTATTCGAACTTAAAATAGCTCTGTGAGAAGCCAGTGCTGTCTGCTCTCTTGATTTCATGGAGAACTTTTTTAACCTCCCAGCCAGGAGCCGTGCCCACAGAGGCCCTCCCCTCCGAAGCCTTCACGGACAGAGCGGACGTGAGCTGAGCCACGGTGATGATGTGTAAGGGCAGCTCAGAAACGCTGCAGGAGGGCAAGGTGATTTACTGATAAAGGGAAGAACACAGGCAGTGTGTGTATCCACTTGATTCACCAACGTGCATCACTGAGGACCGTGACTAGATCATAGTGAGCTAAATGGATATCCGTTTAACTAACAAATAAGATGGCTTATTCATGAGCCTAAGTGACAAGACCAATCTCAAACAGCAGAGGATTCATGTCTGTTGAGGGGGTGGGTAAATAAACCCCACCCCCAATCTGAGGGGGTTTTCTCCTTTGAGATATAATTGACAAACCATAAAATTCACCCTTTTAAAGAGCACAATTCAGTGACTTTTAGTGTATTACAGAGTTGGCAATCATCACCACCATCTACCTCCAGAATATTTTCATCACCTCAAAAGGAAATCCTGTCCCCATGGGCAGTCATTCCCATTCCTGCTCACCCGCTAGCCCCTGGCAACCTGGCACTCATCTACTTTTGGCCTGTATAGATTTGCCTATTCCTGGCATTTCAAATAAATGGAATAATACAATTCGTGGTCCTTTGTGACTGGCTTCTTTCACTTAGTGTAATGTTTACAAGACTCATGCATGTTGTAAATGTATCAGTACTTCACTCATGTTTATGGCTGAACAACATTTCCTTGTGTGGGTAGACCACATTTTGCTTATTTATTCATCAAATGATGGACATGTGGGCTTGTGGGTTGTTTCCACTCTTTTTGCTCTTAAGAATAACACTGCTATGAACATCCATGCACAAGGTTCTGCTTGGATACGTGTTTTCAATTCACTTGGGTATATACCTGCGTGTAGAACCGCTGACTCACAAGGTAACTCTGTGCTGAACTTTTTTTGAGGAACTGCCAAACTGTTTTCCAAAGCAGCTCCACCATTTTACCTTCCTACCAACAGTATGCGAGGGTTCCAGGTGTCCACATTCTCACCAGCACTTGCTATTGTCCGTCTTTTTCATTATAGCCATCCTACAGGGTATGACGTGGTACTCACACAAGTTTAAAACCAAATGAGACAGTGACACAGGACTGAACAGAAATCAAAATCTCACCTTCATGTTTGATGGTGCTAGACTAGAGGACAGGATCAGCGGAGAATCCAATGGGCCTGCTAATGCTGCTCCCTGAGTTAGCCAGACTTACCCACCAAGGCACAGACAACACAGGACAACCAACACCCCGGGCCACGCGCGCGCACACACGCACACACACACACACACACAGGGGCTCCCACTGTGCAACTTAGAGCTTAAACAGGAGAGACAACGGGCCCTTCCCGTAGGGAGGTGGATATCACCAAAAAAGGGGAGGAAGCCTTCGCAGACCAGCCCAGCTCCTGCCCACCAGTTAAGTCACTCTTCCTTCCCTGGGCAGGACTGAGCACAGGGACAGAAGAAGCCAAAGTGAGAAAATGGAGTGAGGAAAGGACATTTCCCCCCACTCAACCCTGATGAAGAGGAATAAGGCAGAGGGATGTAGACGCATCCATCTATTCAGGCTCCCACTGCTGGCCAGGGAGCAGCTCTGTTTATCAGGAGGAAAGAAACCAAAGTCTTAGCGAGCACTTAATTAATGGGTCACCTAAAAGAGATCTAATAAAAATACGTTAAATTGGAAAAGTACTTTTATACTGTCATATTAATGCCTAATTCTTCTATAAGAACTGAAAAACTAAAAATTAACCTATTTTTAATTGGTTCATCAACAAAGTTGATCAGCAAATTGACAACGTTGTTTTACTGTATATCGTGTACAAAGCACTATGCTGGGAACTCTAACGAAGCTACTGCTCTGTCAGGTGTGGAACAAAAGTTTGGCCATACATGCCTACTGACGCCTGGCACCTGTTCCATCTCATCTACTTAGCTGGTTGACCTCTCCAGTTCCTATATACACTTCTCCAAGAAAGAAGCCCTTTTAACCCACTTTGTCCAATAGAAGTAAGAGGCTAAGACAGAGCCTCTTCTTAGCTGGAAGTGGGAACCAGGTGGGGGCTTAGTGGGGTGAGCTGCTTCGAAGTGTGGGTCCATCATTTTGTTTGAAATGAATTCCCAGAATTTTTTTTTTTTTTAAGGAAAATTAGCCCTGAGCTAACATCTACCGCCAATCTTCCTCTTTTTGCTGAGGAAGATTGTCCCTGAGCTAACATCCATGCCCACCTTCCTCTATTTTATATGTGGGATGCCTGCCACAGCACGGCTTGATGAGCAATGCATAAGTCTGCACCCGGGATCCAAACCAGCGAACCCTGGGCTGCGGAAGTGGAGTGTGTGCACTTAACCACTGCGCCACCGGGAGGTCCCCCGAGAATAGTTTAAATATCCACATTTATATTTAACCACAAAGCCAAATAGGCTATTTGTGACCCTGTTCCTCTCTAGCAATGTGAATAATAGTGTGTGTGTGTCGGGGGGGGGGGTACTTTTGTCTAAACGGTTTGAGACCTTTGGAAGAAAGTTTGCACAAAGCAGGTTTCTCTAGTCCAGTCATTCTTACAAGTTAACTTCCTTCTCTTTCACTCTGTACAAAGATTTTCTCAAACAACACAGAAGGCATTGTGAAGTTTTAAAAAAAAAAGCTTTTAAAAATGTGTATGGAATGGCATCAGGAGAGTGAATTTATACAAACTTTCAGAAAGAAAAGTTGTCAATAGGTACCAAAAGCCTTTAAAAAAACAGTACCAATTCTTTGACCCAGAAAATCCCATTCTCAGAATGAATCCTTAAGCAATTATTAAAGGTATGTTCAAAACACACCTGCAAGAACTTTCCTTAGAGGTATTCACTTAGTGAAAGACTAGAAACAATCTAAATGTCTATGACCATGGGATTTTTAAACAAATGATAGCAAATGAACTGGAAAGAACAGTGTGCATTTTTTTTAAGTAAAAGTTTAGAAAATTATTTAATGCATGCTAAAATGTTTATGATATTGTTAGGTTAAAAAATCCTGCTACAAGATAGTGTGTACTGTATTATCCCGGTTTTTTGGGGGTGCATATATAAACACAGAAATATAAAAACAGACTGTTATCATTAATCCATTACACAGGAAGTAAGGAAGTTTGGGGCTATGAGCTGTTTGGAGAAACAGGTCATAAAGAAGAGAAAAGCAACGCCTGTGGAAACAGCACAGAGCTGAGGAACCCTGATATGAGATTTGGCTGTCTTATTAATGGTAAGGCCTCCTTTTGGGACCTCAAATGACCCCTGGAGGCCAATTAGTTATTCTGCTTCTAAAAAAAAATAAAACTGAAGATCTTAGTGCGAAGTTTGGGTCAGGTTACTGCGGCCTGAAAAAGCGGCTCGTCTGCTGAGTCCGTGAAGTTCCCTTGCCATCTTCTCTCCTCCAGACTCATGACTCAGCGTCCGCAGGGCTGCCAGCACTGGCACAGCTGACAGGAGCTGGGGTCGTTCCAACGCCAGGAAGCACCAGCCCAGCCTGATGTAGCGTTTCTGCTCACTTTCCACAGCATTGACTGTTAGGGAGAGTCAACCGCCCCCAAGATGCTGCCTAAGGCAAGAACTGACAGACTACCAAGAATAAAATATGGAAGTTCTTAATCTGGGGCATAAAACTCAAAGATTCAGAACACACAGCAAATTACAACTGTGCCCACTGAGAATCAGACAGCTACGAATCCTGAGAAACACCATGATGCCCCCCTAGCCAGGGGTCTGTACAGTTGAGGCCTCCTATAAATGTTTGTTGAGAGGCTATCAGACTACAAACCCAGTCCCTCTGCTGTACAACACAGCAAGCCCACACAGGAAAGGGCCACTCTGGTGCCAACACTCGTTAGCAACCTAGAAAAACCTATGTCCAATCACGTTTCAACACTTCGTTCTGCTTCCCCGTTTCCTCTCCCGTGCCTGTGGGGTCTGTGGACCCTGCTCAGGCCTGGTGGGCTCTGTGGACGTCCCACAGATCAGTCTCTGGATGCAGCCACTCCAGGGACCTCCACCCTGACGGTGGGGATCACTGTGTCCTGACACACAATCTCTCCCTCGTTTCAGTCTAAACCCATTTGCTCCTCATTGATCCTCTTTGAAGAGAGCAAAAGCTAATCTCCAGCTGAAGGAAATAAGGTACCCGATTGTCTGGGTATTAGTGTTTGGTGGCCTTGCACAGGTGTAATTGCCCTTTCTGTGCCTCAGCTTCTTCCTTGACACAGCAGAAACAAGAATATCCACCTCGTAGAACCGTCGTGAAGATTAAGAGGGAGCGTGTTCCCGAAACCTTCCATCCCCCGCTGTGCTCTGCCCTTCTCGGGCACCAAAGTCCCTTGGACTCAACAGTCATTCTAAGATCCCGTGGGTCTTATCATTCATATTCTGCGACCACGAGTCTGCTTATCTACTACTCGAAGGTGCTGATATGGAACCGAATCGCTCTTTATGCCACTAACTTACATAAGCTGCTATCTGCATAACCAAAACAACAAACATTTCTTTAATGTTAATGTTATCTCGAATATTTGTAAGTTTTAATAAATTTACTTCGAATTTAAAAATAGTACCCCGTAGAAGAGGACAGACGATCTTATTGAGCTAGACATCACAACCCTGCGGTGTGCGCCCAACAGCTCTACCATGAAGCACGCTCACGCTCCAGGATCCCACACGCCATTAGCCGTACCTTAGAGAACTGTGGTTTCCCATCTTCGTAGTGAATCTCCACATAATCTGAAGACAGCAGACCGCTACAAGCGAAAGAAAATAGAGTGATTTCTGCATCTAAGACACTTGGAGGTTTAAAAATAATCAGCTCAATAAATGGACATGAGGGGCGTGTAAGCCACAAACAGCGGGAGCCACAGTGAGTACGAAGATGTTATCCTCCAGGGCCTCGCACGTCGTCCAGGAACAGATCATTCCTCAGTCTGCTAAACAAGAAAGACACAGGGAATTGAAGGGCGATCTCCTTTTATACACACTATCCATCACTGGATCGATACGTTAATTAATGGGCAACAAACCAAGGCAGGTCACAGGAGGAGACAGGCCCTACAAAAACCTCGCAATTATGCTCTAAATAATTGGAATCTCAAAACATCATCACTGAGGCAGAGTAGAGAGTAAAGGCCAGACAGGAAATATTTTAGGCTTTTCCGGCCGCATGGTCTCTGACACCGCTACTCAGTTCTGCCACCGTATCACCAAACCAGCCTCAGGCAGCAGGTGACCATGCGCGTGGCTGTGCGCCAAGACAACTTCACCTATGGACACTGAAATCTGAATTTCACACCATTTCAACACGCCACGAAATATTTCTCTTCTGTAACTTTTTCCAACCATTTGAAAATGTATAAAAATCCTTAGTTTGAAGACTATACAAAAACAGGGATGGCCAGATTCAGTCTACAGGTCGTAGTCTGCCAATTCCTGGAATAAAATAACGGTTAGGCATATAGATTTTTGAAGCAGACAGAGCAGGGTTTAAAGCCTGGCCCCTTACAGGCAGTGTGACCATGGGCAAGTCACCACTGGGACTTCACGTGAGTCAGATGGAGACGTGAGTGGGACTCCCCCGGGACACTGAGAGGAGCCCCAGAGGGCAGTGTCCAGGATGCAGCCCTGATGCAGCCTGCTCAGTAACTGGCCCTGAGGCGGCCACTGTTTGATTCCAACTCAACTTCTACAGACGCATTTCTCCCTATACAATGTGGGGAATTCACAGCGTGTGCCTCTGAAAGAGCATGACTGTGAGGGCATCTGGGCTTCTGTCTGGGCTCTGCCACTAAGACTGAGAACAAGGGACACTCACACTGTGCACTCGCCATGGCCCAGGCACTGTTCCAAGGACCAGGACGGTGTTCCCTCACTTAATCCCAATGGTGACTGAAGGACAGCAGGAGCTTCTGCTGCGAGTCAGATGTGCGGCCCAAAGCCAGGCTGCATTTCCTCTTCTGCCAAAGGGAGGGCTGGAGCAGGAGAGTCCTCAGGTGCCTTCCTGCGCCGACATACAGTAGGTTCTCTTGTTTGGAAAACTTGACACTACTTCTTTAACAGAAGAATGGGAGGACGCAAGGATTTTGCATCATTTTGAAAGCTGCACCTGACGCAGCTCTCAAGTGGCCCGGTGAGGAAAGCTGGAAGAGGCGCGGAGCCAGTCCTCTGAGCAGGAGACCCGTGGGCGTGCAAGGTTTCCTGCAGGAGCTGAAGGCCGACATTTACAACACAAAAAAAGCAGATGCTTGTACCCTGGACAGGTTTTCCTACTGAAATTACTAACTGAATGTGTATTTACTGATGCTTCTACATCTGAAACTAAATTATGGTACATCCACTCATTCCCTTTTAAAAATCTAAGTAATAGTCAAAGTAATGACAATTCTTAACTCTATATACTCGGGAATACCCAACCGAGGGCAGCAACTTCTTTCCTTTGTAGCTGGTGAAGTCAGCTACCAGCTCTGTGCACGTACTTCCACAGGCCTGCTGAGGGTACCGTTTCTCCGAGGGTGCTTCCTCGACACCGAGAGGCAGAGCGGTTTCACTAACTGCCTTCTAATTACCTCTCTCTACAGGTAATGCACTATTTTCAAAGTTCTCAACCACACAATCCCTGGAACATGTCCAAGAGCTGAAAACAAAGTCACCATCGACCACTGCTTTTGCTTGTAATTATAAGGGCAGGTAATGGCATTCTAATCATTAATTGCCTAATCTGATAAAGGTCACTTTATCCTATTTCTCCCTTTTCAAGGGTCTTTGTCCCCTCCCCAGGGACATACCGGTTTCTAATAACTCCTGCACTTGAGAATCTTAAAAAAGAAAAATAGCTACTTTGCTAGGGGACACAGAGATGGAATAAATAACACCATTTGTGCCACTGCACTTTCCCACCGCCTATAAACAGCACACATCGCCATTCGCTCCATCCTTTCCTCCTGGCTGACCACAGCAATCTCTCCCGTAGAACTGTTTCTTTCCCTTATCGCAGCATCCCCAGCACCTGGCGTGATGCCCGGCGCATAGCAGACCCTTGATCACCATGTGCTGAGGGAGCAAACATCCACCACCATCTACTGTGTGCCGAGCCCACATCACGTGCTGTGAAGCCGGGCTGAGGAATGAAACTCTCTGGAGCTAAGCAAACCAGCACGAATGTGCGAGATTCGTCATCTCATCCCAAAATATTATTTATAATCTCCCTGAAAGTGAATTAACACCAACTGAAATGTAATCTAATTAATTACAAAAGTCTTGAAGTAATATTGAAATGAGAGACTTTTCGGTGATGGACAAGTAACATTGGAGAGGAGGAAGTGAATAGTGACTAGTGCAGGGTGGGCCCCCAGTCCACCCAGCAGAGAGGAAACAGGCAACCTCTCTCTGTGCCTGAGGACAAGCTATCTGACAGTCTCTGCCTGCAGATGCTCTCCGCGGCCTCTCCTCCACCTCTGATCTCGGTAGAATTTCCTGCTGGAAACAGAATGTTCCGGCATGCTAATATGGATCCATTTAGCAACTGTGCTTCCAAGCATAAATCGTCATTTTACTTTGTTGATTAGCCAATTGGGTGTTTGGTTCTGAGTTGTCTAAAAACTTGCAGGAATTGATAAAAGCAAGTTTCTGAATATCCTGAGTTCTGAAATAAACATCCTTTTCCAATCATTTAAGCTACAGAAGAGCTGGACGCCATCACTGCTACAGCGCTTCTCATGCAGGCTATCTGGTGAAAGAGGGGTGGCCTTTGGAAGCAAAGAGATAAACACATGATGGAAGTTCAAAACAAGGTGGAAGAGAGTGGAAGAACTGGAACAAGGAAATTCTCTGGAACCCACTCACTCTCCACCTTCAGGGTGAAGCTGCACTGTGGAGGTGGTAAAAAGAACCTACCTGTAGAGTCAGACTTCATGTGATTTTACTCAAAATGGGAAGGACAAGGGCAAGTACCTTGAAGATGCCGAACCCTAAGAGCAGGAAAGTGTAAGACTCCTAAAACATGGCAGATGAGCCAAGAAGCAGATCAATGAAGGGAACTGTGGAAGAAATAATGCTGTGTAGCCACCAAATCCCATTTCATTTCCCCTTCCTGGCATAGCAACACTACATTTCGCAGCTTCCCCAGCAGTCGGACTGGGGCCACAAGACTGAATTATGGTTCATGAGATACAGGGGGAAGATGTCGACCCCTCCAGTGTGACCAGTAAAATCTATGCATGATGATCCAAGCTCTGTCTTCCTGCCAGCCCTGGAAGCCACATGCCCCAGATGGCATAGCTACAAGACACATACAGCCTAGGTTCCCACATCATGAGTATTTTTTTTTAAAGATTGGCACTTGAGCTAACAACTGTTGCCAATCTTCATTTTTTTTTTCCTTCTTCCCCCGAAAGCCCCCCAATACATAGTGGTACATTCTAGTTGCGAGTGCCTCTGCTTGTGCTACATGGGACACCGCCTCAGCATGGCCTGATGAACAGTCCACGCCCAGGATCCGAACCAGCGAAACCCCGGGCCAACAAAGCAGAGCACACGAACCCAACCACTTGGCCACAGGGCCAGCCCTCGTACATCATGATTTGGAGAAGGGCTTCCTCAGAGAGCCACTCAACTTGTATTAGACCATAATGTGGGTATGAGAGAAAACGTTATAGCGTTAAGTCTCAGATTTCATCTTTATTACTGAAACACGGTCTAAACTATCCTAATTCCAGGATTTATCACCAAGAAATGTTTTAGAAACTTATGCTTAAAAAATTTCAGCATCATCAGCAAACATGCAAAGAGAGCTGCTATAAGATCTAGGCACTGGACATTCACACAGAGAGGTCTGCCTTGGGGAGGCTTTGCCTATATAAATATATATATTTGTCGGAGTCCTCAAGTTTGAGATTTATGTGTCTAATGAAAGCAGCCAGGTGGTCAAAACACCCAAACATTTACATCTTCCATCACAGGCAGGCTCATTATGGAGAAGCCAAGGATCCCAGTAACTGGAAAAGTTACTTACCAAGAAAATCCTGGTGCCTATAAAACCTATTAACGAAGAACGATGAATGACTTCTAGTTCTTTGGAAAATAACTGGAATCCCCTACTTTAAAGAAAGAACCATATGCTTTCTTTTGGGTAACTCTGTCATGAAAGGCTGTCAGGGTAAAGGGTAATCAAGCAAACTAAATTGTTCAGAACGAGCCA
The DNA here is from genome assembly GCF_041296235.1 of Equus asinus. Taxonomy (NCBI): domain Eukaryota; kingdom Metazoa; phylum Chordata; class Mammalia; order Perissodactyla; family Equidae; genus Equus; species Equus asinus. The sequence continues at coordinate 140,759,827 of NC_091793.1, read as the reverse complement.
ACACAGATAGCAGGGCCTGGGGCTACAAGGAGACTACTAAGAAAGACAAACACTACAGCACCAGGAAACCATTTGTTCAACATGAGTTAAAAATCATTTACTTCTTTGTAAAAAAAAAAAAAAAGTCAAACTACCAGTCTCCAGGAGTCCCTTTCAGTTCTGAAATCTACACTTCCTGAAATTCACGTGTTGAGCCCTTAGTCTTCTCTCTTATCAGGAAATTGAGTGGGTTGCTGACAGCAGAGCAAAGCCTTCTGAAGGGCCCTGGAGGCCAACAGGGCACTCCACCAGCAGAGCTAGGCAGAAGTCTCGATGGACAGGAGCAAGCACCAAGGCTTAACAACCAAGTGGCCACATAATTTATCATCTAAGTCAAGCCATTTCTGGGAGAGAAAAGAGGTATATTAATAATTATGCCAGGACAACAGACACAAGCCAGCAAGGACTGTCCTGGGAAAACTGGGACATATGGTTTACCCCACCCAAAGGTCCAATTTAAGGCACACACATCAAGTGCTACATGGAAGGTCAGGCTGGTCTATGAGATGAAAAATACTCCAAAGCAGAGATGCTACTAGGCAATCAGCCTGTGAGTATGTCTCCTTCTCCAGCTGCTTTTGGGTTCTGCGATTACGTCGTACATGGCCACTGTTTTAGCACAACCTTAAGGTGGTGTCTTAGGTTCTCCCTCTCGGCGCATAACGTCAGGAGGTGGATCTCGGGAGAGGAGTCAGTCCAAGATGTGGAAGCTGGGAAGCTATGAGTCCACCTTCACTGTGATACTACACTGGGCTTGTCAGGTCTTGACCAGCCATGTCCCTTGCCACACAATGTCTTTGTTCTTAAGGAAACAGTAGCACAAATATCCTAATTCAATAATCAGTGGTGAAACATGTAAGTTACTTCCATATGTGTTCAAACTGGGACTGGAACGGAAGTCAACATTTACGTGAACAAAGAGTAAAACTTAAATCACATCTAGAAAAAAAAGGAGTGCCACTAACGTCCATTTTCATAATGTAAATTCACTCATCTGATTACCCTCTGCTTCCAGTGCGTCACTTCTTAGTACCGAGAACCCTGATCATCCCAAAGGGCCCGTGACAGACTCACCCAGGAAGTCTCCTGCCATCCTTCCCACAGGGTCTCACATTTGTTCACTCAATGACAACACATGCTGGTCAACACGGAGGTTCTCAGCTCAGCGGCTTCAAGCATAACACCACGCCCACTCCCTCTTTACACAAGAAGCTCCACTTTTTTCCTTTTATACATAAAACTATTTTTAATTCATTAAATAATTACTATAAGTTGTAACGAAGAGACACACAGAATGTGAACTCGGTACACTCATACAAGCATGAGCTTGTAACCTTACAATTATCCTTCGTCCTTATATTGCTTTCCATTTGAAAACAACAGACTTAAAAAAGTAAAATGACTTCAATCATCACTTTTCTTAAGTTTTAAGAAAAACTTAGACTCATCCCACCTAAAATAATTTTTATACCAAAAGTTGTTTCAGCTAGAAAATATATACTCCTTTGAGTATAAACAATACAATAAGACTTTTAAGCTGTGTTAAAAGATTGTAGACGTGGAGAGGTTGGAATTTAACAGTGTAGAAATGATACGTTAAGTGGGTGAAAGTAATTACAGGTTGAAGTGAGGCTTTGTGTTAACTCAAACAAAGATGACATGCCAGCCCCGGCTGGGGACGTGGGCACAGCTCATGCGAACAGAGCCGCAGGTGGAGAACAACCTGGCACAAGCAGGATGCAGGGGCAGCAGCTTCTTTGAGGGTCACAGTGGAATTCAACGAGTTCCTAAACCACACGAGAGGTTGCAGCAGAAATTTTAATGTGGAGGCACCCCTGCGTCTCACAGGTGATGGCCCCATGCACCATATTACCGTTAAGAACAGCTTAGTATAACGAAAATGGGAAACACAGGCAAGGCTGCAAGTTGATGGGCAGGGAAGCAGAGAAAGGAGGAGTTAGGAGAGAAACAAGGGATGAACAGCTGGTGGCGTAAACGCTGAGGACCCCACCCAGCCGGCCTGACAGCCAGGAAGAGAAGCCAGTTAAGAGTTCCCTTGTCAGGAGGTGGCATCAAGAGAGACATCTTTAATTAAGTAAAAATGAAAGATGTTTAACTTCTCCTCCCCAACTTTGAAGCCAGACCCTATGAAGTGGCTAACACACTCTCGCGTGGCTGCCCATATCTGCACGGATACCAGTAATTTTGAGATTCCTCTCTGATGGAATCCTGGTCACTCTCACATATGTGGTCTTACCCCCATATGTCAGATAACAAAAAAACTTAAATACAGGGACAACTGAATCCAAATAAAGACAGCATACCTTCTAAACACAGTTACACACGACTAAAACACTCTGACGCACAAATTTAAAGCTAATGATGAATATTATAGTGTGTTAAATATTGCTCATCCGGGCTCTTTTCTGACAGGCCCAATCTGTATTCGTACAACGATTAAACCAGGCATCCACATGGTGAAAGTGTAGAGCATGGCTTTGGATCTGTTGTCAGCCTCGCCTTCAGGAACCTCGTCCGGAAGAAACAGTTCCCTCCAAGTCCAGCTCCAGCCACATCCTAGGACAAGAGCTCCCTACTTCCTTCATTTTTCAGTCCGCACAGAAAAACTGCACATTTGTTGATACAGTGCTCCATTCTTTCCAGGTATGCACAAAACAGTCAAAAGAATGAAAAAGCAGCCAAGGGAAAAACTATCAGAAATAATGAGTTAAGTCAGGTAGCCAATTATAAGATAAACATGCAAAACTAAAACACGTTTCTGTGTCCACCAGCAAAAGCAACCTAGAAATAATCTAGGGGAAAAGTTTTTACCAACGATGACAAAACAGCAACAAATTTTATACATGTATTATGCAGGGGACACACACACACTCCACAGCTTCAATGTAATTCCAAACAAAATCTCAGCAAGGCTTCTTAGCTTGACAAAATTACTCTAAAGGTCATCCTAAAGAGTATATGTTTGTGACCATCCAAACACTTTTTTAAAAGTCAGGAGTAACAACAGGACCTTATACGACTACTCAGTGACCAAGACGCAGAGCAGTGACCTGAGCAGACAGATGGCCCAAAGCACAGACAGACAGTCCAGAAAGAGACCCAGGGTCATGTCAAAAACTTCACACGTGAACATAATGGCATTTTAAATTGGTAAAGAAGAGAAAAAAGAATAAATACATTTGAGGCAAGTGACTAAACATTTTGGGAAAGTTAGATGCCTCCATCATAACTTACACCAAACTAGTAACATATGCACTAAGGACAAGTATGTTTTAAAATAAAGCCACAAATTTACTGCAAAAATACAGGAATGTTAGGAAGGAGAGGGCTTTTTTAGCATGATATTAAACCCAGAAATTATAAAGAACAATAGGCAAGACTATAAAAAACTTTAAACTTCCATGAGTTAAAAAATACCACAAACAAAATTTCAAGGAGAACTGAAAAAAGGCCTTTGCAAACACATGAGAAATGAGGGGTTGTTGTCCTCAACATAAGGAACCAAAACCGAAACCAAGGAAAAACAGATAAACCACTCAACAGAAAGCGGGCAGAGGACAGTGGCAGGAGATTCACAAAAGACAACGTACAAAGTGCAGTTTATGGAAAACGGGAACAAGAAACACCAATGGTGATCGATTGTACACAAATGTGCACCTGTAATGGTAATAAAAGACCTGTAAATTAAAATAACCATAAGAGACCATTTCTTCCCATCAGTTTAGAAAATAAAAATGACAGCAGCCAGAGCTGGCAGGAGCGCAGGAAAGCCAGCGCTCCACACATTACTGCTGGAACCTGGATTCAACTGGCTTTCTAGGGGCAACTTGGAAAAGCCATCAAAAGTCCTAAAGGCATGTCCACCCTTTAAATCCTTACATTCTTATAATCTTATAAGTGCTACTCTGAAAGGTTTTGTTGGCACAAGTAGTCAATAATCATTCTATAGTGGAGTTTTCCTGGGGCCAAACTGAGGACTACAGCCCGGGAGGGCAAAGTGCTCTGAAGAAGAGAGGTTTTCAGCACAGCTATGTACCGTTTCCAAACACAGGGACACACAGGGCATGTTCCTTCAAGAGTTCAAGGAGATATTCTGATCCAGATCAGCACGCACACAGCGAGTCACTGCAGCCTGGGTGCTGCGGGAAAGAGGCATCCAGGCTTTAAAGTGTGCTGGTGTCAAGGGACGGGAGGCATGAATTTTTAATCTTCAAAGAGTACGTTCTTCACTCTAGGGCAATCATCAAAGCAGATGTGCCGTGTATGTCTGACAGGCCGTAAGTCACCGCTCTGGTTAAAATAAAACTCAGGCCGAATCAGGTTCAAACCAGAATGGCTTCCTTGTATACTTGAAAATGTAAAAATGTTCTTCTATCAGTTTCCTGAGGTGCTAACTAGACAAGAGCAAACACACACACACACACACAGCTATCCTCTGCAGATGCAGATTTAGAAGAGCTCTTACAGACACTTGGAAAGATGCTCACGATATTGTTCAATGAAAAATGCAAATAACAGGATATTATGTTCGGTAACTTTAATTATGTTTATATTCACATACAGAAAAAACTCTGCAAAGATACACACCCAAATATGCCAGTGGGCTGTTGCTTCCTGTAGAACTTTCAACGGGTTTTTTTTTTTTCTTTCTTTGGCGTACTCATAATTCCTAAAGTTTTACAATGAATATATATTACCTTTTAAAAGAAGCAGCCACAATACAAGGTATATTTTTCTTCGTCTTCTTCTTCTTTTTGAGGAAGATTAGCCCTCAGCTAACATCCACCAACAATTCTCCTCCTTTTTTTTTTTGGCTGAGGAAGACTGGCCATGAGCTTATGTCTGCCCATCTTCCTCTATTTTGTATGTGGGACGCCTGCCACAGCATGGCTTGATGAGCAGTGTAGGTCTGCACCTGGGATCTGAACTGGCGAACCCCAGGCAGCAGAAGCAGAGCATGCGAACTTAACCACTGTGCCACCAGGCTGGCTCCCAAGCTATATTTTTTAAAGTAAGAGAAACACAGCTCCTTTAGGAAGGGAATTAATGAATGAGTAATTGCAGGCCCACGAAAGGAAAAAACCACAGACAATTACGATACCACCAACAACCACACGGGGAGCAGCAGCCGGGCTGGCTGCCTGTCCCCTCAAATCAATGCCACCAGCAGTCCGTGAACACCTGGAGACTGTCCATGCTGGAGCAGGCGGGTGAGGACAGAAGGAGAAACAAGCGCGGGATTATAATCTCACAGCTAAAATAAGACAAGACAGCGTGTGCCCCCAGACCACAAATAACAAAGCATCAAGCTGCCCCCAGAGGGGAAATTAACTCCAACTAAGATGATCAGGAGCTTTTCAACAAGAAGGTAAGCCAGGGAGGCTCACAGAAAATAGGGAGGGAAACAGAGGCAAGAAGGAGCAGGTCGCACAGACAGGGGCCAGGGTGTGCAGGCCGGGAGGGAAGCAGGGAGCAGCTAGAAGTCTAGCCAGCCGGGATATCGGTCGTAAGTGGCAATGGTGGTGAACAGGCAGGCTGGGGACCGGACAGTAGGCAGCTCCAAGCAAGGAGTCAGAACGTTGAGAGCAAACGGCACCCTAGGACCAGGAGCTCAGAACTGGGGAGGCCGAAAGCGGCTCTCCTCTCGGTAAGAGCTGAGACCAAGCACACATCTGTGTCCTCAGAAACTGCAAAGACCTCAGGGCCTGGGAAGGGCTGAACACACAGGAGGCACTTTTACTGGGTCAATTAGAGCCATCTGCAAAGTAATTAACGTCAGCAGCAGGAGAGACCGGCAGAGACACGAAGAAAAGGCCTTTCCACATACGAAAACCTGTGGCTTTGACTTTCCTTCACTCATTCAATTAATGGCTGAGGACTGGCGAGAGAAAAAAATAACAAGCAGACGAGGATGAGCTAAAGAGAGGATTAACAAAGATTAATTTTTACTTAAATCTTTCTGTTTTTTAAGATATTTTTACTGTAAATTACAGATATTTGTCCTAAAATCTGCTATGCAAATACTAGTGTGAACTTTGCGATTTTATGCCGTTTTAGTAAAGATTAAGATTTTTGCAAGTCAGCCACAATTGTCTTTTGTGTGTCTCTTCTCTCTTTTCACCCTTCCTAGGAGGAGTCCTACCCTTTCTCTCTCCCGTGCAGCCACACCCGGAGCCTGCATGGTACCTGCTGGCTGAACTGAGACCCCAAGGGCCCCGCAGAGCAAGGTCCACGAGACAGACTGAGGACAAGTCCGCGCAGCCCTCCAAGGGGAAGGGCACTTGAAGGTGTCACCTAGATTTCTCTGTACCAAGCAGAAAACCGCATTCTGTGCAGAAGTGGCGTCCTTCATGCATGTGGCACAGGGACGTTTAGAGATGATAACCAGGGTCCTTCCTCAGTATGAGATAAGACGAAGAAATTATCACAATGTAGTAATTAGAAACACACTTCCGCAGTAACGTCAGACCAATACCACAGGTAACGCCACACAGCAAAGAGGAGGAGGAGGGGGATGAAGGAAAAGGAGAAATTTAATGGTTTCTCCAAGCAACTACAAAACTACTGTCATACACAATAGCACCTATTTTTTAAATTACCACTTAGGAAAATGGTCTTCAAACTTACCACACCTTCTGAGAACATTTCAAGGCATCAGAAAAATTATTCCCTGGGCCTTTGATTGCTAAAAAAAGAGTCATGATTTGCTTAAAGACCAACTAATTTCTCTAACCAAAGAGAATTTTCCATTCTTCCAAATTACACACCATTTCACAATAATTCAAGATAAAGGATCTCTAAAAATTACAGAATTTATTGGAAAAACTACTGTTCATTTGTAGCTTCTTTGGAAAGGGGATTTCCTCCAACGGCGTGGACTGGCAGACCCAGTGAGGATCACTCAGTGCTAACGGGGCCTTCCTCACTCCGCTCACTGTTCCATCGGCAGTCACAGAAGAACGCCTGATCTCAACAGGCCCCCAGAGCTAGCTGCTGGTTGGATTAACGAGCGAAGGGGTGAACAGGAATCAGGAGCTCCAGTTCCCAGCCTGACTGACTCTGACGGTCTCTGAGATCGCACAGAAGTGCCTAACATTGTGCAACAAGTTTTCTCCCTTACAAAACCCAAGAAGGGTGGATTACAGGATCTCTAAGGAAACTTCCAAGTCTAAAACTGAACGCGTGACTGCCATAGTCTCCTACCCCACAACCCCACCTACGCTAAGCTGGAACTTGGGACTGTTAATGCACACACCTCATCTATTTGGTACCCGCTTTGTCACTAACCAACAGTCGGTCGACTGGGGTGACTTCAGGCCAACTTTTCCAGTATGGTGCAAAGAGAGCAGTTCCATTTGTGTTCCAGGTACACTGTAAAGAGCTCCTTCATAATTTTTTTCTAATTCTGCCTATTTCTATGTACCTCACCCAAAAAAGAACACGTCAATGTCCAAGATTTAAAGTGATAAACTCTAGAATTTACAGCTTGGCTTAATAATGGACAAAACACTGTTACATAGAAACTAATCAGAGAGCTAGTGAGCAAGACCAGCTAAAGCTACATTTGTGGTACCACCAACCTTTTCAAGTGGTGTGTTGAAAATGAGACAACTCGATTAGAAAACTATTATTTGATTGTAACTAGAAATGTCAAAAACTTAAAGCCATACTGATATGCTTTATCATAAAGATACTGAAAACCAAGGATAATGGAAAAATAAGAAGACATCCTGCTTAAGTAGCTTATGGTAAGCAGATTTGATGTCACTTTGAAAGGCACGTATAAAACAGTGAGCACACGTGAGTACATAATTTAATCTAGTCCACTCTATACAGTGTGGACATTTTGCATGATATTAAAACGGAATTTTTATCTTTTAAAAGCTGTACAGATCATTAACTATTTACACTTGATTCTCTAACTATATGTCTTAAAATTCATTTTAAATAATTTATAAGCAGACACCTTCCTTCTATTTTAATGCACATAATGTGCCAGTAATAAAATCAAACCAGTGGTGGTACAAAGAAGCAGAACAAAAGGCCTACAAATCAGAGTTTTAAGACAATTTCTACAAATGGGCTTTTCCTCCAGCCAGACAATTTTCATTAAATTGTCTTAAAATTTTAAGTTCATGCAGACAATCTTACCCACATTCACAATTAAAGTGCCTCTCAATGTTTGGCTCAAAATCAAAAGCCTTTATAAGATTCTAGAAGCAGCCAGATCCCAGAGAGACTGACACAGAAAAGAGGAGAAACTACTCTATTTAGGTCCTTTCAGAGAAACTATTTTTAGTTTACTTTTAAAACCAGACATTTTTAGAACCCTGGTGGAAATTCTAACAATTGACTATGTGATCCACAGTGGCAAATCCACCAAGAATCAATGGTAAGTTCCAGGACCGTAAGTAGTTGGGGTTGGAGATGACAGGGAAGGAGAAAGATCTTACGTGAACTGATTCATATCTAAGAAAGTCAAACCAAGGCTGGTAACTCACTAGAGTGAGGGGTAGAAAATGGAGTGCACTACACTCAGAGAAAAATTCAGAAGCTGATTGTTTAGTAGAGTCAAAACGCTGGGCCAAGAGAATACTCAGGAGCTGAAATGCATATAGAGTCTAGAGATCACCCCAGCATGCAAACACCAGATAAGTAATGAGATTCTCAAAACACCATCCCACAGAAATGGCAGGCACCATGCTGCATCCACCATTCTTGGTATTGTCACCTACACAAGGAAGCATTCTAATAAAGCTCTGTTGACGAGCCCACAAGCCAGGAAGCTCAGAAGAGACAAAAGACAAGACAAGACAGTACATCACACTCCAGGCTGAGGAACCCACAGGAACTGAGGGTCCTACAAACAGAGCTCAGCCCCAAGAAGCAAGGTGGGGCCTGAGGCCATACACGGCAGAAGCAGCAAGAAAACTGGGGCTCAGGTTACACTCTGTCTCTATCTTCCATAGCTAAGTATCTGTGACGTCCAAAGGGAGTCCCAGGCAGTCGGCCCATGACGAGTGGGAATGTGTGGCAGAAAGAAGAATGAAGGATGAGAGCAGATGTGATAGATTGCTCAAAGGGCAGTCCTTTTGACTATTTCAACACATACCCAGAGCTTTATGAAAGGGGTGTGTGTGTGTGTGTGTGATTTCTTAATGAGCTATCTATAACAAACAACAAGACATGGAAATGCTACTAGTATATATCCTCAAGGACCAGGAGTGAATGAGCTAAAGAGAAGTTGTGTGCTCTCAAAATCATAGACCAAGATAGAAAATTTCTCACTGTTCTTTATAGCATCAGACAAACGTATGCTGAGTGGCAGTCCATGGAATGTTTTCATTATATATATTTGAATCTTTCCTTTTACTCTAAGTCTAACTTCAGTGAGACAGCATCAATAGCTGAACCCTTTCAAGAGTGTTAATCATTCTTACAATCCCAAACAAATTTTTCCTTTATAGAATGCAAGGAATAAACACGCATCCACATTTTCTTTATTTTATTCTGAAAATTCTATCGTTATTATTTGTTATTACTATTTTGCTTTTTGGGGGAGGAGGGAATTCCATATCTCCTACACCACAGGCTTTAGGATGAGCGGTTACCTGGGTGGGGGATGGGGTGGAGGAAATGTGTGTGGAGGGACACAGAGAGCTTCCAGGACACCAGTGATGTTCCATGTCTCAATCTGGATGGTGGGTACATATGAATGTCCGTTTTATTATTCTTCATGAAACTGTAGAAATATATTTCCACTCCTTTATGTGTATATTTCATAATTTTAATAAATTAGAGGAAAAGAAATACAAAATACCTGTAAGCAAAAGAAACAGAAGAGCCTAGTCCAACTCTGACATTAACAACTTCGAGTATGAGATAAACTGAGCCAGAAATGGACCAAGGAAAAGGCATCTGGAATTAGAAAGCTGTCACTACCTAGACAAGAGGGAAAGAGTCTACAGGCCACGTGGGTGGTGAGGAGCACAGAGAACAAAAGGCAACCAGCTCCTCCTCCAAAAATAGCAGCGGATCAGGCCATTTTTAGACTGCAGCGTTCATGTGGAGTCCATTTCTATTAAAAGAGTAAAACTTAGACAGGAAAGAAGTTCTTGGAGGACACCAAAATGTGGAAAAAAGTTCAGAAATATAACAAAATGTCACAGCCCCGACAGGACATGACTATGTATGACTTTATTGTCAAATATCTAACTCTCAAACCAGAGAGCTGAAGGGACAGGAGATTTATGGGGTGAGAAACCAAAACCCCCCAGTGCTGAGTCTCTGTGGAACCACATAAGCAGAGTGGAGGATGTGTGTGGTGCGAGGTGAAGGGAACTGCAGAGAGCACTGCCACCAAGAACCGCCTTCAGAACAAAACGGCAAGTGACACCGTCCATACCCTTCATTGTTTAGTATCTACAAACTTAAATTTGATTTTTTTTTAAATCCTTGTTTCCAATCACCAAAACTGCCATGGCTGGAAAATATCAGACTCAGTCGTTTTGATAACTGTTTACAAACACATTTATGAATTCATGATGCCAAGCAATGTCTCCCCTTTCTCACTCTCCCATTCTCCCATTATTTAAAAGATGTATTTGTGCACAGGGAGCTGGAATTCACGGATGATAAGGCCAACTGGGGTCTAAGGACCAGCAAGCCTGGGCCACAACTACACTAAGTGTGCTTATGTTACACAACATAAGCCACCTCCAGACCTTTCCTGCTCAACAAGATAAAATCTTTTCCAGAGTTTCTATTTTTTCATCAAAGACAATGTATTACAGTGTTAGATATTTAGAACCTACAACAATTCTGAAAAAGGCTATTCTAATTCTGTTTTCACATGCATGCTCAGAGGGTCAAATCAGTATTATAAATTGCTCTATTTTTATCCACAATTTTTAAAATTCTGAGGCCATGTAATGGCACTGTACAGCCTTTTTGGATGACTAACAATATCTAAAACCAGAAGATATTTTTGAGATGACTAGTACTTTAAATGCTCACACTAAATGGCGATCCAGAATCAGAAGGATGAGTGAAGTAACAGCATCATGAGGCCTTTTCCCTTTATTCTGTGCCTCATGCCCAAACATTCCTATAATTCTTAACCAGAAAAAGAATTCTAGTTTGCTTATCCTTTAAGAGGATATTAAAGAGCTTACTTAAAAAATTGAAAGATAATTCTAATTTTTTATCCCATAACCTCAGATAACAAGCACATGGGTATCAGTTCTCTTGAGCTCTTTTATCTGGATTCTGGGAATTGCAGCATTTTCTAGAGTTGCCTAAATTTCACCACAGGTGTCACTGAAACAAAGAGCTAAACACCCTGAATCCCAGTGATCTCACTGAGTGCTGGACAACTCAGCGCCACTTCCTAGTCAGCAGACCTCATGGTTTCCAGGTCATCCATCTATGAACCCAAGCCTACTGCCGCCATGACATACCTAAGAGAAATGCATGATGGTCAAATCTTCCCAAAGACTGAAAATGTTCCCTCCCTCATTGATTCTTTCCACATGCATATTCCTTACACAGATTATATGATAAACTCCTCATAAACAACAACAGAAGAATAAAAAATGGAGGGACAAAAAATGACTATATTTGCCTCTAAAGAGAAATGGTCCTAATTTCAAGCTACTAAAAACTACGACACCAGGTACTGGGAAATCGGAGCCAACACTTATCTCCCCAGAATTTGACCAGGTCAGAGGACCTTTTGGCAGTGCCGTGCAGGGATGAAGGAGGAGGGTGAATGCAAACCCTGCTCCAGGAGGCTCTCCAGGAGCCCACGGACCCCTCACGCTCCCAGGGAGAGATGTGCCTCTCCTTGGGAGAGCACAGACCAACGGAAGAGTCATCAAAGCAAGAAACCGTTCCAAAGCAGCCCTGGCCTTGGCTCACTCCTTTCTCCCTGTCGCCACTCCCTCTTCGCCCCGCATTACCCTTCAGCAAACAGCTACCCCACGCACGGAATCCTCACAATGGAAAAGAACAGACCGGGCATGAGGGCGTAGATCCTGAGGAGGAAACAGAAGAAGGAAGGACCAAGACCTGGGAGAGGAAGTGTACACGTCAGGAGGAACCAGGAAACGTTCAGACAAATATCCTCCATGACCTCAAAGAAATTATAGAAATGACCCCCGTTTAAAGGAGCTCAAAGAAACATCATAAAAGAATAGAATACGATGAAAAGGAAGCTGGCAAAGCATTACCAATTGAACTCTCTCCCCAACCGGGGAGAGACCCGAGGAAGGGGCTCTTGCCCCTCCTCTTGGGGTTCTTCCTGTGTTCGATGTCGCAACTGTGAAGCAAGACAGAAGCTGAGTGTTCAATAGCACAAGCTTTATTCAATGGCCAAAGGATGGAGAAGTGGGAACCGAGCTGACAATCAACTTCTCAGCTCCTGGAGCGACTTAGCAGCTGTTATTAAGGGTTTAGGTAAGGAAGGGGAGGAATATTCATAGTTATCTGGGGAAACGGGCAGGCTTTTCTGGGGAACAAGGGTGCCACCCCTTTTCTTTCTTTATGTGGTTATTTCCCACCATTGCCATGGCAGTTGTAAATGGTCATGGCGCTGGTGGGTGTGTTCTGTAGCATAGTGATGTATTACAATGAGCGTATAATGAGCTGCAGGGTCTATGTCAGGTCAAGTCAGACTGCCATGTCGCTTTTAACAGGTCTTAATTGGTTTCGACTATGGTTTAAACTGGTTTCAACTATCTGTCTCAGCAATCTCCTCCTACCTCTCATAGTTTCCTGTAAGTTAAAGAGACTGTGTCAGGCCTGTTCGGAGCAAGGCTGGAGTTAATGTCTTATGGGGTCAATAGGCCAGGTAAAAAATGCTCAGGAGAAAAAAATGAAATAAAAAATTATTACAAAGATGCAAATCAAATCAGAAAGAGAAAAAGAAGAAACAATGAAAACACAGCCATGAATCAATAATAAAATGATACAGAGATGATGGATATAGAAGATGGCATATACACATTGTGGACGTTTCTGAAGAAGAGAATAAAACAAACGGAAGCAAAAAAAAATAGGCAAAAACATAGCAGAACATAAATTTCCTAAAATCAAAGAAAGACTTGAATTTGTAGCTCAAAAAGACAATGTTCCTGGAAAACTTTATTATTATTATTTTTTGTATATATGTGTTACGTATTTTGGGGCAGGTAGGGGGTGAGGAGATTGGCCCTGAGCCAACATCTGTTGCCAATCTTCCCCTTTTTTTCTCCCCAAAGCCCCAGTACATAGTTGTCTATCCCAGTTGTAAGTCATTCTAGTTTCTCGATGTGGGACGCTGCCCAAGTGTGGCTTGATGAACGGTGTGTAGGTCTGCCACCAGGATCCAAACCGGCAAACCCTGGGCCGCCAAAGCAGAGCGTGTGAACTTAACCACTTGGCAACGGGGCCAGGACCCCGGAAAACTTTACAAAGCACCCTTAATGCTGAATAGCGTGATTAATCCTGGGGAAGTCACTGATAAGGAAAAACCATATGATAGTGTGAGGCAGAAAAAGAAATCTCTCTATGGAGGGAAAGGAAAGTTGCCTCATTCACAGCATTTCTCAATGCCCACAGACAGTGGAGCCACCCCCAGCACAGCCTGACTCAAAAATGTCATGTCTGGCCAAGCTATTCTTCAATTATAAGAATAACACACAGACATTTTTAAGCACTCAAGAACTCATGAAATACGACACTCAAAAATCTATCTTGAACAACAAACTTTTCAAATTATTCCAGTCAAACAAAACACAAATACCCAGGAAGAATGGAGAAGCCACAGTGGAAGGACTCATGGTGGGCACTCAATCACTGAGTGAAGAACTGACGTTTATTGTGGGGATCATGGTTACTGAACAAAATGAAAATGTTACAAATGTGGACAACGTAAGAGTTTTATAACTAACGGCTGAGGAAGGAGGAAAGTGACGAGTACAGTGTGTCAATTTCGTCTTCATTCAAATATACAATCTAGTTCAAACACCTCTTTGTTTCATGACTCCAAACGTTTTTTATTGTTTAGCAAATAATATCTCTTATTATGAAGAAATATTCATCTTACCTTCATCAATTCCTTTCATTTCACTTGTTTTTTGTTAAATTTAATAAATATTTAGTTTAATATTTATTAAATTCTACTTTCGATAAATTCAATCATTTGTATTTAAAATATTATAGAATTCTCTCCTCTTTGTAAACTAACCACCAAACCTTCTATCTGCATGCATCGAGAGTTCTCTGAATTAAGTTTATAAATATTAATAATGGCTACTTCTGAATGGTAACTTTTAACTTTTTCTGTGTACTTTTTTTGTACTGACTTTAAACATTATAATGAGCAGTATCATTTTTACAAGAACAACAAAATATTTCTTTCAGAAAACTGCTTTTGATCAAACAGCTACTCTCCTCCATCTCAGAAGTACATCTCAGACGTACAAAGATTCCAGAGAAGGAAAAGGTGCTAACCTAAACATCCACTATTAGCTGCTTTTCTATGACGGCTCAGGAACAACAGGTCCACAACCTCAGTACTGAGGATGAGGAAGTCAGGGGATATGCATTCCTTTGTCATGGCAAGCTGCCATTTTAATGAACTTCTGCTTTTGGGTGGAAATCAGTAAGACTGAACTTTGCCAGTGATCTCAGAGAGAAAAGCTGAGAGCTATCCGTAGGTTCCAAGGTGCTTTTGTTACCAGTCTTACGTTGTGGCTGACTTCTCCGAAATAAGACAAAGCCTGTATTAAATGTGCAAGGCCCACCTCAGCACCTGGGCCTTGGGAGGTGCTCAGTGCATGATAACACCTACTTTAATCAAGTGATACCTGAAAAGCAGAGAAAATAATTTAAAATGAACTAGGAAATAAAAAAGAAAAAGGAAGAAAGCTACCTTTTTATCTCTTCTTTCCCATTCCCTCATACCTGTGTCTCCACTGAAGAGAGACATACAATGGAAGGAAGCCATGCAGGGTGCATGGTGACCACCTGCCAAGCTGTGCTCTAGAATCACCATCTGTGCCCAGCGTATAAAAATAAGGGTGGGAATAAAGCCTACCAGTAAAAAAGGACACTGCTGCAAGATCAAAGGCACCTGCTAACTAACAAGCACGCTTGCATCTTCGCTATCAGCGAGACCAAACACAGGCACACACTATGACTTAAAAATACACAACATTGGACATTCAGACAAAATCTCACTAAGAAAAGTGCACTTTGGGGAGCCAGCCCAGTGGCTCAGTGGTTAAGTTCCCACGTTCTGCTTCAGCGGCTCCAGGTTCGCCGGTTCGGATCCCGGGTGAGGACCTATGGACCTATGCACCGCTTGGCAAGCCATGCTGTGGTAGGCGTCCCACACATAAAGTAGAGGAGTATGGGCACAGATGTTAGCTCAGGGCCAGTCTTCCTCAGCAAAAAAGAAAAGTGCACTTTGAAACGAAGCCCCTGGGCCAACCCCATACAGTAAATCCTACCAGGCAAGGATCTGACTGCAATTTGTCATCCAGAATCCCACGCCTTTATCAACTGTCAAAACTTTAAACACACTTTCTTCTTGTTAAAAAAAAAACAGCCCTGCATTTATGTCTAACTATGTCAATGTTGAAAAGCAAGAGCCCTTAAATAGATGTGAATCTCCTTTTATTACGAGATAATGGACAATCCCACAACATTTTTCAGATCCTCTGAACACCTTCTTACATCTTAAAAACTGATTTCAGCCATCCCACCTTCTTTCATTTATACTCCTAGGGTTAGACAATCACTAATTTTGACAAATGCCTACTGTTCAGTGTCAAAATACAAGTATGGTTCGCTGAGAAACGAGATTTTTCTCATTCCACTCAGACAAAGCGAAGGGACATAACTACGCACCTGGTAAGGAGTTAGACTGTGTTGTCAGCAACAGAGAAGTTAAAAATAATTTTCTCCAACTGATACAAAGCACGGAGGCTGTATCCCTCAGAGAGCAAACCTCCATAAAAATAGAAAGGTTGGATCTGCAACACCGGAGGGTAAATTCAAGCGAAGGTAGTCTGTTTCCGTCAACATGGAAAGACAGATTTCAGCTGGAACTGAGGAAGTTTGAGGGAGCAAAGGCCAGGGTGAGGGAACACAGGAAGATTAAGGCTCGACAGCTTGTGCTGTGAGGGGTGGAGCAGCCTGGGAGAAAGACCCCCAGCTGAGGTCCTCCTGCACCCAGCAAAAACACCACCACTTGGTGCACCTCGGGAAGAGAGCTTCAGACCGCCACGGTTCCTCTTCAGCTGAAATTACGACTGTCGGCATCCCCACGCTGCTCCCTCTTTATTCCCCCATCACCCTGCCTGCTCCAGGGTCAGCAGGTGGTAGCTAATCCTTCCCACAAGCCCTTGCCTCTCCACCACTTGCTCGAAAATGACACAGAATAAACAGGTGGATAAAGACTGCCTTTTGTCTGCCTGTGGCGGTGAAAAATAAAACATGGCTTGTCTAGAATCTTGGTAAGAAACTCCAAGGAACCTGGTGGCCTCTGAGAGGCGTACGTTAATTTAGGGGAAAGAAGCGATTCTGTCTTGTAAGAGAAGTCTAAACTTTAAATCCAACTCTTTTTAACGTGATGATCCATTTTATAAAATGTCTAGACACAACTAAATTGAGGCCAGACTTCTCCAGGACTCAGTGCAAATCTGAGGTGTCCCCAAGATACAAAACTCTCTCTCAAGGAGAGGAAAAAGCTGGGGGAAAACCTGGATTTCCTTTTCACTTACAGCTGGATGGGGCTGCCTGTTTGCAGAAACAATGGAGCTCCAGAGCTGGAATGCTGGTTAAATCTGGTCAGGCTGCCCCTGACTGGATGTGTGATGCTAACAGGCGAAACCCAACTTCTCCGTGCCTCGGATCCATCACCTGTGAAGACACACCCACCTCCTGGGCTGAAGGATTAAATGAGTCAGCGCACACAGGGCCCTCTGAACCGCGGCACACACTGGAAGTGCTTGATAAGTCAAGTATTATTGTTAATTTGGGCTGAATTCGAAGTGCTGCTAACGTAGTCTGTCTGAGTTTTTTTACCTCTTTGCTGATAATTGTGGAGGGGAAAACCAGATCTAAACCATCGTTGTGAGAAGCCTCAGTTTGCAAATATATACCCACTTGCAAATTCAGTAAGTGCGGGTTTGGCAGCCCCTTCTTGCTCTGCCAGCCACCTGGCCCCACCAAAGTCAGGAGAGGACTTGTGGGAATCAAGTTTGGTGTTCAATACCTCGAAACCTACATTCTCAGTCCCAGAATCCTCATCAAATTTCTGATACACTCATTATTCTTTCTACTTAATCTTTACTATTTAAATAATTTGAAATATTTAGGTCAGTGTATACAGTTTAATAATTCCATGCACATAATCCACATACACATAAGAGCCATATAGGCAACAGGCCCCATAGTGGGACGGAGAACAACAGCTGGGACTCCACGCACACCAGGGCCACCTCGGGCAAAGGAGTCTATTACTGAGTTTCAGGGTCTTCATCTGTAAATGGTGGAATTTGGTGCAAACTCAAAGACTCTACAAATTACAAAGTATGCATCAAATTGATAGCTATGTTTCAAAGGCATTCTGTTACAAGGTAAAACAGTACCCCTTATTTTCCAGGCCTCAGATTCCTGAGACTCTTAACCAGCTGGAATGTGCCCAGCATCCAGGACATCAAACAAAAAGGCTCCTTGGTCTTTGAAATCACTATTCTAAAGGCAGGCGTCTCCTACACTTGGCTGGACAAGACCTCAAGTCTTCACTCAAGGTCACTAACTCTTGATTTACACAGCATGCTAATAATTTTGGTTATTTCTTATCCTGGCTGTAACATATTAAAAAGCAACAAATTAATAAGAGCTGAGCTGAAAGGGCAGTTCACTGAGAGCCAGTCAAAGCCTAGAGCAAGAAAACAGAAGTGACACTTATTATATTCCTGGTCAAGCAGGCAAAACAATAACCTGGCATTTTAAAAAAAGTTAAATTATATCTAATACATATCCTATCAAAGAAACAGGAAAATATTTAACTCGTTTTAGAAGGATTCTTGCAAAAATGACTCTTTTTTAAAAAAAAAAATTTAGCATATCAAGGAATAAACTTTAGTTATTTGAAAAACCCAACCTTATATAAATGAAGTTTCATAATACTAAAATCTTTAAAAATAGTCCTTTACGGGTTTTGGTGATGGGGAAAAAATAAGTCAAAATTTACATAGTTTCAACATACCTAATTGTCTAAGTGGAGCCGCAATCATTTTGAGCAGTTTTTAAATAAAACCTTACTATAGTTTTCAATCAAATGCTTCCACGAATAGCAAAATAGAAAATAAGAAACTGTTTGGAAACTCTTACACCACCATCAAAAATGACAAGCCCATAATCAACTTGTGACCGAACATTCCTGAAAGACTGTTAATGGTCAGGAAACAGAAAGGGCACTTCATGAAGGAAGGCAGCACCTGTAGGCGTCTACGATCCCTGCGGTCTCTTCCCCATACTGCGCCTCGATGAGTCCTCTCATCAACCTCAGTTTACAGTTCAATAAACTGAGGCTCAGAGCAGTTCCATGGTTTCCCCAAGTGGCAGAATCAGAATGCAAATCAAAACATTTAGCTATAAACCAAGGGCATGTCTTCCACCACACCACACTGTTCATCCATCCTTACACACACCCTGACTGTGCCTCTACCTGGCGTCAGGCACAGGGCCAGGTGCCGACGGGTCATGTATTTCTTCATCTCTCTTCCTCTTCTCACCTCTTATCTCCTCTCATCCAACTTTCAGACGGGTGTCTTTTTATCTCATCTGCTGTAAGAAACCATCCACACAAACTTTTCTCCTTATTCCACAGGTACCAGGTGCTCCCTTGGCATACAGTATGACACTTGGCTCTAAACAAATGAGTCCAATTCTGCAAAGTGAATATACTTCTCCTTTTTAATTATGCTAACTTTTCAAATCAACACCATGACAACATGAGACAACACAGTGCACTGGAAGAGTAAAACTCCATTTCCCTAAGGATCAGAGTAGCCTGGCCAAATTAACACAATCCAAAGGGGACTAATTTACACTGAAGGAGATGCTGCTTCACCTCAGAATGTTTAATCTGATATTTCTGAAATCATTAACCAATAAAAATAAGCAATTAGCTTCCCAAAATACAGAGAATCACTAGAAGAAAAAGAAATCACTCAGTCCATCCCACAAATGAATGGGATTTGAACATTCTACTGAGCATCATACTTTGTTCAAGAGTAGACTAGTGCAGCCTTTCTGCAGGGCAATCCTATAGCACTTCTTCAAATCATGTACACACCTGTCCTATGACCCAGCAGTCCCGCTCCTGGGTATACGCACTAGAGAAATTCTTACACAAGTCTATGGGCAACTGGTCCACAGGTCCATTACAACATGGCTTGTGGTCATAAAGAGCAAAAGGGAATCTAGATTTCTTCCCCTGGGGGAATGGAAGAATGTAGATACCTCCACAGCGTACTCTCCAACAGTTAGATGTAATGGAATAGCCATACACAGCTACAGGCATAGATCTTGAAACACCGTTGAGTAGAGATCTGTAGCATAACACCATTTATATAAAATAGAATTACAAGCCCACGAAACTATAATATATATATTTATAAGAACATATACAAATAAAGGATCACATGAGACTCATTAGAATGGGGTGGCGAGCATAAGAAGGGGACTGGAGATAGACAAGAATGAAACCATGAGACAACACTGGGCCTGGCCCAGACCAGTGAGGTGGTGTGTCACGAATGAGAAGGATGATTATGGCCTGAATGTCACAGCCACGTTCTGCCCTGAAGTTCATGTGAAAATTAAGGATTATCAGGCATAATCCCCAAAGCACGCTATTTGTGAGTGTTTGACTTCTTTTCCACTGTTCTTCAAAGTCAATGGCAATTACTGATTTTTACCACTAACATTTCTTTTACGTAGTAAAGATTCAAAAACAGCATGTTATTGAAAAAAGTACATGCTTAAAAAAAAAACTCTTTTAAATCCCTAAACACAGAGGAAACGTTTTTGGTGCTTCACAGGTAACAGAGGAGAACACAACTACAGATATTTATGAAATGTTTTCACATAGGGTCATCAGAAGGCAACCTGTTTTGAACAAAGACAATGGCCAAATACTTAGGCAATTTACAGAGCACAGCCTTATACACAAGGTGTATGCTGTCTGCATGCAGCAAGAGGATTTTCAATCAAATTTGGATGGTAGATGTGTTAAGAAAAATAAATATCATAAATAGTAAATTAAAAGGTATGGTATTTTATACTGATGGTTTTAGATTATTTTTCTATGTACCACCAGCACCCTGCAAACTAAGGCAAAAGAAATTAATATGTTTTTGATATTATCTTCCCAGTATAATCAGATTAATTTTTAGCACCAAAATTGATTTTTTAAATAGCCTAATATCTTCTCCAAAGAAGACACTAAAAACATATGTAAGTTACTGCATTTCGATTCTAACCAAAATACTAAAATATTTTATCATGTTTCGATGCAACTTTAGAAACAAAACCAAATTACATTTAACACATCGGGTTTTATGTCTACTAATGGGTAGTTAGTTATTGACTGTTCTCAGACTGTGTTAGGCTCAGCTGATCTGTAACACACTGAGACAGCAAGAACCTGGCAGAATTCAACCTGAGGTTGCTTTCACCTTGTGACAGTTCTTACAGACTTCAAAAGACCACTTTTCAGATTGCAGAAAGCTCCTGCTGTTTAATAGTATTGAACACCGGCAGGGAGAAACTATAAATAACTCCTGACACGCTTAAAAAACAGTACTTTTCAAGTATTAGAAAAATTCTTTTTATAACTTTCCAATCTTTTCTTCTTGGAAAATGATCTGTCTTCTTGTCTGGCATTCTAGGTGAGCACCTATGAGCAGAATCTTGGCTATTTCGGGGGGCCAAGAGCAATCTCAGGAACCAATTTCTAGGAAGTGTTGATAACTGAACGAAGTAGAGTGATAGTCTCCAGGAGTAAGCGCCTTTTAAGTACAAAATCTGAAACTGGGAGGTAAAACATCACAGCAGGGTCTAAGAATTGCCTAGCTCAGGCCTGGAGGTGCTCTGGAATACACTGAAGACCCCTCAACGGGGACAAGAAGGGGTTTGAGAATCAGCCAGGGAGCCGGACTGCACGACGTCCACGCATGTATCAAAGCCAACGCCTCATGATCTCGAGGAAGCTCGTGAAAGAAGCTGCAAGGTGCTCTTGGAAACAGGAACCGAGTACACAAATAGACACGTAACAGCCGTCATCCAGGTGAAACAATTAAAGCTTTTTTGATTCAGCAGCCTTTATAAACCCCTCCAACTTCAGAATGGAGACTCAAAGGCTGCACATTTGAGCCAAGTCAAAAAAGGCGGGAAGCTCGCCTAACCCAGCCTAATACAAGAAACAAAACTTTCGAAAAAGAACTTTACACCTTGACTTTAAACTCTGAAAAACAGCAGAGTAGGAGATATTCTGTGATTAAACCCAACTCTCAAGAGATAATGTGGACCACGCTTTCTTCAAATAGTAAGAAAACATCTTCTATTTAAAAATTAAAAATGAGGTTGGTACCTTCAGAGCCCTAAATCAGAGGTGGAAGTTGACAGGGGTCCATGGTGGATGGAAAGCACGGCAGCAAAGTCCTCCCAGCTAAGCCCTCCCAGGTGCAGACACAGGCAGACGGCGTAGATCCAACTTGGACACACCCTCTCACGCTCTCAGACTCCCCTAATGCCAAGAGCAGAGCAAAGACGAGAGCGACCCTCTGCATTTTGCACAAAGGAGAGGAGAGGGGCATCAGTGCTGCTCTAGAAAAAGCACTGCCACAGCACGGTTAGTCAGATTATACCAAGAAAAACATTCGATTGCAGAGTCTGCATCATCCACCGATGTGACAGAGACAAGTCTTGGTAACACAGAAGGTTTTGCTTCCCTCCGAAAGGCCAGTTTCCATGCCCGTAGTAACAGCATCCATTATCACGGCTAACCACCCACACACCTGTGCTCCACACCTGCTGAGTAACACCTAAGGGTTTGTGTTTTTGTACTTGGAGAGCCATGTAATTATTACTTAGCAGGAAGTGGCCTTCAAAGAAAGAGCCAAAACTATTGGTTTTCTTTTGGCTTCCTACATATCTTTGCTACAGGACGATGGGTGCGTGCTATGAGATATCCTAAACTGAACATCAGCATCTGATGGACACAACCAGGCATTCAGCAAGACTTACACACTGGTCCTTACGGGAAAGAAGAGGAATGTCCTGCATATAAAACAGAAAAAAATAATTCTTCAAATAAGTCATGTAATATTTTAATTACAAAAAGTACCTCCAGACAGCATATCTTGAGTCCACACAAGGACCTGCAGTGTCCAAGGACGACGGGCATTTGCTGATGGGGCCGGCGCAGGGGCAGCTCACTGCCTTGAATCCACACGGGGAAACTTCGCCTCAAACTGTGCTTGTGAGAAAGAATATCTAATCTTGACTTGCAGGTTTGCTCACTTTTATAGCTCACAAATGAAAAGCACAGGCAGAAGCTGGTCCTCACAGCGGGAGGAAGCGGTGGCTGTATTATTTACTTCTGAGAGCCCTGCTGCCCCTCACTGTTTACGTTCAGTCATGAGTACCCTAATGATGTCAGAGGAACAGAGTCAACTAAACCTCCCAAAGGAAGGTTTTTAACCTCAGTAAAACATCAGAACTTCATCTTCACAGTTCATAAAACTACTCCTGGCTGTTAAAGCTGCATCAGGTGGAGATACTAGTGAGAAAAAAGATGCCAAACAACCACCGTGGATCAACAGCCCACCACTTGTATAGATCCAGTGAAGAGCCCGTGTCAAACCTGGCTCACCAGCAAAAATAAGTGTGTTCAAAAGGGTTATTGCCGCCCCATCCAAAAGTATTAAACTACTCATCCTTCAAACTTCAGCTCAACCATCCCCTCTCTGTGAGCCCTTCCCTGATCACACCCTGGATTGTGAGCTCCTTAAAGAGACCGCATCCTATTCTCCTTTGTCTCCCCACAACCTAGCACAGCGCAGAGGGACAAGGGAGGACGGGTGAACAGCAGGTCGTTGCATAAAGAAACTCTTCACCATCGTCTCAACAGCTTTAAAGAGCAACGCGTCTCCTCCGGTCAAGTCCCGGGTGAGTCAGCACTCAGTGAACACACTCAGCAGTAACGAGGAAAAGCCTCAGACGCAGCCCAGCGTCTAAGACGTCCCAGGGATTCACACAGACACAGTCTCGTCCTCATGCTGGGAGAGCCTTCTTGTCACGTAGCTCAGTCCGATTTATTACATGTGTGAAGTCATTTGGGAAAAAATAAAGGAGGAAGAAATGAAATGTGTATTCTACACTGTGTCAGGGACTTCAAGCCTCCCATCTGAAAAGTATTCCTGTAAGAAAGATGAATATACTTTTAATTTTCAAATCATTTTAGTTGAAATAAGAACTCGAAACTTTTTGCAGAAATGGTCTTACGAAAAAGCCTCTATAGATTCTTCTATTTTTAAACACGATTGACATACTAAAGCACACGGTTATCAGCATGGAAGATGAATTAGGACTGACCATTTAAAGAGAACACTTTTACAGACAAATCATAAGAAACCATGGTCTGGATTCTAATATTACAATTACTCTTAAAACATTAGAGGAAGTGACTCTACATGATGATTCCGGTCTATGAATCATCAAAAGAAAAAGGTTCTAAAAATAACACAATTCTTATTGGCAGCAGATAATGGCCAAGAATCTTAATGAGCCCTTTATCTGAAGTCAAACCCTCACTTTATATAAATTTGTAGAGTGTCAAGAGGAAAATTTAATAAATTATTGTTTGGGGCTAGATTAATGCAAGGAATAGGAGCAGAGAAAGTAAAGCAAGATGTAAAAGGCAAGTGACTTGAAATTTATTTCTCTATTTATTTCTACCTAGGGCTCACCATCGTGGGGCTTTTCCAACCTGACTTCAGTGGGATTACTCTATCACTGAGCAATGAATGTCTCAGCTCTCAGCAGCTCTGACGGGGGTGAGCCCGAGTTCTGACCCCAGCGTGGTCACTTACTGTGTGACCCTACCTACCTCTCCAGGCCTGCATTTCCGCTCACCCCAGCCTCCCTCTCCTGCTGACCCTCAGGCCCTCACGCTCTCTAACCCTCAAGCCTTTGTCTGGTGGACTCTCAAGCTTTGTGTCTGAGCTTAGACATTTAGCTCCATAAACATTTAGCTCCCTGTCCACTCCCACCCCTCCTGTGAGAAATAAAAGCATCCTCTACTCTCCCCAGCACAGCACTCCCCAGACTGCAACTGAAATGCCTCCCGACTTGCCTTTCTCCTCTCGGTTCTGTAAGTTCCACAAGGGAAGGGTTTCTCTCTGGCAGCTTCAACGCTGCCTGGCACTTAGCAGGCACTCAACAAACATTTCTGAGATAAAAAGTGTTTGGAATGTTCACAAAAGGCTTCAGTCAATGGGAATCTATCAGCCAATCCACTGAGGTTGGAAAGAGCTTTATGCACTTGGCTAATACAGAGGGTCAACATGAGAAGTCCACTTACTAACATTTCTGGTCATTCACAAAACTGTGGCTACAGACATGAACCGTTATGCTACAGAATGTCCTCCTACATCAAAATCAAAGGGATAAATTCCTCCTTGACCGGAAAGCATTTATATCTCCAGACAGACAGATAAACTTTTTTATCCAATAATGGGACTTACACAGCGCAGTACGTGGCCTTCCTCACTTACCTGTCAGAAAAGTAAGATCTAAATTCAGCAACTACCCTAATTAACTCATCTCAGATGCCTAGTAACATCCAATCCTCTGTGCTTTCCAATTTTCTGTCAAGACTAACTTATACTAAAATTTTTATGCATTAATTTGTCTTCAAAAGACCAAGAAGTGGTCTGAAGAGTGTATCAAGTTCAAGTTTCATTTGCCTACACTTTACATTGGGATAGATGCCTGCAAAGGGTTTCTTTTAAACCATCAATCAAGAAATAGTCTCTTAATTCGCTAGATATGTCTTTTATATCCTAGATTAAGTAAATAGTGTAATGTGATCTCATTGACAATTAGGTCCCTTTGATTTTGCTAGAAATTCTTAGATGCCCTATTTTTTTCTCCTTGGTGCTAGAGGCTGTAGCCACAGACCCCTCCTTTCTGGGCAATCACCGTCTTCTCTGATCTCTTGGAACCTAGAGAATCTAGATGTAGCTTCTAAAGCCTCCCTGATTTCCTCAGCCTGGTGTTTAATCTCCTTGGGTCTCGTTCACCCATGATAATTACTGTCAACAAGCAAGAGGGGGCGGGAGTAAGGAAGCCTCTT
Organism: Equus asinus; assembly: GCF_041296235.1. Taxonomy (NCBI): domain Eukaryota; kingdom Metazoa; phylum Chordata; class Mammalia; order Perissodactyla; family Equidae; genus Equus; species Equus asinus. The sequence continues at coordinate 140,734,347 of NC_091793.1, read as the reverse complement.
ACCGTAGACATCTATCCTTTACCACCCAAGAGGCATACTAGATCTCGTCCACTCGTGGAAATCAAGAATCAGCACATAAATACCAATGGCTCTGCTGTGATTTTGTTTTTAATCTTCTGCTATTATTATGTTTAATTGTGAAAGTTATTCTCAAACCATTTTGCAAGTAGGTCCAATACACATCCTAAAAAATGGAACTAGAACCTATTAACATTTAGGCAATACTTATTTTATAGTAGATTTTTTTCAAGAGTTTCTGGAACTGATTTACAAGCATAAAGATGGATAATCAAGAGCAAATGATAATGATAATATCCAAAATATCCAGTATAGGGTCAACTCTTCAACCAGAAATGCCCGAGGGGGCCTGATACATCCTCACCTGATCAGAGAAAATAAGCCAAAAAGAACAGCTACTTGCACCATAGACTCAAGATGCTTAAAACGAGGCAGAAAAGGCTGCCTTAAGGAGAGAAACCCCACAGTGCCTCGCCCCTGCCAGCACTGAAACCCTTACACGCCTGCTGGTCCTCTAGGACATAGAAAAAGCAATATTCACCTACATCGTTTTGCACATGGCACTGTGAAAATCAACACTTACGGCAACTTTGGGGATCTTTGCCTCTTAAGATTCCTTATTATTACAGAAACTTTCTCAGAACTACCAAAATAGTTCCACTCTTCCTAAAGCACATAAATGCAAAAGAGACCACGGTTGCTCAAAACGGCACTTGGCAATTATGTAGGAGTCTTCGCTGTGAGAGACAGACACACTCACCCATTGACCAGCAGCAGCCTGATGCTGAACGCCCCCACACAGGCAGCAAGCAGTAACCCAGCAGGATGTGTGCTGATCCGCTCGGGCTGCCAGCACAAAGTCCCACAGATGCGGGCTTCCACAGCAGAGACCATCTCTGCACAGTGCCAGAGGCTGGACGTCCAAGACCAAGGTGTGGACAGGGCCGGTTTCTCCCGAGGTCTCTCTCCTTGGCCACAGATGGCAGCCTTCTCGCTGTGCCCTCACGTGGTCTTTCCTCTGTGTCCAAATTTCCTCTTCTTATATGGACATCGGTCATACTGGATAGGGCCCACTCTAAAGATCTCATTTTAACTTAATTCCCTCTTTAAAGTCCTTATCTCCAAACACAGTTATATTCTGAGGAACGGGCGTTAGGACTTCAACATACGAATCTCGGGGGGTCACATATCAGTCCACAACAGATGGTCTGCTCAGCAAACAGGATTATTTTAAACACTATCAGGGTCTCCGGCATTTTCTTTATATTAAAGAAATACAAAAATAATTACAAAGTGACTAAAATGGTGCAACTCTTTTTTCTCACGAAACGTGGACAGATGAGCATCATTAGAATTACTCCCAGCTCACTTGTAAACGGATAGTCCAGCACTGGGATCGAAGCAGCCACAGAAGAAGACTCCAGACTGACAGCCGGCTGAATCCAGACGCGCCTGAACCTCGCCAGGGCTCGGGCGGTGCAGCTGCAGGTGGAGGCGATCACATCTTCCCCCCAGAGCTATTAAAGGAATTTCATTAGGGGAATGTGGGTGAAGGGCTTCGCACAGGGCCCACCCCGTCACTGCCACTGCAGTAGAAAACCTTCCTCCTGCAGGCCCCTGAAATTAGGAAATGACGCTGTGGCCTCTGAGGCCGCAGCAGTTACACAGCGTCTCTGACTTCTTCAGACTAAAAGCTAGAAAGCATGCCCGAGCCGGGACCGAAAGCCTGGACTCCGAAAGCCAGCGCTCTCCCTGCTTCCCTGCCAGACGGGGCAGGGGTTCGGCAGATGGCAGGAGAGAAGTGGGGGCCAGCCCGTCTCGGTTCAGGATCATGCGAATTCACAAGCCAGGACGTAGGAAGGCGACACGAGCCTCGGGCCGGTGGGTGAGGTTCGGGTCAGGTTGCCTCCCACTCGTCTCCAGCCGCACGTGCTGACTCCTGGTCCCGCTCACTCACAAAAGGACAGCGGGGCGGGAGGCCTGTTTCTTCTCCACATGTTTCCTCTCTCAAACCAAATTTAAATTCCCATCTCCCAATCTGCAGAGCTGACAACACATTCAGCTGCACAAGACGGAACCCCTGTCCCAAGAATCCAGTGGATCCAAACAGGGGTTTGCCTTCCATCTGCCGCCTGTGAGGCCAAGCATCTGGGGCTCAGGGTCCACCGTCCTCACCCCCCGGCAGTTCCTGCTCTCCTGCCCAGCCTTCGCTCTGCCACTCCCCGCGTGGACGGTGCCCTTCTCCCACCCACATCTTTCCCAATGGAAGCTTCTATAGTGACCCTGACGGGCCCTGCCCACACACTGAAGCGGCCGCTGGGGAGACCTAAGACTCCCGGCCGGAGGGCATCTCCATGCCCAGGAGGAGGCACGCCAGAAGTCCCGAAGAGTCCCTGCCCCAGACACGGCCCCCAACCAACAACTGCCTGGCAGCTGGTGGACAAAACGCCAGCTTCCTCGCCCCTCAGTTAGGTAACATTCTGGCATGTTCTAGAAGGTAAATCCGACTCCCAGGGTTCCTCAGGGAGAAGGAGCCCCAGTTGGGCAGGTGAGGACTCACCCTTTTTTAGCTGCCTTCCCCTCCACATCTCACTTCACTCCCTTAAGGCGCAGGGTCTGCTTCCAGCGGAACCAAAAGCAAGGCAGCCTCCCTTAAGAGAACATCAAATCGCACCTTCCCTCAGCACCAAGGCCTCACAAGTCACTTCCGGTCATGTTTTAATGCCGTTTGTATCTGTTTTCATCTCTTTAATTTCTCTACTGTGGGCTCTGGGAGAGGACGAATTCTTTCACGCAGCTCTGGATTCCCTGCGTGGCTCCGCGCAGTGTCTTATGAAAACTGGATGCTCATTAAATGTTTGTTGACTGCATAAAGAATGAACTAGCCATCCAAGCAGTACGCGAGTCGGGCTGTTTATTTCCCCCGACTGAAACGACATCAACGTGGCTGTTTTCTTCTTCCCAAAGCATTACATGAGCTGCTTTTAATGAGCAAATTCCTGTGTGCATATACTTCTTTAAATCAGCATTTTCTAGATATTCATCTTAAATCAAACACCCCTGGGTCCCCAGAAATCAGTACAACGATCTCTTCTAAATTTGGAACGACTTTACTAGAGGCATCACTTTGCCCTTCCAGCCTGCCTTTCTTCTTACTTAACCCTTCTCAAAGGCCATCCCTTTCCATGTGGAGACTCCAAGACCACTTTGGTCACCTGAGTGCTCGCACGCCCCGACACTCCCGCACACTCATCAGTACACACTGCAGCGCCACCCCCGGGTGAAGGGACGCACCTCTGCGAGTTGCTGCAATGATCTCCGCGGGGAGGAGCGTTGTGGCTGAGGCCCGCGTGCTCCTCAGAACTGGGGGTGCTACGTGGATGTTCCTGTTCTGAGATTCCTGGTGCCCTAACACCAAATGTCACCACTATCCACATGTGTTCCCAAAGCCAAACCTAGAAATGACCCAGGTCTCCCCGTGGGGTCTGCTGGAGGTCCCTGAGGCTCAGCCTCTATCTGAGCACCAATCACCACACCAGGTTCCAGCAGCCAGAGTACGTACACGAAAGGATGGAGCCAACAGGACAAGGTTTAGCTCCCAGATGCAGCTTTCCTAATCAAGAGACTGGAGAGTGTGGCTGGAACCTTGGACTAATGGGCTTTGCAGTGAGCCGGCAGAGGCAGACCGATGCAGCCCACCACCAGGCACAGGCAAAGGAGCCGGCACAGCGACAGCAGGTCCTGCCCCTGGACGTCTGTTCCGACCGCAGAGCAGAATCAGAAGCACCAAGGGATTCTCGCCCAGGAGCAGATATTTTCGTGTGAGAAGCTATCAAAGCCTAGTTGCGTCATTTTAGATAAAGTAACCCTGCCTATCAGTCCCTGGCACACGGCCCAACGATGTCAGGCTCTGCCTGGCTGCTCGTCCTCCCGCTCTGGAGGAGCAAGCAGGGGTGCAGAGAAGTGGGAGTCCTGTGCTAGAACTTCAGTGGAACGGCTCCGCGGGGTCCTCTTCTCCAGGCTGGTGAGTCGAGAATGCAGGGGCCGGAGCAGAGGACCTTCATTACAGGGTTACACATCTCCAGCGGGGTCCTTGTCACCCAAGGCTCTGCTCAGGAACTCTCCTCAGCCACTCTTCTCTCAGGGAAACGGACAGACCAGCGTCCTCGAAGACCACGCTTGTTCCCCTACAACCTCACCCTGCATTTCTCCTGGAGCAGCCCGCTCAGGGAGGAGCCCTCCGCCCACCCTGCAGAGTGGAAGGCAACCACATGCAGCTGGTAGCTGCACGTGCACCAGCACCGTAGCTTGGCACAGGTTTGCCGATAACAATACAGCTTTTAGCATTTCCTCCAGCCCCTCGTCCACCATCACAGCGGTTTCTCGCCACTCACGGGGTCCCCAGTGAAGCAAAGTCCTCACTCTCCAAGTTTCAGGTCTGCCCCTCAATTTTAGTCTATCGCCATCTAATACTGATGTCTTACATTGATGTCACCCAACAGAGCTCTCCCAGACAGGGTTCAAGACAAAGGTACTCATCCTGTGAGGCTTGTCCGACCCCCACACTCTCACGAGAGTGGTGTTCTCGCAGGAACAAGCTGCTGCCTTATTGGCCTCGGCTTCACTCCTGTTGCATCCTGAGGCTTCATCCCCCTCCACACCGGGCAGAGGCCAGAGGGTGGCAGGCATTTCACTTCACCATAAACTGGAGAGCATGCTGAGGAGCTGAGCACGCACACATATCAGTCAGAGGACCTGGAAACGGTCAATGGCCTACCAGTCTTGTCATGTTCTTGAACGGATGTCTGGTACGGCTGCAGGACAAGTGGAGAAGTACCAAAGGTATCTCAAAGATGTTTTCAACCCAGCAGAAGCATGTTGTCCGAATTCTTTGTGCTCGTTACCTTGAAGGCACACCAACCACGGGCCTGCCAAACTCTCCGATTTTCCCTTCAGTCCACTTTCAGCAGGGAGAAGATCACAGGGTGTGCCGCCCCCTTCTCACCTACTCAAGTCAGAACAAAATGCTGACTTGTGCCGCTCTCGTGGATCGTAGGCTCCCTCAGCGCAAATTCCCCAACACCCCGCCCCGTGACAGCCTTAATCCTAAATACAAACATTTATTCAGTGTATTAGTCAGCTCAGGCTGCCTTAACAAAATGCCGCAGACCGGGCAGCCTAAACAATGGAAATTTCTCTCTCACAGTTCTGGAGATGCTGGCAATTCAGCTCCTGGCGAGGGCCCTTTTCCCAGCTTGCAGACAGCCACTGTGTCCTGTGTCCTCACACAGCAGAGAGGGAGCGACAGCGAGCGAGCTCTCTGATGTCTCTTCTTATAAGGACACTGATCCTATGAGATCAGAGCTCCAACCTTCTGACCTGATATAACCTTAATTACCTCCTTACAGGTTCTATCTCCAAATACAGTCACATTGGGACCCTTCCAATTAGCAGACATGTGTCAGTACCACACATTATCTCATTTAATCCTTACAACAACCTCAGCGTAAGAAGGAAACTAAAGCTTCAGAAGTTAAGAATATACCCATACAACGGCATATTATTCAGCGACAACATGGATGAACCTTGAAAACATTATGCTGAGTAAAAGAGGCCAGTCACAGAAGGCCACAAGCTGTGTAAATCCATTTATACACAATGTCCGGAACAGGCAAATCCATAGAGAGAGAAAGCAGGCGAGTGGTCACCAGGGGTGGGGGAGAGGACAACAGCGAGTGACTGCCATGGGTATGGGATCTCTTTCTGGGACAAAGAAAATGTTCTGGAATTAGATGGTGGGGACAAGTGTACAATTCTGTGAATACCATAAAAACTAGTGACGAGGACGCCTTTAAGGAGTGAACTTATGATGTGTGAATTATATCTCAAGCTGTTAGCAAATAAGAAAGTTAAGCAACTTGCCCAAGGTCACACAGCTAGTAAATGGCAGGCCCCAGATTCACCCCCGGATCTGTCTGACTCCAGAACCTGTGCCCTCAGCCACGATGCAGCTCTCATCCCAGTTATTCCCAATAAACATTTGCTAAAGACACCAGCAGACTGAACGACGGGCAACGATGGTGGGCTTTGGCCTAATTCCAGTCACATGTATGGGGAAGACAATCCTCAGAGGCCCCCAGCCTTCCAAGGATTGATACACAAGCAGAACTGCTGATCTAGCAATCCTTTTTAAACCGTCTCTATCTTGGAACAATAGTTATTCTAGAAGAAAAACAAAACAAATTTAAACAGGGGAGTATCCTGAAAGGAACACGACTGAAGGTCCTCTGAGGCCACAACGAGGACCTTTTGGGCGAAATAAAACATAAATCCCATCATGTGATGTCCGTGCTTACTGCCTCCAACAGCTTCCCACCTACAGCCCTCCACCGCACTCCAGTCACACCAGCTTGTCCTTCTTGAACATTCCACATTCTCCTCAGCACTTGCTGTCTTACTGTCCCAGCCATGCGGAACCCTCAGCCTTCCAACTTCGCGTGGTGGCTCATCTTTGACAATCAGGTCTCAGCTCAACGTCCCTCCTCAGACAGACCTTCTGGCTTCTGTGACCATCTAAATCACACTGGCCACCTCGACCTGCAGTCCCTCTCCATCACATAGCTAAGCTATGAGTTTTCAATGCACTTGTCGTTTTTTTTTTTTTTTTTTTTTGGTGAGGAAGATTTGCCCTGAGTCAACATCTGTTGCCGATCTTCATCTTCTTCACATCTTTTTTTTTTTTGCCTTGAGGAAGACTGTCACTGAGCTAACATCTGTGCCAGTCTTCTTCTAATTTGTATGTGAAATGCCACCACAGCATGGCTTGACCAGCAGTGTGTGCCTCCACACCTGGGATCCAAACCCACAAATCCCAGGCTGCCAAAGCAGAGCACGTGAACTTAACCACTATGCCACCACGCCAGCCCTGCCCTCGCCTTTATTTAGTGGCTGACTGTCTGCCTCTTCCCCTGGAACGAGGGTCCATGTCTATCTCACTCCCAGGTGCATCAGCGCCTACAGCACCCCAGGCATGGGGCAGATGCTCGCTCATCACCTGCTGAAGGGATGAAGGAAACGCACCTCTGCCATGAGACGCCTCGCCAGCAGGGCGTCACCTGTTCAGTCTCTGAAAGCACAGACAAAAAGCTGTCCTCTCAGGAGCTCACATCAGGTGATCTTCACGAGCTGGCATTCCCGGCCTCACGGGGTCACCAACCATTTCGATTCTGGGGCCACCGCTTGGATTAGCTTATTTTAACGTCTTTATGCTCATTCCTTCACTGAGCCCACGTACTTACATACACCTTTTGCCTTTTCCTGCCTCCAATGATTTAAAATTGTTACAAACGGTGTGGCAATAACCACCCTGCAGTGGAAATGAGATCCCCCTTTGCTCAGAAGATGTTTTGGTCCCTCCACTACCGATTTAAAAATTCTCTTGACTCTAAATTTACGCCAACATGGATCAGACTTTTTTAATGAATCCAGCCATTAAAATTCATTTGCACCAGAGACCCATCCCAGCCAACACGTCGTACTCTGACACAATTCCCTTGTCTCCAGGTCACACCAGTATCGCGCACTCACCTTGGGCTCAGAAGGCTCGGGACTCTGCGTGGGGGAGATACCTCACGATTGCAGGGTGCACGACCTCCGTCCCACTGCATGTACTTTCCCTTCAGAGACCTCCATTTTCTCCCAGTCCTGAAGCCTCCTCTTGACCTCATCTCCTTTCTTAGCCAGACTGGATCCTGACACTTAACCGCCCAACTTATTCACCAGTACTCAAGGAGCTCTGCATGCACTGTTCTCACTCTGTGCTTCCACCAGAAAAACTGAACCCTGGTCACATGACAATCTGCAGTCTCCCCTCACACTCTGCAGTGCTGGGGCTCCAGGTTAAAAACAAAGACCATCAGGAAGAAGGACACAAGGACTACCACGTAACACACGATTTCTCCTCGATTCTTTAACATGACCTTGGTGAGCTTCCTAATCCATTCCTCGCAGCAATGAGCCTAAACTTTTGTCATTTTCCTCCAGCTCCAACCCACCCTCCCTGTCCACCCCAATCCCTACGACAGATAACGCTGTCTCCAAGAAGAAGGAATCTTCAGAGACGCATGTCCTCAACTCCATCCCTTCGCCTGCCAACCAATCCCTACCTGACACCCCCGACACCATCACACGAGTTGGAATGAACCGTCTCTCCTGGGTCAAGACTAAATTCTGCCATGTGCGCTTGCTCTCCCTCCCTTCCTTCCTCGCCCAGACCTTGCTCCTTAAACTATCTCCTTCTCTTCTGTATCTTCACCCTCTCACTCTTACCAGACCGTCTCTCAGCCTATCGACTTGCTCTGTTATCCCTACAGCCTCCCTTGACGCCCGTCTTCTTCTAGATACCACCTGAGCTCCCTTTCCTTCTCACACGTGCCCAGTGGGTACTTGGTGTCTCCACGGCGTCTCCTTTCATTCGCTCCCAGCCATGGTAACCAGGATTCTGCCCGCAGCACTTCCCTGAAACTGCTGCCTTCAGACCACCAGTGATTAGCTGATTGGCAAATCCAAAGGGCGATGTTGCTCCTTATCTCACTAGATCATTCTACTGCAGAGGCTACATATCACGTCTTTCTGTTTTGAAACTCTCTATGGAATCATTCTCCTGATTCTCCTCCCACTTCTCTGATCACTCATTCTGTCCCTTCACGGGCTCCTCTTCCTCCTCAACTCTCAACTATCTTCCCAGCTTATGTTGTCCTTACTCTACCCACGCTCCCTGGGCAATCTCATTCACAACCATGTTTGTCATTAATGTTTATATGGAAAAGACTCTCAACTCTACTACCTCCCGCCGCACCTCTTCCTGGAGCTTCAGATGGTTACATCCACCGAGCTCCTAGACACGGCCTCATGTATGTCCCAAAGCCCCTCATGTCAGTTACGTCTACTCTGATTTCACATTCTCTTCTCTTCTCCATTTAACCTGTTTGTTCCCTGTGCTGCCCATTTCTGCTGGATACCACCTCCCACCAGCTATCCAATCAAGGCAGCTGTTAACTTTAACTCTTCTTTCTGCCTTGTCAGCCACATCAAGGAAATCCTAATGATTTTTGTCACCTGAACAGTCTTGAAAGCATTCCTTCTCCTGCCTCTTAGCACTTCCTGAGAACGGAACCTCTTTTGTTCCCCTTACATCATTTTTCACAGTCTGGGGGATAATGGCCATGCACTTGAGCATGACACACAAGATCTTCCCCGGGTTGAGCTGTCCCTGGGCCCACCTCTCCTGACTCATCTCTCTCTGCACCAACCTTGTAATTTACCATGAAGTTCAACAAGAGACTCACGCTCTCTTCACACGCCGCACTGCGACACAGCCCAGCCTCCTCAGCAGACACTATCTCCTCTGTCTAGAAAGCAGTTCTCCTTTTCTCTCTCTCCCCCACCCATCCCAACACTTCCTTTCCTTACTAACACTTGTCCTGCAAGATTTAGCTCAAGCATCAGCTTTTCCAAGACGCCTTTTCACACTCCTCCAGCTGGAAGAGCTGCCGCCCTTTGGTGCTACCATAGCATTCCATGCTGATCTCTAGCACAGCAAATTTCACACTCTTCTAAAATTATACATCCATCTATCAACCTCTCCCAACTAGACGATAAGCTCCTCAAGGCAAGGGCTGCTCAGAGTAGGTGCTCAACTTGACTCCTCTGCATGTTAAATGGTAGGATGAATAATCTTCTGATGGGTTCCCAGACCTCTAAGTACCCTGGACACCCCACATGACCCTTTCTCAGTCATATGATTGGAAGGCCCTGCTGTGGCTGTGATGTCTAACCACTCAAAGCACATAGCAATACTGGTTGCTGTCACTACATGACAGCCTGGAATGACAGTCTCCATGGCAGTAAGAGTTAAAGGAATACAGGACCTAAACAAACTAAAATTTGCCATACTTGCTATTCCACAGAGTCTAAGATTCGGCAGATGAATCTCTCAGGCAGGCACAATGCTAACACAGCATGGTGAAAAGAAGCTCAGGTGACGCCCAGCAGACTCAGAGAGAAAGCCCTGCAACACCTTCAACACAGGACCCTCCGGCTTCTGCTGACTCATTCTGACTCAGAGCTGCAACAACACCTGAGGAAGGTGCACCCAGGCTGACTCTGCATTTTTTTCTGCAGAGCTCAGAGAATTTGGCACACAAGAAATTTAAGAGCTGTTCATTACAGTCCCTTGCAATTTCTCAGATATTGACTGAGGTCACCTACAGCATAGCGTCTGACAGCATTATGTGGTATTTTTCTGGCAAAGATGCAGTCCTGGTCAAAATATTGATGAGAGTTTAAAATACTGACTGGAGATTCCTAAACTAAAGAAAACCATACAGGAAATCTCTTTCACCAAAGAAAGGCTCACCGTTAGTCCAATTAGAGGCTGACGAGCCGGGCTGAAGTCAACAGCTCTTGTTGGTGCCTTGTACAAGGACATCTGTACAACTGGGTCCAACTTGGGGTACAGCATTTAAATATCAACATACACACATGCTCGGAGGAAAATCAGGTAAATTCTCATCCAGACGAAAATTTCTAAGAAACTGTATTAGAGTAAATTACAAAGCAAAGAACCTTCTCAAAATAGGTATTTGCAAGTCATCATTTTCTTTGTTCTTTATACAGAAGTCATGTGAATTGCATAATGAAAGATAAAATGGAAGAAATTTCTAGACTGAAGTCTAATTATACTTGAGTCAGTAATTTATCATGCTTCCTATATCTAGTAATGATTAGAGTTAACATTTAATTAACTAGCAGCACTTCAAATATTTATCCCATTTAAAATCATAATATCTAAGTACTGTATCTGAGATATTTAACAAGTTAAATGTTAAATGCCATTTCTTTTTAGCAAAAGAAAAAGACAGAATTAACTTCAGACTTTTACATTTTTCTTTAAGTGTTAAATGACATATAATCAGCTGGAAGATATCAGTTGCTCCAACAACAGACATTATTTTGACCAAACCATTATCATGAAGTGAAGTTATGTTGCACTTGCTTCTTAACAGGATTGTGACTAAATACTTACTTATTTAGTGTGAGGTCGAGAATGAATTTGGAGCCAAACGCTTCAATCTGGAAGCTCGCCTGGGCCAGATGGACAGCCTATGGATTCAAAAAGACAGAAAGAAACTTAACTTAGTTTCCTGTCTTCAAAGCTGATTATATTGATATCAAGAATAATATTTAATAAGAAGAACTTTCTTATGGACTGATTCATTTCTTTATGGATCCTTATGTAACAATTCACCCCCTTAAAAGGAGCGTAGGTGCACTGTCATGGCTTGACTTGGAAGACCTAAATTATCTGTGCAGAAAGGAACTATCAAAAGACAACTAGTCCTTGAAAATGAACACATCGCGATAACAGTCAAGAGCATATTCAGCTGGACTTTCAAAGTGACCATGATGAATTATGTAAAAGTCTGACTAATTAAAGCTTGATTTCAGCCTATTTTGTGCACAAAGTTAACTAATTATTTCTGCACACCTAAGTGAAAAATCATGTCAGCGCTCTGCTGTTCATCAGGAATTGGAACTTTCTCTAAATGACGTATCAGCAGAATGTGACCAGAAAATGGAACAGTGCAACCTTTTCACTTCAGAAAGCCCTTGGAGCCAGGCTCTTTGTGAATACTGAGAGTTTATGTCCGCCTTTAAACGTGACCCGTTTACAGATGCTGTCATTATTATGCCTAATTCTAAATACAATCTCATCTAAACATGAGTCATATGTTCCAGGTATTAAGATTAGTATAGCTCACGGAAACATCTTGAATAATGTAAATTAACAAATCGACGAAGTTTTGTCAAGGTATTATCCAAGATAAAACTCATCTGTCATCCTATCAGGAAAAAAAAAGCACAAGGATAAAGGCAGCACCCACACCGCTCCCCGTCGCTCACAAACAGCCTTCCTCCAGCTTCACTCCCAAGGCGCAGTGGGGGTCACAGGTCATCTGTGAAGTGCTCCATGCAAGGCAATGGGACACTGTCAGGACTTCCCGCTCACCCACCCCCCATGCACCCCAAGCTCCTCTTCGCCCTCCTCCTCCATTTCCTGTTTATTGAAACCCTACCCATCCTTCAAGGGCAGCACTTTGCACCCATGCCGGAAAGAACTCTTGCTCCTCAGGGCTCAGGAGCACTTTACTGTCCCTCTCTCACTTCCCATCCCACCCTGGACAGGCAGCCCCACAACTCACACCACAAGGGTCCTGTTAACAGTTGTACTCTAACAACCCTGGCCCAAAATATATGAACTTTCCACTAATTAACCAAATATGTATTTGCAAGACACTTTTGCCATGCCAAACCCATAAGATACTATAAATAAACCATAGCTTCTACTTCTTGTCAAGCATAACTGCTGATCAGATAGTCACTCTGTAATAATCAATCAATAAAAAGGAAAGTAACACATATTAAATTTTAAATACAAAGCAATGAGTGAGAAGGCGCCTGAACGCCTAACACCATGGGACGCCACACCAACCCCACCACCCAGGTGGAGGAGAGTCACCTTACTGGATCTGGGCTCCCTGCATGCAGACAACCACGAAAGGGAGAGAAACCTGCGTCTTGTCAAGTGTGGCCTCTGTCATCTGCGACAGAACCTGTATCTATCCAGTACAAACGTCATATAGTCTTTAATCTAAATTCATTCCGTGTCTTGAAGCGTAAATGTTTGCATGAAGATTTTTATATTGATGAATAATTTTTGAAGGGGCAATTTTTCATCTCTGGGTCCCAAAAGATGGGAAAAAAAAAAACAAACTTACTTCCTGAAAATAAGATGGGTCCTTAGGCATATTTTCTCTTAAGAGCATTAAATAGTAGAGAAAAGTTCACTAATGGCACCTTGGCCTCAAAAAGCTGATAAATGTACCTTCTTGAGTATCGTTATAAACACTAAGAACCTGACAGTGACACAGTAAAAGGCTCATATTACAGCAAATAAGCAATGAGGCAAGTACAAACCTCAACAAAACTCTGTTGCAAAATAAAGTTGCCTGGTAATAACTGCTTACCCATGTTATAGAATTGTCGGGAGCTACACAATTTGGTCATTGTTAAATAAGTTTATACTGAGTCAATGTGACAAACGTCAGTTTAACAGAATTTAATTAGAAAGCTAGCAAATAATACTGATGTTGGGATTTTCCTTTGTTTTTTTATTCACTCAATCCACACACACACTGTGTATAAAGGTGGCTGGGACACAGTCCCTGCCGTCAAGGAAGCAGCAGGCTCCTTGATAGAGCTGCCAGCCTCACGTGTCTAAGGGGCCACAGGGACCAAGGGACACCGACAAGGTGCGGTTTGAACAAAATTTCAAAAGACAAATAAGAATCCCCCTGCCAGGAGAAGAAAAGACATTCAGGGAAGGGGGAAAACATTTACAAAAACAGAGTGAAAAATGAATACATGGGTCTGGCCCCACGGCCGAGTGGTTAAGTTCTCGCGCTTTGCTTCAGTGGCCCAGGGTTCTCGGGTTCTCAGTTCACGAGGAGCCGGCCTTGATGGCACCACTCATCAGGCCACGCTGAGGAGGTGTCCCACACAGCAGAACTAGAAGGACCTACAGCTGGAATATACAACTGAGTACTGGGGAGAAGAAGAAGACGAAAAAAATAACGAATATTAAAAAAGTTTTTAATTTTTTTTAAATGAATACGGTCTGTAGGAAAATGGCTTTTGGAGGAAATGTCAAACAATGAAACTGAAAAGGTGGGCTGGAGCCCCAGGGGCTTGTGTGATGGGCTCGCTGACGGTCTGATCAGCAGATACACACAAGCCTTCCTCCAAATGTCCACCACCCCACTCACTCAGCACAGGGTCGGCCATTACCCTCACTCCCGTCACCGTCCAGAACAGCAACATCACGACTCAAACATAGTGACAGATTACGCTCCACGAGTGAAACAATGACAGCACCATCGACAACATTCTTGATTCCCCAGAGGAAAAAAATCTTATTTTATTACCTTTATCAGTAAGAATGCTTAAACATTTTAATGCTAAGAGGCAGCACATTTTCCTCTAAAACGATTGTAAGATTTCCTCAAGCATTCATCTTCCTTGCACAAACATCAAATGGAATTAGTATATTCATCTAATATATGTGTATCCATTTTAAGTAATGCTGTACTTTATTTTTCTTGCACTCTGTTTCTTTTGCCATTACTATACATTCTGTGTTTGTATACAGAGTACAGATTCTTCCTTATACCAAGATAAATACTTGACGAATGCTTCTTTTCCCTATCACTCTGTTATTCCTGCTCTGTGTTAGACAAGATTAAAATAGCTTTTAACTTCTGGAATCTCTCTGTTATTCCATATCAACTGATAATTTTTTTCTTTAACAAAATATTATACAGTCTTTTTTTTTTCTTAAGGATTGGCTAACAACTGTTGCCAATCTTCCTTTTTTTTTTTTCCCAAAGATTGGCACCTGGGCTAACAACTGTTGCCAACCTGGTTTTTTTTTTCTGCTTTTATCTCCCCAACGCCCGCCCTGTAGACAGTTGTATATCTTAGTCGCACATCCTTCTAGTTGTGGGATGTGGGAAGCCACCTCAACGTGGCCTGACGAGCAGTGCCATGTCCACGCCCAGGATCCGAACCCTGGGCCGCCGCAGCGGAGCGCGCGGACTTAACCACTCAGCCACGGAGCCGGCCCCCAGTCTTTTTAATTATCAATCTTAAATACGTTTTCAAATCAGGTGAAATGAGTCCTCATCCTTATTGTTTTACAAGTTACATTTCTGGATATTATTTGTTTTTCTTCTTATTAACCCACTTCTTCCAAATGATAGAAACATTAGAAGAATGGCTGAGCTGAGCAGAAAGTTCCATAACATACAGCCACACCACTTACGGTTTATTAAATATCTTAGAGCTGACTAAACTCTACGTGCAATTCTCACTGGTCTACCTCCAGTATTGCTCTTCTTTTACAAAGAAGGAACTACACCACGAGGTTTAGAAATGTGTTCAGTGACAGAATTCTTCCGAGAGGAGTTCATGAACCACCATCCGGTCTTAACGGTTATTTTCTCCTTCGGGATATCTGTTGAATAGACCTGGTGATTAACATTTGTTTTCACAAGGACAGTCACCTGGACAGCTCTGTGGAAGAAGGCAGGGTTTTACAGAGAGCCTCACTCCATGGCAAGAGTAGGCACAGCCCTGGGCTCAGAATTACTGCACCCAAGGACTCGGAACAGCTGTTGCCTGAGCACTTTGATGGTTTTCTTTTGACTCAGAATCTGGCACAGGGAAATTATAGGAGCTCTGTAAACAAAAACAACCAAACTCAATTATATACACAAACCTCCTTCACTGAAGAACAGTTTACACATCTCACAATGTGCTTTTGTTCTCCTGTTTTTCCTCTTGGTAGATGGCACCTCACGGGATCGATTTGATAACTTCCGAAGACTGGGAGTTCCTCAGCTGCGACTAGCTTTGCGTCTTGTCATCGAGCAATGTTATGACATTAAGCAGTCATCTATGCTCAGCCTGTGTCAGGTTCCTTCCACAAGCTGAAGAGACACAGCTACATTTTCTTGGGAATTATATTCTAGAATAATTAACATTAATATGGACATGAAAACAAGAGAAAAAGATGACTATCTACTTACAGAAATAAAAAGCAGGCATTTCCAGGGTAGATACGTTTTCATGCAAAAATGCTTCACACATCACGAGTGTTCAATCAAAATTCTTTACCACTTGGCAAGGATTTGTGAGTTCTAGAGAGTATGCACATAACTGGAACTGAATATGGGAAATGGAAAGTTTACACTTTCCCAGGATTCAGAAAATATTATGAGACTGCCTTTCATCATCAGTGGAAAGTGAGCACCATGAATTGAGGTGTCTAAACTGCCAATCACCACCCGCTCTGAGTGCGTGTTTTACATGAGTGTGCTCTGTGACGCACACGGTGGGGAAAGAGAAGAAAAGCTGGGAAGTTTGTCTGCTCTTGAGATACGCTCAGTTTATTTAGGGAGACGCTCGTACAGGTAAAGAAGGAAACATCCAGAGTGGCATATCCGTAAGACAAGCAAATGCTCCACCAGCGGCATGCAGAGGCCCTGGAGGGTGACGAGCAGGCCTGAGCAGGCACGAGTGGGGTGACACGCTCTGCTTCCTAAAGAGGCTGTGGGCTTCTAGGAAAGGAGACGCTAGAGAGAGGAAAACGTCTGAATAGAGTTAGAAGCCGGGACTAACAAAACTGTCTTCTCTCCTGGAAGGAATCATGAAAACAGTAAAACAACTAAATAGTTGATTACTAGAGAAACTAAGTAATTTTTTTCGCGTTTTTATTTCCCTCATTGCTAAAATACTGCTTATTCTATGTTCATTAAAATATCAAATATACATGTGCACGTGTGTGTGCGTGTATCAACCATAACCTTTTCAGGAAGCACATCCTCTTCCTTTATCTTTATGCTGATGGATTGTCCCCTACTCTTGATGATTTTTCACAGAGCCTTCAAGAGCTTCTACTTCTCTTTCTTCAACAACAGTGGAAAAAGTTCACGGAATCTCAAACACTACCTTCTTTTGAGATTCAGGACATTTTATAGTGTTTCAGAAAAGACAGATTTGGAAACTGACCAAGAAGGAGGAAGAGAACCAGCTAACCGGACACTAGAAGGAGCCGCCTCGCCGCGCTGTCGAAGGCCAGCCTGGCCTCCCCTTAGTGGCATGGTGTGTCTTCCTCTTCAATAAAAACAGGAAACACAGATCCAGTGACCCGAATAATTAAATTCCAATGAGAAATAAACTGTCAAGTTGAAACGGAAGTAAGTTAGAGGAAAATACGTCACTTCCTCTAGATCATACAGGCTTTTCTGTACAGGACTGATCTGGGTTTACCCACAGCTACAGAAACACGAAAGTCCAGTTTCCGGATCTTTTTCCGTCTACTGCAAAAACTCAAATATGTGAATATGTCTTAGGTGTTTTAAATCCAAAAAAAAACATCAACAGACCATTTTTAATTACAATCTGGTTCTAATCCCTTCTTCAAAGTTTGCACATTGGTGACCACCCATGGGATCAAGACTCAGATATAATAAAAATAATAATGCCCTCTATTTCCCGTGTTTTAATTATCTCAGTTATCCAGGATAATACAGCACCCCAGGAAGTTAGTAGGGCAGACATTTTTATTACCCTTTCCTAGAAGAAAAAATACTCTTAAAAGGCACAGAGAAGTTAAATGATGTTTTTCTCCAAGGTCACACATCGAAAGATAGAAGATGAGGTGATTGTTTCAGTTCCGTGAAAAAAGTGCCAAGCTCATGCCAGAAGTCCTGAACCCTCCAAACCTCAAGGTTTCCTGGTCATCAGGATATAGATAATAATAGCTTACCAAGAGGATGTGTGTGAGGAGGAAATTATACAATAATGGAACAGAAAGTTCCCAGGAAAGGTTGGCCACCTAGAAAGAGCTCAATAATTGAGGAAGGAGGGGGGTAAAGCAGAAGAGGGGAAAAAAAAAAAAAAAGAAAATTCTAATGATGTTTTGGAAAGGTTATCAGTCAGCTCCACCTTAAAAGTTTTCTCCAATATAGCTGGCCACCTTCTTGAAAATCCAGTGCACATTCACACTATGCAGAATTTGCAATTTTTGTATTTTTTATTGCTAATTACCATTAGCTTTGACCTTGTTTAAGTTGTCGTGTCTTTAAAATAATATGAATCATTTTCCTGAGAAGTAGAACAGCTGCAAATGTTATGAAGGCAATTTTGCAAATTAAGGTAATTTGCTGAACATTCTTTCCAAGACACATTTAAATAGGTAGTTCATGGGAAAGAATATCATCATGTTTCCTTCTGGCATGTTCCAAGTCGCAGGATTATTGGTTCATCCATTAACAAATTTGCATTGAATCTCTACCTTGAGTGAGACATTGTGGCAGATGTAAAGATATAAGAGAATTGGTATTTATAGCAAAAAGTTGATAATCTAGTTAGAGAAATGAGATGAGAAACCAAAAAGAGTAAGGAATACACTACCTCAATTAAATAATAACAATAAATACTATTTGTAAATATGCCACATTCAATTTAAGCATGATTAATTACTCAATTTACTATTAACAAGTGTACAGTATGGGTAACAACTAGGGAGAAGAAGAAGAAGAAAAAAGATTGACAACAGATGTTAGGTCAGGTGCCAATCTTTTAAAAAAAAATTTTTAAACAGGATAAAATTTCAAAACATTTCTAAGTGTTTGCTACCAAATAGAAAGTTAAGAAACGTGCTTTTAAAGTAAAACATAGGATGTCTTCTGTTCTGGGCCACTAAACTACTATTTGGATTGTGATGAGAACTGAAACACGGTGGTATATTATAAAATAAATCATTTCAAGAGATCATTAAGTCGTGTGAATACATACAAGTCCAAAAAATACTAATGTATTTTGGTGTGTGTGTGTGTGTGTGTTTTAAGGTATGCCTTTTGGTGAGGAAGATTGGCCCTGAGCTAACTTCTGTTGCAAATCTTTCTCTTTTTTTCTCCCTAAACCCCCCAGTACAGAGTTGTCCATCCTAGTTGTGAGTACGTCTAGTTCCTCTGTGTGGGATGCTGCCACAGCATGGCTTGATGAGCGGTGTGTAAGTCCACACCCAGGATCCAAACCGATGAACCCTGAGCCGCCGAAGCAGAGGACATGAACTTAACCTCTATGCCGCCAACCGGGCCCAGTATTTTGTTAATTAATCTATGTTTTAGTCTTAGAGTAGGAAGCTGAAGTCCTAGCCTTGACGGATATTACAGAAACAAGAGCAAAACAGTCTTGTCACAGGCCACAGACAGATCGGCACCTCACAGGTCACCGTCTGACCTTGTTCTCTGTGCCAACCTCACCAAGAAAGATAGAACTTCGACTCTGAAAGAAATTCAGCCAACATCCAGTCCAATCTGATGACACAGAAAAAAGAATAGCGTGTTGAATTTCAACTTCTGACCTAATCTTTTATAAGAGCTCTTTTCTAAATAAACCAATTTTAATGAGAATCCAGTTTCATCTGCCTCTCTTTTCCTACCTACTCTCAGAGTTTGATACAGACAAAAGACAGACACTGAAGAGAAAGAGGAAAAGTGGGCATTGATAATCCAAACAGGTATTCCAGTGAGGTAGCTGTCATGAGGTAGCTGCACTAAAAATTTATTTTTTAATTTCCTTGTGACCAGCCAAAGAAGAGACACTACATCTAATATCATTGGGGAGGGGCGGGGTTTTTTAGCCCTAAAGGATGGATGGCACTAAGATCTTCCTTAGTGATCATTTAGCAAGCTAGGAGAACTCTAACAAGACACTTTCCCTGAAAAAGCATCTTCGGACATTTATAGGAAACGTCTTCTATACATTTACCCCTGGTGATTAATGTTTGCTGGATATCAAACTGACAATGCCAACTCAAGAGGGAGATAAAATCATTAAGTTTTCAGAGCTCTTGTTATTTGAAAATGGGTAGAACATTACAAGCATCACTACTGCTGTGTTATTTAGCTTTCATATATTTTCTGAAAGGCAAGTAAAAATACAACTACAACAACAGTTACCATGGGAGCGGTTTCTTTCTCCTGCCTTCCTGAAGAGTCACATTTAATCTGATGCATAATCTAGTAGCTGGGGTGTGATTCACCTTGTTCTGTTTCCTCGTCAATTCCTACAGCACCAAACTGCGCAACTCCAACCAGCACTTCTCTCTCTCCTAACACTTTTGTCAGAAAGTAAGAATATTTCATCTCTCTAGCCAGAATTACTGAACACTCACTAAATAATTTAAATAAAAGAATGGAAATAAGGTATAAGTTTTGGAAAGCAAAAGACACCATGCTCCATGCTTAATGTCCATGGCTCATTACACAACAGTTTTTTAAATTTGCTTGTAAAATGTCAACACTATCCTGAAAGAAAAAAAGTCTCCATAAGGTAGCACTCCAGGAGGAGCCCTGCATTCCTGGTCTGCCCACTCTGGTCCTTGGAATGCTGGCTACGACAGCCCAGTGGGCTCAAGTCAACTCAAGTATCTATCTAGAGCAAAAGACGGTTCTTCAACTTGGATCTTTCTGATGACCACATAAGGGTTAGTTAAGAATGAATGAATCCGAAACGAGAAGCATGGTACAGTAATTACACAGTTCACTTGAGCACTGTCATACCCGGCAAACCATAAATGATATAGAGTAAATTCAAATATTAATTTCCAGTGCTCCCTCACTAAGAAACTACTGAAAATGTATAGCTGAGGGAGCCTAAGCAGACCTGTCCAGGCCAGACCTCTCTTCTGAGACATCTTGATTCTACTGATCCTCATTGGTGGGTCTCACACTGGTCTTACCCAGAGCTGATATGTGTTGGGATCTCTATACCAAGGCTGTTATTTCCATTTGAAGAAATTTTTCAGGCTCTGCTTGTGAGTTAATTGTACATACACAGCTGTCTGACGATGGTATTCCCAAGAGGTCTGTGGTTTCCTTAATTACCTTATGCAAGACGCATGTCACAAGTTGTGTGTTTCTGGGGTGGAGCCTCCTTTCGTCTACAGGGACCCAGCTCTGCCTACAGCTACGGATTAGAGATCTGTGTTTTCTGGTCCTCAACTGTGTCTGGCTCTGTCCTTTGCTCTGAATTATGACCTTAGCTATGACCATGGATGGTGTGCATTCTGCCCATTTGTATGCAAAGTAACTTTCAAACTGAAGGCCAACCCAAAACTGGATTTCCCCACTTTACAAACATGTAGGTGCCACTACACTTCCTAAGTAACACTATTAAGGCCTGTTACTGGACACAGAGGCTCACGATTGTCATGTATCACAATTTTACTCAAAATGAATATCACGTACACTACACATACTTTACTCAAGGCTAGAGAGGGAAAAGCTAATATTGATGTGACCTCATTTTCTCTAAAATTCAACTTCCACAGCATTCTGCAAAATGCCAACCACTCAACCTGCAGTCACACAATTTTCATAACTAACATTTAGAATACTGACTGTTAGGTAGAATATCCTGCCTATTTTAGTAAGTAAACAGTAGGTCTCACCATATCTACAGGATGTTTTAGGTTCATTAACACTCCATTTTTATTTCCAAATGAGAAAACAGAATTACATGGAAGCTTGAAGACATGTGAAATAAAAATAGTACTTTGGAATGTATCTATTTCCTCAGATTATATGCTACTTCACTGGCTCCTACATCATATTTGAAATTATTTACTCATTCAACAAAAAATTGTGGCTTCCATGTTTCAAGCAGAAGCCCTGGTTTTCCGGAGTTTGCAAATTTAGTGTGTGTTGGGGAGCAGGGGTAAGTAGTATAATCAATAAACAAATGTTAAGCACGTTAGATGGTGATAAACGCTATCAGTAAGAGGATAAAGCAGTAACAGGCAAAGGGAGTTTGGAAGTATACAGCACAGAGAGGTGACGACGCTGAAAAGGGTGGACAGAGAAGGACTCTGAAAAGGTGACTAAGCAAAGATTTCAAGGTGAAGCAACAAGCCACATGGATACTAGGGAAACAGAATTCCAGGCAGAGACAACAGCTACCTGTGAAAGCTCTGAGGCAGGAGCATACCTGGGGTGTTTAGAATAGCAAGAAGGCCAGGTTGGGTCAAGTGGAAAGATTCCAGGGGAGTGTCGTGGGCAATGAAGTCAGAGAAGCAATGAGGGGTCAGTTGTGTGGGACCCGGTATGCAGGCCACTGTAAGAACACCGCCTTTTACTCTTAATGAAATAGGAAGTTGCTGAGGATTGACAGGATTCATCTTCCAAAGTTCACCCAGGCTATTGTGTTGACAGTAGACTAAGGGTGGGGGCAAGGGAAAAAGCAGAGGGTCCACTCAAGACGCTGTTGCAATGATCCAGGTAGAGGTTGGTGGTGGGTTGGACTCGGGTGGTAACGTGGGGTTCATGAGAAGCCGTCAGATGCTGGGCAGACAGCAAAAGCAGAGTCAACAGGAGCGGCTTACAGATTAGATGTGATTATGAAAGATACAGAGGAGACAAGGAAAACTTCAGAATTTTTGGCCTAAATAACGAAAGGAGTAAGCAATGTCTTGGGATGGGGAACACTGCAGGAGGAGAAGGTGGTAGCGGGAATTCAGGACTCCTGTTTGGGACCTATTAGGTTTGCTATGCACATTATATATCCAAATGGAGACGTGGAGCAAGCAGTTAGACATAAGGCATATACATACATCTTTTAATCAAGGTTTACTGAGTGAATAAATGAATTAAGAAGTAATGAATAAGTGAATGATTAAGCATATGAATGAAAGAGTGAATAAAATGAATGAAAAATTGAGGATACAAAAAAATTCCAGCAAAAGAACTAATGAAGAGAGTACAATTCAGCAGATAACTTACCGTCTGAAATAGCTAGGGCTTAGACGAGAAAATGAAGACAACTGGGGGGAAAACTGTAGAAGTCAGTGCACAGCAACCCACTCACTGGGTTTTAAAATAACATTTTCAATTAAAACAGTGTCACTTTGGAACCCAAGAGGTATGTTATGTACTACAAACTCCCCAAAGGAACTCAAGTCCAAGCGCATAATTTCCATATGTCTTGTATATATGTGTCAAAATTACAAAAGAAGCATCAGCAAATGAGGATGTGAGTTCTCTAACAAACCACGTGGGTTAGTGCGTGGACGGATATGTGTTCAGGATTCCTAAGAAACTGGACAATGCTTACGGCTGATTTCCTGAAAGTCCTTTTCCATATCCTGGAAGTCATAGTATCTCAACTGCTTTTCACATTTCAAACTTGTCACTGCTTTTAGGCATACATTGTCGTATGCCTCATTTTAGGAATCTTTAAAAGTATAACTTACTAATTCTAATTTACTAGCTTTATCTGCCATCTTAGGGGCCTGATCTTTAGTCACAGGAATTAAGGTATATCCCACATCCTACTAAATGATTTACGTTTCTCAAAGTCTCTAAACAATTTAATAATTAAAGTTCATATTGCAAAATCTAGGAACGAAAAGAGAGCGCTGCGCAAATCCGCTCCTTCCCACATCTGTTCCTCCGGCTGCTGCTTCAGTTAGTAAATGAGAGGCAGAAGACTTTTCTTAAGGATTTCTTAAAAAATCACAATGCTTCTATTTCAACAGTGCCAAAGAATAAAAAAGAAATAAGGCAATTTTTACAATTTTATTTTATTTCAATTATAGTAATTTCAGGTGACTTTTCTTTATCCAAAACAAGCAAATACCTACATCAGGGCAGGGTTGCATCAGTCATGACTAAAGAGGGTGTGACGTTAACAATACTTGATAAATAGTCCAAAATAAAAACTTCTCATGAAATTTTTTTTCCAAAAATTTAAGACTATAATAAATTTAACACCTTTTAATCTTAGCCCCCCCAAAAAAGCCATTTAAAGTAAGACTTCAAGCAAACTCTTTTCTTTCTGCCTTCCATTCCAGCTAACACTGAATTAGCCATTTTTTCACGAAATAAAAATGATAGATTCTGCAAGAACGTTGTAGTAGTTATGTCAGGGCAGCAAAAGATGAACTCCACTGGCTCAGCGCACAACCAGATTTATGCAGGAAACAGCGTATATGTTAAGGGACAGAAAGACACTAGCTCCCATTTTCCTAACCTATTGGTTTACAAGTTCTATAAGAGGCTTTCTCAGCCTCCGCACCACTGGCATCTTGGAAGTGACGGGCTGTCCTGCACACTGTGGTATGTTGGGCAGCGTCCCTGCCTCTACCCTCTAGACGCTAGTGGCATCCCATCCCCTGGGGACAACAAAAATATTTCCAGACATTGCCAGATGTGCCCTGGGAAGGGCAAAGCTGCCCCTGGCTGACGACCTTTGGCCTATATGTTAGGGGGTAAATGAATTTATGTACATTCCTCTAGGCGTGTTGCCTTTACACAAAATTTACCCTTGATTTCAAAGTTCATTTTCTGCTATCACCAAACCCTTGGGGGGGAAAAAAAAAAACAGCACGAAGCAACTGATATCAACAGAAAAGGGGAGTTTGGTTCATTCCAAGTTCAATGTTATCCACTCAATAAGAAGTAAATTCTTAAAAACGTATACCCATAGAAATTCCCCCAAACTGAACTATAGGTTTAAGTCTGTTAAATGAGCTCATATGTACTCTTCAAAAAATAATGAAGAAATACTGCAACTACCTACACAGTCCAGAAATTTGATGTTTTAAAAGGATGCTTAATGTTGCTTTTTTTCCCCTCCCAAAGTGGCAACTTCTTATTATCTTTTGAAATGTCATTTGGTGACTCAAAAGAAAACAACTGTAATTTAAACAGCGAGAAATGAGGGGGAATCAGCCTGTATGTGGCCTCTGTTTGGAAGTTACTGAGCTGTCTTTCCATGATTAATGTAATGTGCTTTCTCTGTGGCTATGAAACCCCAGGTCTCTAAACACCATCTATATGCTGGTGGCTCCTGACAAGAGATTTTCACATATAGAGTTAAGGGTTAACTATTCGGGTTCAAAACTGATTCAGCTTGAACTAAAAAGCCTGACTTCTGGCCTATCAAACATACATTGTACATCTGCTTAACCATCAAAGTAAAGAATATACTCTCTTAAGAGGAGAATGCAAACTTCCCCTCCTACCCCCTATTGGTAACACCCTATTGGTAACGCCTGGATTAGCCTCTTTCCTGGCGTCGTGGTCAGGTTGACCTGTAATTTGCAACTGAATACCTCTTTGAAACCAATGAAAATGAATCCTGGGTGTGTTTAACGTATGTTCTTTGTTCTAAAAAGACAGAAGACTGTGCTGACACCCATGCTTCTCTGCCATGCTGTCTAAGGCCTTCCCGGGTTATAATCCTCACTCTGGCTCAAGCAAAACTCACCTTATTTCCCTTCTCCACAGAATGGTTATTTTGCGTCGACACTCCCACATTTCCATCTCTTCTTGACCTGCCCCTGAGACCATGGCCAACTCGCTCACCAACAGATCCGCGTAGATGACCAACAGCCCACCTGAAGGGAACAGGTTCAGCGTCCTCTTAGCCTTCTTCTCAACTCTCCAGTCTTTCCCATGTTGACAGGTACCTGAGGGTTACTATAGATACTAAACTAATTTGTTGCTTTTCCAGTTTAACTTGAGGAGTGACTCAGGGGTCTCAAGGATTCATGAGCTTGTTTTGCAGAAGGAAGACAGTGCCTTTGGGGAGGTTGCGATCACTGAATGGCTGGCCCTCTGCATCCGCCAAAGCCCAGAAGTCAGACTGCCCAGGGGCTTACTGGGAGGGACCCCTTTGTTTCTCCGAAGCTCCTCCTGCCTAGCCCCTTAGCTCTATGAAAGCCCCTGCTTTCCATTCTCAGGGAGGCGGAGTTGAGTGAACCCAGCCTCCCACATACTCATTTTGGCCAATTCGAATAAATCTGTTTGCATCTCCAGGCGCCGATGTCTCAGTGTTTGGCTTGCGGCGCATTGGGCACAGGAACTTGAGATTGAGAGGTTCGGCATCAGCAGCACTAGCCTCCAGGAAAAAGCCCCATAGTCATTCCTGACTCCTGCACTAATTTGCTCTTACTACTGTAACAAACTTCCAAGATTTTGTGACTTAAAACAACACAAACTATCATCTTACATTTCCAGAGGTCAAAAGTCCAAAATCAAAGTCTAGAGTCTAAATTCGAGGTGTTGGCAGGGCTGATTCCTTCTGGGGGCTCCAGAGGAGAATCCATCTTCCTGCCTTCCCAGCCTCTGGAGGCAGCCTGTATTCCTTGGCTGGTGGGTCCTTCCTCACATCACTCCAACCTCTGCTTCCATCATGACATCTTCTCCAACTCATTTAAGGACCCTTGTGATTACATTGGGCCCACTCATATACCAGGATAACCTCCCCTCTCAAGATCCTTAACTGAATCCCATCTACAGAGTCTCTTTGTCCACGCGTGATATTGTGACTTATAAGAAATATATACATGTATTTGGTCATTCCAATGACCAAAATATATTTCTCATATATATTTGGTCTTCGTCCATGGTTCTTGGCTCACAGCTCCCAAAACCCTTGGAATTTCCTGAGCAATAAGAGCATAATATTTGGCCTCTTGTCCTTAGTTCTTGAAATTACTTCAGAGCCACAAAGGTGAAATGGGTGTCTTGTGATTCATAACAAGCCGCTCTCCACCACAGCTGGGTTTATGTTAAGGAGGTGACTTTTGGAAAGCACCTAAGAATGGGGGCTGGTTGACAGGAGAGCCAATCATGAACAGAGGGTTGAAACTTTCAGTCCCACCCCCTGACCTCTGGGGAGCGGAGAGACACTGGCGGTTCAATCAGTCACCAGCAGCCAATGATTTCATCAATCACACCTATGCAATGAACCTCCATAAACACTCAGAGGAGGGGGTTCAGAGGACTTCCGGGCTGGTGAACACGTGGAGACTGGGGAGACTGGTGCGCTAGGAGAGGACACGGAAGCTCCACGCCCTTTCCCCACAGCCTGCCCTACGCATCTCTCCCGTCTGGCCATTCCTGAGTTACATCCTTTCATAATAAAGCGGGGATCCAGTAAGTAACATGTTTCTCTGAGTTCTGTGAGCCGCTCTAGCAAACTAACCAAACCCAAGGAGGTGGTGGGAACCCCCACTATAGCGGGTGGGTCAGAAGCGCAGGAGGTAACCCGGGCTAGTGAGTGCCTTCTAAAGTGGGGGTGGGGGGCAGTCTTTTCGCACTGACCCCTTTACTGTGCAATCTGACGCTACCTCCAGGTAAACAGTGTTAGAATGGAGGTGAATTCTCAGACACCCTGCTGCTGTCCCGACAATTGCGTGCTGGGGGGGACACACCTCCACACATTGGAATTTGGTGATCAAAACCCCTTTTACCATCCTCACAGATTCTGGGGGTTAGGCTGTGGACCTTTTTCAGGGGCCATTAGTTATTCTGTCTGCCACAACCCCTCTCCTTTTCTGGCCCACCCACCCCGAAACCATCAAGAGTCTAGAGCTCTACCCCTAAAACACAGTCCAGTTCGCCCGCCTCCCTGCAACTCCTCTGCTGCGGCCAAGCGCAGGCTGCAGGGACTGTGCCCCAGGACTGCAGGCGCCCCCCAACTGGTCTCCTTGCTGCCTCTTGCCCCCCACAGTCCACGTCTATAAAGCTGCCAGCATGACCTTTTCAAAATATGAATCAGATAATGTTTCTTCCTTCTTTAAAACCCATGCTGGCTTACCATTATAACCAGAACAAAATCCTACTAGGCCCTTCATTCTCCAGCACCTTCTTACCTTTAAAAAATAGCGGAGGAGGAAATATGCAATTTTTCCCTCCAAAAAATTTCTCCATCCCTCACCATCAACCTTCCAGGGCCTTGTGCGCCGAGCAGCTCTCAGCAACTGTCGAAGGAGGCATTTGTGCTTCAGCTGCCCCCCGTACTTCTCTCCCAAGAGGCAAGAGCAACTTAGCACATAATTCTAACCCTAAGCCCTCCCTCTTCAAGTCTGTTTTAACTACAAGACTCCTGCTAAAATGACCAGAAAAATTTTAAATATGCAAGAAATAAAAATCAGGAGGTAGGGGAAGCAGGAAAGAGCACAACACAGTGTGAGATGTCCCTCACATTTCAGAGTAGGCAGACAAAAGATACCGTCTTAGGTTGATGGCTCTAAAAATAGGGCAGAGATCAATTATTCAACGTTAAAAGAACTAAAAATAAAAATCGAACAGCCTTTGGGGAGTGATGGGAGAGAGATTTTGACTTTTCATTCTCTTCCTTTATGAACTCTGAATTCTTAAACCATGTAAACAAACAGGGTAACTACTAATTTTACACCAATATTTACACTAATTTTACACATGAGGGTGTGCATGTTTATAGATGCGACTTGGTCATCAGCTGTTCACTTACCGTGAAGTTCCTCCCCTGATTCCGACACTGCTCCTTGAGATCCCCCACCCAAACTGTCCCGCCAAGGGCTTCTTGGTGATAAACCGAGGGCACTAGGATCCCACCAGTGGCCCCTCTGTGGAAAATTGTTCCTCAGGCCCTCTTCTGCCTCTATTTTTCGAAAACTCTTTTCTCCCTCACTCACCTCACACCAACTACTTCTGGAGCCAGCTACCGTTCTCAGGTTCAAATAATAAGAGTCCACCTTTTATAATTCCTCCTGTTCTCCCAACCCTGAGACGCCAGAATCTCAGGAGAACATCTACTCCACAAACGCAGTTAGCATAATGAACAACCCCTAACTCAACCACCCATCTCCACATCTCATCTCCTCTGGTGAGCACCCAGCCACCTCTTATTGGAGGATATTTCACAGAATTTTAGGCCGTAAGGAATGCTAGAAAACAAACTCACCCACATCAAGATCACTTCAGATATAAAAACGCAAACCACCGGACCCCGTACACACCTACTAACCCAAAAATATTTTCAACAACCTCCCCAGGTGGTTCCAATGCACGTGAAACCTGGAGATCCCCAAACCTTACCGAATCTCCTTATTTGTATTTTGGTGTCATGTCCAAGAGTGGCTCACAGAACTCAGAGAAACATCCTTCTAGGCATGCAAACTGAAATAAAACTTCACTGTTTGTGGATGACACAATCGTATATGCAGAAACCCTAAAGATTCCACCAAAAAAATGTACTAGAACTGATAAGTGAATTCAGCAAAGTTGCAGGAGACAAAATCAACACACAAAATTTAGTTTCATTTTTATACACTAATAATGCAAAGTCCTAAAAGCAAATTAAGAAAACAATTCCATTTACGATAACATCAAAAAGAATACTTAAGAATATACTTAACCAAGGAGGTGAAACACTTGGACACTGAAAACCACAAAACATTGAGGAAAGAAATGAAATAAGACACAAATAAATGGAAAGACACGCTGCATCCATTAATTGGAAGACTTAACATTGTTAAGATGTCAACACTGCCCAAGGCCATCTGCAGATTCAGTGCAACCTCTACCAAAATCCCAGTGACACTTGTGGAAGAAATTGAAAGCTCCATCCTAAAATTCATATTGAACCCCAAGGGACCCTGAATAGCCAAAACAATCTTGAAAGAGAACAAAGCTGGAGGTCTCACATTTCCCGATTTCAAAACTTACTACCAATCTACTGTAATCAAAATAGTGTGGTACTGACATAAAGATAGACACATAGACCAATAGATCAAAGAGCCCAGAAATAAAGCCTTGCATGTATGGTCAAATGATTTTCAGCAAGGGTGCGAAGACCATTCAATAGGGAAAAGACAGTCTTTTCAACAAATGGTGATGGGAAAACTGGATATCCACATGCAAAAAAATGAATTTAGACCCTTAACTTATACCATATACAAAAAGTAACTAAAAATAAACCAAAGGCCTAAACATAAGAGATAAAACTATAAAACTCTTAGAAAAAATATAGGAGAAAAGCTTCATGACATTGGATTTTCCAATGATTTCTTGGACATGACACCAAAAGCACAAACAACAAAAGAAAAAAATAGGTAAGTTGAACTTCTTCAAAATTAAAAACTTTTGTGCATCAAACTACACTATAACAGAGTAAAAAAATCAACTCATGGAATAAGACAAAATATATCTGATAAGGGATTGATATCCAGAATATATAAAGAACCACTACAACTCAACAGCAAAAAACCAAACAACCTGATTTAAAAACAAGTAAAAGACATTTCTCCAAAGAAGATATAGCTCTGACCTAAGAGCCCCCTCCGAAAATGCTGTGGAGACTCCTGTTACCACGGGGAAGCTGCTCTTCACTGGCCTCTGGCAATTTCCCCAGCTCCCAAAAAGTGTGTAAGCACTGCCCGGCATGGAGAAAACCCTGTGATGGTCCTCCACTACACCAATAATCCTTCCTCGTGTAGCCCTCCGTTTGCTGACCTCAGAAGCATCATCTCTACTTCCCCAGTAAACAAGAAAGCATAATCTTTTGACAAGCCACTGACATATCAAAAACATTTTGGGACAACGAAAGGTAATCTTGAACTTGTCACAAGGTCAATAAATATGTTTGGGTCTTAGGTCTTGTTTTGTTTTTTATTGTCACAATAAAAAATACTTATTCCACTTTAATTGCATGGTCTATGATTTGAAAACAGGAAAATCAAATTTTTAAATTATAACGTGTATGGGAGAAAGTAGGTAAGCCTATTTATTCTAATATTTTTAAGCCATGAGTGAAAGTGATGTTTAAATCTTCTTAGTCCTTCTAAGTTGTGTGCTTAAACACACAAACATAAAGAGCGCTTCCTACCGTCCAACTGCAACAACCAGCAGGAGTTCACTTGTCATCAGTGACCACACCACGATAGGAGAGAAGAAAGTTCCTGAGTGAGACGGGAAGTCCCTGCATGTTACGAGCTGAGGAGTGACGTGATCCCAATCAGTATTGAAAAGCATCACCGTCCCAACGGGTGTAAAACAGACAGGAGCCAGGATGACGGGGTGAGAGAAGGCAGGACAGGAGCGAGGAGATGTTTTAACAATACAAGCGAGAGGTGACGTGGCTTAGACCGGGCTGGCGACAATGGAGACTCAGTCGGATTCTGGACAGCACTGAAGATTTGATGGCTTGAAGTCACGCTTGAGAGAAAGAGAAGGGTAAAGACTCGGCCTGAGCAACGGGAAGGATGAGCTTCCATCTACTCAGATGGGGAACCGGGAGGGCAGGCCGGTGGGGGCGGTGGGAGAGAGTGACCTATCAGATACCCAGGTGGAGATACTAGATAACTAGTGGGGTGTGTAAGTCTGGGTGTCAAGGGAGAGACCCTGCTCTCTGAGAAAAACCAAGACTCTCAAATGTGACATCACAAATTAGTGTTTCACACAAATAGGTCAAATAAGTTTACAAACTTTTAACACATTAGGGTGTTAAACTATGTCAGGGGAACTCCAAGAACTCTAGAAAAC
The DNA here is from genome assembly GCF_041296235.1 of Equus asinus. Lineage (NCBI taxonomy): Eukaryota > Metazoa > Chordata > Mammalia > Perissodactyla > Equidae > Equus > Equus asinus. Next base: position 140,703,328 of record NC_091793.1, on the reverse strand, counting down.
TAAAATGGAACAGTTTAAGATCTGATAGGCAGACAGGATAGTTTATAAATACACTATTTGGGTAATAATCCTAAAATGCCTCAGTAGGTCTTAAATTGATTAATGTCCCAAACAGAAGAATAAAAAGAAAAACACAGCTATGGTTTATTAGAAAGGGAAAGAATAAGAGTTAACTATTTCCAAGAAAGGGTTTACACACCATCGCAAAGCCAACAATAAGAAGAGTGTCTCCCAGTGTCCCACCAATTCCGAGCGATCGAGTGATTGCGTTTACACTGCCCAAAAGTGAGACGAGCCTGTCACCGCGGCCCGACCGTTCTACAGAGATGAAGCCCATCACACTGCACATGGTGGCCCAGAGCAATTAACAAGGTCACTAGCCGACTGTGTGCACTGACAGAGGTCACCGTCTTCAGCCATAATTTACAAGAGGAGGGGAGCAGTGTAGGAACTCTTCCTGGTTGAGATGCAAAGCCCCAAATTTTCCTTCCCGGCCATAGCATGTTTAATAATATCCCAGTGTCCAAATAAAAACAGAATTGTATTTCTGATATTTTTACCCTGTTCAGTGTTTCTGGTTGGGAGGTCTACATACTGTTCTATTTGTCATCGTTTCATAACTGTTACAGTTCATTCCAAAGCCAGAAAACTATTAATGGCAGATGAAAGTATTTCTTGGGTTTTGTTTTGTTTAGGGAATTGAGGGGAGAAGAAAGAGAGGTGGGTGATGTCAAATTGGAACATTTCTTAGGGAAATTATCCTACAAATGTGTGCTATTTATAGTATTTGGTGCCACACCACACCCACTTTGGCCATCAACTCTACAAAAATAACAGTTGCCCTTACAACCCACCCAGGTGCCTGCTTCCATGCCACCCTGGAGTGCCCTGAGGATAGGCCAAGGTTTGGGGAAACCTCCTCTGCCACCAGAGCACAGGCACCATGTTTACACGTTACTGGCCCGACCTGATTTCGAGGACCACAGCCCCTAAGACATCACGGCAGGGCCCCCAGCATTCACTCCTGCGTGAGTCCTCCACTAGCCGGGAAGACCCTGAGACTCAGCCCTCCTCACAATGTCCTCACACCTACTTCTGAACCCATCCTCTTTTTTAATAACACAATTCTTTATTCATAAAAGGGCAGTTCCCCACTTGGATTCCCTAGGCCTCTGGTCAGCAATTAAGAGGTAACATTTACTGGGCACTGCTTATATGCAGGTACCATGCAAACCACTCTACATAAGTGATCCCACTTTGGTCAGGCAGACTCTGAGTGGGCATAATTATTATGCCCATGCTATTGATAAGAAAGCCGGAGCTCAGAAAGGCTAAGTAACTTGCCAGAGTTTAAATAGCTGGTGTCAGCAGATCTGTCAGAGCCCCCGACCCCTGACTCTCGAACACTGTCCCCCTACTATGTGCCAAAGGAGTTAGTAAGAAACCTGAAAGAATATCTGACTTTCTAAATGGCCTGGCACAGATCACATTTATCCTACAACTAAATGCTCATGCTGTGTCATTAAAATGCCAATTTCCCTGCTTTGCACTGAAACAGTATCCTGTCTGTGGAGGAATGCTGGTTATCACACACTGACAAAAAGTTTAAATTAGGTGTTAGTGAAAAATAAAGGGCAAATTAACCAGCTCTTAACTAAATTCAGCTTGTTTCGAAGACCTATTTCTTCAGGCTGCAGACTCCTATATTTGAAACTATTTTTCCAGAAACAGAAAAGCTTTCCTAGAATGGCCAACTGTCTAACATACAATTTGGAATCACCAAACACAAACCCCCTTGTTCAGGAGACAAGGAGGGGGATTCGATGGAGGAAAAAGAAAGTGAAGGAAGACCAACAACGAAAAGTAAGCAGACAAGCAAAATGTTGTAAAAATGTTAGCATTTTAAACAAGATTATTTATCTGGAGTACTCATTGAGGAAAAAAAAAAAGACAAGACAATCACTGGTGGCAGCGAAGGCCAGGGGAGGTGTGTGCGTGGCTGTGAACCCAGGGTGTAGTTAGTTCACAGGTCCTTATCATCCAGAGGAAAGGTATCTAAAAGGCACAGAAACCTCCCTTTTCCTGCAGGTCCAACCCAGGATGTGGTGCGACAAATGAACAAAGGACTGCGAGTCTGCAGACCAAGGGTCTGGTCATTCTGGTCACGCCAATAATTCCCAGGAGGAGCAATTGACCTGACCCCTTTGGACTTAGTTTTCTCATCTAGAACACAGAAATAATAATGATCATCTAATAATGAAACTTGTTTTATTGCTGTGAGGACCATGTGAGATCACAGATATGAACATGCCTTGATAAACGGGTAGGTTCACTGCAAAGGCAAAATATTATGTTTGTTATTTCCAGTGTATTGAGTTGCACTCCTCTGTAGAGAGTATTGAGATCCAGAGAAGGAGGTGCAAGCCGGTTGAATACATTCTACTTAGCTGAAAAGGCAAACAGCAAGGAGACACATGGAGGGCGGGGGCCACTCCTAGGCACCAAGTGATTTATATTATTATGGAGCCATCTGCAATACAACTATTAACTGCTATAGAATACGGTATTAGAAAGCCCATTTACAATTAAAAGACAGCACAAAGCACCCAATTAGGCGATCCAGACCACAACCTGGTACAGCAGGTTCTTGAATGTCCACACGATGGGAAAGGGAGCAGTGGACAGATGCCAGAACTCAGCAGATAATCAAAAATCAATTTCTTGGGGCCGGCCCAGTGGCGCAGTGGTTAAGTGCGCACGTTCCGCTTTGGTGGCCTGGGGTTCGCTGGTTCAGATCCCGGGTGCGGACAAGGCACTGCTTGGCATGCCACGCTGTGGGAGACATCCCACATAGAAAGTAGAGGAAGATGGGCACGGATGTTAGCTCAGGGCCAGTCTTCCTCAGCAAAAAGAGGAGGATTGGCAGCAGTTAGCTCAGGGCTAATCTTCCTCAAAGAAAAAAAATCAATTCCTTCATGGCTCTGGAATGTTTTTTTTGATATGCCTCTAGGCGTGCACAGATTTGACTTCGGAAGTTAATCTCTAGCGCCACTGAGCGCAGAAGGAGGTGGTCCAGGAGCACGCAATTATCTTGTTCCCACTCGGCACCTAGGATTAAAATGGGCCAGGATGACTCCCTCAAGTGGACGCCGCCACGCTGATAAGGAGAGGTGAACGTCCCCAGCTCTAGAATAACAGATCAAAGCTAAAGAGCAAGGCAGTCACTGTGGGAAGGTCCTGCTTACACTTCTGTTCATTCATTTGTTTGAACTTAACTCTCTGTAATCAGTGTCTATCAGTAGAGGAGCCTTATTCGATTTTCCATCCTTTTCATTACTAAATAGTAAGTTTAGAGAATATTTAGCATAAATGTAGATCTTGTTAACAAACAAGTATCTTTCCCAATAAATTTGAAAGTAGATCTTGAATTTATTAATTTGTAATGTTCCAGAAGAGCAGCGTCTGTCCAGTCTTTAGCCACAGAAGATACCTATGTGACAAATCGTCTCTGGAGACTGAGCTGACCCACAGGTCTGGCTCTCTTCCAGGCTGGGTGCCCGGCGATGGAGAAGGCACCTCTCATGTTACTCCACAGAAAGCAAAAACTTCACCCTAATTTGCTATGAATGAACATGATTGTTTTTTAACTTCTCATTATTCTGAGTAAAATAGGATAACTGGATCTACTCTTCTTATAATAGAATTCTTAGCATTAGATTTGATTAAAATTGCACTGAATTTATATAAATTCTAAACACAAAGACTCTTTTATAAAATTGCAAAAATTGAAACGCTCAGTGGATTCTGAATGAATCAATTATGTGAATGAAGGAGACTTTCATAAGGTTAAAGGGTACCCCGGTCATTTGCAAACTGAGTATTTTCTGTGAACAAAGCCTTCCGAATATGTACATTTTTGAGAGGAATAAAATACTTTCATTTGGAAAATTTATACTCGAGGAGCAATTAATTCCTCAGATCTTAAAGATGGGGATGCTGGGATCTTCTGGAGCAGGAATTTAACAGCATTTAAACCTGAAACAATAGCCTGAGGACGCATTACTGACAGATGAGGTTGTTGCCACTAACGGCAAGAGTTTTCCATAACTAACCCCAGAGCTTGGACAGCTGTGAACAGAATCATCCAGACAAAATTACCTCCTGCCGTGGTCCGACCTGTGGGTAAACAGGCCTGGAAAAATGCTGGGAGGGAAGCGGAACGGGAGTATGGTGCAGAGAAGGGGACCACAGCTCTTCTCCAGAGCGTCTCACAGCCCTGCACCCACGAGTCAAGCTCTCCCAGCTGCAGTTACGCTTCTTGCGTGTGGGCAAAGGGAGTCACGTGACGGAACAAGAGCTTCAAGAAGATTAATCTGTCAGCAGTGGGACTGATGGATTGACATAGAGGGAGACGAGGCGACGGCAAGAACACCATACAGAGAGAGGAGGAGGGACGGAGCCAAGGAGAAACGTCAAGTTTCTATTAAGCGACTATTTATAGACAGAAGATGGAGAGAAAAGAGTCAAAGAAGACTCCCGAGGCTCACTCAGATGGCTAGGCAAACAGCGGGGCCACTGAGGAGAACGAGGAAGGCGGGAAGGACGGGTCTCCTCCTCTGACCTGACTCTCAGCCTGGGGGACGCCACCAACCTGGGCGACACCATCGGGCAAATAAATGCTCCTTATTTTTTGACTGGCCGTAGAGAGAAGGACAGGGGCCTAATCTGTCAACAAAACCTGAGCATAAGTGAAGACAGAATGACACTGGTAGTTACACAGTTAGCAGGAATGAGTCAACCCAGAAAGAGCAGACAACACCAGGTAGGGACACCCACTGAAGCAAGACTTTCAACAGCACAGCTCAGCTGCAGACTGCTGGAGAGCACGGTGGTCATCAAATCAGTCCAGGGTGGATGATCAAAAACGGTCCACACTTTACGAGAGAGAAGAATGAAAGGCTAGAGTCCTAACTTTGACGCCTACAAGCCAGGCAAGGACCAGAAATAGGAAGGGTGGGTGTTAGGCAACAAGGAGCTGGGGAGACTCAAGTAAACAGCCCTGCCCACCCTATGCCAAGAGGAGTGACTCCACCAAGATCAGGGACCCAATCTCCTGACTTCAAGAGAAACCACCCACCCCCCACCATTCGCTAACATGTACAGTGGTGCCCCCTTATCCCTGGTTTCACTTTCCACGATTTCAGTCACCCTCAGTCACCCGCAGTCCAAAAATTTTAAATGGAATATTCCAGAAATAAACAATTAATAAGTTTTCAATGGTGTGCCATTCTGATGAAATCTCGAACCATCCCACCCAGGCGGTGGATCGACCCCTTGTCCAGCGGATCCACACTGTATATGCCACCCATTAGTCACTTGGTAGCCGTCCGGGTTAACAGATACACTGTCGAGGTATCGCAGTGCTTGTGTTCAAGTCCCCCGTATTGTACTCAACAATGGCCCCAAAGTACAAGAGTAGTGAGGCTGGCAATTCGGATGTGCCACAGAGAAGCCAAAAAGGGCTTCCTTTAAGTGAAAAGGTAAAAGTTCTCGACTTAATAAGGAAAGAAAGAAAATAGCATGAGGTTGCTGAGGTCTATGGCAACTGTCATCACAGTGCATTGTCACGGTGTTTGATCTTATTATTAGTTACTGCCGTTAATCTCTTATTGTGCCTGACATAAATTAAACTTTATCCTAGGTATATACGGATAGGAAAAACACAGTATATCGGGGGTTCAGTACCCTCTGCAGTTTTGGGGGTCTTAGAACATGTTCCCCATGGATAAAGGGGATGACTGCACGCTATTTTATCTTCTTCAAGCACTTGTCAATACCTGAAATCTTCGTGCTGTTGTTGCTGTTGCCGTGTTTATGGCCCGTCTCCTCCCATAGAAGGTAAGTTCCCTGAGGAGCCGCCGAGTTGACCCTCCACCAACGCTCAGTCGGGAATGTGCTCACCTCCTGACTTCTCGGACTCAACCATTTGCTAGGAAATAAGTCCCAATCCCTAACCTCCTCCCAGTCATCACAGCCTTTCACACCCACTGCCCGCCTCTCCCAACACCACCTGTTCTCTCTCCAGCATGGGCTTTGCCAAGGACGAGAGCTGGATTCAGACCCTACCTCTGTCTGCCAATTACCAGCCGTCTGTCCTTTCTGAAGATGCTACCCATAAATGTCAACGGCTACATCTCTAAACATGTACATTCCTGAGTTTCTAGCGGAATTAAGTGAGTTTTTTTTTTAAGCGACCCTAATGCATGATTCTTTTAAATTTCCCACATGTGGGTTTCCCTTCTCACGCTCGCCATGCTGAGCTCCCTACTGCCTCCCAGCAGGCCAGAGCCTCTGCCCCTGCCTCTCTCTGGGCCCCTCTCCACCTCCTCCACCCTCTCCCCACCTGCCTCCTCATCCTCCACCCTCCTCCCTCCACCCTCCTCCCTTCTCCGCCTCCGGGAAACCCATCTCCTAAGTGCTCCTTCAGGCCAGCTCAATTGTTTCTTCCTCTATGAGGTTTTCTTTGACTGCCCTGGGTGCCCACAGCATTTTGCTCCTACAACTAGCCAACAGCACTGTCATGAACCACACGCCACCAGCTGCTTCGGTTCTGACACCCATCAAGTTGTGAACAAGAGTAGGGACTGAGGGCTACTCTTCATCGCTTTCCCAGAGTCTGTCACAGCGCCTGATTCAAAACAGGTATTCAATAAACGTTTGCAGAACCAAACAGCACTGAACACCCTAACAGATGTACATCTGATTTACTGGAAACTGTGTGAGTGGACAGCTCTTGCTCCACCACTGACAATTAACCCACGGCAACGACAGAAACTACCACATGGTCAGCTCTTCATCCCATCAGTGGTGGGTGACAGTGATGAGGATATGTAAGAAGTGTTAATATAAGTATTTTCACTATTTTAGGTAATGTAAGCATACAGTAAATGTGATTTATGCAGTGCTAAAACTCAAAACCGAAATTCTCTCTCTTACTGATCTGTCACAGGGCCAAAAATGCTTAACAGTAACTTGAGCCTCCTTTGAATGTCAATTTGATCATAACACGAAATTTTCACAGAAAGCACTGCACTCTTTCTAACATATGAGTTTTCAACCATCAATTCATTCCACAGATATTTACTGACAACGTACTATCTGCCAGGCATTACAAGCCTGAATTCTACACACTACACTTTGCAATGACTGCGCGAGAAGACCTGGAAGGCTTTCGAAGGCTGCGGAGGCCAAAACAATGGTTGTATTATCCTATAACCACTCGACCAATTCTGAGAAAGGACCCTATGTCTCTTTCTGCTGCCCCACACCAAGAACAATGGACGAGTTGGTTTCTGGACAGTCAAGAAATGTAGAAGCAGCCTTGTCCTGAAGTACAGTAAGAAGTAATAACAATCATTGTGATCTAAATTCAGTTAAACACCTCTCTTCTCGCTCTCTGACCTCGGGGTGGTGGAATGAGCTGTATGCACGCCGGGCCAACTGAAGTCAAAGGAGATGACTTTCATCCTCCCCCAAACCCTGCGCTCTGCACAGTGTACCTCTTCCATCCCTTTCCAACTGGAAGAGAAAAGAACCCTAAGGCAGTAGGATACAGGGCAAGCAATTTTTGACTAAAGGAAAGTTTCAGGAAAAGATTTGAAGGGGAACAGAATATACCATCCCAAAATATGCCTCTTTGGCATAGGGTTATTGTAGGCTGGTTATTTTTAAGAAACAGGAGACAGAGGAGAACCTCTGAAAACTGAGCAGCAGTTACCCTTTTGTACGGTACATTTGCATTTATAAGGGAAATCTCCATTCGTAAGAGGTCCCCCTTTCACTACCAGCAAGAGAAGGATGACTCTGAATCTCTAGGAGCTCTTATCAGTGGAGAAGGCACAGACTTACGTCTGCATAACCACTTACCTTTGTTTACTGTGCTTTTCCTGCTCACCTCCCACAACTGGCTCCCCACCCCCAACGTCTTCTTTCGTCTTCCGATGGAGACACTATTTAAGGTGATGGCTTGGGCCACTTTGGAGAGTTATCTGTTTCCTGGGTAGCTCCCAATTAGACAGGAGGGATTAAACGTCTGTGTTTTTCTCCTGTTCATCTGTCTTTTATTCCAGGGTGTGTCTCAGCCAAGAACCCAGAGGGTAGAAGGAAAACTGCTTTTCCTCCCCTACAGGTTCATTAACTTTCTTAGGAACAGACCTCATAGGATTATCTCAGAATGAAGGAATTAGTTAATTAATCTAAATTGTTTCTCCCTATTTTTAAATGTATGGTCCATTTTGTTAATATATTACATTAATGGTTAATAAAATGCTTATGTTTAGTGATCATAAAATTCCATTTATGTTTGTAAAAGTCTCTACAAATTAAGATAAGTTTTTGTAACAAAGCAAAACTAAATTTTTCCAATTCTGACCTTAATACTTCTACGTGGTGGTAAACTGACTTCCCAGCTAGTAAGAAAAAACTTACAATAAATCATCAGAAAATAAAACTATCTATAAAGAAACCTGAATTCGGGTAAGCACCAAAATTCAAGGACCACAACTGTTTAGATCTGAAGGGACCATATTCTGCACTCGACCATCTTGGTTGACGCCTACTATTCTGGCATAATTGTTAAGTGTGCCCACTTTTCACTCTAAAACAGTGCAGTTCGGACAAAAAGTTATACATCACCCTATCTGAAGATAAGAATTCCTACACAATCTTTGACAAAGAAAACTTTAAGGTTTTCAGAAACACTAGTATTACAGAGGTACTTTGCACAATCTGCTTTCGAAACTCAGCAATTTCGAAAGTTAATGAACATTTTAACTTTCAAAGCTGTAAAGTAACAAGGCCCGATCGACACTGAATAAATATGGGGCTCTGCCTGGCAGCCTATATCTGAGGACTTCCCTCTCCACCTCTGCCCCCGATCCAGGGATCTATGAGAAGGCACAGTGACTCAGCACTTCTAGGCATTCATTAAAATGTGCTGGAGCACAATGAAGTCAGGGGAGGGAAAAAGGTACATAATACAGATATTAAAATCAATACTTCTTTTACAAAAGCAAAAATGATGAAATCCTATACTTTGCCTCCTCCTGGAACATTTGTAAAGCAGCTGAACTGACAAGGACTTTTCATCACTGTTATTACGCAAGTCACCCTCAGATACAGCAGAAAATATATGGAACGCTTTGTCAACTAGTTCAGGAGATGCTTAACATCAGAAGTAAGAGGGAAACGGTGCAACACAGAGGGAAATTTCAGGGAACCCACCGTATAAGAAGAGCACTGCTTACACGTGTAAGGAGCACGTTTTAGAATCTTGCTTATCTCCTTTTTGTGTCTCCTGAAGGTCAGACCATGTCTCACTCATCCTTGTACTCTTATCTCTTATCTCTGAATCTTTAGCATACTACTTTGCCCATGAGAAATGTGCAACAAATGTTTGTTGAATTAAACTAATAAGAAAAAAAGAAAAATGCTTTCAAATGTAATTTCTGTGCAAACATTTTTTTTGGAGATAAAAGAAACTCGGCCATGGGGGAGGAGGGTGGGTGGGGGCCAGGGGGGAGTGGAGTGGCAGAATCACTCCAACAACGAGTGTGTGTCCCCTCGTGAGAAATCAGTTCTTCTAAGTGAGTGGTGGGTGACGTTTCGACAAAACTTATTATCACAGAAATGCCGCTCTATCATAGTCAAACCACATACCCCCAAACAGAACCACCACATAAGTCTCGACCAGAAGACAGCCTCAGTCGCAGCCTCTGACTCCTGAGTTGGAGAAAAGTTCTGCTGACATTTCTTTCAAGGCTCAGGTCAAGAAAGTTTGAGGATTCTTTGAAATAGGCTTTGAGACAGACTTTTTTTCCTTCCTCCAACACTGTGCAAAGGCACTGGGGTTTGAGAACTTGCCGCTTAACCACAGAAGGCTTCTTGAACTAGGACAGCCATAAAGCAGGTCTCAGTGCCTTTGTCAAGAGGGCTTTGGGTTCTTGCTCCTCAAAGACACCACCCCCTCCTCCTATGGGCAAGACAAATGGGTAGACAGGATCCAGGATCAACCACTAAGTTAAACTGGGGCAGATGGGAAGAGGGAGCAGAGAGACCCATGCATCGCAGCCAGGGTGGGGCAGCCACGTCACAATACAGCGCAACAAAGTTACGGTCTCCAATATCAGTCAATGTGGAGGGAGCATTTTCTCAGAAACCAACTCGTAAAAAAATAGCAAAAATTAAATATTCAGGCCTCTCGAATTTTATACTAGCTGTTTTATAATCTTGGGGAAATCACCAAAAAGCCTTCAATTTCTAACTCTCCATTTGTAAAATGGGGATAAATACTGTTACCACTTACCTATATTTTAGAAAATTAATAAAAACAATGATGTTAAACCACAGATACCGATACAGGCTCAACACAAGGTTGACATAAGGGAAGCCACATTGTAGAAAAGAGACCATGTTGTAACTTTGCATGACCTCTGACTAACTAACCCAGCTGGACACGCACCCTCCAGGAGAGCCACCTGCTCTGTAGGTTTTATGGCCCCTGCTTGTGCATGTGCCTCCCAGGTACCATAAGGCGATAACTTCGTTCTTTTGAGTTCCTTAGGAATGTGATGATCCCCAAACAGAGAGTCTGTGCTGACAGCCAACATCAGTGACAACTGAAGATCTGGTGTGGCCACTTCCAGTCTGTGACACCAGAGGGTCAACATTCCCACCCCCTCCCCTATAACCCACTGGCCTATAGAACTGCTTCAAGATTCTGTGCCCCCTTAAGATGTTTCTTTCAGACATCAGTCAGCCATCTTCCAATTTGTTAGCTTATGGTTTAATAAAATGCCCTTTCTCTGCCACCATCTTAAAGATTGGCTTTTGTCTCATGGTGAGAAGAGTGTGCCCTTTTTGTGGTAACAATACTTTTCCTAAATCCTGGATGTTTAGATATTTACTGCTCTTCTCAACTGAACAGCTTACAGTCCAAAGTAAAATATTTGACATACAGACTCTGTTTTCTGCTCCTGATAAAGAACAGAGGCACTGATAAGCCATTGCGTAAATCTGGTTGGGGTCCTAAATATTATTAACTCAAATAAGGAATAGTAAGCAGGAAAAGAGGTCCCTTAAACTCTTTGGATAGTAAGCACCTTCATCTTCTCTTGAATGCCTTTTTATTTATTTATTTATTTTTTTTTTTTGGTGAGGAAGAGTGGCCATGAGCTAACATCCATTGTCAATCTTTCTCTTTTTCCTTGAGGAAGACTGTCCCTGAGCTAACATCTGTGCCCATCTTCCTCTATTTTGTATGTGGGACACTGCCACAGCATGACTTCATGAGTGGTGCATAGGTTCATGCCCGGGATCCAAACCCACAAACCAGGGGCTGCCAAAGTGGAGCATGTGAACTTAACCACCACACCACCGGGCTGGCCCCTTGTTGAATGCCTTTTTAAAACTCAGTGCCACTTTCTGAACAAACCAGAAAGTAAAGTAACTGCTCACAATGAATGGAGATAAAGTCTTGAAAGATTATGCTGACCAAAACTGCTCCCTACGTTATATAAATATTGTATAAATAGTTGGTTTATATTTACCATAATCTTTTAAACTAATTGTTTACCTACTGAAAATATATTTTTTCCTATCGATAAATTAAAGAAAGAAAGAAGTTATTTAAATTTAAACACAATTTCTAAGTGAAAGACCGATGGGGAATCTGCAGCCAAGCCTCTTCCAGCAATCTTCAGTGTGCAGATGGAAGCAGGTTCTATCATGGGAGGCCAGCCGCTGCACCCTTACATAAAGCCTCACAGAAACAAGTGAGGACCACAAACTATTCACTTAACTACTGTTCAGTGTCCAATGCACCTGAAAGATACATGGACCACATTTCAGCTGCTCAACTTAGAAGGTCGTAAGAAAATTCCAATTCCAGGTTAGAGTCAGAGAAGAGAAACAAACAGCATTCCTCTCCTGGTAGATCCCAGGTTAATTCCCTCCAGTTTTCCCCCCATAATAACACTAATTGATTTCCTAATAAAATGCTGCAGTAAAATTTGTGAAATCAGATTCTGGCAGAAAATCAAATCAAAGGAAGACACCTCATGGCAGCCACTTTTGCCTGCCCCGCCCCTGCCTACCTTGTTGTGTTTTTGCTGGTGTCTTGCCTTTGTGTCAAGAACATGGTAGGGGCTTTCCGAGTCTTGGTTGACATAATACACGAGTCTGGACGGCAGCGTGATCTCTTTCTGCAGCCCACCGCTGGGACTGATGTGTCTGCTGCTGTTCTCTTGCGATGTGTTCTCTTCATCTGCCAGGACTCCCAAATCTTTTTCTGCAGTTTCATTCCAATGCGGAGCTGGGGGGGGAGGTGGAGAGGTGGCATAAACATACACAAAGACGCACATATATGCCCTATAAATACATAAAGTACGAAAATGAATTTTTCCATTAATGGTCAAAGTTTCCTAATTGTAAGGAGGCAGGAAGTAGAGACACGGTACAGCAAGTTATTGCAATAATGAAACAGCCTGGATAGGTTAACAGCCCAGAAGGCTCATGCAAAAATCAAAATGTAGTCCATTTTGATTCATGTTTTATATGTATATGTCTAACTAGTCTCAGATATGCACTTCTAAGAACGGGGAGGGTGGGGCACAATGGACTTGGAGGAAGAGTCATTAGGTGAAGACGCTCACGGGTTCTGCCCCTCACCTCCACCCCTTCTCCGGTCTGCAGAAGCTCAGTGGGACTCTGACCGGGAGCACCCCATCCTCGAGCTAAGACCGCTCCTAAGACAGCTGGAGCGCTCCATTCACGGGCGCGGAATGCTAATTGATGCATCTAACAAAATGGACAAATTCCCTTTCCTTTTAACTTTGAGATGAGCAAAAATGCTTTGCCATGGAGGGGTACAGATGCTGGCAGCTTTCCAACTCCTTTTGATTTTTCCTGCCGAGCCAGCTTTCCGCCTTCACCGATTTCCAATCATCAATGTATTGAACATTATATGAACTGTTCATTATAATGACCAGCGCTTTGAAAAATACAAACCAAAGGTTTATATCCCCGAAGTTTCCCTCCCCCATCTTAACTCCAACAGCAGTGAAGAAGCCAGGAAGCAGTCTGGGGAGACAACACATTACCACAGTTATCAGCACATCCCCTCGCGTTCCTATGCAGGCTCCACCACCCAGGAGGCACCCTGCTCCCTCGCCGCATTTCCCGTCCACCGGCTTCCCCACAGCCAAGTTGCCCCGGGATCGCTAAGGGACCCCGCATCCACTAAACGCCTTCCAGCGGAACCGACAGTAACTGGAATGGGTTTTTAGTGAATGCAACAGAAACAGACTTCAAAAAGTGACCTGGAATGAACGGGTATGCGGGAACGACTGAGGCGGAGGGGCGGCAGGGAGGCGCGGACAGGCCGGGCCAGGGACGCGTCCAGAGCGCACGGACCCGCGCGCCCTTCGCTTTCCTCTGCAGGGGCCCGCGCGCGAGGCCAGGCAAAGGCACCGGGGCCATACCCACCGCTGGGCGCAGCAGCCCCCCAGGCGCGGGGCCGGGACGAGGCGGCGAGTGGAGGCAGCAGGACAAGGACGAGGAGCAGGCGGCAGGGCGGCGCGCGGGCCAGGGCGCGAGCAGGCGCCGGGCCGGCGGGGCCGCCGCGGGGGCCGCTGGAGGCTCGGGAAAGGCTGCAGCCCGCCAGGGGCGGCCGCCGGGAGCTGCTGCCGGGTGGCTTCATGGCTCATAGCTCCTGGGCGCCGCTCGGTGTGGCCGGCGAGGGCGCCGGGCTGGGCTGCGGGAGGCTGCGGGCGGAGCCGGTCACGCCGGCTCGGCGCGCATGGTACGGCCGCGGGTAGCGTGTCGGGCTCTGGGCTCGGGGTTGGGCGGCGCCCCCTCCCCTGCTCGCCTACTCAGCCCCTCCTGGGGCTGCCGCCGCCGAAGAGTCCGGGGGTCCCAGCCGCTCCGCCAACTTGGAACCTCCTCGGATGCTCCTCCCTCCCTGCTGCGGGCGCGGCCGCTCCAGCGACTGCGGGGGCTGCTGCTGGGGCTGAGGATGCTGAGGCGGCGCGCGGGGACGCGCAGCGCGGGCGTGCGCCCCGCCCTCGAGAGCGCGCCCGAGCGCGACTTCGGGTCCTGATGCTGATGCTGGTGCTGGTGCTGATGCTGGTGCTGTTGCCAGGCACGGACGCACTGCGCATGCTTCATTGTGGAGGGGGGACACACAAAAAAAATCAGCAGAGTGATGCAGCAACCCAGGCAGCATCAGAGGTGACGGTGGCACCTCCAGAGGTGGGGGCGGGGGAGGGGGAAGCTGGCAGTCAGGGATTAGCCAGAGGGAGAGAGAGCGGAGTGTGGGAGCTTCCAGGCCAGAGACAAGGATGATCTGGAGGAAACATCAGCAGAGAAATGGACCTGCCTTTTCTACTACCTCGGACCTCACATACCCCCTCCTATTCCAACCTCCTCCTTCTCGGGAAAAACCAAAGCCAAGCATTTCCGTCTTCATCCTGTATTTATTTCCTTCCTGCAAATAAATCTAAAGGATTGCAGCCGGGGAGGTAAAAATAGCGCTGCTCCTCATTCAGCTCGCCGGCAGCGGGTGGAACCGCGGCTGGGAAGCACGTTCGTTCGCGCGTCGCAGGAGCCAGACCTCCTGCGCAGGAGTCCCCGGCGCTGGGCGCGCCGCCCGGCCCTGTCCCCACGCCTGGGCCTAGGGGCTTTGCGGACAGCCGACTAGGCCGGAAGATGCTTGCTCAAAAGTCCAGAAAGTGTGACTTGGGAATATTCGGGAACGGTCTAGAAATTCTGGCGAGGAAGAAATACGGAGATTAGAAACCGAGTGTGTGGCAGCTATCTTGGGAAATCCATCGCTTGTCAACCACGTGGGTGGGCATGCTTTGGGAAGGACACATTTCACATTTTGAGATCCAGTCCTGACTTTTGCAGAAAAAGGGAAATTTTTCTCTCTTGCTGTAAAAAATGTAAATCCAGGGTCCCTGATGAGGTGGGGTAGCAGCCACTAAATCTGATGGTTTCAAATTAGGGCCTGTGGCATAGTTCTGCCCCCAAACTCCCATAATGCAAGCCTTCGTTTATTCAGCCTCCCGATGACAGTCTGAGTAATAACAACGTTGTCTTCCTCCATTGTTTGTATTTAAAATGGAGATAATAACATCTACTTTGTGGAGATCAAGAATTCTACCCTCGAAAGAAAGAATGTGGGCATACAGCACCAGAGCAATGACAGAACGCAGTGCTGTTGGCCATCTTCTCTATCCGCACGTGACAAAGAAGAAAGAGGGAGAGAGGGAAAGACAGACACACACACAGACCAGAGATCACAGAGCTGTCAGGGGTTAAACACTAAAATTAGCTCTTCCTCTCTCTATCAGAACTAGAATATTAATTATTGTCACACACCTGTTCATGTAAACTTGTAATTGATGCCACCTTCCCCCAATGAGGGTGGGAACAGTTTTCCTTTTGGCTCAATCTTGTGTCCCTAGATCCTAGCATGGTGTCTGCGGCACAAAGTTCTCAGAAAATATGTCGTGAATGAATAAACGAGTGGGTGGCTCACATAGGAGGAGTCACACGGGGCAGGCTGGTGAACCGCCCGCCTCCCTGCGGTTCCTGCTAGCAGGTCAGTGCTCTCAGGGGCGTCTCCCTCTAGATAAGTATGTCCTGGCTAGGTTTTCCCAAGTTTTATTTGATATAATAATATCTTGAAAGGGGGCTTGGAGAAAAAGGAGTTGTACAAGGAATGAGAAGGGAGAGGGAAATGAAAGAGGAAAGATGCTCAGACGCAAAGTTATTTGAACGGCATCTCTTGCAACTGAGTGGCAACCTCTCAAAGCCAGTCCCAGAAAATAAAGCTGTGAGTCAACGCAGACCAACTGCACACCCGCCAGTCACAAGCCACCATTCCAGGCACGCGGGGAACAGAATGACAACTCCATTCAGCTTCCAATAAGGAGTAGGAGTGTTTACAAAGCAGGATGTTGTCTTTTGCACTATAATCAAAAGACTGCATTTATTTACAGAACTTTCATGTTTACAGACATGGCTGGAGGCAAGATAATGTATCAGTTAAGGAGACAGTGAGTCAGAGAAGAAGTAAATCATCAGAAAACGTTACCGGAAGTTTGGTCCCTAAACCATATATTTAAGGGAAGGTTAGAAACAGAATCAAATTTTCTGTAAGTGGTTAATTTGTCAGAGTTAGTAATATTCTCATCAGGCAGTTTGGAAGTTTGTTTGTAATAGAGTTTAGTTCTAATTATTTTCCTCTGTGGTCTTGTAATATTGAATAAGTGTGTCAGTCAGCAGCTCTTGCTTTGCTCTGTACTCGTGTCTGTGCCTATCTTCTTTCCTCTGTCAAAGAAACACTGAGAGCTAGGCTGTGTGTTGGTCATCCCTGAGGGTCATGCCCAGAGCCCAGCAGAGTACAGTTGGCCCTCCGTCTCCATGGGTTCCACATCCTCAGATTCAACCAGCCGCAGATCGAAAGGCCTATGATGGCTGTGTCTGTACTGAACATGTGCATTTACACTGTAGTGGGTACTATAAGTCATCAGAGATGATTTAAAGGACAAGAGGACGTGCGTAGGTTAGATGAAAATACTATACCATTTCATTTGAGGGACTTGAGCATCCGCAGATTGGGGTATTCTCGGGGGCCCTGGAACCAATTCCCTGAGATACCGTGGGACGACTGTACCTGAAATGGAGTTGGCATTTGATAAATGGGTGCTGAGTAGAGGGGCCCTTGAGGGTAGGAGTCGGAGGGATTCAGCAAGCTGGACTGGGATGAAGACAGGAATGTGGCAGAAGTTTGAGTGATAGCTCTGGTAGATATGTGTGCCCGGTCCCAGGGCGTCGGGGACCATTGGAGTGGCCTGGTCTAAGTGGCAGACGTGGAAATCTGCTGTAGTCGTAAGTGAAGGCAAGAGGCCAGACGGTCCACAGGAGGGAAATCGCATGGAGCGATGTGGACAGTAAGAGAGCACAATAAAGAGCGTGTGCGAGCAGGGTCTGGATGGGGCAGCCATACTGCTCCCCACATGGTCCCGTTGGTCTGGTGAGGGAGGACACCAGAAGTCCCCTCTTTGCTACCATTGGTTGCAGGGGGCAGAACTGGACCCCCTTTGACGCCAGCAAGAAAACTGGGCCTGGACAGGAGCGAGTACAGGGGAGGGGTAGAAATACCAGATTTGGATGGCATCTGCCTCAACAGGCTGATTCTGGAGGAGAAGGCAGAAAAAGGGATCTCAGAGGAGGGGCCTTGGAGGGTGAAAGCAGGAACGGAGATCAGTATAGCCAAGCAGATGCACAAGGGCCATGGGGATGGCACCACCACGTGGCCAAGCGGCCAAGGTCAAAGAGGGTGTGTGGTGAAGTGGTGGAGGTTGACAATGCTGAGGAGCAGCCCAGGGAGGGAGAGCCACAGACAGCCACACGAGGAACACAGGGCGCAGCTGTGTCCGCGGGCGGGCTGGGGCAGCTCGGCTAGAGTCGTTAGGGGGGGTTCCCATCTTTTTGCAATGGCTGTGAAGACCGCTTTTAGTAGTGGAAATTAATACCTCCAAGGAAAGAAGTGTGACGAGAACAACAACTTCTGTTTTTCTAAGTTGCTGCCCAGGCATTTTACAGTATGACAGCCCTGCTCACACCGAGTCTGCACACTGAGATAAGGCTTGAGTTAGGCCTCCCACTCTAAGTCCTTGCTTTGCCTTTCTCAGGGCACCTTTTAAAATGACCACTTAGAGTTGAGCCCAAGAAAAGCCAGTGACATCCGCCTGAACCACCTCCTAAGTAACAGGCGCTTGCTCCCCTCCTCACCATCTCCTGCTGGCTCGTGACCTGGGATGGAGGACCGCCCTTCCCCCATCATTGTTTTGGGGTCTGTAAATAAGAAACCCTGCAACTTTATTTCTTCCGTGTGGGAGTATTGAAACAACACCTTCAACTACAACAAGCCAGTGGGTTTCACCTCCCCAAGGTGGGAGCTCAGATGCCGGGGAGCTACCTGCTGACCCCGTGTGGGCAGCTTGTGCCCCTCATTCAGCAGATCACAATCTGCATGTTCTTAATTCCATACTCTGGCTTCTCAGCCCAAGAAGACAGCCTACCTCTTGATGAAAGTAAAAAATAAGTGAGTTCTATTATGGTACTTTCCACATAGTTCTGGGGTCAGCAAACATTTTCTATAAAGGGCCAGATAGTAAATACTTTAGGCCTCATGTGCCATATGGTGTCTGACTCATATTCTATTTTTTTTATGATCCTTTAAAAAATGTAAAAATCATGCAGGCTACAGACCCTAGTTTATCAACCTACCATTTTTAACTATATATAAATATACATAGTTATATATATGTACATATATATATCTTAAGGTTAAAATTCTTCATCAACTGCATTATCTTCTATGCTTTTGAGCAGAAAAACGTGTGCAACAATACACATGGCTCTAACTCCAAGAGCCGGCTCCTCATTGAGATTTAACTCTTTGCACAATCATTAAGAAGTTGCCTAAGTCTTAACAGATGTTCATCACTTGAAGGGATTCCTAAGACAAAAGAATTCCTCTGTTTAAAGATAATTCCAAGACTTAGACAATGGAGGGAAATGTCAGAAAAAATACACATACTGAAAAGATTCCAGACTTTTGTTTCGCCAAGATGTATTTTCTGGTGAGCAGGGAGATGCTGACTCGATGCTGCAGCCGTGCCAGGCCAGACGAGGGAGCAGCACAGGCGGGGACAGCCCTTCCTGGAGCCTGTCGTCACCTGTGATCCGCCTGTGCCCCTCGCACTCGATCCCGAGGAGCGGCCGTGAGGCCACGAGTGCATCCTACAGACACGGGGCCGCACCTGATGGTTCAGGTGACCTTCAAGGTAATGACAAGTAAGCCTGCAAGGCTGTGCTAAACACACCTCTGCTCGTTCTGAAGCGTAGACCACAGTGGGCCAATTTCAGAAGTCAAGGTGTGGCTTATCCCAACACTACTGGGAAAAGAAAAAGCACTTATTACTGAAACTGCAGCGGTCACAGACGCGTCTCATGGAATATCTGAACAGGCAAAAATGTATCAAAGTGTCAAAGTGTAAAAATCTCTGAAGAAAGATAACCATTGGAGAAACCTACAATTAATTTCTTAAAAGATATTGTGTTAAATGAAGGTTAACTAGGAATTTCTGACAGGATAAGACAAATTTGTTTTTTCCCACTACGCAAACATGAGGCTCGTTCGTCCCACAGTTTGGTGCATTTACAAGCTGTCATACGAGGGGATAAACAAGCACGTCATGATGATGTGTGGTGACGACACATGCTATGCAAAACTTGGAAGAACTGTGTTTATTCAGAATAATCACTGAGTCAACACATAGTTATTAAGCCCACACTGGGTCACAGAGCAGCACCGGGAGTTTCTGCAGGGGTAAGTTGCCACTAACTAATTGAGGAACCTCAGCTACTTTTAGAGGCAGAAGCAAATTTTATCTGAAAAGACGAGAACCCCAGTAACAAAACTAATATACCGTTTGCACAGAAACGAAAGCTCAGCCCTTTAATAATGTCTGCTTTAATAATTACCATGCATTCACACATCGCAAGCACTTTCATCTCTTTCCTTGGTTTGCTCCTCAGTTCTCTGATCCCGGGAGGGCAGGTATTACCCTTCCAAGGAGCTCTGTCTCGGACGGGAGGATGCTGGGCTCACGGGCTTCTGCAGGGACCTCCACTCTGGCTGCACATGCAGGTCACTGGACCGATTTCATGACCCGTCGCTGTCTGAGTATTCAGCATCTTCCAGAATGGGGTCCAACGTTAGTGTTTAAAAATACTCCCAGATTGACTGACTGTGCAGCCAGGGTGGAGGCAGATCCCACAAAGGGATCGCCCAGGATCACACAGCTGCTCGACAGCAGAACCGGAACCCTGCACTCAGTCCCAGCCTGTTCCCGAGGTCTTCTTCCCTGTCTCTACTCCTGCAGCAAGGTAACCTTGAACAGATAAAGACTGAAAACTCGTTTAGTATAATTGCTGCAGGATCCAAGAAAATGAGAATTAGAGAATGTTTGACCCACAAGTTACCTTTGAGATCACCCAGTTCAAACCCATTGTTGGACAGTTGTAGGAAAAGAGTGTAAGCTTGTTGCCCAAGGTCACACCTATCTGTGGCTGAGCTGGGCTGGATTCTGGGTTCCATTTTCTAGGCTTTCCAGTACTTTCCACTGTGCTTTGTAAATGGTTTGTTCAAAAAAAAAAAAAAAGTGACTTGCAAAAATTCTCGTCAGTCTGTGGTGTAACTCATTTCCAGGCTCCCACACGACCTTGCTTGTAAAGAGAAGGAAGGACACGGCTGTGAGCTCACCAGTTCCTCTTAGGCCCAGAGCTGGCGGCACAAAGCAGCCTCGTCCTGCATTACGGAGGAAAGTACCTGTGGCGAGGCCCCACGCACCTCCGGAGGGAACCCCCACCAACAGATACCTCCTGTCCTACTGCTCTTGTCTTTGTGTCACTCAGATTTCTGAGGTACAGTTTCTCATCCAGTGAGTTGCTTGCAATAACCTCAGGATGTCTTAAGAACTTAACAACTGCAGCTTCTTAAATCATGTTTTAGGTGGTCCCAAATTGGGTGGGAAACAGAAAAGAACACAGGAAATAATAAAAGTGAAATGCTAACAAGGAGGAGGAGGGGGAGGAGGAACTGTTTATGCAGCACCCACCGTGTGCCGGATACTGTGTTAAGCACCTTATCTGGACGCCCTCATTTACTCCTCGTGCACTTCCGTGAAGGAGCTCTGATTACGACTCCCATCCTGACTGACGAGGGACTGAGCCTTCGAGAAGTTAAACAACCTGTCTAAGGTCACATGACTGCAAAGAAGCAGGGCTGGCCGGGGCCATGTTTGCCTGACTCCACAGCGTAAACTCCCAACCACACCACAATGACTCACACACACCATCTATCAACTAATAATAACATTCACCCAAAGATGACTATAACTCAATCCTCTACCCAGTCCACATGTCTCCAGCAATGTACTTTGTTTAAACCAGAGCTGACAAACACTGCTGCCATGGAGTCTCTCTGACCACTACCCCAAACGAAACACCTGACCAGTCTCTTCAGATGACCTGGAATATTTTGAAATCATGGCACTCGGCTATAAATGCAATTTTAAATTTTATTTTTGTCCGTTTAAAGCCACTGACACATTGATTCATACACAAAACTGTTCTGCATTACATTCCTAACTTTACATTAGAGATTTTTGAATACAGCCATTCTGTACATTATTTGTGCAATTCCTAAAGAAAATTATGAACCAGACACTTTTTTCTTACATTGAAGTAGCACTCCACAAGAGAAGGCCAAGATTCTCACTTACCAGAGGATTTTATTTTTTCTAAGTTTTAAATTAACCCATATAGCTGCTCATTAAATTTAGTTTAATTATAATCAGCAACATTTGTTAATCTCACTCCTATCAAATAAAAATATTTGTTTTTTCCAACATATTAGCATGTTCAGATTTCTAAAGACATAACTAGGAAAGCTTAAACCCTGATCAGCAGTCGTTACGTATTTTCATCCTGTTGTTCTAAGGCAAAAAGAACGGCTAACATTTATATAGCTCCTTGGATCAGATAACAAGTTTTGCACACCTTTTGTCATTTACTATATTGCAGCTCATAAGTTAAAGCTGACCTGGCTGTATTATTTCTGTTAGATTGCCGTGGAATTAGACCATTCATGTCATGGACATAGACACAGGTCAGAGATAGGAAACAAATGATGGAGACACACAATCTCTTCTCTAGAAGGAAAAGACAAACACTAGACTCTGCAGAGTCCAGGTCTAAGACTCTTTATTTGCGATTCTGATAAACTGTCTGAGGGATAGATTGCATGCTGAAACGCCCTGCGTTACAGAAAACAAATTCCTCCACATAACGAAATGTTTGGGTGAACTGAGAAAAACTGTAAACAAATTTTCGGAGGCTGTGTGACATGGCCAAAGAACTAATGAGAGAATTCCGAGGTCAACAAGGAAGTTTTGGAAAGAAATAATCTAAACTATTTATATATCTCAATAGCTATACATCTCACCTTCGAACATCGCTGCACACGGAGGTTATTATCCAAATTACAGCTGGTGAGACACACACACGCACGCACTCACTCCTTCAACACCAAAATGGGAAACAGACTGTGGAGTTGACTGTCTCTTGAATGAAACAACGTCTAAAAAGGCCAACAAAACAACATTGATAACCAAATAGAAAATATGATCAAAATTATAGCAAACCATGATGTATGAGCCCTATGAAGAAATTAGACGTGATGCAGAAAAAAGCATCGTAAAAGACCAGGCTGTTACCAGATGAGAACGACCTAAAAAGATAAGAACCGTTATCACCTGGCAAGATAAAGAATGAGAGAGGATATTTTCAAACACTTTAAAACCATGAAGAGTTTAGATAAGGTGAACGTAACCATCCAAGTCCTAAAATACTCTAATGAAGGGGTAGCGCCTGAAATTTGAGGGAGAAATTTTGGACAAATAACAAGTAGTACCACACACGGCATTAAATTAATTTGTAGTGAATGCTGCTTGGGGGGCTTTGCCTGCTCAGAGATCTCCCCACTTCTGGAAACATTCTGAGAAGTCGGTCCCATGACTACATCTATACTTCGAGCTGTCCTCATTCCTCCTCAAATCCAGCCATAGCGTGTTCATTTCGAATCAGGAACCTGACCCGAGATGGACCACTCGCAGCGCCTCACCTTCCAGGCGCACTTGCTTGGCTCAGTGTGGCAATCAAGTCCTTACTTGAGACTTTTTTAAAAATAAGACAATTTTTTTTAGAGCAGTTTAAAGTTCACAGCAAAATTGAAGGAAAGGTGCAGAAATTTTCCCTATCCCCCCCAAATATGCATGGCCTCTCCCATTATCAACATCCTCCCCCCCAAAAGTGGTACATTTGTTACAGCTGGTGAACCTGCATTGACACATAATTGCCCAAAGCCCATAGTTTACATGATGATCACTCTTGGTGGTGCACATTCTACGGGTTGAACAAACGTGTAATGACATAGGTCCCTCATTATGGAGGATTTTCACTGCCCTAAAAGTCCTCTGTGCTCCACCTAGTCACCACTCCTTCCCCCGACTCTTGGCAACCAATGAACTTTTTACTATCTCCATAGTTTTGCCTTTACCAGCATGTCATATAGTTGGAGTCATATAGCGTGCAGCCTTCTCAGATTGGATTCTTTTACTTAGTAGTATGCATTTTATGGTTCCTCCTAGTTTTTTCATGGCTTGATAGTTCATTTCTTTTTAGCAGTGTATAATATTCCACTGTCTGGAAGTACCGCACTTTATTTTATCCATTCACTTACTGAAGGACATCTTGGTGGCTTCCAAGCTTTTCCAGTTATGAATAAAGCTCTATAAACTTCTGTGTGCAGGTGTTTGTGTGAACGTAAGTCTTTAACTCCTTTAGGTGAGTACCAAGAGCATGACTGCTGGATCGTATGGTAAGAGTATGTTTAGTTTTGTAAGAAATTGCCAAACTGTCTTCCAAAGTGACTGCACCATTTTGCATTCCCACCAGCATGATATGACAGTTCCTGCTGCTCCACGTCCTCGCCAGCGTTTGGTGCTGTTAGTATTCCGGATTTTGGCCATTCTCATAGGTGTGTAGTGGGATCTCATTGTTTGAATTTGCATTTCCCTGCTGACATATGCGGTAGGGCATCTTTTCATGTGCTCGTTGGCCGTCTGTGTGTTTTCTTTGGTGAGGTGTTTGTTCACATCTTTGGCCCATTTTTAATTTGAGGGGTTTTTTTTCTTATTGTTAAGTTTTAAGAGGTTTTTTTTTATATTTTAGATAATAGTCCTCTATCAGATGTGTCTTTTGCAAATATTTCCCCCCGTCTGTGGCTTCTCTTTTCATTCTCTTGACATTGTCTTTAGCACAGCATAAGTTTTTAATTTTAATGAACTCCTCCAGCTTATCAGCTATTTCTTGTATGTGTTGTACCTTTGTTGTTGTATCTGAAAAGTCATCACCATACCCACGGCCATCTAGGTTTTCTCCTATGTTATTTTCTAGGAATTTTATAATTTTGAATTTTACATTTAGTTCTGTGATCTATTTTGAGGTAATTTTTATGAAGAGTATAAGATTTTTTACATGTGTATGTCCAATTGTTCCACCACTATTTGTTGAAAAGACCATCTTTGCTCCATTGAATTGCGTTTGCTCCTTTGTCAAAGATCTGTTGGCCATATTTACGTGGGTCTCTTCCTGGGCTCTCTGTTCTGTTGTATTGATCTATTTGTCTATTCTTTCATCAACACCACAGTGTCTTGATTACTGTAGCTTTATAGCAAGTCTTGAAGTTGAGTAGCATCAGTCCTCCAACTTGGTTCATCTCTTCAGTATTGTATTGGCTACTCTGGGTCTCTTGACTCTCCATATAAACTTTGGAATAAGTTTCGTCAACATAGACAAAATAATCTTCTGGGATTTTCATTGGGATTGCATTGAATTTATAGATCAAGTTGGGAAAAACTGACATCTTGTCAACACTGAGTCTTCCTATCCATGAACAGGGAATATCTCTTCTATGATTTTGTTCATCAGAGTTTTGTAGTTTTCCTCATGTAGATCTTGTACATATTGTGTTATATTTATGCCTATGTATTTTATTTTTGGGGGGTGCTAATATAAATAATATTGTGTTTTGAATTTCAAATTCCACTTTTCATTGCTGGTATATAGAAAAGTGATTGACTTTTGAATATTAATGCCGAATCCTGCAACCTTACTGTAATTGCTTATTAGTTCCAACAGTTTTTTGTCAATGCTTTTGGATTTTCTACATAGATGATCATACCATCTGCAAAGAAAAACAGTTTTATTTCTTCCTTCCCAATTTGTATACCTTCTTTTCACTTTTCTTGTCTTATTGCATTTGCTAGAACTTCCAGTATAATGTTGAAAAAGAGT
This sequence comes from Equus asinus, assembly GCF_041296235.1. Taxonomy (NCBI): domain Eukaryota; kingdom Metazoa; phylum Chordata; class Mammalia; order Perissodactyla; family Equidae; genus Equus; species Equus asinus. Next base: position 140,678,275 of record NC_091793.1, on the reverse strand, counting down.
AGAGAGAGAGGACATCCTTGCCTTGTAGGCACTTTTCATGTTTTTTTTTTAATTTAAAGATTGGCCCTGAGTTAACATCGTGCCAATCTTTTTTTTTCTTTCTTCTTTTTTCTTCTTCTCTCCAAAGCCCCCCAGTACATAGTTGTATATTCTAGATGTAGATCCTTCTGGTTCTACTATGTGGGATGCTGCCTCAGCATGGCTTGATGAGCAGTGCTGGGTCCACTCCCAGGATCCAAACTGGCAAAACCCTGGGCTGCTGAAGTGGAGCGTGCAAACTTAACCACTCAGACACAGGGCCAATCCCAGGACTTTTCTTAAATTGGGACCAAGAAGGGAGAATGAGTCCCTCTCTGGGTGTATGAAGCCCAGTGGCTTTGTTTCCCATTGTACAGAAGTTGAGAATGGTGCCATCTGCAGTGGGAAGCACTAACAGGATGCTAACCAGGGAGACCAGAAAACTTACCTTCCAAACCAAGAAACTTTTGAGAGTGAGAAGGAGGCTGTTAATATTTAAGCCAAGAGATGAGGCATGAACTGGGAATGTCTTGGGAAAACTCAGATGCATGGTCCCCCTAAGTCCTTACTAACAAACAGAGACTACAGTGAGAGGAACGGACCATGGCTAGTCTTCTTTATTTACTTATGTGTTCAGTATTTGAATACTGCAGAGGCTGGTTTTGAAAAAGAATGATCTTCACTTTAATTGTAGTACTAAGGTTGATTAAGTGACTTTTGAATATTTCTGGTTGCTATAGGGAAACATTGAAAACAACAACAATAGCGACAAAATCGTGTAATCGGCATGGAGCTGAGCTGCCCAGAATGCCCCTTAAGAAAGGACTCATTGCCCCAGCTGCTGGGAGTAGTGTCAGCAGACAGCTCTCAGACGTCAGCCCTTTCGGGGACTGCTTCAGTGGCATGAAGTACCATTCCCAGGGGTGCCCTGGGTCCTATCGTTCTCTAGGTGATCCACATCCAGCCACGGGTGGAGGCGGGATAGAAAGGCCGGACGATTTTGATTCGTAGCAAATGAAAATGCAGGACACCCAGTTAAATTTGAATTTCAGAAAAACAATGAATAATTTTTTAGTATAAGTATGTCCCGTTCAAAGTTTGAACCTGAAATTCAAACCTGGCAGCTGTAATTTGTGCTAACGCAGTGGACCGCTGGTGCGCCATATTCACCCTGAATTCCCTGTGGGGGTGCAGGGCGGCTCCTAGCTCCGCTCGCCTCCTTTTGCCTCCCTCTCCCCCCACCCCTGCCATCCCCTAAAAAACATCCTGTGTGGACAGCTCCCTCTGAGAGTCTGCTTCCCAGAGACCTCAACTCACAACAGAATGCGTCAACCTCTGTTTTGCCCAAATTTTGAAAAACATAGATCATAAAAACAATACCCCAAAGGGTCTTCAAAGTCTAAAATGACAAGAAAATGATCACTAAGTAAATGTTTAACTGATGGTTAATTTTTTAATGATTTTAAAAATATTTATTTATTCATTTAGAATAATATTAATAACCCATTACATGTTAAGAGAAGTAGTATCTTTTTATGAAAATACCTATTTTCCAAAACAAAATAGTGTAGTGAGAAGAGTGGGTCTCTTTACATTTTACATTTTTGCAAGTTGCATTCGTCTGTTTCTTTAGAAAACGACTGGATTTTTAGATCTGCTTCTGCATTTAATTTGTTATTGTGGCTAAAGTATATGGAAAAACTCAGTCTCACACAAATATGTATGAGGGTTTTTAATAATCTTTTCAGATAATTGTGGATTTTCATCTTTGATATTAAACTAAAACTATATGAGTGGTAGTTTCTTAAAAGTTAGTTGCAACCCTAAAACCCTATCTGAGTATTATGTGCGCTGTTACAGTAGCAGACATGTGTCTGTCTTGCACACCTACTGATGGTTACTGTAGTCAACACGTTCACTTTAGATGGAACATGTTTATAAAGTACAGCTAGAATTTTTGTGGACTTTATATAAACTTTGTGGTATATTTGAGCCCTTGTGTAATCAAAACCTATAGACATTCATTTCCACTTTATAGGACTTAATTTTGCTACCTTTTAAAGAGAAATACTGATACTTAACCTTTGATTTATTTAATGTCATCTTTCATATTATACTATGAAACATATTACGAAGCTATCATTCTGACAGCAGCAGTCAGAATCCCTCTGGCCCAGGTCCGCTGGCCCCTCTGCAGTGCTCCCGCGCCCTGCTCTGTCCCCCCTTCCAGCCCCTCCCCCACTCTGCATCACCGCCTGAGCCGTCTGGCCCCCACTGCTCTATCCCGTCATCATCCTTTGCATCTCCTTCTAGCCGCTGTAGAATCATAGCCTCACTTATCTCCTTCCTCCTGGATCAGATTTCCTGGGGCTGACTATGGAGGAAATAATGTCTCTGTCATGGCTTTGGAATCACTTCTCAGAAATTAAGCCACACTAAGCAGTCCACGGGCCAACTAGGAGCCACGCAGGTGCCACGAGGCCTCAGTAAGTCACGCCCAGGGAGGGCACGCCCGGACAGTGAACCCAGAGCAAGTACTCAACGGAGCCTCCATCCCAGGTGTGCTGAGAAGCAGGAGCTGGCATATTGAATTAGGAATATGCAGATTATGACCTGCTGGATGATGGGCTCAAGCCACCCACACAGGGTCTGCAGGTACCTCCCTCAGCATCCGAGCTCCCACTTTGGGGAAAAGAAACCTACCAGGTTGTTGTGGTTGAAGGTGCAGTTTCAATACACCCACAAAAAGGACATAGAGTCACAAGATTTCTTACTTATGGATCCCAGAATAGGGGGCTCTGGGATCCGGGGAAGGGCAGTGCTCTGTCCCAGGTCACCAGGCAGCAGGAGACGGCGAGCAGGGGAGCACGCACCGACCTTAGAATGTGGTTCAGGAGGAGGTCCAGCTTTCTGGGGGCTTAATCTAAGTACAGTGGTTATTTTAAAAGGTGCCCTGGGAAAAGTAAAGCACGAACTCACAGCGGGAATCCTGACTCAAGTCTTATCTTACCATCCACACTGGGCGTGAGCCGGTTGTCACACTGTAAAAAGCCTGGGCAGCAACTCAGAGAAGGAGAAGCCTCGTTCTCATCACCTCAGCGAGGACGCACTGCGGGCGAAAGCTGTGCCTGTGACAGATGTGGTCACATCCCCATTCTGCCTGGGACCAGGCCTGTCTACAGATTTTGTTGCCAATTTTTGCTTGTTGCCCATGAGAGCCTCACAGGGCTGCTCCAAAGCAAGAGGAGATGTTACTAAAACAGTGAAATGAGACAACGAAAAAGCACATCGCAGAGGAAACTGGTCCCATTCAAACTGAGCCCCTGCCCGGCTCTGCCCAGTTGTCCAGCTAGGCAGGCCCAGGGCTGCTAGATCTCGCAACTTTCCAAGAGAAACTGGAAATCCATTTTTTTGGTGACTTTTAAAAATTATTTAATGTTAACTCCTTCTTCAAACGTTTTATAACACTGCCTGAGGCCCAGGAAGATACGAAAGCGGACCAGACCGGCTCAGAGCCATGACTGCTCTAGGGGAAGCATGACCACACGCCAGCAGCGGACCCCCAGCCCTGCCCACGCCCACCCACCACCCACGCGGGCAAAGCTTTGCTTTAGGCGATAGAACTCCTTGCTCTGCATCAACATGGGTGACCTGCTCCTTGTATTTCCCTTTAGTTCTTGAAATATGTCCTCCAAAAACAACACCTAAGCCTTTATTACTTCTTTCCTTTTTGAATCCATCCAGTCCTTCTTTGCTCTCCAAACACCTTTCTTTAAAAAAGTTTATCGCTGAGTTGTGCTTTTCTTTAAATAGTTTCCATCCTGCTCCTCCTCACGTACCACAGAAACTCCCTATGGCCTTTCCTTCAAGCCCCTCATGGTCTCACCCACGGTCACCTACTTAAATCTCCTGGTTTGTACCTTCGGCTCTAACATACCGTCAGCAGGAAATGATCTTCCTATTCCCGATGTTTCTGTCCAAGGGAGCGGACGTCTATTGCACTGACTCCTGGTTTCTCTCCGTCCCTCTGCTGTCTCTACTTCTGGGGCAGAGAAGTGATTTATCAAATGAGTAAATCTGAGAAGAATAAACCAGACATGCTCAGATCAGCTCTCCTTCCTCCCGCGAAGATGGAGCTACCCGCAGAGACCAGAATTCCTCCACCAGTAACAGAGTGACATTCCAGCCTCAGCTTCTTCCACTTTGTTCAGAATCTGGTTAGACAACTGAGGAGCTATTTATTGAGTTCTCTGAAAAACAATGCACCATGTTTCTTCTCACCCCAGAAGATTCTGAAATGCCGCAGATCGTGCAACTGAGAGGAACCTCAGAGCATACTGCGTTCAGTACCATCATGTTAGAGACAGGAAAAGTGAACACCTGAGAATTTAAAGTAACTCACCCCCAAACTAGCCAGTTAATAAGAGACACTAAGCCACATTTTTAAAACAGGATTTGGAAGTTTGAAAAATTTAGAACCATAAAAAGAAATATTTATTGATGTGTGGTCAAATTCAAAACTATCGTTATGGATTAGGAATCATAAATTCTAATTAAATAGTTTTGCCACAATATTTCTACTCTATTGCTCTTACAAGTACATTAAGGAATCTAAACTCTAGCCAGTTTATTTTATTAAAGGAGGTCTCATGGCGTGGAACTCTGCTAATTCTTACACCCGAAGAAGTGATGTATTAGAAAAGCACAGGGAAGTAGGAGACACTGTGTAAAGATACCGTAAGGAATCGGCTACCCGCTTGTGGAGGCCAAGGCATGCCGAGAGCTTACTCAGCAAGCTAGAGACCCTTTGAGATCAAAGTCTGGGTCCAGTCTGAGTCTGCACATGAAAGGACCAGGAGCGCTGAGGGTCTGCCTTCCAATCCAAAAGCCAGCAGGCTCAAGACCAAAGAAGAGCCACTGCGTCAGCTTGAGTCTGAAGGCCAGCAAAAACCAATGTTCCAGCTCACACAGTCAGGCAGGAGGCGCTCCCTCTTATTCACGGGAGAGTCGGCCTTTGTGTTGTAGTCAGGCCTTCAACTGATTGGGTGTGGCCCACCCACGTCAGAGAGAGCCATCTGCTTTACTCAGTCTACCAATTCAAATGTTAATCTCATCCAGAAAAACTCTCAGAGACGTACCCAGAATCATGTGTGACCAAATATCTGGGCACCCTGTGGCCCAGTCAAGTTGACATAAAATTAATGATCACAAGTCCACCCCTTGTCCATTTGGCACCCATACAAACCTCCTTAAACCCTACTTCATCTCCAAATAAAGACAATAACGAGGTCGTAGTTCTGCCTACCATGACACAACTGTGGGGCGTGTGAACAAAAGTGCACGAGCCACATCCCCGGAAGAGGACGTGAAGTCCTCCAGACGTGTTTACTCTTTGCCCTGATATCTGTGACTCTAACACTGCGATGTCAATTCAGCAATACTGATACTGGGATATAAAGTCCAGACATCTACGTTGTATGATAAGGGAACGAGAGGCAGGAAAACAAATATGTCTATAAATATGCGCCTATTTATATAAGCATATTTATAAATATATATACATATATGAACATTCATAACAAAAAATGTTTTGTAAAGAGGAAATTGTCATGACAATTACAGTAATTGGCCACGTGGTCACAGCTGGTATTTACAGCTACCTTCTTGCACTACCCATTCCGCATTCCCTTTGCCCTCAGCAAGCAGCTCAGCTGTTCGTGGCTCTTTACCTGGTGGGGTGACCCAAACCTTCATCCCTGAACAGCCTGGGCCGCTAGTGGTCCAGCCTGGCCTGGGTGATGGGAGTTTTCTGTTGACTTTTATCACCGGGCGTGTGATACCAAGAGATGCTCAAGCGAGATGGCAGGATAAGGCTTGTTAGTTCTTGTCCCCTCCCTGCAATGTCAGTCTGAACAACTCTCCATGCGTGAAAATGCCTTCACAAGAACTAAGGACTCCAAGTGAGGAATTAGCGTCTGGGTGGAGCACAGAAACAAGAAAAGAGGCGCTGAAGAGGGTAGGAAGGAGTTTCCAGTACGCCCTTCCCTCCTCCCCCAAGCCTGGCCAGCCCCACATGGAGAGAAACCACCATTATGGATTAGGAATTATACTCCTAATTGGGGGGGAGGGAGAGTGGAGTGAGACCCCAGTTCTCCAAGGACTCCAGCAGGCCTGCACCAGCTCCAGGCGACTCCCGCCATCCCAGATGACTCCCGCAGCCCTGGACCCCAGGCACACCCCAGCACCGGGCTGGGCAGAGACTGAATCAGTAACCAAAAACTTCCCAACAAAGAAAAGCTCAGGACCAGATGGTTTCTCTGGTGACTTCCACCAAATATTTAAAGAAGAATTAACAGCAATCCTTCTCAAACTCTTCTAAAAATTTGAAGAGGAAGAAACACCCACAAATTCATTTTCCAAGGCCAGCATTAGCCTGATGTCAAAGCCAGATAAGGACACTACACGAAAAGAAAATCACAGGCCAACATCCCTGATGAACATAGATGCAAAAACCCTCAACAAAATAATAGCAAACTGAATTCAACAGCACATTAGAAGGATCATGTGCATGAGAAAGCGGGATTCATCACTGAGATGTAAGAATGGTTCACTCAATAGAATAAAGATTAATAAAAGTTTACTAGAATAAAGGATAAAAATCACACAATCATCTCAATAGAGGCAGAAAAAGCATTTGACAAAACTTGACATCCTTTCATGGTAAAAACTCTCAACAAAGTGGGTATAGAAGTAATGTACCTCAACACAGTAAAGTCTGTATATGACAAGTTCACAGGTAACATCATACTCAACAGTGAAAGACATATAAATGGCCAACAGGTACATGAGAAAGTGTTCAACATCAGTAATCATGAGGGAAATGTCAATCAGAACCACAGTGAGAAATCTCCTCACACCCATTAGAATGGCTATCATCAAAAAAAACAAGAGATAAAAAGTACTGGTGAGGATGTGGAGAAATTGGAACCCTTTCCACCGTTTTTGGGAATGCAAACTGATACAGCCACAGTGGAAAACAGTGTGGAGTTTCCTGAAAAATTAAAATTAAAATTACCATATGATCCAGCAATCCCACTGCTGGGTATGTATCTGAAGGAAATGAAGTCACCATCTTGAAGAGATAGCTGCACCCCAATGGTCCTCGCGGCATTATTCCCAGTAGTTAAGACAAGAACAGCCTAAGTATCTGACAACATATGGACAGATAAAGAAAATGTGGTATAGATACACAACGAACCATTATTCAACCATAAAAAAGAAGGAAACCCTGCCATTCACAACAACATGGATGGACCTTGAGGGCATCACGCTAAGTGAAATAAGCCACACACAGACAGACAAATACTGTATGATCTCCCTCATATGCAGACTCTAAAAAAGCCAAACTCATAGAAACAGAGAGGAGAATGGTGGTTGCCAGGGGCTAGGGGTGGGGGACATGAGGAGATGTTGGTCAAAGGGTACAAATTCCCAGTTATCAGATGACTAAGTTCTGGGGATCTAATGGACAGGGTGGTGACTATAGTTAACAATGCTGTAGTGTATACTTGGAAGTTGCTAAGAGAGAAGTTCTTAAATGTTCTCACCATACACAGAAAATGGTGATTATGGGAGGAGATGGAAGTGTTAACCAACCTTATTGTGGTCATCGTTTCACAACATGTAAGTGCATCAAATCATCAGGTTGTACGCCTTAAACTTACACAATGTTGTATGTCAATTGTATCTCAATAAAGCTGGGGAAAAAAGAGTCCTAAGGACCTACTGTACTGCAGACACTCTTCCTTACTCCCACTGTGGAGCAGCAGCCCCGTTTCCCCTCGGTCTTCGGGATCAGTTACCCCAGCCAGCGCAGTGACTCCCTTCCTCACCTGTTGGTTCAGAGGCACGAGGAGTCCCAAGTGGCTGGAGGTGGTCTTGACTTCAGTTCAGTGACTCACTGGAGTGTCTCCTGGTGGAAGCACCCCTCCCTCTGGAACTGAGACCTCCAGGCAAGCAGAGAAGAAGGTCACTGGAGCAGGAAGCAAAGCTTTTGGTTGTGGGTCACTATGGGTAACAGTGAGTGGTGCCACTCCTTTTCCACCCCTTAAGCCCTGGACCCACGGATTCTGGCTAGGGGAGAAATAGCACCAAATATTGGGTGCTGATTCAGAGCATGGCTTTCGGCAGAACCTTGCCCCAGGCTGCAAGAACATTGCCACCCAGCTCGCGCTGTAACAGTCTTCAAAGGCTATTCCACCAGCACACCAGCTGCTTCAAGATGGTGGGGAACATTCTAAGACCAGTGAATTCCACGAGCGTGGGCTCACTGCCATACTCCTTTTGCTGTGAAGTGAGTTCCTTGATCTGAAGCAATGCTGTGCAGAACACCACGGTGCTGGACAAGGCATTCGGTGAGTCCACAGATGGTGGTTTAGGCAGAAGCATTGCATGCAGAGAATGCAAATCCATATCCAGAGTAAGAGTCTATTCCAGAAAGACCATGGGCATTTGGGCCACATCTTCATGTGAGTTACTTGTGCCTTCAGGGCCTGGTCACATATACACTCCTTCCATTTGATGACGGAGTGGGTTATGCACATCCAACTTTCTGGATTGATGGGTCAGATCACACCCAGTTCATGATGGGCAGCTCAGGTCGCATGTTAGCTTGGTGTCCCATAGTTAAGCATTCTGTCTCTACTAAAGGTCAAGAGCAGGCCAAGAGCTGTTCAAAAGGGGAGCAGCTACCTACAGAGGATGACAGGGTTTCCTCCAAAATCCTAAAGGCTGTGCTGCAACTCACCTATGGGGGCTGCCAAAGGCTCCCGGCAGCACCCCAACCTGCCATGACGCTCCAAGCACCACTGGATCCGCTGGATCTTATGGCCCGACTGGCAGAGAAGCTTGCACAGCAGCCTGGACCTGCTGCAGAGTCTTCTCTTGTTCTGGGCCCCATTCAAAACCAGCAGCTTTGGGGGGCCAGTCCCGCGGCCAAGTGGTTATGTTCACACGCTCTGCTTCAGCGTTTCACTGAATCCTGGGTGCGGACATGGCACCGCTCATCAGGCCATGCTGAGGCAGCGTCCCACACGCCACAACTAGAAGGACCCCCAACTAGAAATATACAACTATGTACCGGGGGCTTTGGAGAAAAAGGAAAAGTAAAATAAATAAATAAATAACAACTTTTTGGGCCACTCAGTAAACGGATCTGAGTAACACACCCAGATGAGGAATACGTTGCCAACAAAAATCCAAAGGGGCCCACTAAGTGTTGTGCCTCTTTTTTCGTTGTAGACATGCCCCACATCACTGGGCCCCCAGAAATTCCACTGCGTGGAGGCCCCTGAATCTCAGCTGGGTTCATCTCCTTCCCTCTGACACACAAACGTCTCGCCACTAAGCCTAGAGCAGTTGCTACTTCCTGCTCACTAGGTCCACTCAGCCCAGTGCCATCAGTGTAATGAACCCATGTGACATCTTCTGAAGGGGAAGGTGATCAAGATCCCTGCCGACTGAATTGTGACATGACGTGGCAGAGTTGATACGTCCCTGAGCAGGACAGTGAAGGGATATTGCTGGCCTCCTCAGCTGAGAGCAAACAGCTTCTGGTGGGTGTTATGGACAGAGACGGAGAAAAAGCATTTGCCAGTTCAAAAGCTGTGTACCAGGAACCAGGGGAGGTGTTAACTTGCTCAAGCAATGAAACCACATCTGGCACAGCAGCTGCCCTTGGAGTCACCACTTGGCTAAGCTTACAGTGATCCACCGTCATTCTCCAAGTCCGCGTGTCCTCTGCGTAGGCCAGATAGGCGAGTTCAATGGGGGATGTGCTGGGCGTCCCCAGCCCTGCATCTTTCAGGTCCTTGCTGGTGGCACCAACCTCTGCATTCCCTCCAGGAATGTAATAACTGCTTTCAATTTACTATTTTCCTAGACAGAGGTAGCTCTAGTGGCTTCCACTTGGCCTTTGCCAACATAATAGGCTGCAGTAGAACAGATGAGAATGGAGTTCAAGGGAAAAAGATAAAACTGGGAGTCGCAGCGTTGGTGGTGCTTCAAACCATGAGATCACCAAGGAGGTGAGTGGAGACGGAGGAACTGAGGACTGACTCCTGGGGCGGCCCAACTGCAAGAGGAGGGAGAGGGGCAAGGAGCCTGGGGAGGGTCAGCCTGTGAGACACAAGGAAAACCAGAGGAGTGTGGTGCCCGGAAGCCAACGAAAGGCCGCGTTTCAAGAAGGAGGGGGGACAAGTGGGCCAGCGCTGGATCGGAAAAGGAAGGTGAGGACTGGGGGTTTCCCACTGAATTTAGCCATGTGGAGGCCCTGACACGGAACTGCACACTACCTGGAGGCCGACTGTTGGCTCCTTTGGGTTTGTCCTGCGCCCATTAAATCTGGGAGGTCCTGGGGGCTGGCCCTGTGGCCGAGTGGTTAAGTTCGCGCGCTCCGCTGCAGGCGGCCCAGTGTTTCGTTGGTTCGAATCCTGGGCGCGGACATGGCACTGCTCGTCAGACCACGCTGAGGCAGTGTCCCACATGCCACAACTAGAAGAATCCACAACGAAGAATATACAACTATGTACTGGGGGGCTTTGGGGAGAAAAAGGAAATAATAAAATCTTTAAAAAAAAAAAAATACCAACTTCTTTTAAAAAAAAAAAAAAAATCTGGGAGGTCCTGGGGACCGTGAAGCTGCCTCTACCCAGACTCTTTGCCTACAAGTTGTAGGACTTTGTTAGAAACTACGTACTGCCACCACACCGTTACATCAGAAGCACACGTGTGAAAGGAAGGTTCTTCAAGTTCTCTGAAAATGTGATCTTTCCCATCGGAATGCCGAGTCTTGTCTAAACACTTTTCAACCTTTCAGGAAAGAGATTTTCCTGGCCCAGGGCATGCTGCGGCCGTGCAAGGAGCTTGCTTCAGCCCACAGTGGGGAAGGCTGAGTTTGGGCAAGTTACGTTGTAGATCACAGAGAACGAGCGTGCCCTCCACCACCAGCAGCACAGGCTGTGCACGGCGGGGGCAGTGAAGAGAGACTAGTTGACTTACAGAAGGTTTGCTCTTGCCCACGACTCTGCAGTCCCGAGGAAGACGGGGACCTAGAGAACACCACGGTGACTAGGGGGCAGTGTTTCCCAGCTGCCTAGTCATATTAGGGCCGACACAAAGAGTGATAACATTTAACCTTATTTGTATGGCACACGGAGGCAAAGAGAAGTCTGCTGTCTGCCAGCGGTGACCGTCCCAGTGGTTCTGGTGACCTCAGACTCCAGCCAGGTGCCCCAAAGGCTCAATATCTTAGCACACTGTGTGCCTTGGAATATCAGTAGGAAAATCCTGCCTGAAGTCCGGAGACTGTGGCTTATTTATCTCTAAATCCCCAGAATCTAACTAAGGGCGGCCACATTCAAAAACAGTATTGAATGACAGACGTGAACGTGCAGGCTCGTCAGACCCCAGGGAGCGGAGGGCGCAGGACTCAAATAGCTGAAGTCCCCAGAATACCGGGCTGACCATTCAGAATCAGCTTGACTGGAGGGATCTGATGTTGGTCCTCATCTACCATTTACATAGGTTTCTAAAAAAATATTAAAATGCCTGCAGCAGTGTGAGACAAGCACACACTCATCTCTGGTAGAAATGCAAACAGGTGCCACCCTTCTGGAATCGTGAACAAAGTGCCCTGACATTTTCATAGCCTTGGACTGGTAGGAATCTCTGCTAAGGAAAATTTCAAAAATGCCAACAAAACTTGTATACAGAAATATTTGTCATAACATTATTTTGCACAAAAACAGGGCATTGATTAAGTAAATTGTCATATGATGAGATTTTATAAAGCTTTTTAAACTTCATTTACAAAGAGTTTTGATGACATTGGAAAATGATTACATTGTGCTATTAGATGATAGGAACAGAATGCATGGTATATGAATTACAATTCCAATCATTTTAAATATATATAAACATAGTAATATTCAAACAATGACCAAACAATCACTGGTGATGGGATTATGGGCAATTTTTGTTTTCTTCTCTTTACTTTTCTGTATTTTCTAAGTTTCCTACAGTAATACAGCTATATTTTTGGAATCACAGAATATCTTAGTAAAATCATGGTTTTGGAATCTGTAGTGAGATGGAAAGGCTTATAATAGTAAGTAAAAAATCAAGATGGTAGTATGGCTACAACTATTTAACTTTTGTAAAAAGTCTATCTATATTTAAAAAAGAAAATTCCAAAATAATAAATGTGGTTATGTCTGGGTAATAAGATTGGGGCAATTATCATTCTCATTTCCACTTTTCTGCATTTTTCAATTTCACACAATGACAGTATATTAATTTCATGTTGATAACAGCAATAAAGTTCCTCATTTTTTATTCTAAAGTTAACCAGTAGACGATACTTGGTAGGATTTTCAAAGTAGAAGATTAAAGCTAAGTTGGAGGAGGATGTAATTGGCATTCAAGGAGAAAATCTTTGGCAAAAACATCAGTGACACTAAAACAGATTCATTGTGAGCTTGAAAAAGACCCCATTCAACTCCATTTTTATACTCTAGCCTGCAGTCACTGTCAGACTCGAGAACAGCAGTTAAACTCTGACATTTTCTGCACTGTTACAAATAGTGACTTCTCTCTCCATCCTAAACTCCAGCCAAGTCAGTTTCTAAATTTAAAGCACTTTGAGAAAGAAAATACTGCTTAACAGACACAAAGATTATAAAAATACAATGTCTCCTTATTGTCTTTTTCATCTTCAACATGTTTATCTAAGATCCATTTGTCTTAGTGACCGATATGGAAAGTCAGCCAAAAAAGGACACCGCATCTAGCATCCGGTCAGGGGACCATCCTTCAGCTGCTCTGTGTTGACATGAACTGGCAATATGGCTGGCACTTCCTCCTTGGACGTGAATTTTGCCTTGTTACTAGAATATCTTCCACTTCATAAATCTGACACTGTGAGCATCGGGAAGCCCAATTATCAGAGGACTGGCCGGCACTGCTCCAGTGGACTGGACAGCGAGCAGTGCCAAGTCTCTAATGATTCTGTCTATCTGACGGTGAACACAGAGAGGACCTGAGGGAGCAATCAAGACGCCAAGTCATTCAAATGGTGAGATTTACTTCTCCTGTTCTTTGAAGCACAACATGCCCATCACTTTGGACTTTAATGTGCTGGGACTTAAAGGAATTACTCCAGAGCAGCATTTTAGCTAGTGATGAATTGTCAGTTTTAAACTAAGATTCTTTTTTTTAATGGAGCATTTAGTACATCAGAGAAAGTCTTTACCAAGAAGTGTCCTTCCCCTCACTCCACCCTGGGGCCATAACTCCAGCCACTTTACCATCAACTCAAAGGTTCGTTGACAGAGTAGGAAATCCTTCCTGTTCTCTCTATTCCCTCTACTCACCCATCTCTAATCTTAAAGTGGGGAATAGAATGTACATGCAGAAAAACAAATGTCAAAGACCCGTGGAGTAAAATATGATGAAGACAAGAGGGACACTGTGGCAGAGGGTCACAGAGCCAGCTGGCTCACCAATATCTAATCTCTCTCTTTCCTGGGCACGTAGCTGAACTCCATTTCCCAGCCTCCCCTGCAGTTACCAGGAGTCACGTGATTGAATTCTGGCCAATGGAACACAGGCTGAAGAAATGAAGATCCCTTGCAGACCTGGACCATGAAATCTGCCTCGTGCCATCCTCCCTCTCACCTCACTGCCATTGAATGGAGAAGCCACCAAGGATGTAAAGAAAAGTGAAGAAACAAGATAAAAAAGGACTGAAAGAGGAGAGCTGCCCCGGAACTATTTGTCCAGGAACACCTGTGTTGGACTATTGTATGAGCAGAAACTAAGCTTTTATTATGTGAAAACTGAAATGTCGGGGCGGTTCATTTTAGCCGCTAGCCTGTCCTGACTAAAATAGACATGATGACGTATACTGAAGCAACTGCTCAAACAGGCATCGACGTAGAGAAATTCACCAATGTTTTATATTCATGGTGAAAAACAGAGACTAAAAAATGACAAATTTGATGTTTTCAGCCCATTGCTAAATAATTCAAGTTACTGTTTGATTTAGCAAATCACTTGCTGTATAAATGTGGTTAAACATTTAAAACTTTCTTGCATAACTTGGCTGCCATAAATCTGAGAACTTCACGTCACTCTACATCGGAGGTGATTTAGATTTGGGGGAAGACATCACAGAGGAGGCAATATTTCAGCTCAGTCTTGAGAGATGTGAGAATACAGCAGGTGGTCAGAGTCTTAGGGGTTCAAGCGCGAAAGGGCTCTTACAGGGAGGAAACCAAGATCCAGAGAAATTGGAGCTTGTCCAAGCTCACCCTACTTTTCTGTATTTTTTAAGTTCTCTACAGTAATACAGCTATATTTTTGGAATCATAAAATATCTTAGTAAAATCATGGTTTTGGTTTTTGTAGCAATTCTTCATTTAGATGAGGAATTCCTCAGCTTCCAGGCTATTCTTCATTATATGTCACATTTTCCGCCATGTCACTTCACCGGGCAACACGTAAATGATCTCTGAATTACCTGTCATAAGGCAATGGCTGCATGCATTTTCAAATTTTCAGATGCTTACACACACACACAAACATACTTGAACATATGTAGGGAGATTCCTAGCTGAACTGGAGCAAAACCCCTAATACAATCCTGCCTAGCATTAAGGAAGACTCCCCCATTCTTGCTGTCTTCAGACAGCCAGTATCTAACCACAACACCGTGTGGTAGCTAGTCTTCAAAGATGGCTTCCAAAGCACATGCTCCTGGTATCCACACCCCTGAATGGTCCCCTCCTAAGCTGACTCCAGATCTCCAGTAAAATATGGCACAAGTGACACAGGACCGGTTCTAGCCTCTAAGGAGGTTGGCTGCTTCTCGTTCCTCCCAGTTGGAACATTCAGTTTGGGGAGTCTGGAGTCACAATATAAGAAGTCCAGCTACCCTACTAGAAAGACTGCAGAGAGGTCTGAGACTCCACGGAAAGGGAGAGGCCCAAGGATCCCAGTGACCGTCCAACCAGAGCCTCAAGAAAGACCACAAGCGACACCAGTAGAACTGTCCAGCTGCTGCCAGTCAACACACAGAGCAGTGAGAGATGAGAAATGGGGGCTTGCTTCTTTAAGCCACCAAGGTTTGAGGTAGTTTGTTACACAGCAATTGATGACCAAAACATAAATTAGGTACATAGAAGGAGGGTGTTGCCATAATAAAAACCCGAAACTCATGGCAGTGGCTTTGGGATTGAGTGGCAGGCAGAAGCTGGAAGGGTCTCAAGGAGGTTAACAGTGAAGGCTTCAAGGACACTAAGGAAATTGCTTTTTTTTACAGGGAAATGTTCACCCTGAGCTAACATCTGTTGCCGATCTTCCTCTTTTTTTTCCCCTCCCCAAAGCTCCAGCACGTCCTAGCTGTAAGTAGGAGTCCTTCCGTGTGAGCCACCACCACAGTTCTGTCAGTTCTGTCAATGTTTGCGTTATACATTTAGGTGCTCTGAGGTTGCGGATATATACATATTTATAATTGTTTCACTTCTTGGTGAATTGACCCTTTTATCATTCTATTACATCATTATATTACGTCCTTCTTTGTC
Source organism: Equus asinus (assembly GCF_041296235.1). NCBI lineage: Eukaryota > Metazoa > Chordata > Mammalia > Perissodactyla > Equidae > Equus > Equus asinus. The sequence goes on along the minus strand of NC_091793.1, from coordinate 140,662,616 downwards.
TCTTATGACACTTTTGACTTAAAGTCCACTTTGTGTGATGCAAGTATGGCAACTCCTGCTCTCTTTGGGTTACCATTTGCATGAAATATCTTTTTCCATCTCTTCACTTTCAGTCTTTGTCTATCTTTAAATCTAAATTGTGTCTATTGTACACAGAATGTAGTTGGATCTTGGTTTTTTCCATCCAGCCACTCTATGTCTTTTGACTGGGGAATTTAATCCATTTACCTTTAAATTAATTATCAATAGATTACGATTTACTATGGTCATTTTCTTGATCCTTTCCCTCCCCAAGAGGCTGGTATTTGGGATTTTATTCTTCTCACTCCACTTTGAGCCTGGGGGAGGAGGTCTGGGGGGTGGTCGTGCACCAATCCAGGCCTTTGCCTTTATCTCAGGGGCCCTCGGGGGTCTAGAGTATGCCAGTCTGACAGTGCTCTGAGACAAGGGAGACAGATATCAGTTTCCCCGGAAAACTGGAACTTTGGATGTGGCCCAACCCTTGCCCTCCCCAGGGAGAAGCTGAGATTTTTCATCCACCAAGTCAGCACCGAGGCAAGAGGAAAGGCTACGGCGCATGCCTGCATGTTAGTCCAAACAGCTGCCTTTGTTTTTAACAGTTCCCAACCTAGGGTCATTGCCATCAGCACTCAGATTTGGGCACGGAAGAAATCAGTATATGATCGGCCCACAGAAAAGTCGGAATGTTGGACACGCAGTCCGATCCTTTCTTTCCCTCCCCAGGGAGGAGCTGGGAGCTGGGGGTTCCCTCCCCATCACGTGGCACTGTGCCAAGGAGAGGGAATACGGCAAAAGGGAGCCTCAAATTCTCCTACCGGCTTCTACGCAGCTGGTTTTGCTCTTGCCTTGGTGGTAGGCTACTGGATCTCTTACAAAGGGAATTGACCCGTGTGTTGTTGCATTTGTGTGCCCACGAGGGAAAAAGGGTGGAGGGCTTCCTATTGTTCCATCTTAACCATTGTTAAGTGTATAGCTCAGTGGCATTAAGAACATTCACACTGTTGGCTACCATCACCGCCGTCCATCTACAGAACTCTTTGTGTAAAACTGAAACTCTGTACCTATTAAACAATAACTGCCCATTCTTCCCTCCCCCCAGCTCACAGCAAACACCATTTTGCTTTCTATAAAATATCTGTGAATTTGACTCCTCTAAGTACTTCATAGAAGCAGAATCATAGGGTGTTTGTCCTTTTGTGACTGGCTTATTTCACTTGGCATCATGTCCTCAAGGTCCACCCATGTTGCAGCCTGTGTTATATCTCTTGTCTTTGAACATGACCAGGAAAGCTGAATCTAAAGGCAGCAGCGACAGCAGCAAAAACGTGATTCAATTTATACATTAGAAGTGCCAAAATGCCCCCAAATTGACAGCATCCAAAAACTGTTAGAATGAAAAAAGACAGAGACAGACATGGACTATAGGAAATGGGGGTGCAACAAAGGAGAGAGGAAATGGGGAGCCCAGAATGAGGGTAAAGAGAGATGTCCGGGTGACAACAGTCCCTGGTGGAGGGGCAACTGGTCCAGATCGAAGAAGGTCAGAAGGCCCCAGGGGAGATGTCTGTCAAGAAGATGAATTGATAAAAGACCAAATACAACTGAATATTCTAAAAAGAGACTCAGACCACTGGAGGAATTTGGTCTTGAATTAGTGATAGATACAGAGAAAAATAAGTCAATGTAAAAAGCAGGATAATTATTGAGGCCAAGGAAAGCAAATTTGGGCAGAAAAGGAAAAGCCATCATATGATATCAGTAATCAATAGCATTTTATAGTGATAATAGTATAAACTCCAAATATTAATCTAACAAAATTTACAGTATGACTATATTGGGAGGTCAGACACATGGAAGGGTGTACTCTCAGCTGCCCTGGCATCGCCCATGGCAGGAAATCAATAGATTATGTATGACTCCCTCTAAATAAAAGTAGTAATATAAGCCTGTTATTTAGATACGTGAAAGTAGGCACCAAAAGAATCAGCTAAAATAGTTTAACATATTTGCTTATGAGAAAGGAGGAACAGAGAAGTTAAAAACTCAGAGTAGAGGCTGCTATTTTTTTCATAAGAAACCTTTTGGAATTATTTAACTCTTCAAACTACATGTATTTAAAACGTGCAAATTAAAACTTACTTTAAGGATGCTCTCCATACTCTTGCAAATCATCTCCCTCACTTCTCAGCATAATGAGCTGGACAGACCATGGATGCAACTCAGCAGGGCGTTTCTTATTTCACGGTTGTTAGGTATAGTCATCTAAGAAAAAAGGCACATGGCGTGGCTTTAACTCTAAATTTACCGGATTCATGACCACTAGATACAATATGCAATTCTGAATTGATCATGGACCAAAAGATACATCAATCTATCTACCTACCTACCTGTCTGTCTGTCTGTCTATCACATTTATTGGAACAACTGCCAAAATTAGACCAAGGTCTGTATTATTATTGGGTGATAATATCCTATGAATACTATTTCCTGATTTGGATGACTGTACATGGTTATGTAAGAGTTTCTATCTTCTTGAGAAATACACACTGAACAGTTTAGTGGCAAAAGAACATCATGTCTACAGATTATTCTCAAATAGTTCAAAAAAATTTACATCTATATCTGTCTTTCTAAAATAGAATGATAAAGCAAATGTGGCAAAATGTTAATAATTAGTGAACTGGGTAAAAGGGTATATGGGAGTTCTTTGTACTAATCTTACACATTTCTGTAAGCTTGAAAATATTTCAAAATAAAAATAACATGCAACCGGTTAGATGACAGTGGCAAGTGGCATTTCTTTAATTCAAGCCTAGAATTGATCTAGTCATCTTAGTCTTTCAAAATGCAGATTAAAGCAGCCAACTATTTTACTTCGACACAGTATCAGTTAGAACTGTGTGCAGCTCTCTTCTCTTTTTTTTTGGTGAGGAAGATTGGCCCTGAGCTAAGATCTGTTGCTAACTTTCCTCTTTTTTTCTCCCCAAAGCCCCAGTACATAGTTGTAGATCCTGGTTGTAAGTCATTCTAGTTCTTCTATATGAGACGCCACCTCAGCATGGCTTGATGAGTGGTGCCATGTCTGCACCCAGGATCCAAACCAGCAAACCCTGGGCCACTAAAGCAGAGCACACGAACTTAACCACTGGGCCACAGGCTGGCCCCTTGTGTGCATCTTTAAGTATGTAAGTAAAGCTTGTTTTTCTCACATGACGAAGTGTGGACTGGGAGGCTCCTGCTGGCATTTGCCCAGCTTGGTGATGACAGTGCTGGTGACTCTATGGTTCTCTTGGTCTTTCCCTCATTCCCAAAATTGCTGCCGCATCTTCCAACATCAAGTTCAAGGCCGGAGGAAAGAGGCAGGAGCAGCACCAAGCTCATCTGTCCTTTCTTAGGAGACTTCCGTTTACATCACGTTTCCTAGGACTGGATCGTATGGCCGCCCCTAAGGAAGGGTAAGAGAGGCTGCGAGAGAGAACAGGATTGTCACAACTGGCTTCTTAGACAATGGGTTTTACTTGGGAATCCCTGCTTAAGATTGAGCACATTGCCACGCTGAATAAGATCAGGGTTCTGCTAGCAAAGAAGAAGGGGTAGGGAAATCGGGAAGGCAGCCAGAGCATCTCCCTCAAGCTCCCATCCTAGGCATCAGACTATTGGTTACAGCCTAGAAGTCCCAAAACTGCTATGCATTCAATTTGATTTAAAACTCTGCCCACCAACCAAATCCCTTTTTCTTGGCCAGCTCCAAGCACATACCTGGTCCAGGCAATTGTTCAGACCTGTTCTACCGGCGCTGGAAGCTGCTCGCTGGGATCTGGCCACAGGTGCTTGGCTGGTTTAGCGACTTTAACTCTTTGAGGTTGAGTTTACCCCCCTTAACTGAAGTCTGAAGGTGAAGCGTCCTCCAAGTAGGTGCATGTTAAGACCTTCTCTTCAGTTAAGGCCAGAGCCTTATTGGTAGTTTTCAAAATTCAAAATCGATTTCACAATGGGAACACTGGTAAAGAAGGTGAGCTTGTCAGAATAATTCTATACATGTAACTAATAAATCATACAAACATTTGAAGCCTCTGCAGCTTGCTCATCGTAGTGCCTGTAGCAGAAAGTCAAGACAGACTTTGGAAGCCAATCTGTGGCAAGTGTAATATTTTATTTTAGCTGAAAACAGCTTTATTATTCTAGCAAACTATCCAATAATAAAAGCTACAGTGGTCCATGTATCATCTGCCATGTTTGCAGTTATGCATAATTGCACAATTATTCTCGTGACGAATATTCTCATGTCTTTAGGCTATAGGAGGAAATTGAAGCCATAGGAGAAGGCAAGTTGTGTAATAAGAACACAGAGTGAGAAGGAGATAAAAGTGAGAAAGAGGATGGATCTAAAGAGCACCTTCATGCACAGGACTGTTGGAGAAAGAGCAGAAATGTGATGTTAACTAGTTCCCGTGCCCTGGAATGTTCTTTCATTGTGTGCCATATAGTGTTTGTCCTATTAAATGCTTCCTTTCATTAACTTCATTTTCATTCTCACAATTTCTAATTGTTTTTTACTAGTAGTCTATCAATTCTTTACTTAGGTCTGCCTATTTCTCTTCTGTAACTTCTTGTTCTCTCTCTCTTTGAGGATCTGGGAGATAAGTGTATAATCATTTGAAGAGTTTCTATTATTTTGCATTTCATTGGGAGTAAACCCATTGGTGATTATTTCGTTGACCACCTTGCTGCTGTGGCTGTCCCGACGGTGAGTTTATGCTCCGGTTGGCAGGCTGACTGTGGGGGGCACTGGGCTTTGTTGTGGTGGGTTTTGCCTTGCCTGGTTTGCTTCCTCTGACATCGCTCCCCTGTATGTGTAAGTTTTGCAGTTGCCTCCCCTCAACCCCCAGGAGACCCCCAGCCAAGTCCCGAAAGCGGTCTTACACTGAGGGGACAGCTCCGAGCAGAGGGACGGGCTATTTTAGGTCTGCTTCCCGAGCCGCCAGGCCCTGCCGTTGTTGCTCCACTTCCTCCCAGCCCCTGCAGGGACTCAGCTTCAGAAAGCCACGGCTTCAAGTGGTGATCAGAGCTGTTTCAACCTCCTTTCCTGGTCAGGCAGGTTCCCCAGCCTCTGCTTTTCCACGGCGAGGCTGGCCCTGGTGCCCCACCACATGTGGGCCACTTTGCTTGTCCTTCCCTGCAGGACCCGCCCTCCTAACGCTGCCTATTTCTGGACCCGTCGCCCAGCAGGCCAATGCTGTGGTCGCGGCTCACTGCCGGGCGTTTCCATTTCTGGCCCATGAAAATGTTTAGTTATTGTTGGTTTGTTTTTTTCCATAGCTGTGTCATTGAAGTTTGGAGCCCAGGGGAAAATTTTAAAGATGCACTTGATGGGGAAGTCTGGAAAGAAAGTAAGTAGGATGTGTCTGTAGATAAATCTGTAGGTCAGGAGTCAGAGGTGGAAGGACATCTCAGTTGGCTTAAGGACAGCCTTGCTTCCAAAGACACGGAAATAATCTAACCAAACGCAACAGGCGTGTCAGCTGAGGAAGGAATAATGCTGAAATGCATATTTACTGTAAGATTCATACAGATACACTCTAAAGAGGAAGAGAAAAAAGCATTGCCAGGATAATCCATGCAGTTTTCCAGAGTCCGTTCCATCATCTCCCATGAATTTAAACTCAGAAGAAATGCAATCAAGAGATTAATTGTGATATTAAATTCTAAATCTCACTGAAAAATCCGTCAGTCCTATAGACCGTGCCTCTTCTTGCATGATTCAGAAATTTGCTCTGAGGTTCTCCCCAGTACCCAGGGCTTTGTAAGGTCCTTTTCTTCTCATTGGTGTGTATTCTGCATATTAAAATTTTCTTAACTTGCTTTCACATTTATTCCCATATTCCTGGTGCCCGATGCTGACTGAATTTGAACCCCATCTAGGACATGCTGGTGACAGTGCCGCCCATTTATGGAGACATCTCCAAGCAGCTGATGTTCCAGGCCTGGGTTTCCCACAGTCCCAGTTTCCTGCTCATCTGTACTTCTCTCTCTGCCACCAGATGCTGTGTGTGTGTGTGTGTGCGTGTGTGTGTGTTTGAAGTCCTGTGATGTCATTTATGCTGAAGACACTACTGTTTCAGACTTTGGAGTGTTTTAATCCCAACAATTCTGCTTCCTCGCTTGATTTCCCTTCTGCCTCCACATCTGTACCAGCTGGAGAATCCTTCCGTCCACGCCTTTCTGAGCCGGATTTAGCGCCGCTGGTGTCTCTCAAGGCTTTAAGTGCTGCCGGAAGCAGCAATATGTCTTCCCCCAGGCGTTCTCCAGCTTTCTTTCAGGCCGACAGAAAGGCTACTTTCTACTTTCTCTGCCCCCTTTTCTGCAGCGGCACAACCTAATTCCTTCCTCTCGTGTTCCATTTCCATCTCCCCTACAGGAAGCCCTGTTTCATTCAGTTAGGAAACTTCCACCTCTTACTAAATTAGTCCCATTCCTCCACTACAGCACAGAGGTGTCCATTGTTTGTCTGACCGATGTCATCTTCCCATTGTGTTCTCTTTCCACTTGACCTCAAGACAAATTTTTAAAGCCAGTCCTGTTCCTCTCCATGTTGCAGACTTGCCACTTCCAAAGCCCAAGCTATGTTGTTCTGATCGCATAGTGGATTTTGAACGCTTCTTCTGCTTTGTCTGCAGTTTTTCCTCTGTCTCCGAGCAAACAGTATACCCAGAGCCCGAGTGTCCTGGCACCTGGGCCTTCCTATTTTCCAAGAGGGTGACCCAGCCCCGTGTAGAGAGGGTCCACTTAGGGGGAAAAATATATAGATACAAGGACATCTATCTGTCTATCTATATTGTTACATGTGTATACTACACAGAGAGAGAGGCGTCCCAGCCAGCCCTGGGCGTCTAGAGGTTAAGATCAGGCGCCCTCACCACCACGCCCCAGGTTCATTTCCTGGTCAGGAAGCCACATCAGCCGTGTGCCAGCTGTCACACTGTGGTGGCCATGTGTGGCTGTGACACTGAAAGCTGTGCCACCGGGATTTCAGATACCAGCAGGGTCAACCGTGGTGGACAGGTCTTGCAGAGCTTCCAGACTAGACAGACTAGGAAGCAGGATCTGGCCACGTGCTTCTGAAAAAACAGGCCATGAAAACCCTGTGCATAGCAGCAGAGCATGTCTGCTAGAGCGTCGGAAGGCGAGAGGATGGGCAGAAAGACGGTGGGATTCCGCTCTGTTCTACACGGGGTCACTAGGAGTCAGAACCCGCTGGACAGACTAACAACAAATAAACGTTCTTACTTAGATATGGATATCCTCACAAACTTGCGGTAAACAGACTTTTTCAATAAGGTGCTAAAAGCAAAATGAAAAACACAAGAAAAATCCATGAGGAAAGATTGATCAACTCAGTTCTATCCAAATTTAGGCCTGTCTGATCAGAGACTCCACAAATGAAGCTAAAAGAAAGCAAAACTGATCCGGCAACAGTGTTTGCCACCTGCTTAGCAAGAGATTAACTTACAGCTTAGTAAGAAAAAGACCAACCATGTAACAGAAATGTGAAGGGAGGTTACGAACAGAGGATTCACGGAAGAGAAAATACAAATGGCCAATAAACATCTGAAAAGATGCCCCATCTCACCAGAAACCGTGGAAATACAAACTAAAACAATAATGACAATATTCTCTCCATTAGATTGCAAAAATGTTCAATTTTATTAAGGTGCTTTTGCAAGGTTTTGAGGAACTGAGCACTCTCAGATATCACTAGTGGGAATATAGATTGGTCCAACCAATGCACGTGTCCCTGCAACCCAGCAGTTCCACGTGGAGACGTCCCTCTGCGAGGAACTCTGGCACAGACATTTATGCGAAGGTCCCGTGCAGCACTGTTTATAATAGACAAAAATCAGTAACATTAAAACTGTCCATCAATAAGGAAATAGCTAAAGAAATTATACATTCACAATAGTATATGATACAGCAGTTAAAATGAGTACACTCGATCCATTTGTATTAACATGGATAAGTCACAAAACATCATTGCTAATTAAAAAAGGCAAGCTGCAGAATAATGTGTATAATATGACACCATTTGTCAAACACACACACACACACACGAGATACTAAAACAATATTCTGAAAACTCACAATAGTGGTTCCCTCTGGGAACCAGGGAGAAGTGTCCGTCACAAGTGGGAAGCGGGATGAGAGCAGCTAACGTTTATTAAGAGCTCACTAAGTGTGACACCGTGTTTAAGTGTTTCACATACATCATCATATTCGATCCTTAAAAACACCCTATGAGGTAGCTATTAATAACTTTTCCATTCTCCAGATAAGGAAACAGGCCTGTCACTAAGAGCTAAGGCTTCTGCTCTGTACAAGACAATGTCAAGAGAATTAGAAGACGAGCCACAGCTGGGAGAAAATATTTGCAAAAGATACGTCTGATAAAGGATTGTTATCTACAATATACAAAGAACTCCTAAAACTCAACAATAAGAAAAAATACACCCAATTTAAAAATGGGCACGAGATCCGCAGATAGGTTAAGTAACTTGCCTAAAGTTGCACAGCCCGTTGGCCGGTAGGGTTAAACTGAGCTTGGGCAATCTGGCTGCAGCTCCTCCTTTAATCACAGAGCTTGGGATACGGCATCTGGGTAGCGCGATAGCACTCAAAGAGGACTTCATGGCAGCTCAAGCTGTAGGTGCCCAGTTTTTTTGGAAGGAGAATGTATTCAGAAATCACTTATACAGATATAGTTAAAAATTAATTTTAAATAGGAAAGGCAATTATTGATATATCATAGATAAAACCACCTCCAAAAGGAAAGGAAGAATGAATGAACAAAAGGTGGGAAAGAAGAAAGGGAGGAGGAAGGAAGGAAGGGAGGGAGGGAGGGGGAAGGATGGAAGGGGGGAGGAGCGAGAGGGAAGGAAGGAAGGGAGGAGGGAGGGAGGGAAGGAAGGGAGGAGGGAGGGGGAAGGAAGGGAGGAGGGAGGGGGAAGGGAGGAAGGGAGGAAGGAAGGGAGGGAGGGAGGAGGGAGGAGGAAGGATGGAAGGGAGGGAGGAGGGAGGGGGAAGGAAGGAAGTGAGGGAGGAGGGAGGGAAGGGAGGAAGGGAGGAGGGAGGGGGAAGGAAGGGAGGGAGGGAGGAGGGAGGGAGGAGGGAGGGGGAAGGAAGGAAGGGAGAGGAAGGAAGGCAGGGAGGAAGGGAGGGAGGGAAGGAGGGAGGGAGGGAAGGAGGGAAGGAGGGAGGGAGGAAGTCTGCATCCCTGTGTTTTCTAGCTTTAAGAAAGAAACCATGTCCTTGGCGGTGACCAATCCAGTGTCTGCTACCCGGCTCTCTGGAGGTGGAGTAGCGACTGAGGGAAGCGAGGTTCGAGCTCCCCCACGTGGCTGAAACCCTCTGCTAATTTGCACTGAATGAACAGGTGTGTGCAGACCATCCCAGATTTCTCAGGTCTGTGTGCAAGCCACTTATCTTTTTATAATTTTTTTTAATAGCGTTTTCTGAAACAGCATCATTTTGTGATGAGTTCTTGTCCTGAAACATTGAATACTGCAGTGATTATGACTGGGGTTAGCCCAGAATATTTTTCTCAGTAATAGTCAGCACAATCTGCTTCTTCCTATCTGTTTTTGCCAGCTCACACGGCATGTCTTATGTGAACTCATTTTTTGAGCAAGTGTTTATTTTCAGAGCTGTGTTACAATTAATTTAGTATCTGTTTTTCCAAATATTCTATGACCAAGGAGAAAAATAACTCCAGTGTGTGCCATTTACTCTAATGTATCCTAAAAACAGGACGTCTAGTCCTAGGACTGAGAACAAAATAAACTGTGTGGGGTTTGATACACATCCCTCACCGAAAAACCCCTCAAGAACACAGCCCACGGAGCCCCTCCGCCCAGCTAGCGTTGCTTCCTCCTCCCCGGCTTGGGACCTCCTTCCAGACACGGAATGAGCGCTGGATTTGCAAGTCTTCCTGCTCCAGCGGCACATTTTCTCATTCCAAAAAAAAAATGTTCTTTCCCTTAGAGAGTAAAGCAACCCAAATTAAAAGGCAAACCACAAACTGGGGAAATACCCGCCCGACTCTGATAAAGCACTTATATAAAACGATCAGAGAAAGACTGCAGCCCAATAGATAAAAACATGTAAAGATTGTTTCCAAAAGAGGAAACACTAACAAGCAACAAAAATCGTAAACACTTCACCCTCTAAAGAGATCAAAGAAGCAAAAATTAAAACAAGATAACATTTTGTCTATCATATTAACAAAGATATTTAAAATGCTAAAATGATGCATTTACATACAGTAAAATAGACACTGGACAATTTGTTTTTGAAAACAATTTCAAAAATATCAGAAGGAACCTTAAAAACCTTCATTCCCGTTGACTTCTGAGGTTGATGCTAAGAACATAATACCAATTAAGGGGAAAGCTTTGTGTGGAAAGGTTCTCATGGAAATATTATGGATTGAAGCAACCGAAAGAGTCAACGCTAAGGGATTGGTTGCTCCCACTGTTTTCTTAGTTTCTGTGGTTCTCATTTTTGGTTCTATATTAGAATCACTTGGGAAACTTTATTTTTCAATAATGATGTTTTGGGCTCATATCAGAACAGCCGAATCAGAATCACTGAGAGTGGGCTCTGGGCATGTATATGTTTTTAAACTCTCCAAGTGATTCTCACGTGCAGCTAAGGCTGAGAACCACCAGGCTAAGGAAACTACCGTAGATCATTAAGTAGAATATTATGTGGCCAATAAAAATATGCTATCAGAATTTTGAAAAAAATATTTTTTATTGGGAAACAGTTCTAAGCTTAGCAAAAACTTGCAAGGTTGGCACAAAGAACTACCGTATACCCATCACCGAGAGACCCCATTCAGGTTTGTTCGATTACCCCAGAAATACCCTTTTCAGCAAAGGATCCAATACAGGATCTCACACTATTCCCAGCCGGTTTGACTTTCTTGACTTCCATCACTGTGATGTTTTTTTAAGATAACAGAGCAATCATTCTGTAGAATGTTTTTCAGTGTGAATGTATCATGGTCCCAAGATCACCCCCGGGTTGGATGGTTTGCTAGGAGAGAGCACAGGGCTCAGCATATTGTCTCACTCACAGCTATAATTTGTTACAGCCAAAGGATTCAGGACAAAACCAGCAAAGGGAAGAGGCACAATGAGAAAGCCCAGCAAAGTCCACTTGCTAGCTCCCAAGAGTCCCCTCCCCATGGGGCCACAGGACACACTTCACCCCCAGCAGTGAGTTGTAACGACACATGGGAAATGTCATCGACCAGGGGAGCTTATTGGAGACCCAGTGCCCACGGTTTTATTGGGGGTGGTCACATTCAGCACCTGCCGCCCGGTAGGTACCAAAATTCCAGCTCCCAGAAGGAAAGCAGGTGTTCAGCATAAACCACACTCTTTGTACACAGTTTGCCACTCCTATCAGTTAGTGTGGTGGGAACACTCCCGAAATCCAAGTTCTCAGACGCCAACCAAGGGCCAATCTTACAAGGAAAGGCCTCTGCTAAGGCCTGCTATGTTAACTCTCGCCTGCACAGTAGGTCTGTCCGATGTTTCCCATGATTAGACACAGGTAATGTATTCGGGTCTAGAATATCACAGATGCTGTGTTCTTCTCATTGCACTTACTGGGTGGAACATGGCATCCATTGGCCCCTGTGATGAAGAGTGTGATTCCATTTTTGACGTTTGACTGCTGATAGCTTTCAAGTCTTACCCCTCTCTCTTCTCCAGCCCCACATCTGGGCAAGGTAATCAGAAAGAGAGCCCAGATGCTGCCTCCTTTGGTGCAGGTAAGAAGTTCCAACCACAGAGGCCTTGGCGGTGCCTGGGAACCCTCACCAGGAGCCCCAACTCCTAACCACCGTAAAAGCCCAAACCGGTCACCTTCCTTGCTCTCTCAAGCCATTTGCAGATTTGCTTGAGAACCTTCCCTACTCTCCCCAAAAAGCCTTAAAATGTGAAAAAGAAACCGTTTCCCTTGTCTGAGAAGATATGGTATTTGAAAAGTTCTTTATAAGTTCGATGTCAGAGTGTACTACCTATATTATCTTCCAGGAGTTTTATGGTTTCAGGTCTTATCTTCAAGTCTTTGATCCATTTTGAGTTTATTTTTACATATGGCATGAGATAATGGTCTACGTTCATTCTTTTGCATGTGGCTGTCCAGTTTTCCCAACACCATTTATTGAAGAGACAGTCTTTTCTCCATTGTATGTTCTTGGCACCTTTGTTGAAGATTAGCTGTCGGTAGTTGTGTGGTTTTACTTCTGGGCTTTCAGTTCCTTTGATCTGTCTGCCTGTTTTTGTACCAGTACCATGCTGTTTTGATTACTGTAGCTTTGTGGTACATTTTGAAGTCAGGGATTGTGATGTCTCCAGCTTTGTTCTTTTTTCTCAAGATTGCTTTAGCAATTTGGGGTATTTGGTTGCCCCATATGAATTTCAGGATTCTTTGTTCTATTTCTGTGAAGAATGTCATTGGGATTCTGATTGGGATTGCATTGAATCTGTAGATTGCTCCGGGTTGTATAGACATTTTAACTGTGTTTATTCTTCCAATCCACATGCATGGACTCTCTCTCCATCTCTTTATGTCATCATCTATTTCTTTCAATAATGTCTTATAGTTTTCATTGTATAAGTCCTTCACCTCCTTGGTTAAATTTATTCCTAGATACTTCATTCTTTTTTTGCAGTTGTAAATGTAATTGTATTCTTCAGTTCTCTTTCTACATGTTTGTTATTAGAGTATAGAAATGCGACTGATTTTTATAAGTTGATTTTGTACCCTGCAACTTTACTGTAGTTGCTAATTATTTCTAATAGTTTTCTGATGGATTCTTTGGGGTTTTCTAGATATAAGATCATGTCGTCTGCAAACAGTGAGAGTTTCACTTCTTCACTCCCTGCTTGGAGTTTTTTATTCCTTTCTCTTGCGTAATTGCTCTGGCCAAAACCTCCAGTGCTATGTTGAATAAGAGTGGTGATAGTGGGCATCCTTGTCCTGTTCCTGTTCTCAGAGGGATGGCTTTCAGTTTTTCCCATTGAGTATGATGTTGGCTGTAGGTTTGTCATATATGGCCTTTATTATGTTGAGTTAATTCCCTTCCATCCCCATTTTGTTAAGAGTTTTTATCATAAATGCTGTTGGATCTTGTCAAATGCTTTCTCTGCATCTATTGAGATGATCACGTGGTTTTTATTCCTCATTTTGTTAACGTGGTGTATCACATTGATTGATTTGTGGATGTTGAACCATCCCTGTATCTCTGGTATAAATCCCACTTGATCATGATGTATGATCTTTTTGATGTATTGCTGTATTTGAGTTGACAATATTTTGTTGAGGATTTTTGCATCTATGTTCATCAGTGATATTAGCCTGTAGTTTTCCCTTTTTTGCGTTGTCCTTGTCAGGCTTTGGTATCAGAGTGATGTTGGCCTCGAAGAATGTGTTAGGAAGCATTCTATCTTCCCTAATTTTTTGGACTAGCTTGAAAAGGATAGGTATTAAATCCTCTCTGAAAGTTTGGTAGAAGTCTCCAGGGAAGCCATCTGGTCCTGGGCTTTTATTTTTGGGGGATGCTTTTGATTGCTGTTTCAATCTCTTTCCTTGTGATTGGTCTATTCAGATTATCTATTTCTTCTTGATTCATCTTTGGGAGGTTGTCAGAGTCTAAGAATTTATCCATTTACTCTAGATTGTCCATTTTGTTGGCATATACCTTTTCTTATAATCCATTGTATTTCTGTGGTAGCCATTGATATTTCTCCTCTTTCATTTCTAATTTTATTTATCTGAGCTTTCTCTCTTTTTTCCTTTGTAAGTCTGGCTAGGGGTTTGTCAATTTTGTTTATCTTCTCAAAGAACCAGCTCTTTCTTTCATTGATCCTTTCTACTGCCTTTTTTGTTTCAATAGCATTTATTTCTGCTCTGATTTTTATTATTTCTCTCTTTCTACTGACTTTTGGCTTTGTTTGTTCTTCTTTTTCTTATTCAGTTAGATATAGTTTGAGATTGCTTATTTGGGATTTTTCTCATTTGTTAAGGTGAGCCTGTATTACGATGAATTTCCCTCTTAATACGGCTTTTGCTGCATCCCATATGAGTTGGTGTGGTATGTTTTCATTTTCTTTTGTCTCCAGATATTTTTTGATTTCTCCTGTAATTTCTTCAATGATCCATTGGTTGTTCAATGGCCTGTTGTTTAGTCTCCATGTCTTTGTCCCTTTCTTGGCTTTTTTCTTGTAATTAATTTCTAGCTTCTTGGCATTGTGATAGGAAAATATGCTTGTTATGATTTCAGTCTTCTTAAATTTGTTGAGGCTTGCCTTGTTTCCCGACGTATGGTCTGTCCTTGAGGACGCCCCGTGCGCCCTGAGAAGAAGTGCATTCTGCTGTTGGGGCGGAGCGCTCTCTATGTATTAAGTCCAACTGCTCCAGCTTTTCATTTAATTCCACTGTTTCCTCATCGATTTTTCGTCTGGTCTTGAGATTTGTTCTTGGAACAAATTTACTTGAGAGCAGTTTTATCCTTTCGAGGCTTGCTTTTGCACTTTTTTATGTGATACCAGAGCAGCTTTTAATCTAGGGCTAATTCTGTCCCACTGCTGCCCAGCATTATCCTCCTGACACACTGTCCATCATCTGCAACTTATGAGGTTATCCATTCTGGCTGGTGGGAACGCAAACTCTTCCATGCCCTGTATGAATCCCAATGATTTTTCCTTCTTGTCCTTTTAGGCAGTTCTTTCCCCAAACTTGAGCAGTGTTCTCACATACATATGCTGTCCAGTACTCAGCTGAACACTGAAAGGGATGCTCTTCATATCTTTAGAGCTTCATTTCTGTGCAGCCCTCTCTTCCTTGGTACTGTGCCCCGTGACCTCTAACTGCTGTGTCCTCCATGGACTCACACTGCCATCTCCTCATAGACTTCAGAGAAAATCCAGTCCTCTCACTCTATCTTGTCTAAAAGCAAACATTTCTTTAATGGCATTTTGATGAAGAAAAACAATGTAAGACAACAAATACTTTTTAAAGAAGAGAATGGAAGGGAAGAGAAGGAGGAATAAAAGAGGAGGACGTAGAACTGCTTCCAGAATTTTTGATAACATTGGAGAAAGCTTATGAAGGTGTTAATTTTTTTAAGAATACAAAATTGTACATGTGATGTGGTCTCAGTTTATGAAAACACACACACAAACTTGGGTCAGGACTAAGAGAAGTACTAATAACACTTGCCCTTAGGAATAGAAGTTTTCTTATTTTTAGTTTTTCTGTATTTTCCAAAATTTTAAAAACAATAAATACATAGCATTTTCACAATAAAGAAGAAAAAATATAACTGAGACAGACTGGATTCACCTTAAAATAAGAAGGAAAATAAGGAAAAAAAAAGAGGAAAATGCCCCCAATTTTGTGACAGTTGTTTCAGATAGAAAGATTCTGTGAGTTTTCATATTAAAATTAGAAATTCCACTTACTTGACTTCCCAAAATCTCACCACTCACCACCAGCACTAAAAATTAGCCCTCAAGGATGCAAGAGACTTGTAATCCCAAATAAGATGCTACACAATACTAAATAAGACTGCCTTCTCACTTACTCTGACCTGAAGACTTTCTGATAATAGCCAGTGGCCAAAAGCCCTCTGGCATTTGATATCAATACCAGAAATCTGGCTCCAGCTATTTAAATCCTTGACTTAAAGATATGATGCTACAGGTAAGTTTTCAGAGTGGATGTTGAACGTCACAGTAATGTTTTTTTTTAAAGATTGGCACCTGAGCTAACATCTGTTGCCAATTTCTTCTTCTTCTCCTTCTCCTTCTCCTTCTCCTCCTTCTCCTCTTCCTTCTCCTCCTCCTTCTCCTCCTCCTTCTCCTCCTCCTTCTCCTCCTCCTTCTCCTCCTCCTCCTTCTTCTTCTTCTTCTTCTCCTCCCCAAAGCCCCCAGTACATAGTTGTATACCTTAGTTGTGAGTGCCTCTGGTTGTGCTATGTGGGACGCTGCCTCAGCATGGCCTGACAAGCTGTGCTATATCCGCACCCAGGATCTGAACCAGCAAAACCCCAGACCGCCAAAGTGGAGCAGACAAACTTAACCACTCGGCCATGGGGCCGGCCCCCACAGTAACATTTAAACTCAGTAGAATTCAAAGAGAAAGGGAAAGTTATTTCAAACAGTCCAAAGAACAAACAGATCTGTGGGAGCTACTGCACATAAAAACCGACCTCTCCTTGCCAGACTTGTATGTAGCATGTCCTCCACCACGCTTCCTCTGCCATCTTGTATGGACAAATCCAATGTGTGTAGGATTTAAGAGATCTGTGTAAAGATAGTTTATCTAAATGAACATAAACAAAATAAAAATAGTCTTTCCCCTAAAAACCAAGCATTTTGCCTCTTTGTTCACCGATTCATCAGTAAAATTCAGTGTTTCTTCTCTGTAAACCTTGTGTTTGCCATGGCTAACTCAATTTTCTGCTATCCTGTTCATACATATTAAATGACTCAATGACATAATTGGCTTTGCTTTTCACTCAGTTGCTTAGGGCTGATAAAAATAAAACACAAATACCCACAGCTGTTCCAGGCAATTGCTCAGCTCTTTGAGAAAAAAACACGATATGGGGACAGGTGGTCTCACTCTCAGCACAACATTCAGAATCAAGGGTGCAGGGGCAGCCGCTGTGTTTCCAGGCGAAAACAACGAACTCTGGGGATTTCTAGGCTAACTATAGTTACACATTGACACGCAGGATCAGGGAGTGGTCTTTCTTGGGTTTTACTTCTCCTGGAAGTTGACCGACTGATATCCAAGGTCTTCCTCTCTGGGGATACCTCAGGATTTCTGATTACTCAGTGGAGGTAGTTCAGCAGTCCAGAAAACGAGGACCGCTGACTGTCCGGTGGTGAGGTTGGTAAAGGAATACACCAGGAGATCTACCTGCCCTTTCTACAGCTGGCCTGACAGCAATAATTTGGCTGTCTATGTACAATTGAGCAAAGGTGTGGACACAGAGCAAGTGACTATGATGGCTCGGCTGGTTTTGAAGGAGTATAACTAAGTGGGTGACACGGTCTGATTCTACCCTTAATATACTCACAGCACCCAGCCTAGTCAAAGTTCCTGAGTGCCACCAAGAGGATATGCCATTACAGAAGTCATGACTCTTGTTTCAAACACTGGCTGGCCCAGCTGCCTCCAGCTCCATTCGGCTATGGCTGTCCCCAGAGCTTTCCTTATGACCCACTGAATCTCAGAACTCCTGCACAACCGTTTTCAGCTTTACTTACATTTCTGACTTCAGATTCACCACAGAATTGGGTTGGGAGTCCTCACTCCACCTCACTTCACCTATTGGCCACAGCCCTGGCCATGTCGCCCTTCTCCCAAGTGGTGAGTGAGTCAAATAGCAGCTTAAATCTCTATACCATCTTTCTACCCAAACCACCATAAAGCCTTTCCAAACCAATCCACCATTTATTTATGGGCTATCTTGGAGCTTCTCAAACACTTTTTATGGCAGCCCATTTATTCCATTTATTCCTAATCTTCAGCGGAAAAAGAATTTGAGGGGGGCTGGCTCCATGGCCGAGTGGTTAAGTTCGTGCGCTCCGCTGCGGTGGCCCAGGGTTAGGATCCTGGGCACAGACATGGCACCGCTCGTCAGGCCACATTGAGGCGGCGTCCCACATCCCACAACTAGAAGGATCTGAAGCTAAGATATACAACTATGTACAGGGGGGTTGGGAAGATAAAGCAGGAAAAAAAAAGAAGAAGAAGATTGGCAACAGTTGTTAGCTCAGGTGCTAATCTTTAAAAAAATTTTAAAAAATAAAAAAAAGAATTTGAGAAAAATAATCAAGATGATGACACAAGAAAAAAAATCAGGAACAGCGTGTTGGCAGTAGGGGATGCATAGTGAAAGGAACAAGGGTCTCAGAAAACTCAGATGACGTGATAGTAGAAAAGCCTCTGAAACATGCAAAAGAGATTAATAATAATAACAGCTGATATTTTTAAGTACATGCTCTGTGCCAGATAGCTTTCTAGGGGCTCTCTGTATATTAGCTCCCTTCTCATTTCTTCCTCTCTAAGGCAGGTATAATTACTACTCCATGCTCTCAGTGGGAGAAACCAGGGTGGAGAGACACTAAGTGATTTGCCAATGTTACAAGCCGATAAGGGCCACGTAGAGCTGGAGTTTGGAACAAGTTGTCTGGTTCTAAGTTCTCTTTGTTGAACCTACATGCCACAGTGCCACTGCGTGCGACTGTTGTCTTCATTAATATCATCATGATTTCAGTCACAGAAACGGGGCCACCCATTCCTCTCGGCCTCGCCCACCCACATTCTACAAGTCTCTCGACGTGTCTGTTCGTTTCCATTTCTCCTATGACCTAGCCCAAGTTCTCTTATTCCTTCTCTAAGAAGTGTTCCCTCTCTGCCAGGCACTGTGCCAGTTTCTTATCTCATTCAAGCCTCAGATAAAATACTAATAATTTCTACATGAAGAAACTGAGGCGCAGAAAGGTCCACTACACGTTCCCCCGAAGTCATTCTGTAAATATTGGTCCTGGGATTTGAACCCACAGAGGCTGACTCACCTTTCCCATGTGACCCAACCACCCAGCTACCCTAAGAGTTTCCTAACTAGCCTCCCTCTTGCTGGTCTTTCCCTGACCCTGACCCCCACGTCACAACCCTAAGGTCTCCCCTCCCCACCCTGGCTCCTAGTCTGTCATTCAAGCAAGTGGATGCTGCAGCTGCCACCTTGCTCACGCTGCTCCGGGCATGAGGACCTACAGGACAGCTACTGATGCGTCCAACTACATTAGAGAAAAAGTGACATGTTTCAAGGCCACAAGCAGTTGAGCAAACAAACAGCAACCTGGGAAAGGCTGATAGCATATGTGACAAAGGGCTAACGTTCTTAATTTACACAGAGCTCAGAGATATGTTTCCCAAAAAACGAAAAATTGACGTAGGATATAAACTGGTGATTCAGAGGCTTAAATCTAATTTAAATGTTTGAACTTAATCATAGTTAAAGAAATACTATTTGATACCACAATATATTATTTCTCGCCTATTAGATTGGACAAAACTTTAAAGATTGGTATGTAGTTTTGTAGAAAGTGTGGGAAAAGGGACCTTTGTAGACTCTCATTTGGTGTATGAGTTGGCGCAGCTCTTCTGTTGGGCAATTTAAGAGTGTGTACCACAATGCGAAGCGTGTGCACAGTTTGACTCGACACAACTCACTCTGCAGACAGAGCAGACAGTCGAACAGGACGTCTGTCCAGGGATCTTCACTGCAGCATTTTTTTGGTAAGAAAGTCCAATTACTGGCAAGTAGATCACAGAAAAGAAATTATGATGTCATGAACACATTTCCAAAGATGGCTATGCTAAACTGCAGGGGTCTCCAAGTTGAGT
Organism: Equus asinus; assembly: GCF_041296235.1. Taxonomy (NCBI): domain Eukaryota; kingdom Metazoa; phylum Chordata; class Mammalia; order Perissodactyla; family Equidae; genus Equus; species Equus asinus. Next base: position 140,643,104 of record NC_091793.1, on the reverse strand, counting down.
TTAAACACCCAGGGTACCTAAAACAATCTGGTGCAATGTGAGAGGAAAATACGAGAACCAACATTGAACATAGATTTATGTATTTTATACTTTTTAATCTATTTGCATGTATATTTAAAATGCACATAATAAATGTAGTGGTCGAAAGGGTTCAAAGTTTGCCACCCTAACACGCGCCACTCTGGCGTAAGGATTATTTTGAGCTGAAGGCAAGTGAGAAGAAACAGACGCAAGAAAAACTCTGTCCTCGCCCATCTACCGGGAAGGGCAGGCTGACACTTGATCCTTGGAAACAACCCTTCAGCCCAGAGACGGCGGCAGAGAAACCCACATAACACACCTGGCTGGAACAACCCTTATCTTCCATTAGTCTCCCCCATATACTCACCTTCCCACAATTTGCCACCCCCTAAAAGCTCAAAGTCCTTTTCCTTTGTCTTGTCACTTCTCTACAAGTTTCTCGTTCTTTATTAAAATGCTATAAGCCCAGCTGGCGCCTTGATCTTGGGCTTCCCAGCCTGCGGAACTGTGAGAAACAAACTGTTGTTTCAGCCACCTAGTCTATGGTGTTTTTGTTGTATCAGCCCAAATGGCCATGCAAGGCCCTTAGCAATGGGGTTTTAATTACTTGACTTCTCCCTACTCCTTCCCTCCTCCTTTTTCTCTTCCCCAACCCAATGCACCATGTGGGCCAGCAAACGAATTCGCTCCCAGATCTCACTCACGCGTGCTGGGAGTGCTCCTCCACAGGTCTCTCACGCTCCTACAGATCCTGCTGGGCATGCCAGGAATGGAAAAACCTGGCTGATCTTTACCAGGACCATTTCTCATGTCTGCATCAAGCAACCTGTGGAGATGCGGCAATGTCTCCCTCTGGGACAGAGCAGGCTCGCTTACTGCTTACTATAAAACAAGAGGTTCCCAAGCTCAGCGTTCCTCTCCTGTAACACAACTCACTGCATGTTCGAACATCCCTCTGGGCCTCTGTGTTACCGTCATGGGCTTAGGAAACCAGAGACCTGACACAAATATGCTGCCTGGTGCTGATGCTATTTGCCAGGCTGTGAGGACTACAGTCCTTTGTATCTTACCCAGGGATCTTGTGTCTTCTGCCAACATCCATGAAACCTAACAGGCTCAAGGATTAGTGTGTGAGTTGAGTCAAATCAACTGCAGACCTGACAATGGCGTCTCTTCTCCACTCTGCTCCATCGCCCACACATTCTCTCTGCCTGGACCATTCCTTCCTCCTGTCAGTGCTGCCTTCTTCCTTTCTTTTATGGTTGTCACAATTTTTTAATTCATTTTTTCCTACTCACATTTCAAAGTTATATTTTGTATTTGTATTCTCTTGTTGGTTGTCCTTAGGTCACGTTTATCTGCCTCCAAAAAAAGTTTAATCAGTATTTCCTTTCTTCTCTCAAACTCTCCAGAGACTCAGGATGCTCTAACACCAGGCATGCCTCCTCCTGTCCCCTCTATGGTTGTCTTTCAATTTAATTTCACCTCATTTTAATTCGCCTCTCCTTTTATTAGTTTCGTTTTGTTTGCTGTAGGCAATTATTCAGATTTACCATATGCTCACCAGTTGTTTGGCTCTCCATTGCTTCTCGCACCCCAATCCTTCCTCTTGATTTCATTCCTTTCTTGCCATGAAGCATGTCCTTCCGCAGTTCTTTCAGAGATGGTTTGTGAATGGTAAATTCTTTCAGCCACTTTATCTGAATGCCCTTATTTCATCCTCACTCTTTGGAGACTGCAATAGCGAATGTTTTCAAAGATGAGTGTGCATAAGAATAATCTGGGGGGACTTGTCAATGGCAGGTTCGTGGGCTCCTTAGAGACTCTTCTGGTGGCTTTAGAAGGATGGGATGGGACTACACCTTGTCAACAAGCACCTAAAATGATTCTGATGTAAATACATCAAGGCCGCACTTTGAGAAGAAATAGGGTGGTAGACACGGGACGTCATGAAAAATATTCTTAGTTTGTTTTTACATTTTTTTCTTATAAAAGTAACACATATTCATAAAAAAATTTCAGAAGAATGGAGAAATGAGGGAGAAAAAGTCACAATTCTATTCAAATACAATTACTGTTAATATTATATGCAGCTGAACTTCATTATTAGCAGATTCCATATTTGAAAATTCACCTACTCCCTCAAATCTATTTGTAACTCCAAAATCAATGCTTGTGGACGTGTGCACAGCTGTGAAAGATTTGAGTGGCCCTTCGGACCTGCACTTGTTTCCACCTGAGGTCGAGCCAGCCCACACGGCCTTCTTGTTTCAGCTCCTGCACAGAGGTGACCAGAGGATCGAGTCGGTAGGGGGCAGTGCAGTGCAAGAAGCTCGGGCTCTGGGCCCAGCTGGATGGAGTTTGAATCCGGCTCTGACAGCTGCTACTGGGATGGCCTCAGGCAAGGCACTGAACACCTCTGACCAGGTTTTCCTCTTTTGTAAAATAAAGAAAATAGACTCTACCAGGATGACTTGTTTTTAGGATTTAAGATTATAATTTATGTGAGATATGTATATATGAGTACACATTTCCTCTGGGAGCAATGATCCAGTATTCACTAATTCAGTGTTCCAGAACTTTACGGAACACAACTACTGTTGTGACAAGTATTTCCTTCCAGACTTTTGACACACGTTAAGTTTTTCGCAGTGTTGCTGTTGAGATTTCTATGATATATTACTCAAGGTCAGCCCCTCCCACTCCTGACCATCTTCTCTGATGCCGTGGTTTCAACCCAGCTGCACTTCAGAAACACCTGGGGAGCTCTTCCACAACCCTGATGCCCACCCCCCCATCCTCAGAGATTCAGATTCAATTGTTATGAGGTGCGACCCAAGTATCAGTAGCTTTAAAAAGCTCCCAGGAGGTTCCAATGAGCACCCTGGGGTAGAAGCTCTGTTTAATCTCTGTGGAGAAGAAGCTGACGGTCTCAGTGCACCCTGGAGCCCCCCTTGGCAGTCTCCTCTCCCTATCGAGTGCTACTCCCCCATTCCCAGCTCTGCTCTGGCCGTGGCTCATTCCTCTGCCCGCCAATGCCTGGAACTCAGGCCTAGTGTCCTTCCTAGGACAATGCTGCTGTTTGTGCCACTGACCTTGGTGGAGGGGTGAGGTGGGAGGGTCCCATAGTGCCTTTACTGACCCACCTCTTAATCTCTCCTCAACAGTACCACACAGGGCTGGCAGAGAAAAAATGCAAACCAAGCACCAGATGTGACTGCTCCTACAGTCCAGAAAAAGGACCATCACCCCCAGAGCGATCCACGCGCAGACCCAGACCTCCGCCTTCGCCTGCTTCCTCCCTCTGGCAGCTCATAGGACACACCCACGGGAGAACATTTCCCAAAGTCTGAGCTTCCTGGTCTAGAATAACATTCCATGGAAGATGGAAAGGTCTCTGTCTACCCCTGTGAGGTCAAGACATGTCTCTTCTTTCTTCCTGATAGATTCATCAGGAACCACTGAATCACATGTACACACACACACGGAGACAAAGAAAAATTCTCAGACGGTCTCAATCCGTACCAAAGATTTAGAGAAACACCTTCCTAATGCTGAAGATGGATGCTGAGAAACGAAACAGAGGAGTCAAGAGATTGATATATTTTTGATAAATACAAACACTTTTCCAAAAGACGTACAAATTTGCCCCTTTACCAGGAATGTCTGAGATGGGATGTGGATGGCTTGAAACAAGGAAATGATGTGTTAAGATCTGCATTTTAGAAAGGTGAGTCTGGCTCCATGTGCAGGCCTGGTCAGGTGGGTGATGGCAGCCCAGGTGTCACTGGCGGGGGCCTGGTAAAAACTAAGGGAAGGCCTCGCTCGGTAGGCTTACCTGCCAGACAACCGGGGAGAAAGTAAGGCCGCTGTTGGCCTGAAAATCGCCACGAATAAGTCACGGAGTTGAAGGGAACCTGGGGAGGAATCGCTCTCTATCCCACAGTCGAGACATCCTGTGGTGTCTGCTATATTGGGTTGGAAATTACTGCAGTTTCTGAGGACTCTTGAGGCTGTTTTCTGTCAAGAAAAGGTACATTATGCAGAAATGTCACGTACGTGGATATCAGAGTAGCAAGAAGCATACAAATACTCAGATATTTTTGAGTCAAGCTTTTGCTTTTTAAAAACAATTAAAACACTTTCCTCACTTCATTTCTGATTGCAAAAATCAGCCACGCACACCTGCCACTCCTAACTGTCGCTCTGGCTCTGCCACGTTCTGGCCCCTTAATGTCTTTCTGACAGTCCCTTCAGCCTCATGACAAATGTCCTTCCAAGACCATTTTAGAACCTAAGAATAGCAGCAATAGCACTAGAGTTCCCTTCCAATTGAGTCAGGAACGTAATTTCTATAAATCACTTTAAATTGTCCATTTAAAACTAACTAGAACTTAAATCTCTATTTTAAAGTCACTAAAACTCGCTTTTTAAATTCAAGTACACAAAGTATGTTGAGCTAAGCCCTGAATCTTAGATATATTCGCTCTAATTATCCACCACAGCAAGACTGTCAACGCAGAAGATATTGATTATCATCGAAAATCATCAAAATGATAATGAGCATCAAAAAAGAAGAGGAGGAGGAGGGGGAAGAAGAAGAATGCTTATTTCATGTAGTTTTTACCTAATTTGGTTTATCTTTCACACCAAGGAAATATACCTAAGAATTCAAAAGATCAAAGCCATCTACGGGGAAAACATGCAACAACATTTCTTCGGGGTAAATCTTAGATATACCAGATCTATCCACCTCTCATGTATCTGTCTGAATTGGTTCTTGCACATACGATGCTTTTTGTAAAAACTGGAAATGATGTTTTGATCACGAGCTACCTCGTTCTTGCTTTGCCTCCACTGCTGCAGAATCTGTTCCACAGACTTAGACATTCGGTCCCATTGACGGGGACATCAGAAGCTATGGGGTGTCATGCACCCTCAAGAACACAGTTTCTTCAGCTAATTTTCCGCAGATTATAAGCAGCTTTATCATAATACCAACTCTAGTTTTTACTACAGGGAAGAATAAATTTTTTTGACCGTTCTTTTGCCTGTCTAACACATACCAGGGAGGCAATGACCTATGTTTTGTCGAAGTTGTGAAATACAAAACCCGCTTTTCTTGCCAAAGTATACTATGGGTCACACTTGACCAGATAGCAATGGAAAATTGCCCAGTAACCTGTGGGAAACTTTCACTTTAAACAAAAAGTTTTTCTGAGACAGGAATAGAAGCAGAAGTGGTCAGCTCCTATTGAAAGCTCTGCCCGTGGCATAATGGTCTGCTTCCTTTATGAACCTCGTCTAACCCTGAGGCTCTTCTGGAAAACCAGTGCCGCATAGATCATGTGTCACAGAAGCCGTAACTGCCCAGTGCTACTCTGTTAGCCTACTCACTCCCCACTGGGACCCAGCAGTGCCTTTCTCAAATGAAAATGTCTTCCCAAATTAGGATAAAGAGAGAAAATTTGGACAAAAATAGTCTTCCTAGCAATTTTCAAGACTTATCAGAAAAAGTAGATTCAGAGGAAGAAAGCCCTAAGCCCCAGGCTTGCTCTCCATGACACGTCTTCACTCCCACACAGTCCTCAGTGCCTCTCAGCCTTGACAGGCTGACGGTGGCCAGTTGGTGCCTTCGGGGAGCTGAGAGGCGGTGGTGGTGGCAGGAAGAGTTAGTACATACGGGAAGCCTTAGCACACTGTCTGGCACACAGTAAGCACCAAAGTGTTAGCGACCGTCATCATCAGTGTGTTAGCGACTGTCATCATCAGGATTGTTATTATGGACTTTGTTTTTACATGAAATTGTGGATCAGCCTTATTCCTTCTCAATGCTCTGGAGCACTCTGGTAATTCTGGGCCAGTGGAGGAGACCCCAGAGTGTCTCATCTCACACAGTGCCTCCAATCTTCTCCATTGGCAAAGCAGCGTCTCCAGTGGTTTATTTTCTCATGAGAGGCCGTCACAGCGCTCTTGCTGCTTCTGTGGCACCAGCACCACCGGCTCTCTGCTCCACCATAGTGTAGTCACCACCAGCAGGTGCAGCTTCCACAGCAGCTGCCACTCCCATCCGTCACTGCCGATATCGCCTTTACCACTTCTATTAAGAGGGTTCAAGGCGATCTCTCCACCGGGATTAGGGCCCTTCTCAATGGCTCATTAAACTGCAGCCTGACTCTTCTTTTATAGGTTCTTTTCTCAAAGAAATAGAGACACATGTCCTTAAGGTTGGATCAGAAGACTTTTCATGACATTGTGTGGTGCCACCCTCCCCACAAACCCCAAATCTTGATGATTAATCCCCAACCCCCTAGCGAGTCTTCATGAGAACAGCAGTGCTGGGGGCTTTTTATGGGATGACGGCCTTTCTTCCACCATTGTGCAGATTAGATTTCTCCCCTTTACCCTCAGGAATATCGTCACTGCATTCACATTCACAGCTGTTTATAGTCAAAGTGCCAAAGATGACTGAGAAGGAAACTGAATGGTTGTCTTCAATTATGAGCAGAAATAAAGTGACACAGTGCGGCAAATGAAAGAATAGTTTTGAGATAGGCAGCTGAGGTCCATGCTGGCATTTTTAAGAATAGCAAGCTTGTGGATATAAATGTAAAACAAAGAGAAATGATACATAATTTTTAAGAATCCAGGAATGTTCTGAGAAGTCAATAGCAGATAATCCTTGAGATAGAGCAGCACTCAGATCCTTGGGAACCTTAGTCCAGCTTCTTGGGTTATACTCTCTACCAGGCTACCCCTCACCCTCCTTCTCCCGCTGAGACACTCGGAACTCTCGATGGGAAAGCAAGAATCATAGACTGACTTTTTTTGAAACAGTGGGACTTCCGGAGCATGCAGAAACATGATAGAGGCCACCTTGACGTGGACGTGGGGAGAGGGGAAGGAATAGAATAGTATTTTCTTTTTTTTTCTTTTCTTTTTTTCTATTGAGTTAATGATAGGTTACAATCTTGTGACATTTCAGTTGTACATTAATGTTTGTCAGTCATGTTGTAGGTGCACCACTTCACCCTTTGTGCCCACCCCCCACCCCACCTTTCCCCTGGTATCCACTAAACTGTTCTTAGTCCATAGTTTTAAATTCCTCATATGAGTGGAGTCATACACAGATTATCCTTCTCTTGCTGGCTTATTTCACTTAACATAATTCCCTCAAGGTCCATCCATGTTATTGCAAATGGAATGATTTTGTTCTGTTTTACAGCTGAGTAGTATTCCATTGTATATATGTACCACATCTTCTTTATCCATTCGTCTGTTGCTGGGCACTTAGGTTGCTTCCACGTCTTGGCTATTGTAAATAATGCTGCAATAAACATTGGGGTGCATAGGACTTTTGGGATTGCTGACTTCAAGCTCTTTGGATAAATACCCAGTAGTGGGGTGGCTGGATCGTATGGTAGTTCTATTTTTAATTTTTTGAGGAGTCTCCATACTGTTTTCCATAGTGGCTGCACCAGTTTGCATTCCCACCAGCAGTGTATGAGGGTTCCTTTTTCTCCACAACCTCTCCAACATTTGTTACTATTAGTTTTAGATATTTTTGTCATTCTAATGGGTGTAAGGTGATATCTTAGTGTAGTTTTGATTTGCATTTCCCTGATGATCAGCGATGATGAGCATCTTTTCATGTGCCTATTGGCCATCAGTATATCTTCTTTGGAGAAATGTCTGTTCATGTCTCCAGCCCATTTTTTGATTGGGTTGTTTGATGTTTTGTTGTTGAGTTGTGAGAGTTCTTTGTATATTATGGATATTAAGCCTTTGTCAGATATATGACTTGCAAATATTTTTTCCCAGTTAGTGGGTTGTTTTTTTGTTTCAATCCTGTTTTCATTTGCCTTGAAGAAGCTCTTTAGTCTGATGAAGTCCCATTTGTTTATTCTTTCTATTGTTTCCCTTCTCTGAGAAGGCATGGTGTCTGAAAAGATCCTTTTAATACTGATGTCAAAGAGTGTACTGCCTACGTTTTCTTCCAGAAGCCTTATGGTTTCAGGTCTCACCTTTAGGTCTTTGATCCATTTTGAGTTTATTTTGGTGAATGGTGAGAAAGAATGGTCAATTTTCATTTTTACACGTGGCTTTCCAGTTTTCCCAGCACCATTTCTTGAAAAGACTTTCTTTTCTCCATTGTATGCCCTCAGCTCCTTTGTCAAAGATAAGCTGTCCATAGACATGTGGTTTTATTTCTGGGCTTTCAATTCTGTTCCATTGATCTGTGCACCGGTTTTTGTACCAGTACCATGCTGTTTTCATTACTGTAGCTTTGTAGTATGTTTTGAAGTCAGGGATTGTGATGCCTCGCGTTTTGTTCTTTTTTCTCAGGATTGCTTTAGAAATTCGGGGTCTTTTGTTGCCCCATATGAATTTTAGGATTCTTTGTTCTAATTCTGTAGAGAATGTCATTGGGATTCTGATTGGGATGGCGCTGAATCTGTAGATTGCTTTAGGTAGAACGGACATTTTAACTACGTTTATTCTTCCAATCCATGTACATGGAATGTCCTTCCATCTCCTTATGTCGTCATCCAAGTCTCTCAGAAAGGCCTTGTAATTTTCATTATATAGGTCCTTTATTTCCTTAGTTAAATTTACCCCAAGGTATTTTATTCTTTTTGTTGCGATTGTGAATGGTATTGTGTTCTTGAGTTCTTTTTCTGTTAGTTCATTAATGGAGTATAGAAATGCTACTGATTTATGCAAATTGATTTTATACCCTGCAACTTTGCTGTAGTTGTTGATTACTTCTAACAGTTTTCCAATGGATTCTTTGGGGTTTTCTATATATAAGATCATGTCGTCTGCAAACAGCGAGAGTTTCACTTCTTCCCTCCCTATTTGGATTCCTTTTATTCCTTTTTCTTGCCTGATTGCTCTGGCCAGGACCTCCAGTACTATGTTAAATAAGAGTGGTGATAGAGGGCATCCTTGTCTCATTCCTGTTTTCGGGGGGGTGGTGTTCAGTTTTTGCCCATTGAGTATGATGTTGGCTATGGGTTTGTCATATATGGCCTTTATTATGTTGAGGTAGTTTCCTTCTATGCCCATTTTGTTCAGAGTTTTTATCATAAATGGCTGTTGGATCTTGTCAAATGCCTTCTCTGCATCTATTGAGATGATCATGTGGTTTTCATTCCTCAGTTTGTTGATGTGGTGTATCACGTTGATTGATTTGTGGATGTTGAACCATCCCTGAGTCCCTGGTATGAATCCCACCTGATCATGATGTATGATCCTTTTGATGAATTGCTGAATTCTGGTTGCCAAAATTTTGTTTAGAATTTTTGCATCTATGTTCATCAGTGATATTGGCCTGTAGTTCTCTTTTTTCGTGGTGTCCTTGTCAGGTTTTGGTATCAGTGTGATGTTGGCCTCATAGAATGTGTTAGGAAGCGTTCCATCTTCCCTAATTTTTTGGAATAGCTTGAAAAGGATAGGTATTAAATCCTCTCTGAAAGTTTGGTAGAATTCCCCAGGAAAGCCATCTGGTCCTGGGGTTTTATTCTTTGGGATGTTTTTGATTGCTGTTTCAATCTTTTTCCTAGTGATTGGTCTGTTCAAATTGTCTGCCTCTTCTTGAGTGAGCTTTTGGAGATTGTAGGAGTGCAAGAATTTATCCATTTCCTCTAGGTTATCCATTCTGTTGGCATATAGTTTTTTGTAGTATTCTCTTATAATCCATTGTATTTCTGAAGAGTCTGTTGTTATTTCTCCTCGCTCATTTCTGATTTTGTTTATTTGAGCTTTCTCCCTTTTTTTCTTCGTAAGTCTGGCTAGTGGTTTGTCAATTTTATTTATCTTCTCAAAGAACCAGCTCTTTCTTTCATTGATCCTTTCTACTGTTTTTTTCGTTTCAATAGTATTTATTTCTGCTCTGATTTTTATTATTTCTCTCCTTCTGCTGACTTTGGGCTTCATTTGTTCTTTTTTCTCTAGTTCAAGAACAGAACAGTATTTTCATTTAAGATTTGATGGTTCTACATCTTAAAGCCCATTTATATCTCATGAAAATCACAGTCTGACAAGATTGGATGTTTTATAAGAAAGAATACCCCCCAATTTTTACCTCTCTGATCAGTGCAGGCTTTTTCTCAAAGGCTGTGAATCTCCCTTTCAATTCCCAAGGACGCACTTAATTCTGAAAAGCACAGATGAAAATTAGTCAGGCTGTTGAGTACAAAACACTATTGTAAATAAAGTTATATTTTCCCCTTCTTAGAGTCCTGTGTAGAGTTCACTGTGTGAGTGAACTTGTCAAAGTTCTGCTAATGACAAGCAAGATTCTATATGAACTTTTTTCAACTATTTGGGAACGTCAGCAGGACCACCATAGACTGCGGCAAAGATGTTTCCCTACTTCCTACTGTGTTCACGCATCAGTCATATTCACCCTGTTTGTTTGTCAAGGTATCGATGTTTAACGCCAACTACTTTCCCAATACCACCTTAGATTTTGAGCAGAAGTTAAATAAATAAAAGACACAGTCCCTGCTCTCTAAAATCTTACAACGTAGTTGGGGAGCTGGCTTACGCTCATGAAGTAAACAGAAAAACGATACATGATGGTACGCAGTGAAGTGTTTGAGTGTGTGAAACAAACTACTACGGTTTGAAGTATTCAAATGCAAAAGAGATGGATGTGGGCAGACACATCAAGGAAGACAGCACAGAGTGCTCAGTCACTACTGATGTAGAATTTATGACTCAAGTAAGAACGTGATGCAAAGAATGGACACAGGTGGGAGGGGAAGTAGCAAGAGAAAAGGAGGAGATTTCAAAGCTGGTGGGATTGGGCATGGGAAGGAAAAGTCAAAAACACCAACCAGTATGAAATAAAGAATTTCTGCTAGAAAGTTAAATGGGGGTCATTCATTCATTCAAGTGTAACTAATGATAATTAAGGGGAATGCTTGGGTCTGCTGTCAGTCAGAGTTCAAACCCAATTCGGTGACTAAAAAGGGACTCAAGGAGAAAAACAACAATAACAAGGACAGATATGGTAGGAGAGAAAAGACCTAAATTATCTCCATTTACCTGCCTGCCCACCATCTCCCATCCTCAACACCCACCATCAAGACTGAAATCATTTCGGAGGCACGGATTTTGAAGTAACAGTAGGGAGTATAAGACGGAGCTGAGGACAAGTCAACGGTGGAAGAATGAAGCACGTCTGAAGAGCAAGCAGCAGAGTGGAAGGCTGAGAAACAGGGAGAAGTCGGTGTTGGGAGTGTATGGGGTGATGATGGGGACCTCAAAATGGCAGGCAGGAAGGAACAGGACAGGAACACTCCCCATAAAGGAGAAGGGCGTAAAGACTGGGACTGCCACTGGTCTTGGTTTCCGTACGGCAAGTAGGATTTACACGTGTTATATGGTTTTCTGCTCATCAAGGTATCCCAAGCAGCAATTTCCCAGACAGTCCGTGGAAGGGGGAATACCCAAAAGACAGTCTGGAGGCAGGTGGCAGGACAGCTCATTGCTTTCTAAACAGCTATTCTCATCCCCCTCTTTGGCAGAGACTCCAGTCTTTAGCTGGGCACATTGCAGCCTGAAATAAAGGCCACAGTTCCCAGGCTTGCTTGCAGAGAAGCGTGGCCATATAACTAAATTCTAATCAATGAGATACAAGCAAAAGCATCAAGCGGGTCTATTAGAAAAACACCTCAAAGGAGCAGAATCTCGGAAGACTCCTTACAGTAAGCCCCTGATTGACTTTTTCACCTTTCTTCCTTCTTTAGATTTGCAACTAAAGCAGGATGACTGGAGCTCTGGCAGTCACCTTGTCCATGAGGTGACCTAAAAGATGACAGCCATCCACCAGGATGACGGAGTAGAAAGGCAGAAGAGGCCTAGGACCCTGAAGCCTAGTTACGTTCCTTCAAGTGTAGCTAATGATACTGAAGGGGACCGCTTGGGTCTGCTGACAGGCAGAGGTCAAGCCCTATTTGGCGACTACAGAGAGACTCTTCAGTGTGAAAATTCCCCACACTAGCCCTAGAATGCCTACTCCAGACTTCTTTCACATGACAAGAGAATAAAGTTTTATATCATTTAAGCCACTGATATTTGCAGCTTATTGGTAACGTGCAGTTGAATCTCATCCTAACTGATCCAGGGCCTTTGTAGCCGAGCACAGTCAACACAAAGTTGTGCAATATACAAGACGAGACTTAAGACTGTGACAACCAACACGATGAACAAAAGACGTTTTCTTCCCACATCTTTGGGGGTGACGAGGAAACATACACAACCAACAATAATACTTTATAATAAAGGCTTTAGCATATTATGAAGGAGATGGGGAAAAAACCTTTATAACCATGCCCTGGCTTCTAAGGAGGGTGCAGTTGGGTAACTAAGAGTCCGTTGCTTGCTAATTGGGGCAATGAGTGTGAGAATGGTTCTGAACATTTTAGAGCAGCTGGAACAACCAAATTTTCTCTGTATTCTAGGAGGGAATGAAGACCTTGAGTGTAGAGAGGAGAGCCATAAGATGACTAGATCTGGGAGAAGGGTTAAAAGAAACAGGAAGAGAGAAGAGGGCAGGGAGGACAGGAGAGAAAAGAAAGAGCCAAGACAGAGACAGAATGACACATTAGCTGAAGCCAAGACGAGAGCCTTCTCAAGAGATGCCTTGTGGACAACTAAAAGACAATTAGACGTGAAAGACAATTAGAATATGTACTCTGTAAATCTGTTCCTCAATTTACCTATGAAATCCTGAGGAAAACCCCTGATCTGTATGGAGTAGATATTCTCAGGGAAATGTGAAGAATAGCTAAACCCTACTTCAAGGTTGATGGGGCCATACCACAGGCAGAGAGAGCCATCATCTGTTAAATACACAACGTGCTATGGAAGTTCTGAGGAAGGAGATATGAAAGGTTTGAATGGGCCAAGTGTGAGTAGCACCAAGAACAGTGAACAATGTCACAAGGGAGATCAAAGCAGTAGGTACTAGGCAGAAGTTCTAATTTTCGCATCTTCCCAAGGACCTTCCAGAGAATGACATACTTTAATGTAATGGCTGTCATCGTGAGGATTTTAAGTACCATATCCAACTGGAATGGCAAAAACCGGGGCAAATAGACCTTTCAGTATCTCTTAAATCACATCATACACATAGGGGAGTGATAAACGAGGGGAGATAAATAAGGGAAACCCCTTTAGATCAGCCATGTATTTCATGAATACTTACTTACATAGTACTCGGCATTAAAAGATGAATAAACGTAAGTCCCAGTTTCAAGATCTCATATTTTATAATCACCATGTTTTCATTTTATCTTATTCCCATAGGAGAGTACAGCTGCTAAATAGCTACTAAAAAGCTCTCTAGGGGCCGGCCCTGTGGCTGAGTGGTTAAGTTCACGTGCTCTGCTTCAGTGGCCCAGGGTTTCACTGGTTCGGATCCCGGAAGTGGACATGACACTGCTCATCAAGCCATGCTGAGGCAGCGTCCCACATAGCACAACCAGAAGGACCCACAAGTAGAATATACAACTATGTACTGGGGATCTTTGGGAAGAAGAAGGTAAAAATTAAGTAAAAATTCAAAAAAGAAGATTGCCAACAGACATTAGCTCAGGTATCAATCTCTAAAACAGGCTGGTCTCAACTAAATGATGACTGAGCCTCTTTGAGCTCTGAAGACCTGTGACACAATCATGATCTGAACAGCTTATACACCCAAAAGATGATTATGATCATTGTGTTTACTGTAAAATAGGTACCTCCTGCACAAAATAGCTTATTTAATTCTGAGTCATATTCCAACTACTTTATATCTCTTCCAAAATAGAGGAAATAACATTCCAACTCCAATTAGCTCAGCAATGAAGATAGTGAATTAAGCCAGAATAGTGAGTGAGACAGAAAAGACAGTTTCAGGGATCTCTCACTTAAAATGGGAATGAGACATTAAGCTGAGGGCAAGGGAGGAAAATTTGTTCACAAGACAACATTTGAGTTATGATAGCTTCAAAGTGGTACCATAATGACAGACTTCTAACCCGTGATTAGTTGAACTAGTCACATGAGTCAACCTGCCAGTTATGTCAAACTGAGCTGGCTTGAACAAGGAATTCTGAAAATAGTTCCAGCAGATGTGAGAGCAAGTGGGAAGTGGGGTGGAGAGAAAGGGGAAGGGAGGGAGGTCAGCTGGGAGAAAGGTGGGCCCGGGTGTGAAGCAGAATTCTGTTCACGTGCCGGTTCACTGGCGTTACTCAGCCCAGTGACTCTTCATACAGGCTCACTTCAACGCACCTCATGATGGAAGGAGTAGTCCAGCTCCCAGTCAGACATTGCTTGTTCTCAAATTGAAAACCAGCAGTCACCTACCTATGCGGTGTGATTTAAGAGCTACTGAAAGGTCTATTTGTGCTAAGCGTTTGCACTTCCAATTTGACATAGGACTCGAAATCCTCACTATTATAACGCTTCCATTAAATTGCATCATTCTCTGGAAGGGCTCTAGGAAAACGCAAATATTAGTACTTTTCCCCAGTGCCTACTGCCAGACCACCCTCTTACCTTCCTGCCTAGACGTCCTGCCATTAGGTATGGCAGAGCTTTCCCAGCTGCCTGAGAAAGCTTTGTGAATATGTCAGGCCTGCAGATTCTGGCTGACTGACAAACGACAAAGCCCAGAGAGTACGCATCTTGTTAAATATGTGCCTCTTTAGGAGATAGAAGTAAAACAAATGCCCAGTCTTTTTGAAATTAGAGGTAAGGCTGCTTGTGAATAAGCAAGTGTTTCAGCAATGAGAACGAGGGAACTACAACCATGGAGGACTCCACGGGCAAACGCTGAGCAAGAGAAGTCAGACACTAAAAGGGTACGTACTGTACAATTCCACTAATATAAAGTTCAAAAACAGGCAAAACTAAACTGCAGCATCAGAGAGCAAGAAGACAGTCATTACCTTTGGGGGGTAGCTAGTGGGGGATAACGAGATAGCAGTTGGGAGGGGACTCCTCATGTGTTGGCAGCGTTCCCTTTCTTAGACCAAGTGATTGGCACCCGGGTGTTTGTGATAATTTATTGATAAGCCATTTGTGTTTCATGCAGTTTTTAATATGTCATATACTTCAATTAAAAATAATTTTTAAGAGAAAAAATTTAAAAGTCAACTACATATATGGAATCTCAAAGAGCCCCAAATAGCCAAAACAATCTTAAAAAGAACAAAATTGAAAGCCCCACACTTCCTGATTTCAAAAGTTACTACAAAGCCATGATAATCAAAACAGTCATTGTGGCATAAAGACAGACATTTAGACCAATGGAATAGACTCAAGGGCCCAGAAACAAACCTTCACATAGCTGATCAAAGTATCTTCAATAAGGGTGCAAGGCCATTCAATGGGGAAAGGACAATCTTTTCAACAAAACAATCTTGGCAAAACTGGATATCCACATGCAAAGATATGAAGTTGGGTCCTTACCTTGGATTACATATAAAGATTAATTCAAAACAGACTAAAGACCCAACTAAATGCAGGAGCTAAAACTATAAAACTCTGAAAAGAAAACAGAAGAAAATCTTCATGACATTGGACTTGGAAATGATTTCTTGGATATGAAACCAAAAGCACAGGTAACAGAAGAAAAAACAGACAAGTTGGATTTCATCAAAATTTAAACCTTGAGCCAGCCCTGACGGTCTCGTGGTTAAGTTTGGCACTCCCATGCTTTGGTGGCCCAGGCTCCTTTCCCAGTTGCAGCACCACAGCAGTTGCCATGCTGTGGTGGTGGCTCACATAGAAGAACTAGAAGGACTCACAGCTAGGATGTACGACCATGCCCTGGGGTTTTGGGGGGAAAAAAGAGGAAGATTGGCAACAGATGTTAGCTCTGAGCAAATCCTTCCTTGAAAAAAAAATTTTTTAACTTGTGCATCAAAGGACATTATTAAGAGAGTGAAAAGACAACTCACAGAATGAGAAAAAATATTTGAAAATTATATGACTGATAAGGGATTAATATCTAGAATATAAAGAACTCCTACAATTAAACAACAACAACAACAAAAATCTGATTTTAAAAATGGGCAAAGGATTAAGTGACATCAGCAAGATCACCATCCCCCCCAGAACACTGATTTTGACAAACACCCACCAATGAGAGTATCCTTTGTTGGAGCCAGGGAGTCCAGCAGAGAAGTTCCAGCATACCACTGGAACAAAAAATCTGAAAATAGATGCATTAAAGAGAGTAAGAGGAATAATTTCACTTTATCCACGTCACCTCTCCCCGAAGGTGGCGCAACTCAGTGCTGGAGAGACCCCCTCCACCTGCGATTTCTCCCAACGCGGGAAACTGAGAGCGTGATGAGTGAGCGCTTGGCTTCCCCAGCCATGCTGGTCGCTGCTCAAGAGGCCCACTTCCTTCCCGCTCCACCCAGAATACTGAGGTGACCGGGACTACTGAAAGGCTGGGAGAAGCTGGGAGCACAGCAATCACAACTCAGAATTCATCAGAGGGACGTGGATTCTACTAACCACTTCATGGAGCCCATGAAGACGCCTGCCCACGAGTCGCTGGGGTGCTTTGCCTATAGACCCCCTCAACTGGCCCAGAGCACTCCCAATGCTCCAAGTACCTCACCTACACACCCTCACTGTGGGCAGCTCCCCATGTGCACCCTGAGGATGGAGAGAGCAAGCCTTTACAGAAGGCAAGCAAGCACATGCAGAAAGCCAGCCTGAATCTGCAGGCTTGGGAGAAGGCACACGAACTGGGGCAATCTGGGGCACAGCCCCAGGGAAAACAAAAGAGAGGCTCCCAGCACCCAGCCTGGTTTTGTGGGATGGAAATAAGGCATATAATCTTAGCAATGCCCCCCTCACAAGGGAACAGGAGGTGTGGAGTGAGCACATCCTTAGAAAATGTCAGAGAGAGCCTCAGCATCCCTCGCCATGCTGACTGGTGAGGGTATTGCTCTCATGAAGCCGGTGGTAACACTGGAGGAGAGGACCCCTTCTTCAGATCCAAAGACAGCAATGCAAGATGTCAACGTGAAATATCAATACATGGCGCCACCAAAGGAATACAATAATTTTCCAGTAACCGACTCCAAAAATGGAGATCTACAAATTGCCTGTCAAGTAGTTCAAAGTAATTGTTTTAAGGAAACTCACTGAGCTACAGGAGGACACAGATCGACAGCTCAATGACATCAGGAAGGCAATGCATGAACAAATGGGAAGTTCAACAGAGACGGAAATCACAAAACAATACCAAATAGAAATTCTGGAGCTGAAGAACACAATGAATTGAATGAAAAATGCAGTCATCAAGATGGCAGCATGGGTTATTCCTGACTTCAGTTCCCCTCACAGGAAAACCAACTAGCGACAAGACACCACTGTGAAAATCCCAGAACCCCGGGGTGAGCCTGAAGCATCTCCCTGCACCACAGACTGAGAAAACCGCATTAGAAAGGTGAGAGCAGGGGCCGGGTGCTGACCACACGCCCCTTCTGCAAGCTGGCCTATCGCCACACCAGGAGGGCCCCCAAGCCTACAGCTTCCCCAGGGGGAAAAAGTGAGCCCGAGGTGGACATTCAGCTCCCCCAGCGTTGTGGGTCACTTCCCGGAGGCCCCTCGGATCTCACCTCACAGGGATGTAGGTGGAATCTGTGGGACTTGACTTCTGGAGCTCAGAGAGGGCGGGTCTTGCAGCAACCAGGGCTCGCATCCTGGTAGATGGAGTCCCTGTGCACAGTGGTGCCCAGATAGAAAGCCCCACCTGTGGCCTTGCCCACCTGCAGGGGCAAGACAAGGGCCTCATCCGTCTGGGGAACTCAGTGTACAGTTCTGCCTGATTCAAGACCCCGAACAACCAGCCTTGCTGTCCTCAGAGCCCGTTCTGCTTCCCTGCCTGGGCATTCACAGCCCTGCCTAGGCTGAGGGTACCCCCTCCCCACCACCCCCGAATCAGGAAGCCTGGCTGGAGTGCTTGGAAAGCTGAGTGGCCCAGCAGCACTTCAGCAGACAGCCCAGCCAGCAGCTCTGCCCTCCCACAGAGCCCCATCTGGCCAGGGAGCTTAGTAGACATTTCTGCCAGCACCAGGAATCCAGGATCAGGAAAAGTCAGGTAAACATGACACCACCAAAGGAAACTAATAAGGCTCCAATAACTGACCCTGAAGAAATGGGGATCTATGAACTGTCTGACAAAGAATTCAGAATAATCCTCTTAAAGAAGTGTAGTAAACTACAAGAGCAGATCAAGAACTAATGAGATGTTGTCTTGGCAAATGTGGGCATTATAGAAATGTCTGCTTCTTTGCTCAGGGGCGCATCACACTTTGTATTTTAAAAGTCAGCTTCCACCTGAAATAATCAGTGTCTTTTCTGTGAAGGCACTACACAGTAATTATAGCCCGTTCAGCAACTTTATGATTTTACATATCCACCAGCATCCTTCTGGAGTCAGGAGAGTTGTTTAATTACATGCTACAGAGATGTCTCCGGGCAGTTCCTGATAAGTGATACACGCGGTATCATGGGAACATTGAACTGAAGCCCAAGGACCCAGTGAGCAGACCGTGTACCCCCACAGATGCCCTCTTCAGGCTGAGTCCTCGTTTCCTTGGCTGAATGAAAGAAAGCACTCTTAGCCAAAAGATTATGCTTCCTCCCGGGGTCAGCCTACATACAACGGCTGGTGGACCCAGACCTCTTGCCTCAGTCTGCACATTTCTGAACGTCCCTCCACCTGCAGAGGTTCCTGGCTAAGGCTTCCTGGTTACACAGCTGCTTCACCGTCAGCCTCTCTCTGGCCAGTCCTGCTTCCCTCACTCCCAAGAGTGAGCTCGAATAAATCTTCAGCAACAGCATCTTCGTCTCAGAGTCTGTTTCCATGGAAACCAGACCTGCATCACCTATTCTTTCAGCTCACTCTGTAACCATAGTAAGGTCACTTAATCGCACCTCCCTCCGTAATTGAAGAAATCTCCCTGGGCCTGGGGCCGCGGAATTCCCCAGTGCCACGCTAGACTGTGTTCTGCAGTGGCAGAGATCTCCCTCAGGACTCCCCTGCTGTGACCAAGTTTGTGCATCTTACAACCCATCCCTTTGCGTCCCACTCCTTTAGATGGCAAGGAGGGGGAGATCCATGTCACTACCAGGAGGCTCTTTGAGATTCATCAATTCCAGAGGAGCCAATGGCCTTTCTCTGGATAGAAAATGTCCTGGGATGGGGGTAGCTTGGGGCAATCAACTCATCTGGATTAACCCAGGACTTCCCCCGTGGTAACACTAACTGTTCCACGTTCCAGGAAGGCCCTCAGTCCCAGGCAAACCTGGGCCGCTGGTCACCCTAGTGTGGCTTCATGTGTCCCCTGGTCCTTCGGTCTGCACAGTTAGTCGTCATCCTGGTGACTCTGGCTGCCTGAGCTGTATGTGAGGCAGAATCTAAATGCCAACCCACAAGACTAGGTCAGATCTCCTGCTGTACACTGCCACGGCTGCTTTATTTTTCCTTTGTAAGACTTACCACAACTGTAATTAGTTATGCAATTATTTGTCTAACTCTTGTCCCCTCAACTAGCCTGCAAGTGCCAAAGGGACCGATCTGCCTTGTTCATGGTTGTGTCCTTGGTGCTTGGCAGAGAGCCCAGCATACGGGCAATGGCCCATAAATATTTGTTGAATAAGGGAACGGGGTGGGAAGGAAGGAAATGTGTAACACCTTTTCCTCAGAGAGTGACAGACTGAGGAGAGGATACAGTGCAGGGTCCAGAGTGAAAGTAGGGAGACAAGGAGTGGAGACGGTGGACACGCCTCCAGCCTGGGACCATCTCCATTTTCCTCTATCATGTCATGATATCGATGAACTTCCATTAAGCGTTTGGTTAATTCCAACACTCAGACTTGACACATATTCATAATTTTCCGTTAGATCAAGTACAGTGCCTGGACTACAGTGGGCCCTCAATTTAAAAAAAAAAAAAGTGGTCCGAATGAATGCGCTCCCTCACCACTTTGAGGGTCGCTGTTTCAGACACGTTCTCTAACAAGGAGTCTTTAAATCCTTGGGCTCAGAGCACTTTATCCAGAAGAAACGCTGGCAGACACTTGGTCAAACCTTCCAGGTTCTCTCTCAAGGCAATGGCATCTCACATCTTGGTTCCCTTACAGCAGTATTATCTGTGGATTTCCACGTTCTCACTGGCGGCTGCTAGGATAAAGCAAGTTCTTCACATCACTTGAAGACACACTGAAATTCTCCTTTGTAGTCCTCATGACCGTCATAAAAATATTTATAGTATAACTCCCCACCACATGATGGCTTTTTGATCTTGTTGAAGCTTAAGCTGAAACTGGCCTAAATTGAAATATGCACTTAAAAAAATACAGGAACTTCTGTGTTCTGTGAAGTTACTTATCAATGTGTTATTCATTTTGAACAGCAATTCATAAAAACAGAATTCATATTGAAAAGGCCATCCTTTTAAATTCTGGTATAATTGTAATTAATTCTAGAAAAGAAAAATGGACTTCGCCAATATGAGATACCAGAATTGATTTCTGCCCTCTTCTAAGTGACTCTTATCCTTGGACCATCTAGAAGTTGGACAGCTTCATTTGTCAAGCTGGAAAATTATCTTTATCTCATCAATCTGTTTCATACTAACTATAAAATATTTACAAAATTTTATTGATAAGTTCACTGCTGCAGCTTCTAATATAGACCATATGAACCAAGTGATATAAATAAATTAGCAAACAAGCCAGATGATAAATAGATAGTTGGCAGATTAAACATCAAAGTTTCTTTGTCTCACACCTAATTTCAATGCAAAATTGTGAAGTCTGCAGGCCCAACCTTACGGTCAGGGCTCCTTGGCTGAGATGAAGAGGCTTAAAGCTCCAAGGAGCATTGCATTTGGAAAAAAAGATGCTCTAAGGCTACAGTTCTCTGAATACGACCGTGGACCACTGGGGATCTGGGAGGCTCTTTCATGGGGTTATGTAGTAAAAAATCGTTATCATAGTATCACTAAGACATTATTTGAGGGTTTTGCTCCACCATGTCAACACTTCTATTGGTAGCACAAAACAATAGCGAAAGAAACTGCTGGCACCTTAGTAACTGTCACAATAGTGGCACCAAACTGTGCAAGTGGCCACTATACCCTTCACCAAATGCACTTACTGAAAAAAACAAGCAAACAGTTTCACTTAAGAATGCCCTTGACGCATCAGTAAAAATTATTAACTGTATTGAATCTGGACGGTTGAGTACATGTCTTTGCAGCATTCTGTGAGACGAAGTGGGAAACACGCATAGAGAACCGCTGTCCACTGGGGCGGAGTCGTCATCTCCAGGACGAGCACGCGTGCAGCCGAGCCAGGAACTGGACCAGCCGCTTTTCCCTGTAATGCCATTTTACTGGAAACAACCACCGACGGGCGAAGCACGCTCATTCAGATCTGGATGTTTGGCAGACATTTTATTGAAAATAAAGTGAGCCTTTAACTCCAAGGAAAACAACTGACAATATTGTTGCCAATGATAAAACGCAAGCTTTCAAGTGAAAATTAGGATTTTAGAAAACTGTATCCAACACTGTGAGCTTAACAGTTTACCAATACTTAAAGACTTTCCTGATGATATTGGTAGTGATATAAACAAATGTGATTTTTTGACGTTGCTTAATAAAACGTGTCAATATTTGGAAGATCTGCATAACTCAGTGAAATAGTATTTTCGAAATGACTGATGCCTGATGCTACAAAATCATGCTCTGGTAAGAGATCCATTCAAGTGCAAGATAGACCAACGGATTTGAAGGTAACAAAGTATAAAAAGATCGTTGGTGTGGTTTTAGATTCCACATTGGAGCTATCCTTTAAGAAACTACTGCTTGTCAAGTTTTGGTGTAGTTTCAAAGACAAATATCCACAATTACCTGACGACGCTATTAAAATATTCCCTTTTTGTTCCAATTTACATCTCTGTGAGGCCAAATTTTCTTCATAATTCAACCAAAGCCACAGACTGAACTCAGAAGGAGATATGAGAATCAACTGTCTTCTATTAAACACCAAAACACCAAAAGGATTTGAAAAATTATAAAACAATGCTACTCTTCTCACTAATTTTTTTGCTTTAGAAAATATAGATATAGTTCATTAAAAACGTACTATTTATGTTAACCCATAGTGGAATCATTATTGCTATTTTTAATTGAATTAATAAGTATGTATTTTTAACTCTTCTTAGCCTTAATTTCTAATGCAATACATTTCAACAGATATAACCCATATAAACAAAAGCTCTTTGGGATCCTCCTCCTTTATAATTTTCAACAGTATAAAGACATCCTGAGCCTAAAAAGTTTGAGACTCACTACTCAAGAGGCTAATGTCCTTATTTTGCATAAGCCAGTTTGAGTTCATTTTTGTTACTTGAAACTAAAGTCAGAGCCGTCACAGAGGGAGGGAAGGAGTCGAGTTCCAGGTCTGGCACCCCATCAGTACGGAGATGAAGACTCAGCCGCAGTGTTTGGAACAAAGAAGAACTCCAACGTAGGACACAGGAGCCAGAGGTCTCCCTACTTAACGACCGGTGGAAATATTGAGGACAGCTTACAAAGAGACCTACCTCCTGCAGTAAGAGAACAGAGAGCTGTGGGGCAAGTTCAGGGTAGCCAAACTTCAGAGACTCCTGAAAACTCAGCCACGGCAAGTCTGTTATGCTAAGACCAGGGCTCTGGTAGAAAATACGGGACCCTGACACATGGTAGGGGTGGATCCCCTAAAAGACTGGCTCTGTACACTACCCTGGACCCTCACAGGGTCCCTACCCCTCTGCAGAGGCCACCTACCCTCCCCAGTAAGAGTTTCCTCCCAGAGGCCGTGTTCTGAGTGAGCACTTCCCCTATGCAGAAAGACCCTGCAGAGGCGTCTCCCCTGCAAGACCACGGTACCCCCCAGAAGCTGTCCCCACCTCCTCACCTGGCTCCCAGATCAATAACTGGGGAGAAATACTGGCATAACATAACTGAGCACAGCCTGGGAATCATAAGGGAAGAAGAGATTGCACCCTAAAGGAGCTGCAAGGCTTAGCTGGGATATGCAAGTAGAAGCCATAGGATTGGGCTTGAGTGTGCTTGATCGACTCCTGTACAAGCAACAGTCTGTTGACTTAGGGACACCCTCTCAGAACACAAGACTTAACACCCTGGCAAGGACCCAAAGGGATGGGACAAACTCACTGATAGGATGGCTTTAAATATCTGGAGAAAGCAATGGTCTATGCTCAGTGGATTTGAAATGCATGAGTTGCCATGGTAGGGAGTGGAGAAAATCATTAAAAGGCTCAGGGAATTGGATATGCTGGGATGTGTATATTATGCGGGGCCAGAAGACCAATCGGAGAATTATATTCCACAGGAGAACCTAGATGACATGCCGTTCACAAACGCCGTCAGAAATGCAGTGGTGAGAGGGGCACTGATTATTGGTTTCCAGTTCTTTGGATAAATACCCAGCAGAGGGATAGCTGGATTGTATGGTATTTCTATTTTTAGTTTTTTGAGAAATCTCCATACTGTTCTCCACAGTGGCTGCACCAGTTTGCATTCCCAGCAGCAGTGGTTGAGGGTTCCCTTTTCTCCACAACCTCTCCAACATTTGTTATTTCCTGTGTTGGTAATTGTAGCCATTCTGACAGGTGTAGGGTGATAGCTCAGTGTAGTTTTGATTTTCATTTCCATAATAATTAGTGATGTTGAGCATCTTTTCATGTGTCTGTTGGCCATCCATATATCTTCTTTGGAGGTATGTCTGTTCAGATCCTCTGCCCATTCTTTGATTGAGTTATTTGTTTTGTTGTTGTTGAGTTGTGTGAGTTCTTTATGTATTTTGGAGATTAACCCCTTGTCAGATATATGATTGGCGGATATTTTCTCCCAGTTGGTGGGCTGTCTGTTCATTTTGTTCCTGGTTTCCTTTGCCTTGCAGAAGCTCTTTTGTCTGATGTAGTCCCATTTGTTTTTTTTTCTTTTGTTTCCCTTGCCTGAGTAGAGATGATATTTGAAAAGATGCTGCTAAGACTGATGTCAAAGAGTCTACTGTCTATATTTTCTTCCAGGAGTTTTATGGTTTCAGGTCTTACATTCAAGTCTTTGATCCATTTTCAGTTAATTTTTGTGTATGGTGCAAGATGTCTACTTTCATTCTGTTGCATGTGGCTGTCCATTTTCCCCAACACCATTTATTGAAGAGGCTTTCCTTTCTCCATTGTATGTTCGTGGCTCCTTTGTTGAAGATTAGCTGTCCGTAGATGTGTGGTTTTATTTCTGGGTTTTCAATTCTGTTCCATTGATCTGTGTGTCTGTTTTTGTCCCAGTACCTGCTGTTTTAGTTTTTTGGGGTTTTTTTCCTTCGTCTCTCCAAAGCCCCCCAGTACATAGTTGTATATTTTAGTGTTGGGTCCTACTAGTTGTGGCACGTGGGACGCCTCCTCAGCGTGGCTTGATGAGTGGTGCTAGGTCCGAGCCCATGATACGAACTGGCGAAACCCTGGGCTGCCAAAGCAGAGTGTGTGAACTTAAACACTTGGCCACAGGGCCGGCCCCAATGCTGTTTTGATTACTATAGCTTTGTGGTGTATTTTGAAGTCCAGGATTGTGATGCCTCCAGCTTTGTTCTTTTTTCTCAGTATTGCTTTCGCTATCCAAAGTCTTTTGTTGCTCCATATAAATTTTAGGATTCTTTGTTCTATTTCCATGGAGAATGTCATCGGGATTCTGATTGGGATTGCGTTGAATCTGCAGATTGCTTTGGGTAATATGAACATTTTAACTATGTTTATTCTTCCAATCCATGAGCATGGAATATCTTGCCATTTCTTTACATCTTCTTCGATTTCTTTCAATAATGTTTTATAGTTTTCAGTGTATAGGTCTTTCACCTCTTTGGTTAAATTTATACCTACATATTTTATTCTTTTTGTTGTGATTATAAATGGGATCATATTCCTGACATCTCTTTCTGCTAATTCATTATTAGAGTATAAAAATGCAACTGATTTTTTTTTAAAGATTGGCACCTGAGCTAACAACTGTTGCCAATCTTTCTTTTTTTCTTCTTCCCTCCTTTTCTCCCCAAAGCTCCCCAGTACATAGTTGTATATGCTAGTTGTGAGTGCCTCTGGCTGTGCCGTGTGGGACGCCGCCTCAGCATGGCCTGATAAATGCTGCCATGTCTGCGTCCAGGATCGGAACCAGCGAAACCCTGGGCCGCCTAAGCAGAGCGCGCTAACTTAACCACTCGGTCACAGGGCCAGCCCTGCAACTGATTTTTGTAAGTGGATTTTGTACCCTGCAACTTTGCTGCAGTTGTAGTTTCTCATGGTGTTTGACAAACTAATCTTTTGCCGTCGAATTTGTGGTGGTATCAGGTTGCAGATCCACCTGCTGCCGCTGGAGGGAAGCAGGAGCTGTGTTTCTGATCCCACCCCGCCTGCTGGAAGATGTGCAGGTGCAGTGGGTGCTCCCACCTGCCAGGAAAGCATTCCCATAGGGGCTCAGGGCTGTCATGTGCCGAGGCACATTCCCACTTTGGGGGGTACTATGGGCAGTGGTACTGTGGGCTCTTGCACCGGCCAGTAAAGTGTTCACACGCGCATATATCTGCTGCCACCTCTTCTTACGGTCACGCTGGCCATTCTGCTCGGTGGATGGGGCTTCTTCACAGAGTCTGAGCCTGGGCCACTCTTTGGAGCCGCAGCAGCAGGGTGGGCTTTCCCACTGGCCAAGAAAGCATTCATGCACAGGCCCAGGGCTGCCACTGCCCCTTCCCACAGTTGCACTGAGGAGCGTTCCCACTTTCGGGGCCACAGTGGTACTATGGGTGCTTGTGCCAGCCAGGAAATTGTTCGGGTGTCTGCACAGGGCTGTCAGGGAAAGGTGGGAGAGTGCTCACCTGTCTCCACCACTTCCCAGACAAGCAGTCACCCACCTTCAGATGTGCAGCTGTGTGGGTCTCTCAGGCGTCCTGTTGTGCTGTGTGGGTATCCTCCAATGGTCAATGAATGTCCGCTTAGTTGTAGTTCAAAGAGGGAGAGATAAAGGGAACAGCTCGCTCCTCCATGTTCCTGACATCCCTCTCTGAGAAAAATCTTTACAATGGCAGGAGTTTTGACTGGTACACCTGATCGCTCACTTTGTGTGGAAGGAGAAGTGGTGCAAGGTGAGAATATATGTGCAAAATCACGGGCGGGAATGAACGGCCGGACAGGCTGGTCAAGAGCCGAGAAGGGAAATTCTGGGCAACTGCAGCAAGGAGCTCTGGAGTAAAGGCAAGTGGATGGACAAATGGGCATGAGCACAAAGGATAAAAATCTTTGTATCACATGTTAACACCCACCAGGAAGTATCCACCATAGAAGAGGCAGCAACCAACCAAGCAGATAAAACGGTCAGCCAGTTGACACTAGCCAGCTTCGTCATCAATCACTTGAGAACAGGAAGATGGGCACACAAATGGAGTAGCCACCATGTCAGAAACAGGAGGCTGCACCTGGGCACAAAAGCATGGGTTTTTACTCACCAAGGTTGATCGAGGTACTGTTAGCTCTGAATGTCTAACCTGCCAACAATAGAGACTGATGTTGAACCCATAATATGGCAGTATTTTGCAAGGGGACCCACTAGTCACTTGGTGGCAAGTTGACAGGTTTGGACCCGTTATGTCCCAGAAGGGCCAGCAATTAACTCTCTCGGGGATAGCTCCTTATTTCAAGTAAGGGGATGTCTTTCCTGCCAACACCTTTCTGCCAACACCATGAACTGGGAGCTTTGACTGACTAGTCCACAGCCATGAAATCATGCACAAGGTAGTATCCAACCTTCTTCACAGCAAAGGAAGTACCGTAGTGGGCCCATGACTGGGGGATCAACTGGTCGAATCGTATACAATACCATCCACAAAGCAACCAGCCTGCTAGACCTGTGAAGTGGCCTGCTAAGGTGCAAGCTTAGAGGCGATACTCTGTAACAAACCCTGGGGAAGCTGCTCCCCAAATGTGTATGGAGCAATGCATCTGCATGGCCCAAGGAGAGGACTGTGGTAACCAAGGAGGTGCGCCTCTTGAGTCTCCCTTCAAAAAGAGCGTGCTGGTCAGCAGCCGGGAGTGCAGTTAGCGGAAACCTCTACCTGTGGCACTTTCAGGATCTTCTAAGTGTGAGCTGAGCCCGTGAGCCTCCTGGACAGCCCCCAGTCAATGACTGAACCGTTGCTACCCAACATGGAATCCTTCTAAGGGTCCTCTTTAAACTGGAGCTCCTGTGGGGCTGGCCAAGACATCATCAGACTGGCACCGCAGTCCGTGGCTCTTCCCACCCAGCCCTCTTTCTTGCCCCTCTGCTGTCACGGGTGTCAGACACACACCACATCTGAAGACTTTCTCTGCCTGCTCTGGCTCCCCCCTTTTTATATTTCAGAGATTTTTATTTGACAGGTATGTCTCACAATAAATCTCTTGCATTTCTAACTCTGTCCCAGTGTTTCTTCCTGGAGGACCTAATTGACACATGCAATAATTAAATTTTTCTTGTCAATCAATATAATAAAATTAACTTACACTTCTTGCACACTAGCCCACCCATAGGCCTCTACTTAACACCATGCAAGTCAACTATCTAATAATGACCTCAATTTGTATTGTTAGCTATAAGACCTATAAAAAGCCCAGAGTCGTTAATTTATTCATTCAGCAATTGTTTATTGAGTACCTACTCTGTGCAGGGATAGGCACTGGAGATACAGTAGTTAACTAACCAGAAAAAAGTCCTCCTCTTCATGGTATTTATGTTCTGACAGGCAGATAGATAATAAAAAAGATAGACCACCGGAAAAACGCCTATCTGTACTACATTGCATTTTTAACTCGATAGAATTGCCTTTCACAATATGACAGCATGAGAGTTAGCCTCAACTTTTTATCATAGACCAATATCAGCAAGCCATATGTGAAATCTCTGCTGCACTTTTTTTTGGTAGAAAAACTAATTATAAAACCAATTTGGTCTATATTTTTAAAAACACATTAAAAATGCACATAGGCTTCATTTCAACAATTTCATTTCTAGGAATTTACCCCAAGAAAATAACCATGAATATTCATAAAGCTTTATCCACGGGAATATTAGTTGCAGAGTTTTTATACTTACAAAAACAAACTGAAAAGAACATCACATATGACAATCTAGAGCCATTTAAATAAACATTTGGCCGTCCATGTAATGGAATATCACACAGCCATTAGAAAGGATGTCATAGAAAAATATGGCATAAAAGATGTTCACAGTGTATTTAGTATTTAGTGGGGGAAAAGCCAGTTACAAAATGATACTCCATACGCTATTTACAGGGTTATGCCACTAAAATGTGTATCTGGAAGAACATATACCAAAATACCAATTATTATTGCTGGATGATGGGATTATGGATAATTTTAGCTTTCTCAGTTTGCTTGTCATAACTTCAAAATTTTCTACCATAAACAGGTAAATTTATTTTATCTGCTGCCCTAGATTTTTTTTTTTTTTTTTTTTGAGGAAGATCAGCCCTGAGCTAACTGCTGCCAATCCTCCTCTTTTTGCTGAGGAAGCCTGGCCCTGAGCTAACATCTGTGCCCATCTTCCTCCATTTTATATATGGGACACCTACCACAGCATGGCTTGCCCAGCTGTGCCATGTCCGCACCCGGGATCCGAACCGGGCAAACCCTGGGCCGCCGAGAAGCAGAACGTGTGCACTTAACCACTGGGCCACTGGGCCGGCCCCTGCTTTAGATTTTTTAAAGTTGTGTTTTCATTTTTATTTTTGGTAAGGAAAAGTCACTGAACATTTCTGACTTGAATATCAATAACCAAATCTTTCAAATGTCTTTCAGATAGTTGAAGACATTCTGGAAATAAATATTATGATGGCTACAACTCTCCTTGTCGTAACACTGTAGCTGGGAAGGAGATAAAGTGTCCTGGGCTCTTTAGCGACTAGCCTAAACGAAAACTAGTCCCCAAACACCAGCGTCCTCAGAAGCCTCTGGAAAGCATGCACAGGTGCAGACTTGCTGTAGGAATACCACGTGCCTCCAGCATTCACTGATTATTGATCGATCATAATGCCTCTCCCTGTCAGATTTTCCCCTCTCCCCTACCTCTCCTAGTTAAGAAAAACACACATACGAACACATATGCACACACACACATAAATGAATGCATACACACTCGTGCACACACACACTCATAGGATCCTGCAATGGCAAGTTGTTAGAGAGGATTTGTGTGTGTGTGTGGTCATAATAGCTTATAACATTGTGAAATTTCAGTTGTACGTTATCATTTGTCACACACCAAATAAGTATGCCCCTTCACCCCTTGTGCCCACCCTCCACCCCCTTCCCCCATTAACCACTAATTTGTTCTTAGAGAACATTTTTTAGTGAAATTCAAGGGAGGAAGAGAAAAACCCTCTTATGCATAATAAGAAGCCAAAAGCTGCGTGGGAATTGAAAAGAGATTAACCCTTCCAGAATCCCAATGCTAGGTGTTTGAATTTTAATATATACTTTATAAATAAATATATATAAATTATACATATTAATTAGATGGATAATTTTTTCCAGGCTGATCGTAAAGAAAAGAAAGCAAGCTACCGCTCCAAGTGCATACCCCTCAGTGAATTTTCCCGTCTCCATCCTCAGGATCTTTTTCTATGCTACTTTGAAAATTGAAAAAAAAAAAATGACACACCCCACACTGACGTCTTGAAAAATTAAAAGGTATCTAGGAGAAATAACCAAGCTCTGGACTTCAAAGCCTATGGGCTGAGGGGAGGCACAGCCAGGTGAGGGAGAGGCACACCACAGTCTGGGTGGAGAGGACTCCCACTCTGGGATCAGGGCCCCAGGAAGCACCCAACAGCAAGGAAGGCCAAGGCCAAGGCTGACTGACAGATTGAACTAGTGAAGACACCCTGGCCCTTTTTGTATATAGACAGTTTATTATTCGCATTGACAGCAAAGAAATAGCCAAAACTCCAGCTCTCTGTTGTCCTTGTCCCACATAGCAAAAGGATGACCCCAGAAGAACAGAGGCTGGAAGATGGCAACACAAGCTGTGGGACATCCCATTGCTGTGGAGCTAATTCTAGACGCAGCTAGGTGGTCCTATACCCTGCAGCTATACTCCAAAGGGACAAGGCAGAAAACTTCGTACCCCTCACACAATGAGAAACTGGAGGTGATGGCCTCGGACCACCTCCGCGCAGTCCTCCCCATACTCATGTTCTGGGAGAATAATATGGTGTTCTGCCAAGACTCAGATGCACTGTGGTTCATGGCTTTGCCTGAATGACCTATGTGGATATGGGTAGAGTTGCCAGGGTGACACGTGGAGTTGTTCTCCTACAGGCCCTGCACGGATTCCATCATCATGACTCTTAGGTAAAGACTCAAGGAAACCTTTGCAGTTCTGTGAATACTCGTTTGCAAAGGGTAGGAGGAAACCAGCCCCTCAACCAACCATACTCAGCAGGAGAACTGAGGAGGCCTGGATCACCTGGCCCACAGACCATCTGATTGTTAACTTGCAAATAGTATGCTAACCAATTTTACTGATGGTCTCTCCCACCTTCAAGACAAGGAAATTAGTGACTGGGTTATGGGGATAATGATATGCACCCTAGAGGGGCTGTGAAGACTAATTTAGAAAACGTATCTAAATCTAGCTCAGTGTGTGACGTGCAGCAGATGCTCATCAAATGACAGTTCATTTTATTCATTAATTTGTTTGTAATTTATTTGTTCGACATATATTCCTTGAAAACTTACTACCAGCCAGATATTAAGTCAGAAGCTGGATGGATATTGATGAATAAAGTAGACAAGGCCCCATCCTCCTGAAGTCTCCAAGCTGGCAGAGAAGACGGGAAATATATATTCACAATTCTGTATGCTGAGTGCTAAGCAGGAAAACTGTGTGTTATACTAACATATTGAGAGACACAGAAATACAACGTACATGGTAACTATTACAGCTTTAAGGAGCCTACATAACCTAGCAAGGAGGACAAGATGTATCCATGTTTACAGAAAAATATATGAAAAACTTTCAACTCCAGAATTCCTATTTAGTTCCTTTTTCCAATTTCTCTTTAATGATATCCTCTATTTGGTGAAACATTGTTCTCATACTATAATTTTTTTAACATAGGTTCCTTTAGTTCTTTGCATTTATATATTTATCATATTAACATTTATAAATATTAATTTCTATATTTATATTATAAATTATATATCTATATTATATATAATGGCTGATTTAAAATCTTTGTCTAGTAAGTCTAACACGTGAACCCCTCAGAGACTCTCTTTTTCCCTTATATAGACCAAAATTTCCTGTTTCTTTGAAAATATTTAAAAATTTCTTATTGAAAACTGGACATTTTAGATGATGTGACAACTCTGGAAATCAGATTCCCTCCACCTCCAGGGTTACTGCTGTTTTATTGCTGTTGCTGCTGCTGTGTGTTACTTTAGTAACCTTCCTAGACTAATTCTATCACTTCTTTATTCTCTGTAGTGTGCAGCCACCGAATTCTCTGATTGATTAGCTAATGATTGCTCAGAGACTTGCTTAAATCCCTTGAACCAATAAGTATTCCATTCTTTGCTGGGAAACTCTGTGTGTAGGAAGGTTGGGGCATGACCTTGGCTCTCAGGCAGCTTACAAGTCTCCCTTAGCTGTCCCTTGCTGCTTGCACAGGGGCTGTAGTCAGCCCGAGGTGAGAGACTGGGGTCCTCCAGAGTCTTTCCAGGGCATGCACACAGCCCTGCACATATGTAGAGCCTTTTAGTTCCCCAGGAATCTATCAGAGCTTTTCAAATCCTCCTATGGACACCCCATTCTGCAGATCTGCCTTTTAAGCTTTGTCCAGGCTCTTGTTTGCCTCAACTGGCATCACAGCCATGATTTTAAACAATTGCCACTGGCTGTTTTTGACAAATGCCCTGAGGATGAGGCTGCAGCACAGATTAAACTCAAAGTCAGGACAAAAGATAATGACTCCCTTCACGAGGTTTTTCCAGGGAGCTGCAAGACAGGTCAAATAGTGTGAATGTTTGGGAGATAGGACTTTTTGAGGAGCTCCACACACAGTCTGCCCCCTCCAGTAGCTGCAAGGCTGTTGGTTTTCACAGTGACAGTGGAGCTGGGGAGAGGTTAAGGGCAGCTGGACAGGCTAGAATGCCACAAAACCCAATCTTACTGAGAGTCAGTGAGGTTTTGAATAAACCTTCCTCATATTATTGCAAGCCTTTGATTAGTTTCCAGAGTTCTGAAAAAGTTGCTCTTGACCACTTTTGCTGGTGTTTCCATTGTTTTTATGGGGGGAAGATTTACGGAGGTCTGCATTCCACCATTCCGGAAGCCCTGGCCTCTTTTAGAATAAATTAGGCATGAGATGATGAAGGTCAAGACGAGGTTAGTGGCGACAAAAGTGGAGATTACCAATATGGGAGAAATTGTAAGTAAATATTTAATAGAACTTTGTGTTAGGATATGGAGGCGAAGAAAGAAGGAGGAGACAGAGATGATGCCGAGCCTGCTGCGCTGTCTTCTCGACTCAGCTGCAGGGTCATTATGTTCATCCAGAGGCTGGGGCCTTTCACAGGCAGAATGGACTCCACTGAAGGAAGGGGCCCTCTGCCTTCACTCAGGATGGGTTCTCGGTGCCTCCACTTATCCTCATGCACTTGCATCTCATCATTCTTCAATGATTTCCATACAGTTTTACTGTGCTTCAGAAGGAAAAGAACATTTCTTTGGCATGAGTGGTAAGCCCTAACTTCTATGTAACATAAACCCTTCTGTACGTCTGACAGAAAGATAGGTCACATACTGAAGACTAAATCAGAAGCTTTTCCATTGGACAGGAGCTGAGGAAGGATATCAGACTTCACGATCATTCCATAGGGTAATTCTGGCTCACAGGATCTGTACTAAACACACTATAAGCGCTTACCCTGTTATATAAAAGATCTGTGCCGAAATATACCTGCACGTAACTAAAAGGAATTTTGATTATAGTCTCAACTATGGCAAGTGAAAATAGCTGTTTCGTGATTAAAAAGGACACACAAAAAAAGAATATGCCTATTCCAGAGGTTTAAATTTACATAACTCGAGCCACATCATTCGGAAACAGTGTTATCAACATTATCTGAGAAGAAGCTAGTCCTCCCGATTAACACTAAAGTGAACTGGTCATTTTTCTTCAAAATAATTCTCACCCACATCTTTAATTCGACAGGAACTTCATACATTTTCTACCTGAAAGAAATTATCTCCAAACACAGGAATGTTTGAATTAAGGAGAGTAACCTGCAGGACCCGTCCTGGTCTGTGCTCCAGGGGGCTTTTTGTGCTTTTGTTCAAAAGCCTTCAGAGATGGCTGCTTAAAAATAATCACAGTGTGCATTCTTGCCATTTTTTCCTTAAAAAAATTCTCCCTCAGGGGCTGGGCCCGTGGCCGAGTGGTTAAGTTTGCGCGCTCCGCTGCAGGCGGCCCAGTGTTTCGTTGGTTCGAATCCTGGGCGTGGACGTAGCACTGCTCGTCAAACCACGCTGAGGCGGCGTCCCACATGCCACAACTAGAAGAGACCACAATGAAGAATATACAACTATGTACCGGGGGGCTTTGGGGAGAAAAAGGAAAAAATTTTTTAAAAATCTAAAAAAATTCTCCCTCAAAAAAGGGAAGGGGAGGGGCTGGCCCAGTGACATAGTGGTTAAGTTTGCACACTTTGCTTCAGTGGCCTGGGGTTCAGGAGTTCAGATCCTGGGCACAGATGTACACTCTGCTCATTGAGCCATGCTGTGGTGGCTTCCCACCACAAAACAGAGGAAGATTGGCACAGATGTTAGCTCAGCAACAATCTTCCTCAAGCAAAAACAGGAAGATTGGCAACAGATGTTAGCTCAGCAACAATCTTCCTCAGGCAAAAACAGGAAGATTGGCAACAGATGTTAGCTCAGGGCCAATCTTCCTCACCAAAAAAAAAAAGTGGGGGGAAAGGGGAGGGAGGAAAGAATATGGCTAATATTGAGGATCAAAGGGGACATAAATTACTAAAAGTTTTAATTCCTTTTTTGTAAAAAAGGGAGGAAGTGATTTGAAGGAAATAGCACAATATGTCAGTAATCTGGATGGAAGCATCATGAGTGTTTACTAAATATTCTTGCCTTCTCCTTTATTTTACAAATTTGTCAACGTGACAACATAGATGGTATGCAGATGTGCAAAGCCAGCCAGAAGAGACAGCTGAAAGTGGGCAACACCAGGCTAGGCCAGTTGCCAAGCTTCAGGGATGCAGAAATGAAAGGCATGTCCCTGTCCTCACAGTGTTATGTTCAAGTGGCAGACAGAGAAAGGAAACTTTCCCAATTCTGTGACAGACCTGAATCAGGAAGGCCTCCTGGAGGAGATGACACCAGAGCTGTCATCAAGAATCAGGGCTGGACCTTTAAAAAAAAAAACAAAACAAAGGGGGACCGGCCCCGTGGCCGAGTGGGGTTAAGTTTGCACGCTCTGCTTCAGTGGCCCAGGGTTTCGCTTGTTCGGATCCTGGGCATGGACATGGCACTGCTCATCAGGCCATGCTGAGGCGGTGTCCCACATGCCACAACTAGAAGGACCCACAACTAAAAATATACAACTCTGCACTGGGGGGCTTTGGGGAGAAAAAGGAAAAATAAAATCTCTAAAAAAAAAAAAAGAATCAGGGCTGGAACCCATCAACTGATGAACAGATAAATAAAATGTGGTGTATCCATAGGATGGAATGCTACCGGCAGTGAAAAGGAATGAAGATCTGCTACAAGCTGCAATGTGGTGAACCTCCACATCGCGCTGAGTGCCTGAAGCCAGGCACAACGGCCACGTGGTGAAGGCTTCCACTTTTATAAAGTGGCCAGAACAGGCAAATCCACAGAGACGGGAGGCGGTTAGGGGAGTGGGGAGTGCCTGCTAATAGGTACAAGCTTTCTTTTTGGTTTCAAATGCAAAATGAGCCAAATGAACCGAACTGTGTATGTACTGAGTGCTAGTGTGCCTGCGGTTTCAGTGACAAAAATGTTCTAAAATTGATTGTGGTGGTGGTTGCACAACTCTGTGAATATACTAAAAATCACTGAATTGTACTCTTTAAATAGACGAACTCCATGGCAAGTAAATTCTATTTCAATAAACCTGTTTATAAAAAATAATTAACTGATTTTAAAAAGTTTTCAGCGCCAAGAAATTTACCCAGGTGATCCAAACATGCTAAAAACAGCCCAGCTATCATCAACTTTTAAAGGGGCCATTTAAAGCTATCATCAACTTTTAAAACAAAACTAAAATTGAGGGGCCGGCCCAGTGACGCAGCGGTTAAGTGCACACGTTCCACTTCTCAGCGGCCCAGGGTTCGCCGGTTCAGATCCCAGGTGCAGACATGGCACCGCTTAGCAAGCCATGCTGTGGTAGGCGTCCCACATATAGAGTAGAGGAAGATGGGCACGGATGTCAGCTCAGGGCCAGGCTTCCTCAGCAAAATGAGGAGGATTGGCAGCAGATGTTAGCTCAGGGCTAATCTTCCTCAAAAAAAAAAAAACTAAAATGGAGTTTTGTTTTTATTCTGCCATTTGTCATATCCTTGAGTTCTCCCATCTCACACAATCATCCAGTACAGTTAAAAAATGTCCTGGTGGCTGCTACTGACTGTGCCGGGTAGTTTGGGGATACTGTGATGTGTTTCTCAAAAGACCGTCACACTTGTCTTGCAACATTCTATGTTAGACTTAAGATTCTTTCTCTGTCGGAACAAAAAGGAGAGGAACGTTGTAGTTCTGTAGGTTATCGATGTCTTAAGTAGTACACTCAGTATGAAAACCTGAAAATTACCAGTCATGGGGTCAAGGCATTTCCCTGACTCTATAAATGGAGGCATCAGTGCTACCTCAAATGTCACCTAAATACATCCTAGACGTAAGAAGGCCACTGGAGGAAAGTGCAGTAATAATCAGTTACTACACTGCTAGTCGGTGCAGGGAACTCATATTCGCAAGGAGTCATTCAGCTGGTAAAATAGTTCAGCTCAGTGGATGGTAAATATCACCCAATTTACTTATTTCATTATCTATGACCAGTAATAACAACTCTCCAAAAAAAGTAAATAAACCTTCTATTTTTCCAGTTAAAAAGAGGTGACAATATCTCAACTCAAAAACTAAACATGATGAATATCCCAATTTGTCCTTAGAAAGTCATTTTCGTGCTGTGATAAGACGGGTAACGAGTGAGTCTCTAGAACACTTCGTCTTGGTGCCTCCAACCAACGCACGAGAGACCGTTCCTAACAATGCAGACACAGGGAAACCATCCTTCCAGACGATGACAAGAAATGCCCTGCAGTGGGTCTTAGGGCAGAGAGCTGAGGGAGTTTTCAAAGCCAGATAGCAGTATCCTGTGTACAGGTTTACTCATGAACTTCTGAAGTATAAGAATTATGTTCGAGTCCCCTAACTTGGCACTATGGAAATTCTCTTTCAGTCTTAACAATTAATGGAAGTGAGTAACTGGAGGCCTGTTTGGTTGATGCTGGGATCCTTGGCACCCACCATGGGGCCAGGCACATAGTAGTGGTGTAAGTAATACTTGTTAAATGTATGAATAAGCTACTGTCGCACATATGATGCGTTATATGATAAATAGAACAGACAACGTTTTCAGTCACAATGGCCCCAAAATTCAGTTGTGAAACAATCTAACTATTTGATGATAACTCCTTTTACCCTCTATGAGATCCCCCATTTCAGATTATTAACAGCTTCCCCTCTAACATAAGGACAAAGACTGGATACTTCAAACACCACGTTTACTCAAATTGACATCACATGGCTCCCTGTTAGGATCCACTGAGAAGCCCACAGAATTCTGTCATCCCCCACCCCCGAAAAAAGCATTTATTATAAAGAAACATCAGACAAACTCAAAGTGAGGGACGTTCCACAAAGTAACCGGCTTGTACACTTCAAATGTCAGATTATAAAATACAAAGAAAGGCCGAGGAGCCTCTGCACCCTGAAGGACCCTACAGAGTCACAACAGAGCGACCCTAGGGCGAGTCCTGGACCTGCGGAAGGCGTTTGGGACACTCTGCACGATCTAATGTGTGTGCAGAGTGGAGGGTTACGGCCTGTCAAGGCCGATTTCCTGATTTTGATGGTGTGCACTGCGGCTGCGTGGGAGAGGAATCTTTAAAAAGAACGCCCACCACGACCAGCACCGTTGTCAACACTTCATGGGTCTTCAGCACCTGTAGACTAGGATAATGGGCAACCCGGACACAATGCAGTTACCTGCCAGCAAGCCATCGAGAAAGGACTGAGAACACAGGGTAGTGTGCTGACACTAAAAATGAGGATCTGCAGAGCACAGTGAAAAGAGTGCCGGGACAGGCAGCAAAGGACATACGAGTCGCAGACAGAGGCGGCAGAAAGCATTCAAGGACGGGATAAGAGCACTTGAAAAGGCAGACAGCAGGTCGGCCTTGGAATTGGGGTAGAAATCAAGGAAAACAGGTATGAGAGACATCAAGGAAGAGCCAGCCTCGACCTGATGGCTTTTACCATATTCATTATCGGGAGGCCAGCGTTCTGTCACCAGCTTCTTAAAAAACTGGTTATAAATCCCATTCAGCAATATAAAAGAACAAACTACTGATACATGTGACAACGTGACCTTCAAAAACATACGGTAAGGAAAGAAGCCAGACACAAAAGACCACGGATCGCACAATGCCGTTTATATGAAACGTCCGTAAGTAGGCTAAAGAATACAGGCAGAATTAGTGGGTCAGTGGTCGTCCAGGACTGTGGATGGGGCGAGGGTTAACTACAATCCCCATGTGATCACAGTAAATAACAACTCATTTGTAACCCCAAAATTGAGGCTCTATGCCCCAATTTTCTCATCTGCTATTCAGCGGCAATTACAGTACCTAATTCATAAGGGCTCTTTCAATATCAAATGAGGTAATACAAGTTAAAAGCTTAGAAAGTACAGATTAAAAGCCTAGAAAAATGCCCAGCACTTGATAAGGGCTCAGGATGTATGAACGCATGCATGCATACGTCCTGCTTAAAAACTCAGAAAATAAAATGCATGTAATAAATTACAAACTCAGAAACACGTTTAAGTTCATACTTATTTAAAGATTCAGCAACAAACTACAGTTCATCCTCGATCCATTTCTTAATCAAGGTGAATAGTTTAAAATACTCTGGGAGAACTTTTAAAATATACATAGAAAGTTTAAGAGGGACAGAGGAAACGTACTAAATATATTATCTCCCTAATATTTAGGGTCTAAACAAAGTACAAGGAAATGGTGAGACTCTTCCTCAGCCTCTGATTTTCTTAAATTGACATTTTGGTGGGTAATTCCCTACTTACAAGACTTTTCACTATTTTCCACATTTTCTCTGTCTATGTAAAGTCTTTGATTGAAAATGGATTTTCATCTTATATTTTTACTCTAGTAATTTTCTATTATAAAGAGCAGGCTGTTGTTCATCTTAACAATATAATCCTGGACCAAAAAACCCCAGAAGTCAATAGTACTGAGGCCCAAGGCACCTCCCCCGCTGACATACGTACACACTTCCCTGTTTTCTTGTCCTTTATGATACACGCAGTCGGACTGGAGGCACTAGAGTTCTCTCTCCCCAGTAGGTGTCGAATAACGATATGGATCCTGCCTCCTGAACTCAGTCCTGCTCAGTGACTCTTCCAATATAGGCAAAGTGAAAAGCTGCCGCTCACCGCTCCACCAGACCGAGAGTTGTCCAACTGGAATCCTTTGAAGTAACAACGCCGTCGAATATAACCTGTGTATCTTTGGTTTAACTCTTTTATCACCAGCATCAACATTTATATTCTCTTACTTATTATCTCTAAGACCATCTACAAAATAAACATCTGTTTTCATTATTCTCTAATTCCTTAAATATTCCCAGAAAAAGTTCCTAACATGAGGAGAAAATAGAGACAAATTTCAATATTTGATCAATTTTATCTTGATAACTTTGAAAACAAATTTACTCTTTAAATTGCATTATTAAAAATACATTAGTCTTCACATTAGTTTTACATGTAAATATATAATTGTTTGAATATTTAAATATAGTTTCTCTTTACCAAAAAAAGTGTCACTCAGAGCCCTAGTTATACAAATAATTTAAACGCACAAATGCAACACACACTTTACACAATATTGTCCACATACTGTACAACTTGGGGCAATTATAATAAAAACCTGTGCAAGATACTGAACAAGGACAAGATTAATAAAATATTCATCGTGACTGTAATTTGATTTTTTAGTATTAAAAGAATTTAATGCATTCTTGAATACACAAAAAGCATCCAATTGTTTTATCTAATCTGCAAATTAAGCCCAGATGTATTTTTTCAAAGCAGCTCATCTCATATCCTACCGAATTCTGAAAGTAATTCATTTCTAACTTAATTTAAACTGTAATTTTTACAATTTCAGGTTTTCAGGCTTGTCTAAAATAATAATGATTACAGGAACTTAGTAAGCATTTCTAAAATATTTTTTTAAAATCATCAGGACTGTAGTACACTTTTATATTTTTAGTAATATGTTTTAAATATGAACCTTTTCCCTCAAAAAAAAATGGTACTCAGAAGAGTCTCCAATGTGAAAAAGGCAGTAAAATTGTTTGAACTTTAAGTTTCTGATCACTTGAGTTGTAAGAACTGCCCTCTGCATGATGTAATCACAACGGACAGGATGCATCACAATCACCTAGGACGTTATTTCCTTGTGATCTCTTTCTTTTAAACTTACACTGAAAGCCTGAAGAATAGCTCCTAATAGTACATGAGGGCATTACATGTCTACTTCATAGGAAGAAAAGGCACCAACACCCACAGATAGAATATCTTTATAGATTAGCTGTTTATTTACTTACTAATCAGTAGGACGGTTTTATTCCTGAATTAAAATTGGAGGATTATTTTAAACTGGTGGCCCACAGTGATATTTTAAGAAAGGAAGTTAAAATATGTTTGTATACGAGGCAAGGCTGAAGTTGCTTTGCAACTAAAAAATGTAAACATCAGTCCATTTTTTTCAACATAATTACTGTTTTAAATTTAGAAGTAAAGATATTACAACATAACATCATCATAACATACCCACAGATTAGATAATGGCCCTGAAATAAAACTACATTTGGAAACAAACTGTTACACTCTATCTCGTTGAATCTGTGGTAACATGCTTTTATCTCTGAATTCAGGTACACTGATCTAGTTTCAGCAAAATATGGTTTATACAGTACAGATGAAAACCATGCTTCCCTTTAACATTAATGACGGAAAAGGGCCCCAGGGCCTTGGCTTAACAGGGTAATAGGACGCACCCATCCGGCTCAGCTGTCCTTGAATAAAAGATCTAAACAGATCCCGGGGACCTCAGGCCCAAAGCTGCACATCTAACATCTTTTATGTGAACCAATCAGTTAGCAAGTCTAAGGAATGCCAAAATCATGTGCAAATACATCGGTTTTCACTTGCAAAATGGGCCTCCACTTAGGTTATTAGTTTTATTAGATCTTTCGAAACATTAAGATTATAAATAATTTGTTGATAACAACAATTAATAGTCTGCCCAAATCACCAAACCAATAATTTCAGTTCAAACCATGAAAAAATGACATGGTAATATATAAAATATTTTTAAGAGAGAAGGCCATAAGATAACCCGGACTTTCATACCAAGCCGCCAACCCTTCTGGAGGAGGGAATAGCGGAGGGGACGAGCCTCGCCTCACTAGCAAGGTCTTTTCCCTACCATCTAAGACCGTCGACCCCAGGAAAGCCTTCAGAGGTTGTATGTGTGCAAATGTCCACAGGCGGAAAGTCAGAGCCGTGCAGGTGCAGCTGCAGTGAGGCAGGATGGTTTATGTGACGTACATACCCGCCCAGCAGCTTTAAAACTGCATTAAAGGCTACGGAATCCCACTCTCTGGAATGCTTTTAAAAGAAGGATAAATTATATTTTGTTTGTGATTATTTAAGTGATCCCTACTCAAAAGCTGAGATAATTTATTTTTTCCTTTTTAATTATCCAGTTAGAACGTGACATTGACAATGTCACTCTGAAACACACAGAATAGACGTCCATATTCATTTGTTCCAATTTTTAAAAAGTAAAAATAACATTTAATGTTTGTCATATTCATTCTTGCTATATTACACCCTGCTGGCAAGAGAGGTACAATGATAACAAATAAATGGACATGATTTGACGGAGAAAATTGTATATACTGCGCTAAATTATGGGATATAAACTAAGATGAAGCTCTTCCACAGCAAACAGATGAAAGGTGCTTTGGAATCTTTAAACAAAGGACCTTAAACACTAATTTTAAATGAATATAAAAGTTCCCAACAACAATTTCTATAGCAAAATAGTTGAAGGTTAATTTTTTCACCCAAGTTAGGGGAGCTATGTGCCCCGAGTACCCAATACCCTCTAACCGCAGGATTGAACCCTCACCAGCCTCAACACAGACACTTCCCGTCCGCCTCGTCACCTCACTGTCTCCCTGATACCCGAGACCTCATTTATATGGCACCTGAGAACATAAACTTCTCAAAGCATATATTCTAACTAACTGGTCTAGGAGGCTTTCTTCCTTTTCTTCCAGAACGTTTTTTACCATTCCTCTTACTTGCCGCAGCACTGGAAGGATCCTGCACGGGCTGCTTGCGAGAAGGGCTCGCTGTAGGTCTCACGTGCTCCTCAGCCCCAGAGGACGGAACCGAGGAGTCCAAAAGCATCTGGGCTGCTCTCTTCCTCTTTGTTAACCCACTGACATCCAATGTTTTCTTCTTAAGATGCGTTCTAAGAAAAGTACTTCTGGACTGATATTTATGGCGCAAAAAAACAGAGTATTTTGAAATGTACTTTTTAATTATATCATTTAGTTTGGTGCGAATCCAAATTGAATGTTGTTCTGAAGTGATTCTCCTTCCTTGCTGGAGAACAATTGGTCCATAAGCCTTCTGGGGAAAACCTGGCTTATCATGAGTTGTCACCTTTCTTCTCTGAATTTTCTTTTTACTTTCTAAACACTTATTTGTAACCGATTTTGGAGCAATTTTGGCAGCATCACAATTTAAAAGAGTTAATTGGAAATTACTTTCCTCGG
Source organism: Equus asinus (assembly GCF_041296235.1). NCBI lineage: Eukaryota > Metazoa > Chordata > Mammalia > Perissodactyla > Equidae > Equus > Equus asinus. The sequence continues at coordinate 140,600,748 of NC_091793.1, read as the reverse complement.
GAACATCACTAGCATTCAAAATCTCTGATTTTTCCAGAAACACAGAAGGTCCACTGGCCCTCTGATGTGACATTAATCCATGTCTTACTGACACAAAATATGCTGAGGCAGAACTTTGCCCACGAGCACCATCATCTTCTGCACTGGAGTTTAGGCCACTAAAAGGAACGCGGACGTGGTTAGTGCTGTGTGACTTTGGCACGTCTAGGTTCAGAGAAGGATCAATTATAATTTGCTTACTCAATGGGTCATAATAACTAAAGGAACTCTGTTTATATTTGTAGCGTATGCTAATATTCCGATTATTTACATCCCTTTGGCGCCTCATTTTAGACAAGTTGAAGGATTCACCTTCCTTCAGCTTCATATTTGAAGAAAGAACATAGACTAAGGCATTGGGCTGCAAAGGCTTCATAACTTGAACATATGAATCAGGAAATTCAACTGTTCCAATTTTGACTTTTTTTGTTTTTCTGTCCTTCCTTACTGGCGAGTCTTCATCTTCTCTAATGAATTTTCTTTTCGTCGCTGGGTGTCTCATGAGATTGGTTTGAGTTCCATGGCTGACTTTGACAGCCTGGCATCGAGACGCCACTCGCCATGTTTGCTCAGAAGGCATCTTTGCTGTAGAATGATGGCTAGGTTTATGGAAGGCCACTGAAAAGGCATCAAGATCCAAAACACCACCTGCATTAGCATCACATTCTGAGAGAACTTGAATTGATGCAGTGTCCTGATCGAGGTCAGCCCAGGTACTCTTTTTTCCTTCATTCAAGTTTTTTTTTTTAATGTTCCTGGTTTCACAGTCATCATCGAAGTAACAATGGAAACGGCCTTCCTTAAATTCCTTCACAAGAGCATTAATTTTTATGTCATCTTCTCTCATTATTTGAGACCATGTTTTCCCCACAAATGAAGGAGGGACATGAGGCAAGTCTTCAAGAACTGGTTCATCAGGATTATCTTCCATGATCCCTTTTGCTTCTTCCAAGTTCCTTATAGAATCAACTACAGGAACAGGGCTCAAATGGGAATTATGATTCGTTTCTTTCGTGTCAAAAGACAGCTTCTTATTAACAACTTCTTGAGTCTGGTCAGTGTCAGACCGAAGAGAGGGATCACACTGAAAATTCACTGCAGAACCACAAGGTTCATAGCACATACTTCCTAGATCTGTAGGTTTTAACTTCAAAAGGTTTTCTGTATCCGTCATTTGATGGGTCGCTGACTCAGGATAGGCCTTACAATCCATTGCAGAAACACTAGATTCACGGTTCTTATCTTTTAGGCCAATATTTTCCAGATCTTTCCAAAGGCTGACTTCTTTGTCAGCTTTCTGCAGTTGGTGAGTCACGGGCTGAGAAGTGTCTTCCAACCTAAAATTTCTTTTAGGACTATTAGATCCGCAGCTCTTATCTTCTGGGTCAATATATTTCATGATTTTTTTATCAGGCCCTTGTGATTGATAAGTCATGGACTGATGAGAGGCATCAATTTGAAAATTTATTTCAGAACCATAACACTCACAGCTTGACTCTTCCAGAATAATATAGTCTTTCTTCCTGTTTACGACTTTGAAAGTCTCTTTGGATGGGTTTGTCACCAATCGAGGAGGAGCTTCACAAACATATCCCAGGTCACGATCACTAGAGTCACAGCCCTCACCTTCTGGATCAAAACTTTCCACATTTATACAGTCCATTTCTTTGACAGTCATTCGAGGTGAGTCAATCGTTGGCTTAAAAGTGATGTCAGAATCAGAAATCATTTCACAATCACTACCACTGGTCACCACATCCACTAACAGCATCTTTTTAGGATTTGTTTCTTTGAGTGACACTTGAAGGTCATTAACTACTATTTGAAGAGGGACATCAGAATCACACATTATTTCAGAATCACAAGGTTCACTGGTCCTTTCTTCCATGCCAAGATGCTCTTCCTTCCGAAGGCTTACTTCGTTGCAAACCACTTGTGGTCGTTCTAGTTCTAACTGAAGATGAACACCAGAATCACATTTTACTTCAGAAACACTAGGTTCACCGTCCTTATTTTCTAGGTCATTATGATCCCTCTTTTGCAAGTTCATTTCTTTGCCAGCCACAGGAGACTGATCAGCCACAACATGAACGGGAACATCAGAATCATAACTTACTTCAAAGTCTGCTAGTTTATAGCTCCTCTCTGCCAGGTAAACACGGTCTTCTCTCCAAAGACTTACTCCTTTAACGGCTTTCTGAGGCCAGTCAGCCACTGACTGAAGAGGATCATCAGAAGCAAAATTGATTTCAGGATCACAAGGATCACTGCTCTTATCATCCAGACTGGCATGTTCCCCTTCCAAACCATGTGGGTGCTCAACCGCAGATTGAAGGGGGACATTGGAAACGTAAACGAGCTCAGAATCACCGGGATTCTCACCATCCACACAAACATGCCCCTCTCTCAGAGGATTTGTTTCTGTAACAGCCTCTTGAATTTCATCAGCCACACACTGAAGAGGTTCATCAGAATCAAAATTTATTTTAGAATCACTAGGTTCAACAATCTTATCTTCCAAGTCAACATGTTCCTTCCAAAGGTCCATCTCCTTAACAACTTCTCCAGTTTGGCCAGCCACTGACTGAAAAGGGACACCGGAATCATATACAATTTCAAAACCCTTAGACTCATCCCTCTTACCTTCCACATCAACTTCATCCTTCCAAAGGCTTATTTCTTGAACAGTATCTCTAAGCCGGTCAGCCACTGACTGAAAAGGGTCATCAGAATCAAAACTCATTTCTGAACCACAAGATTTCTTGTGCTTATCTTCCAATTCAAGATGCTCCTGCTCCAAAATAGTGATTTGAGGTTGATCAATTATTGATTGAACCAAGAAATCAGAATCCAAACTCATTTCAGAACCACTATATTGGCTGCCCTTATCTTCCAAGTACACATGATCTTCATTCTCAAGGTTTATTCCTTCAAGAGCGACTTCAGGTTGGTCAGCCTGTGGCTGAAGAGAAACATCAGAATCATGTATTAATTTAGAACCACTGGGTCCATCAACCTTATTTTCCAGACCAATACCCTCCTCCTTGCATAGGTTTGGTTTTCTAACTGCTTCCTGAAATTGTTCAGTCAATGGCTGAAGAGCAGGGTTATTAGAATCAAAACTTATTCTACAGTCGCGAGGTTCACTGTTTGGATCTTCCACATCAATATCCACATCACGGCCACAACACAACAACAGCTGATCTTCCACATCAACATGTTTTTCCTTCCAAAGGGCTAGTTGAGGTTGGTCAGTGAGTGAATGAGGAGGGGCACTAATATCCAAATTTATTTCAAAACCTCTAGATTCAGCACTTTCATCTTCTGGGTCAACATGGTGTTCCCTCAAAACAGCTATTCGAGGTTTTTCAGTCATTGACTGAGGAGGGACATCAGAATCCACAATTATTTCAGAGCCACTGCATTTATCACTCTTGTTTTCTAGAACAACATGCTCTTCTTTCCGGACATTCATTTCTTTAACAACTACTTGAAGTTCAGCCACTGAACAGTGAGAGACATCGGAATCTAAATCCACTTCAGAACTGCTAAATTCAGCACTTCTACCTTTGATTTTAGCGTGCTTTTCATTTTGAAGCCGTATTTCTGTAACAACTACCCCAGGTTTGTAAGTCGCTGACTGAAGAGGGATACGGCAATCCAAACTTGTTTCAGAAACACTTAACTCATTACCCTTATCTTCTAAGTTTACATGTTCTTCTTTCTGATGGTTTATTTCTTTAACAGCTATGTCAGGATGATCAGTCACTAAATGAAGAGAAATAGCAGATTTCAAACTGATTTCAGAAACACTGGGTCCATTACCCCTGTTTTCTAAATGTACATGCTCTTCTTTATGGAGATTTAGCCCTTGAACAGCTGCTTCAGGAAGCCTAGTCATCGAATGAGCGTCACAAGAACCCAAACTTATTTCAGAACCACTGGGTTCATCATTCTCCCTCTCTAAGTGTACACACTCTTCTTTTTGAATGATTATTTCTTTAACAGCTACTTCAGGTTGATCAGTCCCTGAATGAAGAGGTATGTCAGAATCAAAAGTTATTTCAGAAACACAAGATTCGTTACTCTTATTTTCCAGATGAGTAAGTTCCTCCTCATAAACAGCTACTTGCGATTGGTCAACTACTAAAGAGAAAGGAATATCGGAATCAAAAGTCATTTCAGAACTGTTTGACTCATAACTCTCATCTCCCAGGTGACTGTGCCTTTTTCTTATTTCCTCAACATCAAGCCCGGAATGCTCAGTAACTGACAGCAGAGGGGGATCTGAATCAAAAGTCAGCTCGGAACTAGAGCCCCCATAGCTCTTCACTTCCATGTCAACGTTTAACTCTTTCAGATTTATTTCACCCAGAGCCCTTTCAGGTTGATGATTAGCTAACTGATCAAAAGAAGCATGAGAATCAAAACTTAGATCAGAAACACTGGATTTGCCACTCTTATTCTCCTGGTCAATAGCTACTTCTCGACAGTTTCTTTCTTTAACTGCTATCTGGGATTGGTCAACCACTAATCGAGCACCAGTGTGAAAACTCATCTCAGGACCATGAGATTCACAGTCCATGTCCCCAAGGCCATGCTTCTCTTTAAGAAGATTTATTTCTTCAACAGCCCTCTGAGGTTCATCAGTCACTGTCTCAAGAGAGACATCACTGGGTTTATGGTTCTTACCTCTTAGGTAGATACATCTATCCTTTAGGTGTCTTTCCTTGACAGCCAGTTGGGGATGGTCAACTACTGACTGAAGAGAAACACCACAATCAAAACTTGTTTCAGAACAACTTGATCCATAGTTCTTACCAACCAAGCCAATGTGAATCTTCTTCCGAAGTTTTGTTTCTGTGACAGCCACTGGGAGTGGGTCAAGCACTGACTGAAGCGGGAAAACAGAATCAGCACTTATTTCAGAGCTACTAGATCCATAGTCCTTATCAACCAAGCCAACGTGTACCTCCTTAGGAAGATTTATTTCCTTTGCAGGCTGTCTGAGGTAGTCATCAGTTGACTGAAGTGAGGCACCACAATCAAAATTAATCTCAGAATCACTAGATGCATAGCGTTCACCAACCAAGCTAATATGCATTGCCTTCTGAAAACTTGTGTCTTTAACAATTACTTGAGTTCGGTTAGTAGCCAATTGAAGAGAGCCACTACAGTCAGAACTTACTTCAGAAACACAAGATTTGTTATTCTTATCCTGCAAATCAGCATGTACTTCCTTTGAAAGGTTTATTTCTTTGGAAGTCCCTTTCAACTGGTCAGTCAGTGAATGAAAAGAGTAAGTGCAATCAAAACTCATTTCAGAACCCCTTAATTCACAGTTCTTGTCTTCTTGGTCAATTTGCTCCTCATTCCAAAGGTCTTGTACAGCGTCTTGGGGTTGATCAGATACTGAGTGAAGAGAGCCACAGTCAAACTTCATTTCGGAACTCACTAAGTTCTTCTGTTCCAAAAGGACTGACTTGTTAAAAACCAAATGCTTTGTTTCTCGGGTACAATCCAAATTAGAGAAGAATTTCTCATGACGCTTTGGAATGCCATCTTCAAAGATTCCTTTATCAGAAGCCATGTCAATTTCATTCGGGTTGATTACTGGATTTACTGCTAATTTGGAAAGAGACTCAAATTTTAAGCAGCCTTCAGTACCCACAAACTCAGGGAATTTAAAGCCAGTTGACAAAGTTTTACCCTGAGATTTTACATCTTCCTTTATAATCAATTTATCTGAATTTATACATAAAGATTTCTTATTTGATTCTTTAGTTTTCTGATATGAAACTGAAGACGTTTCTAGAGGGGATGACAGCATAGGATTTCTAGAGCCCCTGTCCAGCGACTCAGGGCATCTGTCAACTTTGTTTGGGTCACGTTTGCTAACTGAATTCAGAAGGGCTGCTAATGGTAACCCAGTCGTTGTAACAGGTCCACCACGAGAACGTGCAGGTAAACAACTAGCAGAGGCGTCAGAAATCACTGAAGGACATGGCAGCTTGTGTCCACTGTTTGTAGCTTCACCGATGACGACTGGATTCAATTCTTTCCTACTGTCCCCAATTTCACGAACGAGCTCCAACGGCCGCTGCTGTCCCTTCTCCAGTTTTTGAATAACTGATGGTCGAATTGAAACACTCTGTATGTATTCCTGAGATTTACTAGGTCTAGAATATAACTTTTGAGTAGGTCCAAAACCCTTGGTGGACATCTCTCCTCTGAATCCAGCAGCATCCTCGGTTATTTCTTCAGGAACAAAATCATTAATAGGGACCACTTCAGGAGGTGACACAATATTCGTATGTCTCTCATTTTGCATTGATCTAAAAAGCAAGGAGAAAAATCCATAAAAGTATTCCAATATCTGTTTAAAATGTTAAAATAAAGGCATAACACATATTCTTTTCTTTCTATCCTGGGCCAGATTCTTAGAGGACAAACAACCAAGGCCATCACACCAGGTTGTACACTGTGCATATTTCAGGGAGCGAATCAGAGTGGAAGATGGAGGTGCCTCCACCAACCGCTACTAGTAAACACAAATGGCTCCCAAACACGAGGAAAATGTAAATAAAGCACATATCATTTTTCAGTTATCAGAGTGGGAAATAGCAAAAAGTTTAACACAAGTTGCTCAGCCTAGAAGGCTACGTTTCCTTCAGTTTCCTCCTTGAAAAAAAGGAAATAATCCCATTTTCCACCATGAGAGTGTTTTGAGGAGTAAATTAGTCATTATAAGTAAAGGGCATTTAGTTAGTTTAACATCTGCGAAGGACAATTTGGCAATGTCTACTAAAAGTAACAGTGCCAAGAAGAGTCTAAAGAGACATAAGTTAACGTAACGTGGTTATCCCGGGGGGATCCTGAAACAAAAAAGACATTTGGTAAAAACTGAGGAATTCTGCATAAACTATAGAATTTAGTTAATGTATTAATATCAGTCCATTAATGTAACAAATGTACCACATGGATGTGAGGTGTTTGGAAGAGGGAACTGGATCAGTGAGTATATGGGAACTCTCTGTACTACCTTCACAACTTCTCAGTAAACTGATAACTGTCCTAAAAAATAGTTTTTAAAAATAAAAAAATAAAAAAATATATTTTTTTTCTGCTTTATCTCCCCAAACCCTCCCTGTACACAGTTGTATATCTTAGTTGCAGGTTCTTCTAGCTGTGGGATGTGGGACGCCACCTCAACGAGGCCTGATGAATGGTGCCATGTCCACGCCCAGGATCCAAACCCTGGGCCACTGCAGCGGAGTGCACAAACTTAACCACTCGGCCACGGAGCCAGCCCCTAAATAATTTTTCAATACATTAACACCTAAAAAATACCTTTATTAAAAATTTGAGAGACGCCACAATTGTCTAAGAGGATATGCATAGATGTGTCAGCCACAAGCAACTTCTTTTTTAATATGTCATAAATATTACTTTCCGTCCCATAAAAATTTATTATCATAAATGACATTAAGATAGTATTCTTTGGTATTTGTAAAATTAAAAAGTTAGTAATATCATGATGGGGTATCAAGATAACATCATGATAGGGCAAAATAACCCCATAATTTTCCATACTTCTGAACCCTAATCAATAAAATTGCAGCACAACAATCACTTTACCCTAGTTTTTCAGAACCCTGGAAGACTATCTCCATTTGTCTTAAAGATTATCACAACACTCTCAAGATAAAATTAATCTTGGAATATTTGGTGAAGAAAAGAAAGGAATAAAAGAAAAGAAAAAGCAAGGTAGAATCATAAAATCAAACAAGTTGTGGCCAGCCTGGTGGCATAGTGGTTAAGTTCATGCACTCTGCTTCGGGGGCCCAGGGATCACAGGTGTGGACCTACACATCACTCATCATGTCATGCTGTGGTGGCATCTCACATACAAAAAAAAGAGGAAGACTGGTACAGATGTTAGCTCAGGGCCAATCTACCTCATCAAAAAATTAAAATTAAAAAAAAAAGAATTAGTAAACATAAATTAACCAAATGAGTACCTAATTCAAGAAGATAGAAAAATAACCTAATCCTCCCTCAAGAAAGTCAAAGAAATAAATTAAGAAAAAGAAAAACCACTAAATAGGAAACAAAAATAAAGCAAGAGCTGTGTTTCATGAAGGCTAAAACAATAGAAAATCTACAATGTCTAGACAAGGGGGGAAGAGAGAAAAAATTTAAAAGAAAAACTCTATGTTATAAAGATTATAAACATAAATTATGTGGTGTTGGTATGGGATTAAAAAAACTCAAGGAAAGAATACAGTATTCCAAATCAGAAATATAGATATAAATAGACATACAGATACAGATACACAAATACAGGATTTAGTTTATGCTATAGGTGACATTTTATATCAGTGGATATAATTAATATACATTTACTTAAAAAAGTAGAAGCCCTGCCTCACACCACATATAAAAACAAATCCCAGGAAGATTAAAAATATTTAAAACAAAAAACAAAGGTATGAAGAAAAAGACATGAAAGAAGACATAAAGGAAAATACCCCTTAGATCTGATTATGCCGCAACGTTTAATTTCTACATAGTAAAAGACAACATACACAGTTGAAAGACATATGAAAGACTCTGAGAAATATTTACAACATATTTAAAGTACAAAAGATTATTCACCATAAATATTGCATACAGATCCAAAATGTACAAACAATTCAATAGAAAAATAGGCAGAGTATAAGAACAAACAACACATAGGATACACATATGGCTAATAAATATACAAAGAGAGAAGTTCTATTTTACTCATAAATAAATAAAAGTTAATTAAGAGATCACTTTTTTGGCCTATTATGTTAGAGGGGACAAAAAAAGAAGATGATATTCCCAGTGTGTCAAGAGTGACAGGAAATGAGCTCTCTCAGATGCTACTGGTGTATACGTATACACATTGTATATAAATTGCATATAATGTATTTATAGTGAAATTTGTTACTTAGGCTGGGAAAACTAAAAAAATATTGCAAAAGGAAGTTACTAGATAAAATTTCACTTTATATTCTTTGATTCAAAGATACATTTTACAGGGGCCAGCTCGGGGGCACAGCAGTTAAATTTGCACGTTCCACTTCACGGCCCAGGGTTCGCCAGTTCGGATCCCAGGTGCGGACATGGCACCACTTGGCAAGCCATGCTGTGGCAGGCGTCCCACATATAAAATAGAGGAAGATGGGCATGGATGTTAGCTCAGGGCCAGTCTTCCTCAGCAAAAAGAGGAGGATTGGCAGCAGATGTTAGCTCAGGACTAATCTTCCTCAAAAGAAAAAGATACATTTTACAAAGTCTTGGAATGTTACCCAAACATGTACTGTAACATATAACTATGTTACATATATATAACTATGTACTATTATTCCATTCAGTACTTTACCTGCTTTCTCGACAATGATATGGGTGGTGCCGCAGTACATCCTGCAAGAAACGTTCCATCAAACTAGCGGTACCCATGCGCTGTCTGCTCTGTGTGGTCGAGTATCTGTGCTGAGCACTGGATGTGTGCTATAAAGAAAAAAGAAAGCGAACATTTTTAAATGGATAGTACTCATTAGTAGCGAGAGTTTCACAAAATGGATTTATTTATATGTTCCTGGCAGAGGTATAAATTGCTATACCCTTTCTATAAAACAATTTTAAAATATGCATCTAAAAACCATAAAAGTATCTTTCCCTTAGATATTACATTTCCCTTAGTCACTACATTTCTCTAAATCTCTCCTAAGGAAATCATCTTAAATGTGGGTGATTTATGCAAAAAAAAGATGCTTATCACTGCATGATAACAAAAGCCAGGACATCTCCTAAGTGTCTAACAGTACAATCCTTAAATTATAACATGCCTTAAGACGTAATACTATACAGCTATCTAAAATAACACAAAGAATTTTGAATAACATGGAGAAATATTACATATTAAGAGAAAAATAGGGGATGTAAAAATTACATGTGCACTTTCATCTCAAACTGTAGCTTAAAAATGTACAGAGAAGTAGGGGCTGGCCTGGTGGCACAGTGGTTAAGTTTGCACACTCTGCTTCAGCGGCCTGGGGTTCATGGGTTCGGATCCCGGGCGTGGACCTACACACAGCTCACCAGGCTATGCTCTGGCAGCATCCCACACACAGAATGGAGGAAGACTGGCACAGATGTTAGCTCAGCGACAATCTTCCTCAAGCAAAATGAGGAAGATTGACAACAGATGTCAGCTCAGGGCCAATCTCACTGGAAAAAAAATGTACAGAGAAATAGAAGGAAGAGAATATGTGGCATGATTATGAATAATTTTTAAATTCTTATACATGTTTTTATAATAAAAATATGTTAAAACGAGAATAAAGGGTTGGATCACTGCATTTTAAAAAGCCAAAGATTAATTCACAAAGAGGCCATCATTTTCCTTCAGAAATTTAAAATCCTGACTTAAACAGAATATTGGAATAAATACACTAAAATCTTCTGCAATTGTCTCCATGGTCTGTAATTTACTGCAATTTTCCTCCCAGTTGGGAAGACTCTGCCTTCACTAGCATTACTTAGGAACCCCCAGGGGGGCTGGGAGAGGAGTCTCACGCGTACTGAGCGCCTACACCACATCCAAGCCAGTGCTGTTCCGTGCACACAGCAAGCTCACTGAGTATGAATCTTGTTTCCATTTTGATATGAAGAGATTAAAACACAAAGAATGAGAGTGAATTGCCAAAATTGTGTACCTAGCAAGTAACAAAGACAGGATTTCCATCCGAGTCTGTCTCGATCGAAAGCTCTCTCTTCTCGTTGTGTCACGCGGTGCTAATGCCGTGTTTCTAACGTAAGTTATTTACAACAATTTAATAACAAGTTTTAATTTAATAATACTTGGGGAAAGTCATGTTTTATACACCAAGGCAAGGTGTCGAGAGAACTTAGGCTGCTAGCTCCTGAGCACTATTCCCACTCCTGGAATTACTTCCCTCCATGCTGACTCAGGGGCCCCTCTCGGGCTGCCTTAGTCCCAGGAACCATCTAAATTCCGAGTGTCTCAGGATGCTCCAGCCACACAGCTCCCCTCGTCAGGGACCCGTCAGCAGAGCCAGCCTGCCCGTGATGAAGGGGACAAACGCGCAAGGTAACAACTAAAGCTTCAGTCAAAATCCCATCTGGTCCCCTCTGCCTGGCTAGAAACTTAAAAACAACGCAAACGGAGAACCGCACCTACATAAACTACAGTCAACGCCACCCTACACAGCCCAGAAGAAGGAGGCGGTTTCTGTCAATTTTCTCAATTGACATACGACACACCTACAGAAAAGTACACAAATCCTATGTACACAGTTCAATAAACTATCACAAAGTGAGAATATCCATAACCGTCTCTCCAGGAAGAACTAGCAAGCAGCCAGAGTCCCTCCAACGCCCCGTTACCATCTAGTATTCCTTTCCTCTCCCCCCAAAGTAACCATTATCCTTATTTGTAATACTACAGATCAGTTTTGCACGTTTCTGAATTTATATAAATGGAGTTGAAACAGCACATAAATCATTGACCAGCTTAAACTAGTTTTACTTCCTTAAAACAGGTTGTTGATTAATCAAATCTTCCTCAATAACAGAGACAGCACTGCACATGTGCCAGGTGGGAACCCACAGGCCCAGGATGACCCCCGAACCAAGAATCTTCAGAAATGTGGCCACCAGAGCCCTTTACAAAGGGAGAAGTTCCTTCTGCAAGGAAAATCTGGCTTCCAGAAGCTTGAGGACCATATATGGACTGATTCAAGACTACCCAATCATCTTCTTTCTCTAACTCCAACTTAAATTTTGCCCAAACCCTGGACCAGGGAGACAGATTCGAGCCCTGCTTCCTGTCTCCTTGCCAGTCGACCTCACAATAAAGCCTTTTTCTTTTCTCAAAAGCTGGTGTCATAGTATTGGCTTCCATGCACACTGGGCAGAGAGCCCCTGCTGGGTAACAGAGTCATACGTTCTGTTTTCTTTTGCATTCAGCTTCTTTCACTCAACACTTGATCTGTGATACTTATCCATAATAGCTGTCATCTGTTCTTCTTCATTTCTGTATAGTATTCCATTGTATGAATATACCGTATTTGATTTATTCATTCTACTCTTGATGGATATTTGTGTCATTTGCAGCTTTTGGCTATTACAAATAATGCTGCAAAGAACCTGCTTATATGTGTCTTTTTCTGCTCGTATGCAAGGATTTTTGTGGAGTATATTACTAGGAGTGGAACTTCTGGGTCATAAGGTTTGCGTATGTTCAGCTTTAGCACTCACCGCCAAAGTCTTCCAAAGTGGCTGGAATTTACACCCCCACCCGCAGGGTATCATAGTCTCCACTGCTCTGCTTCCTCACCAGCACTCGCCACTGTCCATCTCTATAATTTTAACTATTGTAGAGGGAGGTTGAAGTTATATCGTTGTGGCTTTAATTTGCGATTGTTGTGATGGCTTTTCATGTTTACTGGCCACTTGAAGATCCTTTTTCACGATGTGTCTGTTCAGGTCTCCTCCTGTTTTCAAACAGATTTTCTCTTTTTTTCCAGTGAGTCATAGGAATCCTTCATTTACTCTGGACACAAGCTCTTTCCTCAATTACATGTGTTTCAAGTATCATTGCCCTCTCTGTGGCTTGCCTTTTCACCTTCTTTTTTTTTTCGGTGTTCATAAATAAAGTTTTATTGGTATGTGCACAAACACACACACACACATACACACACAAAGTAAATCCAATATCTTCCCTAGGAATAGTTACAACATGCTTTTTCACTTTCTTAATCATCTTCCATTGTTTCTTAATTTTATTGCAGTTCAGTTCACCAATTTTTTTGTCAGTGCTTTTTGTGACCAGTTTAAGAAATCTCCCTCTACCTCAAAGTCACAAAGATTTTCTCCTACATGTTTCTAGAAACTTTATTGTTTTACCTACAATATTTACATCTACCACCTACCTGGAATCGATTTTTGTATCCAGGATGATTTAGCAATAAAGTTTCATTTTTTCCTGCATGTGGATACCCAATGGATCCAGTATCATTTATTGAAGAAAGTCTTGTCCTCATTGCTCTTCAGTGCCACCTTTCTCACACATCAAATATCCATATATTTGTCTGTTTCTGGTTTATTTCCATGATCTTTCTAACTTTGCACCAATGTCTTAATGATTGTAGTCTAATAATAAGTTTTGATATCTCGTACAGAAGGTCCTCTGACTTTGCTCTTCTTTAAGATTATCCTGGTTCTTCTTAGCTTTTTGCATGTCTATATATATTTTTAGACTTGGCTTAATTTTTATTTAAAAAAAAACTTTGCTAGAATTTTGATTGGAATTTCATTGAATCAATATATTAGTTTGGGCAGAACTGACATGTCTACAATATTGATTTTTTTTCCTATCCATGAACATGGTATATCACATGAATTATTTAATTTTTCTTACATTTCTCTCAATATTTATAGTTTTCTGTATAAAGATCCTATACATATTTCATTATATTTATACCTTAGGAATTGATGTTCTTTGATGCTGTTGTAAATATCTTTTTAAAATCTTGTTTTCTATGTAGTGTTTGTATACAAAAATAAAATTTCTTTTTATGTCAGCCCAACAAGCTTTTTAAACTCACTTATCAATTCTAATAGAAAATCCTAAAAATATCTCGAGAAACTACGTCCACAATCACAGTTTATACAAATAAAAAAGAAGTTTTAATTCTTCTTATCTAATCTTTATCATTTTCATTTTTTTTCTTTCCTTATTTTCTTGGCTAAGACTACTGATAAAATGTTGTTCATGGTTTAATTCAAACATCAAGTCTACTTTCACTTAATATATTACTGATAATTTGGATTTAATCTTTGCTTTTATTTTTAAATCTGTTTTTAGTATTCTTGCCTAAACAATGTCCTTATTTCCTTCTTTCTAGCCCTCTTGTGGATTGTATTTTATTATTCCAATTTTTCCCTCTTTGTTAACTTGGTAGTTAGTTAAACATTCTTTTCCCAGTCTAGTAGTGGTGACAGGTTATAACAAGCAACCCTGACCTATCCAAGTCTAAAATTACTTGTTACTTTTGTTCTCTTCTTAAACAATGCAAGGTCCTTAAGCATTAATTCAAATTACTCCTCTTTCGACTTACATGCCATTGCTGTGAGCCCCACACGGCCTTATTTATCTGGAACGCCTACTTATTTACCTGCCTATTGCTCTTCATTCCTTCCCATATCTCTCTGAGCTTCCAACTGGAATCACTTTCCTTCTACTTGAAGAATTCCTTTTAATATTTCCTTTAATAGGGGTCTGCTGATGACAAATTCCCTTAATTTTTGTTTTCTGAAATATTTTTATTTCACCTTCTTTCTCAAAGTATATACTTATTGAATATAGAATTCTCAGTTGGTAGTTGTTTTCTTTCTTTTGGCTTCTATTGTTTCTGTTGAATATTCAGCTAGACCGGGGACCCATATTTCTTCACTACCTCAACACCTCTCCAAAAACTTGAAACATTGTTTTTTAAGCTTTTGTAGTTAGTCCAAATTACCTTGGCTGTCACTAACAAAGTCTTTTTAAATGTCAATTTAGTGCAGGAGTATCCAGATGTCTACAAATTATTATTTTAAAGCTTAAGAAAAAAAATTATACTGAGCCAGCCCTGGTGTTCTAGCAGTTAACATTCGGCATTCTCACTGCCACGGCCTGGGCTTGTTTCCCAGTGGTGGAACCATACCATCCATCTGCCAGCTGTCATACTCTGGTGGCAGCTCACATAGAGGACCAAAAACTAACAACTAGGATACACAACTATGCACTGAAGCCTTATATTTAAAAAAAAAAAATTATACTGAAAAGAACTTACAAAGAATTAACGTTTTATTATTATCAAACATTCAACAAATAATCTTCCAGTCAAGTGATGATATAAGTTAGCAATCAAGAGAGAAATTATAAAGAGAGCTTTGAGTTTTATTATCTGCCTCTTCATGTTTATAATCAGCATTAAAAAATATTTCTTTCTAAAAAGGCAGAGGTGGAGCCGGCCCCAGGGCTGAGTGATTAAGTTTGTGCGCTCTTCTTCGGCGGCCCAGGGTTTTGCTGGTTCAGATCCTGGGCGCAGACATGGCACCGTTCATCAGGCCATGCTGAGGTGGCGTCACACATAGCAGAGCCACAAGGACCTACGACTAGAATATACAACTATGGACTGGGTGGCTTTGGGGAGAAGAAGAAGAAGAAAAAAAAAAGATTGGCAACAGAAGATAGCTCAGGTGTCAATCTTCAAAAATAAATAAATTAATTAAAAGGCAGAGGTGTGGAAATCACAATAAAACCTTTTCCTTGGTATGAATTGAAGTCATTACTATTAGATAATTAAACAAAACAAATGCCACTGAAGAGCAGAATTTTGCATATTATAAACTTGTTTTACATCTCATCTGAGATGAGACAATTCAGCACCAGCAGAACCAGAACTTCCCGTATTACTACTTCACCTACGACAATTGCACAGCTGAGACCCTGAGGACAAACTTGGGACTCTTCTCAGTTAACAATCCTGGTCAGAAAACTGCAGCTACTATAACCCTGAACAGTTATTTCAAAATCTCCACACACAATGCACCACAAGCTCTTCCAACAAAAAGAAGAGAAAGGAGGGCCCGGCCCCGTGGCCAAGTAGTTATGTTCACACGCTCCGCTGTGGCCCAGGGTTTCGCCAGTTCGGATCCCGGGCGCGGACATGGCACCACTCGTCAGGCCTCATTGAGGCGGCGTCCCACATGCCACAACTATAAGGACCTGCAACTAAGATATACACCTATGTACAGGGGGGATTTGGGGAGATAAAGCAGAAAAAGAAAAGATTGGCAATAGTTGTTAGCTCAGGTGCCAATCTTTAAAAAAACAAAGAGAGAGAAGAGAAACGAATACTATTCAATTCATTCTGTGAAGCCAGGGGTACCCTGACACCAAAACCAGACACATCACGAGAAAAGAAAGCTACAGGCAATATTGTTTATGAATATAGATGCAAAAATCCTCCACAAAATATTAGCAAACTAAATCCAGCAGCATACAAAAGGACTATACACCATGACCAAGTGGAATTTATCCCAGAAATGCAAAATTGGTTTACCATCTGAAACTCAATAACGTAATTGCTATAGACTGGATTGGGTTCCCCCCAGATTCTTAGATTGACGTTCTAACCCCCAATGTGGTTGTATTTGGAGATAGTGCTTTAGGAGATAACTAAATCACATCACACACAAAAATTAACTCAAAGAGAATCAAAGATAAATGTAAGAGCTAAAACTGTAAAACTCTTAGCAGAAAACACAGGCATATGTCTTCATGACCTTGGATTAGCCAATCTTTATGACACCAAAATCACAAGCAACAAAGGGAAAAAAAAGTTATCAACTCAAGCAAAATTTAAAACTTCTGTGCATCAAAGCATAAAAGTCAAAGTCCTGGGGCCGGCCAGGTGGCACAGCGGTTAAGTGTGCACATTCTGCTTCAGCGGCCTGGAGTTCGCCAGTTCAGATCCTGGGTGTGGACATGGCACCACTTGGCACACCATGCTGTGGTAGGCATACCACATATAAAATAGAGGAAGATGGGCACGGATGTTAGCTCAGGGCCAGTCTTCCTCAGCAAAAAGAGGAGGATTGGCAGCAGATGTTAGCTCACGGCTGATCTTTCTCAAAAAAAAAAAAAAAAAATCAAAGTCCTTACCTCATCCTACATTGTCTTACAGAATCTAATTCTCTGAATTCTTCACCTACCACTTACCACCCACCCCCCAGCCTACCTCCACTGTAACCACATTGGCCTCCTGGTTTTTGCTGAGCATGCCAATCACCCTTCCGCCTTGGGGTCTCTGTCCTTGCTCTCTCTTCCCTCCACCTAGAAATTCTTCCCCAGAGATAAGGAAGCCTGGCTCCCACACTTCACTCAAATCTCAACTCAAACGTCTCTTCCTTAACCCAACCTGGCCATCCTACCTAAAACTACGCTGCCTTTCGGATTTCATTTTCCTCATGACATGTATTACAATCTAACATATTATGCACTAATGTACACAACTATATCTTTTCCGTCTCAATGCACTATAACGTGACCTCCACGAATAAAGGGAGCTTGTTTTGCTCATGGTCACATCCCCAGAACCTAGAGTGTCTGTGCACTAGTGGACTCTCAGAATGATCTGTTCGATGAATTAATAAATGAATTTAATAAAATGTAAAAGAAGAGAAAGTTACAAGTAAGTCTCCTGAGATATAACCACGTGAATAGGATCTTCCTACCTGTTCCAGGTTATCATAGTGCGCACAGCAAGAGCTGCAATATGCTCGTCTGTTCTGCATCTTGAATAACCAAAGCCAGACAGCTACTGTCCTTGAACGCTCATACTGAAAAAAAGAGAAATGTCAAGATCACAACAATTCTTTACTTCCATGAGGAAAACAGCCATGATAATATCAGAGAACAGAAATTCATTCTCAAGTCCCACCCACTCTTATTTCTAATAATTATGAAAATAGACAAGGCTGCCATGAACTACTGAATCAACCAGTGAGCTGGAGTAGACATGAGAGCTACACGTCTCCTAAAAAAGCAGTTTGTTTCCAAAACCGAAGCCCAGATGACTAAATTTTTTATCAACTTTCTGATAACTTGTTAGAATTATTAGGAATTGATTCAGTATTGACGAATACAGTACTCAATTTGTAAAGACAAATTACTATTTCTAAGTTGTTACTAGAGTATATTTTCTATACTCTAACGAGGCTCACTCATTTTCCCATTATGTTCCTATACAAACCCCAGGCTACTTGAACTCTCGGTGTCATATACAACGTCTAACTCTGTCACAAGAGTAGATGCACTGCATGTATTTTCTGCTTAGTCCACAAGAGGCAGCTTTTAAAATAATTTACCCAACCAAGTTGCTAAAAATAAAAATGATAACTAATTTAGCCTCTAAAATACAAGACATTTCTCTTCCAACAGTTACATAAACCAAATAACTAAGAGGAATTTTTTCCAACTGGTGCAACGAGATTTCTCTACGAATAAAGAACCATTTTCAAGTTTCTACCCACCCCCCAAAACACTAGAATCCTTCAACATTACATACTGCAGTGGTTCCCAAACCAGGCCAAGTAGCAAAGTTGTCGCCCTCAATTCTGACTTAGTAGACCTGAGATAGAGCCTAGAATTCACAATTTTTTTAATTCTCAAAGTAATTTTGATACACTGCCAATTTATTCACTGACACAAAGTGTACATAGTTTATGACTATTTTAAGTAACAAATACAATGCAGTTTTTTTGCTGTGTTTTGTTAGAGTGAAAACAGAATTATGAGAAATAAGTTCATCAAATTTTTAATTCTAATTATCTTAAACATTCTTGTCTGTTGGAAAATGGATAACAGAAGGATCCTATAATATTATGAGTATTTCTGATAAGAAGATTATCTTGCAACAGAAAAAGTTTGTTCATTAAAATCAATATTTAAAAAATGAAACCACAGCCTTAAAGCCAACAAGATGAGAACAGAAAAGCTTCATCTTATCAAAATGCTCCCATAACATTTACTTATCTATTACTGTTTGTTATGAGAAACTTTGATTTCTTGTCTTCTCACACGTACGGGAAAATAATTAAACCAGCCTCTCAAATAAAGAATATATAAGAGATTACTTACTTAAAATTTGGTCTTTCTTCCATTAATTTACTCATTTATTAACCCGAAGCAACAAAATGAAACAAAGCCTTAAGTTGCATTTATAGATATGGTAATTTTCAGGCCAAGGGAACTCTAGAGTTTAAACCTAAACTCTGAAAATAGTAAAATAACAAACTTTTTAGTGCTTTACTTAAAATATAATTAAAACATTCATTAAATGAAAGGCAAAATAGGGAGCTGGCCCTGTGGCCGAGTGGTTAAGTTCGCGCGCTCCGCTGCAGGCGGCCCAGTGTTTCGTTGGTTTGAATCCTGGGTGCGGACATGGCACTGCTCATCAAACCACTCTGAGGCAGCGTCCCACATACCACAACTAGAAGGACCCACAACGAAGAATATACAACTATGTACCGGGGGGCTTTGGGGAGAAAAAGGAAACAAATAAAAAAATCTTTAAAAAAAAAAAAAAGAAAGGCAAAATAAAAGTATGAGTCTAACATCAAATATCCACAAAATTTAAAGACTTTAAATTTTTTTTTATCTTTAACCCTTAAGGCCTTTAACTCCCATGGCATTATTTCTTGCCATTGCCATCGTCTCTAGTGTCATATACACACCACAATGACACAGCTACAATGAACCAGAAGCACCTGTTGGCATTGTGTAAAAGCCACATGCTAGGACCCCCCTGAAAACTCACTGAATCAAAGCCCCCTGGAGGGGAGCCAGGCACATGCATATTGTGCACATTTAAAATGCTCCAAGGTGATTCTGAAATAGGTTGAACTAATAATATGTCACCATTTTTTAGGTGCTAATAAAATTCTTACTTATTAAAGGGATCATTTCTTTGTGGTCTGGGATTACATTACCCTGCATGGCTGAACGGGTCTTTTTATACAAACTCTGAATTCTACTGGTACCTGATATTTTTATAAAGTAATAAATCATTTACCTTGAGCAGAAAAGAGGAGATATTTCATCAGCTACATTAGTCCCAGCAAATATCTGTAAATTAAAATAAAACAATTTTTAAAAAAGATAAGACCCATAAGTGTTTACCATTGGCCAAATAGGTACCCTCAAGTCACACTTAAGTGTGAAAAGTGACACAATTATGCTTCCAATAATAGGAGAAAAAATATTAACTTTTAAACACGCAGCACTTTACATATTATGACTCTGAACCCTACACGACCTCCTAAGACATTCTGGAACAGAGTAACTCTGATGGCCGTATAACCCATGGTCAAATACTCCAGGTTGATGGGTTCCGGGAACAGCAGCTATAGAAGAATGTAAGGCACTACTGTGCCTCTGGTGAGGTTAAGAACAGAGATGCTGTCAAAGCCACAATGAGCTTCATGAGAAACTTTTCAAAGGAATATTCATGTGAAATTCAATTTGGGTCCTGGACTAACCATGTAACTCTTAGCTCCCATATTAGTTTTAATAAGAAAAATACTGTCAATTCTTTATCATCTATCTATGTCAATTGACAATTAAGCCAAATTGTCAATTTTTTATCCTCCCCATTGTTGTTGGCAAAGTGTTGACCCCTATCCAGGATCACTGGTTGGCCAAAAATTCCAATCCTTGAACGCAAAAGAGCCGGGGGCACCACCGTATAATCAAGGGATAGATATTTAGCACCTACCCCGTACAGTGTTCCATGCTGGAAGCTCTGAGGGATAGAGAAAAATATAAGACAAGCTTTCCTGCTCTCAAGAATTTAAAATGGAATTGGGAAACTAATGCAAAAATACTAGGTGTTAATGGAGAAATGCCTACGCATAGATAATAAGGGCCAATGGCTTTAGTCACAAAACTCGGTTTCAGCTGGAGAGAGCAGACATGTCTCAGTGATATGGTTTCTTAACTGGACATTGGGAAATGGGTAGGATTTGCTTACACAAAGGTCAGGAAAAGATATTCCGAGTAACAAAAAAGCAAAAGTACAAGAGCAAGAAAGCACACGGTACAGTGGAGACAGCAGGACGACAGGTCCAGCCAGAGCTACGGTCTCGTCTAAGAACTGAAGGGGCAACAAAGCAAGAAAAGTAGACTGCGTTTCAACACGACAGGATTTAAAAGCAGACTAAAGAATTGAGACCACATCTTTAGGATGTGTGGAAATTTTTTGGAAAGCATTACACTCAGAGTGCTTTAACAAAATTCTGTAACAATGGCTCTTTCCTACTTAATGATGCTTTTCACTTTTCACAGGGCAAGAAATATAACTTACCATTCAGCATCACTTCCTAGGGTACTGAGGAATTAGCTAACACCCAAAATCCCCAAGTTCAGAGTCAGTATCCCTCAGAGCAAAGTCTTAGTCTCCTTTATGCTTATAAATCAGGAAAACACACTAATTTTTTCTTTAAAAAGTGACTTTTATTAATTTTTATTATGAAAGCAAAACATACTTATTATAGTACAATTAGAAAAATAGAGAAGTAAACAGCATAAAAATCAGCCATAATCCCTCTACCCATCATTAACATTTCTCATACATTTTTCATTGTTCTAAATATGTTTTTACAAAAATAGAATGATTCTATACATTCTATCCTATAGCCTCCTCTCTCATTTAACCATAAATGATGAACACCTCTATATGATATATTATAATTCCAAAACAGAATGTTGAATGACTGCATCGTATTTCATCTTATCAGTGTAACATAAAAGCCCTCTTATCTGACAAGATTAAGACCCAGTAGTTGGTGAGTTAACTTTTTTTTTTTTGAGGAAGATTAGCCCTGAGCTAACTACTCCCAAATCCTCCTCTTTTTGCTGAGGAAGACTGGGCCCTGAGCTAACATCCATGCCCATCTTCCTCTACTTTATACATGGGACGCCTACCACAGCATGGCTTGCCAAGCAGTGCCATGTCCGCAACCGGGATCCGAACCAGCAAACCCCGGGCCACTGAGAAGCAGAACGCACGCGCTTAACCGCTGCACCACCGGGCCGGCCCCATGAGTTAACTTTTTAAAAATTAGTCAATAAGATGATTTTAAGAATACATACACGCGGGGCCGACCCCGTGGCCAAGTGGTTAAGTTCGTGCGCTCCGCTGCAGGCGGCCCAGTGTTTCGTCAGTTCGAATCCTGGGCAGGGACATGGCACCATTCACTGAGCCACGGTGAGGCAGCGTCCCACATGCCACAACTAGAAGGACCCACAACTAAGAATATACAACTATGTCCCGGGGGTCTTTGGGGAGAAAAAGGAAGAAAATAAAATCTTTCAAAAAAAAAAGAATACATGCATGCAAAACCCTAATATTTTCTCTAACTTAAAAAATATAAATATATATATGCTTGATTTAAGGTCAAGTTAGGCTTTTTTGTTTCATCGAGGGGTTTTGGGGGATATGACAGCTAGTTCCAAGTCATATTTTTTTTGATATTTTCATAAGCCACATCATAATTTACCCTCAGCAAGTTTCCATTTTGGTTCCTGTAAAACAGAATAAGAACCTAAAGACATTTTCAAAACTGGGAGCAGTACTAAGATGAAGGTGTAATCTCCTCAGCCTTTTACAGGTGTGGCGTCCAACTCGGCACTTTTGGAACAGCATTTTTGTGTGTCTGAGGCATTCCATTTATTTTTCATAAAAATACTATAAAAAAAATGGCAGTGCTTACACTCTTATTTCCTTGGTTTACGTAACATTTAAAACGGACTGCTGGCAGTGAAGAGAGCTCTCTGACCGCCTGAGATGACTTCAGCACAACTGTCTCAAAACAGAAACACAGCTGCGCTTTGTTTAGGACTATTTCTTGCGCACCTGAGATCTGGACCTGCTGCCGAGATAAACACACTGTGGAAACGAGTTCGGAGCTGTAGTGTCCGTCTCTCAAGATGACCACGGTGTTGAATCAGAGCTAACAGAGTCCAGAATGCCTATGGGAAACATCTTTCAGTTGCCTGACAAGAGAGACACAGCTTAATATTAAACAAGACAAGACAACAGAACCGTGTTTGGTTGACTGAAGAAGTCATCTAAACTACCTGTATAGCAATTGGAGAACAATTGGGGAGAAATCACAAAACAATGCCAAATGATATAAAAAGTCCATCTGAATTCACAGTCCCTTTCTTCACAACAATATGAACTCATTTTCAACTTCCCACCTTTTTGGATTATCCATCTTATGTGGGTTTACCTCTGGTGACAAGCATTATCCTGGATACATCCATTCAGTCTTACTAAGATAATAACAGCTAACTTTTAGTGAGTACTTACGCTGGGCCAGCACTGTGCCAACAGTTTCACATACACGATCTCATATGAATATCAAAAAGCCCTATGAGGCTGGTGTTATGGTAACTCCCACTTTACAAATCAGGAAACTGAGGTTCAGAAAGAAGCAGTATCTTGTTCCATAACCACACACCAATACCCAGTGTAGCCAGGACCTGACCCTAGGTCAATTTGAGCAGTTTATGTTCGTAACATCTTAACTTCTATAAAACACTTCCTCTCTGTATTTTCAGGAATACTAATTGATCGTGTCAATATTAGGTGAAAACAAATAATTAGGAATTTAATTTGCTGCAGTCAACACTGTCATATATTCCAAAGAAAAGAGAAAAACTAACGTTTAGCTTATTTGCATCACTGCTCCCATTCTGAGATGAGGGCTGACGGCATCTTGGATTGGTGACATTCAAACTTAATTAGCGTGGCACACAGGAAGTGATACATTTTATATCACGACCCGGGAGACACTCACGAGTGTGCACACACATACACACGCAGGCACACATGCACTAACCACCCCCCCCCCACACACACACACACAAAGTTTCACAAAACAATACCCTCATTACATGTAATGCATTCTGGTATTTTCTATGCTGTCTTACCTCATTTTTTTAAAAGGCCAGTTACGACCCGCTAATTTCACAATTCACTAACGGGTTGAAAGCTGCAGTTTGAAAAAAACTGCCTCAAATTATTAAGCAGAGCAAAGAATATTCTATAGAAGATGTTTGCTACCCTGAATTCAGCTTATTTCTATGCAACATCTTGGCCACTGCACGCTGCTTTATCAGATCTTTGAGGAGTTCCTTTACTGAGGTTGACCATTGCAGGCAGAGAAAGAAAATTCTTGCCTTCCACGCTTTGGGTCCAAATCACCGCACGTCGAGCAGGCAATGGGAAGATGTTTATGAATTGTACGGGAAAAGCCCTCAATGTATTAATTTTAAAAAGCAGATCACATTCGTACCCCATTTATGTAACACACAAACATATGTTTATGTACCCCAAACTGTTAATAGAGACTCTCTCTTGAGGATAGGATGGCTATGGAATTTTCAGTGTTTCGTTTTTTTCTTTTTTTCCTGATAGTATATAATTGATGTAAAAAGTAATTAAACATAATTCCATTCTGCGGGCAAAACCCGCCGGAGTTCCTTCAGAGGCACGATCTCGTTCTGCATTTCTCCCGCGCGCTGCCGGAACCACCGCGTCGGATAACGTTTGGAACAAGAAAGGGTCCTCTTAGGAGCGCGTCATAGCCACGGCGCAACGTGACCAGATTCACACAACTGTTGCACGACGACAGTAACATGATGGTTAACGCAAAAATCCAACATTTCCGAAATCAATTCTAACCGCCAGGGGCCAGTAAAGGCCCGGGTGTGGGGGCAGCCGGCAGGGCGCGGGCACCGGGAAGGCGGTGTGTGGACAGGTGGCCCCGGCCCCACAGGTGCCCCGAAGTCCCGGCCCGCGAGACCCCGACCCAGTGCCCTGAGCGCCGTCAGCCTCCGCGCACCCCGACCCTAGCCGGGACGCCCGCCCCGCGCGGAGGGCGGACGCGGAGCCCAGGACCGCCGGGCGCCCGCAGAGGAGAAGGGGGATGGAGGAGGAGGAGGAGGAAGAGGGGGATGGAGGAGGAAGAGGAGGAAGAGGGGGATGGAGGAGGAGGAGGAGGAAGAGGGTGATGGAAGAGGGGGATGGAAGATGGAGATGGAGGAGGAGGAGGAGGAAGAGGGGGATGGAAGATGGAGATGGAGGAGGAGGAGGAGGAAGAGGGGGATGGAAGATGGAGATGGAGGAGGAGGAGGAGGAAGAGGGAGATGGAGGAGAAGGAGGAGGAAGAGGGGGATGGAAGATGGAGATGGAGGAGGAGGAGGAGGGGGATGGAGGAGGAGGAGGAGGAAGAGGGGGATGGAGGAGAAGGAGGACTAGGGGGATGGAGGAGGAGGAGGAAGAGGGGGATGGAAGATGGAGATGGAGGAGGAGGAGGAGGGGGATGGAGGAGAAGGAGGAAGAGGAGGGAGGTGGAGGAGGAGGATGGAGGAGGAGGAAGATGGAGGAGAAGGAAGATGGAGGAGGAGGAGGGCGCGGGGCGCAGGCAGCACTCCGCCTCCGGCCCGCCCCGCGCCGCGCCGCGCCCTCACCTCCACGGGAGCCGGACGCTTCCTCCGACTCGGATTCGCCCGCCCGGAGCGCGCCCGCCGCCGGCGACAGCGACCGGAGCCGGAGCGCCCTTCGCAGGACCCGCCCGAGGCACGACTCGGCCCGGGAAACCTGCCCGGGAAGGTGGCGCGGCGGCCCTGATGGAGGTTTGACGTCAGGGAAGGTGCGAAAACAGGGCCCCTCTGACGCAGGAGCCGGCCCGCGCCGCCCCCGCCGCCGGAGCCCCTGCCCCCGCCGCCCGGCCCCCTCCCGGGCCCCCGCCGCGCGCGCTTCCTCGGGGGCAGGGCCCCGCTCCCGAGCCTGGGAAGCTGACCTGCTCCAGCCGAGCGCCCGGGCCGCGGCGCAGTTAGGACAGACCCCGAGGTTCCGGATTTGGGGGCCCGCACAGAAAGTGCTTGCGGATTCAGAGCAGGCTGGGACTGCCGAGCGCAGCCGGGCCGTGTGCCCCGCAGGGAGCTGCTCGCCAGCGCCCACTCTGTAGGCCAGGCCCGGGGCTAGAGTTTCTGCAGGTCCTCCTGCGTTCCTCCCCAGGGCTCCCTTTATAGGATCTAGGATGAGTCCTCTTATTATCGCCCTTTGACAAACGAGAAAACTGAGGCTCAAGGAGGTTAGGTATTCAAAGACCTGCGCTGCACGAGAAAGGTTACAAATATTAACCAAAATCCGCTGTCATTTCGATGATATTCTGTACTTCCCACTAGGAGTGCAGTGGTACGCCAAACAGCTTGGTGTAATGGAGGACGCGAGCCTACATCAGTCCCTACTGCATGTGTCATTGTGATCTGTGACAAGGGCGTAATCATACCTCAGAAGGAGAGGCCTCGATCTCAGAGCTTATGTCTTGTGCAAAAATAATGTGAGAATGCCTCCTTTGCCCTTTAGCTGTTGCTATAATTATCATTGCTCTTTTCTGAGGAGCTTGTGACTTTGCCCCCCCCCCCTTTTAAACTTGTCCGTTACTTTTGCATCCATGGTTTTCATTCTTTGTGTATTTCTCAGCTCTTGCCTCCCCCACTATATCTTTCTCCCACTTAAACCTGGGCGTTGCAGTTTTTTGGTTTATAACCTCCTTTAGATTTTTTTAACACCCCAAAAAGTACTGATTTCTTTTAAAGCAAGCTCTTTCCACCTTCCAACCTTGAAATCGGTGAAAGAAAACCCATTATACATTAACCCAGCCACCATGACAATGCATTTCACAGATACATTTGCCACACTTTAATGTCTCTGAAATCAGCTTGCATCTTACAAACTGGTCTGGTATTATTGGCCAGGTGGCCGTATTAACCTAGTTGTCCTTGCCTCCCCCTATGGAAAATTGGATGTAGCTCTTCACACTGTCCTTATTTAAGTGCCGTGCTTATTAAAACACACAACCCTAAGATGAGGCAATTAACAGTCATCCGAGGCTCTCAAACTTGAGGAACTTTTTCCTAGGAAAAGAGGGAAGATTTTCCTAGGACCAAAAAGAGGTTCCTCCAGCACTTAGAAAAGAGAGATGTGGGTAGGCTAAAAGCTATGAGACTCAGGGGAGCCGAGTTACTCACCAAGTACATTCGTTCTTAGTTCATTTTGGAACCATATATCTTAACAGTTAAATAATAAGCCTACCCTACCCCCAAAAAAGTGAAATGACTTAGTTACTATTCCTGAAGACATGGTTAGTCAATTTCAACCCCTCTGAGTTTTAGTCGAAAAATCATTGAAGAAGGAAAATGAGTCCTGGATGTTACCTGGAAACCATCCATTGACCTCTTCTGCTTAGATCCAGAAAGTGCCCACATCAGAGCTTGCAGAATCGGATCAGCTGCTCGGAAAACAGTCCGGGATGCACCACTGGACCAATCTTCCAAGACTTGACGCATCACCAACGCTCTTGGTGCACAGAAGACAATACTGTATGGAAAACCACAGTCGTCCACAACTAATTCAGGAAGTGATTTACAGAAGTTGGCTTCTGAATGTGAAGAAATTTTGGAACGCCTTAACTGATTTTACTTATATTCCCCTTTTTATGCATGCACAAGGGTGATACATAATAAATGATCTGTATCTAAATCTGAAAGAGTTCTTTCACTCAGGAGGAAATAAAATTACTGAATTACAAGAAATCACTACATTTGGTTTAGTTGGCGGCATTTTTTTCCCAACATGATACTATCATATAAAATTAGAGGAAGCGGCAGCCTGTGTCGGATTAGCAGTCCTTCCAGACCAGGTTTCTGTCTAGTGGCAGTGGGTGCTTTTTTGGCAGAGCTTAATTATCTATATGATTAAGCTCTGAAAGCTTGTAATTTCTCCCAAGCCTTTACTAACCCATTATAAATCTAAACCCATTCATTCAGCAAATATTTATTTAAAGGACCCTAGGAATCAAAGTTAGGTTTGTATGTACCCCATTCCTTCCCCAGGAAGAAAAATGTCCCATGTCTGTGTTATTTCACATTCTTCTTTCTTCTAAGGAGGAATTAAACCTGCTCTTTTAGGTCCAGAAGTCATTCCAATACTGCCTATATTTTGTAAGCTGTTTAAGCTAACATTGGGCTGGTGTCTTAAGGAAAAAGGCTTGAGGGAAAGCCTCGATCTCATTCCTGAGTCATAAAAGAACTTAGATTCCATCAGTGCAGAGTTTGGATTATCTTTCCCTGAAATTCTAGTAGTGTGCATCTCTACCTACTCACAGGCAGGTGAGATAGCTATGAAGCTTTGCCCATTAGCCTGGTGTTTCACCTCTTTAAAGACTATAATATCATCTTTAAGCGAAAAGGATCCACCCATATGTCCCATTCAAAACATAATTTAAAAATTAATGGGAATGTTCACAGAATATCTCCATTTTGTCTTGTCCTTGACTCCTCCCTGTAAGGTAGTCCCCATCCTTCATAAAACTTGCATTCGAAACGGGAGGGAAGGACGCAGTGCTAATGTCTTCATCTTACTGATCATTAGAACAAGAAGGAACAAAGAGGTTCATGAGAAAGGAATGCAAGTTAAAGTATATAGCTGAAAGCTGAGAGGTATGGCACGGACATAGGGAGGGTGGCAGTGTAAGTGTGGGGACGAGATGCAGGGGGAGATTGTACAAATGAGTTAAATCCTCAGCCATCATGTAGGAATTTAATATGCAATGTCTAAAGTCGGCAAATCACTAAATAGCAATATAAGCCTATTTTTAATTAAACATACAGATGATCTACCAGAACTGAAGACAATATATATATAAATTTTTTAATGGCTGCTTCTGCTCGTCTGGAGTAGATGTGGGCAAAGGAGTGGCATTGGGCCAGGCGACTAAAACTCTAATCTCATAGTGTTTTCCCTTCATGATGTAAAATCATGCACAACGAGATTCAGCTTCTCTGTCATCACCTTCCCATCCTATGCTCCCTTCAATGGATCAGACCAGCTCCGTGGCTACACTTGTGATCCCCTTTGTACGAACACCTGGCTGGAATATGGTCTGACCTAGTTCGTTTCTTTACCAATTCTTACTGGAGTCTACTCCTTTCCCTTTTTATTTCTCTCCTTCTCCTCTTTTGCTTATACCTGTCCACTCTTTGTCTTTTCTTTTCTTTTTTTCTTGCTAGCAGAGACACAATTTGTAGCCCTCAAAGATAGTGCTTTTAACTTCTGGCAACAATCAGGATGGAAAATGTGGGTCACCTGACACTTGTCCTTCCTTTAATTCAAAAGGCACTTCAAAATTTGTGTCCTCTGGAGATTTAACTTCAACAAAATAATTACTATTGCCTTTTTGTATGGTGAAATCATCAACATGAGAAATGTATTTTTCTATTTAAAATATTAGCTAAGTTAACATTTAAACTAAAGAACAGCAGACAGTGAAGAAATAAAGTTTTGGCGATGGACTCTGGAGCAGAAGCCTGACCCAGAGACTCTGGGAGAAGAGAGTACGAGGATGAAAACTCAGCACCCTCAGAAACACCATCTGTGGGTATTTGCTACTGACTGGACCTCAGAATCCCCCTAAGTGAGCATGCCATGAGAAACACACTGGAGTCACAGCTGGATTCATTTTCTCAGAAATCGAGGGGCTGCTGCCTGCCTGAACCTGGGCCCACCTGAACAAGTTTAGTCCAAACCACCACCAGCCTGAGAGCAGACAGACCATCCTCGCCTGATAGCCCTGTGTGGGACTTCCCAGCACTGAAGCAGATGAGCCAGGGTGCAGAAGACATACTGGCTTTTCAGAAAGAATTGTGGCTCCCTGTGGGAGAGCACCTCACCTGGCCCAGGAGCTCACAGCTGAAGGTCACCTCACCTCCTGCTCAAGCTGTTACTCAAAATTATCCCTTGGACGTGTGGAATTAAAACAAAAGATAGAGGACGCCTAAAAGAAAAGAAAAAATGGACTCCGTGTGGCTAACTGGGACCTAAAACAAGACAGAGTCCAGCAGCCGTGCCAGGATGGACGTGCGGTTCTACTGTTCTCAGAAAAAACACAACTTGTACCTGAAACCGAGCATTCCTTCCTGACTGGCGGCCAGAAGCCTGACAGAGGTGATTTTAGAACACCAGTCTCTGTAGGGGAACCAGCGAGTCGGAGGGCTTTCAACAATCCCTGTGGCCTAGGGTGTTTGCCTTATAAGCCCTGCCCTTCCACGCCCTCCCTGGAGCGTACTTCCGATTGGTTTTGGAGGCTGTCTCCTCAGCTTGCAAACTGTATGAGCAATAAAGCTTTCCTAACTAAATTCTTGTATTCCAGATATTTTTGCTGACATTCTTGGGTGTCAGAAGTGGGATCTGAAGTGACGTTCCCCCCACCACCCTGAGGACCTTTTCCTGCACTGTCCAGAACCAATGCATCAGCACCTGCAAGAGCCCCTCAAGCTCTTTTAGTGCTCAGTTGCTCCTTTATGGTGTTGAGAGACCTGCAGGTAAGTCCTCTGGGATCCAAGACCTTCCGTGCTTTCAGGCAGAGGCCTTGGAGAGCTTTTTGCCTGAGGGCTTTAGTCCTTCACTAAAGGTTTAGGGAGTCTGCTCTGGTTGTCTGGACACCTTCACTAAAGGTTCAGGGCGAGAGGAGAGTCCAGTCTGGTTGTCTGGACGCCCAGCACTCGTTCCTGTTTCTTGTCACAGCAAGATAAAGTTTTCAGCTGGAAGTTGCCACTCAGAAAGATGAAGTTCACTCAAGCTCAACGTGGGAGGTCTGTGTTCAAGGACAGCCTCTGCTGATCAGCTGCCCTCTGCTGCCCCAGCTGGGTTTATGTTTAAGAATTATGGCCCTGGGTCCTGCAAATATCTTGGTCTCTGGACTAAGATCACCAGGGATAATTTAAAATCACATGGACCGTTGAAGGAACATTCCAGTTAGATGACATCATTTAGGAAGTGCAGTTAAAAGCAAAGGCTTCAAAATTCCAAATTAGCCCCATTGAAAGTTTTGTTGCAAGAAACCTAGTGAAAAATGAAGAGATAAGAGGCACCTAAAAGAAAAGACTATACGAAAATCTGTTAAGTTAATGGCTTTACAGACATTCACATATCTATGTTTGAAGGAAGACCCCTGCATGGGCTCCTTCCAGAGTTAACGAGACTCTGAGAGGTTTTCTGGTGAACAGCTACATTCCATCTGCCAGAAACCAAATTTGGATTCAACTATTCCTTCATAACTAGTGAGCTTTGTATTACTTACTCTACTTAATCCATGGCAGTAATTTTAAAACAATAGCTATGGGGTCTCTACGTATGTATGTTATATATATGATCATTTTCACCTCCAGATGGCATAATTTCTAAGAGTTCTATTGAACTGTCTTAAAGTAAGTGCTTATATAAATTATTTCTAAATATAATAAAAATTAACCCAAATGGGGCCAGCCTCAGCGGTCTAGTGGTTAAGTTTGGTGCCCTCCTCTTTGGTGGCCCAGGTTCGGTTCCCAGGCACAGACCCACACCGCTTTGTTAGTGGCTATGCTGTGCTGACGGCTCACATACTGAAAAATAGAGGAAGATTGGCAAGGAATTTAGCTCAGGGAGAGTCTTCCTCAGAAGAAAAAAAATTAACCCTAGTGAATTTCAGCATCATGTAATCTGGGAAAATATTCAATATTAAAGCTAACTTGTTTGTCGTCTTTAGAGTTATAAACATTAAATATAAAACTTTTGTTCTACAGAGGTTTACCAAAAGCCAAACAAATTCATGTTACCTCTTTTACAAAATCTGGCAGCAAAAATTGATGGCTAACTATGTCTAATATCTCATGAAATTTTTGTAGGTAATATAAATATAATTATTAGAAACAAGTAAACTAAACAAGTATAAATAACATTAAACAGCTTTTAGGTGAACTTTTTAACAATAATTTTGTGTTACGGTACTTAAAAATAACTTCAAAACCTTTTGGTAACTTGAAACCTTAGACTTTTGCTAAATTAAATTAAATAGAAATTTATTGAATATCTGGATAATTTCTAAATAAGATAAAATATTAGGCATTAACTACTAAATATAGGTTTGTTTAATTTTGGCTTCTTACTACAAAAAAGTTAAAATATTTGGGTTTATTAATAAATAAGTTTTGTGCCATGCTGAGAAATTTTCTATGAGAAAGCATGTGTTTTTAGAAAGTATTTTATAAGTCTACCATCCACAGCATGAAAAGACAGTTCATCATAGCTTGCTGCTTAGTTTTCACTAAAAATTAAGGTTTCTATGGGTTAAGAATTCTAATTATTATATGTGATTACAGCTACTAAAATTTAATAAGGGGAACATTTCTGTACTTAAGGAAAGTTAGATGCATGCTTTTAGTAAAGAACATATAAGGAATGGGGATATTTTTATTTGTTTGTCTTGTTAAAAAAGTAAACTTGTCTTAAAATACTAGGAAAAAAGAAAGGCATGGGATAAATTCTGAACATAAAAAAGAAAATTATAACAGGTTTGTGGAAGGAAAACCCTGAGGAAACAGTTTTATGTGTGGTCTTGGTGGCTTAGATTAAAATAAATTTAATTAAATAAATGTTTTAAAATCATAAGTAAGCTGGTGCAAAATTAGAATTTGGTTTTCTCTCGAAAGGGTAATTTCCTTGAACTTTTAGTCTGCTCTTGATAAACAGATTTGAAAGGCTTTTTTTTTACTTTTGTGTAGTCTACCAAAAAGGCAGGGACTTTATGTTTTATCAGAATAAATTTCCTATATTGTTTTTATCAGGTCTTTAATCACAAAAGCTAAGGTTTTTCTTACAACTATTTAAATCTCTGTATTTACCCAAAAATCTTTGATTGTCACCATGATTAAGGGGATAGCTCGGTATTGTTTCACAATGACCTATGATCCTATTTGACCAAGTGTTCTAAAACCTTTTGATATTTTTGACAAACTTCCCAAAATTCAACTTCAAAATAAAGTCTTCCTTTTGACCTGAAAACAACTTTGAAAATTTCTAGCAGATCCCTGGGACTTCTCAAAAAATTTGTTGTCTTCTTATAAAAAGGAATGTATTAAACCAATTAGGTTTACTTGGTAGTTGAATTGCATGGGAAGCATTGTCAATAGGTGATGCTCAGCCTCCCTTATAGACATCCTTGAATGCATATCTGTTATCAATATAATGTTTTAAAAAGTATATGACCTTTTCCAAGTTTCTAATATGTCCTGGTATAATGTTATATTTGTAATTCTAGTTATTATCTTAAAATGTTGTATGTCACAGAAATAACCAAATTTATTCATCATTTACATTATAATGTTAAATCTTTTGTCATTTACAGATAGCTATTCTTTTATTCCAATGCTTTTACAGATGCGTTTTATCTTCAGAGAGACTCGTGGAGAGGACTCTGACACTTACTCTAGAATATAGACGTTCAGATTGTAAAACAGAAATGAGTAAGAAATTACTGAATTCTAACAGAGAAACTGGTGGCTTTAAAAAAAACCTGCTAACAAGAGATCAAGAACAAATATTAATTACATAAGGATGGAGGATGCTCTAACATTTTGTTTTTCCAAATTTAAAGAAATCTTTTCTCTTAATCTATTAATAATTTGGTAGGATAGATCTTTGTGAACAAGGATGAAACATTTACTTTTTCTCCCTATCTGATCCCTCCAGAATTCAGAAACTCTCAGTGAGTATTCTTATTTTCACTTGTATAAATAATCAGGCCAAATTTTTAATATAAACAAATTAGTTTTACTATAATTATCTTTGGTAAAAAAAAAAATGATGAGGGTAATTGTGGAGAGAAAAATTATGTTACGTCTTTGTAGATATTGAATTCTAGTCCTGTTAATTGTCTTTGAGGTTTCATTATACACCTATAGACTGGACTCCCCTGGCCTAAGGTATTGCCTTTGGTCAGGCCAACAGTTCACAATGCCCTCTTTGGAGAACATGAGCTGATCCCGCATGGGATGACCACTAGCAGATCAATGTCTGTTGGTACACACCCTTCTGTCAATCTCTTGTTGTCTTATGGTAGTATGACCAGCTACTGTAAGTCTCTTAAGGTCTTATGCTCCAGCCTATCAACAAGTTAAAGAAGGTGTCCCAGATACCAATTTAAAGGATCCTATTGATCACAGTCTAGAGCCTGGTGACTGGGTATCTGGAAACATCATCAGAGGAAGGCAGCCCTTGAGCCCCATTGGAAAGGGCCTTACCACCTCCTTCAGATGACTGGAAGTCCACTCTGCTCTCAGACATCAAAAAAAAAAGCCTTCTTGCAATAACAACTTCCAGGAGGAGAAGTAGCCAACATCCTTTTTAGGCAGCTGTCCCAAGACCCCAGACAAGGCCTGTATATCCATTTCCATGACTGTTTAATGTCACCATTGTGATGTTCAAATGTCACTTAAGATTTTTCTTATACTGTGTTTGTTTTTCCAGTCTACATCTGAATGGACCCCCAATAGCAATGTCTTTTTACAATGGGCTCATTTCTTTGCTACACATCAAAATCTAACTATTGGATATGTGGGCAACTCCCCCTTTCTAGTTCATCTGGGTTATCTTGGTGGATTTCTCCCTGCCAGGGCACAAACGGGAAAACTTTGAAACAATTTATTATGATGGCTCAAATATGGCCCTGCCTAATGATAAATAAGAGACTGCCTGTATAACCTCATTCCTATTTCCCCCTTTCATGCTTTCCAGATCTTTTTAGTTGGTTACTCTGAGGTCTGGGCTCACTTTTAAGATTAGGTCTTCAGGTCCTCACATTATTGTTGGTTTTAGGACTAATCATCTTGTTATTCTTTAAAATAATTCTGGCTTGTTTCCACAAATACCTCTGGGAAACTCCTACCCAAATCATAATGCCCACCCTTGCAGGAACCTCCCTGAACTTCAATTCTGAGACTTAATTGACCTATACCAGGTACCTGGCTAGACCCCTGCCCTGTATGGCCCAAGTTACTCAGTTGGATAACTGAGTCCTGCTAAGCCCACAAGTCCTTCTGTGGGACTAGATGGACCCATGGCAGGCAGAGGCTACCTTGGCACTGAAATGGGACAAGCACCAAAGTGATCATCAACACCACTCGTGGCAGGTTTTGATCAAAAGGGGAAAATGTGGAATTAAAACAAAAGACACAGGACCCCTACAAGAGGAAGACGAAATGGACTCTGGCTAAGTGGAACCTAAAACAAAACATAGTCAAGTGCCCATGCCAAGACTGAGGTGCAGTCATGTAGTCTGTTCTCAGAAAAACTACAACTTGGCACGCTTGTGGCTTGATGGCTGCTGCAGTGCACTGTTTTTTGTTGGGTATTGCCATGATTTCCCAGACTAAAACTGGGGAGCTCCAAAAGCTGAGTCCTCGTCCAGCTGCCCTGTAGAGAGGCGCTGGCAGCGTCAGGCACAGCATGTTGGCCAGAGGGCACCTACCCCCGTGTTTGTGCGCTGCCCACAGGAGTGCCCAGCAGGCCACAGGTCAAGTGTCTGGAATCGTATCAAGTTCTTCTCCGACCATAGTGGTAGGAAGGTGGGAATCGCCAGTGGGGAGAAATTGGAAAATTCACAAACATGTGGAAATTAAACCACAACTCCAGAACAACCAATCGGTCAAAGAAGAAATCAGAAGGGAAAGCAGAATCTTGAGACAAACAAAAAGAAAAACACAGCAAGGGAAGCTCAGGAGATGCAGCAAAAGCAGCAGTATGAGGGGCTTTCATAGTGATAAATGCCCATTTCAGGGAACAAGAGGGATCAGAAACAAGCAACCTGAGCTTCATCCCAGGAACTGCAGAGAGAAGACCATGCTGAGCCCAAAGCCAGCAGAAGGAAGGAAAGGGTAAAGCTTGGAGCAGAAATTGGTGAGATAGGCTAGAAAGACAAGAGGAAAAAATCAACAAAATAAGAGTTGGGGTTTTGAAAAGATAAACAAGACTGACAAACTTTTAGCTAAACTAACCGAGAAAGAAAAGAGGGAGGACTCCAATAAAATCAGAAATGAAAGAGGAAATAGAACAACTAATATGAGAAAAAAACAGGGGATCATTAGAGACTGCTAAAACAGTTAAGTGCCGACAAATTGGAAACCTGTTGAACACAGGGAAGGGTTATCAGACCTCACCTGGGGGTGGGGGAGGAAGAGGATTCTGATCAGATGCCCAGGGTGACCAGAAATGGGGGGGTGGGAAGGGCAGTTCTGGTGAAGATGACTTAGCAGGGTTCTTGCTAAAACTGGATTTTACAAGGAAGTGCACAGATGAGCCAGATGGGTCCTGCCCCATGGAGAGGACACCCTGGACTGCCTGGCCTCACCCCTGGACCCCACAGCAGGCCCCTGCCTGAAGGGCACCGCTGGTTGTGGTACACTTGCTGCTGATGGCTGCTCCATCATATTGGTTTTTTGTCAAGTGTCACCTTGATTTCCAGACTAAAACTGGGGAGTGGCAAAAGCAGAGTGCTCCTCGTGCTCCCTGTGGAGAGCGGCTCACACTGCCACTCTGGGTCATGCGTGCAGGCCTGTGGAAGGTGCCACCAACATTGCCCACGTGGTGCCTGGGCCGGAGTCCAGGAGCCCACGACTCAGCGCCTGGGCCCCTGGACCATTTCTCCAGCTTGTGTGCCCCGGGGAGGAAGCACTCCATAACCACTCACCCTCCTCTCTCTGAGCTTCTCTGAGTCAAAAGTCAGCCTCCGCAGAGCGTGGGAGAGTCCTCTGCTGGAACGCTCCTGCAAGTGTCTCAGACAGTCGCTGGGCAGCGTGCAAGCCTCTCAGGGAGTCGGGCCTTGCTGCTGTCGGATTTGTTCCCCAACCAGCCGTCTGCAGAGCGTCCTGTCCCTGGAGAAACAAAGACACTCTCAGACAAACAGAAACAGAGAGAACTTGTTGCGAGTAGACCTGCCTGTCAGAATTGTCAAAAGATGTTCTTTAGAAAAAAAAAAATAATAATATATGTCAGAAACCCAGATCAACATTAAAAAAGGGAAAACATCAAAGGAGTAAGTGAAGGTAGAATAAAAACCTTTGTTTTCTCATTCTTAATTGAACTAACAGATAACCGTTGATTCAAAATATTAATATCAACGGTGTGTTCAGTGTGTATGCATATGTGTGTATCTTATGTGTGTACATATATGCTCATTATGTGTATGTCTAAGCAAAACGAGTGACAGCAGTGACACAAGGCACAGAGGGAGGAATGAGGATTATTTTGCGATTATAAGGTGCTCACACTACCCATGAAATTGTATAGTTAGTGGAAAGTCAACTTGGCTTAGTTGTACATTCATATTGCACACTCTAGGGCAACTATTAAAAAAATTTTTAAGATATCAAATTAGATATTGAAATTGACTTTAGTTTGCAAGGAAAGCTATAGACCCTCTGTCTTTGGAGGTCTCTATGAGAATAGAAATGTGAGCCTGTGCGTAATAGATCCTAAATACTTATTGGATAAAGAAATAAAAACCCAGTCTGAGGTATTTAATTAATCACCTGCGTGAATGCAAAATTCATGTGATTTTTTGACACTCTTTTTCTAAAGCATTTGGTAATTTTAATTCTCCCCGCCTCGGTCAACCAGCTTCTAGTGTGAATTCAGTAGCTGGTGGGTTTTCTTGCTTATATCTGTACAATTGTAAGTACAGATTGCATCCCAGAAACCAAACTTGGTTCTATGAAAGGACAAATACAATCAGTAAACTTTTCATCAGAAAGAGTTAAAAAAGTTAATTAATTAAAAATTCAAAAAATAATAAAATAGGAAAAGAAGTACAGCTGATGTGCCAAGAAAGGGGAGAAATGGAATCACACGTGGTGTATACCATTATAGATAGCGTGTATACAGGCTGTGGACAATATATTTAAAGGTTTGATGTAGGGTCCACAGTACCCTCATTTGGGTTGCAAAATGTTTGCTTTAATGAAATTTTTAATTATGACAGTGTTTTTTTCTTCATAGTTCAGTTGACATTATACAAACATGTAGTATCTTCGGTGATTTAAGACTATGTGGTTCCTGTCCCACCCAAGAAGCAGCTCACTCTGTACTACAGCTGAAAATAAGTACCTTCATGAGGAATGCCGTTCTGCTTTCTATAAAGTAATAATTATGTAATATGTAAGTGCATGAGCATTGAGAACCTGTTTTTCTAAAATAGGTTTATAATGCAAAATGGATATTCTTTTTTTTTTTTTTGAGGAAGATTAGCCCTGAACTAACTGCTGCCAATCCTTCTCATTTTTGCTGAGGAAGACTGGCCCTGAGCTAACATCCAAGCCCCTCTTCCTCTACTTTATATGTGGGACGCCTACCACAGCATAGTGTGCCAAGCGGTGCCATGTCTGTACCCGGGATCTGAACCCGCAAACCCTGGGCCGCCAAAGTGGAACGTGCTCACTTAACCGCTGCACCACCAGGCCAGCCCCCTGCAAAATGCGTATTCTGTGCATGGTGTGTAAAAACAACCCCTATCTCTGACTCCTGTAAGAATACATCAGGCATTCTATATGTAAATATTCTGTCAGATACGTACCATCCATCAGCTAGTTGTAAATATTGATTCATTTGAATTTACCGTATATTAACATTATATTTTATCAGGCTTTGCTTTATAAGAGTGTCAGTAATAATTTGATTCTTAAAGTCCTTCACTAAGTCTATTATAAAACACCATGGCAAATGAAGAAATGATTTGATCAAATATGAAGTAAGAATTATTACCCGCCCTTTAATATTCTTGCTGCATTTTTTTTTTCAGATGCACCATTTGCTCCTGCGAGCTACGCCGTATTCAGGAGAGCCTTATTTTGCCTGTTAAACAGTTAGGTCCCTCTGTCTGCAAGGTCCATCCTCTCCCGCTGGGAAGGAGACCCTCGAGGAAGGTCGCTTGATGGGTCTTATTCACGGGTTTCAATATTTGTCGCTGTAGTAATGTACTCTGATAATCTTTTAACTAAAGTGGCCTTTTAAATCACTCCTTGTTTGTTTAGAGGTGTCTCGGACATAATTCGCCACAACGAGAATGAATAACCAGCATAAATAGTTACACTGTGGCTCTGAAAACAATCTTCTAGGATGTTCAGAACAGAAATTCCTCTCTCTCGTCTGTTTCTACAAGGATTAACCTCTAGAGCCAGCAGTTTGAGCTCAGTATTGCTTCATTTTGCTTGCTGTTAAAGATACAGATAGAATTAACTTGTTTAGATTTTAGAAAAGAAAAGAAAAGAAACTCCTCTTTGTTCTCATATTAACATCACCTATAAAACTGTAGTTTCTCCGGGCTGTTTTTTGGCGTATGACTTTGCCATAACTATCTCTTCAGGCACCTTCATGGGTGTCATGTGAACTCTGGCAGATTTCCATATTTGTTAGAACTTCTGGAAGACATCATCAAGTAGAAACCTTTCACCTCACTTTCCAACAACTGTTTAGGACCACTTCGCTTCACGCTGACTCCTCAACATAGCACACGAGGATCACCTCCCAGGCAGGGTACAGCTCGTTAGACTGTAGTGAGGCCCAGGTTCCAGAGCTTAATTCAAAAAATCAATTCATCCAAGTGGTTCTCTTTATTTTAGTAGTTGGTAAGATGTTTTTTTCTTCTCCCCAAAGCTCCCCAGTACATAGTTGTATATTCTAGTCGTAGGTCCTTCTGGTTGAGCTATATGGGACGCCGCCCCAGCATGGCCTGACGAGCGGTGCCATGTCCTCACCCAGGATCCAAACCAGCAAAACCCTGGGCCACCAAAGCGGAGTGCAGGAACTTAAGCACTCAGCCACGGGGCGGGCCCCAGTTGGTAAGATTTTATAAGTGGTATGTGATGCATGGAACTGTTTAAAAAATAAATATTTATTATGCTTGAACCATTTAAATCCACAGACTATACATATGCAGAATTATTTGCACAACAAATTTTAACTGACCTTAAATTTTTGTGCAATTAGAAGAAAACCTTGGAGCTAATTCAACCCCGGTGCTGGCAGTAGGGGTGAGAAGGGCAAGTTCTGCCAGTGCTCACTTCATCTGCAAGTAGGCCCCTTGGGCAGCGTGTCAGTGTCTGCAGTTTTTTGTGATCATATTGTGTCACTTTAAGCTATCTTTTGTTATTAAAAATAAACATTTACTGTATTTGCAGCTAGATAACAGAATACTTGGAGAAAATCTTTGTGTCCTTCTATAATAGATGACACAACTGAAGTGTTCTTTCATATCTCCTGCCGGTTTGTCCCATGGAATAGGCAGCCAAAGAGAAAATGAAAAACCCCAGACTCAGAGTCTTAAGCAAACTTTTAATCCTCAGTTTGTATTTGTGTTTGAAACAGGTCTGCTGGAGATCGCTTACTTAACAAACGGATAGCACAGCCTCAGAGTCATCAGATACAACATCAAATTCCAACATATTAAAAAAGGAAAGAATACATGTAACGGAAATTACTTTTG
Organism: Equus asinus; assembly: GCF_041296235.1. Taxonomy (NCBI): domain Eukaryota; kingdom Metazoa; phylum Chordata; class Mammalia; order Perissodactyla; family Equidae; genus Equus; species Equus asinus. The sequence goes on along the minus strand of NC_091793.1, from coordinate 140,560,680 downwards.
CTTACAAAAACTTGTTACATACAATCTGCATATTTTTATTGGACCAAGAACTGTACTCTCCATTTACAAAACCCAGAGAGAAACCTGGTAAGTATTGAGGATCAAGGCTGACCCTGCCAGGGAGAGAAGCCCAAGGTGTCCTGCCCTGCATACCCATCTGTATCATCCTCAGGGAAGCGTGGACATCCTGACCTGATCCGATCTAATTCTTATCTAAAGTTATGGGACCACCCAATAACCAGATCCCACCTGCACTGATACCATTTTAACGATTTTTTTAACATGTTTCCATCGTCTTGTAGAGAAATAACTCACATACCTATGCCTTATAAATTTAGTTCTAACCCTCAACACATTGCAGCTCTTCACTGCCCATGGGTCCTGTCCCCATGCTACTCCATGCTATTCTCTGAATAAAGGAGCACTACTGCCAGACCTTGAGAGTCCAAGAAATGTTTCTTTCAACTCCTCAGCTCGCCGAGCCTGCGTCAAGTATTATTCCCCCAACCTCTTGTACCTGCACTATGTGTAGTCCCAAGTTTTTAAAGCTCATCTCAGGATCTTGGGTCTCCATTTACACTATAGTCTGTTCACTACTCTTTTCCAGCTAAAGCAAAGCAAATTGAGTCTGCAGTTTTCACCAAGAGGTTGAAGGACTCTTCCACGCCAAGAGCAGTGCTCCTGACGATGAAGACGTGGAGAGGGTGCGGAGGGCGACTGAGCACTGGTGATTGTCCCACCTGAACATGATGGTTCCCGATTTGGGAACTAGCCGTTCCACCCCCTCTTTCACTATGTGCCCGAATATATTCAAAATGTCGTATACACATACAATGAAATGCTTTTCAGCATTAAAAAAAGGAAGACATCCTGCAATATGCGACAACGTTGATGAAGGGGGACATGATGCTCAGTGAAATAATCCAGTCACAGAAGCACAAAGGCTACGTGATTCCACGTGTATGATGTAAGTAAAATCATCAAACTCATGGAGGCAGAAAGTAGGATGGTAGCTGCCAGGGGCTGGGGCTGGGGGACATGGGAGTTGTGGTTGAATAGGCACGAAGTTTCAGTTGTACAAGGTGAGTAAGTTCTGGCTCTCTGCTGCACAGCACAGCGCCTGAATTAACAAGACTGTATCGTGCACTTAAAAGGTGGGTGGATCTCACATTAAATGTCCTCACGACGAAGAGAGGGGGCGCACAAGGAAACTGTCGGAGGTGGTGGGTGTATCTACTACTTTGATTGTGGCGCACAGACGTGCATGTGTCCAAACTCATCAACTCATGTAGGTTATAGATGTGCAGGTTGTGTATACCAATCACGCCTCAACAGAGCTGTTTAAAAAAAATAAAATACACTACTAAAAAAAAAGAATATTCTACGTTAATGTTATTTATTTTTCATCAAATTAACAAAAATTTAACAGTTATAATATTAAGGGCTGGGAAGGGTGATAGAACACACGTATTCTCATATAATATTAGTAAAAAGCTTTCCTCAAGGGGAAAGTGACTGTGTATATGAAACTTTAGGCTGAATATACCTTTGTTCAGGAAATTCCACCTCTGAGAACTATGTACAAAAATTTTCACACACATGCACTGAGAAATATGTGATAGTGTTTTTTTCTAGAACATTGCAACTTAAAGAAAAAAACTGTAAAGTATGTAAATGATTACAGTGAGAAAACTCACCCCCCCCAAATGGTGCTACATCCATACAATGGGATCCCATCCAGGGGTTAAAAATAGTGAGGTCAGCCCAGGGGGCAGCAGACTGCAGCCAGCCGCAGGCCAGATCAGGGCTGCCACCTGTTTGTGCAGCCTGCAAGCCAAGTATGTTTTTCTTGGTTTTAAATGGTTGTAAAAAAGAGTAACTAGACGCACACACAAAGGAGAATATGTGCAGAGACTATATTTGACCCACAGAACCTAACGTTTTCACTATCTGGCCCTTTACAAGTTTGCTAACCCTTGGGTTAGATCTTGATGTCTGAGATGGAAAGGTTTCCAAGCAAAGTCAAGGACTGATATTACCATATTAATAATTCTTAGATGTGTGTGCATACCTATACGTGCAAACACATCCAGACAAATATCAGACAGACAGCGAGCAAATGGGTGCCTGTAATTTCCCCTGAGGAGTAATGTGGGAGCTGAGGTGGGCTTTCACTGCTTACAAATTTCTGTTCTGTTCTTGTCTTCTACAAAGAGAATATATTCATGTATTACTTTTATATTTGAAAAATTAAAAAAGATAAAACATAATGCCTTGGGGCTGGCCCCATGGCGGAGAGGTTAGGTTGTGTGCTCTGCTTCAGAGGCCCAGGGTTTTGCCGGTTCGGATCCTGGGAGCCAACATGGCCCCACGGCCCCACTCATCAAGCCACGCTGAGGCAGCATCCCACATGCCACAACCAGAAGGACCTACAACTAGAATATACAACTATGTACTGGGGGGCTTTGGGAAGAAGAAGAAAAAATAAAGAAGATTGGCAGCAGATGTTAAGTCAGGTAACATCTTGACAAAAGGTACTAGGGTGCATGTGGCAGATTAGTGCCCAATATCCATCCTACTCTCTTTCCAGTGTGCCCTCCTGTGTGAGAGGGTGCAAGATTAGAGATGAGCACGCCCACATGTTCCAGACTCCCTCACAGCTGGGGCTCCCAATGTGATTCACGTTCCTCTGCTCAGACAAGGAGGTGGAGCCCACTCTTGCTGTCCCTGTGTCTGTGCTTTGAGTGTTGTCAGAGGTGCGTGGTTCTGGAGGCCCCTGAGCAGAGGCCGCGCACCAGGCACCAGCTCTGCTGTGGAGGGGCGGCCGTGGCCTCAGGGTGCGTGGTCCCAAGCTGGCCGCCATGGGGCAGCCTCCTCTTCAGGAAGCCTTCCCGACTGAGTCAGCAGGTGCCATGCCTTCATGGCCAACTGCCATGGTGGCGGCTTCCCCCTTTAGCAGATGGTTTCCTGATAGAATATGCAGCAGCTTCCTGGGCGTCCTGGTTCTGCAGTGTGACTTTGAGAGTCATTTCTAAACACTCGGCCTAGGATCTGTTTCTTCAGCCTCCAAATTGTGACTACTTTTCCACTTAAACCAGCTCGAGTGGATTCTGTTCTCAATTAATGAACCTGATCAATACAGCCATTTCGCTCCGTCCTATAAGAAAGGCTATGGGACCAAAGAAGGAATTCCAAGGAGGTCACAGACACTCTTTTCCATCCTCAGAGTGACACATGAGGTAGAATTCCCGTTTCAGAGAAGAGAAAATAGGCTAAAAGGAATGAAATTACCAGGTCAAGGTCATATAATGATTAAACAGCAGAACTGGACTTTGAACCTATGGGGGACTGGAATTGGCCACCCCAAGATATGTCTCTTTGGCATGAGGATTATTTTGGGCTCCTTACTTTTAAAAACTTCAGGCATGAGAGAAACTCTGAAAAGTAGAAGTTACCCTTTGTTAAGAGGCATTTACATTTGTAAAGGAAATCTCCATCTGTAAAGGTGTCTCCCTCTCTGTACCAGGAAGAAGGGGGGGATGGCCTTATCTCTAGAAACTCTTATCAATGAGGAAGGCTAGGACTTAAATCTGCATGATAATCTGACTCTTGTTTACTGTGCTTTTCTGGTAATTTCCCGTAACTGACTCCCCCCACGCCCAACATCCTCCTTTGTCTTTATTTGAGGGTGGTATTTAAAATGAGAGCTTCTGCCATTTTGGCAAGTTGCTCAGTTTTCCTGAGTCTCTCCCATGTACACATGTTATAAAGCTTTGTTTAATTTTCTCCTGTCATTCTGTCTCATGTGAATTTAATTCATAGTCCGGCCAGAAGGACCCTGAGTGGGTAGATGAAATGTCTTCCTCCCCAACAAACCCAAACCTGTCTGAGCACAAAACCTGAGCTTTCCATACACACAAGAGCATGCATGTCCACGTGGCCTCAGATCCTCAGGCTCACCCTGGATGAGGTGGTGCTTGTCGTCGTCATTGTTATAAGCACAAATCCACACACAAATAGTAACTGGGCGGAGGTCACATGTAGGTGGCTCTATGTGACTCAGAGTATTTCTCAAAGTGCACCCATAGGTTTTCATCTTTGGGGGTCACAAACCCCATTGATAATCTGATGAAACTACAAATCCTGCAAAGGAAGCAGTTTGCATCCAGAGTGAGGGAGTTTATGTACCCAAGTTAAGAACACATTCAGTAGATGTCATTCCTTTGTGCTCCCCTGAGTCCTGAGGTTCTAAGAGTTTGTGTGTCTTAAAACAGCCTTTTATGAATTGTGTTATTCCAAAGAATTAAGCCACACGACCTCCCTACTGGATTTTTCTTAGCTGATTCATCTCTTCGAATCATTCCCCATTGCAGGCTTTCCTCAAGGTGTCAGGAAGCCCTTGCCTCTGTGCCTTTCTCACTTATAAGGTTCTACTGACGTTCAAATATGATGGCATCTCTGGTCTCACAGCCTGTCTGCCACCATGCTTTGTTTTATGGGAAAATAGCCCTTCGTGCCTGGCTTGTCCATGAAAGAACATGTAAGTGTGCATCAGCTCAGTTAAATTAAGCAACTCAGGGAACGTGGGAAATACTCCAAGCTGTCTTAGTGCAACACACATCCTCCAGCCACACCAGTCAAGAGAGATCATCTAAAAAGGTGGCCTCGCTTCCATCTCATGCATGCTGTGGGAATGCCCACCCACCCTCACACGCCTCCCAAATGTGCTGCTCGTCACTGTTGGGCACCTTCAAGGTGTCCTTGAGGCAACCCGCCATCTGCCTTGCTCAGCAGCCAGAGCAGGCGCCAGGGCCTCTGCAGCCACCGCAATATCACCAAGGCCACATCCTTCCTGCCTTCACCATGAGCCCCTGTGTCCACCGCCCGCTCCAGCAGCACCGAAGGAGGAAAATGTCCCTTTGGATGGAAGTAAAAGTGGTTAAAGCAAGCTCAGAGCAGCCACTTCACCTTCCAAGTTGCCGCAGTACATCCGCCATTCATATCAGGAGACAAAGCAGTGTCTTCACCACCTCTTTCTACCCAGACGCTGGAGAGGGGAGAGGAGAAGGGCCTGGAGTCTCCTCAGAGCTGCTGGGCTGTGGGCCACCGAGTAGACGGCCCCCTGTCTCAGCAGAGACGCTGCGAGACGTCAGCTCTAGGAAGAAAGGCCTGGAGAACAAGGGAGGATGGAGAGTCTCAACTGGCGGCAAGGCGGGAGATGCAGAAACTAGGTGTCTTGGTGTCAGGTTTTCCCCCAAAAGCAGCCCCTGAGGAGGGCCCAGGAGCAGGCGATTTGCTTGGGAGGTGTTGCCAGGAAGCGGAGGTGAGGGGCTGAGAGACAGGGAAGGGAGAGAAGCCCGGGAGAGGAATGCCAGCGAGGGGCCTATGTGGGCGAGCTCTTCTCCGTCCCGCAGGGACCCATGGGGGCTGTGTGGATCATGCCAAGAAATGACCCCCTGCAGGGTGTTTGTCTGGCTGTCTGTGTCCCTCAGGGGAGGGTCAGTGCTGGTACGTTGAGCCCCGTCCTGGGCCTGTGGAAGCCCTGAGGCAGAGAAACATCTGGGGCCTTGAGGTGAGGGGTGTCAGCACTCCATAACCGGCGCCAAAGTGGAGGTGGCCTCGCAGGGGGCAGACTGCTCTGCAGCGAGATAGGAAGACCCTTCCAGGGAGGCGGAGCATGTGTGTTGACAGGGTACAACGTCTGGACTCTAAACATCAGGTCAGAGCTGCCTCAGATGAACGCCTTAGGTGAGGGCATCTTTGAAAAAAGTCAGGAGTGAAAATCACAGGAAAGTGCCTGGATTCCAAATCCAGGTCAATGGGGAAGAGAAGCACCAAGGGGGCAGGGGGCACAGAAAGTCCCGTGGAGTGGGCACCAGAGGTGACCCGGGCACAGCCTGCTGGACATCCACGGAGCAGGGTGTTCTCGCTGAGGCTGCAAAGCGGGGTCTCCTGTCCTTTCTGCACCTTCAGAGGTCCAGGCGGGACAGCTCCTTCTGTCTTCACTGGATGCTCGTTGCAGCCGTGTCTCCTTGCCGCCGGACTCAGGAGTGCAGCCCAGGGAGCCGGCCCAGGGGTCATCAGGGTGACAGACGCCCACCGTGCTGTCCTCAGAATGCCCTGCCCCCAGCACTTGCCTCTCACTGACTTTGAACCAAAGCTGTGAATTTCAACTCTTTCCTCCCTTAAAAAATAATTTCTTCTCCATGAGGCTCCTAATCCAAACAGCCAACCCCGGCCCGCATCAGCCGTCCAGATCATGCCACTGCAAGTCTGAATCCTGGGCGAGCCTGGCTCAGGCTGTAGAGGAGGCATCCCTGATATGCCTGCACGCCCGCCGGGAGGGCACTGGGCCCAGCCGCCAGGCCCTGGCTCACGAGGCCTCCTGAGCCACCCTGCATCAGCAGCTGCATCCGCACTCTTGGAGCAGGCGCTGCAGGGAGCCAGAAAGAGCTGGTTTCCTAACCGCTGGAAAAGATCTAAGACAAAGCCTGGTCCTCCGAAGCCTTAGCCAGAGTTTTGTGCCACGGGCAAATTAACCACCATCCTGCACAGTGGGGCTCCACAGAGGGAACTGGTGGGGCTGGGGGCTGCTAAGTGACCAGGGGCTGCTAAGTGATGGCGCCACCGTTAAGGCAGGTGACGAATTCCAGATCCTGCTGGAGCTGGGGCAGGAAGTCCTCACACTCCGTCATGCTTGGTCTTCAGAGTTTCCAGGCGCGGACTAGGTCAAAGTTTCCAAACATTTTGTTTTCTTTACTCATGTTCTTGAACGCCTACTTACAGACTGCCCAAAGTTTGGAGTGTCTCCTCCTGAGATTGCTTCCATTCCTGTGAACAGATATGTAAAAACCTTCTCTGAAAACAGAGAAGAATAACGTGCAGGTGCTCAGGGAACAAATACAGCCATTCCTGGAGTCAGCAAACGGAAGTCAGCAGTTGCCTGCGACTGTCAGAAGTGCGGTGCGCGGGGACGGAGGACAGCAAAAGATGGTGCAAACTTCTCCCTCCGCCACGTAGGGAAGCCTTGTCACCAATGACCCACTGAGTGACAGCTACCCTCAGAATCCATTCAACATCTTTTATATTTTATTGTATTAAAAAAATCCCCAAGTCAGATGGGCCAAGTTATGCTACAATAACAAACAACCCTGAAATGTCAGTGGCTTAAACAGCAAAGGCTTGTTTCTCGCTGTGACTTCACAGCCACCATACCCTGGCTGGACACTCTGCTCCAAGTCCATTCCTAGATATCATACCATTGAACCCATAAATACTTCGGTATTCGCTGCTAACGAGGATGTTTTCTAACATAACCACCTTTCCCTTATCCCACCTGATAGAACTGATAAGGATTTCTCTATTTGCCACATCTAACACCCAGCGCTCATGCAAGGTTATCACATTGTCACAAAGGCAGGCAGGATTCAATAAGGTCCAGACCCTTTATTAGCTTACGAGGTCCCTTAGATCTCTTTCTTATAAGACCTCCTCACCCCTTTCTTCCTCACACCATACATTTGTTGGAGGATCATTGACCCTTTAGAATGCTTCACATTTGGGACGAGGCTGACAGCTTTGTCATGATGTCATTTAACTTTTCCTCCATCCCCCGCATTTCCTGTAAAACGGCAGTGAGAGCTAGCGGCTTGATTAGATTCTGTTCAATTTAGTTTAGGCAAGAATATGCCATCAGTGACGCAGTGCCAGTTCTCTCCTAATGGTAACTGTCAACCGAAATGTAAAACGCGGTTCTTTCGTCCTTAAATTATATCCCACAAGGATGTGCAGGCAGGATATTGAAGTAATTTTTTCTCTGCGTGGATATGCTACCAGCTCGATACAGAGGTTCATTAGTTTCTGTTTGTTTTCCATTTTTAGGGATTGTTCCTGAAGGAAACCAGAATACGTGACCCCAAAATATGCCACCTTGACACAGTGGTTAATTTGCATTAAAGGCACTTGAGAAACAGCTGGTGCAAGAAGGCCACTCTGACACCCCTTTGTCCTCCTGCGACTTCCCTGCTGCATGTCCCTCCCAGTGCCGGGACAAGGGAGGCATCCTCACCGCCAGACACAGGGACTGGGGCCGAGGAATCTGTGCAAACGAACCTTGCAAAACTCACCCTTAGCTGCCCAATTCCATCCTCACAATTTACTGCCCCAACCCAAACCCCTTTGTCTTGCCAATTTTTCACAAATTTCTTGTTTCTTTGTCTAAAAGATATAAAAGCTTCCTGCTCTGGTCACGTCTTTGAGTTTTGTCAACGAAAATAATCTATAAATGAAAATTTGGGTGATTCATTCTGAGCTGAAATCTGAGGACCATGGCCCGGGGCCTTTATTCCTGAAGGAAGAAAGGGTACCAAAGAAGTGAGATATACAGAGTGGTTATATACCCCCAAACAGGATGTTTCACATATGATTGAAATGTCCCTCCCACAATAGTCACAAGATTGCCCTGTCGGCACAGTGCTTGATGGACACAGCAGGTAGTGGGTCTGCTCTCTCAGAGGGCGTAGCAGGAGGCAAGTCTATTGTCTGGAGCTGGGTGGTCACAGGTGAGCGCAGCAATGAGTTTCCAGCCTAAGGAAAGATGCTTAATCCTTAAAGAGATGCCAATGTTGGGAGTGGGAGGGAAGTTGCACCTTTATCTCAAGGGCCTTTGCTCTTGCCATAGAGAATCTCTAAAGCAGATACACAATGAATGCTCAATGGCCTCGGTCAGGCCCTTTTGGAAAGACAAGGTCAGGCCGAATTAGGTTTACACCAAATGGCTTCCTCATATTCTCCAATATATCCTATTGCTTGCCATTTTTATTTGTCAGTTTTCATTCTCTTCTGAAGGCTCCTATGTACATGGAAAAAATTAATAAAACTTTATGCTTTTCTCCTGTTAAAATGTCAAGGTTATGTCAGTTTAACTCCCAGGCCCAGCCAGAGACCCAAAGAGAACAGAAGAGACTTTTTCTCCCTATATTCTCTTCATTTGATTCAATTTGTTCTTTTAATTATTTAAAGCAAGTATGGTTACTGACAAACATTCTTTGACCACTTTAGTTGGGCTCCTGACCCTTCTTCCAGGCCCGTCTGTGCACTTCCTTATAAGGCCTGGTATAGCAAGGACCCTGCTAACCGGTCTAGAAGAGTCCCCTCTCCATGGGAAGGGTCCAAACCACTGCTGGTCTAACATATCCCACAATTTGAACATCTGTGGTGAGCCGTGCTGTGTAAACCATATGCAACGACGAGAGAGACAGAGACAGAGAGAGAGATAGGAGCTACCAGGCCGCCATCTTGGTGTTTCCAAAGTCCATGGAAGTGGATTAAACATCCAGCTTCCCCATCCACTTCTTTCTGAATCCGAAGCTGTCATTTGGGCCCTACAGATCTCTTTAAGATTTCCTTAGAAGTGACCCTAAAGAAGTTCTCTCCCTCAAGCGGGGGGCGAATAATCCCGTCAAGTATCTAGGGCTGTTCAATGGGATCTAGGGGCATAGCCCCAAGGCTTGGAGACTGCTTGGATTTCTTAGATGGTTGAGGAAGAGACTGCTAGTTTAGCATATTTATCAGCTATTTAGGGGAATTCTCCTAAACTGATTTAACAGGATTCTTGCTAAAACTGGATTCTACAAGGAAGAATCCTTGTTGGAGAGTGGGTTCAGAGGAGCCAGAGTCAAGTCTGGTCAAGCAGACTCTTTGTCAACACACACATATATGTATATACACACACACACATTCATACATACACACATATATGTATATATAATACACACACATACATACACACATATACACACACCCTGACTTACTGAAAAGGCAGCATATCATAACACAGTTCTGGACCCATCTTTCTCAACTAAAATATATCTTGCTGAACACTCCACATCAGTATATAGAGATATTCTTTCTTCCTTTTCATCTGCAGAAGACTCCACTGTACAGAGGTACCATATCTCTTTGATTTAGGTGTGTCTCTTATATATAGCATAGAATTCACTTAGCTTTTTTTCTTTTTTGCTAAGGGAGATTGGCCCTGAGCTACCATCCATTGCCAATCCTCCTCTATTTTGTATGTGGGTCGCCACCACAGCATGGCTGATGAGTGGTGTAGGTCCGCACCCAGGATGAGAACCCGCAAACCCCAGGCTGCTGAAGCAGAGCACACAGGACCTTAACTGCTACAGCAAGGGGCTGGCCCCAAGTTAGCTTGTTTTTAATGTCATAAAATGATTTATAATTTTGTAATGCGGTTGCCAGTTCTATATGTATGACATGTCTTGAATGGCTGCCTGCAAATGTCTCTCCCACTTAAACTAGGTCACAGCGTGGATCAGCAGGACAGAAGGCTGGGAGGCATCATCTGGGACACTGTGGCTGCACAATAAGATGCTCAGGACACTGCCAACAATTGTCAGAGAAGCTTGTCTCCTAAGACCAGTGAGAATAAACTTAAGATGAGATAAGTGTGTGTTGCCTGGGAATGGTCTCTGACATTTTATTGCTCCTTTATGGCTTAACTTAAAAGAGTGTGATGCTACAACAGACTGAGGCGATAAAAAATTTCTCCTTGGGGCCGCCCAGTGGTGAAGTGATTAAGTTCGCACATTTCGCTTCAGTGGCCCAGGGTTCACAGATTTGGATCCCAGGTGCAGACATGACATCGCTTGGCAAGCCATGCTGTGGTAGGCGTCCCACATATAAACTAGAGGAAGATGGGCACAGATGTTAGCTCAGGGCCAGTCTTCCTCAGCAAAAAGAGGAGAATTGGTGGCAGATGTTAGCTCAGGGTTAATCTTCCTCAAAAAAAAAAAAGTTCTCCTTGGCATGCAAACTCTGACTTCTCTCAGGGTTTCTGGCAGTGACATTCGTCTGAAAGTTTCGGTCACCCGTGGTCACACTGATCCCCACAGTTTGAGGTGAAGGTCCTTGTAGATGTTCCCACCACTCGAAACCTTCACACCGAGCCGCTGAATTCACTCCTGTCCCTCACTGTGAAGCCGGGTCGTTTCACCAGCAGATCTGGGTGGAGAATCAGGAGACGCCGAGCCGAGCTCGCAGGACCGGGCGCAGCCACACCTGTCTAAGTGGACTTCCTGCCCGGACACCGAGCAAGGACACGATCGGTTCAGAACTCAGATCGGGTACAAACTAGGATGTCTCTCACATCCCAGAAACACGGCATCAGAGGGTACCAGCTGCCGTCCAGCCCTCTCTCCTAGTAGAAGCTGCTCCTGCGTGCGTCCAGCCTCCCCAGGCCCATTGACTTTCCCGGCCCGGCCTTCCCAACCGCTTCTGGGCCAAAACCCTCCTGAGCAGAGAGTTTGTCACTCAACGGGGTCAGGAAAATAATAATAATAATCCAGCTGGTGAGCTATGAAAATGACCGTGCCTGGTGTCTCCTCTGAGGACAAGGCCGGGTTTTCTCCAGCCTGTCTCCCTTGGTGAGAGGGCTCAAGGTGAGCTGCCACGAACCGTCCTCACCACCTGGGACCCTATCAGGAGGTCTGTGCATGCACTTGCTTCTCGTTCCATCCTCACAGCAACACCAGGACGTTGGTTCTCAGTCTGTTGAGTTTTCCATTTGTTTCAAAAACAAGTTACTCAGTTTACCTCCCACACTGAGACTTTCCCATAATGTTACCTTGAATGATGAAGCCGTGGTTATTTTTCAGGGATTTTACATCATGTGATATACAGGAGTTACAATTTGGTCTGGTAACAGATAACAACAAACTCAAAGGAATGGTGACCTAAAGGCCTGCGTCCCTCAAGAAAGTGAGTTTGGAGGTAGAAGGTGGTCGGCATTGCTTGAGAGCCTCGAGACTTTCCGGGCTGAGATCTCGGGGATTCTAGATTCTTGTAACTTCTCTCCTTCCCTTATGGTTCCAAAAGAGCTGGGGAAGCTTCAGCCATCGTGTCGACCTTCCACAGCGCACCCCCCAAGGCAGAGCCAGCTTTCCTTGAAGGCCAGCCAATGTTTTCCACATAAATCATACCAACCCTTCTCCACATCCATGGAAGCTGGAGACGCAGACACATCGCTGTCCTAGACAAAACTGTGGTTCTGATGCTAAGAAAGAAGGAAGAATTTTGAGGAGGCAATTGTGTCCCTGCCCCACGGCGAAAAGGTAATAATAGCACTTACCAATCCATAGTCTACCTGGAAAGCACCGTGGGCAAGTCATGGCATAGTAATCATAACGTTTATGGAGACCTCACTCTTCAGTGCTTTCTCTGCTGTCTTACTGACCCCTCACAACAACACCGACAGACAGTATGTCGATAATGTCAGCACCCCCACTCTCCAGGTAGAATGCCAGGGCTTGGAGAATTTCAGAAACTCTCTCAAGGTCGCTCAGCCAGCCGGTGGGGGCAGAGGAGCTGGAACCCAGGCTCTCTCGAAGCCCACCGTCCAGCCGTCGGCACGTGGGTCTTCCCCCTCCCTCTGACACATCGACTCATCCCAAACTGAGGCCTCTGCCCCACAGAGGAAAGACCCATCCCGGGGTGGGGTGGCCAGGCCCTTCTCTGCACTGGGCCCTTCGTCTGATCTGTCTGCCTCTGCTTTTTTCTCCTGCCCAGTAGTCGCTTCAGCACCATTTCCGTTTTCTGTTTGGGCTCAAGTGTCCTGCTTTGTGCATTTATCACCCTTATGTGCACTGGTGCAGTAATCATTTGGGGTTCTTTCCAGATGAATTTCCAAGTGTGACATTTATTGTGACGTTTGGGTAGCTGAAATGACAGGAAAGAAAGAGAAATATTAAGTATGCTCTTTTTCTTGTGCATCAAAGAGCCGTCAATTTGTGTCCGCGGGAGGGGGCTCTCGGCCTCCAGCCGAGGCTGCAGCCTGGCGGCTCAGGTGCTAACTGGCCCCGCGGGATGCAAGAGAAGCGTCCGTTGTTCCACTTCAATATATTTATAATTCAGCAAAAAGTTCTCCTCGCTGTGCTTCCTGGACCTCGTACATTTAAATGGAAAATATTAAATGGTTTAATAGCTGGGCAGCACCAAATAGCATGCTTGGCGTGACTTAACATTTATTGAAATATAGAGTCTCATTATATTAAATATGTCTCATTATTGTAATTATGCCGCTGCAAATGTAGTGGATAACACATCACATAATTATTTAATTTTATGGAAAAGCTTTCTAAGCTGTTTATTGACAGATAATGCCAGATTCTGTTTCTATTTTCCTAAATTGCAGCCTGGCTAGGGTTTTATCGTCAGTTTAATATTTCTTAGGCTGTACTTATCTTTGGGATCTAGCTTGATCATACTTTATTCCGGCGTAAGACGGACCAGGAATTGCTTTGAAGTCAGGTTTGACAGCACCGCAGGTTTTGTGTCCCAGGATGGCAACGAAGTCCCCACTTTCTTTTTTTTTTTGACTTAACAAACATTTCTTTCTCATAGTTCTGCAGGCTGGGAAGTGCAAGATCAAGGCACCTGCAGGTTTGGTGTCTGGCGTCCTGGTTCATATACGGCTGTCTTCTTGCTGTGTCTTCACGTTGTGGAAGGGGTGAATGTAGGGATAATGTACACATTCCACACCTGAAGTCATTTCATGTGAAGCAAGGCAAATAAAAGGATATTTGGACATTGTTTCTTTAAGAGAAGTTAGAATTTTATCTTTCTAAACTTGCTATTCAGGGCATTTATGACGACATAATGACAGCATGAGGAGTACTTGAGTGCTGAAATTGAGGATGAAATTAAAGGCAAGAACATATTGATAATTTTGACAGGAATAAACGCATACACTTCTGTGTATGGTATGCACATTGGCACTGTCTTCCACATTCCATGACACTCATCTCACCCTAGCCCGGAGAGTGCGCATGTCCCCAGCTCCCAGCTGAGATAGCGTCTCTTCACGGAAACCAAACCTCTTCAAATCTTACACGTAGGTATCACATGAGCTGTGCTGTCTGTGTTCCAGTTTCTAACTTAGGATTTAAACCTCTGTGTCTAACTGCTGAAGCTACCAAGGGTGATTTCTATTTTAGAAATAAACTGATAAAAGTAACTTGCTGAAATTCATGCTGTCCAGATGTCCTTGAATCTCATGAGCCTGGTGGGCTCTGGGGGCATCTTGGTGAGAGGAGGGACCTCTCCAGAGACTGAGACGTTGGTGGGGGCCATTGTTCTGACCTGGTCCAGGCGTGCTGACACTGACCCCGGCAGACCCCATGGGGGTTCTTCCCCTGGCCTCGAAGTCCCCGCTTTCTAAAACGCCTTAGAGAACATCTGTAGAATATGCTTTAGGCAGTCAGTAAAAGGATGGTTTTGAATAGTATAAACGTCACTGGAAAATGCTCATGGTGAAGCAATAAGGGCACGTTATAAAATTGCAAGTACAACCTAATCACACATAAATATTTTTAAAATATAGAAATATGCCAAAATGTCAAGGGTTTGGTTTCTCAAAACAGTGGAGTTAAGGATGATTTTAGTTGTCACTTTATGCTTTTTTGCATTTTCTGAATATTCTATGATAAGCATACTACTTTTTTATTGAGAAAAGTCCTTATTTTAAAAGTTCCTTTGAGCAGGTGGGTGAGAGATGGACGGCAGGCGCTGACCTCAGAGCAATGAGTCAGAGCCCGCAACTGCCGCCTCACCCAGGCAGGTCCCACTCGGGGACAAGGACACCAGCATCCTCGCCGACCAGTGGAGGTCGGGGCCTGGCTCCCGGGGACCAGGTGCCCCTGTGGGGACTGCTGCCTGCTCCTTCCACCCACACCACCCAGTGGGGCTGGCACCCTCACCTTTTCAAGCCCTTCCTCTGGCTGCTGGCAGCCTGGGGCCCTTCCTGGGCCTAACCTGTCTGTTGAAACTCCCTTTAAAAATTCAGTACAGGGGCCGGCCCCCTGGCCGAGTGGTTAAGTTCGTGGGCTCTGCCTCAGCAGCCCAGGGTTTCGCCGGCTTGGATCCTGGGTGCAGACATGGTGCCGCTCATCAGGTCACGCCGAGGCAGCATCCCACATGCCACAACTAGAAGGACCCACAACTAGAAATATACATAACTATGTACCGGGGGGCTTTGGGGATAAAACGGAAAAATAAAATCTTTAAAAAAAAAATTCAGTACAAAAACAGGAGATCTTATCTAATTGGTGTAGAGTTGCACATCTGGAAGATTGAAAAGTTCTGGAGTTCTGTTTCATGACAGTAGGAATATTGAACCACTGAACTACATACTTAAAAATGGTTAAGATGATGAATTTTATGTTGTGTGTTTTTCTACCACAATTTAAAAAAAAGAAATAAAAAAAAATTCAATACAGCGAGCTCCAACACGACAGAATAAACCCAGTGGACGCAGACACACCTTGCTGAGCTCATGCGGTGCCTGAAGGGATGAATATATGCCACCAGAATACGCCCCTTGGTGCAAGGATTATCCTGAGTTGAAGGCACTCGAGAAACAGCAGACGCAGGAGGCACGCTCTGTGCCCCTTCTTTCTGCCTGAAAGCAGGACACCACTTTCCCTTCGTGAAGGTAAGCGTTTCCCTCTCCTGTGCCAGAAGAAGGACTCTTGTCACTGGGGATGGCATTGACCAGAGTCTGCAAGACAAACCTCGCTGTCTCAGTCCCTTCAGGCTGCTGGAATAAAACACCGAAGACTGGGTGGCTGATAAACCACAGAAATTTGTGTCCCACAGTTCTGGAGGCTGCAAGTCCAGGAGCAAGGTGCCAGCATGGCCGTGTTCTGGGGAAGGAGCTCTTCCTGGTTCACATTCAGTGCTTTCTCGCTCTGTCCTCACAAGGAGGAAGGGGCAAGGGAGCTCTCTGGGCCTCTTTTTCTTTTGCTGAGGAAGACTGGCCCTGAGCTAACATCTGCTGCCAATCCTCCTCTACTTTATATGTGGGACACTGCCACAGCATGGCTTGAAAATGATGCGTAGGTCCACAGCTGGGATCCAAACCAGCAAACCCTGGGCTGCCAAAGCAGAGTACACAAACTTAACTGCTGTGCCACGGGGCTGCCCTCTGGGCCTCTTTTATCAGAGCACTAACTCCACTCATGAGGGCTCCACCTCATGACCTAATCACCTCCCAAAGGCCCCCCCCAAGACCATCACCTTTGGGAATTAGGATTTAACAGATGAATTTGGGGGCACACAGACAGACTTTCAGACCACAGCACTTACTAAACAACCCTCGTCTACCATCCGTTTCTTAGTTACCCTCCCACAATATATCACCCTGAGAAGCACAACCACCCCGTTTCTCCACAATTTATTACCCCTTGTTGACATGGTGAATAAGCTCAGGTGCCTAATGGCTTCTTTGGGTTTTTCCTTCTTTCCTGTGAAGTCCCTGTGTGCATGAGAAATACACTTTTTCTCCTGTTAGTCATTTTGTCAGTTTAATTCACAGGCCCTAGCAACAGGACATAAGAGGGCAGAGGAAACGTTTTTCCTCTCCTACATTATCTTTTCAGTCCCTGTGTGTCATGGCAACGGTGTACCTGTACACTGACACCTGGAGCAGATCAATTTTTAGCACCCTCCCCCCTTCCTCAATATGACCAGATTATTTTAAATAATATCATGAAATGAAACAAAAAGAAAACGAGATGGTGAGAATTCTCATTTACCGAACTTTGTCTATGTAATTATGTCAGGAAACAAAATGAAAAATAAATAAATAATACGTGTTTATAGTATAAAAGGAGGAAAAACGAACAAGTATTTCTTCAGCAGTTTTTATATATAGCTAACAATTTGACTCTTGATCCCTAGGTTACAGTCTGATACAATAATATTTTATGCAAATAATTGTCCAGTGACAGGGCTCAGGACACGCTACCCCAAAATGTGGCACCTCATCTTGCATGTTGAGGGTCTTAAGCTGATGGAGTCAGAGGAACGGCAGGTGCAGGCAGGGCTCTCTGGCCTCCCCTGAGGCAGGTCCTAAGAGCTCATGTGAGAGGTGCCCTCCTGGTACCCGAGGACAGGAGCATCCTTATCCCAGGATGGAAGGACACTGAGGTGTCCTCTTGGGCCACAGGCCTTGCCCCGTCCCCCCCGGTCACTCCCCTCAGCTCACACCCTTTGTCCTATGTCATTTTCCGACGCCTCTCCGCTTTTCATCCAACACAGCCTGAAAATGCTCAGTTTTAACCATTTTTTCGGGTCTTGATTTCCTTATGAACACAGGCTCCCATGACACATAAAACACATTAAATGAGTTTGCCGGCTTTTCTCCTGTTAATCTGTCTCTGTCGCAGGGGCGCCACTTAGATGGACCAACAAAACAGTTACTTTTCCTCCCCCATCAGCAATTAATCACCGACTTTTAATAAAACTGGTATGCCCGCAGAAGGTACAATGTTGGCCACTGTTAATCACATCATTGCTGTAATGCTTTGACTTTTTGAATCACTCTTTCGTTTTAAAACAACTTTTAAAAATTATTTTCAACTTAAAAAATATTATCCAAATTCAGTAAAAAAAAGTTTGTCTGTGGACTAAAATTCACATTTGCCTAACAAAACATAGTCCTCCTTACAGCTCCCTGTTGGTTGCACCATTGGATGTTTTAAAGATAACTAAAAACTCCAAGTGGTGGTGTGGAACAAAGAAGTCAAGATGCCTTCAGTTCTGTTTCTCACTCTTGACCACGACCGTCCCACGGTGTGTAGTTCAGATCTGTTGTTGAGATGCGCGTGCAGCATGTCGGTGGGAAACACAACCTGCCCCAGTGACACGGACCCTTTACCAGCTTCATCTCAAAAGAAAGCATCACTGAGTCCACAGGTGGCACTGGGGCAGCCCTATAACTGGGAGTTTTTGCAATTAACTTCCATGTAAGATACGTTGTCTATTAAAGAATAAGTAACAAAAATTAAAATAAGTAATTAACTTTTATGTAAAATATATTATTTATTTAAAAATAAATTTTAGATATATATATATATATATGAATATATCTATAACTAAAATGCATAGTAGTCACAACAATCTTTTTAGAACTTAAGGCAACAAAAGATTTTTTGAGGGGAGGAGTATTTCATCGCCACCCTTGTTGGAATCACTGGCACCGAGATCACAGAAGCAGAAGGGCTCCGGCTGCACTGCTGCTCCTCAGGCCCCCACGGGCAGGGGACTCCCTTACCACCGGCACCGGGCAGGTGGCTCCCGGGACACCAACTTTGGGCAGCACTGTTGTGTAGTTCAGCTGGTTAAAGCTGGTTTTGTTAATTTAATCATGTTTATAATGCATTCAGGTTTCACCAGGAAAACACAGAGGATTCATATTTTTTAAATGAACAAACCTAAAATTTATTAAGCAATAAAAATGATTGCCCAATGACTTATCTTTCTGTGTACTCAATTTTCCTAAAGTGAAACAACTCAAGAGGAAAAGAATTAGAAACGGACATGAGGGTGGAGAGCGCAAATTCCCGGAGGGTCCAGATGGTGCAGTCTGAGTAGGGGGCCGGGAGAGAGGTGTGGAGCCGGTCGGGGCCTGGAGCAGCCATGCTCAGCTTCCGCCAGCCGTTTCCTTGTGGGATGCAGGACCATTGTTACCCAGATCTGGCAATTTTTTCATGAAAGGCCGACAATCTAAATGGCTATGGAAGATCTGCTGATTTTTAAATGACGGAAATTAATTCAAGCTCTAGAAAACACTGAGCAGTGCAGACAAAACAGACCCACAGCTGCAGGACGCCCCAGGCCACCGTGCTCCTGATGAGAAACGCAAGTCGTCACCGAACCCGGAAAACAGGTCAGGAAAACAGGCTTTTTTCTCTGATCCTTTTTCTTTCCCAAAGTGTGACATTTCAGGAAAATCCAGATACACTGACATCATGTCAGGAATCTGCAGTCTAACGAGAAAAGCAGTATAATTAGAGTAATGGCTGGGAGCGGCCTCAACTCTCTGAGCCGTCCTTTCTGTTGAATCAGGACCAAGGATGGTGTCACCAGATGCCGGCTGACTATGTAACACACACCAGATCTATTTAACCACTGACGAGCCACATTCTCTTTCCAGGGCAATAAGTTAAAAGATTATTTACCTCCCTTGGTTACAAACAGAGGAAATACGTCTTCCAAGACTCAGGGTACTGCGGCCAGTGCCCCCCACCCCCACATGAGAAACCATTAGCCACAAAGCTGCAGGGCACAGGTGTCTTCTGAGAGGGAAGCACTCACTCTGCCCTCAAAAGCTTCAGGCCCTGACCTTCTGAGACTCGTAGCTCAGGGCAAATCTTCCTCAAGGAAAAATCGGAAGACTGGCACAGATGTTAGCTCAGGGCCAATCTTCCGCAACAACAACAACAATAGCCGCACCCCCCGCCCCCGCACCGTACAGCCAGGTTGGCATGGCCCCGTGTGACCTCCAAGCCTCTGGATCTGTGACCGCGAGTCCATTTCAGCACCTCAGGAAACTTTGCATGGTTCCAGCCTCACCATTCAACCCACTAATGGCCCAGAGTGTCACCCCGGCCTGCCCACCCTGAAGAAAGCGGCCGAGGGACACTGGCACAGGGAGACAGGGTTGGCCTGGAGGGCAAGAGGGAAAAAATTGAAGAGAAGGAAGCCTTTCCATTTCTCACAAATCAGCTTCTTTCATAAGAAAATATTCATTTGTGCAATATTCTCTCTTTTCCGGTGATTATGTTCTGAGCTGATTTTTTTTTAATAAACAGCAGCAAAAAACTTAACAACAATCAATATGACCCAATTGCATTCTCCCAAATATCCATTTCTGAAATTTCTATCATCAGGTGTTGGGGGCAAGTATGCCATTTTAACCTCAGATCAGGAGGGAAGAGATAAGGGTGTCCCTGATCACATCACAAGACGGAGGCCATGCTGCTCACCCCAGTTTTGTCTGGTGGGGTTGGAGTGGGGCGAGGGGATGACCGTCTTAAAATCACCTGATCCATCCTGAGGATTAGAACTTCACTAGAATAATACAAAGCTCCTCTTTTAAAATGTAATCTCTTCAAAAGAATGATTCTCTAACAGTGAAACTTCAAGCATCAGTGGAGAAAAGATATTTTGAGGGACACAGCCTGCTCCCAAAACCATATGATGGAGGCAGCATGCACCGGCTCCTCTGAGCCCTGTTGCCGTGTAGACCTGCTCACAGGCCACGCCCGCTCGAGAGACCTTGACACGCTAAGCACGGCAGATTGAGAACTCACAGTGATGCAGAAAATGGCCCAACTGCCCTGAAATCCTTTTATCTGACCAACGTTGTTCCTGCCCCTACCTTCCATGCACTCGATTCTGGAAACATCTCTTCTCACAGAGGGACGGGTAGTCTAATGATGAAATCTCTTAAGCACGTGGGGTGTGGAGTCACAACGCCTGGTTCTGAGCTCCCACTCTGCAGCTGACGACAGAGGCTGTCTTGACAGCGCTCCCAGGCTCCCACCCTCCCGCGTAGCCAGTGCCCCGTTGCCCCTCAGGCAGCAGTAAGTTATCTCCAGACCGTCTGAGCACTTCGGCTCCAACTCCTTGTGAAGCACGGACCAGCTACAGGGCATACCTTGCCATGTCGGCCGGGCTCCTCACGCGCACAGCCAACGACAGGGCTCATTGGCCGAGAGAGTTTATTTCGGGTTCTTGATTTTTTTGGACCAGTTTCAAAGCTAAGTAAGCATATGTTTCGCCTCTGCTGTTTTAGGCAGTAGCTGAAACATAAAAATAAAAATGCTTACACTCGCCTGGGCTGCAGTGTGAACTGCGCTTGACCCCTTCCTGGCACATGGTAAATGCTTGCTGAGTGTCGTTTCTTGTCTTCCTTCTCTGTCCTTTGCTACTCGATGCTTTCTGTTCTGCCACCAAAAAACAAACCCAAAACCACATAAAGTAACCAAAACTTCCTGAAATTCTCCCCAAAAATGTCTTTTGTGGGTGAAATTGTGCTTTCATGCGATTACGGAAAGTAGCGTGTAACTATCGGTAGATACTGACGTTGCTGATGCAGAGGAGCGGGAGCTGGCGACAGAGCTGGGTCTGCAGCCAGGAGCTCCCCTGCTGCCTCCTGCCGCAGCCTCCTGCACGCTCAGGCAGCACCAAAAACAAACCTGCCAGGAGGATTCACAGTGGTTATTTCTGTGGAATCAAGGGATGGGGGCAAACGTGGGAGAGCGGATATCTTACAGGGCAGAGGGGCATCTGTAGTTTGAACGAGGGTTCCAGTCCACCACCCAGGATTATTCCCACATGCTGCCACCCCCCCCCCGCCCCTCCAGTGAGGGGCACTGCTTTAGATTTTCTAGACCTGGTCTCGCAGGGGAGGAAAAATAATTTCTTCTCTACCTCCCTTTGTTCTCGGTGCAGACGCCCCTGTAACACAGACAGATGAACAGGAGAAAAAAAGCAATTCTAGTTATGTGCCTCCAGGCGCCCCGCAAAGATATGAGACTCCAAAGGCGGCTGGGAGATTGAGGATTATGGGCTGCCCGGAGCTCCGGAAAGGGACAGGGGTCTGTGGCTGACAGGGAGGAGGCAATTCCGGGAAGCTGAGGCGAGGAATGTCGGTAAACAGGCGCCCTGCTGGGCGGGTGAGTCTCAGGGGAGAAAGGGCCTGGGACAGCCCCCGCCTGACGCAGAGTGCCTTTATAAACGTGGATTTCCCTTTCAAAAGGGCGACGTCTACTCTGGCTCCAGAGCTGCTTCTGTCTGCAGTTACTCAAAAATAATCAGCTCAAAGCAGGTCTGAAGCTTCAGAGACGCGTTTGGGGGCACCGCCAGCTGCCCTGACCCTTCCTGCCGTCCAACCGCGTGCTCCTCCAGCACCTCCTCCCCACGACGTCCCGTTAGCCGGCCTAGCGATGTTTTAGGACCCGATAATGCTCAATTTCCAATGTCCTGAGGGCAGGCTGACGTCAGACCTTACAAAGATCGAGTTGTCTCTGCAGAGGAGAGCTAACCACATCAAGGCTTGCTCCCTTCAGCCTCCACACTTCTCACCCCCTGAATTTCTGAGTTCTGAGACCGGCCTCAGGTACACACTTGTGTTCACATCTGCCAGGACCACAGGTGAGATGAGGGATAAAAGTCAAGACTTTAACCTCCTCAGAGCCGGGAAACATGATACCTAATGTGATTCTCATTCTTCACTATCAGAAATACACGGACTCCTGGTCTGTAGAATCCTTCTCACGGGTCCTACCGTCTGCTGTGTGCTCCGGGGCTCTCCTCTGACGTTCTAACGTCCTCTCCATTCCCTCTTGGGGGGAAATTTAAGTTGACTTTTCATAAACAAAAGCCCACCCCAACAAAGGAGGGACTGGAGCCCCCTCCATCGCTCCTTTTCTGCCCGTGTTACCCGCAGCCAATAGCAACACTCTCCGTTCAGAAAACAAACGTCAGTGCCCCGTGTGCACACTGAGTCCAGCACCAATCTGTGCGGCGTCCTCGCGGCTGGCTGTCTCCCGCAGCACACGATGAACTTTTATGGAGGGGGCGGGGAGTGCAGAACCACATGCAAGCGAAACCCAACATCCTTCTCCTCCTCAGTGTCATGTCAAAAGCCAGATAAGAGCCAAAGAGGAGGCTGGGCGAGGAGTGCGCCACGCAGCCGCTCGGAGAACCACCCTCCGGCTCATTCCGGAGCGGGTCACGCCTGGGCACCACCGCAGCGTCTCTCCCCGCACAGGACCCACCGCGGTAAGTGCCTCCCTGTTTGTTTTCCTCCCACCACACGTTTGCAGCTGACCTGGGGAGGATTCCTGCTAATGACGTGTTTACAAAACGGTAGCCGGACTAACCACCCGCTGGTAAAAGGGGAAAAAGACTCCAGATCGTTTGTGGAAATGCTCCATGTGCAGATTCTTGTTTTGGGTCCTGCCAGCAGTTTCTAGGGAAGATCACAACAGGGTTCGCTGCAGCTGCTGATTGATGTAAAATCCTGGAAGATGATGAGGCTGCGGAGGAAGGAGGGAGGGAAGGAGGGCAGAGAAGGATGTTCAGTAACTTCCTCAGCTTTTACCTAGAAAATTACAGCGCACAAATGTGGGTTTAAGTAGCTGTGACAGGACTAGTCAAAGTCCTTATGGAAAGCCCACTGCAGAGAAACCCAGTAGGAGACAGCTGTTCTCTAAGATGAAAACTGAGTTCGCCCTCCTTCCAGTACAAGGTAGGGAAAGCTCTAAATTGAGTAGCAATGGGATTGGTTGTTTTTTCCCTTGCTTTTTAAGATGAAGAGCTTGTGGTTCTTCAAAAGGAACGTTTCTTTGCTGTGCTGCATGTCTGAAATCTCACACCCAAGACCTGTTGGAATAATTGGCCGTGGGCTCGCCTAAGGAAGGACCGTGGCTAGACGCAGGGAAGGAGCTGGGAGAGGGCTGCGCCTGCCCGGTGGTCCCTTGGTGGTCAGACAACTGTCAGCACCAATGGCTTTTTGTCTAATACTTTATTCTTCCCTCCAAAAGAAAGCTAATGAAAACCAGATGAGGCTTTGATAACAGAACTTTCATCAGCAATTACTCTCTTAAATTGGCCCTTTTCACTTAAAACAAACTCATTCGCCCAAGTTTCCACTAACTTGTTGCTAAATTAAATCCATCAGTGTTTTGTTTGTTTGTTCTGCAGAAAAAAAGGCCCAGGGACGTTTCTCCGGGTCTCAAATTACCCTCTTCAAGTAATTCCTCTTACTGAATGATTCTCCTCGTGTTGGCGCGTCTTCCAGACACTGAATGGTTTTTAAGTTTTTCATGGCCTTTATTTGTGATTTTACCTGACACTGAAGTCCTTTACTTTATAAAAGAATGTCATGCATTTTTATGTTACCTTACAACGAATTGTCATGGGAAGCAACATCCCTGACCTACGTGTTTAACCCAATAATCCCCTTTCCAGGGCCACAGCACATGGAGCTAGCCTTCAGAAGAAACTTTAAAAGGAGAAAAGCTTCATGCTCAAAGATTTTTTTTCCAAATTATTTATAATTTTAAAAAGCCAGAAGCAATCTAAATATCCAACAGTAGGAGGCTAGGTAAGGAACTTCTTATATATCATCTCAATGAAATATTTTGCAGTCATTAGGAAGTCAAAATTTGGAGGGTTATGAAGCATCATGGATGGGTGCTCATGTTATAAAGTTAATGATTATAATTATGTAAAAATAAATGCAGGTGAAAAGAATTGAAGAAATTATGCAAAATTGAAAATAGTTGTGTTAAGCTGGTGGTTTGTCAAGAAGAAAAACTTTTCATCTACTCTCTTAGGTTCAGTTGCTGAGGGCCTGCAAATTACCTGACAAGTGACAGATTAGCAAAAAAACCCACAAAATTTAATCGCATATGTTATTAAGGTACATAGGGGAATTCACAGAAAAATGTGACTCAAAGGGATGGTTAGAATTTGGGGGGCCAGCCTGGTGGAGTAGTGGTTATGTTCATGAGCTCCACTTTGGTGGCCCGGGGTTCGCAGGTTCAGATCCCAGGTGCAGACCTGGCACCACTTGTGAAGCCATGCTGTGGTGGCATCCCACATAAAATAGAGGCAGATTGGCATGGATTTGGCTCAGCAACAATCTTCCTCAAGCAAAAAGAGGAAGATTGGCAACAGATGTTAGCTCAGAGCCAATCTTCCTCAAAACAAAAAGAATTTGATCCTTGTATACTGTCTTAATAGAGGAAAGTAAGGAGGAAAAAGGCCACTTATGGGAAGACAAATGACCTTTTAGAGAGATAAATAAGCGCTTAGGAGAGTAGATGGGCGGTACATGACAACATCTGCTAAGGTGTGGTTGGAGACTCCCCGTCTCCGGTGGGTGAAGTGTCAGTCTTGCGGTTGCTCCCAGGGAGGGGACTTATGAAGCTACGTTCTCCTGAGACCTCAAACGCCTTCTGCTCACAGTAACTTTTGCGCCACAGCAGCATATGCTGGACCCCCTCAGGTGATCTATTCCTTCTTTTTCACCCAAACTTTTTCTAGTAGCCCGTTACTTTTATTATTGAAAAACTTTATAATGTTGCTAATTCCTATCTATTTTTTTCTTCCGGTCTCAATTTTCACATAAACTACAAAAAGTTAGACCCTTCAATCTGGTAGGTGCTCTTTGGTTCTCGTTCACCTGGTTTCTTCAGTGACATTAACTCTAATAAAGGTTTTTGCCTCATAAAACTTCTAATGAAAGTCGTAAAAGCCAAGACCACAATAAACATTGATGATATAAAAATTTAAAAGGTGGGAAAGACATAACTAATTAAATGAAGATTACTAACAGCCTTCTCTTAAACTGGACCGTCTCCACACACACCTTGCATCTGTGGTCACACAAGCTCGTCACACTTGCTACTCGATTTTTCCTGTCGCCCAGAGCTCCGGTCCCAACTCCGCCTCCCACCTGTTCCACAGCTGAAGCAGAGCAAACTAGCGTCTCAGTTTCCTTTCCTCTGAAATAACTTGATGGACTCAGCTCCTCCCAGCACCTCCGTCTCCTCCCTTTTTTAAACCTCTGCTTGTTAAATCGTCCACAGCGTGGGGCACGTGGTGGGCGCCCAGCACGTGCAGTTGGTACCTAATAAAGGTTGGGAGAGTCTTTTCTTCAGACTATTTTTTCATCTTCTTCAGTGATCAGAGTATGCTCTGATTATTCCGTTGATACTCAAATAAGATGCAAATACTCCTCATCGTTAAAGAGAACGGAGTCAGGAGGAACACAGTACACGTGATCCAGGCGCAGCTTTCTGCTGGAAAGGATGAGTCCTCCGTTCAGCCAAATGAGGATGTTGTTCAGGTGGTTAATTAGGGGGTGGAAGGGCAAGGGTCAGACGGGGCCTGGCTTTGCCCGTGGAAGTTTCTCTGTGAAGCAGACTGACCCAGGGGGGAACCAAATGTCCAGCCTTGGTCTCCTTGGCTCCCCCACCCCCACACCCCGCAGCAAACACATCCACTGGCCCGTGTGGCCTTGGGTGTGGGAAACACACACAGCCACCCCCCAGCACAAGTGCAAACAGGGACCTGGTTTGTGACAAACAGATCCATCAAGTCAAATAACCAAGGCGTGTGAGCGCTTTCTGAATGGCTGGGATTTTGTGTTATTTTATTGTTTGTTTTCGCCTCTATCTTCACGCAAAGGGAGACAGAAGTTGGAAATCTGTTAGTTATTTGGAAGTCTGCTATTTTCCATATTTTGGGGGGAAGGGGGCCTGTTTATCGTTAACCAAGAGGCCACCTGCCCCTGTCACACTCAGTCAGGCAAGTGTCAACCGGAGCGTCGGTCAGTGTGGTGGGAGAGGACGCCGGGATTTTAGTGGGAGTTCTCGCCTTCACTGAGCTTAGAGTTGTGCTGCCTGGGAGACAGAATACGTTACAAACAAAAAGGTTCTAAAAGTGTGCGGTACCCACAGAATACGGAGTTCAGCAGAGGGAGGGAGGGACAGATGGGAACCGGAGTGTGCGGCTTCACAGGCCACGTGGGAGGGGAGACTGAGGGGGAAGATGTGGACTGACTGCTCAGCTGCGTGTGCGCACCTGCCAGAAGGCCTGCTCGGCCGAGGAGCCCCGAGGGAGGACTGCCAGGAGGGAGGAGCCCGAGGAGGGGGTGTGAGAGCAGCACGAGAGGGAAATGCCAGCAGTTTGTTCCCCCAAAACGTCACGGCACAAGCAGCCGTATTTGGGGTCTCCTCTGACAGCAAATGTCGGAACGGAAGAGAATTCTCCAGCCCACTCCCCTCACTCTGTCCACAGCTCCACCCGCTTTGACAAGGCAGCAGCCTGTGCTCGGGCGGGGCCCCCATGGAGTCTGGTGCTCAGGAGGAGCTCAGTTCACCTCCTCGAGGCCCCCGCAATGCTTGTCAGTGCTTCTTCTCAAGTGCGATGTATTTACCGGGTAAACGCAGTGGGTACCACATCAGCCGATGGGGACACCCCAGTGAATCCTGAATTGAAACTCTAAACACTACCCCATTTATGCCCACTGTCAACTGGGCAATTTCAGGTTACAATGGGAATATATTTATATAGCACTTCCCATTTCACTGCGCTATTTTGACAACACTGCTGACTACTCTCCTCTAGGGAATCCACATATAACCCGATTCCGCAAAGAAGGTTCTCACTGAAGCCCTGAAAACTGGTAACACCAGTGTGGCTGATCTTTGTACAGTCTTCAGAATTTAACCAAGCCAGTAATACAGCTGCTCTCAAAGCCAGGCAAACCCAGTTGGGACCAGGAGGTCCCCAAGTGGACTTGGCTTCGGGCGCAGTTCTGTATTTTGTTTTTTGCAGGGTAAGACTCGCCCTAAGGTAACATCTCTTGGCAATCCTCCTCCTTTCCCCCACCAAAGCCCCAGGACATAGTTGTAAGTTCTTCTGCTTCTTGCATGTGAGCCACTGCCACAGCATGGCCACTGACAGATGAGCAGTGTAGGTCTGCGCCCAGGAACCAAACCTGGGCTGCTGAAGTGGAACGCACTGAACTTTAACCACTAGACCATCAGGGCTGGCTCCAGGTGCAGTTTTTAAATTGAAGGCTGAAGTAGAGTAGGAAAGCTCAGGCCCACAGTGGGTTAGGTGGGCATTCTTAGAACCCAAAATAGGAGGCCTGGTTGGGATCACTGGCAAAATGGCAGCCCCTGGACAACAAAGTTGAAGCAAGGTGGAGCCGAGGGAGGAGTTCACGTGCTAGGGTTAGCACATAAGGAATTCAATAAGCAGAGGTCAGAGTCTTCTCTCAGGAACTGTGCAGAAGAAAGGCAGAGCTCACACGTGCTTAAGATGGCCTCCAGGGTTACCCCCTGAAATTCTAGTTGTCTTTCTTTTTAGGCAAGAAACAAAAAAAGTTATTGAAGAACTGTCCATGGTCAGCCAGTCAGTCACTTAGTACCAGAACTGAATCCGCTGGGAGGGGTTCCCCCATTTCAAACGCTTCACACAGTTGCACGCAGTAGACCCCAGCACTCAACCAAGAGTGATCGTTGCAAACACATGTAGCGCAATCATCACAAAGTGTCTGAGGACGCTAAGGGTACGTCGGGCTCAGACACAGGCAGAGGGAACATTCAAAAGGGAAGACCCCAGGCAGAAGGACCTTGAAAGGAGCTGTGCAACCAGGCAGCTTGCAAAGGACAAGGGACCCAGGCCAGGTCTAATAGACATGTGCAGGGTTGAATTTTCATTAGGACCAGATTGTCCCTAAAGGCACGAAAAATAGTTTGTATATAAAGTCAGATCATTGGGCCTAGAAGAGAGTGCTTATAGATAGGACATCCTTAATTTTTCACGAAACTTTCTCTTTGGTGGTTTATAATGATAAACCTCGATTTGAGTGGGAAAAATGTGGTAATGGAGCATTCTGCTTAGTTATATAACTAAGAGTGGACCTAGTTTTTTTATTAGGTTGTAGCATATAAAAGTGCTGTTATTTGACCTTGACGTTTTTTTTTATCGGTCCTACTCCTTTCTTCACAAATTTTTTTAAAAATTTTTCTGCTTTTTCTCTCCAAATCCCCCCAGTACACAGTTGTATATCTTAGTTGTGTGTCCTTTTAGTTGTGGCATGTGGGACACCACCTCAGCGTGGCCTGATGAGCAGTGCCATGTCCACACTCAGGATCCAAACGGGCAAAACCCTGGGCCACTGAAGCAGAGCATGCAAACTGAACCACTCGGCCATGGGGCCAGCCCCCAGACCTTGACCATTTTTGACCTAACAAAATGGCAATTTCTTATGTTTCAACATAAAACATGGATTACTAATTTAATAAAAAATAGCACAGGCCAGTCCCATGGTGTAGTGGCTAAGTTTGGCACACTCCACTTTGGTGGCCTGGATTCACTGGGTTTGGATCCCAGGTGTGGACCTACACCACTCATCAGCCATGCTGTGGTGGCATCCCACATATAAAGTAGAGGAAGATTGGCACAGATGTTAGCTCAGGGCCAATCTTCCTCAGGGGGGAAAAAAAAGAGTACAATATATTTATATATATATAATTATTTGTTTTATTATACAAACATTTGATCTATGTTTTTTATTTATACACATTATATAGTTGACTCTATTTAACACTGAAACCATACTAAACATACTGTAGATTGATGATGGAGAAAGCGCTTCCTCCTCAGCCCCTAAGCTGACCGAGCACCCGTCGTGGTTCCTGCCCTCTGCGCTGTGCTTGAGACACAAGGGTGAGTGAAGCACCATCCTGCCCTGAGGCTTGCACAGTCGAGTAAAGGAAACTCACACATTAGCAGAGCATTGCTACAGGAGGCCGTGTGCACAGGGTCAGAAGGAAGCCCTGCAGTCAGGCAGACCCAGAAGCCTTGTCTGAATGACTCGGGCAGGAGGGCCCGGGCCCATGTGCATAAAAAGCTGATACTTATGGCCTGGGCTTTTGAGAAAAGAAAAGGTTCTATTTCAAGGTCAACCAGCAAGGAGACAGGAGGCACGGTGCTCACATCTGTCTCCACTATCAGGGTTTGGGTGAAATTTAACAGGTTGGGGGAGCAGGCAGGCTCGCAGGCACAGGATTGGAGGGGTGTAAGCATTTATGGGAGGGTGCGGACAGGGCTTTAACTCCGGATCTTCCCAGGCATCTGAGGAGAGTCCGGCTTCCGAGTCCTGGTCGGCCCCGTCCTCTGGTTCTGTGGGGAGAAACTTTGGTTCATGTCGCAAGTAGCCCCCTGCTCAGCTCTGGAGACCAGCTTGCTGTCTGGGTGCTGCCCCTGCCGGGCCACTTTACCGTTCTGCGATGCACGGGTCCAGTTTAGACTGGTGCCCGCGTTGCATGGGCTTTGCCACTTTTGTTAACTGCCCAACCCCCCTTAGCCTCATGGAAATAATAGCAGTCCTTCACAGGACTGTTAGGAGATGAAATGGGGAAATGCGGGTGAAGTTGCTTTCCATTGTACTGTACTTAACACGTACTCAGGAAATGTAGGGATTACCGTAATGTGTTAGATGCTACTTATATAATTAGGTATGCTTGGTATTTGCTTCCTTCTGAATGTAGTTGGGTGAACTGGTTCTAATTAAAAGCGATATAGGACTAGACAGCCATACAGTGTATAGTGAACTTGTTTGCTCTTGATAATAGTTTGGAGAAAAATCTTATCATCTCTCCCTGGAAGTCGGACCTGTTGTTAATCAAAGGTCCTGGTCTGATTAAGTGGCTGGACGGATTCAACACGGCCCTCACGAGAGAGGCTAGCATCCCAGGTACTCAACATTCTTTTAACACCTCTAATAAGAAAGAGGAACTGAGGGGCCAGCTCCGTGGCCGAGTGGTTAAGTTCGCGTGCTCCACTGCGGCAGCCCAGGGTTTGGATCCTGGGCGCCGACATGGCACTGCTCGTCAGGCCACGTTGAGTCGGCGTCCCACATGCCACAACTAGAAGGACCGGCAGCTAGAATATACAACTATGTACGGGGGTTTGGGGAGATAAAGCAGAAAAAAAAAAAAGAAGATTGGCAACAGTTGTTAGCTCAGGGGCCAATCTTTAAAAAAAAAAAAAAAGAGGAACTGGAAACGGGAGCTAATGGATTTGATGATAATTAAGAATTTAAATGCCCTACTCAAATTCACCTTTGCCTTCACAGACAAAAATAAACGTTAGTTATCGCCGAGATGCCCATGGGCGCAAATGCCTTTTATCAAAATCCACTGAGCAGTCTTTCCGCCAGTCAGGAAATCTTATTGAGTTCTACTCCCCGCCAGGCACCACACTTGGCTCTGGAGGTACAAACATAAGCCAAACGACAGCCTGATTTTCATCAAATAAGCCGTCCAATGTATAGCTGAAAACTGTGAGTGAGGAGTGAGAAGCAGGCCACCGGTATAGACCGGCACAGGCTGTGGAGGTCAGGTAAGAGTTCTCTTAGGAAAGCGATGTCCAAAAGTACAGCTCACCCACTGGAAGTTTGGTGATTTTCTCCTTAATTCCAAAACCACCAGCAAGCTCAGGAAATAAAAGCTTAGTTGAGTCAATTGTTTGGTAACCTTATGGAAAATACTAAGTTGACATAAATTATTCATTCCATTACCCAGCTGTGTAGATAATATTAAACATGATTTTTCTGTTTGTCATTCTGCCCCTTAGGGGTTTCCTTTCATAACTTGGTTCAAAATAAAACCATTCACCTCTGGAGTGAGTTGATCACAATCCACACACACACAAAGTGTGTACTTAATTACAGTTCTTTGCACGCACTAACCAAGAAGATGTGAAAAATGTAGAGGACAGTAAAATGACTGAGCTCCCCCACCTTGTCTGGGAGGGTTGCCTTGCTCTGGAATATTTCACATATAAACATGGTATTTCTCCGTCGTCTGGAGAGGTTGCATGGGGAGCGGCATTTCAGCACACACTTGAAACTGCTTGTCTTGTAGGAGGGATTATAATATCCCAAACACTAAATAAAAGCGGTATTTTCAGATTTCCTCAGAAATGTATTACATCTCCCAGAACACAGGGAGGGAAAAAAAAGATTATAGAATGTCTCTCCATTTTAACTTTTTATTAGAATATTTTTAAGACTGTTCATACTCATTTATTCCAGCCTTAAGGAAACAAAGACCTGATTTTTGAGAACTGGATCTATTTTCTAGCCAGAGCAAATGGAAGCTGCTCAAGTGTGCCAAGTGTTCTCTGTAATTTCCTCGAGAATGACTGTTTCTTCCTTTTTACATTCTTCTCAAGCAATCAGTAAGTAACTTATTCATAAACCTAAGAGATTGCCCAAACAGAATTTCCTTGGAAAAGCTGGGTTTTTCTTGCTGAGCCAGACAGTTGATGTGTTTTCTAGCCAGCTGGATTACAGCTAAAGCAGTGAGATTACAGCAAGAAGCCAGCTATGCTGTACAGATCTTCATCACAAGCAATGAACTCATTCACAGGAATCATTTGATGCAAAATAAATAAGCTCCTTTAGTAGAACATAGGATCAGAATGTCCTGCTTTGGAAAGGAAGGGATGAGCACAATGTAGCTTTATTGTAACAGCAGGAAACCATTCTTTTGTTGCTCACAGTGGTATCTTGGCTGATGTTTTCCCTTAGAATGAAACATGAATCCCAAATGTTATCTTTAGATAACTAGGTCTCTTTAGAGCCATTGACCCTTAAATTAGCTGGAAGCCCAAGAATTTGCCACCTTTCAACAGTCATATGCTAGCTATATATGTTTTTTCATAATACACCCTAACAACAGGAGTAGTGCAGTAATATCATAGCAATGACATCTCACAATTTCTGAGCTCTTCTGTGAGCCAGACACTGTGCTGAAACTCACCCACATCTTCTTGTGTAATTCTCACAGAAACTCTCCAGTGACTTACTGATGAGTTTTCTCCCCAGATGACAGAGGAAGAAACTGGAATTGATTGTAATCGAAAAATGATGTAGTGTCTGTGATCACTGTCTCTCATTTGCTATTGTAGGGGAGGAAAAATATCTTTTCCTCCTCCTCTTCCGAATTCTTGGCTGGAGAGGCTGTAACAAAGGACAGGTTAACATGAGAAAAGCCTACAAATTCATTTAACATAAGTTGTGCACGACAGAGGAGCCTTAATAAGAAAATGAAGACCTGAAGAAACAGTTAAATTTGTGTTTTTATACTAGGTTTGATGAAGAGCAGAAAGTCATGGAAAATGTGCTAGGACAAAGGGATATGAGCTCAGGGGAGTAATCTAGGGGACTGAGCCAGGCCTGTTGGTCCAGATCCCTCTCAGCATCCCTCCTTCCTTGGAGATAAGGATGCTCCTTTCCTTGGGTACCGGGAGGGCCTCTCGCATGAGGGTTTAGTGACCCGCTTCAGGGAAGATCAGAGGGTCCCTCTGACACTTGCTGTTTCTTAGATTCTTTCAGCTTAGTTTTTCAATATGCCAAGGTGCTGTATCTGGGGTAGTGCCTCCTGAGCCCCATCAGTATCTATGCTGGATTGAGGAAAAGAATGTGAAGTAGCGTCTACAAACTAGAAAACAGGACATAGAAATCCACTCTGAGTAGAGGGAAACAGGAAACGGGAGACTGCAGATAAAGAAGAAAATTACAATAGTCATAGAGGACCATGACCCAGACACTGAGCTTCACTTAATCGCCTCATTTCATCCTCCCAGATGCTCAGTCCAGTTGATACTATTATCTTTATTTGACAGAGGAGAAATGGGGGCTCAGAGCTATTGACTCACTTCTCAAGGCCACACAGGTAGGTCGTAAGTGACACTGCAATTAGAAAGCAAGATCTGTGACCCGAGGGCTCCAGTTCTCATGCCGTAAAATTCTGCCCAGAGAGGCTCCTGACGGTGTCTGAGTCACATCGAAGCACGTGGTGAGGATGGGCTGGTGGGAAAGAGGGAGGTTCAGCAACTGGAGCAACCAGGGCATCAGAAGAGAAGGAAGACAGGCATGGAAGACTGGAGAAGGGAATGCAGAAATAAAACCCAACTTGACGCGAACACCCAAGAAATGTTTAGCTATCCCAAGGGAGGGTTGAGGCTAGGAAAGTTATGGATTAGCTGTGACTGAACTCCTTCAGGGGCTGCTGTGCCCCACTTTGTTGAAGCAGATAGTGTCCTCAGGCCAAGGAAGGCTTTCTGTGTTCTCAAACCTCAGCGTTGATCAGGCAAAGGTGCATCTAACCAGTTATCCTGGAGTTTGGGGATGGCCAGATCATTGCCTGGGCTCCCTGTCTCCATTTGAGTAGCTATAGCAGAGATTAAAGTGGTCTCAGATTGACTCGGGGCGGGGTTGGGGGGGGGGGGGCGGGCGGAGAGCTGCACGTCCTTGAACCCTGTGCTAGCGTCCTGGCTATGCAAACAGTTGTGATAATCTTGCTTATTGTCTCCATTCCAACAGTCGTATTAAGGACCCAGCTTCTAACACACAGTCCTCAAAGAGAACAGAGAACAGAGAGGG
Organism: Equus asinus; assembly: GCF_041296235.1. Classification (NCBI taxonomy): domain Eukaryota; kingdom Metazoa; phylum Chordata; class Mammalia; order Perissodactyla; family Equidae; genus Equus; species Equus asinus. The sequence continues at coordinate 140,526,836 of NC_091793.1, read as the reverse complement.
ATAAAGGGAAGAAAGTCTGGGATCCCTAAAGAAAGAATTTATCTCAGCAATACCAGACTTGCAGTGGCGTCTGAATCCTCTCCTCTTGAGCCCTTCCCTGCCTGCCCGCTCTTGCACTTAGCGCCCTTCCTTTAAGAGAGGGCGTCTGTCGTCATCCTAGAGCGGAAGGTAAACTTGGGTTTTGGAAACTGAGTGTACCCAAAAGAAACTTCATACACATTTTTTTTTAAATGTTACCTACACCCCTACATTTTTCTCCTTATCTCTGTTGTTCTCTGAAGGTCAGACCAACACTTTTGGATTAAAGACTTACTAAAAGATAATTTTTTTAAAGCTGAGCTCGCAGATACAGAGAACAGCCTGGTGGTTGCCAGAGGACGGGGGTGGGGATGGAGAATTGGGTGAAGGGGGTCAAATGGTACAGACTTCCGGCTGCAAGACAAATAAGTCAGGGGATGCAACACAGTATGGTGGCTATAGTTTATGATACTGTGTTACATATTTACAAGTTGCTCAGAGAATATATCTTAAAAGTTCTCATAACAAAAAAGAATTTCGTAACTAGGTATGATGACAATGTTAATTAGATTCATTGGGGTGATCATTTTGAAGTATATGCAAGTATGGAAGCATTATGTTGTACACCTGAAACTAATACAATGTTATGTGTCAATTATACCTGAATAAAAAAAGAAAGAAAAACAAACAAAAAAAGATAATTTTTTAAACAAGTAAATCATGACTCAGATACAAATATAAATTTAACGTTTCAAATGTTTTATTAAACTTATTAATTAATGATAGAATCTGTAAGGTGTTACAATGGGTTAAAAGGAGAATTCAGGGGTGGGTAAGTTCGCACATTCTGCTTGGTGGTCCAGATGGACCTATGCATTGCTCATCAAGCCACACTGTGGCAGGCGTCCCACATATAAAGTAGAGGAAGATGGGCATGGATATTAGCTCAGGGCTAATCTTCCTCAAAAAAAAAAAAGGAGAATTAAAAGTATGACACATACAGGCCATCGGGAATATTGAAATGGATTTATAAGCAGTTGCAAAACTGGCCAAACTGGTCAGTATTCACAGAACAGCAATCAATCTCATTCCATGGACACGATTCGTTTGTGCTTCCATGGACAAGGATCTTTTGCACCATTGTAAGTTGTCTACAATTTGCACAGCTGTAAAACACCCAGAGAGTGACAGCACAGAGAACTGGAAAAGGCACACCTCACAGGATTCCCAGGAGTCTTGTTGCCCGTTTCAAAGTCCTTCACAGTTTTTCCCGACAGGCCCTAAATACTGAAAAAATTATGATATCCTTCTTCATATGTAATTCAATATTAAAAAACCCTAAAGCAAATCTCACCAATTTCATAATGAAGTAAAATGGCTTCTTCCCAGAATTTCTCGTTGTGAAGTTATGGATAAATTGGCGGAAGTTACCCTTTCTGACGTCCCGCTGCCTCTGCTTTGCTGGTGGCCTGAGTTGGCTGTGGAGCAGTCCTCTCCTCTGGTCACTTAGCTCCTGGCCACACGGTGACGTCTTTAGAAAATCCTCTTGTGGGCCAAGCCTTAGTATAGGCCAACAGCTGAGTATTTCTTAATGAAATAAATCTAAGGAAAAAATGCAGGAAGCATTATGTGGTACTGTCACTGGAAACAGTCAAACATCCAAACTGACACCAACCATAAGCTGCATCTTCCCGGGCACTTCCACATCACGAATCAGCTTCCTCTGTGTGAACACCGCTGTCCTGACTTCACTCCATGTTCCAGGTCAGGGGGTCGAGAGGCTGGGGAGTGTGGTCCTTTTTAAACTATGTGGTAAGACGCCACCTTGAAAACACTTCGGATATTTGCTAGGTGTGTCAGTTAAAAAGATAATTTTTATATTATTCAGTGCAAAATAACTAGTTACAAACTTAAACGAATTATTTTAAATAAAAGTTGCCTAGGGCGGAGGTAGCTTTCTAGATTTGAAAATGAGAAGGTGGGGGCTGGACAGGAGGACAGAGATGAAAAGTGAAGGCTCTCGGTGACACTCTGCTCCACTTTCTCTGGTTCTGAGCTGGAAGGAGAAATAGTGAGTACAGTCAAGCAGACCAGACAGAAGACCCAGAAACTACAGCGGGGATCTCAGGGTGACACTTGCCAGTTAGAGCCGAGCCCCATCAGCCAGTAGCACCATCAGCAATCCCCCAGTGGTTTGTCCTGATCATGGGAGGACTGTTGTTTCCTGGTTGACACTTCCACCCAGCCCCAAGGGGACAAGGGTCCAAACGGGACAGGACTGACACCTGGCCCATGCCCATGTCCACATCGGTTTGGGTTCCTGGTGGTTCTGCCTCCGGTTTTGATTTCTGCATTCCGACGCCTAGCTGACCGTCCCCTGCAGCTTTATTCATTTCTGGCCCCACTGAGTGAGCACCGACGCTTTGCTAATAAATAAGCTGTATTCAGCGATGCCAGTTCATACCGCCGGCTGACTTCATTCCTCCATGGGTGGTGGACCACCCCTTCTCTGTGTGGTGAGTCGTCCCCCGGGCCCTTAGCTGTGCTGCACGTCTTTGCTCAGGGTCACTGCACACCTCGGTGCCCTTCCTTCCAAGCGCCCCCTGCCCCTCCTGCTCCAGGAGCCGGGCAGCACTGCCTCTCACGCCTTCCAGGGCAGCCTCAGCCACACCGACTACAGGTTGCTGAAATATTTCCAGAATTCTGATTCTCCCAACTTGCAACAGGAAAGAAGAAGTAAGAAAAGAAGCAAAGACACATTTAATTTTGGCCAGAATGCTCAGAGCTGACGTGTAGAGGTAAAATGATTAACTATACCAAGATGGTGTTTGTCCCACATCTCCCACCCTTGTTCTTTCACTGGGTGTCGACTGAGTATATTCCTTGTTCTAGGAATTATGGCTACAGCTGCAGCCGAGGACACAAAAGGCAAAGTTGGGTCCTGGGAGTTCATGCCGCACAGTGGTGGGTTTTCTTAGCATGAGGAGGTAAATAATTAACAACTTAAGGAGTTCTACTTTGAGAGGGGGAAATTTGGAGTCTAATTGGCATGCTGATCTCTGTGAGGAAGCTTTAAACTCCTGCAGAATCTAAAGGGTGCAGTGCTCCAAGAAGGGCTGCCTTGCAAACTCGAAACAGAGTTGAAAGACTGGAACAACCGCATTCCTACATGAAATCTCAGCTGTTAACATTTTGCTCTATCAGGTTTCTCTGTAATTATCTGTATATGTATATACATATTTTTAAAATTTTTTATTAGAAAATAATTTCAAGCTTACAGAAAAGTTGCAAGAAAGACACAAAGAATCCTCTCACCCCCCCTTTCCCCAAATTCACCAACTGCTGACATTTCCCCATTGCCTTAGTGTTCTCTCCATCCGTGACGCACGGAGGGAGCTCTGCGGAACCACTGCAGAGGAAGTTGTGTGCACGTTGCTCCCGTCCCCCATATGTTTCAGTGTCTATTTCCTAAGAATAAGGATAGTCTCCTACATAACCTCTGTGGACTTATCAATCACAGGAAACTTCAAATTGATACAACACTTTCAGCTAATCTACAATCCATATTCCAGTTTTGTCAATTGATCTAATAATGCTCTTTTTGGCATTTTATTTTTCTCCAGTACAGGAGGCAGTCCGGCATAATATATTACATTTAGTTGTCGTGTCTCTTTAGTTTCTTTTAATCTGGAACATTTCCGTAGCCTTTCTTTGTCTTTGATGAATTGGCGTTTTTTAAGAAAACAGAACTTTCAAAACAAAATGTTCCTCATTTGGAGGTTATCTGATGTCCATCTCATGTCACAGGTTGAGTTCTCCCAGAACAAGACTCCGAGACAGAGTTTAACGATCAGATGTTTCTTAGGTTGTGCCCTTAGGATCAATAACTGTGTGTGGAAGGGCGGGGGACGCACAACTCAGGGGGAGAAATTGAGCTGCGAGGTAGGACTAACAGCCAGAACTGACTCTAGGTGGACCTCTGAAGCTAAAACAGACCCGTCAGAATTGTCCCCCATTGGGCCAAAATGGCCAGGCTTTTCCACTTTCATTTCATGATCATTGGAGGTGAGCCACCCTGGAAGGGTGTGACGTGGGGTGAGGGGTCTCCTAGGGCTGCTGGCTGGAGGCTGTCTCTTCTCGACCGCTCTCCCAGGAACTCGGAGAACAAGTTTTCCCTGAAGGGTATCTGGACAATGCATTTCCATGCACCACATTTCATGATGAGAATCACATCCTGCATTCCCAGCTGGACAACTACTACGTGCATTTTTTCTGAATTTTTTGAAAGTAAGTGTAGACTTTAGCCCTAAAAACTTCAGCTTACCCTCCCCAAAAAAGAGCGTTCTCCTACAGAATAATGTCATTAACACACCTAAGCAAACAAAACATAGTTTGTTAAGGAGATCCAATCTATGTTTGAATTCCCCCAGTTAGTCTCAAAATATCTTTTAGAGCTTTTAGAAATAAGTATCGAATCAATGATCACACACTACATTCAGTTTTTGAGTCTTTTCTCTTTTAACCTGGAGCAATCCCCCTATTTGTTTTTCTATGACAATAACTTTCTAAAGAGACCAAGCCTGGTGTCCTGAAGAATCTTCCTCTTTTTCAGCGTTTTTCAAATTTGAAAGTCATAAGACTTAGTGTCGCAAGAAGTGAGGAAAATACCATTTGCTTTTTCTTAGATGATTTTAAGTTTTTAATGCAGATAAAACAATTTTGGAAGAAGTAGACTATCTTTTCTAGAACAGTAATTGAAGGCCCACTTCTATATTCATTATTAATTAAATAGAGTCATTAGAGAAATAAAGAGATAAAATGACCGATTATGCTACTTTTATTACTTAGTCATAAAACTGGTTAACTCAATATTTGCACGCGCATATGTGTGTGTGTGTGTGTGTGTAGATAGCCAGATTCTACTTAACCTTCACATCTTCTCTAAGGAAGAATGAAACAAAAGAAAAAGCCGCTTAGGTTTTTTTTAAATTTTCTAGGAAGTACAGGGAATGAAAGAGTCATCTTATACCATCAGATTATATTGTATCATCATCATATTATATTGTTACTAAAGCCTCTTTAGTCCTTTAGATGTAGCACTGTCATTATAAGTAGCTCTAATCCTCTTAAAGTACCATGCTTCATTCATTATAACAAATTAACAAAGACCTGAGACACAAGAATCTTTTCAGATTATTTCCAAACAGGCTTCCTTCACTACTGTCTTCCAATTGACCTAGTTATGAGTTTTCTGATGGAAAATAATTATATCTCTGCTAGGTATTGTCAAAATACTTTCAAAATGTGTCAGTGGCCATCACTTTGACAACTGGCAAGATTATTTTCCTCTCTCCTCCCTCCTTTTTTCCATCCTTCCTTTCTCCTTTTCTTTCATGGAAAGAATTTACTGTTATTATAGGACTCATTTTCCACCCAAATTAAGATATATTCCATACAACTAGAAAGACCCACAACTAAAATATACAACTATGTACTGGGAGGATTTAGGGAGAAAAAAGCAGGAAAAAAAAAGAAGATTGGCAACAGTTGTTAGCTCAGGTGCCAATCTTTAGAGAAGAAAAAAAAGATATATTCCATAAAAATTAAAAGAAGTAGGAAATCTTCAATATAAAAGTTATACAATTTTATGAGGGATAAATATAAAACTAAAGATTTAATTTTATGAGTAGGATAACATATAATAGAGAACAGGTCAATTTTGCCTATTTTAAGCCAATCTATTTTGATTCGGCACCTTTCTTGAGTACCCATTATGTGTAAGTCTCTGTACTGGACCCTTGATGGGTCACAAATCTAATTGATTTATTGATCCATTCATTCACTTTTATGGTTGCTAGAGCTAGAGCAAGTTTAGGAAGGAGAAGGAGGTGGTGGAAAAAAAATACATTTTTCCATAGGAGGTGAACTATGAGGTGGGCTATATTCCTCTTAGATTTCTATAAGCCTAGTATTTTAAAGAACACCATGCTATTTGGGCCATGTCATTTTCAGATGCACAAAATATGCGTATTCAAACTCCACATCCAGGTGACACCAGTGAAAATTGCAGAGTAAGGACCTTGGAAAATTCTCTCCACAAAAGCAAAAAGGAACTGGTGAAGTCATCAGAATCAGAACTCTGGAAATTACCCACAGGCTTACAACAATCTGGGGAATGTTTATTTTAAAAAAAGAAAAGAAAAGAAAGGAAAGAAAAAACAGTTCAATCTCAGTAAAAGAAGTGAGCTTTGTGGCCTTGTTGATTTGCCCTGGTCCCAACCTGGACTCTCCTGCTTTGCGATATTCTTAAAAACTAACAGCCTGCATTCATGGTGAAGACTGGCAGCCTGGCAGCCAATGGAAAGGAAGGAAAGGGGCTGGAGCTCCTTCTAAGCTTCATTCCCAGAGAATTATTATGTGACCTGTCTGGTGGCTCCCTGGAAAGCCTCACTTGCAAGACTGTCTATACTTGACCTAACTCAGAGCTCACCTGGTATGAAAAGCTTTTTCCCCCATAAGCGTTTGTCAAAAACAATTACAGGCAATTACTTAACTTTGCAGCTGCCTGAGGTGATAGATACCAGTTGGGAGAAAGCATTAGACTAACCAAAAGCTTAAAAAGAAAAACTGGGGAGTGAGACATACAGAGGAGTTTTGAAAAGCTCTGACACACACCTGGGAATCAAGAAGGCCACAGGCATGCATAGGCTTGTGCTCACACCCAGGACTCTGTGCATTGCCAAGAACTGAAAAGGCCCTCCATTCTCACCCTGGGATGACTTGTCCTGTGCAAGCAGAAAGTGAAGGTTAAGGCAGAGTTGAAAGCGTGCCCCCAACATGCACACAGGGCCCCTCACCAAAAGCTGGGAGACTTATTGGTTCCAGGCATTTAAAGAAATGTCCAGGCCCTATACATACTTTCTGAGCTTTGCATGGTGGTAACAACAAAGAAACAGTCACATGGGCCATAGGACAGCCAGTGGGTTTGATGTCTCTCTGGATTTCTGCTCCCATTTCAGTTCAGGCCACTAAGGAGTTTTCTTACTTTCTTGCCAGCTCAGCCACACATTTAAAAACATGACTTTTACATCTAGTCCACTGTTTTTAGAGGTTTTGTAGTGAAAAGTTTCTAAAGAATATCGGATAACCATATTGCCAGAAACATAACTCCTCCCAGCCTTTGAGCTATCACTTCCCCATTGTGGTTTTAGGAAGGGTCTACCTACTCTGTCATTTCGTGTCTGAATAGAATGAGGGACAGAGATTGTGAGGCTCTCTACCCTGTTGGGGAGTCCCACTGCCTTTTTCTGCTCTTCAGCCTCAGAGACAGACTTCAGCCAGCTTGCTTGCTCTTCTTGTCCTTGGGGTCCCAGGAACTCAGACACCTCCCTCTCCCTTGGTCGCTGACTCTACCCACTTTTCTTCTCACAGATCTCTCCAATTTCCATAGTCTTTGCTCTACAAAAACTTATTTTTATCTTAAGGCTTTTACTGTTGATCATTAGAGGAGAACAGTAAATAACAGGAACATGATGAAGATGAGAAATTTACAAGCATCTCATACTTTTACAAAAGGTCTTATAATCTTGGTCCTGATTTCCTTGTAAGATGAGTTTTTGTCTTCCAATTTAGTTCTCTTAAGGAGTTGTTCCATATTTAGGTGAAGATCACAGGGACTCTGTTCTCAAAAAATGACCCTTCTAAACTGAAGACGTAAGGGCCTGTGGACTCTGTCAAGACAGGACAGCAGGCACCCCTCTCCTCTCTAGAGGACATTTGGCACTGAGAATCACCAGACTGAATGACACTAAAATTGGTCATCCTCTGTACTGATCAGGAATATTACAGGCATTATTTTATAATCCTCTATTATTGTATGATCAAAACACCCAAAATATGAAGTAGATTCTGATTGTGGACCCATTTTTAGCTACCTGGTTAACACAGAGCCTTACCTCCTTCTGAAACTTTGATTTGACATGTGTTAGACCTTCTTACTCTCTACCTCTCATTTCTTAGCCTTCCTTTCATATTTTCCATCTCATTGTCTCTCTGTGCTAATTTTGGGTAAGTTCTTCAGATGTATCTCCTAGTTTACATTCTCCCTTCAACTGGGTCGAAGCTACTATTTTACACATCCATTATATTAAATTTCTTTGTTTTTTTAAAAATTATACATTTAATTAAGCATAGATTGTTGGGATTTTTTGGGTTTTTTTTGGTGAGACTGGCCTTGAGCTAACATCTGTTACCAATTTTCCTCTTTTTGCTTGAGGAAGATTATCCCTGAGCTATCATCTGTGCCAGTTTTCCTCTATTTTGTATGTAGGACGCTGCCACAGCCTGGCCTGATGAGCAGTGTGTATGTCTGCACTTGGGATCTGAACCGACGAACTCCGAGCTGCAGAAGCAGAGCACATGAACTTAACCACTCTGCCACCAGGCCAGCCCCATTATATTAAATTTCAATATTAACTCTGTAATTTCTTGAAGTTCTGTGTGATTCTTTATAAACTTTCCTGGCCCAAAGTAGAGTTTCTGCCTAAAATCCTAGTAGTTATTAGCGTTTCTGTCTTCAGTCTTCAAGACTTTTAAAGTATTCTGCTAAATTTCTGTTTTCCCATGTATAAAATGAAGGAACTGGATTAAACTATCCCTAACACCCCATCCCACTTTAACAGACTGTGATTCTATGCTCTTTGGCCACCTTGACTCCATCCTCTTTCAGAGAGATTAAAAATTGGAAATTGGTTTATAAAAAGAGAACACCCATTCCACAACTAATAATGGCAAGTTGAAAAAGAATAGAAGTAATAGACATGACAACCAGATCTGTGGGGTGAATACAGGATATAAGAAAATGGTTTCCCTTAACTGTACATCATACATGAAAGAAATTTTATAGAAGTTTAAAGAAATTCTACCCTCCATGCCACCCCATCCCTCTAAAATTCTTGTCAGAGGCAGCATGGCGTATGTGCATCGATCGACAGGAGACTGTGTCTGAGCCACAGAATCAGCCGTGTACACCCCAACCAGTGGCCAGGAGAGCCGTCCAGCTGCGGCAGGTGTAGCATTAGAGTAGCCAAAACAGAGCTTCAGGTTGGCAGAACTTTAGACATCATCAAGTCCAGTCACCTTCAATGCCTGATTTCCTGCTTCGAAGCCTTCAATTTAAGGTCGCCTCATTAAACATCCTCAAGTGTGAGAAAGTGCTGTCCTCTGACACAGCTCCGTACGGAACGAAAGCCCCGTGGTTTCTGTTCACGACTGTTTCTCCAGGCCCAGAACACAGAGTAGATGATGAGTAAATATTTATTAGGTGAATCAATGCCATTTTTAACAACTGAAATCCTTAGAAGGTTTTGCTTTGCATTGAGCTAAAACATGTCTTTCTGTCATATTATTAGTTTTACTCTCTGCCCAGATAAGGCAGCTCCCTCTTTGGCATGCCAGCCCTTCAAGCTTGTGAAAAGGGTCACCCTGCCCTTTCTTCCCAGGATAGAGAGCTTCCACCCCTTCATTCCATGCTCCTCACATGTTTGGCGTTAAGCTTTCTCTCCATCCTCTTCGCTCTCTTTGGGCATGCTCCAGTTTATCATTGTTCCTCTTAAATTGTAATTCTCAGAAAAGAATACCGTACCCCCAGTGCAGTCTGACCAGCTCAAGTAGAGTTGGACAAACTCTCCTCAATTCTACTAGAACAACCCAAGGGCACATTCACCTTTTTTTTTAAGCTGTCATATCCCTTTCTTGACTCACAACCAGCTCGTGGTCAAGGAGAAAGCTCGTATCGGTGCAGAAACGTGGCATGTCTGAATGTCAGAACAGGTTACCACAGGACACTAATCTCAGTGCCTTTGGTGAACGGGGCACATCCTGTGGAAATGCCAGTGACAGTGGACGATGGGGACCCCGTCTGGGCGCATCACGTCAACTCCCTTTTCATCACATCGACTCCCTTGTCACAGCTAGTGAAAGGCACTGAATAAGCCATTAGTGCACATTACATCTCTCTTTCACGTGGGCTTACCGAATCCATCACAGGGCGATAACTCAGGCCCTGAGCTGCTGCCTAAGCACATCGTCAGCTGGGAAAACCTGTTGAAGAAGACAGTTCAGTTCGTACTGTCACTGGCACAAATTCAATGCAGGTGTTGCTTAACAGGTGAGCTCTGAAGTGAAAGACAGGTCATTTCTAAAGGACATGCTGGATACGGCCTTCCAGTCTCGTTTTCCAGGTCAGTACAGCAGAACTGGCTTTTTTTAATAAGTAATTTCTCTTTTCAGAACCACCAAAACTTTATCTTGAATGCAAGCAAAACTAAAGTGCCTTCAACTCAAGATATGTATGGTTACTACTAACATGACTGTTCTTAGGGGGTTTTAAAGATGAGCTTAGAATTGCCAAGCTCTTTTGCTTTTTAATAACTAGTCTCACAAGTTGTTAGATGCCGTTTCAGGGAATCAGACTTGAGGCTTAAAACGGTTGTCTGACTTTGCGTTGTTAGAGAAAATCTGCGATGGGCAGAAAAGACGTAGGAACCTGTCCCAAAGGCAGAACTTTTAAAAAGAAATTTTATTGTATCAAGTAGTTTGTTACTGAGTTCCTTCCAAGGTCCTTGTCGGGAAATCAACTGCTTGCCTTGTGTTTCAGCGAAAGTGTGCTGAATTACGTACTGGCATAGGTGCCAAGATACTTTCTGACTGCTTTCTTGGACTTGAGGACCTGGAGAAGCACTTGGCTCCTGAGTCTCCAGAGTACCACAGGGGCGGTGCAGGGACCTGCCTGCATCCGTTCTTTCTCATGAACCACCACGCTCAATGACCTTAGAAGGTCACTTCCATTTTCCTCAAGTACCACACCTCTGTTTCTGAGACGAGGTGAGTAACATCAAACATGAAAGAAAGATATTAAAATGATTTAATGTATATTTACTAGTCCAGAAGCAATTTGCAAAATAATATAGTTAAGAGGTCTCAGAAGTGGTTCTTCCCGCGCATTTCTACCGCTGGCCGGACAGCAAGTAAATGGAAAAGATGCCACCACATGAAGTGAGCTGAGAATAAAGAGAAGAGCTCTTAACATACAGCCGTGTGCTTTACCGTTGAACCAGTGTCTTTTTCTCACTCCCTTCCCTTCCTCCTTCCTTCTTTCTTTTCCTTCTAAGGAAAGAAGAGGAGAGGATAAAGAGGGGTTTAAGCTACGTTCGCAAACGCTCCCTCGCCCTCCCCTCTAATTAAGCAAACTTGGACTTGGAGAGCTAGCTGGGAAGTGAAGAGTCTTTCTCCTGCAGCTCTACAGCTGTTTTGGGCACGGCTGCATGTTTATAACCTTCTCTCACAGATGTTACATTTTATGAAATGTGACTCATTAGGGTGGTACTGGTATCTTTAGATGAAAAGAAATCCCTGAGGGTTGAATGATTACACAAGTCTGGTTCACTGAAAACCTGAAATATTTTAATAGAATATTTCCTGGAAAAAAAGGCAAGACTTTGCTGTACTTAAATGAATCAGAAAGACCAATGATTTTAAATTCATTCTTTCCTCTTGGAGGAACGAGGGAGGGACAATATTCTGGTTTGGGGAGCGGTTGTTTTCATTTGCAGAATGTTTTTAATTTGTGTAGACTTCTTGTTTTGGACCTTGATCAATATTTTTGTTCCAATGTGCAAAAAAACCATTTACTAGAAGACATTTTTTGATGCCCACTCTATGCAAAGCCCTGGTGCTATGTGGAGGCGTGGAGAGCAGTAAAGGAGCTGGAAGATGTTGTTCTGCCATCTTTGAGCTTCTCATAAAGGTTTAAAACTAGATGTCACCTGTGCTTTCCAGATGAGGCACCTGGGGTCTCCGGGGGAAGGGGTCTCACCCACAGTCACGCAGCTAGTGACATGCAGAACTCGAACTTAGAACCTCTCTCCTGAGTCCCCTTGCTCTGTCAACATGCCCGCGGACTTAAATGGGGTCAAGCGGCATGGCAGGGCCAGAACTGGGGTGACGCAACTGAGGCTAAATGTTAGCAGGAACCCAAAATTCCAGCCATCAAAACTAAAGCAAAAAACTCCAAGCCGAACAAAATGTCGTCGTCTCAAGAGAAGTCAGAACCTGACCTGCACTTGCGTGACCCAGCCTCCTCGCCTCACCCTAATCTTGGCCTAACGTCATGCAGGCTGAACTTTTGGGTGGACCAAGGGGGAAAACCGACCAGAAAACATTCCCATGGCTGGGATAGTTGTACAGGAATCCTGAGTGTACAGAGGGAGATGTCCAGATGTTCAGAGGCGGATCACAGACTCGCCACAGCAGCGACTTGAGGTGAAACAGCTCTGATTTGTTCTAACGAGAAGCTGAGACTGAAGGGCATAGGGGGAGAACTCAGGATGTGACAGTGGGTCATGCTAAGCTCTCGGAGATGCTGTTCCTGTAATGAACTTGGTTGCCTTCAAGGGCTCTGCTGGTGGAGGACAAAATAGAGTCCCGAGCCTGGGAGTGGGGTGTGGTTGGGGGTCGGAACTAGAAACTGGGCTAAAAGTTTTCCTCCCCTTTTTTATTTTCTTCTCTCTCATCCACGCCCTGTGCCTGAAGTATTCAGCCAGGACATGGCTGTGCACCATTTGAAAGTACCCTTGCCCTTAGAAGGGGTGCAGGAGGAAAGGAGAGGCCTTGGGCACATGCTGTCCTCCAGGGTCATTGCTGGTCCAGTCACCAGGAGACACCAAAAGGGGACTTGAGTCTTTGCCCACTATGAGCACTAAAGAGTATGCATTTGCCGGAATGTCCTCAGGGCCTACCTGCCATGGGCTACGTGGGACTTGGTTTAGGTTCCTGGTCTGCAATTTGGCTCTTCACTTTTCCACGTTTTGCCATGACTTTAACAGCAGAGTGAGAACCAGCCCCAAGAAGAGAGTAGATTCTGGGTGACTGAGGCTCTGCCCCAGGCTAACGTGTCACTAGGACAGGAGCTCCAAGTTAAAAACTGTTCTCACAGAGGCTCCCCCGGGCCTGGAGGTGGGCAGTGGCGAGGAAGTCTAAGAAAGAACCAAAGCAGCTTTCTCTGTCCCGTTCCTCCTCAGCTTCCCCCGACCTAGCCAGCCTCATTTAAGGGAGGAGGGGTTTAGCTTTCATTTCGTCTTGTTTTTTCCTTCAGCCACAAGAACAGCTCTAGAAAAGGAAAGTAGAATTCCTTCTCTAAAATTCAGCCTCCTTCTCAGAATCTCTACTGCTTTAAACACTCTCAAGAAAGGATTCTTGTCCCTCGGGTGCCTAAAGGTTAAGAACACGGGCGTTTACAAATCTGAGTGAGAACTCTGACCACGCCAACTTGCCAACTGAACGGTTTTTGCAAGTTCTTTAATTTTCCTCTCTTCAGTTTCCCAATCAGTAAATAGAGAATAAGGGCTCAAACATAATCTCTGTAGTCATACATTCTTGCCCTTAAAGGACCATGTTCAAGGCCCCGAGTGCAAGCATCAGTGCCTTCCAGGGTCCCCCATCCAGCAGCCACTCGGGCTGTGCCGAGCCCCCGAAGGGCCCCCAGGGCAGCGTGTCTGTTTGGTGCATTGGTTGGTAGGTTTGTAACGTTCTCCACTTTGAACAGCTGTAAGTTCTCGCCTCTACTAAGCCAACATTTTCCTGCCTAATGGGCCAACATTTTTTCCCTTAGCTCCAACCTTGGAAAACACGGAATAAATCTCTTTCTTCTTCCTCAACTTCAAGTATCTGAAGACAGCTATCAGACGCCTTAAGTCTCCTTTCTCACTGATTCCTTCAACCTTTCCAACAAAGACATATCCCAAGGCCCCTCAGTCTCCTGAACCCTTTCTTGTGCACGGCTGTGGTTTTCCAAAGTTCTTCTCAAAAGCTGTTTTTCAGGCTCAGCAAACTACTCCTGATACAGATTCGCCGTGACAGAAACAAGTGCTGAGGGTGCTAGCTCGGTCTTCACTGCCATCAAAGGATTAAAGTGCTCATGATGGATGTCTCTAAGCCGTCACAGTAATGACTCTGGCACCCGTTCTGTGGCGACGATCGAGGGGCGAGTCTTCCAACGTGTACTTTATCTTCCACAGCTGTTTTATCCCACATTCCCTCCTGTCTCCTCCTAGGGGGAAAAAGTCAAAAATGTTTCCAGGCGTAATCTTGCATGAATGGGAGGAGGTTCTAGAATTGTCGCTCTTCCCTCCTCCCCCAATTTTTTGCTGCTGTGTTGAAAAACCATTACTGTTGCACCCAAACAGGTTCCCCCTCCCCTCCCTTCACCGAGTTCTCATACTGCCTCTCTGCATGAGGGACAGAGGGACAGTATTGGTTTGTGAAGTGGCTGCAACTTCAATGTATTCTGCAAATTCTTTGACTATTGGTCCTTCTCCTTTAGGAAAACAGTCTTTTCTTTCTTCAAGAGAGGAAATATCTTAGGGGCTGGCCCCAGGGCCTAGTGGTTAAGTTCAGTGCATTCTGCTCAGGCCCAGGTTCATGGGTTCGGATCCCGGGTGTGGACCTACACGGCTCATTAGCCATGCTGTGGAGGTGTCGCACATACAAAATAGAGGAAGATTGGCACAGATGTTAGCTCAGGGCTAATCTTCCTCAGGAAAAAAAAAAGAAAAAGAAAGAAAGGAAAAGAAAAAAAATGAAAGGAAATATCTTAACATAAAATAAAATAAGAATATAATGGCTGCCAATTCACCCTAAACCAGCTACTCCTCCTAGACTTCTGTAAATGTCATTGACTATAAGTGGTTGAGAACCAGCATATCTGTGGTGTCAAGCAGTGATGAGATAGAAAACAGGTATACTATGGCAGCAGCACAGACCTCCGCTGGGCACCTCTGACTTGTCTGAAGTGCATCTTGTATCCTTGTCTGCAGAGATTTCTGGTCACGGTTAAAGATTCTAGACTCACACCAACATAGGATTTTCAACCTTTTAAAAAATTTTTAAACCATGGGTGGTATCTAATTATGAGAAGTTTTACAATCTGTTAGGTACCCTGTTGTGACTATAGCTTCCAGAATCAGTTCCTCAGTAGACATAGCACTGCCCAGAGGACATTAACAAGGATCGAAGCTTTAGTTGTGACTTGTACGTGAATGAAAATATCCAAAACATAAATTGGAACAATTCAGATCTCCAGGAGCTATCTAGCCATATGCCCTACAAAAATAAAGTTACAGAAATCCTGTGCCATCAGGGTTTTCAAATTCAGTGATTTCATTCTTTGTGCTAAAAAATTACTTGTGTATGTGGAAACCCCTTTTCAAGGAAATGCTGGTTTGGGGATCTCTCTCAGCTAAGACCAGGGCTTTGCAACATTCCATTGTTGGTGGTGGTGCAACATTCCATTCTTTCCCAAACTCTACACAAAGTTTGGAGAGAAATGAGATAAAGGCCTGGACTATATCTTTTAATAGCTTTTTTCAGAGAGAAGTAAGAGAAGTATAATGCCTTACAGCATTCTCTTTTCTCAGCACTCTTGGCAGATATGGGGATAATAATGACATTTGGGGGCAGACACGGGGCTGGTGTCTCACGAGGTGGGAGCACCATACAGAGTCAATATATTTTTTTTTCTGCTTTTTCTCCCCAGATCCCTCCAGTATATAGTTGTATATTTTAGTTGTGGTTCTTCTAGTTGTGGCAAATGGGACGCCACCTCAACATGGCCTGATAAGCCGTGCCACATCCATGCCCAGGATCCAAACCCTGGGCCACCAAAGCAGAGTGTGTGAACTTAACCACTTGTCCTCAGGCTGGCCCCGCCAGAGTCAATATTTTTAAATATAAGAAGCACACAAAACAAAATGAGTTTTAAAATCTCTACTTAAACCTTCTCCCCCTCCTCTTGAAGCAGCACGCAGAAATCCCGCTTCCCCTCCCCAGCCCCTCCTCCCTCCATCGCCCACTGCTTTCCATCTGACGCTGCAATCAGTCATCAGCAGCCATGACTACTGAGCGCGCTGTGTGCCAGGCACGGAGCCACCTGCTTCTCGAGGGTTTCCGCATGTGCTGGTCACAGCAGCCTCTGAGCTAGCAGTATCACTGTTCCCATTTTACCAGTGAGGAAAGTGAGGTTTCCAGGTGCTCAGTGATTTGTCCAAGATTCCACAGCCAGGAAGGGGTAGGACTGGAATTCGAAGGCAGGCATTCTGACTCCAGAGCCCACAGCCCACTTTACCCCCTGATATTTAAATTATACTTATGTGTTAATTATCTTAAACTCTTGCAAACGAATGCAGCCTAAAAGTTTCTCTGTGACCCAAGGTTAATCATTCACTCTGTTTCCTCCCAGCAGTCAACAGAGCTGTACAAATCATACGAGTTAGGACACTACCTTCTGGGTGGAGCGTTAAAACAATGGGCACTTAAGTAGGCGCTGACTTTTCACATACGTGCTGGGTCCTCTGAGGCTGTCCAGGCGGATGGTGGGGCTTAGACCTGCAGGTCAGCCTGCAAGCCTTTTATGAAAAGAGCTTGGTCCCAGCAGAGTGAAAATAGATGTCATTTCATTTCCGTTTGATTTGATCATCTCTTTTTTTTCATAATGGAAAAACTTTCTCCCAATGCTACTGCCTTTAAAACTGAATAAAAGATTTGTACATCTAAAATTAGTTAGCTTTTCTACCCAAGGTTGATTTTCAATGTCAATTCAATAAAAAAATTATTCTCAAGGCTATACTCAGTTTAGTTAAGCTTCCTGAAACATTCTACTAACTTCCTAAAGGAACTTCTCTCAAATATGTCTCCTCATCTCCATTGTCACTCCCCCTGCCTCAGGGCCTTCCATCTTGACATCAATTGTGGCAATATTCTCCCGAACTGCTACCAGATGATCTTTACAAAAACAGTGACTTGGTGATGTCGCTCCCTGCTATAAACATTTTTATTTGCTCCCAACTGGCAATGGATTAAAATCCAAATACTTAGGCATGACATTCAAAGATTTTCATGAACAGAACACTCCCTTTTCTTTGCTGTCTCTTTCCCAGACAAACCAAAATACTTCCATTCTTCCTAATATACCAAGGAATATTGTCATTTGTCTTAGTGTCTGGGATTCAGCAATAAGCGACATGGGAGCTACGATAGGCAAGACACTTCTCTATCACAGGATAGGCCATGCCATGCTTGGGGTGGCAGGGAGCAAGCTGCAGTCACTGTCCTACCACCTCCAACCAGCTGGAGCATGGGGATCAGGCCCGACCTGTTTCCACTCAAGCTCCTTTGCTCCCATCAGTGAGTACCCACGGTTTCTATAGAACACCGCTGTGCCTCAGCACCTTCCAGACAGAGGCCGTTTATCCAAAGGGCAGCCAAATATTCCACTGGGGCCAAGCATCTTGAGTACAATCTGGGGTGTGGCATACAGTTTATATTTGACAGTTAGTGGAAAATTCTGAGCAATGCTCCAAATAACCCCCACCCCGCCACCTACACACACACACACACATACACACATGCTTTGCAAAGATGACAGCCTTTGAAAAATCAAGTTTGCTGACCATAGTTGTTTGCTGGGTCACAGATCCATGGTTTTCACCAGAGAGTTTCTCTTTCATGTCCATGGGTTTTTTCCTACACACTCCTGTCATCCAATCAGAAGGAGAATATGGGTTCCCTCCAGGGCCCTATGGTTTTCACAGGAGACACATTCAGCTTTTGAGTTCTTTCCCCCCAGGGTGGAAGGGGGCCTCTCCACGGGCACTGCACAGACGAAGGTCAGCACATCAGCTCCTTCTCAAAAGTGGGTGAGGGCCTCAGTTTTCTTAGGGATACACTTTTGAATGGTCCATGAAAACCCATCTGACTTCACGTTATGGAACTAAATTAAACCTCTCTGCATTCACCAAATGCTCTGCCAGAAGGATCCTTGGGGTTTTGTCAAGGTAGACAAACACAGCGCTTCCCTCGGTAGCCAAGTGTCGTTTAAAGCCACATTTAAAAGTTTAACAATACACATTTCTACCAGATGTCCCTTCCCAAAATCATCTGGATTTTATAGACTATTTATCACGACTCGTTCTGCCAGAACTCTTGCAGTGAAATCTGTTTATTCAGAAAAGACTTTCAGCCTTACCGTCTAGAAAATCTGAATTGATCAGAAACTGATTGGTTTAATTCAATAAATAGTTCTGTGCTCTGGAACTAGACACTTGTCACCTGAGTATCCGGGTAAATGTTGCCCAGGAATGTGGGACCTTGGGTGCTGCACCGCAGCTGAATGCCTCTCCACATTCTTTGGAGACCAAACCGCAGCCTTCAGGAATGCTTCTCCGAACTCGCTCCACACCAAGCAATTTTCACACATTTCTAACAGACTTGGGTAGACCTGCATGTACTCATGTCCACAGTCAGCCTGGCACATACTGGAGTGGTACTCAAAAGATTTTATGATCCTGCAGATCTTTATTAGTCTTTATTTCAATCAGAATTATTTACTTGCCTTTCAGCAGCACATATGGTTTAAAACAAGTACAGTAGCTCTTTCCCATCTAAAAGCCTTGTCCTGGCATTGTTATTGCGTTCTTCCAAGCACTTCCAGATTGAGAAAACTATACGTCTCAATGGAAAGTCACTGCCAGCCAAGAAGCTTTGACCCTGCCTGTTTAATAAATAACAGTGTTTCCTTTAAACCTGACTAAAGACCTAATTCTGCCTGCCGTCCATCTTCATTTCTGGTTACTGCTCAACAAGGCTCCTTCCTATTGCCCAGACATCCCTCCAGTTTCACCTCTGAGTCTTCATTCACATCCTCCCCGTCACTTCTCAAAAAGAAGGTATATGTATACGTAGGCACACATATGCACATATATGTTTACAGATAGCCACCTGGTTAGATTGAGGACAGATTTCCCCATATTTTCTTTCTATATCTCTTTTTGCCCTTTCTCTCTTATCTCACCAAGATTAAACAGGTAAATATAACACAGCATGATTGGTGAGACAGCAGAATATCAGGGTTTTTTTTTTTTGAGGATGATTAGCCCTGAGCTAACTACTGCCAATCCTCCTCTTTTTGCTGAAGAAGACTGGCCCTGAGCTAACATCTGTGCCCATCTTCCTCTACTTTATACGTGGGACGACTACCACAGCATGGCTTTTGCCAAGCGGTGCCATGTCCGCACCCGGGATCCGAACTGACGAACCCCGGGCTGCAGAGAAGCAGAATGTTCGAACTTAACTGCTGCGCCACCGGGCCGGCCCCAGAATATCAGTTTTTAGAAGTTTGAAAAGACATCTCCTTAAATGTAAATTGGCGGAAATGTGCAGCGTAGGAAGCTTTCTTTGTAGGCCTTATTTCACCTTGAGATTGCAGGTAATATTTTGAGATTGCATTATCACACACTTCATTCGCATTCTCACGTGAACGGTTTTAGATTTTTCAACAATTTTATTTCTTACTATACACAAGACACGGTGTCAGCAAAGATTGTAAATTCAAGTGCTGACAGCATCCTGGGAAGCATAAGCGAGCGCCTTGGAAGAGGCAGTGGCCAGGGCCGAGCAGGACATACCTGACCTAAGAAGAAAGCCATGCTGCTGTAGGACGCACAGGCCCATTCTGAACAGATAATGCAAATTATTGAGAGATGCTAAGAATTGGAATCTTTTTGTGAAATCTCCATATTAGCATCTACATCAAACATTTTTTAACACTTTCAACCAAATTAAACACACAGATCAATAGTTTGCAACCTCTAAAAGGCACAACTGGTTGGTAGTGGTGTAGACAAGAGCAGGCCAAGCCAGGACTCCAAGGTGAGAGCACCCCAGAGAAGAGCCGGCTCGGCAGCAGGTAGAAGAGAGGAGTTTGACTGGACTCAGGATGTGCAGATCAGGGTTTCTTAGCTTCAGCATCATTGACTTTTCAGGCAAGATAATTCTTTTTGGGGGGGGGGCTGTCTAACGTAGCATATTTAGGAGCATCCTGGCTTCTCCCCACTAGATACCAGTAGCACATGTCCCCCCATCCCCATTCCCTGTCATGACAATCAACAATGTCTCTAGACATTGCCACATATGCCCTGGGAGGCAAAACTGTCCTGGGTTGAGATCCACTGGTGTAGACTTTGGTGGCAATAAGGGATGGGAGTTGGTGCTAGGGAAATGCCTCCTGGGGTGGTAGGTGAGTAGTCTAACCAAGGAGGGAGAAGGGAGCAGGAGAGAGAGCAAAGCAGAGTCATGTGGTAACAGGTCTATGTTCTCCAGAGGACTGGAAAGAACCAAAGGTATAGCAGCCCAAAACCGGAACCCAGTAGCCAGCACTAGGAACAAGGCAATGACCCAGTTACCCAGATCAAGCAGAGCGATTGTAGAAGCGGAACCACGGGTCAGGATCTCTGCTGACTTGTGCTCTGAACTGGAAGCGTGGTTGAGTTTAAGTTTGGGGTAGTGCACAACTCACAGGGAAGAGATAACAGAGCCAAGCTGTGGACTTAGAGCAGTGACAAGGCAGCGGCATAGGGTCTTCTAACCAGAGATGGCAGGAGGCGGGGTGAGGGTCCTTCATCAGGGAGTCTACTCACCCTCCGCTCTCAAGGACCGGGACCTCTGACTCAGCTCCGAAGAACAGCTCCAGTCCTAGGGGCTGATCCATTGCTTTTGCTTTTCTTCCAGGGTCCTCCTTGGGAACTAATAGAAACCCAGTAAAGTCAGGAACTTGTCCATGGCATTTTTTCCCTGGAGAGAAAAAGAGCTGGCCCAACTCTTACAGTCAATCCCCTCTGTCACCCCGAGGTTAGTGGGTCTCTGCAGAGGCCTCTGAGCAGCACTGAATCTTATGACTGTCTCTCTGGGGACCGAGGGCAAGTCATTCACAGAGGCCAACTCAGAGTTGCTATTTCCATTCTAATGGGTAGGTTCCTTCTTCACTGTGGAAAACCTCAAAGTTTTCAAAAGTTTGTCTGCCCCAGGGGTCACAGACTAGGACCTACGCCCACGGCTATTTTGTTTTAAAAGAGTAGCTTAGAAGTTGGACACTTTTCACATTAAAAATATAGATATCCAGCCATTGTTCAAAAACTCTGGCAACACCAAGCCCTCATTTTCCACGTGGAAACAATTGGCTAGAACTGAGTGGCTGCTGTCCACTGAAGGCAAGTCTCCTGCTCTTGGGTTCACCCAAATCCCATCGTCTCCCCAACCTGGACTACTGCACCCATTAAGGCAGCCTGCCCCTGGGGGCATTTACATTATGAAACGACGGGCAGAGGACGTTAACTCTGCCCAAACAGTCCATGTCTAGTATCATCACAACTCAAGACCTGCCCCTCATTTTCTTATAAAGCGGGAGTCTTACCAGACCACCATAGTCAATTGCAAAAACTCCCTCATATTCAGTGTCCATGGTTAAAACGGGGGTTCTTAAATGGCTTCCTGACCCTTGCTGGGGTAAGAGAGACCCCCTCACCAAGCCAGCTTCTTCCTCTTTCCATTCTCCCTAAGGTAAGCTCCCGTCTCTCTCTTCCGGTAAGCTTCTGGAAGCCAGGACCATTGTTAGGAGGAGCTCCTACCTCAAGGGTTTCTTACAGCATCTTTCACAGGAGGTTGGTACCGCCAGGTCTCCATCACAGTGCTTAAAGGCAAGGCCTAGAGAAGGTAAATTTGTTAGGATACAGGTTCAACTGCTTTAACAAAAGCCCAAAAGAATAGCAGCGGAAATATTTTCTCACTTAGTCATCCAGAAGGAGCTGGTCCAGAGAAGCAGGGCAGCTCTGCTCCACGCGGTCGTCCAGGGGCCTAAGCTTAAAACCATGTTTTCCTCATCCACTTGGTACAAGATGTCTTAGCACTGCATCCTCATCCAGCCAGTGAGAAGAGCAGGAAAAGGGTACTAGGGGGACTTGGACTCTGGTACAGAAGGTCCCAAAGTCTGGGGGTCGTTGTTGACTCTTCTCTCACACCCCACATCCGGTCCATTAAGAAATCTGTTGTCTCTATTTCCAAAATATCTAGAATTCAATCCTTTCTCATCGCTTCTACCACTACCGCCTTGATCCAAGCCACCCTTCTCTCTGGCCAGGATGATTGCAATAATCTCCTGACTGGTCTCCCTATTTCTACACTCAGTCTATTTTCAACATAGCGAAAAGAGGGATCTTTCTATAATATGAAGCAGACTACTTTTTCCTCTGCTCAGAGTCCTTCAATAGCCTCCATTTCTCTTTGAGTAAAAACCGAAGTTCTTCAGTGCCTACAAACCTCTGCATGATCTGAGCTCCCACATCCTTGGTGCTTCTTTCCTTTTGATCCTCCCCTTGTTCACTTGCTCACCACGTTCTAGAAACACTGGCCTCCTTAGTGCTTCTGGAATGTTAGACACACTTCTGCCACAGGGCCTTTGCACTGGCTGTTCCTTCTGCCTGGAAATACCCGCATCACTGACTCCCTCACCTCCTCAAGCCTTTGCAGTTGTCGTCTTCTCAATGAGTCCTTCTCTGACCACCTTACTGAGGGTTAAAACCACCTCTCCCATCCCCTTTATCCTGTTCTTTCCCCCTATTTTTCTACAGCACTTGTTATCTAATACACTATGTAATTTGCTTTTTTCTTATGTTTATTTTTTTACTGTCTATCTCCTCCTGCTAGAACCTAAAATCTAAGAGGAAGAAAAGTTGTCTTATTTGGTGAAGAATCCCAGTCAGCTAGAATAGTGCCAGACAAACGTAGGCACTTACTAAATATTTGCTAAATGCATGAGTGATCAGGGTTCAGAAATGGTGGTTGCCAGCTCTAGGTTAATGTGATGGGTTGAATTATGGCCCCCCAAAAAGACATGCTGAAGTCTTAAACCCCAGTATCTCACAATGTGACCTCACTTGGAAATAGGGCCCTTACGGAGGTAATCAAGTTAAAATGAGGTCATTAGGGTGAGTCCTAATCCAGTGGGACTGGTGTCCTTATAAAAAGGGGAAATTCGGACACAGAGATAGACACGCACACAGGGAGAACACCTTGTGAAGATAAAGGCAAGTATCAAGGTGATGTATGGACAAGCCAAGGAAGGCCAAAGCTTGCCAGAAAACACCCGAATCAAGGCAAAAGACATGGACAGATTCTCCCTCACAGCCCTCGGAAGGAAACAACCCTACCCACACCTGGATCTCAGACTTCTGGCATCCAGACTGTGAGTCAATACATTTGTTATTTTAAGCCACCCAGTTTAGGGTCCTCTGTTATGGCAGCTCCAGGAAACTAATACAGTTAGTCTCTAGATATTTGGGTAGATCCAAGGGAGATTTGGAAAGTAGATTAGATCTGGAGGTGCCTGTCCACTAAAGCGATACACAAACAAGGTATAATAATTAAACAAGAACATGTCCTCCAGGATTAACCCTGTCTGCCCCAAGGACTCGGTAGGACAATTGCTGAATTCTGCCTTACCCCTCTCTTCTCCATCCCACCCCTACCCCTCATCATCACCACACAGATACATCTGGTCTAAGTCATAGGGGAATTCCTAGCTTATTTTTCCCATGAGGGATTCAGCTGGGCAGCACTCTGCTCCTCCTGAAGATCCTTCTCCAAGCCTGAGCTTGTCCTTGCATCTAATCAACTCATCTGCTTTCTGGAAGATTAGGAACCTCTCTGGCACAGGGCTTTCAGTTTAAAAGAATTCTGTTCAGATAGGTCACTCATCCTCCAGGTCCCTCCCCCGCCCCAAGAGAACTGGGAAGAGCGGGTGTTGGTGTCCTTCCACAGGCCCTGTGATCACTCTGGCCCAGCAGGGTCAGTGGACATTGGAAAGAAAAGGCTCCTGACTTTCCGTGAGGATAGTGGTTGTGTGTACTTTGGGGGTTTCCATGGCTTTCTATGTTTGGGGAATGAGGTTCCATCTACTCCACTGCTTAGGGTTTTGTAAGGTGATTTAGACCACCACCTGGGCCACTGGGCTTCAGAATTGCTAACAGCCTAAAAGAACTGGTCCTAGGCACGAGGAAGGTAAGAGTGTCCTGGAACACAGGCAGAGAACCAAGGCAGGGAGTTAGAGAGTAGGCTTGAAAGGCTTCGGCACTGGGGAGGGTCAGCCACCAGAAAGGGTGGAGAGGGCAGGGTAAGATCCCAGTCCTGAAAGAACAGGGCAGCAAGCAAGAAGCCAATTCTTCCTTGCTGGAGTAGGACACAAAGGAAAGGACTTGGTATCAAGAACAAACCAAGATCCTGGGGATAGAACTGTGGGTCATGGCCAGAGATTCTGGCAGCGACACTGACTTAGGGGTGAATTCACAGATCCTCTTTAAAATTACATTTGGTTCTGAACCAGACTCGTGGCAGAGCCAATCCTTTATGAGACACATGTTAAGCATCTGTGATATGTTAAGACTTGTACTAGGCGCTGTGGGGCAAGGAGATGACAGTTATTGTTCTCAAGGAGTTCACAGTTTAGTGGGGCAGATATTAAAGATAAGTCAGTGACAATGTAGCTTTTTAAGTATGAAGGAGAAGTGTGACAGAAGAGAGCAATGTCTCAGTGATTAAGAGCTCAGGCTCTGGGTCCAAGAGATCCCAGTTCATGTCCTGCCTCTCCAGTTACAGACTATGTGATCCGGAGCAAGTCACTAAGCTTCTCCAGGCCTCAGATCCTTTCCCATAAATGGAAATAATCATAGTGCTTACCTGCTTTATAAGAGTCTTGTGAGGATCAAATCAGATCACATATGCCTGGCACCTAGTAAATTCCCAATAACATTGACTATTATTTATAATAATAGTTATTAATACTATTATAGTTGTCTGGGGGAAGAAAATGTCAGGAAATGTTTCCAAGAAAAGGGGGCATTGGAGCTGAATATTGAAAAATAAAGTGAAGTTAGCTGGGTCTGGGGTTGGGAGGATGCTAATGAATTG
This sequence comes from Equus asinus, assembly GCF_041296235.1. Taxonomy (NCBI): domain Eukaryota; kingdom Metazoa; phylum Chordata; class Mammalia; order Perissodactyla; family Equidae; genus Equus; species Equus asinus. Next base: position 140,501,969 of record NC_091793.1, on the reverse strand, counting down.
CTTTTGTTTCCTAATTATGCCCTGCCAGATTCTTCAAATGATTTTAGGTAGGATGATGAATTCAGTGTTAGCCAAACTGAGTTTGAGATGCTCTGAGCAACACAAGATGTTTGACCTCTTCCTTCCAACCCTACTGTAACACCAAATCTTACATATTTGCCCCATTAATGGTTGTAGCTCCATGAAATGAATACAACTAAATCTTTTTTCTACTTGATTTTCAATACTACAGATGGAAACAACACAAAATAAAATTAATGAAGCTAAAATTGCACCCAGTAAACTTTGTTTTGATTGAAAAATTGACATTTAAGTTTTCTTAACCCAGGAAAACTGGCCTTGAAGGAGAAAAGAAAAAGGGGCCACAAAAGAAAACTTTAGGTGAAATTATAATAGGCAAGATTTGGTAGGGAGAAAAATAAACAAAATAAAACTGATTAATAATAAACCAAATCTTTGTTGTAAATCTAGAAAAGAACTCAAAAGAAAGGAATTTCAATAAAATAAAAATTTAAATAAAGGTTAACTGTACTCTATAGGAAATTAATATAGAAATTAAACGGTCATAGTCAAGTTTACTCCAAAAGATTCCTTTTGGTTGAAAGCCTTCCGCATTGATCTAATTCTTATGAACATGTTTGCATTCATAAAGTAGAATCAAAACATCGTTGGGTGCAAAATAGTGGGTCAAAATCTCCAGGGCTTGCCAGTGAGATCCAGGTGGGTGGGTTGAGGAAGCAGTTGGAACTCTGTCTAAAGCTTAAGAAGTCAGGGTACAAATAAGGATTTTGAAGTCACCACCATGTAAGTATTCATTTATTTTCTTTTGCATCTTCCATAAAATAATAATGCAGAGTAAGAACCTAATAAATGCTCGTTGAATGTTAGATTCTCTCTGGTCAGCCCTACAAGCATTGTGAATGGAGGAATCGCACCTGTAGAGTCAACATCTTAATTTAGCACTTACCGAATACAAAAATGGACTCTCACACCTTTGAGAATAATCAGAGTGAAACTGAGGTCCACCAAGACTTGGACACGTGGAGTGTAAGCACAAGTCCTACCAAGAAATATACTATTTCCAGTTCATAAGATGAAATATTCTTATCCTTGTGTTCCTTATCATTCACCAAAGATTTCTTCTTCTTTTAACAATTGTTTTCTTTCTTTTTAAATTTGCGTCTATAGAGTTCTTCATTCTCCACTTAGCAAGGTCATGGAGGATCTAGAGGAAACATTATTTGAAGAATTTGAGAACTATTCTTATGCCCTGGAATATTACTCCCCAGAGGCTGATTTGGAGGAGAAAGTCCACCTGGGAATTGCTCACTGGGTCTCCCTGGTGTTATACTGCTTAGCATTTGTGCTGGGCATCCCAGGAAATGCCATCGTCATTTGGTTCACGGGATTCAAGTGGAAGAAGACAGTCACCACTCTCTGGTTCCTCAATCTGGCCATTGCGGATTTCATCTTTCTACTCTTCTTGCCCCTGTACATCTCCTATGTGGCTATGAATTTCCACTGGCCCTTTGGCATCTGGTTGTGCAAAGCCAATTCCTTCATTGCCCAGTTGAACATGTTTGCCAGTGTGTTTTTCCTGACGGTGATCAGCCTGGACCGCTATATCCACTTGATCCATCCTGTCTTATCTCATCGGAACCGAACCCCAAGGAACGCCCTGATTGTTATTATATTCGTTTGGCTTTTGGCTTCACTAATGGGTAGTCCTGCCCTCTACTTCCGGGACACTCTGGAGTTTGATAACCGCACTCTTTGCTATAACAATTTCCACGAGCACGACCCTGACCTCATTGAGATGAGGCACCACGTTCTGACCTGGGTGAAAGTAATCATTGGCTACCTCTTCCCTTTGCTGACAATGAGCATTTGCTACTTGTGTCTCATCTTGAAGGTGAAGAAGCGAAGTATCGTGATCTCCAGTAAGCATTTCTGGACCATCCTGGCTGTGGTCACGGCCTTTTTGATTTGCTGGACTCCTTATCATCTGTTTAGCATTTGGGAGCTCACGATTCACCACAATGGCTCCTTCCACCAGGTGCTGCAGGCTGGAATCCCCCTCTCCACCAGCTTGGCGTTCCTCAACAGTTGCTTGAACCCCATCCTTTATGTCCTAATTAGCAAGAAGTTCCAAGTGCACTTTCGGGCCTCGGTTGCTGAGATTCTCAAGAACACCCTGTGGGAGGTGAGCTGCTCTGGCACAGTGAGCGAACAGCTCAGGAGCTCTGAGACCAAGCATGCACATCTCCTGGAGACAGCCCAGTGAATTGTTCCTCTCCCACAGATCAGTAGAAGGCGCTTGTGTGGGTCCCTGTACACACAGTTTCAGCTTATCCGGTTGCAAGATACAAGACCTTATCTTTTTGTTGTTTTTGGTCAGTTTATCGGCATCACACTTTTGTGTGAATATAAAACTTAGGAAGGATCTTCATTGTTTTCCCTGCAACTTACATTATCTGTGTCATTCTTGCTAATCATACTATAGTGGATTAATCAACACATTATTTTTTCAATTTTAATAATTTTTTAAAAGTCCCAAATCTTAAATATATGACTAATTTCAAAAAATGTTAAAATGTTTGCTTAAGATCCTTTCATTTTCAACAAGTAACCTATCAGACATATTCTTAAAGTGCAACATATGTACTCAATTCCTTTCTTTCATGTAATCTGTGTACATACATTTATGAATTAAAATAATAGTTGGTTATAGTAGCTTAAAACATTGTTTCAGTTAATTATTAATGCTTAGTTACCTGCCCCAAGATCTAGTTACTTAAAACAAGAATTTATTGTTAGACTTCACAATTCCGAGGTCAGAAATTCAAGCAGGGCACAGAAGGGAGGGTGGTCTCTCTGCTTCAAGATGTCTGGAGCCTCAGGGGGACTGGGGTGACCTCAAGGGCTGCAGTCTGAACAGCTGGGGACCAGCTGAGCAGCACTCTCCCCTCCTCTCCCCCTTCCTTCTCCTCCTCTCCTTCCCTCCTCTTTACTTTCCTCTTCTTTCTCCACACAGGTACTCTGGCATGGCCCCTCAGGGTGGCCAGACTTCTTATATGGCAACTTAGGGCTCCCAGAGACCAAGGTGGACATTTCTAGTCCTCTGAAAGGCTATGCCAGACCCTGGCACAGTGTCACTTCCACCATATTCTGTTGGTCAAAGCAGTCACAGGCCAGCTCAGATTCAAGGGGAGGGGACATGAACCCCAGTTCTCGATGGGGACATACTCCCATCTCAAATCCCCCACGGTATCATTATAAATAGAAATGTTCTTGGAAAATTTTGGGTAAGTGCAAGTATGTGTAAGATGGCTATAAAAATGAAACATTGACATCCAGATAGTAGGTAGGTCAGCCCAGTCTTAGAATGATTTGAGAAAAAGCAAGCATGTATGACAGTGATGTATTTCCAGCTTCTGTCCTGTAACTATGGACACCAGTATAAGACCAGTAAAGCACACCTTTAAGTCAGTGACCTCTTCATGGTGCAAATCTGTTGCATTTTAGACTGTAAAGCATTTGACCCCTATTCATTTCTCCCTTTACCAAATAGATGAGCACCTAAGAGGTATACAGAACCATAGGAGAGAGATGCCAAAACGCTTGGGGTATTTACATGTTAGACAGTGAGTCACACCTACACAAAAAGGATTCTAGAACAAAGGGACAGTAATAAGTGCCAAGAGAGAGCCAGGAAAAGTGCAGGTTGTTCAGAAAGGGAGATGGCATGCAGTTGGAGGTGAAGAAACACTGTGAATCTGTGTCCTGCCTCTGGGGTTCCCTAAGGCCCCTGCTCCTGCCCCCCGTCTCCTCTGGGACCCTTGTATGCATTCAAACTCTGCTATCACTGTAATTTTTAAAACATATTTAATTTTCTACAATTTCTCAATTTTATTTAGAAAGTTGTGAGGGGAGCCATGTTATTTTTTGAATCGGTATCCTTTTTTATTTCATCTCCTAGTTTTTGAAAATGCTAAAATCAGATCATTTATTGGCTATGTTCTTTACTGTTAGCCCCATGCAACAACTAGACCTGGTTTTGGAAATTATTCCAAGAAAATGGGTGGTATAGCTCAGCATATCCCAAACTTCTGTCATTCCCAAACTTTATGGTTTCTGCCAAATCCAGGACGGGGTAGAGAAGGCAGGAGAAAGGATCATCGTGAGTTTCTGGCTTCTGAACAGCCCTTGAATGTGCCCCCTCCACCAGCAGGGTTCGAGATGTTCCACTCTGTGTTCCCGTTGGCCCTCGTTTCCCAGAATCAAGAGAAAAGCTGGAGGATCCATGACAGAGGTTCCGTGGGCTCATCCTTAGTTTGGGCAAAGGGGGAGACTCTCAAGGCTGACAGAGAAGGAGGAAGGCTGAGGAGCAGGAAGAGGAGGAAGCCACCAAGGGCAGGAGAAAATGACAGAGCAGGTGGTGTTCCAGAAGCTGCACCTCAGGGCGGCACTCGCTTCCTGGCCTCTGTGGGTCAGGGAGCAGGTGGAGCTGCTTTTCTCATTCCACTCAGCAGGCACAGCATCCTGGCCTGTGAGTTTTCAAGGGCCGATGAAAATATTTGACTTCTTAAAAAATATTATTGGCTCTAAAATACAAGAAGGAAGCCTGAAAAGTCACAATTAATAAATACTTAATTACATGCCTACAAAATATGCCTTTATATCAGTTACTCAAATGAAGTATTTTGTAATTATATAAAAACTCATATACTTATATAATATGGGATTTCAATATGTTTCCATGTTTGATATGAGAACTGGGGCTTCCAAAAAAGAAAAATGCCTTAAGGTCTAGAAAGGTCTTAGAGGAACTCTGAATTCATTTGAGGATCCAATGAAAGTAATGGGTCCTTACCCCAGAAAAATGCTTTTAAACAATACTTCAGGGAGTCTTTAGACCCCAGACTAAGAATTCCAGTTTCAGTGCCTTTTAACACAGCTGATAGTGGGCATGTAACAGGAGCCCACCAGGCGAAAGTAGCAGCTGGTGCGGGCAACCTCCCAGCAGAGAGCGGAGTAAATGTTTCTCAGCTTCAAGGAAGGGCTTGGCAACATCAAGCCTCGCCCAGCAGCTGGAATCTCCAGCGGTGTAAGGACCGAGAGCAGGATGATGACTGAAAGGACAGAGGGGATGGAGAGGGGACGGGCAGGAGGGACACGGGGAGGAAGCGAGGGAGGGGAGTGAGGATCCCCAGGTTCCCAGTGCCCGGGCCAGCCTCAGGGAGACAGATGTGTCTCCTCCTCAATAGGAGGCAGCTCTTCCAAACAAAGGGCAAGCCCCAGGGCTCCCGAGGCAGGGTACCTGGATTTCAATCATGGCCCCACTAGCTCTCAGGGCTGTGGCTTTGGTAAATTAATTCACATTTCTATACCTGTCTTCCCTGTCTGCAAAATGCCTATAGCAATAGTAGCACCTGCCACATAGGGTCACCGTGAAAACTAAATGAGCCGGTGCAGGTAAAGCACTTATACAGCGGCGCTTAGCCCTACAAATACCTGATAGATGCCACCCAGCATTACTCAGTGAAACTGCCAGCACCTTCTGACCCAGGACCACTCAGTAAATGGGAGATCCCTCCCTCCTCTTGAATGAACGTGGCATCTCATAGGAAGAACAAGGGAACGACACTAAAAACAAGTTTATAAGTGCTGTAAAGAGTTACAGGCTGGTAGGCTGCAAGGGGCAAGAAGGAGCAGAATCAAAGTCTTCTTGAAAGAGGCATGTGAACTGCATCTTGAAGAATGGCTACAATTTTACCAAGTGCCTCTGGGAAGAGGCTGTTTCAGGTAGGTGGCACAGCGAGAGCAAATGTTCAGAGGTTGGAAAACACTGGCTGTGTTCACAAGAGTCCAGTCTCATTTGTGCCATGGGGACAAAGCGAGGACAGAAGACTCACAAGTTAGTGCCAGACTGAATAGTACTCCAGTTCTTCAGTATTCTCCCACATGGCAGTGCCGCTTTTTAGGGTGCAGTCAGAAGTCTAGGGACATTTCCCTCTGACTTTTACTTTACTGAATGCCATTCAAGCCAATGACATTCCAAATAACAGATTCTTATTGGGGACGTTTCCCGAATGCAACTCTTATCATCCATGCAGAGCAGCTAACGGGAGAATGCCTGTCGATCAGCCTCAATGTCCATTGTAAGTCTACCCCTTACGTGACATTACCTTCTCTCACTTATTGAGGGCATGAAGCAAGGGTCACATTGAAGGAACAGGATTTAATTTTCTAAAGGCAGGGATGAAAAACTTTCCCATTTCATTGCCAGCACATTCTCCAGCCTATGAAGAGCTGGGTCCGAGTTCCTCCTCTCACTCACTAGGTAAACACCCGGGCAAGTCGTCTTGCAGAGTCGTTTCCTCATCTGCACATGGCGAGGACAGTGTCTGCTTTGTTCATCTCACAGACTTATAGTGGGGGCAAATCAGACAACGGGTATGAGGCATATATTGTTTTACTTTTTTATTTTAAGGACAGTAATTTCCAGTGCCAAATTGCATTTGTTTGGAAAAATATACATAAATGTATCTTTAAACACTAATGCAACTCTTTGTATTTGTGTCTGCCTATAAGCATATCTTTTCATAGTAATAGTCAATGAAAAATCAAGAGTTTTTCAATTTGCTATAGTCTCCATTACTTTTTAAATTATATTAAACTGATAAAATACTTCATTGAGTCTATATGCCACAACTTAGCCATTTCCATTTATGTTATGGAGCAGTCCTTTCATCTCCCTGCTTCCCTCCACACCATCTCCCTGAGAGGCCTGCCTTTGTCTTGTCAGCCTGTCTTGGAAACCGTCAGGGCTCCCCATCACCCTCTCAGAACGCGCCACCCTGTAATTTACACGCCTCTACAACTGGCGCCACCCTAACTAACCCCAGACTGAACTGCAAACCCTGCCAGACAGGTCTAAGGGCGGCCCCCAGCTCTGTTCTCACCCCTGCCCTTAGTACTCCGCCTTTCCCACCCTCCTGCAACATTCTCTCTTTTTTTAATGAATTGCTGATTCAGGTCCATCCGGCTCAATCCCTCTAAAAAACTTTTATTCAAGTCTAAGCTTCAATCACCCTCTGCACTTTTGGATTACTTGCTCAATTACAATGACTTTTATCCTTAACAATTTTATGTGTTTGAACCACTTCTCTAGAGTCATTTTCTTAACTCCCCTTTGTGTTTTTACAGCATCTAACAGTGATACTGAATGGACCAGTTGTGAATTCCCACAGTATGCCCAGCCCTGTGCTAGGGGTGCTGAATATGAAAAACAAACAAGGTTTCAGAGTCACTGTCATCACTTGCCATGGAGCATGCAAAAAAAGACAGGCTCTTTTATTTTTTGTCTTCCACTTCACAGCCAGAAACAAAAACATCTCTTTACATATACCCATTTCTGGGCCCACTGGTTCAAGAATGGTTCATTCAGTACACTGGCTCACAGCCAATGTGAGCACTGCTCATTACAGCCCAAAATTGGAAGCAACCTAAAGATCCAACAAATAGGCTTTGCTTAAACAAGACAATGGGTTAAGACAAAGGAGACAATGGGTTAAGCAACTGTTAAAACATGAGGGAGCCTCCTAAGTACTGATAAGGAATGTCCAAGATAGAGCTCACTCCAGAACAGAGAGTGTCTCCGTGGACAGAGCGCACGGGGCAGTCCGTGTTGTGTGCTGGCCAGCCTGTGCATGTGCTTACACTAGGACTGCGAGGACCTGAGAACCTGCGAAATTGGTCGCTTTTACGGGAGTGGCGGGAAGCCTGCGGGACAAGGGAGACTTCACTGAACAACCTCTTGAATTTTGAACTATGTTATTATATTATCTACTTTTTAAAATTAAGATACCATTAAATTTATTTTTTATTCAAGGCCATGGAATCAAGACTTTAAAGTCACATGCTTCATATATTTTAAGACTTATAAGACAGCTGTAGTCTGAATCAGCTGTTCTAAATTTTTAAAACTCCTTTTACCTTTAACCAAATTTTTCAGTTTTTTGTTGCTAATAGTTTTCATCAATACTTAACATTTTGGTCAAGCCATTTGGTACTCACTCCCTTTACCAGGTCAACCATGGTGAGTTATTCGAGGCTACTTACTACTCATAGTTACTGCATCCCTGTCCACAGCAGCACTTCCAGAACACCCACGCTGTTCTCCAGAAAGCCAGCACTGCCCTCTGCCGGCTCTCATGATACTGACAACCTGAACAGTTCCCCTGATTTTAGACTGGACCTGTTGGACTAATATCGTTTAGTGAAGATGCTTTTATTCATCAGTACACACGTCTGATTAAATAAATTCCCCTCAGAATTTACCCATTTCCCACATTCAAGGTAGTCATACAGAAACAAAATCAAACTGAGAACCAAAAAACTCAGCATCGCCTGGCTTTGCTAGGAGAATTTGGACCTTAAACAAACCATTTAATCTCTTTGGCCTACAAAGAGATTACAAAGACTACAAAATGAGACCTTCGGAGGTCAGCGATTCCCAAACTCTTTTGTAAAACCTGCCACAGTAAAAAAAAATAATCAAGTGTGCCATATATCCCCAAGTGACTGTTAAGATGCAGCTGTTCGCAGTCTGACCCTCACTTGAACACACTGCCCTCACCTGGGCACACTTAGCTGCAGCACCACCTGAGCACTGAGGTCCTGTGTAGGCTCAACCCATTTCCAGACGTAACTACCGTCCCACCTCCACACCCAAGCCAGGCTACGCCCCACAGCCCACAGCCTCCCTCCCAAGACACTCCCGACACTTAGAACAAATTTCCCCTGAACAGTATGAGGCATTATTTTAATTTGCATCAGCCTTGACAAACTCATGACAAATTCTGGGAATCCGGGTTCCCTCGAGGTTAGGGTCCTTTACTAATGCTGCACAGCCCATCTCATAACACGTTATTTTCAGGTGGGATTTATAGCTGTGCGATTTTTTAGTCACAAGTAACCCCCAACTTGAAAATGCTAGGTTACAACAAATTACTTCACTAGCCATTTAAGTCACTGAATGGTCTTAATCCTGGCATTTAATCCCTTTATCTACAAATGTTTTATTAGCTATCTGGCAAATAAGTGACAATATTCACTACGTGCCTGGTATTGTCCTAAGCACTTTAACTGTATTGACTCATTTCTCACGATTCTTTTATTCCCAACATTCCCATTGAGGAGAACCAGATGAGATAGCAAATAACTTTGAAACCCCTTGCAAAGGCCAAGGTCAGAACCATTATAAACCCACAGGCCCAATCACCTAAAATCAAAACTCAATACAATGCCCAGGGCCAGCCAGGTGGCCGAGTGGTTAAGTTTGTGTGCTCCACTTTGGCGGCCTGGGGTTTCACTGGTTCAGATCCTGGGCACAGACATGGCACCGCTCATTAGGCTGTTTTAAGCCGGTGTCCCACATAGCACAACTAAAATATACAACTATGTACTGGGGGGAGTTGGGGAGAAAAAGCAAAAAAAAAAAGAAAAGCTTGAGCCTGGCAACATTGTTAGCTCAGGAGCCAATCTTTAAAAAGTCCACAAGTGAAGTTAATCTCCCTGATTTCTTTTAAAAACGAGGCAAAGATGGAAATTTGAAATACTGTGGTAAAAGCAGTACCATCATGCTTACCGAGGACATCACTAATGGGTACAGAAATTATACTAAAAGTGAGTCCACTGCTATCAATTTGTTTATACAATCCAATCGATACCTATGTATATTTAAGGTATTGGTAATAGTTTTCTCCTTTTTGGGCTAAATGTCTAACGAGAATGCTTTATGAATTACCCATCCACTGAATTTCCTGCCGCAAAACAGAAAGAATATAAATAACACCCTCCTATGTACAAAGAATTGTCTTTCAAGCTTTTATTTAAGAGCAACGATCCACGACGGGTTTTAGATCTTGTTGAAAGCGGCCACATCCATGGACTGCACATAGTCCTCAAAAGCAGTGATCCGCTCCTCCAGCATATCAGTTCCAACTTTATCGTCTTCAACTACACACTGTATTTGAAGTTTTTTAATTCCATACCCCACTGGAACTAGTTTAGCTGAAAAGAGCATTAAAAAAATCTTAGTTAGAACCGTCCTGATTAGTCAAGGTTGAAACTATATGTGAATTCCAGACGTCAGTTTCAAAAAAGCAAAGAGTAAACTCACAGGAGCCCCAGACCAAGCCGTCTGCTTGAATGCTTCTGACGCACTCCTCCAGCTTCGCCATGTCTGTCTCGTCATCCCAAGGTTTCACATCTAGTAAGATGGAAGACTTGGCAACAAGTGCAGGTTCTAACAAAAAAGTACAAGAAACATTATTCAAATGCTGAATTATATTTTTTACCCTAGTCCAAGAAACTTAACAAAATGTTTCAAACGCATCATCTCCTCAGCCACACCAAACTCACACATCCTGTGTTTGTCACACACATGCCCGCTTTCTGTTTTGCTAAGAAAGCGGTTTCAATCGTGTAACAGTTTCTCTCCCACAGAGGAATGCCACAGCTGCTGCCGTGAGAACAGCTGCGGCCCAGGAGCTGTGGGGACAGTGGGAGCCACCCCTACAGGGGGCTTCAAACACGGACCTGCTCCACCAACATGGAGGACATTCCTCCGGGGATCAACCTTTGACAAAGATCACTCAGATTATTGTGAAAGGATGAACTCAAATTATCAAAGGACCTACTCTTGGCTTTCTTTGACTCATACTGTGCAAGGCGTTCTTCTCTTAGCCTCTTCGCTTCTTCACTTTCCTGCAAAGAAAAAATTGATACATTTCACAAAGCTGGCTGTTCCTCAGCTTAAAGCTGGTGGGGTCTACAACCAAGACCAACTGTATCAGAAAAAAGCAAATCCATCAGGAGCTCAGCCGAAAGATGGTGATTTGATTTTATTCATCATGTAACAGGTGACAATTCTTAAAAGGCAAGTAATAAAGTGAGGCCAGGATTCAAACCCAAGCAATGTGGCCACAGAGCCTGAGCTTAAGCACAATGATCCACACACAGCCCATCGATTTTGCCTACCTCCTCATCATCAGACCCAAAGAGATCTATGTCATCGTCGTCTTTACTATCGGTAGCTCCACTTCCTGTGGTGTCTTCCACATCCGCAGGACCATACTTGCCCAAAGCTTTCTTCACTCCTGGCAGACTTGAAAAAAACGTAAATTCAACGACTACTAAACCACTTATCCACAGACCCCTTTTGGACTAAGAGCCTACCTACCCTTCAAAACTCGCAGGGGGGCAGTTTCACGTGCTTTAACTCCTCCCCCAGCAAACATTAGGAGCAAGGAGGACGCCACGATTGTTCTTTCAGAGCGGGGACTCGTGGGAGAGCTTAGGTACGCTCAGTCCCTTCCCGAGTGAACCGGAGCCCCCTTCCCCACACCTGCAGCCGCACTGGCAGCTTCAGAGGAAGGGCCAAGGGCTGAAGGAGCAGCCCCCTCCCCGCAGCGGCGGGCCCTCAGGTCAGGATCAGCGGCGGGGCGGGCCCGCTGAGCTGCTGCTGTCCAGGTTCCACCTGCTCCGCGAGAAGACGGAGGGCTGCAGCCTCCCGGCCTTCTCAAGCCACAGACGCTCAGTGATAACTTCCCCAGGAAATAAGGTGAGCCGAGTCCCGTTAGTCGCGGAAAAGGCCAGCCTTGTGACCAGGGAACCAGGCACAGAAAGGGTCGCTGAGGATCTGACCGCCAACTACCACGGTTCTGCCAAACGTTTTGCAGAGACGGAGAAACCATGCCCCCTTCTACAAGTGCTGCTATGTTACGGAGAAACTCACGTCTGCAGCAAGACCCTGCAGAGCGTTCCAGCGGCACCATCAGCGCCCCGCCCCTGGGAGGGCCCACCGGCCACTTTCCGAGCACGTTTCCGCGCCGCAGCGCCCCGGCCAGCAGACAGTCCGCCACGCTCTGCCCGCGCCGAGCTCGCGCCCCGCCCCCGCCGCTCACCTGGCCTTCTCCTTCTCGTACGACTTGATGTGGTTGTACCAGCGCAGCGCGTGGCACAGGTCGGCGGGGGGCGGCCCGGAGACCGCCTCGAACACGGCCACGTCCGCCTGCGACGGCACGAACCTGCGGCGACAGTCACGCAGGCTTCAGCGCCCGGCCCGTCCCCCGGGCCCGCCGGCCGTTACCGGCCCCTCGCCCGCCCGCCCTCCCGGGGACCTAGGCCGCAGGCACTGCCCACGCGGAGGCCCGGCGCCCGGGGGAGCCAGCGCGGGAAGCCGCGTCCCCGGCCCGCGCCCCGCGCCCGGCCCTCACCCCTCGATGTAGCTCCGGTCCGCCAGGTAATCGTTGAGCACCTGGAGGCCGGCAGCGCTCCTCAGATCCCCGAACCCCATGGCGCTGCGAGGCGCGGCGCAGCGAGGAGCGCGGCGGCGGAAAAAGGGCCGCAAAAGGCCGGAAAGCGCCTTATATAGCCGCGGGCGCCTCCTTCCGCGCACTGGCCGAGGTTAAAGGTCAGAGTGCGTTGATAGTCTTCGTCCCCAATGTAGACATGGGGGGCTCTGGGTTAGGCGGCCCCCAAACTACGCGCGGGCCTTTCTTTGTGTTTGGAAATTAATGGATAAAAAGGGTACTTCTTAAATTTGTGCCGCCACGGCTCCGAAGATTACGGGAACCGCCCCTCGAGGCGCCGGAGATGACCGAAGACACTCAGCCCCACCCTCCCGGCACTTCCGGCGGAACTGCGGGTCCTGCCCTGCCAGCTCCTCCTCCCGGCCGCTGCGCCCTCTGCCCCGCCCCCTGTCCAGCTGACGGAAATTGCCGAACTCAGTGTCCGCGGGACGTTGTCGAAGCGGGGATTTGCGGCCCTCTTGGCTTCCCGTTCTCAGGCGCGGTGAGGGAGGGCGCCGAGGCTGCCATATTGAGTAGGCGGGCGGCCGCGGAGGATCGGTGGGGCGCTGACGGCTCAGCGGGGCGGCGGCGGCAGCGGCGGCTGCAGGGGCGAGGTGAGGTCGTGTTGGGTGCCGGGGCCGAGCTGCCTCGGCCGCGGGGCTGTGTTTCGGGACGAGCTGTTTGCTCGGCTCGGCGCCCTCTTCTGCTCGTGTCCTTGACTGGGCGGCTCTCCCCGCCTCCTCGGGACCCGGGCGCCGGCCCGACGGCGCGGGCACGGGAGGCGGGGACCCGACGACCGCCGCTCTGCGGGCAGGGCGGGCACCCTCCGCGGAGGCGCTCGTGTCGGCGCCTAGGCCCCCGCCCACGCCGCCCGGCGTGGCCGGCCGCCTCCGGTCGCGTGCTGTGGCCCCGGTCGTGCGCCCTCGCCGTGCGGAGGTCGGGAGGACGCGCGCAGCCGGCCCAAGGTCGCGCGGGGGACGCCCCGGTGCTGCCGCTCGCGCTGCAGGGCCAGGCGACAGCCGCCTCGCGTCAGAGAGCGTCCCGCCGGCGGCAGCCCGGGGCGAACGCCGGGGTGTCTTCTTGCGGAGCGTTCTTGTCTTCCTCGCGTTGTGCGCCCCGCGTTAGGCGGCGTTGGGAGGCTGCCGGAGCGCCTGCACCTTCAATTCCGGGGAGGTGGAAGTTGGGGCCAGAGAGTGCAGATGGAGCTCACTTAGCGAACAGTCGTTCCGCGTCTACCGGAGGCCCGGAATGAGTCCGTGAAGAACTGAGCGGGTGACGGCACTGGGTGGGAGTCGGGAAGCCTTGGATAGGCTGATCGAGGGACAGCTCCCCGAGGAATGGCGTTTAAGCCAGAATTTGAAGGATGAGGAGCGGTCGGCAGGATGCGAGGGAAGAGCGTTTCAGATGAGGCCACGGGCCCTGGGAAGAGGGGAGAGGCCGTGGGAACAGTGGGGAGGCCTGGAGACTTGCAGGGCGAGAGATGGTGGCTCGGAAGAGGGCGAGAAGAGGCCGTGCAGATACGTGGTGGGGAACGCCGAGTAGTGTCTCTACCGAAAAGCGTCCAGTCTGGCTTTAGGAGTGACTGCTCATCAACGTTGTCCCATCCCAGGGGGCTGTTGCCTTCTTCCCTGGCGGCTATGTGTATGTGAGGCGCATACCAGAGTTTTGCAGGTCTCTGTTTCATGTGTGGGCTGTACAGTATTCCATTTCATGCTGGATTTTCAACAGGCAGTCGAGTTCTGGTTGATTTCCTAGCTAAAGCGGCCACTACTTTCATATTTTCTCGGAGACAAAGAAAATAATAGTAGTATAGCTTTTACATTGTTGAATGAAATACTGATTCTTGATTTTGAGTTTGTCGTTACTCGCATTCTGCGAATTCAGGTTTACCTTTACCTCTCTATCAATAGATTTTAATAGGAGAGATGCTTCTCATTCTGGAACTTGGTGATAAGACTGTTTGCTGGTTATTTTCCCAAGGACATGGTGCTAGGTCTTCAGAAAAGGGAAGTTACCAGAGTGCACCGTTCCTTGTCAAGGAGCTTAAAGTTTAGGACATACTCACATTGATTACTAACCTACAGTTTGGTAGGTGGAATAATAAAGATAGGTACACTTTGTGTGCTGATAGTAAAGAGAAGGAGCACAAAAGAACATTTTAAAACTGATCTTGAGGGGCTGCCCGCTGTGGCCAAGTGCTTAAGTTCTCGCCCTCCGCTTCAGCAGCTGGCGTTTCGCCTGTTAAAATCCTAGGCGCAGACATGGCACTGCTCAAGGGCGATGCTGAAGCAGCGTCCCACACAGCACAACCAGAGGCACTCGCAACTAGAATACACGACTGTGTACCAGGGGAATTTGGGGAGAAGAAAAGAAAAAAGATTGGCAACAGTTGTTAGCTCAGGTGCCAATCTTTAGGGGGAAAAAAACCTGATCTTGAGTGGCTACTGCCTAAATCCGGCCTTAACTGATATTTATTGAACTCCTACTAACAACACATACTCTAGGAAATATAGTTCTCTTCTTGCTCTATGGATAAAGAAGCAGGAACTCGGATTTACCGAAAATCACTCACTAGTAGGTGACAGACCTGAAGTCTGCAAATTCAATACCACAAATTCTGAATTAATGAATTTTGTGAGTTAAGTCTGACTTAATGAAATTTCCTATTATACATCATCCATAATAGGTATCTGGAACTTAATGCTTCAAGCTTACGTATATGGAGCTGGCCCAGTGGCATAATGGTTAAGTTCAGCATTTTCCACTTCAGTGGCCTGGGTTCGCATGTTTGGATCCCAGGCGTGAACCTGCACACCACTCATCAAGCCATGCTAGTGCAGTGACCCACCTACAAAATAGAGGAAGACTGGCACCATTGTCTTTACCTTTAAAATTCTTATGTTGATACATTCTGATCACATAGTTTTCATTTTTAGAAGTTTCAAATGAAAAATTATAATTTAGATGCTTAGCCGGTATGATCAAGTTAGTAGACAAAGTTCAGTGTTTCCCCCATATGATCAAGTGAATGGACAAAAAACTCTAAAAGTTCAGATAACACTTTTTTCTATTTGCTTAGGTATACCTTTAATTGTTGTTATTTATATAATCCACTCCCATTTGTTTCCTAATTCAGCAAACCTTTTAGAGCAGGGTTTCTCAACTTCAGCAGTGTTGCCACTTTGGATAATTCTTCATTATGGAGGACTGTCCTGTGCATTGTAGGGTGTTTAGCAGCACCCAAGCCTCTGCCTGCTAGATGCCAGTAGCTTCCCCCCAGTAGTGACAACAAACAGTGCGTCCAGACATTGCCAGATGTTCCCTGGGAAGCAAAATTGTCCCTGGTTGAGAACTGCTCCTAGAGCTTACTGCGTGCCAGCCTTGGGGATAGGCACTGAGGATAGAGTCAGGAAGTTCCTAAGGCGGTGAGGGTAGAACAGACATCTGTAAGATAAATGTACTCAGCACAGAAAATGGCACTCCAGACACAGAGAATGTTAGGATGCGTGGTGGTAGGAGACGAAGGCAGAGAGGTAGGCTCTATTTTACATAGCTATGAATGATAAGCTCACTGTTACTCTTTAAATTTATGTTATTATATAGTAGTGTTTTATGTTTGATCGTTTGTTGATAGTTAAAAACAACAAAATTGTCCTCAACATAGAATTAGAAGGCCCAAATTTATACATTAGCTGCTGCGTCTTAGCTCCTTGACATTGTACAAGTCAATTAGTCTCTCTGAGACTTGAGTATTCTCCTCTGTGGAATTTCAGGGAAAATATCAGGACTTGTGAATGTTGAATGAAACAATGTACAGTGTGTTAGAACCGTAAAATATTACCAAAAAGTTTGTAATTAGGGTTTTTTTCCCTCTTATAACGTAACTCATTTTTGTTCTGTTCTTAGCAATATGTTAAGGATCCCTGTAAGAAGGGCCTTAGGCCTTTCTAAGTCTCCTAAAGGATGTGGTGAGTATTTTTGTTTTTAATTTGCATTTGTGGGTAGTCGACTTTCATTCTTTGTAAATTTATAAGTCGGTGGAATGTTTCTTTAAAGGCCCCAAACATGTAGTATGTTTTAAATAAAAATAGAAACAAATGACCCAAATCGAGTAGAATAATTGTCAAAATATAACTTTACCTTGAATAGTTTATAGAAATTATCGTGGAATGAAGGGAGTAGGAGCTGTCCATCAGCGCCAGAATGGAAATGGCGGTCCTTCTCCTGAAAAGTGGTCCTCCCATGAACATATTTTCAGTGATGTTAAACGTCTCAACTTAAATTACCATTAAAAATAGACGACTATATTCTGTTTCGTGTTTAGGATTGGAAAAGCTTCTTTTTAATTGAGTATTTTAAAAGTTCGCATCTAGAGAAATAGAAGGGAATAGTATAAAATGAGGGGAGATTTTAGGCTTGTAGGTTAGAGTTAATCCATTGTTCTCGGCTATAATAAATTCAACTTTGTTCATTTATTTTTCACCTCAATATTTTTGATGGTCAGTTCGAACAACTGCCACAGCAGCAAGCAACCTGATTGAAGTATTTGTTGATGGCCAGTCTGTCATGGTGGAACCGGGAACTACCGTGCTCCAAGTAGGCATACGTTCTAATTCTTTATTTTTGTCTACTGATTTCTTTTTAGTTCTAATTTATTTCCTTTATACTTTTTTTTTATTTCTAAAATTTTTAAGATTCCTTGGTAAATGCTCATAACAGACCTGTGGATGGTACAATTACATGAAAATAAGTTTGATTTGAAATCTTGGCATTTCAAAGTAAGCTATCATTTATCTGTTTCTGACTTTCTTAGTGGATGATGGCAGTTCTTTTGTTTCACTTCTGCCTTCCAAACAAATACCCCTTAAGAAATTTGAAGTTACCTGAAATAAATTATTGCGTAATAATAGGTAAGTTTTAGTAAAAAGGTAACCTTTGTTTGTTGTGATCCTGCTTGATACTTTTCACTTTGATGTAGCCTATTTTTAGTAATATTTCTAGGAATGCGTCTTACAAAGCAGGTAAATGGAGAGTAGGACATTCTAGAATTCGTGCCCTTAGCATTTAATTTCTCCAAATTCTTCCAGAACTAACGAGTTGGTCATGGAGAAGTGATATTTTGTTTCATCTCTGCAAGTTAATCAGAGATAAGTCCTCTTTATTCATCTTAGCAGTCATTTCTAGACTATCTGCCAGGCACAGACACGTAAGCAATAAATGTACAACAGAAGTATGTTCAAAGTACAGCGTATTTAAGTAGGTTTAAGAGACGGTAGAAAAAGATGTTAGGGCTGTCTCAGGTGTTCCCTGAGGAGATTTTAAAGGACGGATAGGTGTTTATATATTGACAAGGAAGCTTCCAATAGTTTGGTATTGATGGAGCATAAGATATATATAGAAGATAAGATAACAGGAAATCGAGTTTATTTTGGTAGGGAAGGTCCAGTCATGAAAGAAGATATATGCCATACTAAAGAGCTTGTAGTTTGACCCATCGAGAGTTTTTGTGACTATTAGGCAGTATGACAGTGACTGTAGAGGATGATGATTTGGAGAATAACAAGACTGGAGAGACAAGAAAAGAATATCTTGCCTTAAGGGAACAGGAAATGAAAAGACCAAAAATAGATGGTAGTGATGGGAATGAAAACAAGAGGGTAGATTCAAGGGAGAGCGAGATTTGGATAGACAGATTTTTAAGAATGATGAAGCACAGAGAAATTTTTATGATTTCTGGCTTTGTTAGCTAATTTGGGGATGTATAGGAGGGGACAGAAGTAGGCTGAATTTTATCTGTCTATGGAGTATACACATGCAAATACCTATTGAAGTCTAAAGCTTAGAGAAGTGGAGGACTATCAGGGCTGCTGGTGAAGGCTTGGATGCAATCATTATGTGGAATGTGGGCTAGTATGAAGGCTGGAGCAATGTCTGGCTCACTGCTGTACCCCCTGCATCCAGCATATGGGAAGACTCGATACATTTTTGCTAAGTAGTTAAAACATTGGAAATGGGTGAAATTGCCTTAGAGTGAGGGCTGTGGATGGAAGAATGGAGGAAATTTGAATAGGCTCAGAGAAGGAGGACTGATAATTGGTAAAGCAGGACTAGTCTCCCTTACTAGGCAAATGGGAACTGGGAAGAGCTTCAGCCACAGTAGGAGGGTGAGTCCTGGGTGGGGCATGTGGAGCCCAAACTAGAACCAGATCATAGCCAGCAGGATGGTGTGCAATGGAGCCTCTAATCCAAAGGAGGAGAGCTCAGCAAAAAGGAAGTCCGGGTGTGAAGCCACTGGGACACAGTTTGAAGGGGGAGTCTTTGTGGACAGTGGTTCAGAGTAGAAATGGGGACTCCAGCCTTCAGCACAGTAGGAGGATGCTTCCTGCAGTTTCTTCCACGTAAGGGGTAGGCATGCTGAGGATTCTAAGGAGGCAGCTTCAGAGCAGACAGGGGTTACAGTCAAGAGCAGAGAAAGGGAAATCTCTTCCGGAGTGAAGTAAGAATGAACGAAGATATAGATTTTTATGGAGAGGATTAATAAAGTAGGTAGGAGATGGCCTCTTTTTTTTTTTTTTTTCCTGCATTTTAGGCAAGACAAGGATGAGATCAGGTTATTCCAATGCAAACATTTTTTGCTTTGTTTTCTAGGCTTGTGAGAGGGTTGGCATGCAGATCCCTCGATTCTGTTATCATGAAAGGTTGTCTGTTGCCGGAAACTGCAGGATGTGCCTTGTTGAAATTGAGAAAGCTCCTAAGGTACGTGATACCTAAAATTCCACACCATGCTGTAGAACGTAGAAAACGTTAAATCTTGTAGAAAACATTGAATCTTGCAGCAAAGTTTATTTAGAATCAATGTTGTGGTGCTGGAGAACCTAGCCCTGTGTACTTCTATCTGTAAATTCATTGTTTTGTGCAATTGAGTCTCTTCCTTTCAGAACTGGAAACACATCAATGAAAGTGCTTTATAAAAGCAAGTGCTATATAATTGGAACAGATTTAAACATTAAAGATGACTTTTTAACAGCTGTCCATATTTCCAAGTGGCTGTATGATACACAGCTAGGATGTGGAGTTGCCAAGCAGCACATTAGAAGTGTTTGTGCTATGCCATACTTACTGGAGAAAAGAGTTGAGTGAAGAGGTTCATTTTCAGCTTAATTTCATTTTGTCTTATGCAATTTGGATTCAGCAGTGCCTGCTAATCAAAGCACAGTTATTTGATGTTCTGTATCAGAGCCTCTTATAAAAAATTGCATTGACTATTTAAATAAAATTAAGAAGTAGGATGTCTTATTTGTTTCTAAGAGAAATGTAACATGCCAGATGATCATATTATGAATAGGAAAACTAAAGAATTCAATCTTCAAAAATACTCTGTTCTTTGTTTGCTTTCAAATGTGTAATTTGGTGTTTTTATACACTGGGTAACTTATAATTACAAATAAATACAAAGACTTACAGATTTTTCCATTGAAATTCCAGGTTGTAGCTGCTTGTGCCATGCCAGTAATGAAAGGTTGGAATATCTTGACAAACTCAGAGAAATCTAAGAAAGCCAGGTACTTTATTGTTACTTGGCGTAGTAACTTTTCTCAGAGCAGAAGATTGTAAATTTTTATATTTAGACTTTTCCATAGATGAGAAATTTGGTATCAAACTCTGAAGAAATTGATGTGCTTGGCTTCTAGAGCACTGGGAGTGAGGACGCAGTAGAGAAGACAAAGGCGGGTGTTTATAGTTTTGAGCCTAGAGTGGGATTAGCCTTGAAAACCCTTGTTTAGTAACTTGCCCAGCTTGTGATGAACAGTGAGTCTGGGGCTTACTGAACTGAGATGACTGCAGTGATATATTGCTGTCCTGGACTGACTGTGTTTGGTTTGCATTTGTGTGTGTGTGTTTGTTTGGAATTAATGTGAGTGTTTTCTGAAGACCATTCAGTGACTTTTGGTAATTCTGTATTGTTAAAAGTTATAATTTTCTAGGTTCTCTAATGGTATTTTATTCTAGGTTCCTATAAGCATTCTTTAGATTGTGCTTTTTTTTTTTTTTTAAGATTTTATTTTTTCCTTTTTTCTCCCCAGAGTCCCCCGTACATAGTTGTATATTCTTCGTTGTGGGTCCTTCTAGTTGTGGCATGTGGGACGCTGCCTCAGCGTGGTCTGATGAGCAGTGCCATGTCCGCGCCCAGGATTCGAACCAACGAAACACTGGGCCGCCTACAGCAGAGCGCGCGAACTTAACCACTCGGCCACGGGGCCAGCCCCTAGATTGTGCTTTTAATATTACTTAAGTGATAGTTACATCAGCATTTCTGATAATAAATATAAAATTAATACTAACTATATGGGAGCCTACATCTGCAAAGGTTATTTAAATAGCCTATACATAAACCATTTTTGAGTGCAGGAATTTGTCATTTTATCTATTACAATTTTCCATACAGAGAGGGTGTGATGGAGTTCCTATTAGCAAATCACCCACTGGACTGTCCTATTTGTGACCAAGGAGGTGAATGTGATCTGCAGGTATATAGTGTAATTTCGTAAATCTTTTTGATTGTCTCAAATTTTAATTTCATTAGCAGCATTAGATGAACTCTCTTGTAATCTACTTAAGGACCAGTCCATGATGTTTGGAAGTGATAGGAGCCGATTTTTAGAGGGCAAGCGTGCTGTGGAGGACAAGAACATCGGGCCATTGGTAAAGACTATCATGACTAGATGTATACAGTGTACTCGCTGCATCAGGTGATTTTCTTTCGCCTCTCTCTTCTGAAACATCATTTGTATATTTAATGTTCACAAAATTTTGCGGAATAATAACACTGGAAAGGATGGCAACTTTGGTGAGAGATGTTTTTAATATTTTTTGCATAAACAATAAAATAAGTTGGTCACTTTCAGTTAATATCAACTTCAGTGGATTTAAAAAGCAAAATCTACAAGCATTAACTCTAAATTGTTGAGCTTTACATCTCTGATTTGTGCAGTGTTCTGTATGTGTGTTATATCTCAATTAAATGCGAACAGTTAGTGAATTGATTTTTGTTCAGGGACTGTGCTTGCCATTGAAAATATATTCCTATCTCTTTACTGTTTTGAAAATCATTTTCTCTTTGTGATCATGAATAGGAAAGCAGGTAATTTTGCTGGATTCGACAGTTTGATCGCACATTTTTATCTTGCAGGTTTGCAAGTGAGATTGCCGGAGTAGATGATTTGGGAACAACAGGCAGAGGAAATGACATGCAAGTTGGCACATACATCGAAAAGATGTTCATGTCCGAGCTGTCTGGGAATATCATTGACATCTGCCCTGTGGGTGCCCTGACGTCTAAGCCCTATGCCTTCACTGCCCGGCCCTGGGAAACAAGGTATTCACTGTTGTATTTTTTTTTACAGTTTGGTTTTTGTCCTTTAATATGCTACTATTAAAAAAATTAAAGATTCATTTTCTTCCTGAGTTGTGATTGTTTTGGTTGGCGAAGTTTTTATTTGTTTGCTTTAAGTAGAATGGAAGATAAGTGGTTAGATTCGAGAATGAACCTATGCAAATTAGTTGTAGTTTTCTTGGAAATTAATTCCAAAGTTTTTGTTGTTAGTGCCATCAAGTTGATTCCGACTCCTGGTGACCCTGTGTTTGGCAGAGCAGAGAGCCCTCTTTCTGGGCCGTCCTCTCGCCAGGTGCTCTATCAGACAGTGCTCTGCTGCTGTGCACAGGGTTTTTGTGGCCAGTTTTTTTGGAAGTGGGCAAGTAGGTCCTTCCTTAACCAGAAATTTATTTTATTCAGTTGTTCTTCCAAGGAGTAAAATTGAGTAAAATTGTCTTGATTTTTAAAATTTATAGTTTCCTTTCAGTGTATATTAAGTTTTCAACCATATGGATATATCATAAAGTATTTAACCAGTTCCTATTATTAGCCATTTAATTTGTTTCTATTTCTTTATAAATTTATGGTAAACATTTATATTCATAAATTTTATTTCATAATATGATTCTGATTAAACCAAGAAGTGGAAGAGTAGTTGAATATTTTAAGGTCATCAAATTGCCTTCCAATTTTTAAACTCCCACCAGAATAGATGGGAGTATCTTAAAATTCCAGGTTTTAAACCATGTATTTACATATACAAAAGGATTGGGGGGCAGGGTGCAGGAGCAGTACAGAACTGAGATGTTTAAGTAGAGTTTTTTTCCTCCTCTCTCTATAATACGTATGTTGCTATGCTTGTTGTCCCAGAGGTCTCTGAGACACTGTTCGTTTTTCTTAAATCTTTTTTTCTTTGTTCTTCAGATTGGATAATTTCTATTGATCTATCATCGAGTTCATTCATTCTTTTTTTTGGCCATCTCAAATCTGCTGTTGAGCCCCTGTAGTAAATTTTTTTATTAGTTGTTATACTTTTCAACTCCAGAATTTCTATTTGGTGCTTCTTTATAATTTCTGTGTCCTTACTGAGAATCTCTACTTGTTGATTCTTGGTTGTCATAATTTCCTTTAGTTCTTTATATGCGATTTTCCTTAGTTTTTTAAACATATTTTAATATTTTTGGTTTTTTTAAATTATTAATTGCCGTAACATTGGATTATAACATTATGTATCTTTCAGATGTACATCGTAATATATTTCAAATTCTGTGTAGATTATATCATGCTCCCCACCCAAAAACTAATTATAGTCTATCACCTCACATGTGAGCCTAATCACCCCTTTTGCCCTCACCCTCCCCCCTTCCCCTATGGTTACCACCAATCCAGTCTCTTTTGCTATGTGTGTGTTTGTCGTTGTTTTTATCCTCTACTTATGAGTGAGATCATACAGTATTTGACTTTCTCTCTCTGAGTTATTTCACTAAGCATAGTACCCTCAAGGACCATCCGTGTTGTCACAAATGGCTGGATTCCATCATTTCTTATGGCTGAGTAGTATACCTTTGTGTATATATACCACATCTTCTTTATCCATTCGTCCCTTGATGGGCACCTACATTGCTTCCAAGTCTTGGCTATTGTGAATAATGCTGCAGGGAACATAGGGGTGCATGTATCTTTATGCATTTGTGTTTTCAAGTTCTTTGGATAAATACCCAGCAGTGGGACAACTGGATCATATGGTAGATCTATTCTTAATTTTCTGTGGATATTCCATACTGCTTTCCATAGCGGCTGCGCCAGTTTGCACTCCCACCAGCAGTGTACGAGGGTTCCCTTCTCTCCACACCCTCTCCAACATTTGTTATTTCCTGTCTTGTTGGCCATTCTGACCAGAGTGAGGTGATATCTCATTGTAGTTTTGATTTGCATTTCCCTGATAGCTAATGATGTTGAGCATCTTTTCATATGCCTGTTGGCCATCTGTATATCTTCTTTGGAGAAATCTCTGTTCAGATCTTTTGACCATATTTTATCTGGGTTGTTGGTTTTTTTGTTGTTGAGCTGTATGAGTTCTTTGTATATTTTGGATATTAACCCCTTATCTGATATATGGTTTGCAAATATCTTCTCCCAATTCTTAGGTTGTCTTTTCATTTTGTTGATGGTTTCCTTTGCTGTGCAGAAGCTTTTTAGTTTGATGTAGTCCCATTTGTTCATTTTTTCTTTTGTTTCCCTTGCTCGGTCAGGCATGGTACTTGAAAATATGCTGCTAAGACCAATGTCAAAGAGCATACTGCCTATGTTTTCTTCTAGAAGTTTCATGTTTTCGGGTCTTACATCCAAGTCTTTAATCCGTTTTGAGTTAATTTTTGTGCATGGTGTAAGGGAATGGTCTACTTTCATTCTTTTGCATGTGGCCGTCCAGTTTTCCCAACACCATTTATTGAAGAGACTCTCCTTTCTCCATCGTATGCTCTTGGCTCCCTTGTCGAATATCAGCTGTCCATAAATGTGTGGGTTTATTTCTGGGCTCTTGATTCTGTTGCATTGATCTGTGTGTTTGTTTTTGTGCCAGTACCATGCTGTTTTGGTTACTATGGCTTTGTAGTATATTTTGAAATCAGGAAGTGTGATACCTCCACCTTTGTTCTTTTTTCTCAGGAATCCTTTGGCTATTAGGGGTCTTTTGTTGTTTTTGTTTTTGTTTTTAAGCAAGGCTTCTTCGGGGTTGCTCCTGTGTCTGCCTGGCTTAGGAGTTAGATAGTGATTGTGCTGAAGTACTTTGAGCCGATAAAGCTTCCGTATTCTGCCAGTGGATCTGTGTTTGGATAGAGGAGCACATTCCAAGTTCAGGCTGTTTTCAGGTCTGCCCAGCTTGTGCTTTCCACTGGGCCCTTCGATCTCAGTATTGTCCAGGAGTCTGTGCATAGCTTGGGCCCTCTCTGGTCTCGGCAGCACACATGCACAGCCTCCGCCAGGGCTGCTTGCCTTGACTGTGACTCCAGCCTCAGGCTAGGAGACCCTAGGTTCTCCTCAGCTCAGTGACTTCCAAGGTAGCACTTCTGCAGACAGCTTTGCCCATTGCTCTGAACTGAGTGAGTCTCACCTGCAGGAAAGAAGCGCCCATCTTTGCAGCCCAGCAAAACCCTCCAGTTTGAGGTGGTAGGAAAGGGCATAAGAACAGCCCTGAGCCAGAACACCATTGATTTCCCCTGCTCTTACTCAGAGTTCAGTTTTCTGTGCATAAAAGCTGCTCATGATGTTGTATGCCTCTGGTAGATTTCCAAAGTGCTGAATTGATTGTTTTTGTTAATTTTGTCTAGCTCGATTTTTGCTCTTTGGTGGGAGGATTTGTCAGACTTCTTAATTGGTCATAACTAGAAATCTTGCCCCTCTTTGTTATTTATTTTGATTCTAAAAGTTTCCCAGATTTGGCCATTTGGAGCCCTTTCAGTTGGCTTCTGTAACAGGTTTTTTTGTTTTTGTGTTTTTTAGATAACAGTTTTAAAGTCTTCATTTTACATTAGGAATTTATGTGATGTATTCAAGTATGAGGGCTTTTTTCTTGCAATTCCTCTGAGTTCCATTATTTTTAGAAATTCAGAAAGTAATTTTACAGTTTTTTTGTTTTTGGTAAGCCAGGTAACAGAAACTTTGTCCTTATTCTCAAAATCGACATAGTAAATACAGGTGTTTATTTTCTTAGAAAGACAGAATCCATTGATGTAATGGATGCAGTTGGAAGTAATATTGTGGTAAGCACAAGAACTGGAGAAGTCATGAGGATTTTGCCAAGGATGCATGAGGACATCAATGAAGAGTGGATCTCTGATAAAACCAGGTACATGCTATATTGTTTTCCTTAACTTTTACAGTTGATTTAAAGGAAGTTTTGTAATTTTATTTTAAAGAACTATCTTTAATATTTGCAAAGTAATGAATGAATATAGACTAATGAAATCTGGATTGTTTATACAGTGATTTGGACAAAAATGACATTAATAGTCCTGGGTGTATCACAGGCTTTCATATTACCTTTGAGAAATACTGTTTTTCCTCCCAGATGGAGAAATTGAAGTAGATTAAGATACTTACTGTAGTTCAGTTTGTTCATTGGAGAAAAGAAGCTAAATATAAGTTAGAGTTTGCACAACATAATTTTGAGAAAATATCCAGAGGCACTCAAGTTTTGTAAATAAAAATGTTTTGGCTTGTTCAGCTATCATATTTTTTTGTGTTGTGATTTTAAGATTATTCAGGTAGCTGAAAATAAATCATAAGAACTCAAACCTTTTAGATGGTGTTTTAGTTTTAGGTGATGTTCATAAAATACTTAATGATCTTTAAAATAATCTGGAATAATTATTTTATTCAAGTATTTATTATTCTTTTTGACACTTTAACCAATACTGTATTTAATTAACATTTCTTTTAGATTTTAAACTTGAAAATTATAGTTGCCTCTTAAGCAAGATTCCACAAATGGTATAATTTCTGTTCTCTAGATTTGCCTATGATGGGCTAAAACGTCAAAGACTTACTGAGCCAATGGTCAGAAATGAAAAGGGGCTTTTAACTTATACCTCCTGGGAGGATGCACTCTCTCGTGTAGCTGGAAAGGTAAAAAACTGAAATATGGAATAAATCGTATTTGTGATTTTCAAGGGATATGTTTGTAGTGAAGAGTGGATGTCTGTCCTTTGCTTCTTTCCTCTTACCAAGCTTACCTTCCATTTAACAAGTGTTTATTGAGAACTATATGCCAGATGTTGTGCCACTTGTAGGGGTATGAAGACCACTAGCACATGGTCCCTACCTCCCACAGTCTTGCGGTCAAGAAAGATGCGTAATTGGGCTGCTATGGGTAGTTGTGCAGGAAGTGATACATGAGAGAGCACGTAGGAGGGGTACCTAATGGAAGCTAGCACATCAAGGATGCCCTCCTAGATAAGGTGACTCCTTAGGCAAAGTCCAGAGTGAAGGCGAGCTTCCAGAGCAAGAATGGAGGGCGTGGCTTTGTGGTCAGAGAAGAGCAGCATACAGAAAGGGCTAGCAGACTCCTCAGAACAAGTTGTGTTTAACCATAGCTCCACAGTCTCTATCCTCAGACCTCATTCTGAGGACCTGTCGTTCCTAATTTAAAACAAAACACCTTCCCTGCAACCTGGTGTTATTAGCCGTGGCCCCACATATACCTGTGCTTCTCACATTTAGATTAATCAATAATTGGTGTAAAACTTTTAGTCAGAAGTTTATTGCTTTTTTTGTACTTGAAAATGATTATCGTTTTGTTTTCTGAGCAATTCATTGTGGTCTTTGCTGAGTGACTGTTTCTTGGTGATTTCCTTTTCATGCATTTCCAGTTGCAGAGTTTTCAAGGCAAGGATGTGGCAGCAATTGCAGGTGGTTTGGTGGATGCTGAAGCTCTGGTAGCTCTCAAAGATTTGCTTAATAGAGTGGACTCTGACACGCTGTGCACGGAAGAGGTCTTCCCCACCGCAGGTGCTGGGTGAGCAGTAGGGAGCTAGGAGCTGGGCTTTCGGGTTTGGTTACAAGTTCTGTATGAATCAACACATCTGTGGCTTCAGTGACTGATATGTGACAACTTGGATTCCCCAACATACGCACCAGTTTATGTTCACAGAGACCAAAGTCAAAGCAGGAATTGGAGAATCTAGTTATTAATAAGTATCTTATTATTAATAAATGTTGAGGTAATTTAGGAACACTTCATAAAATTTTTTGTCTGGGAGTGCCATGGGTTTGTTGACATGAGAATATTCTATGGATTGTTAGTGTATTAGTTTTAAAGTAAACTTGCATTTTTTCTTTTGTATTTCTAGCACAGATTTGCGTTCCAATTATCTTCTTAATAGTACAATTGCTGGTGTGGAAGAGGCGGATGTTGTCCTTCTGGTTGGTACAAATCCACGTTTTGAGGCACCACTATTTAATGCTAGAATTCGCAAGAGGTTAGTAATAATATTCAGGGTTTTAAAAATATTTATATAATAATCTGGCTTGTATATGAAAAATGACTGTTTTAGCTGATTCCTCATGGTGTTAGAGGGAGTAAGACTCCATCAGATAACTGGAGGGCAGTTTGTTCTAATATGTCCATCTCTCCCCTGCCCCCCGCGGATCTTTTAATTTTTTTATCTTCTTATTTTTAAATAATTCAAGATGCTGGAAAATGGTGGTCTTCGTATACCCGTTTTTGTATACTGTTCACCCAGATTAACCACTGTTAACGTTTTGTCACATTGGTTTTGTTATTCTCTCTCCATTTGTAGCTATGTGTGAATGTAATTTTCTGAATTGTTTGAAAAGTAAGTTGTAGACATGATGCCCTTGTACTCCCAAATACTTCTGTGTGGATTTCCTAAGAACAAGGGACGTTTTCTTAAATAATCAAGAATTGAGTATTAATAGTATAATTTTATTATCTAGTCCACAGTTTGTATTCAGATTTCACCAATTTCCCCCTAAGCACTTTTACTTTTTATTTATTTATTTTTTTTGAGGAAGATTAGCCCTGAGCCAACATCTGCTGCCAATCCTCCTCTTTTTGCTGAGCAAGACTGGCCCTGAGCTAACATCTGTGCCCATCTTCCTCTATTTTGTATGTGGGACGCCTGCCACAGCATGGCCTGACAACCAGTGCATAGGTCCACACGTGGGATCCGAACCAGTGAACCCCGGGCCACCAAAGTGGAATGTGCGAACTTAACCGCTGGGCCACTGAGCCGGCCCCCCCCCACCCACCCATAAGCACTTAGATAATCATTTGTTTCCTGCCCAGGATCCAGTCTGGAGTCACACATTGTAATTAGTGTCATGACTCTTCAGTCCCCTTTTTTGACATTTTGTTAAAGAGCAAAGGCCAGTTATTTTGTAAAATGCCTCTCTATCTTTTTATATCTTAGAGACTTATGAATAGGTTGACCATATAATTTATTGTCTAAACTGGGACACTGTTGAGAGTGAAAGGGGGAGTTGTTAATTACTTCAGGATGACAGGTGAAAACCAGCACTTTCTCAGACAAACTAGAATAGATGGTCACTGAATTTATAACTATTTTTGGAGGAGCTAGAGCATACTTCCCTGTCGTAGATAATACATATGAATAATGTAGTTTATTTTCATGGACTATGTTTAAATAGCTTTAATGGATAATTCAGAGATAATTGGCTCTGCTATTTAAATATGGCAGAGTGAAAACTACAGATCATTTATTCTAAAAGTATTTATAGCTGGCTTAGAGTTAGCATTATACAGCAAATTAATTCATTGAATTACCTTGGTGTGTACTTTTGCAATATTTTATTTTGAAAGGTACACAATCAATTATATCTGTTAAGGTTTAATGTTCTGTGGGTGCCTTTGTGCTTTTGACATTCTGTAATATAAATAGATGTAGTACCTATTGTTGACAAGACCAATAACTATGCCAACTTAGTAATTCAGCTCTAAAAACCTTGTTTTTATTTCAGCTGGCTTCATAATGATTTGAAAGTGGCCCTTATTGGCAGCCCAGTGGATCTCACTTACAGTTATGACCATCTGGGAGATTCCCCCAAAATTCTTCAGGACATTGCTTCGGGTAGCCATCCATTCAGCCAGGTGCTCTCACATTATAATGTATCTACTCTTGTTAATTTTTAAGTATTATTACTGTTTAAATTTATTGTTTTTGTAGTAAGATTATGTGATTACTGTTAAAAATTATAGCAATATAGACAAGAACATGGAAGAAAGTAAAACACTATCCAGAATCCCATCACCCCAGACAAGTACTGATGAAACGTCATAATCATCTCTCTATTCATAGATAGAGCAAGGTGGATGGATAGGCAAACAAACAAACATGAGATCGTACTGTGCGTGCTATTTTTACTTACCAGAGTTAATTTTAGTTGAAATTATCATAGAGGAAGTTGAAGTGAAACTGAAAGAATTAAACTTCAAACTTCAGTGAAATCTTCCTTTACTGCAAGCGTTAGCATTCCTAAAAGAAATTTCATCTGTCCTTTTACATGACTTTTTCAATACTGAGTTCTTTATTTACATTCATTTCACTGCTGTCTGGAGTTTATAGTTTATTATTTTTTTGAGAGGGGCTTGTAGGTGCACTATTCTTTGAGTTCTTGCTTGCTTGAGGATGTCGATTTTATTTCTGAAGAAAGTCTGGGCGGGATAGAAAGTCTAGGGTCACACGTTTATTTCCGCTCTGAACTTTATACGCTGCTTTGGTTACTGTAGAGATGTCAGCCATATTCTCCCCCAACCCTGTCCTAATTTTTTTTCCCGTCTAGAGACTTCTTCCTTGATACTTCATACTTGATTCTTTATCCTTGAAATTTTGTAACTTCACCAGAATATGTCTTAATGGTGGTGTTTCTGTATCACTTTTTTATGGGACATGGGGTACCTTTCAGTCTGAAGATTCAAGGTTCTCTTTATTTTACTGGGGAGGGTGTTTGTGTGGTGGGGTCGTGATTGTTAAACCGTGTAAGGGGTTCCTGTCTCTTACATAACGACTGTTCTGGAGGTGGGCAGTGTGACGGGTGATATGGTTCTCCGAGGGTGTCATCCAGGAAGGAGCCTGCCTTCTTGCCTTGCTCTCCTTGGGCTTTGGCTCACTTGTGTGTTTGCATGGGAGCCTCTCCTCTTGGTTCCCAGAGGGCTGCTTCATTGACAGCCTCAGGTGTGGGCAAGAAGAGGCGAGTGCAGAGGACAAAGCAGCCAGCCCAGCCCCTTTGTTGTTGTGAATCGGAAGAACATTATCAGGATTACAGGGATTGAAAATGTTAAGTGTTGTTTATTGAGAAGTATCCTTTCTCTACTTACCATCCCCGTGCCCAGGAAGGTGTCACCTTCTTATTAGTGCTCTTCTGGAAAGTTTTCTTCTGTAATGGGTTCAAATGTATTTTCTATTAGTTCTGTTCTCTTCATTAAGAACTCTTAACAGTGTAGACGTTGGACCCCCTTTTCTCTTTTTCCTGTGTGCTTTTGTTCTTTTCCAGTTTGTTTTATATAATTTCCTATAGCCTGTCTTTCTCATTCCTGTCTTTACGTCGTTTTATTTGTTTTTTGTTGTTTGTGGAATGGTGTTCATCTCTAGTTGGATTCTCTTCCAGTTCTTTCCTGAATTCTGTGACGAAAATCTCCATGTGTAATACTCTCTATTATGTCATTCATTTGAGCTCTTTAAGTGAGAAAAGAATATGTTTTTTCATTTTCTTTGAGCCTATTGAAAACTGCTTCTCTGAACTCTTCACATTTCCTTGGGTAATTCCTCCTGTGAGGAACGTCCTCTTTGTAGTGTCTAGGCCTCCTTCTCATGCTGGTTCTTTGATTGGGGGCAGCTGTTTTTTGAGAATGCTATAGAGGATGGGCAGGAGAGTGGACTGTAGAGGCCACAGCTTTACTTCCGGTTTTTCTGTTCTCCACCAAATCTGAGGTTCCCTCTGCTCCTGGGGTGCACTCTCCCTTGGATTTTGGTGTTCAGGAAGTTACTGTGGTTTAAAGCAAAATGCATTGTGATGTAATGGTCATTTCTTTCCCAGCCTCCTCCTCCGTGTCTGTGGCGTGGTCAGTAGATGGAAGACAGTAGACGTGGTACTTTAGCACAGTTTCTTCTGTTACAGAGGACCGTCTGAATCTATAAACATTGCCCAGTTTTTCTGGGACCTACCCATAGGCATTCTGACCAAAGGATATGTGGCTGGGGTTTTCATTCCCAGTGCTTACTTTTAGAAAATATGTTTTATCTGACACTCGTTTAGCCATTTCACAGTAGCATTGGCAAGATGTTTTTGATTAAATCTGGTTGTATGTCTGTCTGTGTGTTGACTAGCAAATCAAAGGCATTCACATTAGCACTAAGACTTAGAACATCATATTGTAGATGCACATTTGATTTGGTTTGGTTTACTTTTAATGTTTTTTAATTAAAGTTCTCCCCTTTTTTTCAATAGGTCCTAAAGGAAGCGAAAAAACCAATGGTGGTTTTAGGCAGTTCTGCACTCCAAAGAAATGATGGGGCAGCAGTTCTTGCAGCGGTTTCCAACATTGCTCAAAAGATGAGGATGAGCAGTGGGGTGACTGGTGATTGGAAAGTTATGAATATCCTTCATAGGTATGTTGAGGAGTTGTTCTATATACTATAAAATTCAAGTAATTTTGTGTATATGTGTTCCTGTTACACTGTCACATTTAGATTTACAAACAACTTAAAATTTAGCAACATCACCTCACTAGCAGATGTGAAATTTCAGAAACCCTTACTTTCTGTGTGAGAAGAACTCAAGATAATAAATAATATTAAAAATATCCAAAATAGCAGTAAGTACTGAGAAAATCTGTATCATTTTAGTATACCTTGGTTCAAAAATTGCAACAAGTCCTCTAACTTTGATTAAATAATAAAAATGTAAGCCAACATGAGAATTCATCTGAAGTAAAGTTTTTTACTATTAATGCAAATTTACTTTATAAAAATTGGACAGAGAAGAAAGTATACAAAAATAGAAATTATGCTTATTCCACAATCTGTAGATGATTACTCTTGCTATTTTGGTGAACTTGCTTCTGGTCTTTTTTTTTTCCTCTTTATAAATATTTTTTTAGTTATATAGTTGAAATCATACTGTGTATACAGTTTTGTGTCCTGATTTTGATCAGTTTTCATTAGCAAATAAGAATTTCCTCCTGTGGAAATGCAAATCAAAACTACACTAAGATATCACCTTACACCCGTTAGAATGACAAAAATATCTAAAACTAATAGCAATAAATGTTGGAGAGGTTGCGGAGAAAAAGGAACCCTCATACACTGCTGGGGGAATGCAAACTGGTGCAGCCACTATGGAAAACAGTATGGAGATTCCTCAAAAAATTAAAAATAGTACTACCATACGATCCAGCCATCCCACTACTGGGTATTTATCCAAAGAGCTTGAAGTCAGCAATCCCAAAAGTCCTATGCACCCCAATGTTCATTGCAGCATTATTTACAATAGCCAAGACATGGAAGCAACCTAAGTGCCCAGCAACAGACGAATGGATAAAGAAGATGTGGTACATATATACAATGGAATACTACTCAGCTGTAAAACAGAACAAAATCACTCCATTTGCAATAACATGGATGGACCTTGAGGGAATTATGTTAAGTGAAATAAGCCAGCAAGAGAAGGATAATCTGTGTATGACTCCACTCATATGAGGAATTTAGAATTATGGACTAAGAACAGTTTAGTGGATACCAGGGGAAAGGTGGGGTGGGGGTTGGGCACAAAGGCTGAAGTGGTGCACCTACAACACGACTGACAAACAGTGTGCAACTGAAATTTCACAAGATTGTAACCTATCATTAACTCAGTAGAAAAAAAAAAAAGAATGTCCTCCTGTGGTTAGAGATTCTTTATAAATATAAACTTTAATGGCTATTTAGTATCATGTGTATGTATAATTTCTTAGCCGTTTTCTTCCTGTTAACGTGGATTGATGCTAGTCTTTGTTTATAAATAATGCTGTGATGCCCAGGTACCTCTGAACTTTGGATAATCTCCTTTGGGTAGATTTCCAAAAGTAGGACTGTTGGAGTGAACAGGATAAACATTTCTAAGGCTCTTAATGCTTATTTCCAACCTGTTTTTAGAAAAAAATTTTAGAGAGGTTGTACCAGTTTTACATTAGTGAATGAGTTTTCCCATTTCACCTAATCATTTCTACCTTAAGTAGTTTTCAAATTCTTCAAATTGTTTAAGGATTGAGGCTAAACACTTTTTTAAGTATAATAGACAAATTTTTTCAATTTAAAAGTGTTCAAATGCATTCTTAAACATTAATTTCAATGTTCTATTTCTCCTGATTGGTTTAATTTGACCTTGTAGATCGTTATGTAAGCATTTCTTTAAACTTTGTATTTTTTAAATAGAGTTTATTTTCATTGACCACCTCTAGATCCTTTGTAGCCACAATTTTTACTTTCTTATTTTTAATTCACTTTTGCATTCATGTCTTTATTCTTACAGTACTTTTTTCTGAATGGGTACCCAAATTAATGACTTTTTAAAAAATTTCTGAACATCTAACTGTCTTTCTGATTCCTTCTCACAAGTGACCCACTTGACTAGGTACACAAATCATAATCTTTTTTCCTTTAATAGTCAGTATTTTTTCACCCTTTCTTTCATTTGATAATTTAGAGAGGATCTCGTCTAATCTGAATTTTATACATGATAACCTGATTTTATATATGTATGTGTGTCTGTCTGCCTGCTCACCCTTTGGATTCCTTACTTTTGATGTCCCGAAATTCTACCAGAATGTAACCAGGTCACACTCGTTTGTTGTTCACTACCTTTGCTTGGGAATATCATAGATGCTCTCCGTTTTCAAAGTGAAATTTTTGGATCTGTTTTTTTGCTCTTGGTTTAGAAAAAGCTCATTGGTTTACTTTTACATTGTTGTTTGCTCTCATGCAGAAGCTTCTGTTTGTTATGCTTTTGTTGGCCTTTCAGACTTTTGGCTCTTCTCTTTTCTCCTATTTTTTCTCACTTCCTTTTTCTCTGTTTAGAGAATATTTCTTAAATTATCTTCTATCATTTTGTGAGTTTTCATTTTAGGGAGCACTGACACTGTTGTAATTTTTAATTTATTAGCTTTGTTTTTTATTTCATTTCATTCTCATCACAAGATTTCCTTTTCATGAAAGTTTAGTTTATTAGGACATATCTTTTAACATCTTTTGAGAACATGAAACAGATATTTTTAAAATTTGTATTTCTTATAGTAAGTCTGTTTCAGAGTAAAGCACATTTTCTAATTGGAGAATCTTTCCATCGGCCCTATAGTTCTTTTGTTTACCTGTCATTTTCGAAGAGGCAAACTCAGGCTTACTCAGTTTGTTTTCTAAGATGCAGTGGGCTCATTTATAAGTTGGTGTGTCTCTGCCCGGATCTTTGTGAGAGAGAGAAACCTCAAAGCTTAGAATAAGGAAAATTAAGAAGAAAACTGGTGGGGTGGGGGAAGAGCTGAGTTTTGAAATTGGGAAGTATGAGTCCTTCAGCTTTGTTCATTTTTAGGATAGGTTTGGCTATTCTAGGTGCTTTGCATTCCATATGAATTTTAGGATCAGCTTGTCAGTTTCTGCAAAGAATTCAGCCGTGAACTTTGGTAGGGCTTGCATTGAACCTGTAGATCAGTTTGCAGAGTATGGCCACCGTAACAACATTGTCTTCCGATCCGTGACCGTTGGATGTCTTTCCATTTATTAAGGTCTTTAATTTCTTTCAGAGTTGTTTTGTAGTTTTCATTGTACAAATCTTGTGCTTCTTTTAAATGTTTTCTAAATATTTTATTCTTTTGATGTTGTCACATCAGAGAGTTTGACAGAGCAGCAGCATCTAATGGGAGTTGGTTTGACTTGCCCTCCTCCCTAACAAACAGGTGAAAGACCAGCTGGCTTTATGCACAGTAGGTCCTCTGAAGGGCTGCTGTTTGTAGAAAGAGAGCTAACAGTAGCACACTAGAGCAAAGACTCCCAGGTACTCAAAGTGTAGTTATTCCGGGCCTCTTCTCTTAAAGATTATTCTCCGCTTATGAAAGAAGTATATGTTCATAGAGAAAGTTCTGTCAGGGCCTACACCAATGTATGAATTACAGTTTGCTCAGAATTAGTTTCATGAGTGTTTACTTTCTCCTTTTTAGTTTTCAAAATCATCTAATTTTTCTCTAATGACTGTATTTGGCTTATCATGTGTTGTATGCCTTACTGTATGGAAAAGAATCAACTTACAACAATTGTGATTGGTATAAAGTTTCGAGAATTACTCCTTAAATATGACCTCATGAAGAGACAGTGCCCTAAGCATCTTGTTTCTTTGGCTGCTATTCTGAAAACAATGGAAGACTGCTCGTTCTGGTTTTGACATCTACTTTAAATGGGTGAAAAACGTGAGGTGAGGGAAGGTCTGTGACAGTTTTGAGGGAAAGAGACTAGGTATCATTGCAAGAATCACATTGAATTTTTTGTAACGAAAACACTGCTGATATGCTAAAAGTCCCTAATTGTTTCACAGGATTGCAAGTCAAGTAGCTGCTTTAGACCTTGGCTATAAACCTGGGGTAGAAGCAATTCGGAAGAACCCTCCCAAAGTGCTGTTCCTCCTGGGAGCAGATGGAGGCTGTGTCACCCGACAGGATTTGCCAAAGGACTGTTTCATTATTTATCAAGGTAAGGGGCATTGTGACACCGAAACAGAAGAGAGAGTACATTTTGTGTATTCGAATCAGTACAGCAATATATTTAGTGGATTGAATACTTTCCATTCAGGAATTTCCCACACACACAGCCCAGTATTTTTTTAAATCAAATCATAGGTTTTATTTGTTACATAGTTGATATTGCTATTAAGAATTATTACCTTATGTTCTTTAATAACAAAGAACTAGAAGAAACCTAAATGCCCGCAGTAACAGGAATGGTTAAATTATGGTTATTTATACAATGAAATATTAATGTAACATTAAATTCAGCTTTTCAAAGAATATTTAGGGTTATTATATAATCAGGAGAAAGCACTTTTTATCAACAGTGTAAAAAGTTAAAAAATCATAAGTCCTGTGTTGCAGGGCATTTAATGAATTATATTTAACAGTGCCCTTTTGGTTTTTTGCAGTTGACTCATTTTCTTGAATTCTCATTCATTATAAATGTAATCAGGTTTCTCTGGAATAAAATGGAGTTCAGAATAATCCAGGATATTTTACAGAGAAAAATATTACATAACTTTCCACTTCATTTTACATATAATCACTATAAATTCATAATAGGCTTTTTGCCTTGACACATAAAAAGCATTATATAATATTTTCTATCTTTAGTTTGATGAAGTTAAACCAAATGCATAAACTAAAATCCTGTCCCTAGTCTTATCCAGAGATAATCATTGCTGATGGTTTTGATACGCATGCTTCATACATTTTCCTGTGGCTATACAAACATGTACACAAATGAGATGAAACTTTGTTTATTGTTCTGTAGCTTTCTTTCATCTAACTCATTTCTTTTTTCTTCTAGCAGCTTTCTTAAACTATTAATGAGTGATGTCTTTCAGTATACTGTTTTCCATAATTTTCTGTTTATGCCCTTTTCAACATTATTACTGTCATATTGTACACTTTTCGTTCCTTCACTATTTCAGTCTACTTTACCAAATTTCGCTAATATACATCTGAGCATTTCCACTTTGTAATCATCAAGAGAAATAATATACCTAGTTGCTCATTATATACGTGTGTATGATATTATACATATTTCCATATTTGTGAAAAATAATCTGGGAAGATACATACTAAATGTGTTAACAGTAGTTTTCCTGGTGGGTAAGGTGGGCTTAATTTTTACTCCAAATACTTCAGTACTATATGATTTTAATTTTTAAAACACTTTTGTAATTTAAAAAATGGGATTTAAAAAGGATGTATACTATGTTCGTGTGTAATACCTAATCAGTTTTTTTACTAAAATGTAGTTTGCCGTTTTCCGTCTTTTCATAGGACATCACGGTGATGTTGGAGCTCCTATAGCTGATGTTATTCTCCCAGGCGCTGCCTACACAGAGAAGTCTGCTACTTATGTCAATACTGAGGGCCGAGCTCAGCAGACTAAAGTTGCTGTGACACCTCCCGGCTTGGCAAGAGAAGACTGGAGAATCATCAGAGCCCTGTCTGAGGTACTTGCAGTGATGCTGCTAGCTGGACGTTTGACACGCTAGCTTGTCAGGATGGTTTTCAGAGTCAAGGAAGATGCAAGTCTGAGACGCAGAGATGATTTGAATAATCTCTGCAGGAAAAATGTGTTCAGAAGATGGGGATTTGAAATTAGTATTTTTATTTTTGTCTTGTCTTTTGCCCAAAAACACTCTTTTCACTCTCTTTACTTTAAAAAGCATCATGAGATTTGATATAATAATATACAGTTGTCTGGTCTGAAACTTCGTATGTGATCAGTAACAGGTTAGCAGAAGCATTCATATTTAGCATAGCATTATCTCTTTAGTCATTTATTTCATAATGAGCCTATTTTCTAAACATACTAATGTACCGACAGCTGTTTATGAATTAGTAGAAGTTTTGACAGTTGTGTTCCACACTTACCCAGTTGCTTAATGTACATGCTAATGGACACCAATAGATTTTTCACTAGTACTGCATCATTTCACTATAGTTGCAATTATATATTAGTTGAAATTTTTAAGTTTTAAAGCTCTATGTCAATTTTGGGGACCTGATATGTTATAGATTGCAGGTATAACTCTCCCATACGATACTCTGGATCAAGTAAGGAACAGATTGGAAGAAGTCTCTCCTAATCTTGTTCGATATGATGATATCGAAGGAGCTAATTATTTCCAGCAAGCAAATGAGCTCTCCAAGGTAAAAACTTGCCTAAATGCAGTTTTCATTATTATGAAATCATACGTATCCTCTGGTGTAACAGTACTAGTTTTAATACTATTATTGATCTCTTACTCCTGTTTTTGCAGTTAGTGAACCAGCAACTTCTTGCTGATCCGCTTGTTCCACCTCAGCTAACGATAAAAGACTTCTACATGACAGGTATGCACTTGTCAGCATGACTGCCGAATGAGAAGGGCGGTCAGGAATGAGGTCACCTAAGTTAGCATTACGATTCCAGCCTGTTAGTGGTAGTATTTGATATTTCTAATCTTTGAAGATTTTCAAACACCAGAACTAATATAATTCTTATTTTCTGATTTTACTCTAATTTCTTTTGTTTCTGCAAGGTAGGTGGAGTTTGAAAATCCAAGAAAACTTAACAGATTTTAAATATAAAATTTTACTATTGTATGTAAAATGACTGTGTAGCAATTTAGGGAGAATTTTTCTAAGTGACAAACACCTGTGAAGGTTTTTCTGAGAATTACAGTAGAAGACTCAAAACACTCGAATGTGCAAATGCTGAACAGAGCTGAGGAAAATCGTGAGGGACGGTTTTAAGGAATGCAGTCTAACTGAGACCTGTTTACTGCAGCTCTGGCAACGCTTGATCTGACATCTAGGTTATGAGGTAGTTGACAGATGATTTTAAATAGCTTTCTGTCTAAAAGCAGATAGGAGTATAGTTTTAAATTTTTGGTATAGTTTGTATCTGAGATTATTTTTCATAGGCTTTTTAGTTATGTTATAAAAGTTACGTTCATTGTAGAATACATCCCTAAGCCCAAAAGAGCAAGGAAATATCACCTGGGTCCCCCACCCGGAACTAACTACATTTAGTTTTAACATTTTTGTCAGTCATCCAGGGATATACACATATATTATTTATTTAAATGAAAAATGAGATTATTCATTTACTACGGGGTTCTCTTTTGACAGCTTTATTGAAACATAGTTCACATAACATAAAACTTGCCCATAAAGTGTAGAATTCAACGGATTTTAGTAAACATACTCTTTTGTAGTCTGTTTTTCAATAACAATATGTATGTACGTTTTTTCCCTATGTCTTTAATAGTTTTCTGTAATATTTTTACTGGTTGCATACTGGCACATTGCATGGCTGTATGTAATTATTTAGTCAACAGAGGAATACTTATTAAAAGCATTTAGCGAGCCAGCCCTGATGGCCTAGTGGTTCTGGCGCTCTCACACTTGAGCAGCCTGGGTTCGTTTCCTGGTTGTGGAACCACATCACCCGTCTGTCAGTTGTCATGCTGTGGCAGCAGCTCACATAGAACTAGAAGGACTCACAACGAGGACATACAAGCCTGCGCTGGGGCCTGGGGGCAGGGGAGAGGGGGTGACTGGCAACAGATGTTAGCTCAGGGCAGAGCCTTCCCTGCAAAAACAAAATAAAATAAAAGCTTTTATCTAGTGCGGGGCTTATGATCTGAATTTGCTTGTTGATCTCACAAAATTTACATACAGTTGCATAGAGTTTTATAGTCTTTATTTTTTGTTCCTGAATATGTGCAACAAGAAAGTTTTACTATGTGCTTTTTAAAAGTTGTATTATCAAAATGCATATTTTCTTAATATCTTTCAGATTCAATTAGCAGAGCCTCACAGACAATGGCCAAGTGTGTCAAAGCTGTCACAGAGGGTGCCCAGGCAGTAGAGGAGCCGTCCGTATGCTGAAACGTCTGCTGGGAACCCAGTCTTGCCACAAATAGTTAATGGACGATTATGTTGGAATGATCTCTTAGAGGATCATCTCTTTGAAAACTGTCTGAATGATGTAATATTTAACCTTCTACCACGCTTATTTGAAAATGATACTAAACAAAGGAAAATGATTACTGCAATTATCAAAGAAATTTGAGGTTTCAAAACATTTATGTATTGTGTGTAAACGTTGTTAGTTTAATAAACATACACAGATGCTCTTTCATCTATAAGCATTTGATAATCTTTGTGACAAATACAAAGAAAATCCTTAAAATGTGAATTTGTTTATCTTCATAGATCATTTGTAAAATGGATGAAATAAGAAGAGCTTCCATTAGCACCCACTTTTTTCTAGTGCTGAAGAAAAGATGTAAGCATTCTGTCAAGCTGGATACACAGAAAAAATATATGTAATATAATCATATATCAGATATGTAGCTTGGAAATCTAAGTAATAATAATCATAGTCATGTAGCTAAAGATTATTCAGCTTTGTCTGTGTGCTAAGCACTCTGGTTTTACACGCATTATCTTGTTTTATTCTTGCTACAGCCCTATCATATAGTATTATTTCATTTTACTGGTGAAGAAACTGAAGCCCAGGGATATTAGATAGCTTACCCGAGGCCACAGCAAAAAAGTCACAGACTCAAGCCTAGTTCTGACTCCAAAACCCATTGTTCTTAACTACAATGCATAATTTCCTCCCATTACTACATATTCTATAGGTTGTTACTTCTGAGTGTTGGTACTTAGGAGTTTAATGGATAACACATTTTTCTGTTTTCTCTTGAGTCTGTTTATATAATGTGATGGTGATTTATGTGACATTTTTCTTTGTAAATAGATTACACATCCACACCCTTGGAATGAGGAAGTATCAAGAGAGAGAATTTACGTCCTCAATGATGTTCCGTATTTATTATATTAACACCACCTGTAGTATTAACTAAATTATTCCAGTAATAGAAGACAAAACTAACAGCTTTCATAATTTCAATTGTCGAAACAAAAAGGAAGCAAAAGTTTTGCAGTTAATCTAGGAGATAACCTAACCCTATATTAAACTTTTTTCAAAATCTGTGTTCAGAATTCTTTTTTTTATAGTCCTCATTCCTTTCTGCTTTCCTGATAGAACAAAGGATAAGATTTTTAGAATAGTAGTCATGAATACTGTACCTTCAAAAATTGTACAAAATTTGTCACATGTAACAACTTTTTCAGAACTGTTTATCAACTTTAGCGATACATCATGAAGTTGTATACTTTGCTTAAGTACTTTGCTTAAAATTCTCAGTTGCCTGAAATTGGACAAATTCTTGCTGGAAGTCTTTGAATTCAGTACAAACTTCCTATCCCTCTCTGCCTTCTTTACCCTTAGCACTGTTGCCGGCCTTGAGGGGCCTACCCCCCCCAGTTTGTGTTTTACACAGTACTCTTCAGTGAATGTGTGTAGACGTCATAGGATTGTTAGGGAATACTGCATTCAGTTGGAGAAGAGATGGCACACGATTGATGGTCCAGGACCCTCGGGCTGCCATCTAGGCAGCACGTGTTGGATTTGTAATTCTGCAAAGAATACCTTGTCTGGGGTAAGTAGTGCTCAAGAAAATTTGTTGGCTTTTACATAAAGTAAACATGAAAATCTGTCTCATGGGCACCTATTAGTCACAAAATGCTAGATATTAAGGTTATTGTGAGCATAAACATTAAAGATGGCTGCTAGGGAAAAGATTCTGAAGAAGAGAAATACATAGAGGAGCGGAATAGCCCAGCTCATGGGATTATAGTTCTGACCAGTGAGGGAGTCATAATGAGGTCATGTATACAGGCTCAAGCTGAGTCTCTGAATGGAGAAGGCAGTCTGGAAAGACCCTGGAGTGATAACAGCATTTAGAGAGGACCTTCTAAATATGTGCCATTAAAGCTTTAAGTACATTTTATCTAATTTTCACAGAAACTCTGCTAACAATAGGTATTAACTGAGACCCAAGAAATATCAGGTAACTGCCCTGGCTACAGAGACTAGACAAGGGGGTTTAATTAGAGATACTTTTACTGTCCCCGTGTTGCCTCAAATAAAAACATTTTGGACAGCTATAGAAATTGAACAGATGTATAAAGAAAATCATAAAGCCTAAACTCCATATGGAATGTCCCCAAATTTATTGTGAATTGTATTATAATGAATATGTTAATAAGTAGTATGCCTTGAGCCAGCCCTGATGACCTAGTGGTTAAAATTAGGCAGGCTTTGCTTTGGCAGCCCAGGTTTGGTTCCGTGATGCAGAACCACACACTTACCTGTCAGTAGCCATGCTGGGGCGGCAGCTCATGTAGAACTAGAAGGACTTACAACTAGAATATACAATTATGTACTGGGGCTTTGGGGATGGGGAAAGAAAGGAAGATTGGCAACATTAGCTCAGGGTGAATCTTTCCCAGCAAAAAAAAAGTATTATGCCTTCTTAACAATACCCACTCTACAATCACTTATTGTTGGTTGCTGAGTTGTTTAAACACTTTCTTGCCCGGTCAGGCAGATCTTGTCCAACTTTGGAAAAGTTACTTCGATTTTAAGATTGTTTCTTCATCT
Source organism: Equus asinus (assembly GCF_041296235.1). Taxonomy (NCBI): domain Eukaryota; kingdom Metazoa; phylum Chordata; class Mammalia; order Perissodactyla; family Equidae; genus Equus; species Equus asinus. The sequence continues at coordinate 140,459,430 of NC_091793.1, read as the reverse complement.
GTAAAATGAGGATAAAAATAGCAATAATTGTATCTACCTCCAACTTCATAGGGTTGTTAGGAGGATTAAGTCAGAGAGCCTATAAAACTCTCATCCTATTTCCTGACACACAGTACTCAATGTACTTACTAACTGAGGGCCATCAGTATAGGAAAATGCATATTCAAATTTTTGCTGACAGTTTTAGGAGGTTGCAGCTAACCATCCCTGGGAGTCCTTGGGATCCTAAAATTAAAGGTCTCCATTCTAAGTGAATCAGGTGAAAACTCAGTTCCATTGATTGTGAAGGAAAGTCATGCCTAATGTAACCTCCAGCTTATATTTTCCTAAAGAAATGCATTGCTTTCCTAAGGCTCAAAGGAATCAAATGACTTGTCCAAAGTCAGCCCAATCAACAAAATGCTGCTACCACAGACCATCCACCAGGGTTGTGAAAATCAATGTATTACAGAACTCTGTATGTAATAAGAACTCTGCTTATTTTGATGGACTTTTTACCAGTCACAGTAAGATTTACTGAGTCGTTGAATTCTAGTCCTTAAAAGAGAGTACTTCTAAGAGCAAAAACATAAAACGGTGCTGTCAGAAGAGGGGAAACTATGTGCTAGTGACAGGGTAGTGAGGGGTTGTTGGAGCCATTGTGCATAGAGGGAGAGGTGGATTCCTTTGCCACCGTCAACCTTGGGGCAGTATAAGCCGACAGCCTTATTGTTGCCCACACAAGTCACCCCAGCACTATTCAAGCTCCCAAGGAGAGGCGCTGGAGCAGCTGAGCAACCAAAGCGGTAAGTTAGGTGTTTTTTTAAATGTTAACTTGGTTATTCATGACCGCTGTTAAAATGTCACTAGCAAAGTCATTACAAGCCCCTGTTACCAGAAGCTTGATGTGGCTGTGAAAAGTAGGGTTCGAGCAGAAATTAATAATATGCATGAGTTTGTTGTTAGTTGTTGTTACACACTGTCAAGTTGGCTCCAACTCCTGGTGACCCTGTGAGGGAGTGACATGCACAATGTCCTGTCCTCAGCAGCCCTCCTCAGCTCCTGTAGACTCATGCCTACGGCTTCCCTTATTGAGTCAGTCCATCTCATATTTGGTTTTCCTCTTTTCCAGCTGCCTTCTACTTTTCCAGCATTATTGTCTTTTCCAAAGAATCCTGCCTTCTCACCATGTGCCCAAAGTAGGGCAGCCTGTTTTATCATGTTTGCCTCCAGCAATAGTTCAGGCTTAATTTGCTCTAGGACCCACTTGTTCAACTTTCTGGCAGTCCAGGGTGTCTGCAGAGCTGTCCTCCAACACCATGTTTCAAATGAGTCCATTTTTCCTCTCTGCCTTCTTCACTGTCCAGCTTCTCCACCCGTACATAGTAACTGGGAGTACAATGGTGTGGAGAATCTTAGCCTTGGTCTCTAATGACACTTCCTTACACATGATCATCTTTCCTAATTCTTCCATTGCTGCCCTTCCAAGTTTGTCTGCTCTTGATTTCTTGGCTGCAGTCTCCATTCAAATTGATGACAGAACCAAGGTAAACAAAATCTTTTAACTATTTCAATGTCTTCATTGTCTACGTTAAAGTTATGTAGTTCTGTTAGTCATGATTTTTGTCTTCTTGATCTTCAAAGGCAGTCCTGCTTCAGCACTTCTCTTTCCTCAGAAGTCATTTCTAGTCATTGCTGCTTTCTGCCAGTAGGATGAGTATGATAGACTGCTTTTTAGGACATTTTGTAAGGCTAATCCTGTCATAGCATGGCTAGACCTTATATTTGTGATTGACTCAACTTTTGGAAACAAGTAGACATGAAAAAAATCTGATGGAGATCTATTGAAATGAGAAATTATGTATATACACATACATGGCCACCTTTTATAAATTATGAAGATAGCTAATAATTTTTTTAATAATTTTAGATATCTTAACAATTGCATAGTACTTTAATTAGTTTGCTTATTTAATTTAGCCCGAGAGAGAAGAATGCTAATGGGAGAACTATGACTATACCTCAGGGCTAGACTTCTAAGAGAACAAGGATGTCAGAACAAAACGCCCTTTGCTTAAAGTGCTGTTTGTGGGTTTTACCACTAAAAATTTTTAAAGACTAAAGATTGACTTACCTATGACTGATACTCAAAATCTTTGACATCTTAGGGGCTGGCCCCGTGGCTGAGTGGTTAAGTTCGTGCGCTCTGCTGCAGGCGGCCCAGTGTTTCATTGGTTTGAGTCCTGGGCGTGGACATGGCACTGCTCATCTAGCCACGCTGGGGCGGTGTCCCACATGCCACAACTAGAAAGACCCACAACGAAGAATATACAACTATGTACTGGAGGGCTTTGGGGAGAAAAAAGGAAAAAGAATAAAGTCTTTGACATGTTAATATTTTTTAAACAACTTACACTGAAAAGCGTACAATGGTATTGAATATGGTGAATGCATGCTCTAGGACTAGTGATTAGTTTACAGCATTTGAACTGGTACATAAAGAGATCATAAAACGAATCACTTTTACCAATTTTCTTCTTAGAAGCATATAATTTTGGATCTGAAAAGGACTGTAGAAGAAAATCTAGTATTACATGTGCATTTTATCTTTGTGGAAATGAAGGCCAGAGAGAATAAGGGGCAGATTTGGGGCAGGTCTTGTGGTTTGAACGAGCTCTTCTGTTTCCTGGTTCAGTGACATCCCCAAGCCTTAAATTCACTCGCGACATATATCAAAATTTGCAGAGTACCTACTGTGGTCGGGTACAACAATAAGTACCAGGACTGCAAAGAGAAATGTGGTTTAGTTTGTGCACCCCGGAAGCTAACAGTGTAATAAAAGGTATGTAAACATTAATTACGTAACATCATAGCATGTTCTAATGCAAGAATGTACATAACATGGTGGTGGCCATGGCTGGACCTGAGGTTTCTTAATGCCCAGTGTTAGCCACTATCTAGGGAGACAGACACACTCAGACACTATACGATACCCACCAAAATCTTAACTGCCCAATTTGTAGACCTAGCAATTCCACTTCCCAGGAATTTATCCTAAAGATATACCTCATTGGGCCGGCCTGGTGGTGCAGTGGTTAAGTTACCATGTTCTGCTTCGGTGGCCCCGGGTTCGCCAATTCAGATCCTGGGTGTGGACATGGCACTGCTTGGCAAGCCATGCTGTGGTAGGCGTCCCACATATAAAGTAGAGGAAGATGGACACGGATGTTAGCTCATGGCCAGTCTTCCTCAGCAAAAAGAGGAGGATTGTCAGCAGATGTTAGCTCAGGGCTAATCTTCCTCAGAAAAAAAAAAAAAGATATACCACATGGATTTGCAAAGACTTGTAGGTAAGAATGGATATTTGCATTATTGTCAGATAAAACAAAAAATTTAAATGTCCATCAATGGAGGCCTGCTTAAAATATTTTTGGTGTAAATCATAAAATGAAATATTATGCAGATGTTTAAAAGAATGAGCTAGATCTCTAAGTGCTGCTATGTATAGAGCTCTAAGATACATACAGTAGTATGTATGTATCTATGTATATGTTTATGTGAAAAGTGTCTCAGCAGATACAAAAAACCTTAATTATGGTTACCTCTCAGGAGTTCAACTGGTGTGAGGAATAGCATAAAGAAGGATGCCACACCTCTACCACTTGAACATTGGAAAGTCTACAATAAGAATAAATTGCTTTTATAATTTTAAAAAATATTACTTAATTTGTAGCAAAACATTTAAGTTGATGAAAACTAAAAATAGGATACAAAGTGGTGTGCATAATACATGTGGTAGGCAGTCCCTTGGATGGCCCGATCCCTGCCTCTGGGACTCCCCCTTGGGTTCTTGCCTTTCCCTAAGTGTGGGCTGGACTTACTGACTCACTTCTGATGAATAGGGCTGTCCCTGCTGAGATTGGGTTTTAAAAAGACTGGCTTCCATCTTGGGCTCTCTCTGATTCTCTCCCTCTCAGATCACTACCTGCCGTGTCGTGAGGACACTTAGGCAGCCTGTGGAGAGGTAAGGAAGAGGCCTACCAGCAACCACACGAGTCAGCAGAATCCTTTGGCTCCCAATCGAGTCCAGATGACCGCAGCCCCAGCCAACAGCTTAACTGCAACCCCATACACTTCTGGAAACTGTGAGATAAATTTTTGTTGTTTTTAGCCACTAAGTTTTGAGTTATTTTGTTATGCAATAATAGATAACTAATATGCTATGATTATAACCTAGCAAAAGCACATGGCAGAGTGACCCACATCCAATGACAGATCCACGTGAGAGTATAAAGACATGGCCATCTAGACCCAATGGGTGAAAGTTCTGAAGGGCAGTTGTAACTTCTGAGTGCTCTGTTGGGGTGGCTGAGGCTGTCATTGGGCAGCATTGCAGCTCAACTTTTCCCTCTGCCCACTCCTGCTTTCTCCCCATCCTGTGCAGGTGTTGACGGCCAGGGAACTCCTTAATAATATTCTGCACACTAACCTCTACTGAGAGTCCGCTACCTGGAGAATTCCAATCCATGACAGCCATCCAGAATACCTGTGGATCCTGGGTGCTGCTCAAACTATCACTATGTCTGAGCCAGCAAGAAGGGGGTGAGGAAGTGGAGGAGAAGCACTTAGCGTTTTATGGATATGACTTGGAAATTGCATCACTTCCACTTGCACACCATAGGCGAGACTTGCAGCCACATTCACCTGCAAGACAGGAGGCTGGGAAATGTAGCCTCTAGTTGGACAGCCATCTACCCGACTAAAACAGAGATTCTAGAGAAAGTGTTCTAGTTATCTTTTGCTGTGTAATAAACCACCCCAAAACTTAGTGGTATAAAACCTCCATTTTACTATGTTCATGAGATTCCATAGGTTCAAAATACGTAATGGGCACAACAGAGGTGGGGGCAACTCTTTTCTGTTCTGTAAGGTTAGAGCCTCAGCTGGCTGACTGGAATATCTAGGGATGACTCAAAGAGCTGAGGGCTGGGGCGGCTGTGGCTGGAGGCCTCAGCGCCCAGGTGGCATCTTCACTCACGTGTGTGGCTCCTGGGGTGGAACGGTGGAAGGACATGTTCTGGGATGGGATTGTCTTCCAGAACATCTCCTTGTGGCCTGTTCAGCATGACAGTCTCAGGATAGGTGTACTGATATGGTGGTTCAAGGCTCCAAGAGCAAGATGAGGGAGGAAGCTGCAAGCCTGTAATGACTTAACCTCAGCAGCTATACAGCATCCCTTCCACTGTACTTTGTGGTCAGCCAGGCTCAGAGCCCACTCAGATTCAGGGGAAGGAAACGCACATCCCACCTCTTGTGGGAGGAGGGTCAAAGAATGAAAACCACCACAAGGGTAGATATTGGCAGACAATTAGTTCCTGCCATGGGCCCTGTGATATGTACTGCAGTAATGAAGAGGGATACAGAGAAAAAAGAGACAGACCACAATAAACTATAAAATGAAATTTCTCTAACATACCGATTAATCTATAACTGTTTTCTGATTACTTTCCACATATCCAACTCTACTGCTTTAGCAGCCAGTATAGAGTTGGTGTGTCCACTGTCACATATAGGATAGAGCTGAGGCCCTTTCCTTTGGCTCCAATTCCTTAAGCTTTTCAATACAGCTCAAGAACCTTGGCACGTATGGAATGCTCTTTGTGGGATCGAGGTCATTTATAGGCGGAAATGGGTCTTTGTTAGGTTGCTCACAGGTTGCCCAGCCTGGGTTGCTGTAGACTGGGTAAGCACTAGGTCCAAATGAGTAGTATTCCAAAGGCAGCGTATTTAGTATCACAGTTTGAGGACAGTAGGGGAGGCCAAACTGTAGTTCTCCACTGTCTGCTATTCCGTTTCCACTTTCCTAGATTCACTGTATTCCTCAGCAGGATAAGTAAGCTCTCTGCCAGACAATGTGCTGTACATTATTAATCTAAGATAAGAACTGAGCCTATGGAGATCTTTAAACTCTTCCAAGACTGTGGGATTTTCCTCATGCTCCTAGGGGTAGGGTGACCTTGTCCTGTTGTTCTAGAACAGAAGAGTCGACTTTAGGAAGTCCTGGGATAATGCTGGAAGTCTAAAAGGAGCAGTAAAGCATAACTAAATTTCATTAATCTCAATTTCCCTGCCAAGAAGAAGAAATGCCAAAAATTTTTTTGCCTCCTCCTGTTTCTTTTTTCTTCTAAGATTAGAAGCAACCTGGTCTTTATCTGAAGTGTACTGTTACATGGATAAATTGAAATAACAGAACACACGCCTTCCTGTAGCTCCCCAGGGCCCAAACTACAATTCCCATAAAGCATAGGGTGGAGATGTATTGTTTGCTTAGTAGCAGGAACTAAACAACCACACGCCTTCATGGGATGGGGCTCATGGGATGGGGCTCGATCTGTATCTGCAAGCCTGGAGGGAATGAGGAGGGAGAGGTGGTGCAGCCTCTGTGTGTCCTTACTGTGACCTGTGCCCTCTCCTTGTCCACCCTTCACTGTCCTAGCCAAACCTGTGTGTCCACCCTCTTCAAAGCTTGTCCCTAAGAGGTTGGGTGGGCTCCTCACCCCCTGCTCGCTCTCTCGTGGTTTGCCTCTCATGTTCTCGCTGCACATTCTCTCAGTCCATAGGAGGGGCACATGGGGTCACTTCTACAGGTTCAGATTTGTCATTGTCATGTGTCCTGCACCTTCCCTCCATTGTGACTCGGCATACAAAATATGACTCAGCCTTTGATAAAACTGGAACGATTCTCATCCAAAACGGGAATATTAGGACAAATATCTTGTAAGGGAGTGGTTTTAGGAAAGTGTGAGACCCTGTATAAATCTATTGATTGCCAGAAAAGAGAGATCTAAACATTTTAAATAATCTATTTGAGTCTTGAGCGTCCACTTCCTATTCCACTGTCAACTTTTTGATTGGAATTGGTTCTTCCATTCATGTTTTGTGGTTTAATTCATTAAGTCCTTGTGCAAGAAAAGCAATTTTCAGAAGGAAAATGAAAAACGCCCTAAAAGGGAGCAGAAACCTTTCTGCTAGGTGATCCGGCAGAGATTATTAGGAACTTCTCTGCTTCTGATGCAGCAAGCGGCCTGTTCTGACCCTTAATGGCTTTACAGTTAAGGCCACCAGCCAAGGACTGTGCCCATGCACGTTTATTCCCTGGGCAGTACCCAGCGTGCTCTTAAATTTGAATGTTTTGATGTTAACTTGAATTATTATGCCTGATCCTCGAGGTTGAGTAGAGCAATGAACTGCTCACCCCTAGGAATGACAGTTCGTTTCTCCCAGGACTAAGATACCGATTATGGCACTGGGCAAGGCATCCTCCTAATCGGCCCTACGGCCCAGGAAGAGGTCACTCCTTCTCCCTCCTGAGCACCTCCCTCCCGGAGAGCAGGACTGACTCGCCCTGACTCAGCGTGATCACACACACTAAACGGCTGAGCAATTATTGTCTCTGCTAGAGTTCCTGATGCAGTAAAGCACAGGGGTGAGTAGTGACCAAGAAGAGAGCAGATCTCCATTTCCTCTGGAGCCATAATTCTGCTCCTCCTCCCTTTCCTCCCCAGAACTCACCCAGCAAACTGATCCATCAAAAGCGTTGGCTTCTCTTTCCTCTCCTCACCCTCCACATTGCTCCAAAGCCTCCCCCCTCCCTTCCCCCAAAACCCCAAAATGCTTTTTCCACTGGAGCTCAAAACATCTGCTCTTTGTTCTTCAGTATACGCACCAAGCTAAGTTTTTCCCTGGGTGTCGGAGGGAGGGACACAGACAGTCGGCCCAGACTGCCCTCTGCTTAAATAGAGTGTGTGGAGCCCTCTTTTTAAAGTAGCTGCTGCGTGTTCCATCGTGTGCCTCTACCAAAGTTATCCCACTTCCCCATCAATAATGGTCACTAAAATGCACGCAGCAGATGCATGGATGGGGCCCCGATCGGACGCTCTCACAGCCAGTGAAGGAGACCCTGTTGTTAGCTCCACTTTGCAGATGGGAAAACTGAAAGCACAGGGAGACAGTTTGTCAGGGACCACACAGCGGCTACGTTGTTGAGCAGGGATTTGAATCCAGGCAGTGCTTAGCCACTCTGCTGTTCTGCTTCCCTATTGATGGGATATTTAGGGTTTTCTCTAGATTTATTTTACTATTACAGATAATGCAGTAATAAATATCTTTCTACATAAATATTTGCATACTTTTCTAAGTATATCTGTAAGGACAAATTCCTTGAAATGACATTATGGGGTCGAAGAGCAACACATTTTTATTTGAACAGAAAAGTTTCTCCTCCAAATTTATCATTTGTTTTGCGGAGGGAGCATTTTATCAGAGGCAACAGGCCATCTTCTTGATATATTTAAAATTTTACTAGTAAAAGTACTAGAAAGTCATCCTAGTCTTTTACCAGATGGAGTAATTATCCAAGTGGTCCTTTCCTCACATCATTTCTGTAATTTGATCTGGAGTAGAGACAAGTAAACTGCAAGCAAAGGGCCCTGGAGAGGGGCCTGTCATGATAGTGTAGTGCCTGATTTAAAGCACTGGGTCTTTGATTTTTTTTTTCCATCTGTAAAATGGGGATATTATCTACTACCTATGGATTCAGAGGCACTAATAGGAATGATACATTGCTCAGTATCACTGAGAACATGTATAATGGAGGGGTACCCCCCCAGGGACCACGGAAGGAACTGCGGCCCCAGAGGAAACTGAGATCTGGTATCCTTTTGCTCACTGTGTGCACCCATGTGCTTCATGGCATCAGAAGCTCTAGGAGAGGCAGTAACGGCTCAACCACTTCCTGTGTGTGACCATCTGTGTAAGTCTCAGGACACTGTCAGCGGTGGGCTCACCACAGATGTGTATGAATAAATGAATGAACAAAATTTTCAAGGCCACTCATCAGTTTTCCAAAGCTCACTCTAATGTCCCCTCTAAATAAAAGAAAACAATGTTTAGCACTTTGTCTTACCCCTAAATAATAAATATCTGTATCTTCCTTAGGAGAACCATATTCATAATACGGTTTAAGGGTCTTAAAATTTGATCTCTAGCAAGAAATAACCAAATCATCCAGAGCCAAGAGTCTGAGGTTATCTGGTTTGTCAAATATTAAGTAACTGGCTCTCTATAAAATTGGAAAACAGCAATGTAGAAAAATAATCCACTGATTGACTAGTAATCCTTTACTTATGCTGTATAATTTACTGGCCCTTCAGGACACCATCTTCTGTGTCTTATTTTAAAGTTATTGGTAGACAACCCTATTTATGAAAATCACTTCTAAGTGATTAGCAATTCAGTAGAAATTAGTCATGTGTAGCCATATATATGCTGACAAAATTTACTTTCAAATTATAATATAAACTTATTTTGAATATATTTTACATTATGTATATTTTATTGAACTATATAAATCACATTTCATACATTTCATGTTATATTTTATTCCAAAACTTTCAATTATCTTGAATACTTGAATAATGTTCCTTCTTGTTGAGTGTATCCATATTTCAAAGACCTGTACAAATGTGGATATAAATCGAATTCATTTTTCCCCTTTCCAACTTATCTAGATTTATATATTTTTTAAACTAGGTTGGGGAATATCTATGAACTTCAATGTGAAAATGCTTTAGACTCAGGTGTCCTGGAATAGAAAAACGTACACGTCTATGAATGAAGCATGTACGTATTCAAATGCAGACATAAAGCAACATGAAAAACATTCTCTCTGATTAGGTGTGAACAGAATATATTTTAAAGAACCTATCACTAGGCAGCCAAAATTTATTTACCCAAGAGTTTTTTTCCAGGATTTTTCCAAGAACTGGAAAAATAATACTGTTTTAGTCTGTTTGAGCCACTATAACAAAATACTACAGACTGGGTAACTTACTTTTCCTTTTTTTTCTCCCCAAAGCCTCCCAGTACACAGTTGCATATCTTTAGTTGTGGGTCCTTCTAGTTGTGGCATGTGGGATGCCGCCTCAGCGTGGCCTGATAAACGGTGCCATGTCCGCACCCAGGATCCGAACCGGCAAAACCCTGGGCTGCCAAAGCAGAGCGGCCGAACTTAACCACTTGGCCACAGGGCCGTCCCCCTGGGTAACTTATAAACAACAGAAATTTACTTTTCACAATTCTAGAGGCTGGACGTTCAAGATCAGGGTGCCAGCATGGTCTGCTTCTGGTGAAGGCCCTCTTTCGGGTTGGAGACGGCCATCTCTCACTGTCCTCACCTGGTAGAAGGGATAGGGAGCTCTGTGGGGCCTCTCTCATAAGTGCACTTCCTAACACCATCACACTGGGGGTTAGGTTACAACATATGAGTTTTGAGGGGACGCAAACATCCAAATCATAGCAAATACCCAAACTGACAGCAGTCCTTATTTTTGTGTGTGTGTGAGGAAGACTGGCCCTGAGCTAACATCTACTGCCAATCCTCCTCTTTTTGCTTGAGGAAGATTGTCACTGAGCTAACATCTGTGCCAGTCTTTTTCCATTATATGTGGGAAGCAGTCACAGCATGGCTTGACAAGTGGTGTTAAGACCACACACAGGATCTGAACTCACGAACCCTGGGCCACCAAAGCAGAGTGCATGAACTTAACCACTACGCCACCAGCTAGCCCCTAGCAGTCCTTCTTAATTATGGGAAAGTAATTGCCAATGGTAAAACAGATAGTAGCATATAGTTCTACCTTATTCTGAATAACTGCTGGGAGCTACATTCTCCCTGCATCATGTCATCAAATTAAACAGATGGTTTCAACAGCAGCTTGATGAGCTGGGGCCTATGGTGTCCTGGGCTCTAGCTACTGTGTGTGCATTCAACAGGACTTTGATTTCCTAAGTCTGCGCAGCACTTAGGCTGCTTCTACAATTTCTGTTCACTGTGTGTGTCACAATCCATTGAGATTATAGTTTTTCAGATATATTCCAAAGTTGGGAAAATTATCAAATTATGAGCAGGATTTGGAGCCATTGCTATATCCAGCACTATTTACTGATCCAACACTATGTGACGTTGTCCACACCGAGGGGTGGGTGTGTAAGGGAGAAAGCTCTGCAAATTGGCTGCCAGATTTAAATCCTGGCGCCGCCACTCCCCAGCCACATTCTCTCTCTTTCTGTTACTTATTGAAAGGGAGATGATGATGATGATGATGGGGACACCTGCCTCAGAGGGCTGACTGAATAATCTAACATGTAAAGTCCTGGCCAGGAGTAAGTGCTTAGTGAGTGTTGCCGTTGTTGCTATTTCACCCCTTGAAAAGAAAGGAAGCACATGCGTCCCTGGAAGCCTGGGATTTAGTATGCCACCAAGCTATGGTTGAGCACTAGAACAGAAAGCATTAAATGGCTTTTTTATACATATTACTTTACATCAAAAATTTTACTTCTAGTCAGTTGAAAGTAATAACAAAGGGAAAACCTTGGTTTTAGAAATGACCTCCCAGACAGAAAATAAGTATAAGTATTAGATACTTGAATTACTTCCTGAGGTTAAGCTACTAAAAGTGGTGTCCCCATAGTCTGAATCATAGCGTATTACATCTTACTGGTCATCACCCACATCTATTGCAATGTCTTTTGCACAGTCAGATATTCAGTTAACATTTGCTCAATAAATAAATGAATAAGAAGTAAATGCACAGGTAGAGCCAAGAGTACGAGGAGAACATTTAATTTTCCTTTAGCTCTGCCAATGCACTTGCCAACCAGCAACATGCCTACGGGTGACATAAACCAAGCTCTTCGGACAGCAGACAAATGTACCGTGGGCAATGACAATCAGTGCTTTTACAACGGGGCAGGATCCTGTAAAAATGTGTGCTGTTGGTGACAAACAGATGAAGGAGGAGGACAGACAGATGGACCAACTCACTGCTGCTGGAGGAAAACCAAAACCAGGGTCCTCCCAATGGAGGGTTAGTGACATTTGCTTTTATGAAGGATTTAGACAAATGTGCAAATATACTGCAATTTTTTAAAAAGATGACTTACTGGGCTAAGAAGAAAAAGTAGAAAGGGACCCGTTATTAAAGGGATATCTTCCTTTTGCCTGATTTATGTGGACCGATCAATTGTCCCATTAGTCCAAATACATTCATGTGGTTGGCAGAGTAAAGGCCCCCAAAATGCCTGTCCTAATTCCTGAAACTGTGAATATGCTACCTTACGTGGCAAAAGGGATTTTGTAGATATGATAAAGTTAAAGGATCTTGAGATGAGGAGATTGTTCTGGATTATCTCGATGGGCACCAAGGAATCAGAAAGGATCCTAATAAGAGCAAGGCAGCAGGACAAGTCAGAGGAGACTAGAAGACACTATGCTCCTGGCTTTCAAGACTCAGGCAAGGACTCACGAGTCAAGGATCTTCTAAAGCTGGAAGAGGCAAGAAACACATGCTCCCCCAGCGCCTCCAGACAGAACCCCGCCCTGCTGGTATCTTTTTTTTTCTTTTAAACAGATACATTGTTCCACTAGGGTTACTTTTTTTTTTTTTCTTTTTTTTTCTGCTTTATCTCCCCAAACCCCCTGTACATAGTTGTATATCTTAGTTGCAGGTCCTTCTAGCTGTATCTTAACAAACCCGTTTTGGACTTCTGACCTGCAGAACTGTAAGATAATGAGTTGTGTTTTAAGCCACTAAATTTGTGATACTTTGTTAGGACAGCAAGTGGAAACTAATACATAATCGGCACCCGGCCTATGGAGTCACTAATTTTTAGCCAATACAAACTGAAGTATACCTCTAGTTCTCTTGGACTAAAACTGGAATTATCCTTAGAAAAGTGGTTACAAGATGAACCTAGAGCATCTTATGGTGTCAGAAAGTAAAGAAGTGCTCAAAAAGGATGGGGGCCTGTTGAGGGGGCACGGAGGCTAACCTGAAAGCACTCACAGTGGCCAAAGCTGGAATAATTTGGACAACAAAATAATGATAGTATTGGATTATAACTCCTCAAATAAAATGTATATCCATAATAAAAAAGAATGAAATCTTGCCTTTTGCGACAACATGGGTGGGACTTGAGGGCATTATGCTGAGTGAAATAAGTCAGACAGAGAAAGACAAATACCGTATGATCTCACTAGATGTGGAAACTAAAAAACAAAACAAACGAAGAAACAAAAGAGAAACAGACTCATAGACACAGAGAACAAATGTGGTTGGCAGAGGGGAGAGGGTGACGGATGGGTGAGACAGGTGAAGGGGGTCAAGAGGTACGGACTTCCAGCCATAAAATTAGTAAGTCACAGGGATGTCATGTACAGCGTAGATGACAGAGTCAATAATATTGCAATAACTTTGTATGGCGACACATGGTTACCCAAGTCATCATGGTGATCGTTTTGTAATATATATAAATGTTGAATCACTATGTTATACACCTGAAACTAACATAATATTATATGTCAACTATACTTCAATTAAGAAATATATATATCTCCATGAGTCTGCAATGAAATAAGCAAATAAGTACATAAATAGATGGAGGAGAATGGACAGTTCCATTGCTGAAGGTTAAATTAGTGTAGGAAAGTGTGAGGTGAACACAATATTTGCATAGTTCAAAGTATCTTTCCCAAGATATTTTTAATTACAAATGGAAAAGCAGTAACTTTACAGTGGAGAAGCCCAGAAGACACCAGCATAACCAAGTGAGTCAAGCTTCCCATCCCCAGTGGGGTAGGCAGAACTCAAAGATGCAGCTTGCTCCCCCTTCCTCCCCACCTTTGCTAGACATGCTTTGCACAATCATGCAGGCTGTGAAGATGATGGATTTTAGTCCTGCGATTAGGTCATATTATGTGACACAGTTGGCTTTAAGAAAGGGAGATTATCGGTTTGCGCCTGACCTAATCATATGAGCCTTTTAACTCTGGGTCTAGAAGTCAGAGATTCAAAGGGGGAGAGGGATTGCACAGGAGGGAAATTCTCCTGCTGCCCTTGTAGATGAATTTGAGAGTGGCCTCTAGGAACAGAGGGTGATTCCCAGCTGCCAGCCAGCAGGAAAACTGTTCCGTCCTAACTGAGAACCTGATTTCCCCCAACAACCTGAATGAGCTGGGAAGAGGACCCCAAGCTCCAAATGAGGATGCGGCCCAGCCCACACCTTTGCGGGGTGGCCCTGTGAGACCCTGGGCAGAGAGTGTACCCGTCCTGTGCCTGGACTTCTGACCTCCAGAAACTGTGAGATAATAAGTGGGTGTTGTTTTACGGCGCTGGGTCTGTGGCGATTGGTTACAGCAGCGGGAGGAAACTACACAGCTAGTCATAACACGTGGACATCAGGTCCTCCCCGATAGGGGCCCTGAAAAGGACACATCACATCTGAGATTTTCATGCCAAAAACACATTACCTCATCTAATCATGAGAAAACACCAGACAAACCAAAACTGAGAGACATTCTACAAAATAACTGACCAGTCCTCTTCAAAAGGGAGGAGGTCATGAAAGACAAGGAAAGACTGAGTGGAGCAGAAAAATGACATTAGTGGTAACTGACGAAACCTGAATAAAGTCTGTAGTTTAGTTAACAACAAAAATCACAACAAAACACACCAAGTTATTTCTCCCTAGAGTTGGGCCAATCTATGGAATCTTAAGCAATTCATTTGCTAGAACTTGTTTTTCCAATTGTTATGTAACACGAAAAGTGTTCATAATGTGCTTTAAGATTCTTAGCTCAAAGAGTAATGGCTATGTTGCTTCCTGCTTGTCTGTTAATAATTCGAATTCTATTTCCCTTTAAGATAGCTTAATTTTGGAAGAGTTGGTGTGTTTTTGAAGACTTCTACATTGTAATGATTTTGATGCAGTAGTGTAGATTAATGCAAGCAAACACTATTAATGAGTGCAATCCAAAAATGAAAATTTGTACAACTTAGTAGATCGTAGAGGCTTTTTGTGTTTGTTGTTTGGCTGTTTGCTTTTTACTTTTATTTCAAATTAAGGAGTCACCATGTAAAACTATAAATACACAAAATCCTTTCAACAGCTTAAAAGGATGAACATTTCAGAAGTTTTCCGAATTCAAGTCAAGATAAAGAGAAGTAAGCAAAAAACTCAGTAACACAGTATTTGAACAGTATGATTCAGACAAGATAGAGACCCCCTTCCAACAGAAAAAAAGGACAAATGGCCCGCCTGGAGCGTTTCTGTGAGCTTCCTAAGAACGGATCCGGAGTCTCTTTCCCTATGATTTTTTCTTGGCTTCATTTCAGAGAGATAGACACACACTGCAGGGACTGACAGAGAACTGTCACATCGTCAGTGATTACTGCACAAAGGACTCTGACTTTGCTGCTCACACGCTTCAGGTAACATAATTCTTCCCCCCTTCTCCCAGAGAGAAACACAGTGCTACCACCTAGCTGGAGGCTGGCTTAACGGCCTCCTCTGAGGTTGATGTGAACATCGTCCTGGAGGGAGCAACAGGAAGCATCTGTGATCTCACCACAAACGGAGATGATCCTTTCTTCCGCCATTCGAAGTGCGGATTCTGTTGGTATTAAGTTACTTAATTGCTCTTGCTTTATACACTTAAAACATTTCGCTATATAAAACATCAGGTAATAAGCTCTGAGAAAACTGAAATGATTTATGACTACGTAATTATTTATTTAGTTCTTCCCAGTTGGTCAATATTGATTCTTTTTTTTTTCCTCTGTAATTTAAAGTAAACTTGGATTATGAAAGCTATACTTACAAATCTTTTGTTCTTATGTTCTAGAACCATCTACGGTGACAGCAAAACTCAGGGAATAATGTTAGTCAGTTAACAGCTGCCAAGTTATGCAAAGGAGCAGATGGTATAATTGATCATGTCCTACAAAACGGGGGACGGGAACGCACAAAGATATTTGCTCAAACATGCTAGAGAGGTTCCACACCAAAGGCTAGAAGGAAAACCATAGTTTTTTCCTTTTGTATGTTTGCTTTTTACTTCAAGTGATTCTCTTATATCGTATTTCTTCTTTGCTAACCTGTAGAGTTTTCAGTATTTAGTAACATTAGTCATTTAAAAGAGGGTGTGAATACACTTTAAGTGTTTTTAGTAATAAAGAATGCACAACAGAAATATGCCAAGAAAAAAAAGTGGAATATACTTAACCCCACTCACAGATTTTTTTAGTTAGACTATAATAGGTCAACTGGAATACAGTTGCTCAAGGGCTGCTGACCCAAATAGAATTGTACAGATATTTTACCAATCATTGGGCCTCTTTTAGTGAGACTGACAAAAAGTCCATGCTCGCTTCCTCAGAACGCTTCTCATTTAACCGATCCAAAAGCCACATCTTAATTATCTAATCGTCTCAAAGAGATTGTACTGCTTATGAATTCAAACTCTCAAATATTCATTGACTCAGCAAATATTTATGGCGCATATTTTGTGCTAGGCACTATTCTAGATGCTAAGTGAACAAAATAGATCAAAGAAAGAAAAACAGACAAAGACCCTAGACTTCATGGAGCTTATATTTTTAAAAGTTGGACCTGAATAAAAATAAAACATCCCTGAAACCGTGCTTCTCTTCTCTCTTGAGGGCAGGAGCTACTGTTTCCCCAGCATCCTGAGCACACTGCCTAGCGCGCCATGAATGCGCCACAGGTCCTCCTTTAACCATTCAACAGCAGATCCTTTTTCTTAGGGACAAGCAGTGGCTCCTTATTGCTTGTTACCTTTTTCCAAGTCCTCTAACTGGGGCCCACCGCCTCCTTCACCCCGAGCCTTCAGCACACACCCTCCGCTGTACCGAGGCGAAGACGCGCCCCCTCCTGCTGCACCTGAGGCTGCTTCCTCTGCCCCAGAGAAATAAAACCCCTCCACTTAGATTCAGCAAACACCGATCTTCTATGTGCCAAGACCATGCTAGAGACTTTTACGTATCTTCTTGAATCTACACAAGCGCTCGTGTTGATTTTTACAAGGAGCCAAAGAGGCTCAGGGCTCTGAGAGCAGCCTGGGGTCACCCAGCTACCTAGCCGGGCCTGGACAGCACCCAGGCCGCCGCCTCTCCTTACCCGGCCTCTTCCCTTCTCCACCGAGCCCTGCATATTCTCCAGGGGCTTCCGGGGTGGAGGTGGGGGGTTCACTTTGCAGCTGGACTGCAGGCTCCCTGGGCACACCTGTGCAGCGCATTTTCCTTGACTTCCCAGGAGACTAAGCGCGGACAGCGCCCAGCCAGCACTCCCTATATGCTGTGCGACCTGAGAAGGCTAACCAGTTTGGGCCGTCTCCTATTTTCAACTGTTACAAAGTGAACCTTTGCAACAATTCCATCTTTTGAATCAAATTCTATATTATCAGAACTTGCTGTGTGAAAATACTTCCTTTTCCTCTTAAATACTTCACTTGAGATTCAAGCTGTCTCTGACTTACAGGCAAACAACTTAATGTTCAGCTGACCTACTTCATTGCCTTTAATCACGACCCTGTTCAGTTTATTTTTCCCAAGCAGAGAAGTCCTAGTCTTTCCAGGTTTTCTCTCATTCTTTTGACCACACAATGGCTCCCTCGTGTCTCTGAGGTATGGCAAGCTAAGCTGCAGGGACAAGCCCATTTTGATGAGCTAATCTATGCAGGGTCACATGTTCTCATCAGACAGCAAATGTGCCACAGACATGTTTAGCTTGGCCAGCGGTTGGAAATAATTAAGAAACTTATTATTTTTTTCTTTTTTTGCTGAGGAAGATTCACCCTGAGCTAACATCTGTGCCAATCTCCCTCTATTTTTGTAGTAAGTGGGCCCCAAGCACAGCATGGCCACTAACAGAGCAGTGTAGTTCTGCACCCAGGAACCCAACCCGGGCCACTGAAGCAGAGTGCACCAAACTTAACCACTAGGCCACCAGGGCTGGCCCAGAAACTTAATATTTTTAAGCCTGTGGTCTCCAGTTCTTCTCAGGCTCCACTATTCTTACTGGTCTTCAACCAGGCCAGTTCAGATCTTTATCCTTTCCCTCGACTGTAAAGCCAGTGGGACAGGGACTGTCTGGTTCACCTTTTTTTAAAAGATTTTATTTTTTCCCTAAAGCCCCCCCAGTAGATAGTTGTATATTTTTAGTTGTGGGTCTTTCTAGTGTGGCATGTGGGACGCCGCCTCAGCATGGCTTGATGAGCGGTGCCATGTCCATGCCCAGGATCCGAACCAATGAAACCCCGGGCTGCCAAAGCAGAGTATGTGAACTTAACCGCTCGGCTACGGGGCCGGCCCCGTCTGGTTCACTTCTTAACTGCTACAGGATGCTACAAATTCCAGCCTTACAGTAATAACTGGCAGTAGCTTTCCAACTTTTTCTCTCAACCCACCATAAAAACACACATACATGCACATGTAACTGGAGAGAACCGTTTCATGAAATGAGACTTTGCCCACAATGACTTTGGATATTTTCTATTCTATGTCATTCTGTTCTTGTAGTAGGTCATAAGCTGCTAAACTGATTTCTTAAGTTTGCTGTTCCAAACACACTACGCCACAGAGTGGAGGCAAGGTCCTCACACCCGGAGTAAGCAGACCCCGTGATGGTGGTCTGTTGGAGCCAAGTGCTGGGGAAACGCAAGAGTTGAGTGAAGAGAAGCTTGTGGGCTGGGCCTCTTCTTACTGTCAAAGTATATGATTCAATCATATCTTTTTTTAATGAAACTTTCATTTACTCAAGAGCGCTAATAACTTTAATCAAAAAGAGAAATCTCATATAAATCATGCAAGAAAAGGGGCCAGCCCCGTAGCCGAGTGGTTAAGTTTGCATGCTCTGCTTTGGTGGCCCAGGGTTTCACCAGTTTGGCTCCTGGGCGCAGACATGGCACCACTCATCAGGCCATGCTGGGGTGGCGTCCCACACAGCACAACCAGAAGGACCCACAACAAAAATATACAACTATGTACTGGGGGGCTTTGGGGAGAAGGAGGAGGAAAAAAAATAAATAAAAAAGAGGATTGGCAACAGATGTTAGCTCAGGTGCCAATCTTTAAAAAGTTAAAAAAACCTACAACATGACTAACAATAATGTACAACTGAAATTTCACAAGGTTGTAAACTATCATAATCTTAATAAAAAGTTTAAAAAAAAGTTAAAAAATCATGCAAGAAAATAGTATGTAAATAGGATTCTAATTAATTTGGTATTTGTTTTTCAATACTTTAGAAACTGATTCCAGAGAAAGGCTCCTTTTTACGGTTTTCTAATTAAAGTCGTATTGATTCCAGGCACTTTCTGTGAATTCAATGAAGAGACAAGAAATAGAAATTGACAGTTATGGAGCTGCTGGTAGGTGTCAGATATTTACTACATATGGTCCTACAAATCCTCTTATTCCAGCACCTCTGCTAAGATGGGGTGCTGAGGCTTGGAGGCCAGGGAGCCTGCCCCCGTTTGCTCAGCTAATAAATGAATATGAGCTCTGACATCCACACGTTTGTGATCTAAACCCCACACTTTGTCTACCTAATCTGTGTGTGCATTTTCAAACAACAGACTAGGGGCCGGCCCAGTGGCGTACTGGTTAAGTTTGTGTGCTCCACTTCGGCAGCTCAGGGTTCACAGGTTCAGATCCAGGCATGGACGTAGCACAGCTGGTCAAGCCACACTGAGGTGGTGACCCACATAAAATGGAAGAAGATTGGCACAGATGTTAGCTCAGTGACAATCTTCTTCAAGCAAAAAGAGAAAGATTGGCAACAGATCTTACCTCAGGGCCAATCTTCCTCACAAAAAACTTAAAAAAAATAAAACAGACCTCCAAAACAGCTAGTTGAAATCCTACACGTGTGAAACATCTACTATTCCCTTTGTGGAATGGCTCTTTCTAAAAATATTTCATAATCCTTTTTATGCTTCATTTCAGAAAAGTCTCTCTTCTTCAATACCTCATACTGAAATGTGAATACATTTCTTTCTTTAGAATGGCTAATGGAAGAGGCCTTAACTGGTCACACTATCTCCTATTGTGTATTTTGTATGTATTCTTCCTGTACTCCATTTATATTTTTTAAGACCTTGATTGACTCTGAAGGACCCCCAAATCTCAGCCAAACTTAAAATTCTTCGTTGCAGACTGTCAACTATCTGGGTATTCAACAATATGGAAACAAAAATCAATGGACTGTTTCTGTCATAATGTAGATATTTGGTATGCCATAATCATGGTCTTCTTTCATCTTCTCTGTGTTGAATTCAACCTGTGACTAGTGCTGCTAAGTCCACTGTCTTGCAGTGTTTAAAAACAAAACAAAACAAAACAAAACCAAAACAGGACTCCCTGACCTTGAGCCACCCTGCCTGGAATGTGCTCAATGGCAAGAGACCAGGGAGCAGCTGACTTTGCGCAGCACTGACTGTGCACTGGGGACCTGCCTGCGCCTCACACACTCTGCCCTTTAACCCTCACAGCCGCGAGGTGAGGGAGGTGCCATCGTCCCCATCGTTCCAGACTGCAGGTGGAGGAGCCTCCCCAGGGCCACGCTTCGAGGAAGGGGTGGAGCCGTCTCTCAGCCAGGCGGCCGGGACAGAAGACTGAGCTCTTCCCACCGTGCACCCCGTGCACAGGAGCAGCACATGGGGAAAACAAACCTCGGGGAAAAAGGCACTGAAGGACGAGTGAGGTCAGTGGAGACCCAGGCTGGCACCAGAAGGCTGCAGGGACAAGGTGTGGCGAGGCCTCGGAGCAGAGTGGGGCTGACCTGGCCGCGCTGAGGACAGAGGCGTCGGGACAGGAGGGGCCGGCGTGCTGTGGGGCGACAGCACCCCTAACAGAGCCGTGAGGCTGGCCGTCTCCAGTGGACTCTTCCTACGTCTGCCCCTCGTTTCTTTCTCTCTGGTTTTCCTTAAGAAGAAACCAAGTGCAAACGCCTGCTGTAAGATCATATAGCACCCAGATATGCATAAAGCAGAGACTTAAGGCCGACACCACAACTTTAGTTACTGACGGAGGCCTTTCTTCCTCCCTGTGTACTTCAACGGGCCTTACCATTTTACGTCTTTGATAACCTACCTTACCTGAATTTAAGTCAAGCTGTTTGAATTGTGTTAATAGTTATTCCTTATTTTAATTGAATGAGAGGATTTTCCCCTTGGTTCACACCCTGACTATTGAACTCTGGCAGTCTATAACAATACGTGGCAAAGACGTTACAGAACAGGAAGTCCAAACTTATTAATGGGCTGTATTCTAGAACCTCACTGCAAATTAGCTGTTTGGAACCTGGAGTTTATTTTCCCATGGAAATAGTGGTTAAATTCCCAGCGGGCCTACAAAAGCTTGCTTAAGCAGGAAGGCAGCAGAAATGAACAGTCCCCTTTGTGCTGACCTCTGCCGGTTACTCTGAGGGCTCTATAGATTTCTCTTCTTACTACAATGTTTCAGCTAAGCACCACTTTTGGGACACAGTTTTTTCACTATAAATTATAGAAAAGGTTGAATAAATTATAGAAAAGGCTATCAGTTATAATTCTGCCCAAGTTCGATCTTTAATACTCTTTAGGGTGTTTTCTTTTTACCAGTCATTCCTTGGAGCACGGCCGCAGTTGGAGAGTTGTTTTCCTCAGCCTAAGGTCAGGAGTGGACAGAAGGCCCTGAGGATGCGCATGGCCCGGGCTGCAATGTCACACGCTCTGCCTGCACGAAGGGGAGGCGGTGCAGTGGCACAGGGGTGTGTCTTCCCTGCTGCCACCAGTGGCCATCCCATTCCTGGAGGAGCTTTTGGCCCTTGTGGGGATTTACAAAGAAAAGATTTCCCTGGTTTCTGGCTTGGCATCAGATGGTAGTTGGCAGGTCTCAGCGCCCTGGCTCAGGGGGTAGACCTCGGAGACCACCTGAGCACGTGTGCTTTGACTACAGATGAACGTGTATCACAAACTTCATACTCAGAAGGTCTAAAGCTATGATGTGGATGTCTGCCAAACACAGTGCTTGTCTCAGACACATTTTCTTGCAGGGCACAGTAACCACAATAAAACCATAATCTTTGTTTTAGATAGAAACATTACCAACAAATGTTTCCAAAACAAAAATGCTTAAAGTGAAAAAAAGTTTTGTCTACAGCCATCAAAATAGTGTGGTTTTGAAGACTTCTCGGCCACGCACAATCCCCACTTCACTTCTACCTTTGACCTCTTTGGGAGTCTTCACACCAGCCAGGGATCCTGGGATGATGTCAGAGTCTGTCTTTAGAAATGTTAGAAAAACATTTGTATGATTAGGGAAGGTTTATATCCGCCCCCCACTCCTCCAGAAACCCCGATTAAATTTGTATAACCATGTCTGCTGTCAGTGTCTTTTTTGACACGTCGTGATTCTGTGAGCAAACATCTCGCAATAAAGCCATGGCTTTCTTGCTTAAAGACCTCTGATACATTAAAGGTGCATGAGTCTTTCACTTTAAATCCACACAATCTATGAACGAGACCTTTTAAGGATACAGGCGGGTATTTTCTTAATAACTTCACTATAGTGTTCACAATAAGGTGGTTAACTTTTACAAAATTAAAATCATTAATACCAAAAAACAGACCAATTAAAGATTCTAATACTAGTAAATATATATATTAAAGCAATCGTTTCCTATTTCAATTAGAGGCCAAAAAAGCTACTTGTGAAATTAAGGCCTAATAACAGAGTAAATAAAGACACCACTGCTTCCAGTCACACAGGTGAACTCTGGCACTCACGGCTGCAGGTCACTGTCACCCGCTGACTAGATCTTTAAAAAAACAGCCTAATTTTACAACCATAGGTAATATTTCTAATTGTGCTAGTGCTTTACAACATGTACTGTTAATTTTCAGGATCAGGAAGGAAATCTCTCTTAATCACAGTGCATTTCAATTGACAAATATATTTATATTTTTGCATTCCTCAAAACACTGGACAGGCTTAGGTACAAGGCTTCAGGAAGGTGAAATAAGCCACTGGGTGCACTAATGAATGAAGAAGGCTCCAACTGCTGGCTGCTCCAAGCGTGTTTTTGGCAAAGAGTGCACGGCAGGAACTCAGCTTTCCAGACAGAGAGGACAGAGCTGTGGAAGCACCTTGGAAACGCTGGGCAGGAGGAAAACGTAGAATCCTATCGGAAACTTAGGGCCAAGAAGGTCTACACTTCCTGAAAGTGAAATGTTGTCCCAGCTGTATCTAGAAGAAGGAAGAGGAGAGAAAGGGAAGCAAAGTAACACATTTGGAGCTCTTGGGGGAATTAAATGGCAGCACATACTTAAGTGCCAGCAAGGAACCAAGATGCATCAGGTGCTCATAATGTGAGCCAGATTTGAGGACTGGGACATTTACTGGGCAAAAATAGGGCTATTTAAGGCTAATTATGTCATTTTTGTTAGCACCTGCACCTTCTAGGAATTGAGACACAGCACCTGAAATAAGATCAATTATCAACTGAAATAAACACTGACCAAATTCACCAATACTGCAGATATGGTGGGATTTCTTTCTTGGCTGGGCTGTAATTCCCCAAGTCTGGGCTATTTAGCGCAGCTGGTGGATACACATGGTGGATTACAGCCATGTACAAGTCAAGCTTTATAAAGAGAAAGACATTGAAATGCTAAGATTACGCACCATATCCCCTTCCCCAGATAGACATTATGCAAATAAGTTTGCTGGTCACAAGAGGGCCTGAATAAAAGGCTGCAGTCAGCTTCAAACAAACACATCTCAATTTCTTGAAAAATTCAAAGCGTATCTATAACGTCATGTCATATATAAGGAACAACAAGTTGTTCGAAAACACTTCTGCTTAAGTCCACTAGAGCTCTACGTTAAGGGAAGTAATTTCCCTGTCATGACCAATGTGTTTGATCTTCAAATGTTAAAAAAAAAAAGTGTAAATAGGACATACTTTCAACAAGTGAGGTTTCCAAGATGGTAAGAATCAGTCTTACTTTAATTACTTTTAGATTTTTCTACTAAGAAGAAAAAGAAACACACAAAAGAAAACCTAGACTATTCAGATACTGTATTCAAATTTAGATGATAAAGATGGGGGTCAGCATGAAAACAATAAATATCTGATGCATGCATTATCTGAACTGACTTTAACATTATGGGAATTTCTAAATTTGGAAGCTCAAAAAATAAACATTTTTAAGTGGAGTCATCATTTCTAAATGCTTTGTAATAAATTTTAAATTAGAGAAATTAAATATTCTACTGATCAAAGAACTAATATTAAAAATTCATTCCCCGCAGGTTAGCCAACATGTGTCGGAAAAATAACTTTTAGTACAAGATTCAAGTCATCCTTCCCTGTAGACCATACAAAAAGATCCTCTGGTCATTTTCTCCCATTCTCGTCCATCACAAAAATAGAAACACATCTGCAAGTTATCCTCTGCGAATGAGAGTCCTGTGGGAATTGTTCCCAGTGGGCACACCTTCTCTCTCTCACCTCCCTGCTACCTCAGCATTGCCTAACTTTGAGCCCATTGATCTACTGAGCTGTGCTCATTAAAAAAAGTAGATTCAGGACATCCACTGCAATCTATTAAAAGTCACTTACACAGGCTGGCAGCACCCTGGAAGTTCTGAACTAACAACATTGCAACTCTAACAAAAACAGACACGTTTCTCAATTCTGTGACACAGAGTGGACAGCAACATGTGTGATGCAGCAGCAAAGACCTGAACCTTAGAGAATCCAAATAAATCAAAAATTCAGTGTCTGGATAGAATTCTTAACAAGCAACTTTACTTAAAGAAAACCCTGAGCTGTCTTTTAAAATCTCTTCCCGGCTGACAGTAACCCTTCCTCCTGGGCAGAGGATAACGGAATCAGGATGATTTCCAGAAACGCGGCCAGTCCTCCTGAAGTTGTAGCAGCCCCAGGGATGCGCGCCTTCCTCTGCTCCGCGGACACACAGCTGTCCGCCTCCCCGGACGGTCCACGGGCATCGCTCTCGCGCCGGGACCAAAGGACACACAGCCGACCCTCCGCAGCTGCCCGGCAGCGGGCTCGGCTCCGAGGGGGGCACATGCACATCTTTATAAACAGCACGCACAAACCTGGGAATGCCTCTCTGTGCAAAAGCATACACAGACCAACATCGAGGCGGACTCTCCTGAAGTCCACACCGATAAACTGAGCACCAGACGCAGAACTTGGCTCTGGAACGGAGAAAACTCATCATTCCCCCCAAAAGAGGAGTCAAGTACCCCTGTCCCCACCGTGGAAAAAGATGGAAAGCAGACGCCCGTCATCAGCGGAAAGCCCGCGCCCCGCCAGGACCCGGCGCCCTCGGGGATGCTGAGGCGCCCGCCCGGCCCGCCCGGCCCACCTGGACCGCCCGCCCGGCCCGCCCGGCCCCCCTGCCCGCTCCAAGATGGTAGGAAAGTTGTCGTTTCGGAGGGCAGCGGAGGCTCTGCTGCTATGTCCCCGCGGTGCCGGTAGTGGTGCTGTAGGAGGCTGCCGCCTCTCCGCGGCGCCCGCAGCCCTGCCTTCTTGGCTGGAGAGTGTATTCAGGGATTTCCCCTCAATAAGCACCGACCCCGGGAGCACCGTGGAGTTTCCAAAATAAAAACATGGTCCTCGCCCCCCGCGCCTGAGCGGCCAGCGCGCTCGCCGGGGCCGGGGCCGCGGCGGCCGAGCCCAGCCCGCGCCAGCCTCGCGCCGCCCTGTCCGCGCGGCCGCGAACGGGAAGGAGGAGAGGCGGCGGCGAGGTAAGCGGACGCGGCCCAGGCCCGGCCCACATCCCCGGGCTCCCGTAGGGCGGCGGGCTGGGCCGCGCGGGCAGGGCGGCCGGCGAGCGCGCTCACGGGAGGCCGGGGCTTCGCCGGCCCGCGCCGGCCCCGGGCGCAGGATGGAAGGGTGAGGGGCCGGCGCGGGCCGGGCCGGGCCGGGGGCGCGGGGGGCGGCGGGCGGTGGCGGCGGCGGGCGGGGCGGCGGCGCGGCCTGCGCGGCGGCCGGGGTGCGGGCGGCGGGGGCTGGCTAGGCCTCGGCCGGGCCCGCGGCGGCCGCGCCCTCGCTTCCCCGGCCTCCGCGCCCCCGGGCCGGGCCTCGGGCGGGACGGCGGCGCCGCGGGCCGGGCGGGCGCGGGGCCTGGACGCGGGGGCGCGGGGGGCGGCCCGCTCGGGGCTGCGGCGCCCCCGGCCCGCGACGTGGGGCGTCCCCTCCCGCGGGGTCCGGCCGGGGCGGGGCGGGCGGCCGGCCGGCGGGGGCGCGGGGGGCGGCGAGAGGCAGGTGCAGCGGCGGCCGGAAAGTTTCCGCCCGGGCCCGCGCGGGCCGCACTCCTGGGGCCTGGGCCCGGCCCGCCCCTGCGCCCGCCCGGCAGGTACGGCCCGCGCGCCCGGCGCCGGGAAAAGTTTGCGGGGCCCGCGCCCCTCCTGCGGACGCCCGCGGGGAGCGCGGCGCAGGCCCGCGGCGGCCGGTGCCGAGGCGGTCGGTGCCGAGGCGGCGCGCGGGGCGCCGGGCCGCGTCTCCGTGAGGCGGCGGCGGGGCGCGCGGACGCGGGGCCTGGGCGAGCCGAGCCGGCGGGGCGGGGCGGGTGTGCTTGCTTTTTCCCTCCTGTGTTTAGACAGATTCGATTTGAGCTGTATTTTGGTGCCGTGAGTTGTGAAAGTTAAAAGAAAAGAAAAAAAAATTGTGGAGAACTTAGACTCGCAGCAGCGGCTCCCGGGTCGGGGACGCCGGCGGCACCCTCCCTGGCGCGGGGAGGGAGGTGAGAGGGCAGAGGGGAGAGGTCAGCGCCCGCCCCGCCCCGCGGCGGCCGCGCTTCCCCTGCGCGGGTCCCGGCCGGTCGGCGCGTCCGGGGCGGCGGGCGGGTCCTCTCCCTGGTCCGCCGGGAGCGGGTCGCCCGGCGCGCGTCCGCGTCCCGCTGCGGGGCCGCCGGGGTGGAGGGGCGGGCCGGTCCGCGGCTGTCGCCCGCTCGGGTCCCGGGCCGGGGGGCGGGCTCGGCGCACCTGCGCCCCGCGTCGTGCGCGTGCTGGCCCGCGCTTACCTGGGCGCGCGTCTCTGTGCTTACAACATTTTAACCTTTAAGAAATCCCTTGGCCTCATATTTGATGTTAAGGTGCATCCTGACGTCACCTTGCCCGGCCTGCGAACCCGGGTGTGTGCAGAGCCCGGAAGTTTGTGCTGCTTTCCGCCCCGTCCCAGACACGTGTTAATTTGCCAACCCGATCGCTTCACGGGCTCCTTTATTCTTGAAGGCATGGGTTGGATCTCAGAAAAAGTTACCTTTCGTTGGAAACGAATAGATTTAAATATTGAGTTAATTTTAAATTGCTAAGGTAAAGGCACTTTTTCATTCTTAAATATTCAGTTTCCAAAGTAGATGTTTATTTTAATGGATGTCTCAATAATCAGACTGTCTTTCCTCTGCGAGATTGTTTGGGGACGTGTGTATCCTCCACCCCGACTGATGTGCTCAGCAAGTTGTGTTACTACTATTTTTAGAGAATTGAAATTTCAGTTTAGATGGGTTTAAAAAGTCCTCTAGGAGTCAGAGCACCCACAGTTAAACCTGTCATTTCGGCAGTGCCGTCCGTGCGTCCCTCCCTGAGCGCCCCCAGGCTGCCCGCTCTCCGCGTCCGGGTCTGGACGGCGACGGCAGCGAGAGGCCGCGTGGATGGGCGCAGTCAGCGTCCTCCGGCCCTGCCCGCCTGGCACCTGTGGGCCAACCCCGGCGGGAGGGAGGCTGGCCCGAGGCGGCGTCACAGCCAAGGCCGTTCAGCCTGTGCTGGTCAGCCTCCGCTTTGAGAGGCGAGCAGCAGTGGGGTCTCCTTCCCACGCCGGCAGGTGCGCGTCTGCCCCGGAGCCCGGCGGGGGGGATGCTTCCGGCCCTTGGAGACCCTGGAGAGACGCCCCTGGAGAGACGCCCCTGGCCAGCTCTTACAGTGGAGCCTTCCGCCCCTCTCAGTTCCCGCCTCGCGCCCGAGGGGCCGGGCCGCTTGGCTCTGATTCTGTCCCAGCATGGAATTGGTTTTCTAAGACGGCTTCTCGGTGAAGTTTTATCTGGAGCGTGGTGTCCTGCAGTCAGATGCATTTGGACAGGGTTTTGGGTTCTGATTCCGGCTCTTCCACTGGGTGGGTTACTTCTTTGGTTTCTTTTTTGGAAAATGGAAATGACGTTTTTTGATGTAAGGGTCAGATGGGATGGCCCATGTGCCTGGCTCTCAGCGGGTGCTCATTAAATGTTAATCCCCAGCACACCTTCCCTTTCTGTTAGTGCCATGTAAGTAACATTTCTCTTAATTTGTTTGCTTTTTTTCGGACTAAAAGCAGTACATGCTCATATTCATCCCACTCAGACCTATTTGTCCCACTCAGGAGATAACCATCGTCAAGATTTTCTTTCTTATTTTGTGTGATTGCGCATGCGTACAACAGAAACATCGGCTTGAGATCCTCCACTTAGCAGTGTGTGTGTGCTGGGTAAAGCCTGGCCTGAGTCACACTGGCCTTTAATCCCATCTGTGTGACTTGGACAGATGACTTCATCTCCTCAGGTCTCAGTTTCTTCGTCTGCAGAGTGGAGTGACAATACCTTCTCCGCAGGGCTGCTGTGGGAATTCAGTGAGGACTTGCACACGAAGCCTTAGGATGGTGCCTGGTGCGTGACCTTACATAATATTTTCCTCTAAAGATTGTTAATATTCTGGAATTTTTTCAATGTGAATGAGTTCTTGACTCTATTAATAATACTAAGTATTTGAGTATAGATGGAATGTTATGATTACCTTTGTGGGGCAAGTAAATATTTCTGTGCCATTAAAAAGTTAGCAGTATATTTGTAGAAAGTTTCCGAAGCTTTATGTTAATCTGGTCTCTGCTGTTGAATTCTGTGAGTTGGCAAATGTAAAGGTGGGGCAGGGGGACAAAGAAAGTGTGTTTACTTAACTTCACTCCTTTTATTATTATTATTTTTGGTGAGGAAGATTGGCCCTGAGCTAACATCCGTGCCAGTCCTCCTCCATTTTATGTGGGACACTGCCACAGCATGGCTGGATGAGTGGTGCTATGTCTGCACCCGGGATCTGAACCTGCAACGACTCCCTCCCCCCAACCTCGCACTGGGCTGATTGCCCTTCCTCCCTCCTCTTTTTAAACTCTTGAAGTTACCTGCCTGCATCCTTTGTGTGTGTGTCACAAGGCCCTGCCTGGTCTGTGGCTTTGGTGGGCTCACCTTGGGAGGGTGGGATGTTTGCCTGAGGCGATGGTCGGAGCTGCTGAAGCCAGTGCAGTTAACTGTGGGCCTGGTAATACAAAGACACATTGTCTGCCCTTGAGGAGTTTTTAGTCTAGTGGGGGAGAAAAAAGCTGACAATTACGCCATTGAATGATAAGGGTTAGATTCACCTGGAGGAAGAAAACCTATTTATCCTGGCCTAGGGGCAAGCCTTGGAGTGAGGACTTTCCAGTGGGGGTTTATGCCCTGAGCACATGGGAGCACATTAGGAAGGCATTCCAGGAGGTGGCCCTGCAAGAATGAATAAATGCCTAAGGACAAAAAGAGTATTCTGTGTTGCAAATGGTAGGAGTTGTGGGAATAGGAATAGATAGTGGGAGAAGCAGAGGTCAGCCTGGCCGGGTCCTACGGAGTTTATGCATTAGGCTAAGGAACTTGCTTTCTTTTTACTTTTATAAGCTGACCCTGAAGGCCTTTGGCCAAATAAATTATTTGCTGTTTTAGAGGATTTGAGTTGCACAAAGAGTGGAATAAAGGAGGGCGAGACTGGAATTAGACCAGACAGCTGCTGAGAAGAGATGGAAGGTGTGAACTAAGTGGAGGCAGTGGAGATGCAGCAGTGAGTGGAGAGGCTGATCTGGAGGTAAAGTGGTCTGCACAGGCTGCCCGGAGGCAGCCTTGGGGAGCATCCTCGTAGAGACGGCAGCCCAGCTTGTGGAAGTAGAAAAATTTGGTTTAGTCAGTGATTCTTGTTTTTTTCTGACAGTCTGATGATCTTTATGGACCCCTCTCCAGAAAAATGCATTTTTATACATTCCCAGTTTTGTACGTTTGGTTTGAAACCTGGGGTAATAACCTCTAGGCTTGGGGTAGATGTGGAGCAGGAGTTGAAATGAAAGGCTGTAGGAATGTCTGGTCTGACTCACACTTTTTGTGTCGGTGTGTGACCGTACCACTGCCATTGTATAGATGAGGAAGCAGATTCATAAAGTAACTTGCTCAGGGTCACACATCTTGTATTTTAACGTTTGAATGAGCTGCTGACAAAAACATTAGGAGATTTTGTGGGAAAATTTAGATTTTCATCTTCTTTTGAAAAACTGGAAGATCTGGAAATCCAGGGTCCGAATTTTTTACATCACGACAACTTGGAGGAACTGGTTTAGGTCAGCTGCCTTTAGATGAGCACAGTTTGCCAGTCTGCCCGTGGCTGGAGTGGGTGTTTCATCTCGCGTCCCTGTAGAATAGGACTGAGAGAATCTTGGGCAACACACACATTTAAGTTTGGGGCTGAGGAGAAGCCGCTGACTGAGCAGCCGGAGAGATTTTCAATGACGGAAAGTGGTCAACAGTGTCAAGTGCTGCAGAGAGGTCAAATAAGATAAGGAGGGAAAAGTGTGTGTGGAATTTAGCAACAAAGAGGCCACTAGTTTCAGATTCTTAGAACAGAAGAACTTGGAGGACTATAGCTACAACTTAGCGTTTCTTCTTTCTTCTTACCCTTCAGTGTGGGGCCTCTGTAACATTGGGAGAGACTGGCGTGGGTAGGGGCGCAGAGAGCACTTGTAAAGGATTACTAATTGGAGCTGATAAATGCTGTAACCAAACACTGCTCATCCTGCTAGTATTTTCCATCACAAGAACATCAGTATGTTGATGCTCTATAAAATGTAGAAAATA
Organism: Equus asinus; assembly: GCF_041296235.1. Classification (NCBI taxonomy): domain Eukaryota; kingdom Metazoa; phylum Chordata; class Mammalia; order Perissodactyla; family Equidae; genus Equus; species Equus asinus. Next base: position 140,428,622 of record NC_091793.1, on the reverse strand, counting down.
TTTTTATTAGATTTTTAATATGCATTCTAGGAAAGAATTCTCAGTGGATTCTGTTAGCCCAGCCCCCAGAAGGTGGGAGGGGCTGACTTAATGTGGAAATACCTGCGCCTTTCAGAAAACCTCTAGTAGCTGGAGAGTGCATTTTAGCCCTACAGATTCTAGATTAAAATGATAATACTAATAAACTACTACTTACTGCTTCTAATAGTAGTTAACATTAATGATTACTATGTGCTGGGTACCATGCTAAGCACAGTTCATGAAATACCTAATTTAATTCTCCTAAACGACTCAGTGAGGTATATACTATTATAATCCTCTCTTTACATATGAGAAAACGGAAACTTGCATAACTTGCCCAAGGTCACGCCCTAGTAATTAGCAGAACAGATCTGAACACCATCTCCCACACCCCACCCTAGGCTCTCACATCAGGGGAGGAGCTCAGTCCGCCCCAAGGCCACTTTAAGTTAAATTCATAACACAAACTTACTAGTACAATGCTGTTTGAGCAGTGTTTAGAACATAATAGACATTTGGATAAGCATTTATTTGACTTGTTTTTAAATATTCTAGTTTGAACTTTAATTATGCAGAATATTATTTATATTTTTGAGTCACAGGCAATTTTTGTCACTGATATTTCTCTTTGAATCACATCAATTGATAGATTTTCATAATTTCTGAGTCTAATTTTACTGCTTTTCACATTGATATGTAGGGTGTTGGTTTTTGTGTTTTTTAAAATCAATATACTCGTCTGTTTAGGATCTTATTACATTTCTGTGCTCCATGAAGTTGAATTAAACTCATTTCAAGGAAAGCTTAAAATGAGGGGGAAAGATTTTTAAGACTTTAAAGTATATGCCTTTGGGATAAGTAAATTTTCATTTATATTAAATGTATTAGAAAACTAACATTCTGAGAATTTAGGTTTGTGCTGGATTGAACAAATTGTAAGGAATGCTGTAGGTCTAAACTCTTAAAAGGGCGTAGAATATGAAACGAGAGCTGGCCATTAGGGTAAGGTGTTGTGGCCGCGAAATGAGCAGCGAACTAAGTGAAACCCGAGACGCAAAGGAACAGTCCTGACACGCGGGCTCCACGTGGAGGTGGCACCGCACTCCGGTCCTGTTTCTGTCAGATTGGTTTATGGTTGCTGTTGGAAGACTGAAAGGGCCGTAGGTTGCTGCTGTTCAAAGCTTATCTTCCTTCCCTTTCTCCCTGCGAATGTCTTAATTCTTCTTTATTTGCAAGAAGAAACTAAGTATGGAAAGGAATTGTTTCCTTTTCCAATTAAACCCAACATATAATATCAAGGAGGATTTTTTTCTTTTTAAAAATTTTATACCTAACCATATTTCCTACTCTTGAATTCCAGTCTGTGGATATGTCCTTTCTGTGGAAATATTTTTTCTGTGAGACTCTTCTCAGTAGTGGTTATTTTCGCTTTTTGGTGATAATTAGATTAGGGCTCTGAAGGGCTTACTGGCCTGCGTCCCCTTCTTGAAGGGGGCACAGATTGGTTATAGTCCAAGCGAGTGACCTCCTCAGCTGGAGACAGTATCTGCTGTAGCTGTTAATAAACTTAGTCTGGTTAGGATTTTCTTCTTCTTCTTCAAGTGATGTCCATCATGTGTTAAAAGGCGGAGCTTAAATGTGGCTTTTCCTCATGGATTGGACAGCCGGGCAGCATTCAAGTAGCAGGGTCCACAAGACGTTCGAGTAAGAGCCCGCGGACTTTGTCTTCATATATCGTATGTTTCCTGTCTTCTTTACTCGTACAGCACACGTCAGAGAGTGAAGGCTGTGAACTTCACCTTTGGTGGAGCGGGGAGAACGACTTCAGTTGTGGGAAGCGAGAAGTAAAGAATGAAAAAAATAGAGGTTTTGGGGTTTTTTTTTTCCTGAGATATGCCTTAGTACTTTTGTCATGATTTCTTTAATTAAAAAGGAGAAAACCTATTAATGTAGAGAAGACCAGATGAATAGTTCCAGTTTTCAGACAGTGATTTTGATATTAGTCATTTAGAAGGAAGTTAGATTTCAAAGCAGAGGGCCCTTTTGCCCCCACCTTCTTTCCTTTTATGATATGTGAAGTGAGTCTGGATGCATCAGGGAATTGAAAATGGAGTATAAAGGTTAAATTGAGCCTTTAAAAGAGGGCCTTGAAAATGGAGAACAGTTGAATATTCGAAGGGAAGATGCAAAGAAGGATATAAAGTTGGCTGTTAGTAGGACTTTAAAACATTAAAAATCAAAGAAATGAGAAGAAAAGATTAATCATAGGTATTTGTAAAAAAATTAAAGTTGAAGAGAAGTTGTTTATAAGATGTTGAAATTAAACCCCTGTTTGTAGGGCTTCGAGGTGATCAGCGAGAGGCTGGCGCCTGTGGCAAATGCCGAGCGGGGCAGTTGGGTCGATTAGTGGATTCTGAGATTTGAGGGAAGTTGAATAGGCAGATTTTAATTTGCTTTTTTTTTTTTAAAAAAAAAGTGAGCTTTACTTAATGATATTTAATATTAATCACAATAAATTACTATTTATTACTTAATAATGAATAATTAGCATTATTTTCTAAATAGACTTTGGGTAGCAAATTATATGACATCTGTTTGAGGAAATGTATGATGTTACTTCATGGAATATTCAAAAACTTTAAAGCTTCTAAATTTTACTTTCTCTTGGTATATGACTATGGGGATTAGAAATTATTATGTAGACTATCTGAAGTACCAATTCAATGATTTTTAAAAACTATTTAATGATCAGTGGGTGAGTCTGGTAACCTTTGTTTTGGGCAGGCAACCTGGAATTAAGAGTTCCCGTCACAGAAGTATTTCTCAGGGCAGCATGTCCTTCCTGAGCACGTGTTAACTTCCGGGCATGTGCTGGCCCTGGGCTATCACGATGAGCAGAGAACGCTTCTTCCCTCTGCAGTGTGTTTTCTGAGAGGGAAGACCACAGAGGGATAGGCAGTTAATTAGAATGTGATGAGTGCCAAAGCAGGGACATGCCCCGGCTACCTCAGAGCAGCGGTAACCAACTCGGCCTGCAGGCATCTGCACGGGTGACCATGACAGGTTAGCCTGGGGATGAGGCCTGGCCAGGGGAGGGGCCACAAAGAGGGGAGAAGGGCTTGCTCTGGACAGAGGGAGCAGCCTGTTGTTGGGCTTGCTGACTGGAGGGTCCTGGGTGCGCAGAGCTGTGCCTGGGCGGCTCCAGCGATTCCCCTCCTTTCTTTGGAATGTGTCTCATCTTGTAAGTTATAATCTTCCAAAGGCAAAAATTATGTCTCTTACTATTGTATACTCCACAGCTTCTGGAAAATGATGGGCTTTTCCTAAGTGTTTAATAAATAAATACTTGCCATTAAAGCTAGAATCACCTGAATTTGCCATAGTGAAAATAAATTGAATCAAGTTTAGTAACTTCTTTAATAGCATGTTGATTCTTTAAAATAAAAAAATAGAAAATTACTACAAAAGTAATATGTTTGTTTAAAAAATTAGATATAATTTATTATTTTGGTGTTATTTTGGTATATTTTACTATATAGAATTTTAAAGGGTATTTCTTGTTAGTGAATGGCAGAGAACTGACATCTGTGTTCTCTCCTCTCTAAACCAACTGAAAAGAATAAGGAGAATAAGAAGCAGAAAAACTCAATCTTTGATAACTAACAAAACTTTGTGATCAGAATATATGAATTAGTGCTATTAAGTGCAGTGAAAATTGAACCAGGGCAGGAGAGGATGCCAGGGGAGGAGGATTTCTTCTACAGAACTTGGGCAAAGCGAGGGGAACAGCTTTCTCCCCAGTAGGTGACACGCCGTGGGGACAAAACCAATAACCCCATGCTTGGAGTGGTAAAGTAGGTATGTACATTGGGTTCCCTGAGTGGCAAGAGAGGTGAGGTTGAATTACAAACTGTAGAGTCGTACAGTTTTGACAAGGAGTTGAGAGTGGAGGAGAACTGGCAGCAAGTAGCCTTCGAGCTGCTGATCTTGGTCAGCTGAGGAGAAATAAAGCCTAAACTATCATCGCCTAAAACTCTGCCACGCGGGCCCCTGTGAGCTGGGGAGCCTTGTCCAGCATTGAGTCAAGCCTCAAGGGAAGAGTGTGGGGATAATAATTTTCAGGAATAGCAGAGCAACTGAAAATTATGAACAAATTGTTCTTGTGGTGGGAGGTGGCGTGTGGAATTGAAGTGAGACATGGCTTCTCCGAAACAGGAGTTTAAAGATGAGATACAAAAGCTCAAGAAATAAATTAGGTAACAGAAAGAGAGAGAAAAATATAGTCATTATAGAAATGAAGATCACTTTCAAAGCAGCAGATACACACTATAGCTAGGGATAATGGAGGTAAGCTTGAGAAATTTGAGCAATCTACAATGGAAAAAGTAGAAATTAAGAAAGACTAGACAGAGAGTGATAGATATGGAATACAGTAAATCCACCATACCAATAATTAGAAGACAATTGAATAAATGAAGCAGAAAAACATTTTCAAGACATTAAGGAAGAGTTTCCTACAATAAAAGACAACTTGAAATTCTAGAACAGTTTCCAGTCTTTATATTTAAAGACTTTTATTGTTAGGTCAAAATGGAAAGAACAAACCAAAAAACAAGCTCCCTATAAAATTAAGAGGCTGGCCTCAGGCTTTTCCATTCTAGAAGACTTGGAAAAAAATATACAAAGTCAGTAAACAAAAAATACATATGACCCAAGAATGTTATGTCCATGCAAGCTATAGTTTAAGTGTCATATCAATTGACAGATATTTCCAAAGAAAAGCCATGGCTTAGTTCCCGGAAGTCAGCCCTTGGGATCAGGCAGAGAAAGGAGTTGGCCATATTATAAACTATCGAATCAAGAGATGGATTGAAAACCAAGTTAAAAGCGTTAGTATTGAGTCAATTTAAATGTAGAGCTAACATTAAAATGCTCTAAACTATGGCAATGTAGAAATAATAAGGAAAAAATACTCAGTTGGGGATGGGTAGGTAATTACAAAAATGGGAAATTTTCTCTTGTCTGTAATATGAGTTCAATCGCGATAATGCTAAGTATACTAATTTTCTTAGTGTGGAATAAAGAAATGTTGTCTAAAGGACACAGATTATAAATCTTCCAAATAAACACACTATGTAATGAAATATGTAATAAAAAGATAGACTTGAAAGCCAAAAGCAATTGAAAAAACTAAGATAATATTGGTGAAATATTTGTCATATAAATAAATACAAAATTATAAATTGCATAAACTCATTTATTAAAAGAACATGACACTCAGATTGGAGCAAAAAAGTCAAACCCATTAAGAGATGCATTTAAAAAGGGACCAGCAAATAATATTTTGGTGAATATTTCAGGCTTAGGCTTTGCGGCCATACACTCTGTTGTAACTGCTCAGCTCTACTGTTACAGCATGAAAGCAGCCATGGACAACATGTAAATGAATTAACAAGAGAGTGGCCCGGTAAAACTTTGCAAAACAGGCAGTGGGCCCAGTTTGTCCTCTAAGCCAGAGTTTGCTGACCCATGATCTAAAACAGTGCCTCAGAAAACTTGAGAGTAAAAGGATTTGCAAAGACTTAGCTGGCAAATTCAAACCAAGAAAATGAGAGTCCAGATGTTTGTGTCAGACAAGGCTGAATGCAAGAGATAAAGCATCAACTGAGTTGCATTTTCTAATTATAAAGAGTGATCGTCCAGTGGTCATGAATCTCATATATCAGATAATGCAGCTTTAAAATTTATAAAACAAAAAATATAAGGAGAAACAGACAGAAATCAGATTATAGTAGGGGACTTTGAATCATCTCTTCCAGCCCTTGATAGAGCAAGCAGACAGAATAAGGAAGAACATGGTGGACGTCGATAGCATGGTATACGATGTGACAAACAACATACCCCAGAGACAACGAATCCTCTTGTTCAAGAATACCTATTAGTCCCCAAAGAAAGTCTCAGTCAAATTCAAAAAGCGGAGACATATGCAGATTATGCTCCTTATTCTTAACCAGAACTAAAACAAAAGAGTCCATAAAACTGTACCATCTGAAAAAATTAGATAGGTCCTCGATCAAAGGAGAAATCAAAAAATCAATCCAAATCAACCAGAAAGTACTGATCATCAAAATTTGTGTATTACTGACTAAGGGATATGGCTAAAGCAATACTCAGAGGAAAATTCATAGATGTCAGTCAATTACTAAGTGATGGAAGAATGAAAACAAAAGAATTCAGCCCAAGAAGTTGCAAAAAATAGTAGAAGAAATGGAAAGAAAGCAGAAAGACTGTAGGAACAGATAAATGGCAAAATTGATGAATTAGAAGACATGTATAGATATACTAATAAATCCAAGACATTTTGGTTTGTTTTTTTAGAGGATATTGGTAAAAATATTAAACAGGTAAACCTCTATTGACCCTAATCATGAACAAAAGAAGAAAGAACAAGTGTCAAGTATGTGTATGAACACACTCAGAATATGAGAATGAATCACAGATGTTTAGGAAATTAAATATAAGAGGTCACATGGCTACATTGTATGCAGGTAAATTTGAAAACCTGGTCTACTGCACAAAAAAGCACTAGCGGGCCCAGGCAGCCTTCTAAGGAACATTACAGCTGCGGTGCTTTTACCTTGTTCAAGAACGTAGAAAAGAGAAAGATTTTCTAAATTATTATTATTTATTGTTAATTTTTTAAAGATTTTATTTTTGCGTTTTCTCCCAAAGCCCCCTGGTACATAGTTGTGTATTTTTAGTTGTGGGTCCTTCTAGTTGTGGCATGTGGGACACCGTCTCAGCGTGACTTGATGAGCCGTGCCGTGTCTGTGCCCAGGATCCAAACTGGCGAAACCCTGGGCCGCCGAAGCAGAATGCACGAACTTAACTGCTCGGCCATGGGGCCGGCCCCTATTTTTTTTTGATTGTTATATGGATGCCTAATTCTGGCAAAGCACCACAAAAAAGACAACCCCAGACTATTCTCACGATCCAAAAATCCAAAATATTAGCAAGTGTAATTCAGCGACACCTTGAAAGAGGAATACATGATGCCCAAGTTGCTTTCATCCCGGGAATGTAAGAAGAGTTCTGTATCAGGAAATACTAAACACTAAACACTGTATTTTAAAAAGTACAAGAGAGAAAAACGATCACCTCCCTAGAAGCTGAAAAAGAATTTAGTAAAATTAACCAATTCTGAGGGTTTTTTTTGTCTTTTCTTTGAGGAAGATTAGCCCTGAGCTAACTATTGCCAATCCTCCTCTTTTTGCTGAGGAAGACTGGCCCTGAGCCAACATCAATGCCCATCTTCCTCTACTTTATACGTGGGATGCCTACCATAGCATGACTTGCCAAGTGGTGCCATGTCTGCACCCAGGATCCAAACTGGTGAACCCTGGGCTGCCAAAGTGGAACGTGCGCACTTAACCACTGAGCCACCAGGCTGGCCCCTGGAATTCAGAGTTTTTTGATCTTTAGAAGAAGGTGCATAAACCATATATTATGTAACACTTCTCTTGCAACCTTTAGTACCGCCTCATAATCATATTACTATTTCTGAAGGAAAATATATAAATATTCACACTAAAGGGGTAAAAACTAAATAACCTCACACTGGTTCAGGTCAGGTTTTGCTGTCAGATGAGTTCAGGTCAAATTAGATTTTGCCACCAAAAGAGTTATGAAAAAACTTTTAGTTTCAGAGTTTCTTTGGACGTTGGATTTCTGGTTAAGGTATTGTGGACCTGTCTCTGGTTCATAGCTTTTCTTTCTAGTAATAATTAGGACAGCTGGACCAGATTTTGTTAGGCTATGCCTGGGTCTTGGTGTTAAAACTGTATCTCCTGCCTGTACAAGACAGCTTCTTTCTTTCTTCTTCCTTTTTTTTTTTGAGGAAGATTAGCCCTGAGCTAACTGCTGCCAATCCTCCTCTTTTTGCTGAGGAAGACTGGCCCTGAGCTAACATCCGTGCCCATCTTCCTCTACGTTATATGTGGGATGCCTACCAAAGCGTGGCATACCAAGCAGTGCCATGTCCGCACCCGGGATCCAAACCAATGAACCCCGGGCCGCCAAAGCGGAACGTGTGCACTTAACCACTGCACCACTGGCCCAGCCCCAATTCTGAGTTTTTTTAAAAAAAGAAACGACAGTTAATGAAGTAGAAATTACTTATACTTCCTTAACGTAACAGGAAATGCGTCTTATGATAAAAGTCAGCACTCTTCCCACCATTGACTCAAAGCAATTCTCATTTAAAGTTAGGAATAGCAATGGTCGCCATTGTTAGCGTTGTCCCAGCAGTTCTAGCCAATTCATATGGGGGGAAAGAGGTATATGAATTGAGAAGAAAGGGGACGTCATCAACTTGACAGATACGATTGCATATGTCGGAGTGACAAGTGACCCTTGTGCTTTGCATCCCTCCGTGCCTGCCCGCTGACTTCTTTCTATGGTTGGTAAAGTACTCTCATACTTACAGATATATAGGCTGCTTTTTCATAATGGCAATCAAGTTGATTTTGAAAATTACTTTTTTCAGTTACTTATGTCTAGCATATTTTTTCCCGAAGTTCATATCACATTTATTTGAACTAATTTCTGAAAGATTTATGTCTGCCAGGTGGATGAGCAGGCCAAAGAGAGAGTGCTTTACAATATTTCCTTTCCTGAACATCCAGACGTTTAGGGGAGCTAAATTTAAACTTTTAGTGCAACTTTTCTTCCCTTCATTCTAGTAAAGTGAAAGGGAAAGCTCTGATTTTTGTGTTACACTGTTGTGTGATTAAATTTACTCAGTAATGAATGTGGTTTTTATTAACCAAGCTAATATTTCAGGTCTTTGGGGTTTTTTCCTACTAGAGTAAGTGAACTGCTTCTCGGGGGTAATACAAATTCTCTGCCTTTGTCATTGGCAGGTAGAATGTAGTAATAATATGATTAGCGTTTATGAATAGTAATCTTCATTTGTCCAATGCTTAACATCTACTGGGCATGGTGCTTAGTGTGTTGTGTGCTTTGTACCATTTGATCCTTAGAGCAATCTGGTGATGACATGGCTGCTATTATCAACATCCCTATTTGCCAAATGAGAGAACTGAGGTTGGGTGGTTTGTTCAAGGTACCACCCTAAGTGGCGATTTCACACTTAGCAGACCTGTCTTCTGACTCCTCAGGATTTACGTGTATCTTGTCGTTCACTGCTGTGAGGAACTTCATGTTCCCTTTTGTAAAGGAGAGAGTATTTCTTGCGTTTTCTGTAGCTGGGATGTAAGCTGTTCATCAGCCATCTGGGTGACTTTTTGGAGTGGAGAAAGTGGGTAGACCCCATCGGCCTGCCACGCTCCCGAGTGGACCGGGTGACTGATTCAGTCTTGCTGTAGACTGCATGGTGTTCTAGCGTAGAAATGCTTTTGTGCGGAGCGTGGTGAGTGTGAGTGAGTGCTTCCTTCCATTTCTGGTTAAGCCTCCACGGCCTCATAAGCCGCGATTATTGTCCCGTTCAGTGTGATGGGGAGCAGCCCGGGGTGCAGAGCCCTGAAGCGGATGGTGGAAGTGTGCTCGGGAGACTAGTCTTTGGACTCAAGAAGTTTGTAGGTTGGAAGGGGTAAGTTGGGGGCAATAATAGCGGGAAAACGACTTTCTTTTCTTTTTTTACAGATTGGCACATGAGCTAACAACTGTTGCCAATGTTTTTTTTCTTCTTCTCCCCAAACCCCCCGGTACATAGTTGCATATTCTAGCTGTGAGTGCCTCTGGTTGTGCTGTGTGGGACGCCCCCTCAGCGTGGCCTGATGAGCGGGGCCATGTCCGAACCCGCCAAACCCTGGGCCCCTGGAGTGGAGCGCGCAAACCTAACCACTTGGCCAGGGGCCGGCCCCCGGGAAATGGCTTTTTTAAAAAACAAGAAGTTGCTCTTTTTTTGTATTTCATCGAAACATTTGTTACAAATTGCCAAATATTTTGTCAACATATGAAAAAATGTAGACTTTCTGAAGGAAGTTTCAGGTGTGTCGCGTTCATTCCGTTGGCACTGTAAGGAGACGTGGGTTCTGGACGAGGGTGGCAGGCGGCTGCCAGTCGTGGGCCAGGCCCCGCCGCCTCGCGGTGTGTGGTGGAAGAGCCTGGCCGCGAGGTGTCCGCGGACGCCAGCGAGGTGTCCACGGACGCAAGTGGAGCACTGTGAGCTCCCGCCCGAGGGCAGGGGAGCGGGCGCGTGCCGAGGCCTCGTGGTTGGAAGTCAGTATTGGGGCATTGCCTTACAGTGGAGAACCCATCCTGTCAGGAAGGGTGACGTCCCACTATTTTACTTCCCAGGTGACCGAGCTTTGCTTATTTCTGTTTGTTAACTAGGCCTTTTGATATTTTTGTAGACAATCTGCTTCATCTTGATTCTGCAGCATTGCAAACTGTGGTATCCTGGGGTTCTCTTAACATTGCGGAAGATTTAAGACCAGGTATGGCTGGGGGGCCAGGAGTCCCTCAGTGAAATTCTCAGCTTACCTCCGCCTTACCCTCTCTGATTGACCATTTGGGTTTCTTTTTTTGTGGTGGTCTTTTAGCTGATGTTCACAAGGAATCGAGTCACGTGATGTATGAAGGGAAACATATACACTTCTCTGAGGTTGACAATAAGCCCTTGTGCTCATATAGCCCCAAACTGTGCAAGCAGCGGCGACTCAACGGCTACGCTTTCTGTATCAGACACGTTCTGGAGGACAAGACCGCCCCCTTCAAGCAATGTGAATATGTGGCCAAGTACAACAGCCAGCGCTGCACCAACCCCATCCCCAAGTCCGAGGACCGAAGGTAAGAGCCACGGCGCGGGCAGCCTTGACTTCGTCAGCAGGCTTGGGACTGGTCCTGTTCTTGCCTTTTTTTTTTTTTTTTTTTTTGGTGTAGTGAATTTAAATGTTGAGTTCTGGGAGTAATCTAAGTAAACTTTGGAATGCTTCTAAAGATGAGAGAGAGCAATTTTGAAAAAATGGAGTAGAAAATTTGGGCAGTTATTTGAAAAGTATGTTTGTTTTCTGATTTTTTTTAAATTGATTTAATAGACTTTTTAGGATTGCTTTTTAAAAACTGCTTCTCCTCAGAATTGCTGCTTGAAGTCTTGGTACTGACGTGTTTGGTTTGCAGCCTCGTGAAGTAATTCCTGACGTCTACTTAGTTTTGTCATCTGCTAAACGAGAGACACTATAGGAACTACTTAGGTGTTGTCATTAATGATAATAATTTTGGAATTTTTAAATCTGTGCTTGAAAGGTAGCAAAGAGAATGTACTTATTGAAAAAGAATTATTCAAAAGAATGATTACTTGAATCATTCAGAAGACTTTCTTCCTATCACACTTCTAAGTGGTGTGTGCCACTGTTTTATAATCTTGCCTCTTTTCGCTAGAAAGAGTTCCATATAGAGTATGTTTACCATAGTTTAGAAACTGTATTTTCATAGTAAGAGTAGGCTTTAGCACTAGCATGACAAATTTATGCTTTGCCGAATTAAAAAAAATAACACGTGGAGGTGTTTTTAAAGAAGGAGTCTTATACTGGTTATTCATCTTTCATATTCTTAGGAAGATTCACACTATATTTCACACATAATCTCTTTTTCATATCTCTTTTTCTTTAGTCATCCAGAAACCATGTTGATCATTGTAGGATATTACAGAGAGATGCATGCTTATTTTCCAAAAAATTTCAAAAACTTGTCTTTAGGTATAAAGATTTTAACTTTTTACTTCCGTCTTTAAAATATATACACACACGTACATACCCCCTTACCCTTCATCTTTGTTCCTAGACATCAGCAAATGCCACCTGCATAAATTGGTTGAAAAGGAGTCATGTATTTCATATGTCATGGTGAGCAATTTTTAGACTTTTAGGGTGAAATAAATAATTTGTGTTGTTAGAGATCCCATCAAAATGAGTAGACTATAATGTGGTGATTTGGGAATACTCTCTTAGAATGAGCACTTAAGGCTTCACATGACAACACCTGAAAGTCAGAAACAGCTGCTTAGTGAGGCAAGGGATGAAATTTTAATCTCAGGTGAGAGAGGGACCGCTGTATTAGGCTAAACATGCCTGCCTGGTGTGTTTAAGCTGGCTGAAAAGGGTAATTTATCCTGCCTTCTTTAACTTGAAGAATGGAGGAACTTGGATTAATTTCTTACTTCAAGCTCCGTTATAAACACAACTCTCCAATTTAGTCTTGAACTCAGTTTATCACAGTTGCAGGTGTCAACCTTGGATTTTTTTCATTTCGGCAGAAGCAAGTGTTGATAGCCCACAGCAGGAAGTGAAGTAAGAGTCACTCGACTTCCTCCAGAATATTTTCCCTGAGGCATGTGTCTTCACCTTTAGACTTGAAGGAATTTCTTCTTTTTAGAACAAGATAAGAAGCGAAAGGACTTTTGTGTTGCTGTATCAAGAGAAACTGTGCTTAATAAATGCTAAGTTATATATGTTTTTTCAAAATTGGTCCAAGACCATATGAATGCAAATGATATTAATATTTTTCTCGTTTGTGGGGTTGTTTGAAAGTAGATTAAAATAAACATTAGTAGGAAGTAATATTCTTATGTTACCTCAAGAAATCCGGGTTGAATTCATGTAAAACTTTATCTAAGCCTGTGTATAAATATCGATAGTTAGAGCTATAGTATATGACAGAATGTGGAAAATGTCAGTAAGCTCTCATCGTCGTTAATGCAGTGACTCTTTGAACACTTAGGGATTTGAGATGGTTTTATGCGTTGTTTTGGAAAACAAATTCCTAAGGACTTTTAATTGACAGAATTATCTGGTTGTTGGTCCGCTAGAGAAAGCTTCTTGGTATCTGATGTCTAACTTACCTGGTGTGTGTTATAAATGCTGACACTGCTTTGAAACAGGGTAGTGTTACGTTCAGTAGAAGTGCTGGTATAATTAAAAAGCAAAGTCCTCTTTCTAATATTTGTACAGTGGAGGGACTTAAGGCTCATTCCTGTAGCCTCGGTTTCTCAGCAATGAGCAGTCATATTAAGTTGGTTATTTTATATGATATTTTAAATTTGCTATAATTTTACCTGTATATTTGCCCAGAAATTTCCTTGTTTGCTATATATTTACTCTCTTCTGAAACAGCTTAATGAAGACGTAATTCACATACCCTGCAGTTCACCCATTTGAAGTGTACAGTTTAGGATTTTTTAGTATATTTACAGGGGTGTGCAACTGTCACCACAGTCTCACTTTACATTTTCATCCCCCCAAAGAACTCATTAGCAGTCACTGCCCTATAAAGTTGTTCTTTTATACTAGAAATTCATATTCGCATACTTATTTTTTTTTTAAGATTGGCACCTGAGGTAACAGCTGTTGTCAATCTTTTTTTTCGCTTTTTTCTCCCCAAATCCCCCCAGTACATAGGTGTATATTCTAGTTGTGAGTGCCTCTGGTTGTGGCACGTGGGATGCCACCTCAGCATGGCCTGATGAGCGGTGCCATGTCCGCGCCCAGGGTCCGAACCTGCAAAACCCTGGGCCGCCGAAGCGAAATGCGGGAACCTAACCACTTGGCCACAGGGCCGGCCCCAATAATGCACATGATTATACAAAATGCTTTGAGAAGTTGGCAGAACAACTGAAGCAAACAACAGAATCGTAGTCTAATGCTGTTTAAGCCAGCATTTTCCAAATTTATTTAAGTGTGGAGTACTGTTCGTACGGCGTACTTGTTAACATGGTGCGGTACTGCGCTTGGAAACCCCACTGCTTCCTGGGTAGAAGCCTCCGCAGGTTTCCAGCGTGGTGCCTGGGACGACGTGCACGCTCTTCTCCCAGCACGAGAAGGGCTTGGTCCCTTCCTACTATTTTACGAATAGTGAGTATATAAGAGAAGCCTGCTCGTTGCTGAAGACTAAGAAGAGTCTTCATGACCTTTGACTCTTAGTTCAAGTCTCAGCTCTGTCACTTTCTGGATGGGTGGTTTTGGGCAAGTTGTTTCTTTTTTTTTTGAGGAAGATTAGCCCTGAGCTAACATCTGCCAATCCTCCTCTTTTTGCTGAGGAAGACTGGCCCTGAGCTAACATCTGTGCCCATCTTCCTCTACTCTATATGTGGAATGCCTACCACAGCATGGCTTGCCATGCGGTGCCATGTCCGCACCCAGGATCCGAACTGGCGAACCCCGGGCTGCCAAGAAGCTGAACGTGCGCACTTGTAGGCTCTGAATAGAGAATAACAAAGGGTGTGAGAAGCAGTAGCGGGACAGTTATCCAGGGCCTCTCACTATTTGAATGGCCTGCCTCTGCCTGGCAGCCTCTGTACACGTACAGCTCACCTTTTCTTAGCAGAATTGCAGACTTGAGGCTTGCTCGAGAGTAGTGGAAGTTGCATGTATTAAATCCATGAAGGCGAGAGTTGCTGTAGTCATGCCTTGTTAACATCCTGGGACTCACGGTTTACAGTATGTAGTTTTATATTCTGCTTTTCCTAACATGTATCATGAACATTTCCCTGTGTGTATGTTTTTACAGGTACTGCAACAGCCACTTGCAGGTACTTGGCTTTATCCCGAAAAAAGAGAGGAAGAAAAAGAATGATCCTCTAGATGAGGTCAAGGTCAGGCACCAGATGGATACCATGGCCTTCAGCCTGACCGTGCCCACGGTGGCCTTGAAGATGCCCAATGGACTGGATGGAATGTCCCTCTCTCCACCGGGGGCAAGGGTCCCTCTCCACTACCTGGAAACCGAGCTGGAAGACCCATTTGCTTTCAACGAGGAAGACGATGACCTAAAGAAAGGGGCAACCGTGAGAAGGAAGCTACAGAGCAAGTTGGCCCAGAACCGGCAGCGCCAGAGAGAGACAGAGATTCTGAAAGTCCGGCAAGAGCACTTTAGTCCCCCTCCTGCACCTTCGCAGCAGCAGCCTCCGCAGCAGCTCTCCCACCTGTCACCTGTGTCCACATGTATAAAACCTCCAGCGCCACCGCAGGGTTTAGTCTGCAAGTCACCTCAGCCTCCGAACACCAGCCTACCACTGCAGGGAGTGGCCCCCACCACACACTCGATAGCACAAGCGAGGCAGTCGTCTCACAGGCGGCCTCTGCCCCTCCTGCCATCCAGCAGGGCTCCTGGCGCCGACCTGCCCAGGACCGACCGGGTCCTCATGAGAGCCGCCGCCTTCTCTCCACACTTCTCTTGTATAAGCCGGCTGCAGAGACTGGTGAAACTGTGCGCCCAAAGCCATCAGTTGGACGCGGACCTGTTTCCCCATTTAGGTGAGTTATCATCTGTTTTACCACATGTGTACGTCCATGTGTAATGTGACAGGACGTGCCCTTTGGCACGAGGCTTTGTTTTCATCCCTGCCACGCATGATGGGAGTGGAAGAACGCTTGGACAGCGGGGTCCGCTGGAAGAGTGTCTCTGTAGGTGGGCCACCTTAAGTCAGTGTGCTTGCTGGGGGTGATGCCTGGAGAGCAGGACTCAGAACGAGGAGCTGGGGATGGAAACTCCGGTCAGAGCTTCTCGGGGTAGTGGTGGCAGCTGTGTTTGGTCGTGCGCCTCTGTCAGTTCAGGACCTGGGTGTCTGCTGAAGTTCTCTTCATGTCTTATCGGAGGACTTTGGAATAATGATAGCCGTGTTAATATCTGCCGACAGTTTTTTTAAAAAACGACTTTTTAAAAAAAATTCCTAAAGCAATACCTGTTCATGATTTAAAAGTGAAAAAATACAGATGAAACTTTCCCTTAGTTAAAGGTCTGTTTGTCCTTTGGTGCTTCTGAGCTTTCTGTCTTGCTCCAGAAAATCTCTCTGATCCCAGGTTTATACAGATATTCTGTATTTTCTATTAATAGTTTGATTGGGGGTTCTGGGGGGTTTTTTGGTGAGTAAGACTGGCCCTGAGCTAACATCTGTGCCAGTCTTCCTCCACTTTATATGTGGGACGCTGCCACAGCATGGCTTGCTGAGCACTGCGTGGGTCCACACCCAGGATCCAAACCGGTGGACCCCCGGCCGCTGAAGTGGAGTGTGTGAACTTAACCTCTGCGCCACCGTTCCAGCCCCTGATTGTTTTGTTTTTGATTATTTAAACCTTTCATTCATCTGAAATTTATTCTTGAATGTGGTATGAGCTTTGATTCTAACTTTAGGAAAAATTATTTGCATGACATATGACAGCAATAGAAAAATGGGAACAGGATGGAAATAGAGGAAGAAGAAATATTAGTGGTCAGTAAACAAATGGAAACCTCAATCCCCATAGCAGGTGGGGAAATGCAAATTAAGATAACAGTGAATTACCATCAGATTGGCAAAAATTATGTCCAGTGTTGATGAGGAGATGGGATCTCATACACTGCTGGTTAGTCATGTGACAGTATCAACTAATTAAAAGTATGTGTGTAGTCAGAACACATACTTTTGGGACTCTAGCCCCTAATAGAAAAAGTGTCAGACTGTAACAGTATGTGTTCAAAGATGTTTATTGCAGCGTTGCTTACAGTATTAAAAATCTGCAAACAACCTTTTTAGCCGATAGCAGAGCTTGAGTAAATTATGGTATGTATATGTTTCATGAAGTATTACGCAACTACTGAAAAGAATGAATAAAATCTGTATCTTTTGCCTGCATGTGCCCATGATATATTAGCAAGTAGAAAGAAAACAAGAGGTATTATCCCATTTTTTAAATAAATAAATAAATAAATAAAGGACATCAGTATATCTGTTGATCAAGCGCATGGATAGATGGTTACCTGTTTGATGTGCACACACGTAAACCGTGAATGGATGTGCACTACCAGGCTGTTAACAGTGGCTGCTACGCAGAGTGGAATCAGACAGGAGGTGTTTTTAGGGAGGCAGGAGCATTAATTCTCATATAGCTCTGTATTATTTCATCTGCTATTAAACCCTGTGTGATTTTTGGTAATTAAAAAAACTAATACAATTTAAAGAAAAAAATGTGGATAAAAATAGTAAATTAAAACACCCCAAACCTTATTAATACCCATTTGTTAATACCTTGGTATATTCTTTCAGGCATATAAAATTTGGTTTCTGGTATACATACAGTTTGTAACTTGATTTAAAATTTTTCATAATGTATTATCAAGTTAGTAATTTTTCACACACAGCATAACTCGCCACAGCTGAGCTCTCTCGAAGTCGTTTCCAGTTTAGATCATTAGAAAGTCTTGTAGCTGTACGGTCTCGCAGTAAAATAATTACCATCGTATCTTTAATTTTTCCTTCAAATAGAGTCCTAGAAACAGAATTGCCACTTCCAGCCTTTTGCGTTTTTTGAAAAGGTTTCTGAGGTCTTGCCAATTTCCCTCCAGAATTATTTTGTTAGTTTACGCTTCTTTCAGCAGTGTATGAGAAGGACGGTTTCTCTGCAGCTTTACAGCCTTGCAAATTAGATATTATAATTATTATTTTGCCTTTGCAAATTTGATAAAAATTTGCTTTGATTTGCGTATCTTACATCAGTATTTCTCAAATTTTTGGCCTTAGAATTCCTTTACTCTCTTAAAAATTATTCAACACGCCATGGAGCTTTTGTGTGAGTTATATCTATTGATATTTACTGAATTAGAAGTTAAAACTGAGAAATTTTTAAAATGCCAATTCATTTAAAAATAACAGCAAACTCACTACATGTTAACTTGTTCTTTTTATGAAAAATAACTGGTTTCCAAAAACAATGTAATGAGAAGAGCAGCGTTGTTTTACATTGTTTTGCAAATCTTAACAGCTAGATTCCTATATCTGCTTCTGCATTTGACCGTCGTGATTTGTAGTTTTGGTTGTAGATAAAAATATGGCCGTATCCATTTGTAATTGGAAAAAGGAGGGGTATTTTAA
Source organism: Equus asinus (assembly GCF_041296235.1). Classification (NCBI taxonomy): domain Eukaryota; kingdom Metazoa; phylum Chordata; class Mammalia; order Perissodactyla; family Equidae; genus Equus; species Equus asinus. The sequence goes on along the minus strand of NC_091793.1, from coordinate 140,410,735 downwards.
TAGCTTTTTTCAAATATTTGTGGTTCTCCTTATTTGATTCTACACCACAGCTTGATGAGTGGTAGCTCCTGAAAGGTTACTTGCGGTGTGGAATCTGAAACCACATCAAGGACTTTTGCACACTCTTACATTAAAACCCATTGACCCACCTTGTGCTTTGAGTGGATCTTGTATCCATGCATGCTTTTGTAACATCGGGTATTGGTCATTTGGAAAATGTTGGTTTACTGAGTTTTACAGATGTTCCAAAAGTTGACATATTATATTATACAAAATTTTTAAATCCCATTCATTAATATTGCCACCAGTCTCATCAGAGAAGTCTAACCGTTAGGAGGTTGTCATACTCTCAGTGGTGAATGCAAGTTTTCAAAGAAATCAAGCATTCATTGAAAATTTGATTTTTATCATTGGCAACAAATACTGTCCATTGTTTTCCTTGAAGTGACGGTTTCATGTGTTCATTTTAGATAAAAGTTAGTGCCAAGTCTCCGAGTCCCCATAACCGTGGTTTGTCAGTCACTCTTTCAAATAAAGACAGTGCTGAATGGAGAAGAGCGGCTAGTTGGGGTCACCATTAAAATGGGCATGAGAGCGCTCCTCCTCAAGAGACCAGCGCGCCGTCTGCGTACAGCAGAGGCCTTCCTGTGTGTGTCACCCTCCGTCACACGGAGTATCAGAGAATCAGATTTATTAAAATAAACAGGAGACTTATCAAGGACCTTCGTAGAACTTGTTGGTTTTTGTTCGTATGAGCCCCGTGTCCTGGTCTTAAGCACGTGCCGGGGACGGCAGGCTCCCCTCCAGAGCCGTGGAGGAGGCGGGCACTGTTCTGAGCCCGTGGTGACCTAAGGAGCTCCGGGCGGTCTCAGGCAGCCCTGGGGTCTGTGGCCAGACTGGGAGTGAGAACCGCTAGTGTGCACTAAGTCTAGTTTGGAGTATTTGTTCATACGCTTTTTTTGGTCATTTGTGTTTCTGTTTTGGCTTTTCACTATTTTCATCCATTTTTATTGAAGAGTTTCTCTCCTTTATCAATTGTAAGTTTTTATACGCATTTCCTGTTTGCTGCTCTGCTCCCTCCCCTTGGCATTTGCTTTTCAATATCTAGTGTAATGATTTTGCACTTTAGAAGTTAAAATGTCTTATCTATTCCCTTTTTTTAGGAGTTTTTCCTTTCGGTGGTTTTTTCCCCCTTGTTTGGGCTCTCTTCATTCCAAGAGTATGTCACTCTATCCACCTGTATTTTTGAATCCTTTTTTTTATCATTTACGTTTCAGTCATCTATCTGGAACTCTAGGCATTAGTTGCAGGCAGAGATCTATGTTTTTCCCAAATGCCTGCCTCTTATTCCACCATTTACCAATCTCACATGCTAACTTTTTATTTATAACTTGATTTATTTATGGATGTGCTAATTTTTTAGTTTTCGAAACTTGAAATTTAATGTTGTGTTCAGGGCTTGATTTTTCTATCATTTTGAAGAGAATGAAAACTTAAAGTATTGTTTTTTAGTCTTTTTTAAATTCACGCATATTAGGGGCCCAGGTTTTCAAGACAAGGCTTATTTTGGAGAAACCAGAAATTGTAATGCACTGTTATGACCAAGCATAGTCTGTGTTCGTGTCAGCAAAAATACTTAAAGAAAAATAGTCTTGTAATTAGCTTTTACAGTCCTGTCCGGGCTGGTTGTCTCAGTTAGTTACATTAAAACTGGTGATAATGAAGCCAGGATCAAAGGTTTTCTCTAGTGGACAGTTAATTTCAGTGCAGGAGAAACACTTCCATCTTAGTTCTTACGACTTTGATCTTGACTTTTTCAGAGAAAGTATAGGTGTCTTAGTAGAAATTATTATTACTTCTACAGAAAGAATAAAAGGTAACTCACATTCTGACTTTTAAAGGTGTCTTAAGTGACACTTTGTTTCAAAGACCTCACCTGATCCAACTGTGATCACTAAATTGTTTATACTTTTTTTTTTAAACAAATTACTGATTAGTTTAGTTGACAGGAAGTAACTTCTTGTTCAGGTGACCTGACGTTTTAGATAGTCATCTTGGAATTAGATTTGAGGTTTCTTTATGCCAGTGGCAATGCGTTATTTAATTTTAAGCATTTGTAATTTGCATTTCAATTAACCTTTTATTTCCCCATTTGGCACATGTAAACTCATTTAAATTATGGAAGAAATCTGTGAGGTCCTTTTTAACATAACTGAGTCTAATGAAGATGCTCTTGATTTTTGAGGGTCTCTAGAAGGAAGGCATAGGGTACTAGTTATCAAGGTATCTGGTTAAAGTTTTCTAGTGGAGTGAGTGTATTAAAGTGATGTAGTCCATACACCGTTGTGCTTTAGGCTGTGCAACATTAGTGTTTATCAAGACCTCTTCAAGACGGAAAACTTTTTGAAAAGGTAAAACCTTTATGTTGGAAGCTAACAATTATCTAATCATTAAAAGTAATAGCATTTAACAAAATAAAGTTAAGCATTGTGCATCCTATATTTCTCTCCTTTTCCCTCTAAATTTGTTTTTCAAAATGGAATGCAAAATGTGGCAGCTATTGCTTAAAAGAATTAAAGGAAACCCCAAGCCACATAGAAAGAAATAGAGCTTTGCGAAGCCCCCTTTCCTCTCCCTGGGGTGGGCAGGAGCCGGGGCTGTCCCTTCAGAGGACGCAGGGAGGGAGGCGTGCCTGCCTCCACAGCTTACCCTCGGCTCGTCCTTCTTGAGTGGAGAGCGGCTCGCTGCACCTTTTCACTGTTTTCTTGCCTGAACGTACTTTAGTCTTTTTCTCCCACCATCTTGAATATGTTTCATGTTTTTCTGACATTATTTTAGTGTATGATGTTTTGATACTTAAGAAAGTCCACCCTTTTTTTCTCACTTGAACTCTAGCTCTTTCCTTGTGTTGTATCTACTCCATTTGTGAAGTGTCCAACGAAAGAAGTTCATCCTTGGAATGTAGCCTGTTTTTGTGTGTGTGTCTGTGAGGAAAACTGGCCCTGAGCTAACGTCTGTTGCCAACCGTCCTCTTTTTGCTTGAGGAAGACTGGCCCTGAGTTAACATCCGTGCCAGTCTTCCTCTACTTTATGTGGGACGCCACCACAGGGTGGTCTGACCAGCAGTGCTAGGTCTGCGCCCAGGAGAGAACCCCAGGCCACCAAAGTGGAGCCCGCGAACTTAACCGCTATGCCACCAGGCCAGCCCCTGGAGTACAGCCTTTTTGTTATGATGTCATTATTTTGAACCTAAGTGTATGTCATACATTCATTGTTAATATCTTTGTCAGAAGAGGGATGAAATGCATCAGGAGCATTTATTCACAGTGTGATAGTACTTGGTGTAGGTGGTGGGTTATGTATTTTGGGTAGCTTTTAATCCAAATTTTAAGTAAAAGTAAACTTTTTCTAACTTGCAGTATCCTTGCCTCTTTCCCAGGGTTGGACTGGTCTGAAGAGAGCGGAGAGGAGCTGGAGGCCTCGGAGCAGGCCTCGCCCTACCAGGTTGCATGGTCCATCCGAGAAACCCTCAGATATGAAAGACACATGTAGGTCTTCCTTTTTGTTTTTATTCTCAAATTACCACTGTAGTTGATTGATTTTTTTTCCCCTATATATGCTAATTTTTAAAAATTTCATTGGATCTTGTTTTCTTGTAATGGAGGTAAAATAGATACCACCTGGGAAGAAATGTACTGTATTGTTTGGGGGGGTGACTCTTAATTTTTGACGGTAGATTTGTTTATAATCGAAAGGAACCTTAGAGATGAGCTGATCCCCTGTCCTCATTTTACAGAAGAGGAAACCAAGGCCCAGACAGGTTAAGGACTTTGCCTGTGGTCCCACTGTCTGACTCCTCCATATCTTCTTTGGCCCTCGTGCCATAGCAGCTGGGAATAGTGTTTTTTGCTTCATCTCTGTCTTCTGCAAGACTGACCCATTCTTTAATATTTCTAATGTGCTAAAATGCTTTTCAACATAATCTCATTAGAGGTTCTTGGTACCCTTCTCATCAGAAAGCTGTCAATTAATGCACAGCCCCTCAGTGGTAGTGAGAACGCTGGTCCTCTTCCGGGGTCTGCCTTAGCGTCGCAGGGGTTCACTTGGTGCCGTGGGATGCTACCGAGGTAGAGCCTTGTCTATAGGGCCAGAAGATGGCTCAGACTCAGCTAATTGTTTTTTGTTTTTTTTTTTTAAAGATTTTATTTTTTTCCTTTTTCTCCCCAAAGCCCCCCGGTACATAGTTGTATATTCTTCGTTGTGGGTCCTTCTAGTTGTGGCATGTGGGACGCTGCCTCAGCATGGTTTGATGAGCAGTGCCATGTCCACGCCCAGGATTCGAACCAATGAAACACTGGGCCACCTGCAGCAGAGCGCGTGAACTTAACCACTCGGCCACGGGGCCAGCCCCCTCAGCTAATTGTCTTTTTAAAAAGTATTGTGGTTTGAAGAGGTGTTCAGCAAGATAGAGGGGAGACCAGCTTTCTGCCCCAGCCCGACTCCTAGAGCTTCACAGTACCATTGTATGCACATACATTCTAGGGTCTGGGTTGTGAATTTATAGGTTTAAAAATGTGATTTGTTAGTACACCCGGAGATGATTAAGCCTAGGGAACTGATTCACTAGAGACTAATATATAAACCAAAATGCCAGTTTACAGTAAGAAATGTGATCATTAAGCAGTACAGATGTTCACTAAGCAAAGCTACATGGGAAGCAGATTACAATCAGAAGCTCATTTGGGCACGGAATTAGAGCAAGGAGAGAAGTTGGGTTTATCAATGGCCAGTGTCATTGAACTATAGAAGCCTGCTGTCTCCTCCATTTCCACTTGTGGGATTTATCTGCCACACAGTCGTCCCTGCCTCCTTGTCTCCTAGATAGTATTGGAGAATGCTGTACTTTCTTTCTCTCTCTGAGATTCCATTTTATATGTCATTCATGACTGGTTTTTTTTTTTTTACCATTAACATATTCTTTCTTTTGGATAGAAATAAATTGAGCTTAAGCTTTCTTAGTTACAGATACTATCAATCATGCTTCCTAAGGTTGATATTTGTATCAGCTTAACTTGGGATATTTTGGATTAATTTTACAAACTGCTGTAAATGAGCTAACACATGTCAGTGCTCAGCACAATACCTGGTATGTGGGAAATGGTTGATGAATGGTAGTTGTGATTCCTATTTTAATTCTCAAGGTGACCTGAATGTCAGCATTGGGAGTATTTGCTCTTGATTAGGAGCAATGTATATTTCATTTCTGCCTTCTATTCTTGCAGAGTTTTCAGAATATTTCTTTGGTTGTTTTAGACTTGTGACATTGTCCTTTTTCTTATGTCTGTAACATTTTGCTCTCTTGGCCAATTTTGCTAACTTGCTTCCTCTTTTACTTACCTTGATACTCTGCTTTCCTGGCTCTTTTCCTTCAGTGTATTTTTCTCCCTTTTACAAGCAAAATGCTGTGATGACATGGGGGTGCATATATCTTGTTGAGTTAGTGTTTTCACTTTCTTCAGGTAAATACAGAAGTGGAATTGCTGGATCGTATGGTAGTTGTATTTTTAATCTTTTGAGGAACCTCCATACTGCTTTCCATAGTGGTTACACCAATTTACATTCCCACCAACAGAGCACAAGAGTTCTCTTTTGTCCACATCTTCACCAACACTTGTTATTTCTTGTGTTTTTGATCATGGCCATTCTAACAGGTGTGCGGTGACATCTCACTGTTGTTTTGATTTGCGTTTCCCTCACGATTAATGATGTTGAGCATCTTTTCACGTGTTTGTTGGCCATCTGTATGTCTCTTTGGAAAAATCTTCTGCCCGTTTTTTAATTGGATTGTTTGTTTTTTTGCTATTGAGTTGGATGAGTTATTTCACTTTTTACTTCACTCATTTTGTAGTTCTGTCGTTAAATGCAGAAACGTTTAAGATTGTTCTGTTCTCTTGATGAAGTGGTCCTTTTATCATGGTAAAGTGACCCTCTTTTTTTTTTTTTAATTTTTATTGAGTTAATGATAGGTTACAATCTTGTGAAATTTCAGTTGTGCATTAATGTTTGTCAGTCATGTTGTAGGTGCACCACTTCACCCTTTGTGCCCTCCCCCCACCTCGCCTTTCCCCTGGTATCCACTAAACTGTTCTTAGTCCATAATTTTAAATTCCTCATATGAGTGGAGTCATACACAGATTATCCTTCTCTCGCTGGCTTATTTAAAGTGACCCTCTTTATCCCAGTAATAGTGTTTGCTCTCAGATCTACTTTATAGGATATTAATATAGCCACTCCAGCTTTCTTTTGATTATTGTTAACTTGGTATCTTTTTTCAATCCTTTTACTTTTAACCTGTTTAAAGTGTGTTTCTTGTTGGCAGCATTTTATATACTTTTTTTATCTACTCTGACAATCTCTGCTTTTTATTTGGAGTATTTAGACCACTTAAATTTAGTGTGATTATTGATATTATTGGGTTTAAATTCAACATCTTTTGTTCGTTCCATCTGTTTTTTTTGTTCTTTTTGCCTGTTTTTCTTTTTTGATTATTTTCCATGATTCTGTTTTCTCTTCTGTCTTGGCTTACTGCCTATACTGCTTTGCTTTACTTTTATTTTTTTTTCTTTTAAAGATTTTATTTTTCCTTTTTCTCCCCAAAGCCCCTCGGTACATAGTTGTATATTTCTAGTTGTGGGTCCTTCTAGTTGTGGCATGTGGGATGCCACCTGAGCATGGCTTGTCGAGTCGTGCCATGTCCGCACCCAGGATTCGAACTGGTGAAACCCTGGGCCGCCGAAGCAGAGTGCACAAAATTAACCACTCGGCCTTGGGGCCAGCCCCTGAATTTTGTTTGTTTAAAGATTTTATTTTTCCTTTTTCTCCCCAAAGCCCCCCGGTACATAGTTGTGTATTTTTAGTTGTGGGTCCTTCTAGTTGTGGCATGTGGGATGCTGCGTCAGCATGGCCTGATGAGCGGTGCCATGTCTGCACCCAGGATTCGAACCAGCGACACCCGGGCTGCCGAAGCAGAGTGCACGAACTTAACCACTCGGCCACGGGGCCGGCCCTGCCTTACTTTTATGGTGGCTGCTCTAGGGTTTACGGTACACATACTTACTTGCCCCAGTCTACCTTCTAGAATTGTTATACCATTCTCTGAAGAAGAACCATGTGGCAGTACAATTCCAATTCCCCTTTTCCATGCTTTGTACTTTTGTTGTCATGCATTTTACTTCTAGATGTTATCATCCCTCAATACATCGTTGTTGTTTTTAAGCAGTCAGTTATCCTTTTTTTTTTTAAAGATTTTATTTTTTCCTTTTTCTCCCCAAAGTCCCCCGTACATAGTTGTGTATTCTTCGTTGTGGGTCCTTCTAGTTGTGGCATGTGGGACGCCGCCTCAGTGTGGTTTGATGAGCAGTGCCATGTCCGCGCCCAGGATTCGAACCAACGAAACACTGGGCCGCCTACAGCGGAGCGCGCGAACTTAACCACTCGGCCACGGGGCCAGCCCCAAGCAGTCAGTTATCTTTTAAGAGAATTTTAAAAATAAGAAAAAAATAGTCTTTCATGTTTATCCACATATTTACAATTTCTAGAGCTCTTTATTGTTTGAGTAGTTCCAGATTTCCATCTGATATCATTTTCTTCTGTTAAAATGGTTTTCTTTAACATTTCTTTTTTTTTTTTAAGATTTTATTTTAACTTTTTTTCTCCCCAAAGGTCCCGGTACATAGTTGTGTATTTTTAGTTGAGGGTCTTTCTAGTTGTGGCATGTGGGATGCCGCCCCAGCATGGCTTGACGAGCGGTGCGATGTTCACGCCCAGGATTCAAACCTGTTACACCCTGGGCTGTTGAAGTGGAGTGCATGAACTTAACCCCTCGGCCACGGGCCGGCCCCTCTTCAACATTTCTTGTACTGCAGGTCTTCTGGTGATGAATTCTTCCAGCTTTTATATATCTAAAAAAAGTTTTTATTTTGCCTTCATTTCTTTTTTAGTTTATTTTTTATTGAAGTATAGTTGACTAGGCCTTCATTTTTTAAAGATATTTTTGCTGGCCTAAAATTCTAGGTTGGCAGTTTTTCTTTCAGTTCTTAAAGATGTTGTTCACACGTCTTGCATTATTTCCAGTGAGAAGTCAGCTGTCATTCATGTTTTTGTCATTCACATCTTTGGTCCAATGAATATTATGTATCTTTTTTCTCTCACTTTCAAGATTTTTCTCTTTCTCAATAGTTTTAAACAGATTTTTTTTTTTTTTTAAAGGTTGGCACCTGAGCTAACATCTGTTACCAATCTTCTTTGTTTTTTTCCTTCTTCTACCCAAAGTCCCCCAGTGCATAGTTGTATATTCCAGTTGTAGGTCCTTCCAGCTCTGCTGTGTGGGATGCTCCTCAGCATGGCCTGATGAGCGGTGCCATGTCTGTGTCCAGGATCCGACCCGGAAAAACCCTGGGCCACAGATGTGGAGCGTATGAACTCAACCACTCGGCCACGGGGCCGGCCCCAGTTTTAAAAAGTTTGATGGAGTTAGTTTTCTTTATTTTCTTGTGCTTGGGGTTCCTTGACTTTTTTGCATCTGTACATGTATAGGTTTCACCAAATTTGGACCAATTTTGGCCAAGTTTTCTTCAATTACTTTTCTTCCCACTTGTGTTTGAGAGATTCTAGTTACACTTAATTAGGTTGCTTGAAATTATCCCACAGTTTACAGATGTTCTGTTCATTTTCCTTTTAGTCTATTTTTTCCCCTCTCTGTTTCAATTTGGAAAGTTTCTGTTGCTGTCTTCAGGTTCATTAATCTTTTCTTTTGTGGTACCTAATCAGTCATTAATTCCACCTTGTACACTTTTTGTATTAGACATTGTGTTTTTCATCTCTGGAGGTTTGTTTAGGGTCTTCTTAATATCTTCCACGTCTCTCCTTCAGCTGATCATGATGTACTCTGCCTTCTTGAACATATGGAATGTTCTTCTTGAATATAGTTATAATAAATCAACTTCTTGAATATAGTTATAATTGTTTTTTGGTGCCTGGTTTACTAATTCTATCATCTGTATCATTTCTGGGGTTGGTTCTGTTGATTGATTTTTGTCTTACTTACGTGTGCTGTTTTCCTGTTTCTTTGAATGCCTGAGGATATTTATTAGATAGCAGACATTGTTAATTTTACCTATTTGATCTGGATTTTTTTGTCTTCCTTTAATTATGTGTGAGCATTTTTAGGGGATGTAGTTATGTTACTTACAAACAGCTCTCGAGGCCGGCTCTTTATACTTGATTCACTGGGTCCACAGCAGCCATAGTTTAGGGCTGGTGTTCCCTGACTCTGAGGCAGTAGGCTTGGGAGCAGTCCCCCGGAGCCCACCTGTTCCAGGCTCCCCACTGAGACAGTGCCCTTCCAGCAGTCCCCCGGAGCCCTCCTGTTCCAGGCTCCCCACTGAGACAGTGCCCTTCCAGCAGTCCCCCAGAGCCCTCCTGTTCCAGGCTCCCCACTGAGACAGTGCCCTTCCAGCAGTCCCCCGGAGCCCTCCTGTTCCAGGCTCCCCACTGAGACAGTGCCCTTCCAGCAGTCCCCCGGAGCCCTCCTGTTCCAGGCTCCCCACTGAGACAGTGCCCCTCCAGCAGTCCTCCAGACCCTCCTGTTCCAGGCTCCCCACTCTGGGCGGTGGGAACATGCTCACCCTGGCTGTGTGAGCTGCACGGACTGGTTGGCCCACTATCTTCTGGTGTTTTCCCAGCTCAGCTGTGTGCACTCCCACGTGCACTGTGCACTGGCCGGTGCTCAGGTGAAGACTTGAGGGGCCCTCTGCAGACCTTCAGAGCTCTTTCTGTGTCGCCGCCCTCTTCCCCAGTGCTCTGTCCTGCTAGTTCTAGCATTTCTCGGTGAGTTAGCTGTGGGTCGCATGCCAAATAAATATCATTGTGTCTGAAATTTAATTGTGATGTGTGGACTGGAGAGCAGATATGTGTCTTTAGTATGTAAGTTAATGTTGAAGTTAAGAAATGAATTCGAATTCTTTAAATGAATTGAGGACTGAGAGGAGAAAGAGGAAAGAATAGAAATGACAAGAATGTGATGGGAGAAAGCCAGGAAGTAGAAAGTTTCAAGATAAAAGGAGAAGAAAAATAAATGGATTTTTTGCATAACAGATGTCTAGCAAGATAGTGTTGTGAAGTATTTGTTGCGTGTTTCTACATTAATTAACCCAGATTGGATGTTTCTCTTTTGTTATACACTGCGAGATTCAATTTGTTTATATGTTGCCCTCTGCTCATTAGTATTTTCCTGTTGTCATATTGTGCTTATTAAGCTTGGTGTCAAGTTTATGCTGGCCTTATTAAATGAGGAGAATATTCCCTTTTTCTGACATCTGGAGTATTTTGTGTGACTGGAATTACTTTTCCTGAGAATATTGATAGAGCTCATGGTCAGACTGTTTGGGCGAGGAGTTTTCTGTGTGTGTGTTTGAGTGATTCACTTTTAGTTAATGCATATAGCACTCTTCAGGTATTCTGTTTCTTCTTGGGTCATTTTTTTAAGAATAGTTTACAAGAATTTGGTTTTTTTGATTAAGATTTAAAGTGTTTCAGCCTGAAATTTTTCATTATCTATTTTCTCCTTTAATTTCTGTTATCTGGAGTTATACTTGCTTTCCATTCCTAATATTATTACTTTGTCTTTTTTCTTATTGGCTTGATCAGTCTTACCCCAGGTTTGCTATTTTATTGGTCTTTTCACAGAACCAGCTTTTGATTTTTCTTTTTTTCTTTTCTTTTTTTAAAAGAGCTATCCACCCTAGAAGTCTTTTTTAAATTATTTATTATTTTTATTTATTTATTTATTTTTCCTCTCCCCAAAGCTCCCTAGCACATAGTCATGTATTCCAGTTGTAGGTCCTTCTAGTTGTGGCCTGTGGGACGCTGCCTCAGCGTGGCCTGACGAGCGGTGCCGTGTCCACGCCCAGGACTGGAACCGGTGGAACCCTAGGCTGCTTAAGTGGAGCGGGCGAACTTAACCACTCGGCCACAGGGCCGGCTTTTGATTTTTCTTCATCCTTCTCCACCGTATGTTTGTCTTCTATTTCATTGATTTCTGCTTCTGTCCTTGTTTTATCTTCTACTTTGTGTTTTTTCTGCTGTTTTTCTGACTTAAGTAGTTAGATGTGGATTTCTTTTTATTTGTCCTCTTTCGTATTTGTTGAGCTCCTTGAATCTGTAGACTAGTATCCTCTTGTTCTAGAAGATTCTCAGCCATTATCATGAAATAGTGCCTTTACCGCATTGTCTTGCTCTTCTTCTAAAAATCCAGTTAGACACGTGGTACACCTTTTCACTCTATTCATCCATCTCTTTCATATTTGTTTCCTTGCCTCTTTGTACTGTGTTGTACATAATTTCCTTAAGTCTTTCTTACATCTATGTGTAAAATCTCCTGTTAGATCTGTACGTTGAATTTTAAATTTTAGTTATTATAATTTCCATTTCCAAAATTTCTCTTTAGTTCTTGTTCAAATCAACTTGCTGTTTATCCATATTCTTAAGCCTGTCTTTTATTTCTTGAAATATCTTACACATGCTCATTTTGTATTCTATGATTGTTCTAATATCTGAAATTAGCTATTTCTTGTTTCTACCAGCCCTTACTCTGGGTGCCTTGTTTCCTTTTGTGTTTTGTGGATATTTAAAAAAATTTTTTATATATTAAAGTTTTGAGGAAAATTATCCATGAGGATTTCTTTTTTGAACCCTGGGATGAAAGTGGATTCTTCCAGAGAGGATTTATATTTGCTTCTCTAAGGCACTTAGAAACACTACTACTCTATTTTTTTTTAAGTGGTAAAATATGCATAACGTAAAATTACCATTTTAATCATTTTTGAGTGTACAGTCCAGTGGCATTAAGGATAGTCACATTGTTGTGCAACTATCCCCTCTGTCAGTCTCCAAAACTTTTTCATCTTAAACTAAAACTCTGTACCCATTAAACAAAGGCTCGCCATGTCTCACTCCCCCCAGCCCCTGGAACTACTATTTACTTTCTGTCTCTATGAATTTAACTACTTTAGGTACCTCAGAGCCAGCCTGGGGGTCTAGTGGTTAAGATTCGGTGCTCTCACTGCCACTGCCCAGGTTTATTTAGTCAGGGAACCACACCACCTGTCTGTTGGTTGTCACACTGTGGCGGCTGCATGTTGCTGTGATGCTGAAAGCTATGCCACCACGATTTCAGCTACCAGCAGGGTCACCCATGGTGGACAGGTTTCAGTGGAGCTTCCAGACTAAGAGACTAGGAGGAAGGAGCTGGTCACTTACTTCGAAAAAAACTGGCCATGAAAACCCTATGAATAGCAGTGGAGCTTTGTCTGACAGAGCACCGGAGGGTGAGAAGACGGCGCAAAAAGACCACTTTGCTGTACACAGGTCACTAGGAGTCGGAATCCACTCGCCACATGGGGTCCCTCATATAAGTGGAATTAGACAATAATTATCCTTTTCTGTCTGGCTTATTTCACTTAGTATAACATCTTCGAGACTCATCCATGTTGTAGCATGTGGCTCTTGAGATGGCGTTGTGGTTTTTGTCATTATTCTGTTAATGTGTTCTGTTACCTTGCTTGATTTTCCTATGTTGAATCCAGCTTGCATTTCTAGGACAGATCCCATTGGTCGTGGTGTATAATCTTTCTTTATTTGCTGCTGGATTTCGTTTGTATTTTGTTGAGAAGTTTGCATCTATATTCATAAGAGATATTGGTCTGTAGTTTTTCTTCCTTGTGATGTCTGTCTGATTTGGGTACTGGGGTTATACTAGCCTGATAGAATGAGTTGGGAAGTGTTCTCTCTTCATTTTTTGGAAGAATTTGTGAAGGATTGGTGGTAATTCTTCCTTAAACATTTGGTATAATTCACCAGTGAAGCCATCTGGTCCTGGGGCTTTTCTTTGTGGGAAGTTTTTTGATTACTAATTCAATCTCTTTACTTGATATATGTTTATTCAGAATTCGATTTCTTCTTGAGTGAGATTCAGAAGCTTGTGTCTATCTAGGAACTTGTCCATTTCACCTTTGTTATCTAATCTATTGGCAGGCAACTTTTATAATAATCCCTTCTAATCCTTTTTGTTTCTTTAAGATAGGTAGTAATGTCCCCTCTTTCATTCCTAATTTTGGTAATTTGAGTCTTCTTTTTTTTTGGTTAGTTGGACTTAAAGCGTTGTCAGTTCTGTTGATTGTTTCATTAACTTTTCTCTATTATAGTTTTCCTATTCTTTTTTCATTTATTTTTTCCCTAATCTTTATTATTTCCTTCCTTCTCTTGTTTTGGGTTTAGTTTTCTCTTTAGTTTCTTAAGATGGAATATTGGTTATTGATTTGCCATCTTTCTTTTTTAAAAACAGGCTATTACCACTATAAATTTCTCTTCTGAGATTCATTGTGAGATAATAGAAAAGATATGTTGGTCTCTGCACCTGGTTCCTGGCATAGAGCTCCTGAAACCCTCATAAATTCTTAAGTGATAAGACCACAGAAGCGTCTCTTGTTCTAATGAGGTGACTCTCAGTGGGATCCTGGATGGGAGCTGGTCACCAGGAAGACCAAGTCGTGATTAGAAGCTTGGAATTTTCAGTTCCACCCCTATCCTCCAGAGAGGGCAGAGGGACTGGAAATGGAGTTAATGATTGCTTATTCCTGCAAGCAGAAGCCTCCATAAAAATCCCAGTAGTATGAGGTTCAGAAGGCTTCTGGATTGGTGATTTGTGGAGGTGCATGGAGAGTGGGTGCCCAGAGAGGGCGCGGAAGCAGTGTGCCCCTGCCCACCTGCCTTGCTCTACACATCTCTCCCATCCGAGTGTTCATCTGGATCCTCATCATATCCTTTAATGAACTGGTAAACCTAAGTGTTTTCCTAAGTCCTGTGAGCCACTCTAGCAAATTAATCGAACCTGATGAGGAGGTTGTGGGAACCTCCAATTTGTAGCTAAATCAGACAGAAGTTGTGGGTAACTGGGACCTGCTGCTTGCGATTGGCATCTGAAGTCAGGTGGGAGCAGTCTTGTGGGACTGGGCGCTTAACCTGTGGTCTCTGACCCTGTCTCCGGGTGGATGGTGCTGGAACTGAGTCAGATTGTAGGACACCCAGCTGGTGTCACAGACAGTTGTCTGATGCAGGAGAAACCTCCACACATTTGGTGGCCAGAAGTGACGTGTTCTGTGCAAGAGTAAAGGGCACTCACAGGACAGAAACAGGAGGAAGAACTGGGTTTTTCCTGCTCGGGAAGCGGGAAACTGGGTTTCTCCTTTACATTCATCAGTAAGTTAGGCATCTGATTTCATTTTCACTTATCTCCAAATATTTTCTAATTTCTCTTGTGGGGTTTTTTTGGCTGGTTGACTAACTTTGTTGTTTAATTTACACACATTTATGAATTTCTCCAATGTCATTCAGTTACTGATTTCTAATGTCCGCCTCTGCTGTCTTTAGAAACTTTGTAGGTTTAACTTTGGCTTTGATGTTTACGTCTGTGGCCATCTCATGTACTAATTCTGTGTGTGACGTGGTGGGGCTCAGGGCTCATTCTTTTATTCGTGTGGCTAGTTAGTCGTTCCCCTCCTACTTGTCGAACATGTCTTTCACTTCTGATTCTCATGCCCTGACCCCTTCGTCACGAATTAATTGACCATATGAATAAAACCTGTTTCTGAACTCTATTCTGTTACATTGATTAATTTTTTAACTTTTAGTTTATTATTATTGTAGTTTTATAGTAAGTGTAGAAATTCAGTGGTTTGAATCTTATAACTTAGCTCTGTTTCATGATTATTTTGACTATTCTAGGTACTTCACATTTCCACAGAAATCTTAGAATCAAATTGTCATTTTCTACAAACAAGCTCTTGTGATTTTCTTTTTTTTTTTGAGGAAGATTAGCCCTGAGCTAATGTGTGCCACCAATCCTCCTCTTTTTTGCTGAGGAAGACTGGCCCTGAGCTAACATCTGTGCCAGTCTTCCTCTATTTTGCATGTGGGATGCTGCCACAGCATGGCTTGATGAGCAGTGTGTAGGTCCACACCTAGGATCTGAACCTGTGAACCCCAGGCTGCCGAGGCGGACTGCATGCACTTACTAACCACTACACCACTGGGCTGGCCCCCATTTCCCTCTCTGTTCCCTGCTTCCAACATTAGCCTCAGTTCTCATTTTTTAAAAAATAGTCTGTTTGCTTGTTGATCAAGCACTTTGTGGAATAGATTTTCTCTTACTTTGTGTCCAACAGCATGTCCCCAAGTATGTCTTATCTAGAATGAAGTTGCTTTAGGTCCCTTTGAGCATCTGCGTTGCCATATTGCCATAAGTCTTTCACTCTTTTTTGTTTCACCTCTTATCTTTCTGTGAATAACTGTCAAATCTTTTTCTCATGTTGACCTTTCTTTTGAATTTGAACTGCCTGTTGGATATTTCTCATCAAATATTGTATCAATACCCTAAATTCAGCATTTCTAAAATTACACTCATTTTCCTCAGTACATGTGCCTCTTTCTGAGTTCCCTATTTTATCAGAGTTACCTTTTTGCCTTCCGCTGTTTTAATAAAATAAATTAAAATGAATTTTATTTAGAGAATTTCATGTCATGCCTTGAGATTACACACAATTCTGAATTCTTCGGAAATCAGGTTTGGAATTTACTGCTCTGTTTTTGGAGTTATTAGTAGCATTTTAATGATCATAATGCCTGTACTTATCTTGTGATTTCACATAGATAATTTCTCTTCATTCTCTTGAAAACCTCGGGAGATAGGCAAGCCACTGCTCTTCCACTTCACAGATGAGGACAGTTAAAGGAAGGAAGGGAGGAACGCACACACTGAGAACGCAGTAGGTGCCAGGCCTTGTCACTGCTGGTGAGTGATGGGAACTGGCCTTTCTCATCCCAGTTTGCTGCTCTTCCTCAGCAACCAGGTTTGAAACATTGACATCATAGCATCTTAGAAGTGGGAAGCATCTTGGAGATTTTCTAGTTTAGGACCATGCCAGAGATGGTCTGTGGACCTGTGCTGGTCTGCAAAGTGTCACGGGTCCAGAGCAAGTTAAGTATGGAACTTATGCATAAACTTTGGAAACTTAGAGTGATGTAACATGCCTCAGCATCCAGGTGCCTCCTTCCACAGTTAACCTGAGAACCCCTCATCTAGTCCATCCTTCCTGCAGTAATACAGTCTTTTCAAATAACAGTTTTGGCAAGTGATTATCCACCCTAGCGCTACTTTCCTTTAAGACGTAGTGTCTCTCCTCGTTTCCTTTTTCTATGAGTGGCACTTCTGTTCACCTGATTTTGCAGGTTCAAAGTCATCGAGTCATTATTGGCTTTCTTGTCCTTCATATCCAGTCACCAAATTGAGTTCATTCCTAATGATGATGGCCCCCCCGTTCTTGTCCTATTACCTCTGTGGCCTTTTACTTGTAGTCACTCCCATGTCTTTCAGTTGTTGGTGGTTGATTCTGAAATCTGTGTCTCGTCCCTGACTGTGCTCTAGTTTATCATTTCCAACGGTTTTTCCACGCCCTCTGTGCTTCAGTTCCCCAGGTCTGACATGGAGTGTGTTTCCTGCCTTAGATCTGCTCTTGTTCCTCTTCCCTGGTCTGTGCCGATGGAAGCTGCTGAGTGATTCCTTTCCCTTCCGTCTTCCTTGCACAGGTGACCAAGTCTGTCTTTTACATGTGCAGATCACCTCTCAGGTTCTCTAGTCCTGCTGCTGCCACCTGTGTGGTCCTTGTTATCTCTTACCTGGAGCTGTAGGGTAATTTCCTCACGTCCTCTTTTGTCTCTCCCTTGCATACCTGCTGACTGTGTAATCTTTCTCGGGCACAGTTTGCTGTTGTTACCTGTTTTCTTTTTTTTTTTTTTTTTAATTTTTTTTTTAATTTTTTTTTTTTTTTAAAGATTTTATTTTTTTCCTTTTTCTCCCCAAAGCCCCCCAGTACATAGTTGTATATTCTTCGTTGTGGGTCCTTCTAGTTGTGGCATATGGGACGCTGCCTCAGCGTGGTCTGATGAGCAGTGCCACGTCCGCGCCCAGGATTCGAACCAACGAAACACTGGGCCGCCTGCAGCGGAGCGCGAACTTAACCACTCGGCCACGGGGCCAGCCCCTGTTGTTACCTGTTTTCTTAAAAATCTTGAGGGTTCTTCACTGCCTGTGGAGAAAAGGTTGAACTCTTTAATCTGGCATGTAGGTTTAGTAAGTTTACCCTCCCCAGCGCCACTCCCCTACACGCCCACCCCCAGCCAGACGGAGCTGCTGAGCACCTCCGGTTCCCCATCCTGCCGTCTTGCCTCTTGGCTTATCTCGTTTTATTCTTGTGAGGTGCCTTTGTTTCTCTTCTTCAGATTCAGCCCTTTCTTCAGAGTTCATACTCTTGTCGTCTCCTCCACGGAGCCCTTCATCCAGCAGTCTTTCTAGGGAGTTCTCAGCACTTTCTCTCTCTTATGTCACTGATTGTTCTCTACTTCAGGAACAATTCAAAATAAAGATTCCTGGGCCCATCCCATGGAAATTCTAGTTTAGTAGATCTAGGGTAGGTCTTGGGAATCTGAAATTTTAAAAAAGCTCCTAGATTTTTCTAATTTGTGGTCAGATATTTGAGTCATTGGTCTGTTTGCCCCACAGTTTTGGTTACTGATTCTATCCTCTTCTGAATTGTTTAACTTTTGGGGTGTGTTTATCTTGTCTAAATTGCATTGCAAACTCCCAGGAATTTTTGTTGCTCCTCTACAGTACTTAGCATAATAGACATACTGTAAATGTCAAATAAATGAAAGGTTGAAGCACCATCTTTCAGTTGGTGTATCTGTAGCAGAAACTATACTGAAGAGAATGTGTTTCTTAGGACACACGCTTAACAGAAGTTTAAAGAGTAGCCAGTTGTGCCTAGTCTGAAGGAAAAGTAATGATGCCACTTCAGGAGAGAGGAGACCCCAAGTGATGGCTCACAGAAGTTTAGTAAGATAATATATTGCCTGTACTGTCACATGTCTGCCGTTTACATATGTTATGACAGAAGAGAAAGAAGTGAAATAACGCATGTCAGTTTCCAAACCCAGTGTGCGCTGCTGCTCACAGTGAGGTGGGCTCACGTTTGCTCCGTGGAAGCGTGGCCCTGTTACCCTCACTGGCGGTAGGCACTGCCGACTGACCAGCGCTCTGCTTGTTGAGCCTCAGCATCCTTTTCAGCGTGGCCCTCCAGCAGGCCACCAGTCAGTCGATGCCAGCGTAATCACAGAAAGCCTCTGTGTGATCGCTGGTATGTGAAATGTTGTTCAGGGTGTCTTCTGAGCGTAATAAAAAAAAATACCGTAGGATGATTGTGATCCCTGCAGCCAGGATTCTTCAAGTGCTTGGCAGGAAAGGGTCTGTCTAAAAGGGCAGTTGTTTGCGAGTGCGCTGTTGGGGTTCACTGCTCTGTTGTGGTGTGACCTCCCTTTCAGGAAATTATGCTGAGTGCTTATGAGGAGAACTGCTCTGTCATACTCAGACTTTTTAGTAGGGGAAGGTAAAGAAATTACTTTCTTCCCAAGAATCGCTAGTCACTTAGAGCTTAGAAGACTGGTGCGTTAGGCGTCTAAGTATGACAAGCTGAGAAGTAAAGCATCTTAAGCATTGGGTCGTCCCTGCGCCTCACTAGCTGTGGACACGGTGTCCTCATTTTCAGCTCTGCCGGCATTCTCTGACATTGTTGGTGTGCTCACGCGCCCCAGGATTTAACCTGTACGTCCAGCCGCCAGTCCTCACCCTCCTCGAGGCTTTCTAAACAAGCCTAATGTTTAATTGGTTTTTCACTTCTCTCCCCGCCCTTTCCAGGTCAGATGACGATGACACGGAGACTCGGAGCTCCAGGGTGACCCAACTTTGCACTTACTTTCAGCAGAAATATAAGCACCTCTGCCGCCTGGAGCGGGCAGAGTCTCGGCAGAAGAAGTGCCGGCACACGGTCAGGAAGGCCTTGCTGCAGGCGGCCAGCAGAGAGCCGGAAGGCACTGGGCAGCTCCTGCAGGAGCTGCGGAGGGCCGCGTGCGGCCGCGCCAGGTGAGAGCCCGCCCTGCCTCTGCGCCCGGCTGCCCCGCGCACTGGGGGATGCTGGAGACAGGCGTGCTGGGGGGTGCCGGAGACAGAGGCGCACTGGGGGGTGCCGGAGACAGAGGCGAGCTGGGGGATGCCGGAGACAGGCGCGCTGGGGGGTGCCGGAGACAGAGGCGCGCTGGGGGATGCCGGAGACAGAGGCGCGCTGGGGGGTGCCGGAGACAGAGGCGCGCTGGGGGGTGCCGGAGACAGGCGCGCTGGGGGGTGCCGGAGACAGGCGCGCTGGGGGGTGCCGGAGACAGGCGCGCTGGGGGATGCCGGAGACAGGCACGCTGGGGGGTGCCGGAGACAGAGGCGCGCTGGGGGATGCCGGAGACAGGCGCGCTGGGGGGTGCCGGAGACAGGCGCGCTGGGGGATGCCGGAGACAGGCGCGCTGGGGGATGCCGGAGACAGGCACGCTGGGGGGTGCCGGAGACAGAGGCGCGCTGGGGGATGCCGGAGACAGGCGCGCTGGGGGGTGCCGGAGACAGAGGCGCGCTGGGGGATGCCGGAGACAGGCACGCTGGGGGGTGCCGGAGACAGAGGCGTGCTGGGGGGTGCCGGAGACAGAGGCGCGCTGGGGGGTGCCGGAGACAGGCGCGCTGGGGGATGCCGGAGACAGGCGCGCTGGGGGGTGCCGGAGACAGAGGCGCACTGGGGGATGCCGGAGACAGGTGCGCTGGGGGGTGCCGGAGACAGGCGCGCTGGGGGGTGCCGGAGACAGGCGCGCTGGGGGATGCCGGAGACAGGCACGCTGGGGGGTGCCGGAGACAGAGGCGCGCTGGGGAATGCCGGAGACAGGCGCGCTGGGGGGTGCCGGAGACAGAGGCGCGCTGGGGGGTGCCGGAGACAGGCGCGCTGGGGGATGCCGGAGACAGGTGCGCTGGGGGGTGCCGGAGACAGGCGCGCTGGGGGGTGCCGGAGACAGGCGCGCTGGGGGATGCCGGAGACAGGCACGCTGGGGGGTGCCGGAGACAGAGGCGCGCTGGGGAATGCCGGAGACAGGCACGCTGGGGGGTGCCGGAGACAGAGGCGCGCTGGGGGATGCCGGAGACAGGCGCGCTGGGGGATGCCGGAGACAGGCACGCTGGGGGGTGCTGGAGACAGAGGCGCGCTGGGGGGTGCTGGAGACAGGTGCGCTGGGGGATGCCGGAGACAGGCACGCTGGGGGGTGCCGGAGACAGGCACGCTGGGGGGTGCTGGAGACAGAGGCGCGCTGGGGGGTGCTGGAGACAGGTGCGCTGGGGGATGCCGGAGACAGGCGCGCTGGGGGGTGCCGGAGACAGGCGCGCTGGGGGATGCCGGAGACAGGCACGCTGGGGGGTGCCGGAGACAGGCACGCTGGGGGGTGCTGGAGACAGAGGCGCGCTGGGGGGTGCTGGAGACAGGTGCGCTGGGGGATGCCGGAGGCGGGCAGTTCAGCCGAAGTGCTTAGGGTGGCATTGTGGTTTGTTGCTCAGATAAAGTTCCACACGGGTGTTGAAATGATACTGCCATTAACTGACAGTAAAATGAAAGTGCTACTGTAATGTTGCTGGAGTTTGATTAGAATTTATTCAGTAAAGGAAGAAAATGTTACCTGTCTTTAAAAAAAGCAAGACTTAGATCTTTCATGTTATTTCAAAGTACTGTTTGTGTTTTGTTTTTACTACAAAAGTATTTCACATTTTTTACTTACAATATTTTAAAATTTTCTTTCCAGTGCATTTTTCCACATATTATATGTTCAAAATATCTTATTACATTAGATTTCTTTGGGGGAAAAATCCCTTTGTTTATAGTGTAGATACTTATTGTGAAAATTTTGAAAAATATAGAAAAAAGAAGGGGAAAATCTCAATAATATCACCATTCACAAAACAGAATGAGCACTATGAACATTTTGATTCTTTTTCCTTCTAATCTATTTCTCTGTGTGGCATGTGTGTATACGTATGTGTACAGATGAAATCTGCATTGAGCCGTGTGTTTGTATTAAAAAGCAAAATTAAGATCATGCTGTTTTTCCTATTTCCTGCTTTTTTCCATTTAACACTGAATTATGACCATTTTCTCATGATATTCTTTAAAACATGACTTTTAATGGCTTGATAATATGGATGTCAATCCTTAGACTTTATATTTTATTTATGTATTTAAGTGTAACTGGATCTATCCTCTTTAGGAGTATGTGTCCAGTTTTTTTCTTATAAAAAATATATCATAGCCATTCCCCTCTGTTCTCAAGGATTGTTTTGAAAACATGATTTATATTGTTTACATAATATTTTATTGAATGAAAATCTATATATTGGAAATGTAGAGTTATTTGATATTTTGATGAAGAAATACAGTGTATTACCATTTGGGAAGTCTATCCAGGTGGTAAAAATGTAAATCAAGTCATAATTATATTACGTTTTGAACCTTTTGAAATACTAGCTTAATTGAATTGAAAATTTCCAGAACATTTTATTTAGGGAAATAATTTTCAAATTTAGAAGGTTTAGTTCTGTATTGAGTTTATTTTTTCACACTTTTTACTTATTAATTTTTTAGATAACCTTGGATATATAACATTTTTAGGAGTTTATATACCTAAATATTAGCAGTGGTTGTCTCTAGGTGATGGGATTATTGATAAATTAAAGTTAAAAAAAAATTGTAGTCTATATATTCTAGTTTTTCTGTAGTGACCATAAGTCACTTGAAGAAAAAGGGTTTAAGAAACAGAAAACTAAAAAATAACCTTTGCTTTGTAGCTGTTGATCATATTTCTTACATCCGTATGTAGTATTTGAAATTTCATTTTAGTTTTGTATATTTTCATTATATTTGCTATAAGAAAGTAGCCTAGTTTTCAATCACGTATCTCAAAAAGATACTATGCCCTGGAGAGTTTTCTGCTTCTTGGCATAGAGTTGTTTGAAACTGTGTATGTATCTCATATACCTGCATAATGACGGCAGCCTGCAGTATTTCCCCTCACTCTTAGAGCTCCCAGTCCTCAGTAGGGAGGTAGTGTCTGTGCTAGAACGTTCCTTAGGTGGTAGTTGACTGACTTAGAGATTGACTTTCCCAGGGAAACATTCCTGGGTTCCTGGACTGTGTTAGGTCTCCTGTTATACATGCTTGTTGTGCTCTGTACTCTGCTTCCTTGTAGGATTTTATGCTCACATTAATGTCCATCTGGGAGGCTGGACGATAGTTTCCATGAGGGCAGGAACAGTGTGCATTTTGTTCTTAAATCTCCAGTATTGAGGAATGGAATTGGATAAGGGAAGAGA
The DNA here is from genome assembly GCF_041296235.1 of Equus asinus. Lineage (NCBI taxonomy): Eukaryota > Metazoa > Chordata > Mammalia > Perissodactyla > Equidae > Equus > Equus asinus. Next base: position 140,388,345 of record NC_091793.1, on the reverse strand, counting down.
TGGCTCTCCTCTGTTTGTTGAAAGAATTCCCTCCGTTTGACATAGGTTTTAAAATAATGATATCTAACGTTTATATTATATAATGCTTTTAAGTATATAATTTCAGCAGAAACTTTAGTTTCGTCCAGCCTGAAGCAGTGTGTATGCAGAGCACTGTATACATTGAGTCTAGTATAGTTTTATGACCTTGTCAAAGATGTAAGAGATGATACTATGGGTTTGGGACAATTTGGTATTTGTGTAGAAAACTATTTGTTTATGATTTGTGATTTATTTATGATTATGTGGTTATGTGATTAGAATATTATGATTTTGTGATTATGATTTATTTATGAAGGCAAAATCAGCCCCTTCCTTTTCAGAACATCTCCCAAACCACCTTTAGTGACATTTTAAAAAAAATTTTGTGAGTAAGTTACAAAACAAACACCAAGAAGAACTCTGTTACGGTTCTCAGATGTATCCGATGTCATTTGGTTGTGTCTCCCACAGTTAGTAAAAAGCGTGCTGCCCACTGCCTCACTGATAGTCACCGAGGTGTGCCGCACTCATTCCCGGCCATTGGCAGCCTACTCCTTTGCGTTGTGTTTTAGGTTCATAGAAATCAGCTGTCAGTTGGATAATGCCCTCTATCTGCTTGATGTTTTTGCTATCAAAGACTAATTCCACAAAAGACATTTAAAAAGTTGCATTAAATATTTTAGAAATTAAAACTTTAATGGCTACCTTCTAATAGGTATCCTTTAAAATGTAGTTTGGATATAAACTGAATAACATTGAAGTATTTTTTTTTTAATTTTTTTTAAAGATTTTATTTATTTTTTATTTTTATTTTTTTCTCCCCAAAGCCCCCCAGCACATAGTTATATATTTTAGTTGTGAGTCCTTCCAGTTGTGGCATGTGGGACGCCGCCTCAGCATGGCCTGATGAGCGGTGCCATGTCCGCGCCCAGGATCCGAACCAGCGAAACCCGGGGCCGCCGCAGCAGAGTGTGTGCACTTAACTACTCGGCCACGGGCCTGGCCCCTAAAGTATTTTTTTATCTAATAACTTTGTCATATTTATTGGTGAATATGTGGAATAAACCATTGAAATAGTTTGAAGTATATAAACCCTCATCCTGGTATCTTATAGCCCACAATCCTACAGAGACTAGTCATTTGTGTGGAAACTTCAGTGTTAACAGGGGCTCTGACGGAGCTTTCAAAAGGGAAGCCTGTGGAAGATGTTTTCATCTTAATACATCAATACACTTTGGTAATTCTTCCTTGGTTTTGTTGGGATTATCTGCATAATAAAGTATATCTAACATCACATCAGGCATTTTTACCTTAAATTATCCATAGGGATATTGAAATTCTGACTTTGAGTTTATTTTAAGAGAGAGATTGGTGAGTTGAAACATACTAGTGATGTAGAAACAAAATACCAGTGGTTTCCTGTGAAGTCCGGGATGAAGGGCTGGGGAGAATGTGCTGTACACTAGCCCTGGTAGATGGCTGAGCACATTATTAGTGTTCAACAGAATTATCCATTCAGGATAGAGCACTGCCTTCTATTTAAATCTAGGGCGAGAGAGTTTGGGCTTAGCTTCTTTATTTGAAACTCTCTCTCGGTTTTCCAGGGCTAAAGTTAATGACCCTTTCCCCACTCTGGTGACTATGCTGAACCTTGCAGAACTCTTCACTAAAGCAGCTTCTGTGGCAGCACCTGATTATCTGTCTGCACTTACTGTTTATATGGAAGTTAAAATAGAAGGGGTCTTTTATTTAGATGTTGTGTAAATTCATTTATAATTTATATTCTGTATGACCTTGTCTAATTAATGTAAGTCATTCCATTGAAATACTTAGAAAGATACTAGAAATAAACAACTCAAAGGATTTTTTGTTTCTAATGCGTGCCCTGTGACTCCGTGCACGAAGTAGACTCTTTCCCATACTCAGACACACGTAAAGCCTAGTGTTTCTGATGCTTTATAGCACACAGAGAGGAGGATAGTGTTTGTGCCCCTAAGAATTTAAATATTGCTTATTTTTATTTTTTTATGTCCGCATAAAAATATGGCCACGAACTTTTAGGATGAGTACTTGCTCCAGAGGGCGTGGGAGCTCGCACATCGGGACGAGCTCCAGCTTTCTATTCCTTGATTTTTTTGGAACTATGTCAATGCATTGCCTAGTCATAAAATTTAAAAATAAAATATGTAAATATTAAGTGTATGAAGTGGAGATAGCATTTAATGAAAGATGGAGTCAAAAAGAAGTTAAAAAAAAAAGTCCAAAGTGGGTGCAGTTTGGAAGATGACAGCAAAACAGCCTTTTCTGGGTATCAGTGTCCCCTTCCTCATGAGTCAGGTGAAGGTTCTGCAGGTTCCCTGCTCAGCAGCAGACACAGCCAAAATCTACTGGTAGTGATGATGACAGCGGCAACCGCTGACCTGGACTGTTGGCTGTGGACCACAGCGTCTCCTGCATGCGACGGGTGTTTGGATGCGCTGTCTTCCGGTGCATCCCCGACAGCTAAAGGCACTCTTCTCTCACGTCACAGGGCAGGAAGTGGAGGCTGAGGCGCTGGCTGGCCCAGGGTCACACAGCTGGGAGGGCTAGAGATGAGAGTCAGAGCCGGGCCTGACTGATCTCAAGTCATCGTCACTTTTCTCTGCTGCCTCTTTATGAAGTAAAAGGAACCAAAGTAACACTCTTTAAAAAAAACTCAATAGAGCCAGCCCTCATGGCCTAATGGCTAAAGTTCGGCGTGCTCTGCTTTGTCGGCCTGGGTGAGATTCCCGGGCTCGGGACCACACCGCCCATCTGTGGTAGCAGCTTACATAGAAGAAGTAGAACAACTTACAGCTAGGGTGTGCAGCCATGCACTGGGGCTTTGGGGAGGAAAAAGGAGATTGGAAGGGGGTGTTAGCTCGGGGCAAATCTTTCCCTGCAAAAAAAAAGAAAAAAACTAGATAGATATAGTCAACTGATTCTAATGTAGTTGTTTGTTCTGTCAGTAGACTGCGGAAATATTGGAACAGGTCATTGTAACTCATATTTACATTCATTTAATGAATGTAGGTAGGTGAAATGTTGGTGTTACATTGTGGTAACATGTTGAAAACTTGCCCTGGACTCTTAAAGCGTTTTTTAAAAATTAATTTGTCTTTTTCTTTTTTAGCATAAGCCGGACCAAGTTGAGGGAGATGGAGCCAGGCGTGTGCAGTGGAAGCGTGAAGGGTGAACCGTGCCCTCACAGAGCCCTCCCGTTCACCAGACATTGTTTCCAGCGTATCCTCTTCGCTTAATCCGTGTGCACCGAGAAGCCTTGATTCGTTTGGGGCTGTGTATTTCATTCCTAAGCCGAGTGAATGACTTTGAAATCATAGCTGTTTACTTAATGTTTAAAATAATTTTCATGTAACTTCTAATTTTCAATGATGACTTCTGAATAATTCTTTTCTGCTTATCTCATTGCAATTCTTTATTCAAGAATCACATTAAAATAAGCAAAACTGACAGCAGTAGCAGGTTCTTCTAGGGGCTGTCAATTAAATTTTAACAGAATTCTCTTCCTTCTAGTGTTTCTAGGTGGTTTGTAAGAAGCAACTATAACACTCATTGATGGAAAAGTCAGACGTTCTTCAGACTGTTTAGTCCTCCGGGAAAGCTGCGCGGTTCACAGGGCTCCTCGTGCTGTGGGAAGGATTTGCTGTTGTGTTGAGCACAGCGCTGATTTGAAACAAATGGAAGATTAACCTCTCTGACTACTAGGAAAGAAGCTTCCCGAAGACAGAATATACTTGAGGAAAACCCATGTTCAGGAGCTTCAGGCTTGTTAGGAAATCTTACTACTCTCACTTTTATTAAACATTTAAAATTGAGTAGCATTTAAAAATTCATATAGTCGTGATTACTCTTCTTTACTATTTGTTTGACTTTTGCCCTCCTTTTTGCTCTTAGGGTTGCATTTTCATAACTTTTTCAGGAGCAGTTTCTGTGCAGGGAAAGCCTTTATAAATAGCCTTAGCCATCAGAGCATAAACGAAAAGAGAAAGTCACCCCCCGAGTGGGGAGAAAGTAAATGGTGTGGGAATGTGCATTGTGGCTGAGCGTCTGGATGCGAAACAGCGTTGATGCTGTGAAGCTGACGTTCCAGTGGTAATAGTGTAATTTTGATTTTAAGGTAATTTTTCATAAGTTATAAGTTTGAGTTTGGTGTTGGAAATGTGAAATGAAAAGTCCCAATCTGCATAAATGAGTTTTTGGTAATTATATCTTTCTTATTTTTCTTTTTTTTAAAGGCAGGTTTTTTGTTTTTTTTTTTTAATATTTTTTTCCTTTTTCTCCCCAAAGCCCCCCAGTACATAGTTGTATATTCTTCGCTGTGTGTCCTTCTAGTTGTGGCATATGGGACGCTGCCTCAGCGTGGTTTGATGAGCAGTGCCATGTCCACGCCCAGGATTCGAACCAACGAAACACTGGGCCGCCTGCAGCGGAGCGTGAACTTAACCACTTGGCCATGGGGCCAGCCCCTATTATTTTTCTGGATGAGTATCATATGCAGAAGTTTTCCTTAAAGGAAGTTAGGGTTATTTTTAACCATTATAGTGCAACTTTTAGGAGTTTAGTGTGTTGAGACAGAAATGACCCTGCTTCTCCAAATAACAGTCGTCAGAATGGCCATGAGGTAGACTTGTGTTAGGAGCCCGTTAGCAAAACAGACTCCTTCAGAGGTGTCTTCTCATGAATAAGGAGGATAAATTCAACTGTTACCGTTTTCTGGTATCGTAGTTGGGTTGCTTCTTTACCTTTTATGGATAAGAAAATGTATACTTCCTAGACTAAGTAAAGGAGGAAGCAAATGTTATACAAAAATTTTGAGAGTTTCGGTGTTCTGTTTTGTTTTTTTTTTTTGAGGAAGATTAGCCCTGCGCTAACTACTGCTAATTCTCCTCTTTTTGCTGAGGAAGACTGTCCCTGAGCTAACATCCGTACCCATCTTCCTCTACTTTATCTGTGGGACGTCACCATGGCATGGCTTGATAAGCGGTGCCATGTCCACACCCGGGATCCGAACCAGAGAACCCCGGGCCACCGAGAAACGGAACATGTGAACTTAACTGCTGCACCACTGGGCCGGCCCCCACTTTCAATGTATTTTATCCCTAACCTAAAAACCAGATATCCTCTTGAACCGCTCGCAGCAGCTCTTCTCAAGTTGCACGGCCAAGTTTGCGGACGGACAGCAGTGCTCGGTGCCCGTGTTCGACATTACACACCAGACACCTCTGTGTGAGGAACATGCCAAAAAAATGGTGAGTGCACATGTTCTGCTCTGCGACAGAGGCTTTCAGACTCGCGGCCGCCGTCCAGCGGGAGGCACACTGTGAGTGCATGTTAACCGCCGCAGCAAGTGCTATGAGACAGCACTTTTAGTACCTAATATTTTCTAGTCTGTTCTGTTTTATGAAAAAAAATGCTGGTCATGACCCGTTGGATTAATTTCATATCCTCATTAGAAAACAAAACAACACACTGTTGTAGAAGGCTCATAGCAGGAGCTTAGGTGCAGGTATTTTGTTATCTACCCCTGTTCTGCACCTCGCTTCTCCTTAAGATACATCTTCTTATGCGTAGCAGATTCTCCCAGTTCTTTCTTTGCCCCATTTCTTTACATTTTTGCTTTTTTATATACAGTTCTATGAATGTCTTGAACAGTTGATAAAATTTGGCCCAAAGCCAAACTTCTGTGTAATTCTATTGAACTTCATTACTGCTTTTGTTAATGCTGGTATCATAAACCCTAATTAATTCAGAATAATTTGGAGAAGAGACAAGTCTGAATTAGTGAATTTATCTGAATTATGTAATCATTTAAAATAAGTGCATTTTTATCGTTTTACCCATCAGACGCTTATTGAGTTCTTCTGCCATTTGTAAGGTATTCTGCAAGGTATATGTACTAAAAAGTTGAGTAAGAAAATTCTTGCCCTCTCTAAGCAGTCTGCAGTTTTCAGGGTTCATCAGCGAGCCGAGTGGCCCTTGGACCAGGACTTAGTCCAAGGTTGGGACCCTGGCCTTGCCGCTAGCTAAACGTGCAAAGGATCAGTGCTGCATCCTCTCTGGACCTCAGGGTCCAGGCGTTTAGGTCCCTGGCCTCTTCACTCCCAAGAACCTCTTTTGTTTTTCAATTTCTTTTATAGACATATTTTGAAAATTTGTATGGTAAACTACATATACAAATGTTGAGTAGTTATTTACTTTCCCATTTTAATTTAATAAAAACATTTAAAATATAGACATTTTTGTTAGTTTATTCAGGTTTTGTCATGGTTAAGGAGTGATTTCTGTGTGTCTTTCGACCACTTCTGCAGCCCTTCATGGATGATTTCACAGACCCTTGTTAATATGGGCGCTTCACACCACGGCAGTAGATGATCCCGGTTGTATATTGTGGTTTTAAAGTTACAGCATTCCAGCACACTTCTAAGAAGACAAGGAAAATACTGCTAACTAGGGAGGCTGTACTGCAGGCTCTGCTTTCCTGATTGAAGGAGTGAGGCTTTGATGGTATAACAACAATTAGTATGTGAATGCTTTTAAAGAATTGAAAGCAGTTTATTCTCTTCAGCTGATTAAATAAATATTCCTACTTAGACAAATTCAGCTAGACAAACATAAGGTTGAATTAGTATAATAAGATTAGTCATAAAATATGTATTTTATATGAGAGTACAAAATAAAAAGATAATATAAAGTAATATTAGTCCGGTTTGTAAAAGATATTTAAGATACCAAATTTTGAAAATGGTTTTCTCTCTGCAAGCAGTTTGAGCTATTTTTGTTTTAAGTTAAAAATTACGTAAGAGGACAGCAGACGCTTGTCCCTCGTCAGTCCCTGGGAGAGACTGACACTGGGCGACGAGACCCTGCAGATGTCTTGGTTCCACGTTCCATCTGCATCTTGAATCCAGACCCATTTCCATGACTTTCTTGCTTCCATCCTGGCCTTGGCTGCCGTGTCTTTGCTGGATTGTTGTCATCGTCTCCTCATTGGTCTCCCTGCTCCTTGCCAGGCCTCCCACCCCAGATCTGTTGTTCACGTGGCGGCCAGAGTGGGCCGTGTGGCCCTCTTCCTCCGAACTTATGTAATGGGCTCTTTTGGTAGACAGTTCTGTGAGTTTTGACCGTGCGTGAGCATGTACCGCCACCACGATCGGGAGGTGGGACGGCTCCATCACCCCCAGAACTCTCTGTGCCACCCCTTTATATCAACCCTGTCTTCTGTCTCCACTGATCTGTGTCTGTCCCTGTACTTTTGCATGTTGCAGAATGTCTTATAAATGGATTGTCCAGTATGTCGCCTTTAGAGCAGGCCTTCTAGAATACACATCTGATCAGAACCTTCCAGCGGCTTTCTGTCACGTCTAGGACCAAGTCCAGAGTCGTTCCCACGGCCTGCGAGGTGCTTCCTCATCAGGCCCTGGCAGCCCTGCAGCCTCGCGTCTCGCCCCCCTCCCCTCTGGAGGCCCAGCAGCACGGGCTTCTGGCTGTCCTGGCACACTGGGAGGATGCTCCCACCCTCGGGGGCTTCACCCTTGCTTTTCTCTTTTCCTAGAATGTTTTTTCCCCAGATTTCCACCTGCCTCAGGCCTTCAGTTCATTCAGGTTTCTGATCAGATGTCACTTCCTTAAAGAAGTCCCCCACCTCCCCTGTCCGGTGTCACTTTCTGTCCTCAGAGTCTCCCTTATTTCCCCTGACGCTTGTATCTGCCTGAACTTCCATCACTGATGAGTTAGTTTGTCGTCTGTATCCCTCTCCTGGAACGTCAGCTTCTCAGAGGCAGCACATTTTGGTTCACTGCTGTCTCCCCAGTGCTTAGAACAGAGATGCTCAGTCAGGAATTGTTGAGTGATCCGTGGCTGGGAGGGGTGGAGGTTCGGAACCAGACGCGGCCACTGCTTAGGACGGGCAGCGGTGGAGCAAGCTTCTGCTGCAGGAAGCCCAGGTGCGAGACAGAGCCTGGAGCTCAGCAGGGATGAGACAGCAGACAGGAAGTCAGCGTGTGCAGCGTCCCGACATGGACGCGGGTGAGACAGTGAGAAGGCTGGGCTGAAAAGTGCTTGTCAGTGGTGTCAGTGGCCGAGCAGTTGCGTTGGGATAGCCTCCAGGGCACAGGGCTCTCACCCTCTGGAGGAGCTCCCTAGGGACCTGAGCAAGGCGGGGCCTCCGTCGCAGGCGTCCTGTGAGTACCTGGCGCTTTCCCAGTATCTGCCAGGTGTGAGGCGTAAGCTTAGGAGAATTAGACACAAGCCTGGAACCAGATGGGTGGCACTGGGAGTCTTCCAAGTGGGACTTGGTGTCTTGGGCTGCAGCTCTCTCACTCCTCCTGCCTGAGATCCCCCCGTCCCAGAGGGATGGCCTGGCATGGGCGCCAGCACTCTGGTGGGGTGTCATTGCCCGGTCAGTATTTGGTGAATTAAATAGTGGACATGATAAAAGTAGACCTTGAGTGTTGAGCCCAAAAAGAGCTGGAGAGGCTGGGAAGCAGCATCCTCTTCTGTTGTTGTTTAAAAATTTGTGCATTTGTGGCTTGAGTTTGTGGTTGTGTTTGGATTCAAGTATTTGGCTGGAATTAAACTTCTTTTAGATTTCCTGAATTTATGCTTTAATTTTATGCTTTCTTGTTTTGAGTTTGTTTAATGCTAGTGATAGTCATTAGTCTTCGGATACTATTGTCTACGTTCTTTTTATGTTTTTAGTTATAAGAGTTATTACTGAATTCATCAGGTCAAAGGTGACATCATTTGTAAAAACCACTCTTGTTTTGTATACCACCAAGAAAGAAAAGCTGCATAGTGCATTTCTTGTCACTTACAATTTTTGTTTTATACTTATCAAAATACTTCCTTAGACAGACTTAGACATAGATTTTTATCTTATATATCGCCCCTCTTTTCAGCTATGTTACTTGACGTGTGAAAGGCCATGTTTTCTACGTACGTTAACTAACACAGCTTTGTCTACTTTGTGGTTATTGTCCTTTCTCATTTGGTTGTTGCTTTGCAAAAAAAAAAAAAAAAATTGTGGTCAGTTCTTCAATAATGAGTGTTTGCTTTGCTAATAGCAGTTTTATGCCCTGCAGCTCGTTGTGCCTTTCTGCATACACGGCAGTTTTTCCTCTACATGCAAAACCAACAGTGCACGCGCCTTAATTCAAACGATGGCAGTACAAAGAGCCGTGACCAGCCTTGAGCGTGTGCAGGCAGTGCCAGCTATAATGACCGTCGCCTGGCCCACCACAGTTACAGGGTGCCATTATTGTAAAATGCCCCCCAATTGCGGAGGTAGTAAACTGTGCGTCTTGGAATTGAGGCAATGCGGTATGCAGGTTTAAGGGTACCAGCTGAAGACAGCTAGTTAACGGTCCACCTCTCCTCCTTCTTCGCTGGTATCTCCTCTGCCTGCCCCTCACTGGAGCCGTTTTATAAAGCTGTGTCCCCATAGTCCTCTGTCTTCACCTTGTCTCCCTGGCCCAGGGAAATAACTAGAAGGCCTTACGCTGTGTCATGATTTCCAAGGGCACAGCTCCATCCCTTTCTTTACTCCTGAGCACCAGATAGTTTTCTCCCACCTCCCTGGACATCTGCATACCTCAGACTGTGTGTGAGCCAAACTGCATTTTTTAGCTTTTCTTCTGAATCTGTTTATTCTGCTGTGTTCTCTGTCCCAACTAATGGTGTCATCATCTCATAATCGCCCAAACCAGGAACCCTAGAGACATTTGAGAGTCATATTCCCTTCATCCATGCCACGTCCAAAGAGCTGTCTGATCTTGAGGATCCTCTTGACTGGCCCGCTCACTTCACTCCCACCATTTCTCCTGGATCGGCCGTGGAGGAGCCCTCTGATTGGAACTGTTGCCTCCACCCAGCTCCTCTTCTGTCTGTCCCTTGTGAAACATTTGTCAAGTCATGTTACTCTGCTCATCATGAATCATTCCCCATAGCCTACAAAGTCAGAAGGTCAGAATGCTCACTAGGGTGTTCAGTCACGGGGGACCCGGTCCCGGCTTCTTCCTGCCGACTCCTCCGTCTCGCCCTCCATTACAGCCCATGCACCTGTCACACCCGGCGACTTGTTCTTCTTTCTGTCTTGTTTCCATTAGCCTAGAGCCACCTTCCCCTGACCCCAGGAGTTAAAGTCCTACTTGTCCTTTAATCCCCCAAACTAAAAATCACTGATTTTCGTCTTGTGCACCCATAGAAGGTGTTTATGCTATCATTGGGGTTTTCTCCGTACTTATTGATGTATCCTTGTGTTCGTGTTTTCCCCATGGGAGAGTCAGTCCTTTGAGAGTGCAAATTAAATTTTACTCATTTTGTTATACAACAGCGCCTATCACAGCGTCTTTACATGTGGGGTGAACTATATGTATGTATTGAGTTGATTTGAATTAAATAAAAAATGAATTTGTTATTCCTGTAATTATTGTTATACGTAGTTTTAGGCATATAGTATGTTTTAGGCTTTATATAAAATATTTAAAGATATAAGTGTTTTTTTAGATAGCTGATCTCAGCTTTAAAATACCCGTCTGTTCATTCCACAGGATAATTTCCTGAGAGGAGACAGCTCCCGTAAAGTTCAGCACCAGCAGCAGAGGAAACCCAGGAAAAAAACCAAGCCTCCTGCACTTACCAAAAAACACAAGAAGAAGAGAAGGCGTGGACCCCGTCGACCCCAGAAGCCCATCCCCCCCGCGGTGCCCCAGGGGAACCTCAGCATGCCCGCCAGCGTCTCACTGCCAGTGGCGGCCGCGCAGATCCGGTCAGTGGTGTGCTTACGGTCATTGCCACGTCTGGCTGTGCTCAGGGCATCGAGCTTTGTGTATTTTCCTGGGGCCAGAACGAGCCCACAGGAGCCGTTTGGTGTGTCAGCCTAGACTTGGTAGATTTCTGTAGCTTTTATCAGGTGTCTGGGTTAGATATGAAATAAAGCTTTTGCTTATAATGGAGCAGATGCTGAAATTGAGAATTTCATATAAGAAACAGGAACTTCACGTATGTTCCGTCAGAAATCCGATGCAGTTTAATTTCGGCAGGGGTAGGTATTTTGACCAGATAAATGAGGTATCTGTTTCGCTAAATATTTGTTTTATCTGTTTATTTCATCTTTTTAGATTATTATTTGGCCAGATTGGAAATTCTAAAAAGTATTAAGACACACTTGATACACCAAATTGTAGTTCATTCTACTAATTCAAAGTAAGACTATTGTCTTGAAATGGTTGTCTTCTCTTCATACATGGGTAGAGTTTGCAGAAACGTGTGACTGCGTACTCTGAGGTCTGTCTTTCTGCTTTCAAATTTCCTTCTGTGAAAGTGGGGAAAGAGACATTTGGAGTTGGTATTTCCCATTTTTGAGTTTGACAAATAGGTATTGGTGATGTTAGTGTGGAGGTAAGAGGAGAGTCACAATCTTATCTTGGGAATGTTGGTGTGGAGGTGAGAGCAGAGTGACCATTGTGTGTTGAATGTTGTGTGGAGGTGAGAGCAGGGTGACCATCGTGTGTTGGACGTTGTGTGGGGATGAGAGCAGAGTGACTGTCGTGTGTTGGATGTTGTGTGGAGGTGAGAGCAGGGTGACCATCGTGTGTTGGACGTTGTGTGGAGGTGAGAGCAGGGTGACCCTTGTGTTGGACATTGTGTGGAGGTGAGAGCAGGGTGACCGTCGTGTGTTGGATGTTGTGTGGAGGTGAGAGCAGGGTGACCGTTGTGTTGGATGTTGTGTGGAGGTGAGAGCAGGGTGACCGTCGTGTGTTGGATGTTGTGTGGAGGTGAGAGCAGGGTTGGATGTTGTGTGGAGGTGAGAGCAGGGTGACCGTTGTGTTGGATGTTGTGCGGAGGTGAGAGCAGGGTGACCGTTGTGTTGGATGTTGTGTGGAGGTGAGAGCAGAGTGACCATTGTGTTGGATGTTGTGTGGAGGTGAGAGCAGGGTGACCGTCGTGTGTTGGATGTTGTGTGGAGGTGAGAGCAGGGTGACCGTCGTGTGTTGGATGTTGTGTGGAGGTGAGAGCAGGGTGACCGTCGTGTGGTGGACGTTGTGTGGAGGTGAGACCAGGGTGACCGTCGTGTGTTGGATGTTGTGCGGAGGTGAGAGCAGGGTGACCGTTGTGTTGGATGTTGTGTGGAGGTGAGAGCAGGGTGACCGTTGTGTTGGACGTTGTGTAGAGGTGAGAGCAGGGTGACCGTCGTGTGTTGGATGTTGTGTGGAGGTGAGAGCAGGGTGACCGTCGTGTGTTGGACATTGTGTGGAGGTGAGAGCAGGGTGACCGTTGTGTTGGACGTTGTGTAGAGGTGAGAGCAGGGTGACCGTCGTGTGTTGGATGTTATGTGGAGGTGAGAGCAGGGTGACCGTCGTGTGTTGGACGTTGTGTGGAGGTGAGAGCAGGGTGACCGTTGTGTTGGATGTTGTGTGGAGGTGAGAGCAGGGTGACCGTTGTGTTGGACGTTGTGTAGAGGTGAGAGCAGGGTGACCGTCGTGTGTTGGATGTTGTGTGGAGGTGAGAGCAGGGTGACCGTCGTGTGTTGGACATTGTGTGGAGGTGAGAGCAGGGTGACCGTTGTGTTGGACGTTGTGTAGAGGTGAGAGCAGGGTGACCGTCGTGTGTTGGATGTTATGTGGAGGTGAGAGCAGGGTGACCGTCGTGTGTTGGACGTTGTGTGGAGGTGAGAGCAGGGTGGTGGGGCCGCCCATGTCCTCTCTCCCAGGAGCCCGTCCACACCGGAGCTGAGTGCTGATGAGTTGCCGGATGACATTGCCAACGAGATCACTGACATTCCACATGACTTGGAGTTGAACCAGGAGGACTTTTCAGACGTCCTGCCACGGCTGCCTGATGACTTACAAGACTTTGATTTTTTTGAAGGTATGGTCAGCATTTTTTTTTTTTTTTTTTTTTTTTTTTAAGATTTTATTTTTTCCTTTTTCTCCCCAAAGCCCCCCAGTACATAGTTGTGTATTCTTCGTTGTGGGTTCCTCTAGTTGTGGCATGTGGGACGCTGCCTCAGCGTGGTCTGACGAGCAGTGCCATGTCCGCGCCCAGGATTCAAACCGACGAAACACTGGGCTGCCTGCAGCGGAGCGCACGAACTTAACCACTCGGCCACGGGGCCAGCCCCGTATGGTCAGCATTTTGACGCAAGGAAACTAGGTTTTAAAATGAGCTTTTAAAGAGGGAAATAGTTTCTTTGCGATGTGTTTGAAGTGTTCGTGCTCGCATGTGACGTCCTCCGCTGTGGGTAGAAAGTCTGACCCCCTGGACCCCCCTTTCAGAGGGGAGTGTGGGCGATTTGTGAACCACAGTAGAGGCCCAGGGGGTCCATGGTCTGGCAGCTAGGTTTGTCATGTCTTCCTTCCACATGAGCATTTTACCTTAGTTTTGAACAAAGGCATTTGAACCTTGAGTTTCTGGAAGCCTTGAACTTTTCCTCGTTGCGATCCGCCCTGTTCTTCAGGTGAGATGCACTTTCCCACGATGGTTTCCCTCGTCCCCCCAGTTCTCTGGAGCGCTCAGGGGAGATGTGTGGCCTCCTAGGATGTTCCTTTCACCATTAAAAACTGGGTCGTATTGTGGTGATTAATCAAGTCCCAATAATAGGTTTTTTACATTTGAAGTGAAATCAGTGAAGGCTCATGGACTTCCATTTTATGAAAATTAGTTAGAAATGGGAGAAGAATGAGAGGGAACTGTTACAAAGTGATGAAAAGCATCTTGACAGATTCCCACAAAATGAGCCACATGTGGTGTTACGCGGAAGCGCACGTGGGTGTTCTCGTGCTGGTCTCCCGCAGCTGCCTCCAGCTGGGGCAGCCACGGGCCGAGCTGGACTCCTGCGCAGCCTGGTCTCCGCATGCCCTGCCAGGAGGTGTTTCCTGGCTGAGGACTTTAGTGTCACTTTCCGTAAAGAGGTGCGTGTGGTCGAGCAGTCAGCGTGAGTTTGAACTGGTAACTGTTAGCATCCCTCAGAATTTAACACTTGGCAAAGAAGGGCTTTGAGAGAGCCGTAAATCAACCGCGGGTGTGATGCACGCTCGGGGCAGCTTGGCTGTCAGACCTGTCCTGCACATTGACATTTCACTTTTTCCTTCCAGTCGCATCCCTGGGAACTCTCTTTTCAGCAGGCCTCTCTCTAAGAGAACGTTGTTAAAAATAATTCTGACACGTGCTTTTTGTGGTGTGGGGCAGGGGCACGCTCTGCTGATCTGCTGATCCTCGGTGGCTTTGTCTCCTCAGGAAAGAATGGGGACCTCCTCCCGACCACCGAGGAGGCCGAGGAGCTGGAACGGGCCTTGCAGGCTGTGACTTCCCTCGAGTGCCTGAGTACCATCGGGGTGCTGACCCCGTCGGACGGCGTGCCGGTGCAGGAGCTGTCAGACCGAGGAATAGGGGTGTTCTCCACCGGCACCGCAGCGTCGGGCATTCCGTCCTTGAGCCGAGAGGTGAACGCGGACCTCGGGGAGCTGCTGAACGGGCGCATGGTCCACGATAACTTTTCCAGCCTCGAGCTGGATGAGAGCCTGCTGCGTTCGGCCTCCCTGTCTAACCCACCTACACCCCTGGCAGGGCAGGTCCAGGGGCAGTTCTCCGCCCCAGCCAGCGTCGGCCTTACTTCTGCCACTCTGATCAGCCAGAGTGCCCTCGGGGAGAGAGCCTTCCCAGGACAGTTTCCTGGACTCCATGACGGCAGCCATGCCTCCCAGAGGCCACATCCTGCCCAGCTGCTGAGCAAGGCAGATGACCTGATCACCTCACGACAGCAATACAGCAGTGACCGTTCACACTCCTCGCCCCCTGGAAGCCATTACGACAGCGAGCACGTGCCGTCGCCCTACAGCGACATCACCTCCCCCCACACGGCGTCTTACTCTGCTGATAACATGGCAGCTACCTTTCCAGCAGAGATGCCCATCATGGCGCAGCACCTGCTCCCAGCCCCACTCGAGGTGCCACTCGGAGGAGTCGCAAACCCCAGAACTCACTGGGGCAATCTCCCGGTCAACCTTGGAGACTCCTCTCCGTTCAGCAACCTTCTGGGCGCAGACGGCCACCTTCTCTCCACATCCCTGTCCACGCCGCCCACCACGTCGAGCTCAGAGGCCACCCAGCCTGCCTTCGCCACCGCGACCCCCAGCAGCTCCAGCGTGCTCCCGGGGCTGCCACAGACCAGCTTCAGTGGCCTGGGGCCGTCCGCGGAGCTCGTGGCCTCCAGCTCCCCCAAGCAGCAGCTCCCCCAGTTCAGCGCAGCCTTCGGCCACCAGCTGAGTTCTCACAGTGGCATTCCCAAGGACCTGCAGCCCAGCCACAGCTCCATCGCCCCGCCCACAGGCTTCACAGTCACAGGTGCCACAGCGACGAGTACCAACAACGCGGCCTCGCCCTTTCCGTCCCCTAACTGAGCGCGTCTGCGTGTCCGCGGCCGGGGAGCCTGGCGTTTTCTATGTGTTTCCTCCTTATCCCCCGCCCCCTTTTCCTAAAGATGATTTTAAAAATCACAGACGGGGACTCGAGGGGACCCCTTCCAGCTCGCCCCGTGGCCTGCGGCGGACCTCGCTTCAGTGCTCGCAGCGCTCCGCGCCGGTGCTCGCCTCCCGCAGGCCCCGCCCCGGGCCCCCGCGGCTCGCACAGTGACTGCGCGGAACCCACGTCAGCAGCGAGTGCCACAAGCGGAAGATACCTCAGATTACCAGTGCCCTTTACTATTTCCTAGCATCCAGATCACTGCTTTCCGTTCCGTCCCCGGGTCTTCACAGGGGCGGTCCTGGATAGAGTGATCCCATTCCGAGCCCCGCGTAAGAGACCGCGGCCGGCGCCAGGGGCGGCCAGGCTGCCCGCACGCGCTGACACCACGGGAGGCCAGGATCCATTCCCAGCTGTGGTCATGTTTAGTCAAAGAGAAAAAGATTAGTCTTCTGGCTGCCTGTGCGCGCGCCCACACGTGTGTGTTTGCAGGGTCGGAAGCAGCTGTCCCATTGTTATTTTTTTCTAATGGGTGTGAGGCTCTTACTTCTCCTTTCTCACATCTCACAACCCTAATGAAGTCGGTCATTCTCTCCACTGAGTTAACAGGTTTCCTGAATGGAGAGGGTGGTGGTCTCTTTGTGCGAATAGCAAACCTCTTCTGCTGAGTTGGCCCAGAGCACGAGAAGCTGAGCACGGCAGTGCCTGGGGTGTGGTGAGGAGCTCGTCTGAAGCGGCTGCAGGGTTGCTGAGGTTGGGGGTCTGGTGGTCGTGTTGCCTTTTAGACATGCGTTTGTTTCTAAATCCCTCTCATGGAATACATTCACAGGATGTAACTAGAGAAGATATTTTGATGTGAAGTGCAGGATAGATCAGATAGATTTGGAAAGACGGGATCTGTGAACTCCTTGATCCATCTTTTGCTTTTGAATTTTTCATGTTTACAGTAGTGATTCTTTGGTAAGATTTGTAAAATGTTGAAGACACTTGTAGGATCAATGTACCAGTTGTGAAGTGATGTGTGATATCTGAAGGATGCACATTTTAAAGTTTCTTTCAAAGCAGAATATGGAAAGTAGATATAAATTTTACCCACCCTTTGGTACTTTTAAAATAATTTAAGTACTTAGGTTTAAGTTTTGGGAAATTTTTATGAAGTACCAGGATTTTAGGGTTTAAAAATCATCTTGGGTAGTTTAGTAAGTTGGTGACTATGAAATGATATGTGAGGTTTCTTTTACCTGCCTTCCCCCACAGCCTCCCCCAGAAGGGTGGGACGAGATTTGAAAGGCATCTGTCCTCTGCTTTTGCTGGGAAGTTTCGCTGTCCCCGACATACCATTGGCTATTTATACCTGAGTCGTCTGAGTTACATATATATATTTTAAAAGATGAGTAGAGAGAACATATCTATTAATGATGTGATATAATAATTCATTTGTCAGGGAATATTTGATCTTAATTCCTCTTCAGTAGGTAAAGATTTGGATGTATTTTCCTACTTTTGCTGTATGTGCTCTCTTTATGCCGTGCTAACTCTAACCAGCCCCTTCTTTTGAAAGCTTTTCTTTCTCTGCTTTTTAAAGGAATGATGGTGATCAGCAGGCATTATGCAGATTCCACGTGCCTGATTATGGAGGGGAAATGTCACGTGACTGTATGAAATCATTATATGCCCTATTTTGTATTTATTGAAGTTTCTTTTTCTGGGCCAAAAATATGTTTGTAATATATTTAGTTGTTTTTTTAATCATGATAATTGATTGGAAGATTTATTTTTAATAGCTTTGCCTCTTTTGCAGATTGAGAAATTTCTAAATTATAAATTATGTCACAAAGCAAAATTATATTTGGTATCATCATAAATTTCTATTCTGAATGGTGAGAACAGGTAATTTGAATATTTCTCACCTGTGAACCTATGTTAGTAAGCTTTTTTATTTTAATGTACTGTAATGAAATGATTATGAGTAGTTACCTCTGCTCAAAAGTGTCATTTAGTTTGCTAAACTCTTTTCACATCGCATTATAATCACCACTAGATAACAGCAATTCGATTTAGTCTCCATTGTGCACTAATTGAAGGTGGTAGCAGAGCAGTTCATTGGCTTTCTCGTCTGCCCTTTTTTGACAGCAAAGGGAAAGTCATGGGTAGTTGATTGGAACTTTTCTGGCTATTTGTCCCTCTTGGTAGCTGCTTAAAATTCTTCAGTTATCAAAACTGAGTCTGCAGTAAGTTGCACATTTCATTGTTTGCAATTTTCTGTTTTATGTGCATTGAAAAGCCCTTTTCTGCTTTCTAGTAAGGAGGCATGAAATGATCAGGAATGTTGCCAGTTACAGCTTCACACCAAAAACTTTGAGTAAATTCCTTTCTGTTTAGACGCCCACGAGGACAGCTGGAGAAAGGGCGCCTTAGACAGCACCAGCGTAGGTTTGAGGGTTAGCAGAAGACTCATTTTCCCTCTCATTTCATCCCCTGCAAAACGGATGTCCGAGCTTACAGTTTGCTTGGCTCTTGCTGTTCCTTGTGAGTCCCCTTTTGGAAGAGAAAGGAACATCTGTGAACCCAGAAATAGCTGTTATGTTTTTCTTTTAGCTAATGGAGCAATTCTAGTCTATTACTGGTAGGTTTGCTATTAATATGTAAAGAAAGAAATGAAATGTCTTTTATTCCAGAAATATGAAAATTAGCATCTTTTAAAATAGCACTTATGATATAATAAGGCAGTAGCAGAATCAAAAATGAATTTTATATAAGGTCCTAATTAGGTGAAAACCAGCTTTTATTCTAGTATTTAACTCATGAGAAATCATGGCAAAGAAGGTTCACTCTGTTTCTGCAGCTCTCTGGGACCATTTATACAGGCCAGTCGGATTATGTTAATGTGGTTTAATTTACAGGGTCTTGCGATTAACGGATACATTCTGTGCTCCGAGGATCTGAATTCTGTCCTAACGTGTGATGTTCACTAGTGTGATCTGTAGCGTCCCAAGGAAAGATGTGTTTTCTCTCCTTTTCTCTCTCTACACAATTATTAATATCATTTTAATTAAATTACTTAAGACGTTGTTTTTTCCTCTGTAAAAATGGCTTAGCAATTTGCACATCTGGGTCGGTTATGTAGCTAGTAAACAATTCACGATAATAAATAGCAATTACACTTAACCCACCAAGTGGCAGACTATGCAATGGGAAAATTCTCTGGTTATCTTCCCGTAGCTTTTAGGGCAAGGGATTACCTTCTCTAGGAACCCGCTATGTGAGCTAGAACTGCTTTCTCAGTGACTTCCTGAGCAGTTTCATGCTGGCAGGCAGTGTGCTGTGTCTAGTGGCACTCCATGAAGAGAGTTTTAATTTAATGAGAAGCAAATAGTAGATAGATATGGTTGGAAAATGGAATTTTTTTCTTTTCCTTAAAATTATCGTTAATGTCTTCAGTGGCTTAAGGCTAAAGAAAGCTAATACTTTATCTTTGCCAAATAATTATTTATAAGATCTATTTCTTAAATAAGCCCAATCTCTCAACTGCAAGTTAAGAATCATTTTCTGTGGCTAACACTAAAGCTTTCCTTATCAGAGCTCATTCTCAGTCTGTGATCACAATCCACAGAAGCAAAGACAGTTGTTTGATTTGGAAGGAAATGATGTCCGTGGTACACACGGGTGCACTCTCTGTATAGTATTCTTCTTATGTGAAAGAATTTGTATTTCTGTTGACCTGTACCATTCACTTTTACCAGCTGGCGCTAGAATCTGAGCATATGTGTGCCTCCCATACTGTCAGCTCCTTGGTCCCTGCCTGCAGTCCTTCTGTGCCCCCGCATCACAGGGGTGGTGAGGGTTGGTGGCTGCATCAGCAAGGTTTGTGTGGGGCAGCTGCCTTTTCTCCAAGTAGGTTCGAAAGGTTGTTGTGAATTGGCATTGCAAAAAGATTCAGATATTAATAACACTAAACTAATTATTTAGTAGGTTTGAAATTCATTTAAAATGTTTTAGGCATCTAGTTTCTTCATCCTTCTTCTTTTTAGCCTTCTTTTAAATTCTATTTTTAATCTGGTATATATAGAAGAATATGATGGTCTTCTAAATAGTCAACAGAACTCTGCAGTTTATTGAGGCAATTTAAAGGATTCTTTGAAAGAAAAATAGTCATACTGAATAATCTTCATTTGTGTCTCTTTCATCACCAACACCTACATTGTTCCAAGGACTTTTTCCCAGCAAATATATTTACTAGGGGTGGAGGTAAGGGGTGGGAATATATATATGACAGAACATAGATTTTTTTCCTTTCTCTCAATACACTGAAAATCATTAAATCTTCACTGGCATTCTATAGAATGGTAAAACAATTTAATGACTTCTTAATATCTTGGACTTTATAAGCTTTCCAATATCATATTCTGGAGAGAACAAAATCCATGTTTAGTAGATGAAAGTAACATTGTAAATGCTGTCTTTCAAAAGATTTGTAATAAAATACAGTGAAGAACATATTTGGATATCTGTTAAGTGTATTCCCTTGACCAGTGAGTTAGGAAAGAAAACATAAACCCTAAATGAATTATTATGTCTCCTAATGACCGGTGTCATTAATTTGAAAATTGTGGGTCAGACTTAGCCTAATTTCTCAATAGCAAAGACTCTGCCCGCTCCAGCTGTCCTCTGTCAGCACTGTGACACAGAGCAGATGGAAGGAGATGTGGCCCTTCAGAGAGCAAAGGTGGTGGGACTGTCTTTGCCCTGGGTTCCCGAAGCTTGGGCTTCTGTGGCTGCTTGGAGTGGCAGAGGTTTTGGTGACGTCAGGTTTGGTCTGAGAAGCAATCTTGTAGGAGGAAACCTGTTCTACTCTTAGCAGGCTGTGTGGGGCAGCACAGCCTCCCCCTCTGTCCCTCAGCCCACCCCAGTACCGAAGTGTGAGCACGCGCACGCACAACCAGTACTGGTCCCGGCCTAAGAGTAATAGAATCCTCTCCTTTCACTTGTTTCTTTGTTTCTGTTTCTTTTTTTGAGCTGGGGACCACTGAAGTGAGCTCTATCTGTACACACCCAAAGTTCCCCTTGGAAAAACTTTCAACATGCAGTGCGGAGCCCCGTGCTGCTAAAGGCCACACCAGTGCTCTGACTTGGGGGATAGTCTGATTTGCCCTGACGTGACTCCACCCTCCACCCGTTCAGGGATGGTTGGCTCCAGCGGACGAGTGTGGCAGTGATGGGGAGTTGGTGCTTGTGACGTGTCTGCGTCTGCGCGGAAGGGTCGGAGCAGTTCCTCCCGACAGTACCAGTTCTTTCCACTGTATAGTGTTGAGTATGTCTCAGGGATTCCTTGTGGAAATTAGGGCAGTTTTTAAAATAAGAAGATAGTTTTAAAAGAAACTAAAGGTGACTCATTGAAGAGAGCGCAAGAAAGAGAAAACACTTGGTTTCGTCGCCCGCGGTGTCTTGCATAGAACTCTTCCTTTCTCCTTCAGGCTCTCATCTCAGCTTCAGCGTACAGAACCCGTCCCGTCACGCACAGCTTTAAAACTTTTATTTAAAAATCTCCTTCCCCAGTGAGCTTTCAGAATACTTATTGTAGATTTTAAGAGAAAAGGTATATTAATTTATGCTATTAACATCACCTCATAAATTATAAGTTTTATACTAAAGCTGTATTGAGTGTAATGAATTATGTTGCCTATGTGTTTAATAACTAAAAAATTATATATGAGCTTTTTTTTTTTTTTTTTGGCAAAACAAACTAGCGGAGCACCTTCTTACACTGGACCGGCCGTGTCGAGGTGTACAACTGTCCTTTGCTACCTTGCAGGTGCATGAAATAAGAGGACATCCTGGGCCTGGAAACGTAGGACACCTTTAGACCATTTATTGCTTCTCGTAGGACTGTTGAGAATCAGTTTCTTTAGTCAGTGATCTGTGGTTTCCACTTAGGACGGCGAGAAGCCTAGTTACAGGGTAAATAGAAATGCATAGATCAAGTGAGCTCCCGACTACTGCAGCTGGAATTGGTAAACTGAGTCTGTAAGACCTCTTTTGTTTCCTATGAATTTATCCTTTAATTTACAGTTTATCCTGTAGGTTGGGAAGTAAAATAGAGAAAATAATAAACCTAGATGTTCTCAGTGTCTCATTCAGGAACTTAATCCCTCCTCACTAAGGAATTCCCACTGTGACTTACAAATATAATTAAATTGCTGGTGTGCATGTATATGTCTGTCTTGTTACACACATGCAAAAATAGACATTGGGGCACGTGTGTGAGAGATGAATGTGTGCTTAGGTAAAGAGAGAGAGGTAACAGAATGTGTTGTAGAAATACAAGTTATTTAGTTGAGGGTATTGGAGTTATTTTCTCATTGTCTCTGTTGTATAAATACACCAAATTTTTCATTATGTTATCGTATGTTAAAAGGCTAGTTCTGATATCATGTGATTTTCTTTTAACCTTGTGGTTAACTTATATTATGCTGTGTTTTTAAAGTGGCATGAAAAACAGCAGGTTCTAAGACCAGCCTCTCGCCTTTGAGCATAAAAATGAGGGAGAGACAGACTCAGACGTGAGCTGTGTTTATCTGTTGGGGTGATGGGACCAGAGATCATTTGAACCTTTTTTTAATGTTAATAATAGATTTTTTCATATTCTGAGTTAGAAAATATTGTTGATCATCTTTTCTTGGTGAAGTTAAGAAAAGGATAGACCTTTTATAAAGAACGCCATTTTTGGACAAAGAGTCGGTGGGATCATTTCACCATGAGTATTTCAAAGCTGGGATGATTTCAGTTATTTGCAATAATTTTTAAAAAATTACTCAGTTGTGCTATTATTTATGAAGTTAGCATGGCCCCTTACCCCCCCCCCCCACCATGTTTTGGTTATAGGAAAAATTATGCTGCCCTTGACTTTTACCTGATTCGTATGGAATTTTTAAAAAAACATTCCTATACTTTGAATTTTGTCATTTTGCTATACATTCGTTACTGAAGTATCTGGTGGTCTGAAATAGCCAAAGCTAGAGTTGTTATTAAATGCTCCAGTCACATTTATTTTTAACATAAAAAAATCATGTACTTTGAAACACGTCAAAACAACTTCTGATAACACACCTGAATTTGTAGCTATCCCTGCAGCATCGTTCATCCTAGATACAGTCAGGACCTAGGAAAGCTTCTGATAGCACACCTGAGTTTGTAGCTATCTCTGCAGCCTCATTCATCCTAGATACAGTCAGGACCTAGGAAAGCTTCGTACGTTGTTCTTCTTTTACAGTTGTATTTTTGCAGCATCTCCCAGTTTCATTCATTCTTGCTTTATGGATTATAAAAAAATCTACATATTTCTTGTACATATGCATGCAAATGAAAGAAGGGAGCTTGTATTGGTGCCATTTCTCCCTTCGGTTACTGGTTAATGGGATTTGCTAGAATAAATTCCCCCTGATTGAAGGGCGAAAGTAGACCTTTTTGTGTATATCTGTACAGAGATGTGTATATGGAATGTGGTGGCACTTTGCTGAATGTGAACTTGCCTTGTCAATGGAAAGATTGAGAAGTATTATGTTTATTTATACATTTGTATAAATCTATATATACACGTATGTATGTGTGTGTATAGATAAAGCTATATACATATATTTCCATAAAAAATGTGTGTGTGTACAATAGATAAACAGCCTTTATTAAGCAAGATTATACATCTATGGAAAATTCTGGATTATTCTGTAAGCAAGAGGAGGTGACAGTCTGGAGTACATCAGGGCATACTGAGATGGAAGTCCTTTGGTTGTAGGTTTATTATGGAGGTGAATTCCTGTTGGAACTCTTCTTGCCAAGCCCACTCTTCTTGATCTTCACCACCTTCTAAGTCAACCTCTCATCATCTGAACATCACACTTCACTGTGTTTTCCCTTTTTTACATCCTTTCTAGCCAGAAGCATTTGGCTTAAGCATATTTCATTAACTTCTCCGTTTCTTTTAAAGATCTTTATCTCGGAAATTTCCCAGAAGATGTAAGTTTTGGTAATATTTTCTGTAGTAATTTTGAGAATTGGGCATTCATCTCTGTCTCAAAAATAAACAGCCAACATTCAAACAAAATCACTTTGAAAGTTTTACCTAGGTGATTTTGGGATATTTTACTTAAAGTAAACAAGAACATAATTATGACTTTACGATTGATATTAGTGTTAACTTTATTTTCTCATCTATTGTCATTCATTTGCCATTTAATAATTTGGTTTACTTTGTAGTTTAATCATGGATTTACCATTTTCATTTAAATGCAAGCATACAAAGTCATGTGGAAGCCTCTTGAATTCTATAGCTCATTTTACTCATGATGGAACTGCTGTAATCAATTCTTGTGTCATGAATTCTGCTATATCTTTTGCCTTTTCTCACATTTGTGACGTTGTTCTAACTTTGCTGCAGCTCTCTAGAAGACTCGCATCCCTATATATTGTGCCTTTAAAGCTCTTATGCACACACAGACTGAAGTGTCTACATGCATGTGGGAGCATGTGTGCACACACTCTGGAATACACTCACACAGTATGTCTCTGGTATATATTGTGAGAGTGAATATATAGACACTCCAGGCAATGAATCGTTGCTCTCTAAATATATATGTATATAAATAGTGTTCATATACTGTATATACACATGTATATGTATGAGTTTTAAATGGCAATCTTTTACATTTAGCAAAATGCTGCCCCTACTGGAATATTGTCACTGCAATGGCAGTCGTATGTAATGATTTAAAATACATTATCAAAAATTATTTAAAGAACATTGAAAAGTCTCATCTAAAGACATCCACACGTTATTTATTTATCTTCCTTTTCCTTTTACTGTTATGTTTTCTTAACTAAAAGGGAGACTGTCATTTTAAAAACGCCATCTGTCCCGTGAGAGTAGGAGAGAGCTGGAGGCTCACATGTGGGACCCTGTGCATTTTCCTCTCTGAAATGAAGCTGTTCCTCCACCTGGCCTGTTTATTTCAGTTACGGAGCAATCCTAACATTTCCCTTAGTGCATGTCACCCTCCTTCTCCTGGATCGACTTCATTCGTCGGTTTGCCTCTTCCTCTCGCTAATAAACAATGATCATGGATGTCATTTTGCCTGGAGGAAGTTAACTGCTCTCTAGCTGCAGGGAAATAAATCGCCTCGTTGTTCCACCTTGTTCAGGATCCAGCTTTGAGAGGGCCGCTCTCGTGAAGCTGTCCTGAGTATGTTTTGCATTTATTTCTGTCCTAAGTATGTTTTGCATTTATTTAGTTAAGGGTCTTCCCAGATTTTTTTTTTTTTAAAAAAAGAACTCCAAGTCCGCATGCACTTGACCTAGATTTAATTCTTATTCTCACAGCTTCAGGTATTTTCATTAGTATACCAATTTGGTACACTGAATGAAAGAATATTAAGAAAAAACTTAGGTATCTTATTTTGACGACTTGGCAGCAGATTACATTTCAAGACTTTACAGAGAGAGAAGATAGATGGACAATCCTAACTTGTAAGCCCTTACAAGAAACAGGGGAGTAAGAGTACCCCTGAGAACTGAAATAGAGAGGTTGGGGTTGGGACGATTTCACACAGCAGCTTTGCGGAACCTGATATCAGAAGCAGCCTTTGACAGGAGCCCCTTGGCGGTTGCATGGTACTAACTAGTGGACTGAGGCAGAGTTGAAATCAAGTTGCAGTGGGAAATCAGAGGCAGGTAGCTTATCTGAAACCAGTGAGTGACAGGCAGGTGGCACAGTTTTAAAATCTCTTGTAACAAAGTAACTGCACGGTAGCAAGGACTAGCATTCTCAAAGCCCTCCTTTTTCAGTGCGCTCCTTCACCTTGGCACACACGTTTAACAGGCCATACATTAAAAATATCTAAAAAAAAACCAAACAAACAACTGCTTAAAGGGAACTTACAAACTGAGAATCTGCTCTGCATCTGTGTGGGTAGCGGCTGGGAGCTCAGTTATATGCACAAGAACCCGGAGCCACTCATTTCTGCACAGACTAGGAGAAGGTGAGACAGGCAGGCTGCGGGCAGAGCCCCCGTCCTGACGAAAGGCACCGGGGCGTTGGGTGTGGTTGCTGGGGAGACTGCGTTTGAAAATGGGCTTTTGGTTTGTAATTTCCCTTTAAACAAGAAGAGATGGCTCACGGTTTCCATATATATCTCAATGAATGTACTGTATTACTGTTTTAAAAATTTGATGAAATAATAATGGATTGGTCTCCTTTTGTTATCTGGTCCTTGTTTAATTTGTTTAAGGGTTTTTGTATACAAAAGTTTACATTTTTATGTATATTTTTCTTGTGTAAAAACTGATGTAATATGTGTATAAAACACTGTATGTATTATCTGTATATAGTGTGACAAAATGATTTTTCTTTCTTTCTTTTGGATGTATTAATAATAATAAATCTTGCTGTGAAGTAGCTTTGTTTTCAGAGTAATTTCCTTTGCCTGGATACTGATGGAAGCTGATAATCCAGGGTAGGTATTTCCCCCCTTTGTTACTTAAATCTAGTAAACATTTCTTTTATATCTTATATTTTATCAAGAACTCTAGAGAGATATGTTCATGGTTCCTTCTGGTTAGACTAACCATGATTAATATTTGTAGTAGCTGTGGATCAATTAAATGCTATCCAAGGTGACTTGAATGTGGTATCCAACCTTGAAATCCAACCAGAAGTTGCATTTGAAATTATCTGCTATAATGGAGGGCTTCCAAGGCAATTTCTATTTTATTTAATCAGAAGCCCCTTCTCTCTTCATTTTCCTACTTTCACAAATATAAGAATAATTTCATGCTGTGTAACGAAAGTTAAAAACAAAAACCCTGAGGAAGCACTCTTTTCCTTTAAGGCATTGCCAAGTGCCTGTCTTGCTCTCCTTGAAAGTGAATTGTTACTTTTTAAAAAAATATGTAGATTGGAACTTTTCATTTCCTGCACTGTGTGTTGTTGCTGAGGGATTTTGTGATATACCAAGAGGCTAGGACAAAATTCGCAGAGAAAAACTCGTAATCTTGTGATCACACATCCCTTCTGTAGATATTCACTGTTTTTTAGTTTTTTGGGGCATTTGGACTTGTTTTCCTTGGTCTCTCATCCAAGAATGTTTAGAATACATGCTAAGATTGTCTTTGGCTTCTCTAAAAGCAATTAACGTTTTGGACCAGAAGCAGAGGCCGCAGTACTAGTGAAACGGCCAGCCCTGAGGACCATCCGTCTGTTTCTCTACTTTTGAAATTGACAAGGTATGAAGACTAATGCTTGAAATTAATCTGTCCATTTCTTCAGTTTTTTTATATGGTAATTGATTTAAAACTCTTCTGTTCTTGTTTACTAAAGGACACTGCTAAATCTGCACAAATCCACAAACTTGGGATTGTACTGGCTAAGTTCTTGATTTGATTTTTAAAAAAGAGTAGCCTTAAGGAGACAAGCTAATTAGTGAAATGTTTGAGTGGAGACAACATCTTTAAAGGGGTGATGCTCAGAGTCTGTGGATTGCCAAGTGAAAACAAAAACTAAGTTTAGAAGAGAATATAGTTTCTTAACTCTCCAGTAGCATATCTCCAGCTCCTTGCTCTTTCCTGTGCCTCATTAACAGTAATTTTTAAAGAGAAAAAGCCTGTATTGCTTAAAAACCTACATATTTGCATTAATTTATACCTGTCAGCAATGTGTAGATCTGAGCATGAAGGTGGTCCTATTTGTTCCTTTCTCATAACTGGCTTCCTGGAAAATTCCTCTTTAACTAACATGTTGTGACTATAGTCAGTTACTTTTCCTACTTCGCATCCTTGTGATGGAGAGATGCCTGTTGTCAGCATTCTGAGTATTCTGTTGCTGTTTCTATTCTTGCATCTCTCAGTCTTCTGTCCTTCCAGCCTTCCGTTCACTTTCTTGTGCACTTATTTATGTTTTTGAGCACTTTGTGTTAGAACAGTGGGAGACATAAGGATGAATCTCAACTGGATTCTACACTCAAAGACTTTGCCATTCGGTAGGAGAGAAAAGTGCGTAACTGTACCAACAAGGCAGACGTCATCACATGCTTAGAAGAGTGGTAAAATGTTGTATAAGTTCGTGCCAGGGAGAGAGGGTTTCCAACCAAAGGAGAGAGAGTGTTGTAGAGGGGGGTGCATCCAAACAAGGCATTCAGGGATGGGCAGTTCTGGACATTCAGAAATGGAGAGGGGGGGCGGCCCTGTGGCCAAGTGGTTGTTTGCGCACTCTGCTTCGGTGGCCTGGGCTTTCTCCGGTTTGGATCCTGGACGCGGACCTAGCACCACTCATCAAGCCATGCTGAGGCGGCGTCCCACATAGCAGAATCAGAGGGACCTACAACTAGAATATACAACTATGTACTGGGGGGCTTTGGGGAGAAGAAGAAGAAGAGGGGGAAAATAAAGAAGACTGGCAACAGGTGTTGGCTCAGGTGCCAATCTTTAAAAAGACATGGAGAAAGTATTCCAGATGGAGGGAGCAGTGTAAGCAGTCAGGGCACCTCGTGGATTGTGTGAGAACGGGCAGCAGTTCAACGACGAGTATAAAATGTATGAAGGAGACTGGTGAGAACTAGTGTGTGGAGAAGCTGTGGGGTGCGAGCACGAGCATGGAAGGCTAGGATAGGCAGTGGGCAAAGGAGCGACGGTTAGCTGTAATCCAGGAAGACTGATCTGGTGTCAAAGTTCAAAAGATGGAGGTTCGTAACACGGGAGTCAGGAGGAGGCCACTGCAGTGGTTAGGCTAGTTAATGAAGTCGAAACTAATCGTAGCAGTAAAAACGCAAAGGAAGGGGGAATTCAAAAAGACTAGGAAACAGACTGATTAGATATCGGGGCAAGGGAGGAGCAGGACTCAGAAGAGGCTCCACCCCTGGGTTTCTGGAAGAATGGTGGTGCTAGTGGCAGAAGTGGGCAGTGCCACTCAACACTTGGTGCTTCTGAGAGCCAGTGAGTTTTCATATGTGAAGTATAAGTTGGAAGCAGGGGCATCCAGTTGGCATGGCCAACCAGTAGCTGTAGTTAGGGCTCTGAAGAGAGGCTCAAGCTTCTGAAGATGCAGATAAGGAAGTTAAGGGCATAGAGTTGATCTTGAAGCCAGCTATAAATGATCAAGGAAGAGAGATGAGGGCAGATTTTGGAGAACAGCTCTATATGATGTATTATAATTTATTTACAGTTCTAGAAGGGCTTAAATAATTTTCCCAGACTCTCCCCTAGGAGTGAAGGTGTTGAGGAGAGCCAGCCCCTTGCCCTGACCCTGGCCTCGTGAGGTTCTGTGGGTGGACACTCCCCCTTCACACTGCATTCTGACGAGTTCTTGTTTGTCCCACCTTCTGGACAGTGTGCTCCAGGGTCTCTGTTGTTAGCTCCTGAAACCCCAGCCCTTAGCACAGCACGCTTGCCCGTAATCACACCGTCAATAGTACTGACTGATGTCAGTCTTCTGAAGAAGTTCAGAAATAGAAGAAATGCAGATCTGAAGAGACTCAGGGATCTGTGAGAAGCAGTATAGCAGTTGGTTAAGGCTGTGCACTTTGGAGCAAGACGTCCTCGGTTGTAATCTTGATTCCATTGTTTACGGACTGTGCGATATCAGGTCAGGCGTTTACCCTCTCCCTGCATCAGTTTCCCCATCGTAAATGCATTGGGAAGATTACATGACAATCCACATAAAGACTTAGAATAGTCTCGGGCACACACTGAGCACTTGGTAAATTTTAGTTATGCTCATTTTATGACCAGTAGGAAAGACTCAAGATAAAAACAATGTAGACCAATTCCTACAATAAGTGTCTAGGAGGAAGTGGGGGGAAAATGAAGAAAGGTTAGGTGTGGAGGAGGAGGATGGAGACAGGCAAGGAGATTGGCAAGAAGTTTCTGATGATAAAAGGAGCCTGATAAGGGAGTGCCAATTTTCATAATACAACAGGACATAGGTAACCAACAGACAGGGTTGCTTTTACCCAATCAAGTTCCAAAATATTCTAGCATGTATTCAGTTACTGAAATCCTGTTCACTGAAATATGTTTGCCTTTTGCTTTATAGCTTTTAAAAATTCTCCTACATTTCATCTTGCATAGTACAAAGCATCATTTGATGGAACAAAATATATCATTTTATCCTGACTTGGAGAAGATACTTCGGGTTAAAAAGTATTTAAGGAAATAAAATATGTATCAAGAATTAGTAGAGGGTGCTTCCTCAAAAGAGGTGCATGCCACCTGCTAAACAGGAAGTAGAAATCAAATCTAAAGATCCAGACCGTATATCACCTCCACAGTCCGAAGAGGCCAAATATGGTGCCCCCCGTACTTACCCTCTGTAGCAGGGGTGTTTCGTTAAGACTAAAGTCCTCCCTCCTTTCTTTCCCCCTCACCTGCTGTCGTTTCTTCTTACTGCGAAAGGTTGTGCTTGCTTTTCCCACAACTGCTCCTCAACCCACTGCCGTGCAGCTTTCTTCACCTTGTTGTTTTCCTGAATCTTCTTTCCAGGCCATCAGTGACCTTCACTGTCATTCCTTTTAACCTCTCCATTGTCCTGCTTCTCCACTTAATTCTCAGGTTACGTCTTTTCTGGGTTCTTTGTTAGTTCCTACTCCTCTATCTTCTCCCTAAGTTTGAACATGTTTCAAACTCAGTCTTCAGCCTTCTCTGTTGCTCTTCTCTGCATGTGAGCTCCCAGCAAAGGATGTGTCTACTGCCGTGGGTTAAACATCGATCTCCCTGGAGATTAACTCCAAACCCGTGTCTACAGCTCTCATGACTCTCAGACTTTAGTCTCACAGCTCCTACCGCTGCCTGAGGACCTCCACCTCCACCTTTGACCATCGCTATCAATTTAGCTGTCTAAATCCAAACTTATCATCTTTCCCTTTTAAACCAGCTTTCCCCTGAATTTTTGCCCTTGTTCATTTGTTCACTCCTTCTTTCAGCAAATATAGAGACCCCCGTCACCCACACTAGAATCTTCCATCATCTTGATTTCTCCCCGTGTCCAGGTTTGCATCACTTGGTGTCTAAACTAGTGCCGTAGTATCCTAACTGGTGTCCCCGCTTGTAACCTCTCCTCCCTAAAATCCGTCCTTTACATGTGCTCATGCCACATTGACCTCGAGACATTCCAAAGTTGGCCAAGAGTAATTTATGATTTTGGATCTGAGCCTCCTTTGTTTAGTGTCCTTCCATTCCCCCTTTGGACAGCCCCAACATGGTTTGGTTGTTAAGGCTCCTCATAATGTCTCTCATAACCTGTTTGAACCAAATTTCATTGTCTGATCATCAACAACAAATGTTCTTCCCTTCACAGCCCCGCTCTTCCAGGCCAACTACCTCCACACACTCTGTGCACACACCCCTCATCCTGTCTGGACCTGTGATCACGCCAACTGCCAAGACCCTGCCTCTGCTTGCCTAAGAGCCACCTTCTTTTCAAGCCGTCCTACCCTCAGGAAGACTTCCCTCTCCAGAGAAATCCTTAGTCAGTTTTCCTTGGCAACACTCATTGCTGTAGCACTAACTGATGCGGAATATGCTTGCCTGACTTTTAATTATCTTTCTATGTCCTGTGCTCCTCAAGAAGACCCAGCCATGTTAGGATAAAGACTTGTCTTTAAAAACCTTATTGCTTGCAATGGTGGCCCAATGCATACAGCTGAACCTCGATAAGTCGTTGCTCACTATGATGCTAACAGAAGCTAAATAATGCATCTGATTTCTTTGGATAGGGGCAAGACAAGGAACCTTCAAATATATCTTGATATTCAAAATTGATGATCTTGTCTAACAGTCATTTGTCACAGCATATGCTAGATTGTCAGCATTTCGTTTACACATGTTCTGTTTCCCTCAAAACATGTGCAGAGTATTAATCATTAAGAAAGTGTATCCAGTGTCCTTTTTAATTTTTTTTTTTTTTGGTGAGAAAGGTTGACCCTGAGCTAAGATCTGTTGCCAATCTTGCTCTTTTTGCTTGAGGAAGACTGTCAGTGAGTTAACGTCTGTGCCAGTCTTCCTCTGTTTTGTGTGGGACACCGCCACAGCATGGCTTGATGAGCGATGCTGGGTCTGCGCCCAGGCTCCAAACTTGTGCAACGCGGGTCACTGAAGCAGAGCGCGTGAACTTAACCACTATGCCACCGGGCCGGCCCTATTTAATTTTTATATACTGATGGACTAGCAGTGCCAAAATTGTATTTGAACTTTGGTATTGAAAGTATAAGTTTTTCTGTTTATGGCTTTTGCTCACAACATTTCTCTCTAAAAATAATAAGAACCTTGGGGCTATAATTTATTTGTATTATTATCATTTGTTTCTCTTATTATACTCCTGTTTAATTAACAGGCTACTTGACAAAATAAATTTATTCCTGAAAAGTTGGCAGTAAATCTGATTTATATTAATTAATCATCTTTTCTTGTTGACATAAATTACCAAATTAAAGATACTCTCCTTTGGGAAGTGTTTCGGGTCTAAGACTAAATAAAAACCTTGCTAGAAAATGCAACGAAACATTAAAATCACGTATTCTTAAATTTCTGATAAAATAATGCTTAAATCACTATGAATGGAACCTGTTCTTGGTACCATTGAACTAGTCTGGGAGAAAACAAACAAGTGATTTTTAAAGGCATAATTTCAGTCTCAGAATAGTAGAATTCTAAGTCTCAGTTTTGCTTTGGAACAGTTTCTTACTGGTGCAATCTGGTATGTAAACCCAAACGTGTAACGATTTACAAACGAGTAGTCTAGAAAGGGTGCTGTAATGTGAAGAAATGCTCAGGACTCTGAGCCGCTTCTCTAAACTAGAAGTTGGACCTTGGAAAAACAGCCTCCCTTCTGAACCTTCACTCATCATCCGTAGACTAAAAGAATCAAGCTAGATTAGCGGTGTCCAGCCTTTGCTCAGTGAGTGTCCTCAAGGCTCCTCAGAGTGGCGGGTGGGAAGAGCAATTGGTGGAGCCGCTGGGCTGCTGGCTCCGTGATCCCCTTCCCTTTTCATGGGCTTGTGTGTGAATAATGAGTTCTGGAGCTAAAAATTAGAAGTGTTTGAAAAAAACTTTGGATTACATAATCTCCAAGATTCTTTCCAAATCTAGAATTCTAACAAGTTTTATTTTTGTTTTGAAAATAATGTCTTCACTATGAAGTCCAAAGTGCTAAGCAAACAACTATTTGGGATCCCTCTTTTTAACATCGCACTTTTCCCTCCTTATGCCGCCTGGTTCCAGCGTTGGGTCTTCAGGACGAGGAAGTTCGAAGTTTTAACAAAGTCTGTTGAGCACCATGATTGGAGGGCACCATGCTGTGAGGGGAACTTGGCAAATGCATCTTCGTGTGACCCAACACAAAAGTTTTCTCAAAGGATTTTGCCATTTTGTTTGTTAGCCTTTAAAAATTCTTTGTTCTGAAAGCTTAAGCGCTTCTGCTTTTGGTTTTGTTGATCTAAAGTGGTGTTTCCAGATCTGTGTGCTGGGGTGCCCTGCACTCTCCCGTCATGTTGTGTCCGCTGGGCTTTTCATGAGCTGTGATGGTTTCATCTCAACGAACCAACCCTGCCTGTGTGACGTCTTTCTCTTGCCGACTGATCGGAGCTCTTTTGGCTATTTTTACTGCCTTCTGCCTGTCGTTCCTCCCTCTCTTTCATAATCTTTCCCAAGAGACTCTTCAAGTCCACCATGGTGTGGGGAAATGGCTCTGCCCCGGTGCCCTGGCCATCTGTGCATGTCTCTACGTGGGCCCTGAGATGGTCTCTGAACAGGAAAGGCTTAGGGCCATTTCCAACAGGCCTCCGGGTCTTCCCGGGAGCCATTTGAGACCTCTTCTCATGCTGCCTGGCTTCTGACAAGGTCTGGGCCTGTCCTACCTCTACAGTGTAGCCGCAGGCCATGAAGCTGCTCAGCTGTGTGCTGTCAGCCGTGTGGTAGTTATCTGCCCCTTTTGTTTCAGGGTGGTCCTGTGGGACAGAGAGCGTGGGGAGCCAGCACCCTTGCTCCTCATTCTTTTGCTGACTCTGTAAGTAGTAAACCGACAGGGTTCCTTGTTTCTCTACCGGCCGAATCCGACAGCCGCGAGGGACACTTGGCAGTTACCAGTGGACGTGTTCTGTCTGTCCCTGCCATCCTGGATCCTTTTCCAAATATGCTTAGGAAAAAGGTATGATCATGGCGCTGAGCAAACTAGACTGCAAAATACTTTCCCAGGTTATGTTTTAAAGGCGCCGTCTCTGCTGTTGCAATTCCTATTTACGGGAATAGCGACTTACTCATCATTGCTGTGCAGTGTTTCCTTCGGAGCACGCTTGTCGTTCACTCACTGGTTGGCACTGGGAAGATGTCCGGATTAGCTTTAGTACCATTAAGAATGTTTGTCGGAATAGACTGGGAGCCCAAGTTCATCAATTATTCAAGGACTAATTGTCTGTTTTCTTTATTATCCAAGCTCCTTAGGTCTCCTAACGCTTCCTCTGGCAACTTGTTTTAGACAGGGTGGCTGGGGAAGCGCGGAACTTCAGTCGGCTCTGATGCTTCACAAGCTGTAAGTGCAGAGGGTACAGCAGGAGGACTCGCAGTGAGCTGTGGGCCTGAGTTCCTCTACTAGTCCTAACACTGCCCCTGGGCTTCTTATTTCAGGAGCCTATGCACAACATTCTTGAACACTCCATTTGAAGTGTAGAAAATCAGAATTGGGAGGATAATTCGATGGGCTCTGCACTGCAGGAGCCATCCCTCACTAGACTGGAGGCCTTCCTTTACCCTCGCTGCCTCTCAGGGAGGCCGTCCCACTATCGTACATCTCTAGTAAGAAGGTTTCACACTTAGCTGGCATCTCTAAATTCCAGCCGTTGGTGCCTGTTCTGCACTTGGGGACAGTCCTACCAAGGAGTCATTCTCTTCCCTACAGTGAAGATCTGGATTTAGCCACTAGCTTTTTGGGGGATGATGCTTAGAAAACGTCTGAACGTCCTGGGTCTCCTATTTCTTTCTCTACGAAAGACGGAAGTTGAATGATGGTATTTAAAGTATTTTCCAGTTTGAAAAGTCTAGGGCCCTCTGATTTTAGTAGTGAAGGCAGTGTTTCCATTGATTCCTAGTTATTCTTAAAAATGGAGTTATGAATCAGAGGTCCTCAGCATGGCTTCACGGTCACCAATGTCAACATGCCCTTCGTGTGCAAGGAAGTGAGGAATCCTCTTCCTCCTCTCCCTTTCCTGGGTGACCAGTCTGAGCTTGCTCCTCTCTCCTCCCTTCTCACCTCAGCCCTCATCTTCACCTCCAGCAGGTGTCCGTGCCTCTATTTCACTGAGAAAATGAAAGCCCTCAGAGACAAGTCCCGCACGCTCCTACGACGCTACTCATAGGTGCACCTGTTCCTGTTCACTCCCCTTCCTTCTGGGTGCTGGGGAGGTGCCTCTGTGCTCCTAGAAAGGGCTGCCCTCCCCTTGTGTGTGGACCCCACACCTGTTCATTGATCCAAGGATGCTGCTCCAGTGATTTCGCCTTCTCTTCGTGTTGTGTTTCCTTGTCTACTGGATCATTTCCACTCACATCCAAACATGCTCTTATGTTTCACATCTTACGAAAGACAAAACGAAACCCTCTCTTGAATCCTCATTTCTAACTATTGTTCCGTTTTTCTTCTCCTTAGAACAGAGCTCCTGGAAGGAGTTGTATGTGCTTGCTGTCTCCAGTCTATCTCCATTCTCTCTTGAACCTACTCCTATGAGTTTTACCACTGCTTCCAGCCTCCTCAGCTCCACCAGAACTGCTCTTGTCAAGGTCATCTACACCACTGTGTTGCTAAATCCCCAGGTCAGCCCTTGCTCCTCGCTTTGCTTATCCTAGCAGCAGCACTTGACAGTTGACAGTTGACCGCTTTTTCCATCTTGAAACTCTTTCTTCATTTACCTTTTGGAAACGATTCGTTAATTCTGATGACCCACCTCCACTGGTTGCCACACTTTCCAAGCCACTGTCATCTCTCACTTGGATTCTTCCAGTGGCCACTGGGTCACCCTGCTTTTAGGCTTGCCCCCTTCAGTCTATTCTCAACGTGGCAACCAGGTGATTCTGTTAAGACATAAGTTAGACCATGTGAGTCCTGTGCTCAGAAACCTCCCTGGGCTGCATCTTAGGGGGATGCAAAGCCCTGGCACCCTGCCTTTGTCTCCCCTTTGACCCTGTCTCCTCTGCCACTCCCTCTAATCCAGCCCTGCTGGGCTCCTTCATATTTCTTAAATGTGGGGCATCTTCCTGCCTCAGGGTTTTTGTACCTAATCTCCCTGACTCTCTTTCCACAGATGCCTAGAGAGAGCTTCTCTCTCTTCCTACTCGGGGTCTTTACTTAAATGGAACCTGCTTGGTGAGGCTTTCCCGACAATCTTCTCTGAGGTTTCAACCTTCTGCATCCCTTGGTACCCTCTCCCTGCTTTGTGTTTCTCTCCTTACCACCTGTCACTACTGACAGACTACGTATTTTCCTTATTTTTTAAATGTCCATCTTTGTTGGAATGTGAGTTCCACAAGAGCAGGGATTTCTGTCTGTCCTGTTCACTGCTGCACCCCAGCTCCTAGAGCAGTGGGTGGCGTATAGTAGGCCCTCATTCACTGAATGAATGAATGAATGATTTGTCATTGGTCCTTATCTGCTATGAAGACTGGTTATAATTTATTTATATAAAACATTACTTAACTGTATTATACAAGCACCGCTGTTCTTATTAAAGAATTAGAAAATGTACTTAAACAAAAAGACAAAAATATCTATAATGCCTGCACCCATCAATAACCTCTGTGACAGTTTAGTGTGTATTCCTCTAGACTTTTCTCTAGAAAAGTATCTGTCTATACTTATATATTTTTTAAATGGGATCCTACTATGCACATGGTTTTCTAGGCTGCCGTTTAATCATTTAACATCTGGTGGAAATCTTTCAACATCAATAAATCTACATCTCCAACATCATTTTTTAATGGCTGCATATAATCCATTGTAGGGATGCACTACGATTTATTTCACTGATCGTCTTCCTGAATAATTATGATACTATGTATATTGGTCTCAAATTGACATAAAGATGTTGGCAGATTTGAACAGGAAGGGGTCTAGGATAAGTATGCAGAACAGAGGTCTCCAATTATGTAAAGAAGAGGGATAACGTGTACTTCATGTCGTTCCAGAAAATAGGGCTTGGATTAGTAAATGAATGTTAAATGAAGGTAAACTTCAACCTGATATAAATAACTTGGTAATATTTCTTTCTTTCTTTTTTTTCGGGGAGGGGGGGAGATTGGCCCTGAGCTAACATCCGTGCCCACCGTCCTCTATTTTATGTGGGACGCCTGCCACAGCATGGCTTGCCAAGCAGCGCGTAGGTCCGCACCCAGGATCGAAACTTGCAAACCCCAGGCCGCAAAAGCGGAACATGCGAACTCAACCGCCGCGCCACCGGGCCGGCCCCTGTAATATTTCTTAAAAATGGAAAAGACATCTTATTGAGGTAGTGAACTCTGGCAGTTTTCAGGGGAAAATTGTTTCTGGGAGAATTCCCGCCTCGCAGGAAGTCTGAAGTCAGCGGTCCTCCCGTCCTACCACTTCCGTGAGCGAGTTCTTCGGAGGAGCCAGGGGCGATCCTCTCCTGCTGGATTTATGGCTAAATGCTGTGGCCTCAAGCCTCCTCCTGTCTCCAGGCTAAGAGGGGGAAAAACGGGTCTCCAGAATTTATCTTCTTGCCTGTAGCTGGGCACTGAGAGCGAGGAAGGGAGCCGGCAAGTGGAGGTGCTGTGTTGAGAAGAGTTTTTCTCTTCCTTGGGATTCTTGCATCTCCTGCTTGTCCCACTTCACTTTTTTCTTTTGATCTTATCCCTTCTTTCCCTTTTTGACTTCGTTTTTGAAACTACCTTCAACCACAGGATGGGCCAGTTTGGCTGTACCCCAGGGTCTGGGGCTTGTCCTCGAGCAGGGGGGCAGGGACGGAGAAGCAGCTGTGCAGCTTGGGGGCCCCTTCCTGGCCTCCTGCCCGCCAGACCTGGCCACCCCTCACTTTCCGAGGTGCTTGCTGGATTCCTGTTAGAAGGCTCCCCATTGCAAATGCCCTCCTTCCTCTCTTGGAATCTTGTTTCTCCCTGTTTCTGATCAGTAGACCTCAGAAGGCAGTTCTTGTCTGATTTCTGAGTCTCCGTGATCTCTTAGCAGCCCTCTCACCAGGAAAGAATACAGTGGAATGAGGAGAATGAATCCCCTTCATGTCGGCTGCTGGGGTGTGCCTGGCTGGGCTTTACAGAGCTGCTTGAGGAGCCCCTCGGGCTGTGCTGTCCTGTGCAGCAGCCGCTGGGCACAGGGCTCCCGGGCCCTTGAAACGTGGCTAGTTGGAA
Source organism: Equus asinus (assembly GCF_041296235.1). NCBI lineage: Eukaryota > Metazoa > Chordata > Mammalia > Perissodactyla > Equidae > Equus > Equus asinus. Next base: position 140,350,427 of record NC_091793.1, on the reverse strand, counting down.
TGGAGATGTACTGTAAGTGTTCAGTACACACCAGATTTCCAATACTTAGTATGAAAAAAGGATGTAAAATACCTCAGAAATAAATTCTTATATTAGTTACATATTGAAATGATATTTTGAATTATTGGGTTAAATAAAAATGTATTATTAAAATTAATTTTATCGGTTTCTTTTTATTGCAGCTCCCAGAAAATTTAAAATTCTATCTGTGGCTCTCATTTTTGCCTTGTTTTATATTTCCGTTGAACAGCGTTGCTCCAGAACTTTGCAACTGAGTGTGAGCCCTGCACTGTGGCACCGGCGTTTCTTGAGCACTTGTCGGCCACGCGGAATCTCAGAGCCCGCTGAGCCCCAAGAGTTGGGTCTGCGTTCTAATCAGGCCCCCTGGCCGGGGATTCAGGTGCTCATTCAAATTTGAGTGGCGCCTCTTTACAGGGTTTCCTGTGGGGTTGGCGGATCGGCTGCCTTTCAGAATGTTGCTGCTGAAACTTCTCTTCTGTCTCCCAGCACCGACGTTTGGGTTGAGCTGGACTCCCATACCGAGGCTGCTGTCTGATAACGCTGCCCACGGCGGGCCGGGAGGCGGGGTGGGGAGGGGCAGCTGTGCCCCAGCAGAAGAGGGAAGCATCAGAGGAAAGGACGAAGTCCTTGTTTGCGCCTCAAATTAATGGTTAACTCTGCTGTGGAGAAAGAAGCAGTTGAGGCAGTGGACTTTAGTTTCTGGCTCTTTTTCTACAGACTTCTGTGGCCTTGCTTTCATTATCCTCCTACCTCGGAGAACTGCCAACACTGGGAATAGATTGGTCCCTTTTATACCCAAGTCTTGTGAACCAGGGGACCGAGCCAAGAAGAGCAAGGTCTGGGCTTCTCCATGTGGCCTGGGCTCTCCCCTCCTCTGGACAAGCTGGATGAGGCTTCCAGCTGGAAGCTGGATCGAGCTTCGCGCAACCTCAATGAGATCTCCCACCGATAAATAGGGGATGAGTGTTTGGAAAGTACAGGGAGTCATGAATAGAGGACTCAGTAGAACTTGTAACAGCTCTATTGGATGTCTTGGTCTATTCGGGCTGCTATAACAAAGTACCACGGACTGTGGCTTATAAACAACAGACGCTTATTCCTCGAGTTTGGGAGGCCGGCCGTCCGCGGCTGGGGGAGGCGTGGCCGGCTTCTGGTGAAGGCTCTCTTCCGCTTGCAGGCGGTCACCTTCTCCTTGTACACTCTCATGGCAGAGAGCAGACAGGAGCTAGCTCTCTCCTCACTCTGATTAGGGCACTAATCCCATCCATGAGGAGCCACCCTCATGGCCTCACCTAAGCCCAGTTACCCCGCCAAAGGCCACATCGAAGCGTAGGGTTTCAACATGAATTTTGGGGAACACAAACATTCAATTTATAACATTGAGATATAATTTACAATGAATTATGAATTCACTCATCTTAAATGTACCATCTGAGCAGAACTTTTATTATGACTAAGCAGAAAAGTAATGACACTTTTCTTGGTCCTCTTGTATTAGATTTTTTAGGGGCAGAAAGCTTTTCCCTTCTTCCCTTCCAGGTTCTTTGGCTGGTCAAATAATGAAATTGATATAAGACAGATTAACAGGAGAAAACATGAGCAAAGTTAGGTACAAACGGGAGCCCCATGAAGATGTGGAGAGGCAGAGCTGCTGTTGGAGACGAGTGTCTCCGGGCAGGTGGTTTCTCGGGGTATGGCTGTCTTCCTGGTACATGCCCCCTTCCAGTGTTAATATAGGCAGTTGAGGGGAGGCAAAGAGCTTTCCTGAATCTGCTGGGCTTTTGATTGCATTTAGCAAATCAAAATAGTCCTCACGCCAAAGCGGTATATTTTGGAGTGGCAAAACTCGCTCGCCTTCAGTCGTATGAAATTGTGGATGTTTGTTTTTGACCTATGATGTGGTTCAGTCTTACCTCTGAAATGCTGTTTGTCAAAATTCTTCCAGAGCAGGAAAATATTTTCCCAGAGAAAGTTTCAGTTAGCGTGATGCCTTTCCTTATTTCATCTCTCTCTTCTGAGTACGCTGCAGTAGAAAGTGTGTTATGCAAATCTAGATTTGATAATTCTGTTTTCTCCAAATAACTCTTTTTGTACTATAACTTATTTTACACTTGAAAAATTGATTTTTTCATCCAATAAACAAATCATCTTTTTTTCTGATAAGGCTATTTTTCAATATTTAGAAAAAAAATCGTGACCTGAGAGAGAACCAAACATAGATATTTTGCTGTGTGTAGAAATGATGGTTTCCATAAAGAAAATACACGTGCACGAAGTATGAGCAGAGACGTGATGGGGAAATGAGTCACGGGCTCGGGGAAGCGGCAGGCCCGCCTTCTCACAGCCAGTGGGCACCTCAGGTGGAAAAGAAATGGGAATGTGCACATTCTGTTTTATCTTCTACTCTCAATTCTTCATAACATAATTGAGAAATACACATCTGAGGGATAGAAATGCCCATTTCTTTTATACGTGCGTGAGTTCTCTTCTGGGCTAGAAAGAAATGTTTCTAGAAAGACTGTTCTTGTCCCGTCAGTTGTTTCTTGAGTTGCGTGGGGCGTCTCTCTCTCTCACACACACACACACACACAAACCCTCAGGCAGAAAGGAAAGAGAAACAGCAACATGAGTACCAAGGAGCCTCCCCGACTGCAGGTGGAAGCAGCGTGTCCCCTTCTAGGCGCCCGCATGGAGTGATGCTGGAGTGTGGCGAGGAGGCGGGCCCTGGCCCTGGGCCTCTGGCCCCGCTGTGGGGAAGCCGTGCGTTTCCCTCCCCTGTCCCATACCCTTCCCACTCCTGCCTTTCTCACACTGTGGTTGCCAGGTGAGCAGCTGGCCCTGTGTCAGCTATGGACAGGGCCACCACGGAGGTCTTTTTGAAAGTGGACTGAATGAACTTTTGACCCAAGCATCCATGTATAGGGGAAAAAGAGCTTTAAAGATAGATGCCAAGTAGGAAAAAGTCTTCAGGACAGCGGGGAGAAAGAACATGCCTTGAGTGTTGGGGGCACACCTGGTGCCCGTGCCTGGCCCCATCGGGGAGCTTGGGCGCAGAGGGTGGCCTGCATCCTCGCTGTGTCTGTCACCTGGCTGAACACCCCCATCCTTCTCCCCGACCTCTCCCCTCCGGAGAACGGCTTGGAATAGAGGGTTGTGGCTCTGATTCCACATCTCAGCCTCTGGAGCCCGTGCTGGAGCAGGACACCTGCAGAGGCAGGGAGATTGGTGCCGCTGAGCCTGTGCCCGTTGCCAGGGCTCACCTTTCACAAATGCCGAAGAGTAATTCCCCTTTATTCCCCATGAATCAAGCTGGGGGTCCTTCCTACCGGGTGTTCGCCAGTCTGAGTCGGAGACTCGCTTCGTTTGTAGCTTTTGTGGCTCTTCCTCGAGAGAGAAAACCCTCGGAGCGTCATCCCCACCAAAGTCACCAAGGCTGCGGAGGAGCGAGGCTGACCAGGACAGAGCTTTCCCTGACACGTTCCTACCAATGAGGCCTGGCCGGCTGTGCCTTCTGCCCTAAAGCCTTGACGCCATGCATCTGAATAGGTGGCTTTTCCCTTATTCTTGAAAAGAATATACATTTTCAATCAAAAAATTCTTTAAAGGCGTAACCCAAGAGTAGCCATGTCATTCAGTAGCTGGATGGGAATGGCTTTAGCAAAAAGTAATTGAAAGGTTACATTTAGATCTAAATATCTCCCCATGTTCCTTTCTCTCCTCCCCACCTTTCCCCATCATTGCTTCACCACCAACGTCTTAAACCCACAGATCACAGACTGTGCTTGCACGTGATCTCACACACACACACACACACACACACACAGTGGAAGCGTGCATGCGTTTTTCATCTCATCTTCTGCCGAAATTCTGCCAGACTTGCAAGGTCTCTGGAGGACAGGGGCCCGGTGGAAACGCTCCTCGCTCTGACACATGCAAATGTTCACCTGCGGCACCCCGTAGGGCAGAGCTCTCTTCTAGGTTCTTTAAGATGCTGGGGGATGTTGTTTCAATTATTGTCAAAAGAAATTGTCGCTGGAAAGGCTGGGGTTGGAGAGATCAGGATTTCTCTTTTGGGGTTCATTTTGGGCAGGTTGGTGTTTTTTCTTTAATTGGCAATAACTTTTCACTTTAGAGTTTGAAGCCATTACCAGAGAAAGCATCTCTCCCTTCAAGGCCCAGCGTGAAGGTGCACGTCACTCCCTGGGGCCTGTCTTGCTCCCGGTCAGCACTCAGAGTAAGTCCCTCCTTTGCTCCGTGGCTGTGCCTCTGCTGAGCTCTGCTCTCAGCCGTTTACATGTCTGCCTTCCCATCCGATTTCTGTTGCTCCGAGGCAGGTCCCATCTAACTCACCATAGATCCCATCCCCCTTTCTTGCTCGCTAGCCTTCTGGCCCCAAACACAGTGTCTGGCACCAAGCTAAGGGCTGGGTAGATGTTGGTTGAACTGAATTGAATTCCTTGGGGAAATTCAATTTTCTATTTTCATATTACTGATGGAGAAACTAATGCATGAAGAAAAGTACTTCTTCAAGGTCGCAGAGCTCCACGAGAGGAGGAGCTGGTTACATCTGACTCTAACTCATTGCTTTCACAACACCTGGCACAACTCAGGAATCCAAGAAACAGTGAATAAAGGAGAGTGAATGAGGTATTTATAGCAAAGGCTGGAACCCAAGTCTCTTTCTCTTCTCCTTTCTAAACAAGTATAATATACATTAAACCAAATTGAATTCTGCATTGGATGTGAATTGGCATTCTCAAGAATGTTCTCATTGTTCCCTCTCCAATTAATTAGGATGCTGCATTCTGTACCCAAAGAAAGGTTCTTCTTCCCACTCCTAGTCATAGGAAATTCTTGTAGGATTCAGATAATGCTTTTTTCTACATTTGTCCTGAAAGGGAACAGAATATGTGACCCCAAAATATGCCACCTTGGCACATGGATTGTTTTGAGTTGAAGGCAATCAAGATGGAGCAGACTCAAGTAAAACTTTTGCCTCTCCCTTAACTGCCTAAAAGGATTTAGATAGTGGGCCTCAGAGAGAACTATTCCTGGAGATAAGTGTATCTGAAAGACCTATCTGTATGGCAGGGCAAACTTGCAAATACCAAATATCAGCTCTCCTTATTGTCCTGTGAATTGCCCTCCCCCTTTGAAGCCCCAGACCCCTATCCCATTGTTTAGCTCAGGATGGCATATAAGCCTCAACTGCTCCACTGGACCATGGATCTCATATTTTTATGGGCTCCCATATGTACATAATTAAATTTGTTTTTCTCTCGTTAATCTGTATTATGTCAACTTAATTATTAGATCAGCCAAAAGAACCTAGAAGAGTAGAAGAAAATTTTTCCTCCCCTTCAGGCCCATCCCACACTGAGTGTTGGAAGGAAGTGGGACAATCTCATGATGAGATCAGTAGATTACTACATCTTTCCTGGGCAGTTTGATAAAGAACAGCAGCTCTCTTTGCCTTACTTCTCAGACCTTTGTTCAGAGAAATCATGACATCCGTCTTCTCTAATTCTACCTGCTCTCCAAAAACGAGCATGGCTTTTATTCAAATGCTGTTCAAACAGGAGAGGTTCACACACTGGGAGTGGCAGGTACCCAAGACCATTTTCACCTGACTTGCTGCATTTCTTCTTTATAATTGGATGGTAGATACATCTGAAAGGGAAACATTAAAGTGGAAGTAAAGTGTTAGGAAAAAAAGAATTCTCATTATGAAATTCCCTTAACGTACTCCCACTTTTTCCTAGTTGGTCTGACATCGTAGGTGGCGGTTTCTAAAGTCGCGGATGAAGTGGAGCTTCTTGTTTAGTGTATACAGCATGGCAGCTTGGCCCTGTCCAGGGAGTATTTTTTGATATCTTTAGGATCTAGCATTTGGAGTTAGTTCCAGGAAGATTTTTGCTGCTGCTTATGGGTTGCATTGTATCCGCTCTGCCAAATTCATATGTGGAAGTCCTAACCCTTAGGACCTCACAATGTGGCCTCATTTGGAATCAGGGTCGTTGCAGATGTAATTCGTTAAGATGAGGTCACACAGGAGTACGGTGGGCCCCTGATCCAGTGTGACTGTGTCCTTATGGAAAGGGGACCTTTGGAGACAGACGTGCACATGGGGAGAACACCATGTGAACATGCAGGCAGAGATCGGGGTGATGTGTCTATCAGCCAAGAATGCCAAGCACAGCCAGCAAACCAGCAGAAGCTCGGCAGGAGGCAGGGAACAGATTCTCCCTCCCAGCCAGCAGAAGGATCCAACCTCGCCAACACATCAATCTCGGACTTCCAGCCTCCAGAACTCTGAAGCAACACATCGCTGTGCTTTAAACCACCCAGTTTGTGACAGTTTATTTGGGCAGCCCAGCAGACTAATCCACTTCCCTATTCGCCTATTTCTCTCCCAAAAAGACTAGCTTGCAAAAAAGTTGAGGTGCTTACCTGAAGGCCTGGCAGGAGGATTCAGGAGGGAAAGAAAATTCCAGGTCCCTGTTCCTGGTGGGTTTGGCTTCCTTTGCCTGCAGCAGGCCACAGCCGTGAAGCACTTGAGGTGGACTCAAATCTTGGCGCCACCTGGTTACTTGTCTTCCCTTCCGCATCAACAAGGGTACGGATAGCACCCCCTGCGTAGCGTTGTTGTGCGGTTTCAGTGAGATAAATCATAAAGTGTGTAGAGTGTGCTCAGCACACTGCAGGTGCATAGTAACTCAATGTTGGGTGCTGTTGTCATTCTGCTACTTGGGGTTTTCAGTGGCGTCTCTCCCTGGCCAGCCTGTTCGACCCTGGGCCTTCTTTTAGGTGAGATTGTTTATCTGGAAATCTGCTGTGGGATTGACAGTATCTGCGTCAGTGTCGCCTGGGGACTTTGCCCCAGACCTCCTGAAGGAGATGCCCTGGGCCCAGTGATCTCTTCCGGGTGAGTCCGACGCTCGCTCGAGTTTGAGAGCCACTGGTGCAGGATGACTTCCCTGCTTCTCCAAACAGCAGCTTCTCCTGACACGCGGCTTCCTCTTGCCCTTCCTACACGTCGTTTCTCCAGCCCCGTGGGATAACATCTGCTCACAAAATAGGAGGTGGTGATGCGGTTTATGTCCCGCCCCCCTGCAACCGAGTCTCTGAATTCCTGCTGCCCCGCCATGTCTAAAAGGAGAATGTCTTTCTCTGGCAGGGACCATAGGAGCATCTTCTGCTTTCTTTCTGACTCTGGTTTAACTGCCTCCCCGCAACTCTGTTCAGGAACCCAGTCTCAATCTCTGTGAGCTCAGGGCCTGCACGGGGCCTGTGCCAGGCAGACCTGCAGTGACATTTCCTGATCGTCAGCAAACCCTCCTTCCGAGGCCAGTGAGGGCTCACGCCACCTGTGTTCAGTGTGAGCAGAACCCAGTCACAGTCAGCTGCCTGAGATCAGGGAGACTCAGGCTCACCGTCCTCGTCCTGGTGCCACATCCCATGGCCCCGGGCCTCATCCTGAGCGTCCTCTTCTTCCAGGGTGTGAAGCCCCTGGGCCCCGCCGTGCCTCTTGGTCTGTGACTCTGTGCCCGCCGATTCTTTCACATCCTGTCCTGCTCTATTGTCCACCTGCTCGAGGTCTTTTCCCATCTGTACTCTAGTCCCCTCCTGACGTGAGTGGCCGCCTGTCACCTCAGGGACTGCAGAGTGGCGGAGAGAGCTGGGATCTCAGTGTGGAGGGCAGGTTTGTCTCTGCCTCGCCGCCTTCGCCTCCTGGGCCTACTCACTCCCCGTCCTCTCTCTGACCCAGACTGGGACAGCCTCCACCCTCACCTGCTCTCGCCTGCCGTCAGCCTCTTAGGCGTCAGGAGCATCCCACACCCCACCCTCACCACACACACTCACACAAATGCACACATGCGGCTGAGGGCCGAGGTGAGACTCAGAGGGGTTTTTGCGGTACCTGCACCAACACATTTGAAGGCAGAGGGCCAGCAGCTTCCTCGGCAGGGTATCCTCCACCTGCAGGAGAGATGGCTATCTCAAAATTCTCCAGGAGCATCTGCATGTTAATAGGGGTCTCAAAGTCATGAATAGCTTAGGGTAGAATACAATTAACCAAGCCGGACTGTGGCGAAGGTATCTGGGGGCAGGCCCTTCCCACGGCCGCTGCCAGCGCTGGGCCCCGTCACTCCATAGATTCAGTGCTCTTGTCTTCGGAGGCCCTTGCACAGCCTGTTGTTTTTTTCTCATAACAGCTTTATTAAGATATAATTCATATACCATAACGTTCACCCTTTTAAAGTGTACAATTGAATGGTATTTTTAGTAAATTCACAGACTTATACAACTACCACTACTATCTAATTTTAGAACATTTCCATCACCCCAGAAAGGAACTTTGTACCATCAACAACCATTCCCCATTCCCCTCAGCTCCTGGCAACCACGAATCTACTTTCTGTCTCTACAGATCTGCCTATTCTGGGCATTTCACATAAATGGAGTCACACAATACATGAGCCTTTGTATCTGGCTTCTCTGACACAGGAGGATGTTTCCCAGGTTCACCGTGGTATAGCAGGCATCACAACACTCCTTTCTCCTGGTGAGTAGGGCTCCATTGTGCGGGTGGACCACATTTGGTTTATCCATCCATGGGTTGATGGGCACTTGGGTGTGCGTTTGGTTTTGCCCCCATATGATATGATGCAGCCACAGGCATTAAGCCCCATCTACAGAGGCCAAAGGACCCCCGTCAGGCTCCATTCACCTTTCTTGGATGTGTCTCCTTCTCAGGGACCCACGCGCACTCAGCAGGAAGAAGTTTACTGTTTCACACTTCGCATAGTTTGTTATTCATTCTGACTTTCCTTTTGTGTGTTAACCACACCTTTTATTTTCTGTGTTCTGATGTTTTGTCACCTGGGGCCTTGCTGAGTCTGGAGGGACTGTCCCACAGGGTTAGACAATCTGGAATAGTAAACAGCTCGCTCTCTAGTGTTCTTTTCCAATGCACACTGATCAACCCAGAGCCCTCAGACCAGCTGCCTCCTTTATTGGGCTCTCCCACTGGGGGCCACTATTGCCCTGCGCCAATCACCCAGGGCAGGCACCAGATGCCCAGGGACAGCCCTATGCCCAGAGCCTGCTCAGACTGTGCAAACTGGCCAATCACAAACCTGCAGGCCTGCTTACCCTGCTGCGCCAGGCCTTCCCATGAAAGCCGCAATCAAGACTCCTGCCTGTTCCCCACCCCGGCTGGTTGCCTCCTGACTGACCCTGGGGCTTCCCTGTGGCCCTGCGTGGCCTGGCATACCTGCTCCTCTTGAGAACTCTGAGGAACAAACTATCTTTTCAACGGCAATCATCTCCTGATCGGTTGGCCTCACCACGTCTAAACAGCAATAAAAGCTCACAAGCACCTTACCCCAGCTCACTGCCAGACCTTTATTTCTGGTACCATGTCATGATTGAATGTCACATCCATTCATTCCCACAAATATCATGTGGATATCTTGAACTTGCCTTAAGGCGTCTTAGATTTTCCTTAATACTAGGAAACTAGCACCTCTTACTTTATTTTTAGCATTAGACTTCACTCGTCAAATTGTTTTTCTCACTAGCTTTGTACACAGATTTTATTTTTTACCATCTCCGGCTTCTGCTGGGAAATAAGACTTAAAAGTGCAAGCATATCGTGCAGAGCATCTTTTATGAGATTTCATCTGCGGCTGCCAAGGAGAGGGGGTGATGGTGCGCTTTGATCTTACTTGGGAAGAGTTGACCAGTTCCTGCAAACGCAACTTCTACAAATGGTCCCAACTTCTGCATGTGGCCCGGAACACAATCTATCAAGCCAAGTATTTTTAGATAATAGAGCTTTATTGCGGTAAAAGAAGAGGATGGCTTATCTTTTTATCTCATTTGAGTAACTGTAGCACAGGTTCTAGCACGTGGTCTGTCCGTCTGGGCACTGTTGACATCTTGGATCAGGTAACACTTTATTGGAGTGCGTAGGAGTGGCTGTTCTGTGCATCCTAGGATTTTTAGCAGCATTTCTGGCTTCTACGCACTAGACGCCAGTGCGATCCCAGCCCCTAGCCCCAGTTGTAACAAACAAAAATGTCTCTAAACCTGGTTAAATGTCCCCGGGGTGAGGGGTGAGGGTGGGGGGCGGTGGGGTTGGGGAAAGGGAGGGCAAAATTGCTCTAGGCAACCGCCCTTCTAGGGTTATGAGGGACCTTGAACTCCAGCCACCTTGTGGCTGTGAGAAGCCCTCTTCATCACGGGGTGTGGGGCGTGAGTGAGGTTGAACACCTTGTGGGGCTGCACTCCCACTGCCTGACAGGATCGGCTCCACTCCTTTAGTTGAATTCACTAGCTGCTGCTGCTGCTCTCGACCAAATCCTGCTTTCTGGGAGAGCTCCAGGAGTCTCTTGCTCGCGGAGTGGCCCCAGATGTTGTGAACGGAAGGAGGAACTGGGCCTAGCACGGACTGGGGGGGTACCTGGACTGGGAGACTCGGCCCTGGGGAATGCTGTCCTGGAGCAGTGGCTCCCACGTCACCTGGGGAGTGTGCTGCAGACACACATCTCTGTTCCCCAGCTCTGACCAGGGCTGCGTGAGCTAGGAGGCAGGCTGGCACCTGCCAAGAGTACTGCCATGCAGAGGCCTGTGCAGGAACACACACACAGACGGGAAAATAGTTCAACCCGGAAAGACACCACTTAAACTTCGTATCCATTGTAAGTGTATTATGTATGGGATAATACGTAATTATCCAATTATAATTGGAACATTCCAATTTCCATTTTGCTTTCAATTTTGAGTTATTTGAGGAGGGGAGCACTGTGGCTTTTCCGGTGTATTTAAGGCACCTATAAAGGCCCCAAATCTCAGAGGATGAGCCTGGCTCCTGCATTCTAAGTAACTCCTCGGGGAATTTCTATGCATATCCACATTTGGGGACCCTCACTTTGGCATAAATATTTGTAAGTATGTTCTGTAAAAATATTTATTGGGACCTTTCCATTACAAACATATTACCTTCTTATTACAGAAAGTTTAGAAAATGTGAAAAAGGAGAAGGAGGGCAGAACAATGCCTGGCATCTCACCATCCGAGCCTGCCACAGCACCTTCTCATGCATCACTCTAGTCTATTTCCTTTTCTTTGAAAATTTATTCTGTCCAAGACATACATACACATAGCTCAGAAATCAACAGGTGTCAAAAGGCTCACGAGGAAAAACATTAATTTCCTGCTCCATTTCTCTCTGCTCTCCCTAGGCCCCCAGTTAGAACACGACGGTTGCTTCTTCTGCATTTATTCCAGATTTCTAAATAGTATGCTTATATTACTACATGTTAGTTATCCGTTTTGGACCTGATCTTGGCTTCCTGGAAGGTGAGGATTTCAGTTCCCTCCTCTCTGCCTTTCTCTCCGCCATCCTCCTGACACGGTGATATCACAGTTGGGGCTTAAATTGGTCATCATGTCTCTTTACTACCAGGTTAAATTGCGTAATGTTTTGCTTTTTCTGGAGTTAATAATTGTCTTAACTTTTTATTTTTGTAGTTTCCTATGGATCTATTACTATTCTTTTTTTTTTTTTGTAAACACTTCAGCAGATCTTTCCAACTTCATACTAGTTTTTTCAAATACTCAAACACATCCCACAGTCCTTGGGTCCTGCGCGTCCCTGGAGCGCCGCCCTCTGGTAGGCTCCAGTCGGTGGGGGCTCTGGCTGGTGCACACCTGACTCCCGTGGGTTCCCTGTACTGCTCAGTGACCTTCCATTTCTCTGTTCTTACTTTCTGGGACTTGCATTAGATGGGAGTCCTCCTCGGCTGTTCTCCTAATGCCTCCCCCTCCCCCCATTTGCCATCTCATTTTCTTTGGGTTCAGCTTTCTGAAAGAGTTAGTCAGCTTGATCTAATAAGGCTTCTATTGAGTTTATTTCCACTACCACATTTTACTTTGTACAAGCTCTTTCTTATTTCCTGTTTATTCTTGTCTGCCCTGCTCCCCCAGTAGCTTCCAGTTCTCATTATGTGGATGCTATCCACCCCTCTGAGGATATTAATTAATACCGCATTGAAGTTTTATTCTCTTCCTTGCATTGATTGCATTTTCCCCGTTTCCATTTTTTTCTGATTGTTTTATTCATTTACTGATTCGTCAAATATCTACTGAGTGCCTTTTACGTGCCAGGTGTTGTAGGTGTTGAGGCTATGGTGGTTAATAAGATAAAGTCCCCTGACCTTATGAAAATTGTATTCTAGTGAGGGAGAATAGTGAACAAATGAATTACCTTATGGCTACGAATAGAACACAGCAGAATGAGGGTGTGGTTCTAGGCAGACCAGCCGCCAGGGAAGGGCCCTCTTGCAGGCTTCTTTACTCCCTGGCTGCCTCCCGGGCTGGCTGCCTCCCGGGCTGGCTGCCTCCCGGGCTGGGTGACTCAAAGGCTGGGCTCGCTGGGCCTGTGGACCAGAGACTACACGTAGCCACCTCGTGCGGCTCGGGCTTCCCCACAGCATGGTGGCTGGGGTCCAAGAGGGAATGTCCTGAGACCAGGCTCTCCAAGAGGCCCAGGCAGACCTGCAAGACTTCTATGGGTCACAGGAAGGTTACAGGAAGGTCACCAAGGGAATCGGACGGCGCTTCTTGATGGGAGCACGGCAAGGTCACGCTGCAGATGTGGGACGCGAGGAAGTGTTGGGGCATCTTTGCAAACACAAGCCACTGCATGTTGTGACTTTAGCTGCTATTTCTCCATCCACCTTGCATTTTTTGAAATTGTATATCTTTGGCTGTTTCCTCTTCTCTTCTTTTTTTCCTTGTAAGTTAATATCCTTTTATTATTCATTCACAGCCTAGTTGGGTGTGAGGAGGGGAAGGGAACAAATGTGTGTGTCAGTTGGCTCTTTTGAGGGGGAGTCACAGACAAATGGCCTCAGATGGTCCACACCGTAGACTGTTGAACGTGGACTGCCTGTGGGAGACGATGGCAGAGCTTAGAGACGGCGGAAGTAAAATATTTTTTCTCTCTTCCTCTTCTGCTCTTGGCTTACATCTGAAGAAAATATGGCACAGAGGTTAGGTGACTTTCCAAAATATTGGTCCGTTAGCAGCAGAGCTGAGGGTGCATTTAGACTTGTGTTTCTCAAATTCTCTGGAATTATATTAAAAACAACAACAATTAGAGAAAAAAACTGAAGAACAAAAATCTAACTGAAAAACAAAAACAAAAGTTTATTGAGAGGTCCAAGAAGCTTAGGAGGTTCCGAGTTTCACAGGGTTAAACACTTTCCTACAGGACTTGTCTGAGGCTTCCATGTGCTAAAGTACGTTATGAGTCTCCAAGGAGGGAGAAACGGAAGCTGTGTTAGAGAAAGGGGGTGCGAGAGGTCGTGTGCATCTGCCAAACTGTGGTGACCAGCTGAGGAAGCCATCTCTGGGACTGTGTGTTGCAGACTATACTCTGGGAAGTGGTCGTGCAGACCGCAGCAACTTAAATGGTGGCTCTCAGGGCCTCTCAGGTGCCCTTTCCCATCCTTTAATTGATCACTAAAACGAGCTACTTGCTTCTCCATTTGATCCAACAGACATGAGTGTGGCCCCCATAGATGGTCAGCGTATACATATGACCAAGGGGTTTGCAGTCTTCACAACCACTGTTTTTCTTATTTATTTATTTTCTTTGTTGAGGTAACATTGGTTTATAACATTATATAGATTTCAGGTGTCCATGATTATATTTCGACTTCTGTATAGACTATGTCGCACCACCACCAAAAGTCCAGTTGCCATCTGTGAAACCACTGTTTTTCTGTCCATCTCTGGTGACCAGACAGGCTCGTCCAAGGAAGCAATTTAAGAGCTTTTCAATTCACACCTGTGAGGCTCGGAGGAGAAGATTCTTCAAAATGCGGTTTGTTTTCTCAGGATCACAACTTTCTCTGCTCGCTGGTAGGGGACCTGAGCAAACCGTGTTGTTAGCAATCACTGTAGTTTCTGACTCATCCTTTTTCAGTCTGTTGGTTGAGCATTCAGCGTCCTCTCACCCGTGGCCACCAGAGGGCAGAGCACTGCCGCGCTTTGATCCTGGGTTTCTCTGCAGCTGGGAGGCTGGGAGGCTGGGAGGCTGGGAGGCTGGGAGGGGAGCAGCTAGACGGTGGCTTTGAGGAACGCGTGTACACTTGGAACACACAGGGCATTAGATTCTGTCTTGTCTTAAGGACGCATGGACTTACTTCTGACAATGTCGGTGCTGAGGACAGGATAACTGAGCCATAAACGGGACTTTTACACAAAGTGCTTCATTTTTTCTTAATGATTTGTCAGCCCCCACTATTTACTTGCTGGCATCTGTCGTTTCAAGGTCAGTTTTCTGATAGCACAACAACTACGTTTTTTAAAATTGGAAAACGTAAATTAAGAAATTTGTCAAATTTCAAAACTCCTTCAGTTCGGGTTTCTTGTTTGGGACCCCATAAAGAATGCCTGAAGGACTTAAAAACACCTCTCTCTTTCACCTGGATCCCAAGAACAAGGGTGTTACTATAGATCCTGATGGGAGCAGGTGGTTCCTGCTTTTCTAGTCAAGGACAACACCATCTTGTTCAAAGGAGCTGAGAATTAAGAGACATGTAAGATTCAGGAGAAACGGGACCAGAGGGAGGGAGAGGTGCCCAGACAGGAACAGGAGACCCGAGAGGTGTGGCTGGAATGCTCCCGATGATGCCCATGAAGAGGGACGCAGTTCTACAGAGGCCTTGAGCCCTGTGAAATGAGGAAAATTAAGTATCAGTGTATTTACAGCCGATTCGCCAGACATTCTCCTCAAACTGGTTCGTGAAGATGGAAGCGGGAAGACGAGGGCAACAGAGAGAAACTTCCCTTCCTCCCCACACCCCCCCGGCCCTTCTGCCCTGCCCCTCCATCGGGGTGGCTGCCATCCTGGGGCTCTCTCCACCTGCGTCCGGAAATCCGAGGACCCCGCCGTTCCTCACCTGGCGTGGCGGGGAGGTAAAGGTGAGGCGAGCAGCTGTTCAGCATCTTGTGCGATGTCCCCTCTTGGTATCTGATTACAGCCTGGGAAGAGGAAGTGACATGTCAGAAGCCTTGGCTGGGATCCGGGAGAGAGGTCATCCAGGATGTGCCCTCTAGAAGACAGCAGGCGGCTGGGGCAGCCAGGGCATGTGTCTGGGTCAGCACGTTGGTGTCAAGGCCAGGGTCCCCAGCATCCACCCTTCCTGGTGGCCAGAGCGCCATCTCCTGCCAGGACAGTGCTCTGTGGGCCGGCTGCTGCCTTCTGCACCCCCACTGGCCCTTGGCCACCGACTCCTCCTCAGCTTCACATCTCATGGGAGGGCTCTGGAGCTCATTATGTTCACTGCCCTGAGTCTCAAGCTTCTGTTCCCCTGGGGCGCTGACTCCTGGGCTGCACCGTGTTCTCCTTGGAGCAGAGCAGGCCCCATGCAGTCAGAGGCCCAGGGCTGGAGAGAGCGTCTCGTTCAGTCTGAGGGCTGGGTGAGGAGTTGCAAAGATGATCGAGATGCCCTTTCCCAAGGTCTCTTCCCGCTCTGTAATTCTAAGTTTCTGCTGTGTTTTGAGACCCTAGAATTGTTGAGGTCAAGAAAGTGAAAGGCATTACGATTATTTATTGTCGCAATTGCCATCTGTCTGATTCTCCGCTGACACCCAGGGCCCCTCGTCAATCTCTGTGAACATCAGACTACCATTGCCTAAGAAAAGAAGAGTGCTTTCATGACAGATTCATGAAGAGGCAATTGGAGGAGACCACCTCCTCAGTTCCTAAAACCCTCAAGCAGACAGGCATAAAGCACGTGGGGGTGAGGGGGGCTGAGCTGGAGCGCCGGGCCTGTGGAGGGAGGGTTTTTGCTTTGGGCTAGGATTGTCCTAGTGTAGACACACCCAGTTTTGTTTTCTGACATCTTGTCTCCGCCGGCAAGATGCGTTGGTCATACTTCTCGCAACATCAGAGAATTTTTTAAAGTCTGGCTGAAAACAATCATAGACTCTACAAGCACCGGCTTTATGTGGTTCCCTTTTATGGAATTCCTGGTGGTATAGACGTAGCCTGCTTTGGGGTATTCAGGGCAGTGTCAATCTGCAGAGAGAACGCAGCGAGCGGAGCTGAGGGCGCATCAGAGGAGGGAGACAGGAGGCGGAGACCCGCTGACGTTCCGCGCAGGGCCCGCACCGCCGGCCTGAGTCCTTTGCTGTCTGGATTTGGGGTTTTCTACCACTTAGGGCGATTTTCTGATACGGCTAAAGGGTGGCTTCCGCCTTTCACTTTCTTTAAATTCCTGAATCACCTCTGTTTATTAACCAAATAAATGACCAAACGTGGCACAGAATGAGCATGGCATCAAAGCAGATTTGTCTGGTTCCTTTTGGAGAAAACCTGCCTTTCCTCATGGTTTTACTCGGCAACCCAGGTGTGGAATCCAGGGTGAACGCGTGTGGGCGGCTGACTGACTTCGGGTCCAACTTCACACCCCGGCCGGGCCGAGGGAGAGTCTGCAGCAGGTGCTTCTCCTCCCGGGCCTTCCTCCCGCCCCCGCCGTCCTCCCTTCAGGCGCTTCATCCGCCGGCAGCGCCGTGGTCACCAGAGGCGCCAGGGGGGCTCCAGCAGATCGGTTAGCGTCGGAGACGAGGCGACAGCTTCTGCCCAGGCGTCTCTCCGTCGCCGCGCATTGAGTGTGGGGTTCCGCGTCCACACGACGGGTGCGGGGCCACGGGCCTCGCTCATCCTGCCAGAGGCGGGAGGGAGCGCCGTGGGCTGGCGGGGCCCGGGACCACCGGCCATGGGGCCGAGCCGGCAGGGCAGCAGCTCCGCCCCCGCGCGCCCACCCCGCCCGCGGGGCGCATTCCGGCTTCGGTTCCAGGCTCGCGGCTGCCCCGCGGTCCTGCGGCGGCTGCTCCGCGTCTGGGGAGCGGCTCCACGGACGGTGATGTCCGCGCATTTCGTAGACTGCGAGCCGGTGGACGCGAAGGGGCGAGCACGGTGACTGGCATGGGGGGACGCCGCGTGGACGCGTCCAGGCAGCGGTTTCTGGCCCAGGCAGCCTGCCCTCGCCGCCTGACTTGAATGGCGCTGTGGTGCGGATGGAGAAACCGAGGCAGGGTTTTCCTTGACGTCACAGGGTGTGCCGATGGTGTGCCTGCGCGGAGTCGCACGTCGGGGGACTCAAGAGGGAGCAGCGAGGTGCGTCCTCCCCAGCCACAAAGCTCCACGCCCTCGGCTGCTCCGGGGAGACGGTTTGCCTGCTGTGTGCCCCGCGGTCCCTCCTGGGCTGGGCTGGCTTCGCCCTTCAGTAGGGCGGCCTGGCCTGGCGACCGGCCTGGCCCCCTGCGGCAGGAGGCGTCCATGGGGTCGCCTTGCAGGGCCGGCGCCCGTCTCCCTGGGACCCCGCGTCTAACTGTCTCTCTGGGATCTCCCTAAATTTGATATTTTGGTACAACCTGTTTCCAGCACTGAAAAAATACGTTGCTTCTCCATGAGTTCAGTATCACCGAGGAGACTGCCTGCTCTCCGTTATCCCGACCACTCACAAGCTCCCAATCCTAGGCTTTCTGTTTAAATCTCCATCTAAGGTTAAAAAAAAAAATTGTCAGGATGTCTGCACAATAGCTCTTTTGTCCTTTTCTTTCCCTGCACCTTGTAACTTTTCAGGATGGTGTTAACTGTCTCACACAAACTGGAATTTGCTGCCAACCCATCTCTCACTTTCGGAGGCCAACCCCAGTTCTGTGCCACCCATGGCAGAGAGAGACAAGACCCAAACGGTCTTACTGTCTGCCTAACTCTCTCAAAAAGTCTTGATTTAATTGAACACTATATAGACTTAAAATGCTCCCTCCCCCAAATATGTCAAAATATTGCTTGAATTACTATCTAACTGGGGTGAAGTATTACCTAATTATTTCATCAGTAGGATGAAATTATACATGAAATATTATAAGACAATCATCGTAGAATAATAAGGCTGGAAAGAGGACTAAATGCATTTTCTGATGCCCCTCAGAAGGGGAAAGGGAAACCCTACACAAAGTGAGGTAATCTGAACAACCATGGGGGGCTGTGGGGCCTAAAGGGGGTCCCAGGCTCCTCCTTGCACCCCACTGAGGAGTGTAGCTGTCCAGTGCCCCCCAGGCTGACTCTGGGCTCAGACATATGAACTGGCTTTGGCCAATGGGCTGGTACCACATATGACACAACCGGATGCTGGAGAAGGCTTGCTCTCTCTCCTCCTCCTCTGCCACCACTGTGAGCATCCGGCTGGGCCAGCTGGCTGGAGGGGAGAGACGTGGGCCTCCAGGGACACCAGCCCCAGGTGATCCAGGCTGGGTCAGCCAGCCCCAAATACACGAGTGAGTCCAGATGAAATCAGTGAGCCTCAGATGGGGGGGAGAAACATCTGCTGTTGTGGGGCATTAGGCATTGTGATTGGCGGGTTTGTGGCGCAGAGTCGTGTGATAAACTGAATGTTTGTGCCCCCCCCCAAGTTCATATGTTGAAACCCCGACCCCCAACGAGGTGGTAGTAGGAGACGGGGCCTTTGGGAGGTGATTAGGGTTAGGGGAGGTCATCAGGGCACAGCCCTGGTCTGACGGGATTCATGCCCTAATAAGAGAAGACACCAGAGAGCCCCTCTCTCTCACCCTCCCTCCCTGGCACACGATGAGGGGGAGGCGCATGAAGACACGGGGAAGGTGGCAGCGTGCAAGCTGGGAAGAAAGTTCTCCCCAGCAGCCGACCGTGCTGGCACCTGCTTCTGGACTTTCAGCCTCCAGAACTGTGGGAAAATGAATGCCTGCGGGGTAAGCCCCAGCCTGGGGCATTTCGTTACCGCAGGTCCAGCTGACTAAGACAGGCAGCAACAGAGGCCTCCTGCAGAGGCGGAGAGAAGACCAGGCCCCAGGTGGCCGGCCTGAGTCTGGAGCTCTTCCCTCCAGCCCTTCTCTGAAAGCCTGGAGGACAGTGTGGAAGGTCCCTCTTCCCTTCTCCCTCCACGCTCATCATGTGGTGCCGTCTCCTCGTTCCTGGGCTCTGGGCTGAGCTCAGGGCTTGTTCACAGCGGCCACCATTTGAGCGTGACCAGAGCTCGCTGCTCCCGGAGGATGGGCCCCTGCCTGCTGGTGACCCCTCATTGCCGCACACCTCGTTTTCAGCTCAGGACTGTCCTTTTTCTTTCCTTGGCCCAATTCAAATGACAACTTGATAGGAGAAGGGAGTGTTTGAGACACCGTCATAGAGTTTTCCGATTTCTTTCTCTAATAGGTAGACATACTTCTTTGGGGGAAGCTGCGATGTACACATAACTAAAACTCATGTTGGAGATGCAAATAATTTGTCAAAAACGGGTAAAAATGATCATAACCCAGGACTCCCAGAGGAGCTAACTGCAACCTTCAGGCATCATGTTACTTTTATTGTTCCCTGAGCTTAGGATTCGGAAAAAGGAAAGAGAGGACACGGTCCCGTCTGGGTTCAGATAAAGAGGTCCACTGCAGAGCTAAAAACATATTAACCCTATTTACAACCCACTGGGAAAAAAATGAAATTTCACATTGTCTTATTCAGATAATGCATATAAACATATGTACTGTTATGGAACTGTATGATGATTATATTTGTTTCATTATTCAATATATTTTAACTGCTGGTTTCTAAACAGGAATATATATACTATGTATTATGTATGTATGATTTAAACCATATTAAAATGTCAAGTGGAACTGAGGGAGGGTGAGGAACCATACTCGGGCCCACGGCCTTGAGGCTGTTGTAGGTGTTGCTCCCGCGGCTGCAGCTGGAAGACAAGGACGGTTGACGGAGGAATACCAGAGAAGGGGGGGTCCCAAGTTGTTATTATTCTTTGTTGAGTGTATTTATGCCACCCTTTCCCCCAAAAGATATCAGAGGGTTAATTTAGTCTTCTCTCTGGGGTTTGCAAGAGGAATGGGACCAAGAAGAAGGAAATGGCTGAGAATAAAGGTGCAGGTTGGGAGTGGTGAGGGGCAGGGCCCAGCACTACAGCTGGGGGACCCTGGCTGGCCGTGCTCTTCAGACTCAGATGAAAGCGCTTTCATCCACCCATTGCTTTGATCTCCTGCACCTCCCATCACGGAGGGACAGGGTGGGGAGGGCTCTCCTGGAAGCCTCGGAATAATGTCAACAGAAACTCTTTCATGCATTCAGCCCACTGGAGTCAGAACTGCTGGGCTCCACCATCGTGACTCTGACCTTGGACCCAGGGCAAGGCCGCAGCTGTTAAGGCAGGAGCACGACGCCAGAGTGGGCCTGTCCGTGAAATCTGTGTATCTCCTCGACATGAGAAATAATACGGTGATTCAGTCACACAGGGAATTCATTAGACTTGGCAATTTAATTTCCACTTCTTTAAGATCTTTTCTTGAGGGTGTGGGGGCAGGAGTGTCTTCATTGTTAGCACCATACATCTGATTAGATTCCCAGGGATTCCTGACTTGTTCTTTGAGCAATTTTAAGAATGTGATTTTTTTTAAAAAAATATCAGCCGTGCCTGAAAAGAAAATAGGTTCTGAGTCTTGATCACTTATCATTTCAGATTAGCGATGAAATGCCAGAGATTGGAGATCTGTCAAGTAGGGCAGCAGAAAATACGGTTATGTCCCAATAGGGGAACGCAGATTAACAAATTTCATATCCAATAACATTTATTGAGCGTTTGCTTTGCTAAACTGAAAATTCTCCATTCTGAGTCAGTGAGTGTTCAAAGCTTCACAGAATAAATCTGTATTAAATGAAAAATAAATCAATTGTCATGGTCGCATAGCCCAGAAAATTTACAGCTGAAGTAAGACAGAGAAAAGTGGCCCCCCTCCCCCTTCCCTCTGGCTCCGCCATCACTTCACACCTCTGGCGGCTCCTGGGCACTCAGTCCTTCAGCTCAGGGTCCTACAGGTGTGTGCGAACAGGGGGCGTGGCTCCTGCTCACCTGCGTTTTGCTTTGTCAGGAGCGGTTCTGATGCTGAGGGTCAGCCCTGGAAGCCGCTGCTCGTCCAGCCATGGCCTGGGCTCGTCCTGGCTTCGCTTCCTGTCTCCAAAAGCCCCAGTAATGTGCTTTAGAAACACAAGAAAATCAAACAGTAGTATTTTTTTCAAGTGCTGTAATTAATTTCTTTTAATGCTTAAAAGAAGAGGTCTTATGGAATTTTTGGCAGAACCACTCATCCACATTTCAAAGGGAAAAAAGGATTATTTCCTATTCTAGAGTTTGGAGTGGATAGTATCTTGTTTTAACTACCAAAAAATTGTCTACTGGGTAGTCTCTCTCTGAGAATTTAAGGATTTTGCTACCAAGCATCCCAAGGTGTGTGTATGTATATGTGTGTGTGTGGGGGGGGGGTAGGACACTGGCTTAAGGATCTTGACACTCTGCCCTTGACGAGGACTGGTCCCAGAGGCAAACCCATTTGTCTCCACTCTTCCCAGCTGGAGCTTTTGGGGTTTGGCTCTCCGAGGTCCCTTCTAGCTCTGCAGTTACTAAGTGGCACCGTTTCTGTAATCAGTAGCTGAACTAGCAGCTCATTCTAGGACGAAGTTGGAGCCAGCCCAAGTTTCTGGCGGGCGCTGTCCTGTATGAGCCAGCATGCATGGGTGCTTTTTCTCCACGGGTGTCCTCCTGGGGTGAATACGGAAGAACCTTCCGTCCTCTCAGGTGTGGAGAGCTTTCCTGTGAAACTTAGCTCTTCCTTTTTGCATCTTGTGGGTCCCACAAGACGTCACCAATCTGAGGTCATGGCATAATCTTTGGACTAGAAGAATTGGGTCTAAGGATCTTAATCTTATTCTGCCACCATGGCTGAGTCTTTTCAAGCCAAACAGTAGGGGATAAGAGTTATTCAAGCCCATTGGGAAGAGTTTTGGGGAAAAAAACTGGTTTCTTTTTTTTCTAATCACCAAAAGTAGTGCCGGTGAGATGGTCTAACTGCTAGTGACGTGCTCATCCAAAGAGGCGGATTTAAGCCCCAAAGCTCACCCCTGAGAGAGACCGATCTTGTCAAATTCCTGTCTGGCGTGGACAGCAGAAGTGCCCTTATTATTTTATGGGTAACGATGACGAGTAGTTAACCACAAGATCGGTTGAAGTGGAGGATCATAAAAAATGTTACATACGTGCCATAAACATTTGTTGTAACAACACATGCACCATATTTCACGTATGCTAAGATGCACTTTTTTTACATTAACATCTCTGAAATTGGGATTGTTTTGCAATCACTGTCTGCTAGGCAAAATTCAAGATGTAGTTGTCATTGCCAGCATGAGCATATTACTTTGCTATTCCTGGTGGCACGACCAGGCAACTGCAGATCCTCAGTGTTTTAAGCGCAACCCATTTAAGGGCTCTTTGAGTAAGGAATACGGGTCTGGCTGCTGTTGGCAAACATTCTCCTGGCATCTTCTAGTAAGAGGAAGAAAGTGACAGCATCAGAACTTGCTGAATGGGTGTCAGGGGCTGGGGAGAATTCTTAGAAACATTCTTGGAGCACTCTTTCAAGAAATGCTGCATTGCCATCACCCTGATCGCATAGGGGAAGACACTGCGTTGAAAAATACAGGATTCCATGAGTCTAAAAGGAAAATGATGTATGAGTCGGACTCTGTCGAAAAGTTTTAGGAATACAGTAACCAATTTACTTTGCTTATATATGTACGCTTAATGTATGTGCAAGACAAACAACAAAAGTCAGTGTTTTCTATGTCTAAAATAACTTTTTCAAGAAGTATAAAATAAAAATTCTAAGTGATAAGAAAGCTCTGATTATAGTGTGAGCTGTATTTTTTCTTTCTTAGTGGTATGCATAAAATAACGTACATTTTACAAACATTGATATCTTAGGTTTTTTTTATTTTAAAGATTGGCACCTGAGCTAACAACTGTTGCCAATCTTTCTTTCTTTTTTTTTTTGCTTTTTTCTTCCCAAGTCCCCCAGTACATAGTTGCATATTTTAGTTGTGGCATGTGGGATGCTGCCTCAGTGTGGCCTGATGAGCAGTGCCATGTCCGGTCCCAAGATCTGAACTGGTGAAACCCTGGGCTGCTGAAGCGGAGCACGGGAGTTTAACCCTCGGCCACGGGCTGGGCCCGATATCTTAGATTTGATGAAATACAGTAAGCATAAATTTATTCTCCAATCTTTTGTTGTGTGAGCAATTTTCTTTGAACATCGGTCGATGTGCCTTGTTGTCTTTCTTGCATCTTCCATAATTTGCAGTTGCAATTTCTTTATAGTGGAGTAAGAATTTAAAGATAGTGAGGAAGAGCCGATTTCAGGAATATTTAGGAGGTAAGCTTGGCAGACTCATCTACCGGTTGGATGTATGGGGTGAAAGAGAGAAGGAAACATGGCAGTTCCCAGGTTTCTGGTCAAAAGAGTTGACAAATTATGACCCTGGGGCCAAATCTGGGCAGCCACCTGTCTTTGTAAATAAAGTTTTATTGGAACTCTGCCACGTCACTAGTTCATGTATTGCCTATGGCTGCTTTCACACTACAACAGCAGAGTTTAGTAGTTGTCACAGAGACCATATGTCCCCAAAGCCTAAAACATTTATGATCTGACTCATTACAGAGTTTGTCAACCCTGGGACAGGAGAATGGTGGTATCCTCCAATTAGTATAGCAAATGTGAGAGGAAGGACAGATGAAAAGGGAAAGGTTGATGGGTTTGTTATGTTGAGCTTCTCTTATGGACGTATTGACAGATGAGCAATGGATTTGTTTAATGAGAAACTCAAAATTCAGTAAAACACAGAAGTGAACTGAAGGCAAAGATGTTTTTAAATGGTCTGGAAGGAGTGTGTTGACACAGAGGCAGAAACTTTGACAGCAGTGCTACACTAGAAGCCAGGGTAGAAAACCTGATATTCAAAGGGTTTCATTCTCAGCCTCCTACGAGGCATAAAGTCCACCAAAAACACAAGAGAGCACTTCCACCAGGAGGACTGGAGACAGACATGAGGTCAGTTCACGCAACGTGGACGCTGGGAGCACGGTCTGATGACCAGTGGCTGTGTGGCATGGTTCTGTGCCAGTGGTATGCTTAACAGAGCTCTCCAATTAAACATTATCTTGATGAATGTGATCTAACCAACACCCAGAAAATTAATCTGAAAGTTAGTTTCATATGTACTTTATCCTCTGAAGGTGAAACCAGAAGCTATATTTTACTTGGTTTTACTTAGAGCCTGAAAAAAAGTAAAGCAAAAAAAAAAAAAACCAGTGTGAGAAAGCAATTTGTAAGAAGCAAGATGATCAGTGTAAGGGACGCATTGGCCTCCCACTCCCTCAGACTCAGGGTGTAGGAGTGGATTTTATGCCTAACAAAAGGTCAGTCATTTCTGGGCTCCAGGAGGATTAGAGAGTTGTCTGATGACCTCAGCCTCTCCTTCCTGCTGACCACGACCTTCACATTAGAGAAAACAGGAGGGTCTGCGGGACCAGCGGGCAGCTGGGTGGGGGTGGGGGAGCGAGGGTTAGAAACACTGAGTTTTTTTTTTTTAATTGAGGTAACATTGATTTATAACACTGTATAAGAAACCCTGAGTTTTAATCCCAGTTTGGAAATCGCTTGGAATGTCCAGGGAGGAGAGGCCAGTTGGAAAGCTAAATAAACTGGTAATTGAAATTCACGGGACAACTTGAGTGAGTTCTGATCAAACACAGTAGAATTACCTGCATTGTGAAAAATCAAAGATGCCAGGAACAAAGAAAACACAGATGAGATAAAGAGATCAACATTAGCCCTCTTCTGGGAAGACTCGCTGGGATATTAATAACCTGCTTGAGCTTTTGATTTTTGTGACTGCCTCTGAAATGAACAATCTGTTCGCTGTGGGATAAGGATTTGCCAAACCGAGTTCACCAATTCACCCCGGATGAGCAGCCCCACATGCCTCGAGGCTCTGCTGCCCAGTGGGCCCTGCCCGGGGCGGGTCTGGACCGACATCTCAGGTGCTTGAGCTCTTGCAGGTCTGGCTAAGGACGGAGATGCTGGGACGAGTGAGGTAGCAGGACGGCTGGGCTCTGAGAAGTGCAATAAGGGTCCTACACAGCTGTCAACTGTGTCAACACAACATTTATTTCTCGGGGCTGGGCCTCAAAGACAGCTCCAAATATTTAAAATGGGAAGGAGAAAGAAAGAAAATGAAACGCTACGCCAGCCATCTTTGTTAGACGAACAGGCATCTGTGATGGCCTCTTCAAGGTGACCTATGGACGTAGCTTTATGGAAGTGTGGAGAAATTCTGGGGGGCCTGGCAGCCCCTGTTCCTGTGTATGCATGGCATGTTGGTGGGCAATTACGGAGCGTGAGGAAAGAGATTGCATTATTAATACATGAATTATTAATTATTATAATTGCATTTGTCATTTATTGAGCACCAGCCATGCACTAGATGCTGAGCAGACCTTAGGAGTCCCTCCCCAGTGGGGGCTGACTGAGGTAATTTCACTTGAAATAGCTGCAATCCGGCGCCCGGTGTTGCTGTGGCATCTGCCCGGAGCCCTGGGGTAGCTGCTGTGCTTTCACTCTCTCTAGAGCCATCCATACCTCCTCATATGATTTTCCAATTTGTTTACGTAAAGATGGGGGATGCGTTGTTTGTCAGGATGAAAGATGCGGCATCAGGTTACTTTAATTAGTATTTATGACATCTTCCTACTGGCTATAAGATACCAAGGGAGAAAATGCTGCCATGACAAAGCTGTGCAATCCTTTCTTTCTGGCTGGCGGCCTCTTGAATGAGGGCTGATGGTCAGAAGGGGAGGCCACACCAGCATGGAGGGACCAGTCTTGCACCGTTGGGAAATCCCTAAGTCATGAGCACCATATTTGCATGGTATGGGCAGCACATCTTAATAGTTAATATTTAACACTTAACATGTAGAGTCCTAGAATGGTAAGGCTGGAGATGATGTGAGAAGTCCTCTTGTCCAGACTTCTCACTTTGCAGATTTGGAAACTGAGGCTCAAGATGTCACACAATCTGCCTGAGGTTGTACAGTTAAAGCAGAGCTAAGACTACAATGGGGTCCCTCAATCCCTGGTCAGGGATCCCACTGCTGGCCCTTGTTTTACTCTCTCTGGAGAAGGAGCCAGGATAGAATTGGTCTCATGAATTCAAGAGGGGAAACCAAGTTCAAGCCATGAGGGTCATTGTAAGAGTTGCCCAAGCAGACCTTTATCAGTGATTGCTTGTCCTGTTTCACTCTGGTCACCGAGCAAGTCCATCACTAGCATCACCCATTACGTACTGTCATTCTCCAGGGGAAGAATATCTCGCTTCCTTCCTCAGGCAGCCCGTACCTCCATATCCCAGAGTGGGCGGGGCAAGGCTTGGGAAGACTTGGAAGTCTCCACCGACCCAAGCGGCATCTATGCATCGAGAAGAGCGAGTTGCTCCTGTTGTGTGGGGATGATGGTCAGAGGCCCTGGTCATCAGGGCCCAATAGTGTGACTCCCTCTAGACTGCAACTTTGGCACTGCTCCCAAAAGGCTCAGAGAAGCACGTGGAATCCAGCCATGTTTTGTCTGAACCTCTACAAGTCATTTTGGGGCCCCCAATTGCATCTCGTTGCAAACTCGATACCTCACCATCACCGGATGCATTCGTCTTTTGGTCCAGCTGTGGATGGAGACTATGTCTGTGGCGTCCCCTCCTTCCGGGCCGACCTTGGACGGGCACGGGAGAAGGACTGTGAAATGAGAATCTTCGCCTGAGAGATGTTCTTTTTCCGAAGATTTGAGAAATGTAGACACTATGCTTTCCTGAGTCTTGAGAAGCACTCTGCTGGGGTGGTGGTGGGGGTGGGGGGGTGGGGGGGTGGGCAGACTTCTGGTTAAATATTTGCTTATTTCCTCTTCCTAAAGAGCGGTAGTGGAGCATTTGAATAACCCATAGGCAGCTGTCAGTAAATGAGTTATTTGTTTACAATGAAAAGTCTAACATGGGAATATGACCTATAGCAGGGGCTCGCCCTTCGTTTCTGGGACTACTGCGTCTGTTTCCAGACTCTTCATCTCCCAGGTGAGGAACGATCGTGGAATCTCTGCATCAAACCACACATGGAACCTCAAAATGTCTATGTTGGAGGTTCAGATCCGAATTCAAGCCTCCAGTTTCGTTGCACTGGAGTACTATTTTTTTTTCCCCCGACTAGACTGTAAAATCTTTGCTTGCCTGAACACTAGGCTCCTGTCTGCCATTTTGAATCTGCCTCCTGACGCACATTGTGACTCGTCACCCCTGCCGGCTAACACTCTCCTTACACCGCTGTGTAAGTGACCGTATTCACATCTATTTTTGTAAATGCTTCCGCATTCAGACCACATATACATTTTACTGACTTTCCCCATATTACGGCTTTTCCACTGGGGATTAAGAGGCTAATTCAGAGTCATGTGATTATAGGAAGATGTGTGAGGAAAGCAAAAGCGATCCCATTCTATAAGGTCCTCTGGGTCCAAACGAGGAATCCATATGTTTCCATTTTCCTAATAGGCAGAGAAAATAAAAAATAAAGAGGCCTAGAGACGCGTGCCTGCATAAGCAGCCGAGCAGAAGTAACCTATAAGGACGTGAAAAGCAGCTCTCGAACAATTCCATCTGCATTTTATTGAAAGAAACCTTGAGAAAGGAAAGAAATAAGGTACAATTTCCAGGAGCCGCGGTATAAATCCTGCCACAGTGCCAATTGCTAAAAACATTGGGGCCTGGGAAGGAGGGGGCAATCCATTCATTCATTGCCCCAGAAAATAGGCATCCAGGCCAGCGCATGCCTCATGCGCCCGGGGGATTTACACCTCCGCCTGCCCGACTGCACGAATCACCTAGGATTGATCGCTTCTATATGGAAGCTTCCTTTACAGCGCACACACTTCTCATCGCAGAGCTCGACTCAATTCCATTCTGTGCAGCCTCTTTGGGACACTTTGCATGAGAGATGCCGAGAAGGGAATGTTTTGTTTGTTGGTTTCTCTGGTACATTTCCAGACTGATTACTCTTAAGCTGGTGCAGAGGGAAATTCCATCATTCCCACATCAAGTGAATTCCAGATCAAGCGGCCTCCTCCCCATTTCTACAAAGAACCCCGCATTTTTCTCTTTCCCATATTATCCGCTTAAAACATCCCTCATGGATACATATATATCTTTTTTCTTTCCTCTCCTCTCCCTTCTCTATTTTTTATAGGAAAATAATTTTGTACAAGAGATGGATCATTCAGGTGGTGGTATCAATGGTGTGCTCAGGGCCGCTGAGTTCCGAGGTTTGTTTTTCTCTGTCTCTTTTTGCCAACTCTTCCAGAAACATCGAGTTTCTCTCCCAGGGCCTTCCGTCCGTCTGTCCGTCTGTCGTCTCAGCCTTTTTCGGGTTCTGACAACTCACGCAGTCGTCCTCATTCCCAGTGCATGTGCTCGGGCCAAGAAGACGTCTTTGGAAAACCTGTCAGATCATCTGAACCGGATTGGAGATGCGAGAGAAACCCGGTTTTGAGCGATCCGGGTCTCAGGCAGGAGAGGCGTGGAGCCCACGCGGCCCATGATGTTTGTGCCGGCGCCGACACCAGGGGGCGCTCCAGGCCTGCGCACCGAGGTCCCCGCGCACCGAGGAGGCCGGTGCACCGAGATCCCCGCGCACCGAGGAGGCCCGCGCACCCAGATCCCCGCGCACCGAGGAGGCCCGCGCACCCAGGTCCCCGCGCACCGAGGAGGCCCGCGCACCCAGGTCCCCGCGCACCGAGGAGGCCCGTGCACCCAGGTCCCCGCGCACCGAGGAGGCCCGCGCGCCGAGGAGGCCCGCGCACCCAAGAGGCATGTGCACTGAGGTTTCGCACACCGAGGAGGCCTGCACACCGAAGAGGCCTGCGCGCCGAGGTCCCTGCGCGCCGAGGTCCCCACGCACCCGGGCTACCGCCCACCAGGGCCCGCGCGCACCAAAGAGGGCCGCTCACCGAGGTCCCCGCGCGCCGAGGTCCCCGCACACGGAAGAGGCCCGTGCACCGAGGAGGCCTGCGCACCGAGGCCCCCGCGCAGTCAGGTCGTGCTGGTGTCTGTGGCCTCCACGCCGGTTCTCAGCTCTCACCTCGGGGACTGTGGGGGACCTGCTAGGTTGGAGGGTGGGGGGCAGCGTGGGAGCATTTTAACGAATGCTCGTTTTGCCGCCACACCCCAAGAACTGTTGGCATGGAACACCCCCCCACCTCCAATGACTTATTTAGACGGAAGAAGAAGTTAACAGTTTTTGTGAATAAATGAATGAATGAATGACGACCCTAAGAGCCTGCTGGTGTGGGAGGCAGCCTCGGGGAGCGAGGCTTGAGCTGGGCTGCCGCTTGAAGACTTGGGTTTCAGCCTGTCTCTGACCCTCTGACCTCAGTTTTCTTCCCTGTGAAAGGGGAATGTGAAGGCAGCTGCCGAGAACAACCCAGACCCAGCGCCCTCGAGGCCCCCTCTCTGCCTTTGTTTTGGCGGGCCATCCTCCGGAGTTTTCGTTAAAAAAAATTTTTTTATTGAGGTATACTTGACATAGAAGTCTCCTGATTTTTCTTCTCTTTCTCAGCCTTTAAAAAAAAGTCTCCTCTATAGATTTTTTCCCTTTCGATGGTGTCTTAAATTTTGGTGTCTCCTGGGTCACAGCCATCCCCGCTTGTTCCTCAGTTGTGGTTGTTTTCTGTACTCCCGCGTGCTGTCCCTGGGCAACATGGCCCACAGGGTTCAGCTTGCCGTGCTGGTTCCCACATCCCCAAGCCCCTCTTCCAGCCTGAGTCCGGGCTCTGGAGTCAGAGGTCGCGTCTGCACACAGGCCTCCCACACAGAGGGGTCATGCATGTCCCAACCTGACTCGACCCCCTCCCCCGGCTCCTGCAGTTCCTGCCTCACAAGGGCCACTATTTTCTACTGGGCTTCTCAGGCGACCCTGGCAGTCACCCTGGCCTCCTCTCCCTCACGCCCACAGCCGGCGTCTGCCTCTGTGCCCCTTCCCCACCTCCCCACAGCCCCCTGGGGTGTGGCTCCCCCTCTCCCACCTGTCTTCCCGGCCCGCTTCCGCCCTGCCAGACTTCCGCCCCTCCCAACGGCAGCCACTGAGACCTTTCTCCAATGTGACGCCTGGTGTCCCTCCTCTGCTTCAAATCCTGCTGTGGTTTTTGTGATAAAAGCCAAGCTCCTCGCCTAGGGCACGGGTCCCGTGACCTCCAACCCCTGCTGCCCTTGCCGCTCCACCCCCCAGGGCCAGTGACTCGGCGATGCTCCTCAGCCCCCAGCCCAGGAGCCCCCTGCTCCTCTGGGCTCAGCTCTCCTTGCTGTGTGGAATCACCACCGGCCTCACGCCTGGGCTGGAGGCCACCACCACCGGGAAGCTCCCTCAGCCGCCCTCTCTCCCTGTCGGGCCGTGGAGAGGGGCTCTTCGGTCGCTGTGTCCATCAGGGTGTATTCTAATTTTTCTTCCTCCCAGCACGGGGTTCCGTGGGGCCAGGGCTCTGAGGTCTTTCACTCCTGCGGCCCAGAAGGTGCCTGGCACACAGCACACTTGGTGCTCAGGGTGTCGGCTGAAGGCACAGTGAGTGGCCGAGGGGAAGGACCCTGCCATGTGGAAGGCAGTGCCAATGGAGGGGTGCTGTTAGGCGGAAGACCCGGCGTGTGGACAGAAGGATGAATCAGACACGGAACTGCCCTCAGCGGAAACGCGTCTTGAACCATCACAGAATGCAGGGATCTGTTGACACGGCTCTTCTGCAGATTTCTGAGCCCGTGGAAGAGCCGCCTCAGGCACCCGCTGCCCTGTGACCCTGGGCTCAGGGCTTTTTCTTGCCTGGATGCTGCTGAGTGGCCGTTCTGCTTCTCACGGATCAGATTGGCCTCGGGTCTGAGAGGACGCGAGCACCTGCGCTGCTTTACGTGGTCCGCATTGCCCTTACCGAGGACGCCCGGCGTGGTGAGCAGATGACCTCTGCGGGAGAGGAAAGCACAGGACGGGGAGGGAGGGTGTTAACTCTGTGGAGACTGGGGACCCAGGGTCAGGCGGGAGGCGTGGAGAGACGCCTACCTGCAGGGCCGTTTTCTGTTTGGCCATGCGCTCAGGAGGGACGAGGTGCTGGGAAGTCCGTGCGACAGGAGCTGCGTGATGGCCGCAGGCCCTGTCTGCTCTTGGATTCTTGGCTATTTGGGGCTGGTTTCTTCTTGCTAAAGGGATGTGACACGAGGTCAGCACGCGGAGGGGTTAATGGGCTGTCTGATCTCCACAGAGAGGCACGAGGACTCACCGTGTGTGGGACGGGTGGACCCCGTGGCTGTGGACGGCATGTCCCGGCTCTGTAGAGCCTCCTCTGGCCCACTCCCTCAATGCTTAAGGTCTTGATCACATTCCATTAGGACTGTGTGGAGTTGATTTTCTGGCAATGTCTCCCAAGTGGCATGGTATCATCTATAGGTCAAGACTTTTCTTTATGCTCAGGTTCTTTTAATCACAGCCAAGGGTCCCCTAGTTCACTAGGATCAATATCCTGACAGGATGCAATCCATCAGTGGTGCAGCCTGCCGAGGGGAGGGCTCTGAGCAGCCTGGTGGCCAGGGTGGGCTTGGCTGTGCCACCTTGCCAGCCTCAGGCAGCAGGGCCCGCCAGGCCAGCGAGAGGCCAGGGAGCCTTGGAGTGACGCCCGGTCCCCAGGGCCCCTTCCCTGTGCACCTGCTGGGTGGGACATGTTGCTCCTCCATGCCATGTGCCATGTTAGGGACGTGTGGCTCGACAGGCTCAGCACTCTTGGGTCATCTGGTCTCATCTCCCACCAGGCAGAGTGTTTCCCAGGGTGGCTCCCTCATCTTTGCCCAGCACAGTCACACGAGTTTCATGCAACAGCTTTTCGGCCACTTTCCTTGAGGGAGCCGTTGGGCGCACACACACAGTTGATGGTTTCAGAGAATCTGCAACATCATATGATGGATGCTGTGTGGGGCGCAGAGCATTCCCTGGCTGAGTGCTTTTCTCTTCGAAAAAAAAAAAAAGAAAAAGGCCTTAACTTCCTCTCTCTCTTTCAGTTTTTTTTTTTTAAATTAAATAAATTGAATTGCCCTGAGCATCTGCTGGCTCGTTCCTAAATATCATAGCCCTTTCGAGTCTCTTGCCTGGACTTTCTTCTGCAATGCTAGGTCCCTTTTTAAAAGTGCTTTCCTTAATCCCTTCCATGCTGCATGACGGTGCTTCCAGCACAGACACACCCACGGGGTTGTTCCTTTTGTCTGTACCCCGGTCTGTCTGATCTAAACGTACAGTGACTTGAAATCAGACTGATTTGGGTTGGAATCTGGGAACTCTTCCTTTTCACTGGCCGTGTGGCCTTGAGACACTTGCTTAACTTGCCCGAGAGTCCAGTTCTTCACCTGCAGCAAGGGGTCGAGGTCGCTTCGTTGGATGACCGTGAGTGTTAAGTGTAAGATTGCAGGTGAGGGGCTTAGCAGAGAGCGTGGCACACTGCAAGGACCCGTCTCCTTAATATTTACTTGAGATAAAAACAGTAACACCGGGCAGCCCAAAAAGGTGTCTCCTTACTAGTCTGAGACTGGGCTCATGTTGTTTGAGGGGAGAGAGACTCAGAAGCAAGAGTCAGGATGCCCCGCTCTGCCCCTTACTCCCTCGCCCTCTTGGCAGGTGACCGGCGCCTCCTTGGCCTCGCTCCCTCGCCTGGAGAATGGCAGTTGTGAGGATGAAATGAGGTCCTGCCCGTGGGGGCCTGGTGCTTGGTGCGCTCCCTGTTTCACAGACCGAGGAGAAGCGTGAAGCTGGCCGCCCGTCCCTCTCTCAGCTGCGTGCACGCCCTCTATTCCTTCCGGAAAGAGGCCGGCCCAGGGCAGCGCTTTCATGCGGTGTCTCATTTAGGTCTCCCCACCATCCTGCGAGGTGGTAGCGATTTCCAGTCTACTGATGAGGAAGGCGTCCTTGGCCTGGATGCAGCGACGTCTCCCCTGCGTGTCACCTCCTGAGACAGGCCCGATTGCTGGACGGGGGCGGAGGACCCTTGAGAGTTTTCAGCGCTTTGAAGGCACGGAGGGGAGGGGAAGGTCGTAAGTAGGTGGTTTCGAAGCCCTGCCTCTTCCACAGGAGGCGCCTGGCTGGAGTTAGCTGCTCCCTGCAGCCGAGCCGCATCCTGGTGGGATGTGGCCGTTTGACTTTGACTCCCTGAGGAATGGACTCGGGGAGGGAGAAGTCGGGTGGGAGAGTCTCTTTTCTGTATTTGTGTTCTCTGCCTCCACTGCCCCTCCGCCTTGGCTGAGGAAAGACCAGGACTCCTTCACACAGAGGTGCCGACAACTGACGATGAAAGCGTAAACCCTCCAGAGGAATTTTCATCTTAACATCTAAGGAAGCCTCGTGTTATAGGAACTAGGAACGACCCACTAACAAGCGAATTTTAGACACTATCCAGTGAAGGAGGTGTTATTGCAGCCAATTAAACGACCCTGAAATTGCAGCAGCAATTGTAGAGGCCGTCCTTGCAGGCGCACAATGCATTTCATTACTAAAGCTTCAACAAAATGCTTGACAACGATAGTATCAGGATTTCACGAGTCCAGGAAGAGAGATAAGTTAGAAAAAGAAGTGAGTTAGTGCTGGGAATGCAAGGATTCACTCTGCACTTGGAGAGAACACAGTTCCAGGGGCGAGGGGACCTCTCTCTTTGTTTTCCTCCCCCCTCCTCCCAGTTTATGTATTTGTTTATTTAATTGAGACATAATTGACATGTAACATTTATTAGCTTCAGATGTGCAACATAATGATTCGATATTTGTGTCCATTGTGAAATGATCACCACAGTAAGTCTAGCTGACGCCCTTTACCATACGTAGTTACAAGTTTCTTTTCTTGTGATGAGGACTTTTAAGATCTCCTCTCTTAGCGGCTGTTAGTGACGCTACAGTGCGTCGTTAACTACAGCCGCCATGCTGTGCACCACATCCGCAGGACTCGTTTCATAAGTGGAAGCTTGTACCTTTGACCCCCTTCATCCATTTCATCCCTCCCCGCTGGGACCTCTCTTTCGAGGGTCCTTTCTAAATAAACAGTTCAGTTCCAGGAAAGAAGTCATGGAATTAGGAGGAGAAAATTTTGATTAAGAAACAGTTCAGCTGAAAACATTGATGGAGAGGACGGTAGAGTGAAAAGGCAAATAAATATAAACTGAATCTCCGTTAAAGACGAGAGGAAATGGAGGAGGAGTCAGGAGCGCCGTGGGGTAACCGTAAAGCGGAGTAGACTGTCACCCTCTTCAGGTGAGAACAACCAGCATCCTTGAGTGCAAGAGGAAACGGTACTGAGGAGGAAGATAGCGGAGAAAGGGGCATTGAAGACACACTGTGGCCAGCCGAATCGAGGCCCCTCAGAGACGTCCACACCCTGGTCCCTGGAACCTGTGAATAGGTTATGTTACATGGCAACGCCGAATTAAGGTTGCTCATCAGCTGATCGTAAAATAGGGAGATTATCCTCGACTATCCAGATGGGCCCGGAGTAGCCATGAAGGACCTTCAGGTGTGGAAGAGGAAGGCTGAAGGTCAGGGTGAGAGAAAGATGGGGAGATGCTCTTCTGCTGCCTTGAAGATGCAGGAAGGGGCCTTGAGTCAAGGAATGGCGGCAGGCTCCAGCAGCCAGGAAAGGAAGGAAACACCTTCTCCTAGAGCCTCCAGGAGGAATGCAGCCTGCCACGCCTTGACTGCAGCTTGGTGAGAGCAGGTCAGACTTCTGCCTCCAGATGTAAGGCAGCTCCTTGGTGCTCTTTGAAAGCACTGGGCTTGTGGTGTTTGTTACCATGGTAAAGGGAACTGATACCCATGCTTTGGAGAGCGCGGCATCTTCTCAGGGCCTCCCTGGGCACGGTGACGTCAGTTACTCACGTGCGTGCTCACTGGAAACCCTTAACCACCCTCATTGAAAAATGGGGGCATTAAGCTTTAATGAGTACGTAACACTAAAACAACCCCACAGGTAATATTTCTGCCAATTCAGGAGGCATCGGAAGATCCTAGATGTCCCTGGACCCCCATTAAGAATATTGACAGCCAGTGGGCAAGCCCGCCAGCTCACAGAAGTTCCTGTTTGAAGAAATGCCAGAGGAGCCGCCGTGCGTGCCACAGACTCAACCTTCCGTGCAAGAGCTGTGAGCGCAGAGGAAGTGGACATTGGGCCCCTTTCCTGGGAACGTAAGCTCTGAGAAGGCAAGACCGTCGTCTTCTGTTTCTCAGACTGTGCTACCAAGTGGCAGAAATGCTCACTGAACTGCTCTTCAGAGGACCAAGAAGGAGAGGTCTGTTTGCAGATACGGGCCTCTGAAAGGTCTGCACTTGCGTATATAGTCATTGACTCATGGAGGAGAAAGGGAGGCATTAACCGGGCTAGGACTGAGCTCGCCCCCTCCCACCCCATGCGAATGCTCTTCCCCGGGGGCCACAAGAGCAGCTGGAACGTCTGCAGCCTGCAGCACACTCTGCGCTGTTTTGAAATACGCATTTCCTCCTGCGCTAGTGCATTATCTGGCTGACCTGTTAATCAGTCCTCTGGTCCCGGTCTGTTTGCTTACAGGCTGGAATCTATCTGTACCCCCACAATAGTGCTCGCTCGTTTTTGTCCATTATGTTTTGCTGTAGAAGGAAAAGCGTAGCTTTTTGCCATTTCTTTTTAAAGGAAAAGAAAAAACAGAAACACAAGGAGTGCAGCTCTGGGTGTCAGCTGCGGGCCGTGTCTTGGAGAACTTGATTGGGTCCGGTGGATGAGTGGCTTTCTCTTGTGAAGCGACTGTAAAAACTTCTTTTCTTCTGTGAGAGCTTCCCTCCCCGGACTTGTTGGCACAGAGAATGGAGCTTCTCAGCAATAATATGTTTCAAAGTTATTATGTGAGTGGAGGAGAAATCCTGGGATTGGAGAGAGGTTTTTATGACAGGACAAAGTGCTAACAAATAGCAAAGCCGGGGGCCGTGTCCAGACGCAATCAACACTTCAAAGTTGGCTGAAATTAAGTTGACGGCACAACGACTTGTTTGCCTAGGTTGTGTCCCAAGATAAAGGTAATAAATGGTGCGCTTTCCCACCCACGGACGGAGGTGGACCAGGCAAGAACTTCCCTCCAAGAGAACTGCGCTTCCCCACAAATTATAGGACATTTTGCCATGTTTATTTCCCACTGGCGTCTGCTTACCACCTCTTTATTTTTAAGGATGTGCTGAACTGTCAAAACCAGCGAAGCATAGTGTCGTTGGGCAGTCAGAGTGGGGGGTCATTAGGTGTTTGGGGCAGAGAGAAGGAAGACGGGGGAGTGGGAGGGCCCCCAGTGAAGGCTCAGCAGCTCAGACTCACTAGGGCTGGCAGGAAGCATTTGGTTTGGAATATGGACGTGCGTGTCCATCCATAGGGTCAGAAAGCAATGAATGTAAGTGACTGCAGAGCCTGAAGTCTAGAGGGCGCCGTGTGGCAGAGCCATCCCCTAAAGGACATCCAAGGGAACGGTCTCAGGATTGGTTACCTGGCCGTGGACTTGGGTCATCGAGTCCTTTGACCTTTCCTGAGGTCAGGATGTAAGCTTGGTTAGTTTTGTTGAACAGTTCATTGGCTGTTTTTGAGGACTTAGTTAGTGTCGACCGAGTCATGGCTGCGCTTAACAAGAAAGGTGAAAACACTTGAGGAGTGTTCACCTTCTGACTTTTTTTGGCACCGGGGAGTCAAACCCTTTGTGGCCTTATGTTCTTGGTCACTTCTTCCCTCATCCATTCGTTTATGCACGCCTGAGTGCATTCACTCAACAGACATTTAGGTTTCCACCGCACATCTTGGGTCGCTGTGGCACTCAATTGCTGACTAGTCTAAACTCTTCAGAAAATGGGCTTGCTGGTGAATAGGTCCCTGAGCACAGGGTAGAGCAGGAAGGAGACATCAGAAAGGTGCGGGATTATGTGGCCGGTCTCCATCGCGTAGGCGCAGTGCTTCAGATGGGATTTCAATTAGCAGTGTTGTTGGTGACATTTGGCACTGAACCTTGTCCCAAGCACTTTGGGTGAACAAGGAAGTTATTGTGACCTGATGAATGGGAACAAGCTGTTTCCCCCGTGACCGGGGGCCGCGATTAAACGGTCATCATCATAATAAGGCATGCAAGGAGCAGGGCGTGACACCTTCCCTGCTGGGGGGTGAAAGACATTTCTTTCCTTCAGCTCAGTCTATTGTAATTTCTCATTGCACCTGTTACCGGATCATGTGCCAGTCCTATTACTTACCATTTCTTTGTGGGGGAAGTGGTATGTGGCTGTAGGTGTGTATGCAGTGGTGCATTCTCAGGGACCAGAAAATATTAAAATCTAACATTTGTGGAGTTTGTACAAGGTGCCAGGGACTGTGTGAAGTGAAAAGCTTCACAAGGAAATAGGTTTCCTTATGCTTCCATAGGCACTCACTCTGTGCTAAACCGACTGTCAGCATCTGCCTGTGGTTTGCCAGGTTCTTCTTGACTTTCCTTTCCTAGTCACTCATGTTGCACATTACAGAAGCCAAGAATGCCTCTCACCAATCTTGGATTTTACTGTGACGTGTTTCCTTGAGGGAGAGAATACCCCCAGGACACCTTAAAGAAGACAGTTTAATAAGGCATTGTGTTGGGAGTGGGACCCCATGAGACCAATGCAAACAAGCTTCCTTAAGAAATATTGAAGGAATGTTTGCACACCCATGTTCATTGCAGCATTATTCACAATTGCCAAGAGGTGGAAGCAACCCAAATGTCCATTAATGGATGGATGGATAAAGAGAATACGGGACATACATACAATGGAATATTATTCAACTTTAAAAAAGAAGGAAATTCTATCATATGCTACAACATGGATGAACCTTGAGGACATTATGCTAAGTGAAATGAGCCAGTCACAAAAAAGACAAACAGTATATGATTCTACTTATATGAGGTACCTAAAGTAGTCAGCCTTATAGAAACAGAAAGTAGAATCATGATTGCCAGAGGCTGAGAGGAGGGGAAATGGGGGGTTGTTGTTCAAATGGGTATAGAGTTTCAGTTTTGCAAGAAGAAAAAGTTCTAGAGATCTGTTGCATAAGAATGTGAATGTAGTCAACACTACTAAACTCTGCACATGAAAATGGTTAAGATGGTGAATTTTATGTGTACAGTTCATTGTTTTTAGCACAATTAAAAAAATACTGAAGGAGATAACATCTTATTTCATCCATTGATCCATGACAATCTCATGATAAGACTCTGATCCATCCATCCATCCATCCATCCATCCATCCATCCATTTTAGAATTAGAATCCAAATAAAGGAAATTGTCATGGACGCTTGTATTAATACATTTGTTTGAGTTAACAGGTAAAATTATACTTTTTCTGACTGCATGTAAGTTTGATTTGGTAGTTGGTTTGACAGTAAGGTTTGGTTTTTCCAAACTTTATTTTCCAAATGGATTATGTGGGAGATATTTTCCACAAATTGCAGCTAAATCCTCAGCTCTAAGATTATGATAAAAATGTATTTAAAGCGTGCATCTAATATACTGGAAAATATATCCTTTATAACTACTTAAACAATGTAACAGAAATTTGGGGTATTAATTTAATGATGTGCAAGAGGAGAATCAAACACGAGACCACGACTTAGGGGAAAATATATTGGTCATTCCAATGATCCTCCTCTCTGCTTACTAATTTAGCTGAGAGTTGAGAGAAACGTCTTTAAACCTATAAGAATTTTCCAGGTATTTCTCACACAAGAACAATACATCCAAGCACAGTAACGATGGTCGAGATTTAATCTCCGTTGCTTTGATCAACAGAAAACACTTACTAGGTGGCCCCTACTGACAGTGCAGGAAGTGTAAGACTCTTGCTGTCCCTTCTCCCAGTCTGTTTTGTCATGTCTAGCCAGGCAACCCAGTAAGCTGCTTACATTTGTCCTCCGCAGTCGGGGGCTTATCCTCTTGGCCATGAACTGTGAAGCCAGGCCCGAGGGAGCCTCTGGCCTGCCAGTTGGCTGTGCTGGTTAAGCCTGTTTGTTCAGTAACCGTTGGCCCTGGCTGAATGGCAGTGGCTGCCTTACTCTGCCCACGGCCCCAGTACCCTGACCCTCCTGGTGGCTCACTGGCATGGTCTCCACTTGGAAGACAGGTTCCTGGGGTGCAGAGCAAGAAATCAGAGTCAAGAAATAAGGGGTCACAGTGGCCTAGTGGTTAAGTTCACATGCTCCACTTCAGTGGCCTGGGGTTTGCGGGTTCGGATCCTGGGTGCAGACCGACCCACCATTCGTCAAGCCATGCTGTGCAGCGTCCCATGTACAAAATAGAGGAAGACTGGCACACCTGTTAGCTCAGGGACACTCTTCCTCACAAAAATAAATAAATTAGAAAAAAAGAAATCAAGGGCCAAATCTGAAAGACAGACTCTAAGCCTGGAGGAGGATTCCCAGACCCCCAGCTCCCCTGTGCTCTCTCTGGGAGGCTGTGCGGCCGTGTGTGCATGAACCCTGGGGCTCTGGAGTCAGACTTGCTGGCTTTGAATCCCAGCCCCTCCACTTCTGTGCATCCCTGGGCAAGAGAGTTAGACATATTTGATTCTGTCCTTGCCACGAGGACGTGAGTGTGAAGATTTACGTGTGAGGCTAGACTGGGATT
Organism: Equus asinus; assembly: GCF_041296235.1. Classification (NCBI taxonomy): domain Eukaryota; kingdom Metazoa; phylum Chordata; class Mammalia; order Perissodactyla; family Equidae; genus Equus; species Equus asinus. The sequence continues at coordinate 140,310,705 of NC_091793.1, read as the reverse complement.
GCCAGAGGTCTGAAGACATAGGCGGCACTCTTCTCTAGGTCTAGGGTGGTCTAGGCTCATGAGTTATTTCTTGAGCAGTAATCTAGCCATGTGAATGCCACAAACTCCCCCACTGGCTTGTCCCTCGTTATGGCAGGGAAGCGGGGAACCGTGGGGAGAGAGGGATGGGGGCGGGATGTTCTGAGTACAGAGAAAGGAGTGTCATGGAGAACATTCTGGGATAGTTGCTGTGTGCACACAGTTCAGCATCTCACCATTAGAGGATAGGAGACGGCTGGGGCACTTAGAGCCAAAGGAAGGGAGCTTCCTAGGAGCATGAATTCTGCTGATAATAAAAGCAGGAAGTCATCGGGCCCAAATGTCTCTCTCTCTTTTGTCTCTTGGTGAAGTTCTTTCTTCGGGGCCATCTCCTCCTGCGGTGAGGTTTGAAGCTGAGCCTTTGTCCTCTTTGCCAGAGCCCTGCACGTGGCTGTGCAGCTTGTGTGCCCCACAGACGGGTCTGGCTGAGGAGAAAAGTGGGAGCTGGTCATCCAACTGTGTGCCCTGCTATGGGGCTGAGTCTGCCAGGAGGACGGGATACCACCCCTCCCCACCAGTCCCATCAAAGCACCTTCTACTCTCCCAGCCTAGCTCATGGGACTGGGTCCCGAGTGCCTGTCCAAATCTGGGCAGAGCCTCCATCGGCTGGCCGGGACCCTACTCCTGACCTCCATTTCTGTTGCCTTTCCTCCACCTTGTAGCCTTAAATCTTCTTGATTTCTCCTTTGCTGAGAATTTGAAAGTATCGTGCATGCTGATGAGCACAGGGTTGGGCACATGCCCTCTCCTGGGAGGAGGGTGTGTTTTCAGAGAATGCCTGGGAGAGGCTGTTCTCGACACCCAAAGGTGAACTGGTGATGGAGGAGCATCAGGCACCACGTGGGAGTCTTGTTTTGGAGAAGCAGATCTCCCTCTCTGTCTCCAGGTGGTTTACAGAAGTCCGGGTCTGTCCCCTGGACGTAAAGGGGTGTGTTCTCCGTATAAATGCGCAAAAACTTAGGAGGGGAAGAATTCTCCAACAAAGGCCAGTGTATTTGGGCAGCAGCTTCCTTGGGACTTTGGATCCTTTCTTCCCATGGCATCTGAGGCTCTTCCGCGTCTCTCTCCTTTCTCTTCTTCCCTGTGAGTCCCGGCAGGAAGACTGCGTGCCGGGCAGCCGCTGGCCCCTTCCACTCTTGGCGCAGTGGAAGGCTCCTTTATTTCCACGATGAACAGGTGTGACTAAGAAGGAACTAAATAGTTCCATGTTCTCCTGGGAGTGGATGAAACCCCCTATTTCCTCCAGTTTCAGTGAATGAAGAAATTAGTATTGATGAATAGAATTCTGAATTTGAAATCATATCTTCAAACCGCGGAGAACAACACCTTTTTTCTTATGATTTGTTTGGCTAATAACGATCTGTTCTATGAATCACAAGGTAAAAATTTGGCATCCCTGAGTTTGTGAGTTTCAATAGGGTGGACCGTGTAAATCTCGGCTTTCTCTCTTGTTTGTGCTGAAATTGAATTTTGCTACTGTATTAACACCAGGTCCTTATGTACCGTTGTTATAAATCGCATGTCGGAGAAGGAGAGGACTGCCAACGTGCCGAATGGCGTAAAATGCGGCTCCATCCTCACGAAGCCTTCTTGGGACGCGTAGAAAAAGGATTTGGGAGAAATGCCCTGTGCGGTTCCAGGCTTGTCAGGCAAATCCATATCCCATATAACAGTTGGATGACAGGGTCCCAGGAGAGGTTTCACAGCTGCTGAGCCTCCCCCAAGAGTGACATTGGGAGAGAAGCCGGGCTGGCTCCTGATCAAATGGCCATCCAGCCGGCAGCCACTGAAACCTGCTGCTGGCAGGAATGCCCTGCCTCCCCCAGAGGGTCCTGAGGGCGCAGAACCACCAGCTTGGGCACCTTCTCGGCCACATTCACTTAGACGTCCTGGACCATGAGTAATAAATGTGGTTAACAACCTGGCTGGCAAGATCCTGCCCACAGCGGAAATACAACAGAGTCATGCCACCAGGAAAGGAAAGCTTTCTAACTCCATCGACTTCCTCAGCCCAGCCACCTGAAGCAGAGAATGCACCAGGAAGGCCCCGCCCCGACACACACCCTTGGCCGCCCTCGGCGCAGAGAGCCCGTGGGGCCTGCAGGCGACCCAGCCTGTCCCTGAGGCCCCCAGCTCACTCGAGGGTGTGACTGAGTTCCTAACATTCAGCGGAAGTGGGGAAATCCTGGTGTTTCCTCTCCATAATGGAGCAATCAGACAGTGGGTGTGTTTGCGGGTCTGGGAGTTTTCGGGGGAGGGAGCATGACTTGGATGAAGGCAGGGATGCAGGCCAGGGAGAGGGAAGCTAATAGCTATTTAACCATTTTTAAACAAACCGTGAAATCATATTGACTAAAGGCCTACTGGGCATTCTCTGCATGTGAACATCTTCTAGCCAAGTCATTCCCCAAATGGAGGGTTTGTTAGCATAGACTTAGGCGTCGAAGTTGTTGGGAGCCGGCGGGCTCCGCATCAGCCTGTGATTCCACCCTGGCCTCGTTGGCACACTCGTGTCTCCCCTCTGACAACAGCTGTCAGGGTTTCTGACACAGACCCTGAGCGTCTCGTGCTCTGTGCTCTGAGCCCCCCTGGCCCCGAGCAGGGGGAGCTGGCTGCCCCTCGGGGCTGATATACTACCCCGCTGTTCACACAGGAACCTTGGAGTACGTGGGAAAGAACTCCCAGAGACGCCAGGGGAGGAACGAGCCGCATCGACTTCTCATTCTGGCAGCAGGAGTGTTTCTGAAACAGTGTGTGCTGCACAAAACTGTAGTTTATGGGGAGCGTTTTGTTGATTCAGCCATAAAAAAGTGACCCACGATATGTTTGCTGAGGAGCGCGAGCTCTGTTTCTTTTTCTATTGAAGGATACACTTTTCATGCTTAAACCCAGCTTGTCTCACAGAAAGTCATTTGTGAAAGTGTGGTTGTTTTTGGTGCTCCTTTGCATTTCGGGGACTGAGGACGTGGTTCCTCAAGGTCCAAGTTCACTGTAGGGAACATGTTAATTTGTAAGACCAGCGGCCAATGGACACCTGTGATTTAGGAATAAGAACGAAAGTTGGGTATTGTAGTTGGCTGAACAGCGGCCCCCAAAGATAGCAGGCCCTAGTCCCTGGAACCTGTAAATCCTCCCTTATTTAGAAAAAGGGTCTTTGCAGACATGATTAAGTGAAGGATCTGGAGAAGGTGACGTTATCCTGGATTATCCGCATGGGCCCTACAGGCAACCACAAGTGTCCTTATATGAGAGAGGCAGAGGAGGAGAAGCCAGTGTGACATGAAGGCAGAGATTGGAGTGATGTGGCCACCATCCAAGGGATGCCAGCAGCATTGGAAGCTGGAAGAGGGAGCGAATGGGTTCTCCTCCAGAGCCGCAAGGTGCCCTGCCCGCACCTGGATTTTGGCTCAGTGATAACGATTTCAGACTTCTGGCCTCCAGAACTGCGAGAGAATAAATTTCTGTTGTTTTAAACTACCAAGCTTGTGGTAATTTGTTACAGCGGCCACAGGAAATGAATACATGTTCTATTGATTCATTTTATTGACGTGAGACATATCTATATCCATCTATCTGGATAGAAATATAAATAAAAACACAAATATGAATAGTAATTTGAGATTAATATTTATGAAGGATGAGTAGATAGGCCGTGTGTGTGTGTGTGACCGTCACTGATAGGGAGGGCGGATGGGTGGATAGGCCGTGTGTGTGTGTGTGCTGTGTGTGACCGTCACTGATAGGGAGGGTGGATGGGTGGATAGGCCGTGTGTGTTGTGTGTGTGACCCTCACTGATAGGGAGGGTGGATGGGTGGATAGGCCGTGTGTGTGTGTGTTGTGTGTGTGACCGTCACTGATAGGGAGGGCCCACTGGAAGGGTTATAGAGATGCTCTTCATCTTTAGAGTTTCTGGTCCAGGACCTCGGCTAAGTGGAGGGTCAGACTGCCTTAGGTTCAAGTCTATAACGTATTAGCTCTGTGATCTTAGACAAGTTAACTTCTTTGGGACTCAGTTCTTTGAGGATTAAGTGCAGTAATCCACGTGAAAACTGAGTGCCTGCCGAAGTCCCCTAAAATGTCAGCCACAGTGATAGCTATCTAGGCTGCTCAAGCTACAAGGAAGGCAGAATCTGACAACCTCCATATTTATGGAATGAACCGAGCGCTGTAAGAAGAAAAGGGAAGGAAATCAGTTTTGGCTGGGGATTTATGGAAGCATTAAGGACGAGGGGACATTCGGGTCTAGACTTCGAGGATGCACACGTTTTCGGTAGGCAAAGACAGTGAGGTGGGGACCAGGAAGACAATCCAGGTATAGGAGACAGTGTGAAAAAGGAGCAGAGTGAAGAAAAGCCCGGGATGTTTCTGTGGTCTGGAAGGAGCGTTTGAGGGCCACGGGAGACAAGGCAGGTAAGACAGCTCAGGACCTGGTGGAGAGGGTCCTGGCAGATTCCTCAGAATGCTTGCGGCTCTACACAGCTACGGCCTGGCCAATTAAGTTACAGGTAATTAAACCTCCTCTCGAAGCATGAGCAAATTCTTGGCACGGGTTGCTCAGGGGAGTGGGGGGGAAAGAGTCCTCCACTTGTGAAGTGTTGGTGAAGGAACGGCTGGACGCTCACCGGCTGTCTGGATGAAGCATTGCCTCGGGGCTGGCAGTCGTGGCCAGGTTTTACAGGAATTGCAGTGGCGCCTTCTTTATCTACATGGGAATCACTTTGCCCTGCCTTCAACTGGAGCTCTGGAATCTGTGCTATTTAGTGCATTAAAGTATGCCTGTTAAATAGGCAAGTCAGGCCAGTAGGCCTGGAAGAAACGCGGAGGCTAAATGGACTTTTTACAGAGCAAACGGCAAACCCAATGCCCTGCGCAGCCTGCTGCAAGTTGGAATTCTCACCACAGTCGGTGCTGTGGGATTTAGGTGTCTGCACACACAGAAGTCAAGGAGGGAGGGATTTACACATTTGAGGGTTTCCAAAAGACACCTAGGGCGTGGGAGCAAGCTAGTCCGGGCTGAAAGGATGAGGCTAGACAAGCAGCGGCTACACGCTGGCTCAGGGCTGGTGCCCAGAGCTGCGTTGTTATGACCGAGTGAGTTGTACCTTTCCCTGCAGACAGTAGGACTCAAAAGAAGCCTCCACTTGAAACTGTGGGAGTCAGCTTGCTCTGCAGCCGAGGGGTCATACTCCCAGGGGTGTCACGGCCCCTAAACGTGGTGGGGAGGCAGGTAAAGCGGGGTTCCGGCACCTTACGTGGGAATTTGAAAAGGAAACATTTGTCTCAAGTCACAGTGGATTCAGAATTCTCAACACAGAACCAGAAGGGTTTCCGGTGAGAGGCCTGAGTTGGGAGGTGATTTCCCTCTTTCTCTTGCTCAGCTAAAGGTAGGTGACGAGAACAAAAGGTTTCTTTATGGCGGAGGTGAGGTATCTGGAGGAAGCAGGAAGAGAAGACACTTGCAGTGAAAGACCGGGATGAATTGGTGACGGTGAGTCTTGGGGAAGCACTGTGGGGAGAGAGTCACAGACGGAGGGAAATTCAGGAGCCATTCCCAGCTCCCCCTCTCGGCTTTCTTAGCCATTTACCTCCTTTTGTTAGCTGACCTTTTCCTGTTCTGGGTCTTTCCTTATTGCAGGTTTCCTGATAACATGAGGATTGCTAATTCTAGAACAGCCTATGTTATAATATATGCCAAGAACCCAATCTTTCCAATTTTTAGGATTCCCCCAAACTTTAGGATGGTTTTATAAAAACCCTTAGCCTTAAATAAATTATTAATACATGCAACAACATGGATGGAGCTCAAAATAATCATGCTGAGCGAGGGGGGTCAGTCAATACGAGTAGCTGCCATATCACTCCACTGACATAAAACTCCAGAAAATGCAAACTAGTCTAGAGCAGCAGAAAGCAGCTCAGTGGTTGCCTGACAAGTGGAGAAGCTGGGAGGACAGAGGGCTGGCGGATGGACGTGGGGGGCTTTGGGAGGAGATGACAGTGTTTGCTACCTTGATTGTGGTGACAGTTTTGTGGAGATACATCCATATCAACTTACCAAATGGTGCACTTCAAATTGTCCAGTATGGTAGATCAATTATAATTCCATAAAGCTGTTAGAAAAAACAAGCCTGAGCTGTAGAGCATCAGCTGGCTACACACGGGCGAAGGCAAGAGCAGAGAAACAGCCAGGCGGGGGTGCAGGGTGGGGAGTACGTGACAGGGCGACTGTGAGCCGAGGGGGCCACCACGCAGCTCTGTGGGGACGAGGGCTGGGCCACACCCGCCTGTGGGCCTGTGACGTAGATGATCTCCCCTTCCTGCCGACCTCACCGTTCTTGGTCAAGGCCACGGTCTCCATGGAAAGAAGGGAAAAATTCACAAGCAGGAAAGCAGCGTTCGTTGGCCTGGAAGCAGTGACCTTTCTGTTTGCTTCGTCCACACTCATGGCCCACATACTCCAGAGACAGTGGCCAGGCCCGAGACCCCAAGCGCCTAAAGTGGTCCTTACCTTTTGCTGAGTCTCCGTTGCTGATGCTCTGAGAAACAAGGAGAACAGAAGCTAATCTGCGAAGTTCTTAATCCAAGTGTAATAGACCTTGTAGAAAAACATGGGCCTAGACGTTTTGTGTGCTAGACGTTTTCATTTATTCCTAAAACCCTTGTTGAGGGTGTACTATGTGCCGGGAGCCATGTGTGTAGATGGTACTAAGCTGATGAACAAGATGGAAATGGTCTCTCACAGAGCTTACTGGTTAAGGCTTCGGAGACGACAAACACGTGGATGGTTACGCTGTGGGCTTCCCACGTCTGCAGCAGGCTCCCTGCAACTTCCGCGGGCTACGGAAGAACAGACTGGAGTGTCAGGGGAGCCTCCCAGCATAGGACTCTGAGAAGAGACTTGCATTTCTCTTTATGAAAAGATGGAGGACAACCTTTTACAGGGAAGGCAATTGAGTGTCCTAAAAACACTTATGATTCTAAAATGAAGACGTGAAACTCACAGCCTCTGAGGCTGCAGCAGTTTCCGGAGGACAAGGCCCTAAGTTAGAGCCCCATGCAGACACTGGCCTGCATGATGGAAAGACGATGTCACTGCAGCACCCTCTGGCTGGGCTACGGGAGCACCCTCTGGGGTGGTGGCAGGCTGTGCAAACGTCCCAGTGCAATGGGTCCGAGGACTCAGGGACAAGGAAGTGGACGCTGAAGAGACCCAAAGAAGGCATGAACACACTCTCCGTCCTCACCTGTGGGATTGGGAGCTCTCAGGAAAAGCAGGAGGCTCAGCCAAGATAGGAAACCACCTGACAACACAGACCACAGGCTCTTCAGGGAGAAGCATCGTGACTCAGCTGAGTTTAGATTTGTGATGCACGAAAGGTTGAGCTGGGAGACGCACTCTCCAGGGTCCCTCCTTGAAGAGTAACTACTGTTCTCAGCAATAATGGCCCGGTGGGCTCAGAGGGGCTGCAGTTGGAGATGACGGCAGGGACATCACTCTCCCTGGGTCAGGATGCTGATGTGGCTCTCTGTGAGCGTGCAGGGCATCCAGCCGGATCCAGGAGGCCCACGTGGGCGGCTCGGGCGTCCCCCAGGAGGCAGGGGTTTTACAGTTTTCCACAAGCTGCTGTTTCTGTTATCAGGATGGTCACTCTCTGGCTAATGAAAAACAGCTCTCTGGTCCAAACATGACCTTGAGGTTTATCTAAATCGTTTGTTGCTCAGCAGAACAACATATATCAGAAGTGAAATATATGCCAAAAGACACTTCTAATGCACCATTTATCTCTTCTGTAATTGATTCTCAAGCAGGACGAAGACCCGGTGGGGATTCACAGAGGGCTTAACACACTCTGCCATTATGATGACATCATCTCACATAACCAGCCCTCTGGATGCTTGACAGATGACAGGGTCTTTCTCCTTTTCTAAGTGCTGCTCGCGGCACCACGTTGAGCTGTGGGATTACAAGCCCAACTGTTCCTATCATACTTTCCATCCCTTATCTTCAGCCTCGCTGTCATGCTAGTCCCACACTCCAATCAAAATGAAATTATTTCAAAATCCATACCCAATTGATTCCTTTTGCCAGAAGAAAGTATGTAACAATACATATCCATCGACTTTCGGTTTTGGTCCGCTGTTGAGATTTATTGTCTCTAGGCAAATATGGAGCCGGGTGAAGTTTCGGTCAGTTACGTCCTTGTCAGTGAATAAATCTAAGTGTTGAGTTTGGGAGGAGTCAAGGGCCACAATCAAGCATTTGTGTCAACGGATGCCTTTAAAGACTGCAACGTGACGTACAGCCACAAAACGGAGTCCAGAAACTTCCAGGACCCATGGGTTTCAAAGAAAGGACTTAAAGATGTACAATAGCTACAATGTTGCCAAAGGATGCTCTCGAATGTTGTGCAGGTAGAACAAGAAATCACTTGGCTTTGAAGAAAAGCCTAGGACAAAAAGACCTCTGTCTATGAAAGCCATTGTGTGTGGTTCTACATCATGACAACATTAATTACATAATCACTGCAAATGGCCCTCCAGGAAGTCATCCCCCGACCCGAGGGCTGCTCCACGGGAGGCGGGAGGCGGCTGAGCTGTAATTGGTAGTTTCTCCAGATCTGTTAAGTGGAGGGGGTGGGCAGCTGGGCTGTACCACCAAAGCTGGTGTCTTAAAGTGGGCGGGGGCCTCGAGAGATGCTCTCAAGTCTGTTATACCAACTGGGCTTCGTGTGTGCATTGCAAACTACAAGAACACCACTCCACTAAGCCTTCTTGTTAAGCACACTGTTTCAAGTCCTAAAATTGCATTAAACTATTGTTTTCAAGTTACGAAGAGAAGAGGGGAAAGGAACATACTGCCAGGACGTCAGGGATTCTCGGCAGGGCCCACCCTCGTCCTGGGTGGTCAGGATAGGCAGGCTCCCCAGCAGCAGCAAATGCACCTTCAGTCGAAGGGCCTCCTTCAACTGTTTATTCTCGTTCAGGCCGCAGTCTGTTGTAACATGAGTGGCTTTCCGTGGTGGCCTCCTCCACACGGGCACTCAGGACAACACTGCTTCTGTCTTGTGTTCCCCACCGTGTTGAGAGTTGAACTCCTCCACCGTTTTCCTGCCTTGGCATCCATCTTCTTTGGCCACTTAGCCCGTGGGGCACTGAGGCTGACCCTAGCACGCCTGTGCCAGACCCCGGATTGCAGCCTGCAGCTCACAAGCAAATGTGCGTTTCTGATACGATGTCTCCGACCGCCCCGTGACCACAATCTCCCCACCTCCCAGCGCTGCGTGCCCTGTGCTCACCAACCCCACTCTTTCAGTTTGGATTGACCAATTTGGGAACCCCAAAGCTCTCCACCCACACACCCTCATGAAGGCATGTGCCCCAGGTCCTGCGCTCTCTCTGTGCTCTGCCTTGACCTCCCGCTGTGGCGCTTGAGGCGTGCTGTGTCCCTCCTCCAGGATGTGTGAGTAATAACCGTCTCTGTTTCAGTTTCTGCTGTGGTCTGTTGTTGAACCCCGGCTCCTCGTCTAGCACCCTGTGCCTTAGATAACACATGTTAATTTAACGAGGTCACAACATGCCATTCTGAACGTGTGACCTTCATGTTAGTCACTGACGGGAAAGAGAACTGGACGATCACATGGAGGTTTGGAAGGGCCAGGCCCGGAGGTGACTTCTATCACTTCCGTCCACATTCCACTGGGTAGAACTCAGTCTGGTGGCACTCCTTCCCCAACTCAACCATGAGTGACGTGGCTCTGCTACGAGACAGCCAGTGACCCGTGGTCTTCCTGGGAGCCCAAGAAGAAGTGGTGTGGTAAGCACGTGGTGTTGCCTCTGCCATAGTCTTTTTTTTTTTTTTCATCACCAGTACAGGTATTTCAATGTTACACTTGTATATCTTTTCTACTGAAATATGTATGTCATTTCTTACAAGTAATATATAGTCCTAGAGTAAGATACACTTTTATTAAGAATTTTAGGGGGTTCACAACAATTAGCACGGTCTCCCACTAGCATTTTTTTTTCTTTTCTTCCTTTCTTTCTTTTTTTTTTTTTGCTGAGGAAGACTCACCTTGAGCTAACATCTTTGCCAGTCTTCCTCTTTAGTATGTGGGATGCCACCACAACATGGCTTGATGAGTGGTGTGTAGGTCCAAATCTGAGATCCAAACCCATGAACCCTGGCCACGGAAGTAGAGTGTGCCGAACTTAACCACTGTCCCACGGGGCTGGCCCGCATTTAGTTTGTTTTTTTGTTCTGTGTTGCCTCGCTTTAGAGTGATGTCTATGACCTTGACCCAGTTCCTTCACAGTCCTGCGTTCTGTCTGCCACAGTCTTTTAAAGGAAAACTAATCTCCTGTAATGCAGGGTTTATAGAGGATGCCGTTGATGCTCCATCCCCCAGGCCTCCTGGCAGTTCACCTGCAGCCACAAAGGCTGTCTCTGTGCATGCTGACAGCTTCCCAATGCAGATGCCCAGGTCTCTATGCTTCCCTGTCTGAGGGCACTGTCAGCCCAGCACAGGGCAGACCCAAGGTGCCCGGAGTTTAATGCCCCCAGGGCAATTCTCTGCCAACGGGTTAGGAATTGGTGGGTAAGTACCCAGCTTCCTTGGTCCTCCTGGGGACAATTCCGAGATGCCCTCCACACAGTCGGTTGGTGGGGCCGCGCCACCGTGTCCCTCCGTGGCGGCTCACTCACCAGCCCCGCCTGACTGTCTGCTTCTCCCTTCCTGTCTCACTTTCCCCATGGACTCGCTTGTCGCTCCTGGGACCATTCCCAACAACCCGTTTACTCTCAAGTCCTTATCCCAGCATCTGCTTCCAGGAGAACCCAAAGCAGCAGCTGATGGACAGAGCTCCAAAGTCGGCTGAGAGAGTAACCCAGGGGAAACGGCCCCCCGGGGACTCCCGCAGGTCTCTGTCCCTCCGTGACTCTTTGCCGTGAGAGGAACCCAGTTTGGGGAGCAGGGACCTGGGCAGGGAGGCTGGGTGGAAGGGCCTGGAGAGTTTCCCAGCAGGGATGATGCAGACTGGGTGGGAACAGAAAGGATTAGCTGCAGAGATGGCATGAGGAAAGGCTTCAGGTGCCTGGCGGAGTGGTGGGGACTGGTGAGTTTCCATCAGTGCTGCTCATCTGGACTACAACTCTGATTTCTCCAAAATGCAGACATTTTGGTCAAAATTCTTCACTGACAAGATAAAAATTAAAACTCTAGATTCCTCAACATGGCATAACAGTTCCTTCACGATCCGACCTCTGCTGACATGGCCTCTCTCCCAGCATCTAGTCACACCACCTGCTTGGTCCCCAGGCATTCCAAGAGGACCCTCTTCTCCCGCTGGGTGTTCGTCCTTTCTTCAAGAAAGAATTTCTTTAAGACTAAGCTTCATCTGATGCCTTCTGTGAAGCTTTCCCCAACTTTCCCAGCAAGATTTTCATTATTTATTCATTCAACAAATATTTTAAAAATGCCTACCATGTGACAGGCACTGCTCAGAGTACTGAGGATAGAGTAGGGGAAATGCTGACAAACTTCCTTGCCCCTTAGGAAGTTTGCCTGACCGTGTGGGGAGTTAGAAATAAGCATTGGCTGTCCTCGGGCCTCCCAGCCCCTCGCAGGCGATGGCCACGTCTTTTCATCTGTTTACTCCCAGCGTCTAGCAGTGTCATACGTCGGCTTAATGAACCTGTTCTTAGCGCTGGGAGATGATCACAGAAGAGCTAAGAGGTGGTAACATTACATTCAGTGGGAAACAATATTCACACCTGTGGTCTAGATTTCCTTTAAATTGGGCTCCATGCTTTATCTTTTTGTTTATTCATTTCTTTGGAAAAGCTGTTAACCTATTTAGTGTGATTTTATTAAGGAGATTTTTTAAATCAAAAAGTGTGGCTCTGCACAATACTATGCGTGTACTTAATGCCACCAAATTGCACACTTTAAATTAGTTAAGATGGTCAATTTTGTTTTGTGTGTTTTGCAATAAAAGGGAAAAAAAGTGAGACGACATTTCATTCCACAAAGAGACAGCAACTATGTACCAGCTACTGCTGTGAGTATGGGCAATATACAGACAAACAAGATGTGGTCCCCGTCCTCGCGGGACCGAGGCTACACCAGCAGGAGACAGACACGTGAGCTGTAGGGACCATCAAAAGTTGTGGTTCTTGTGTGACAGCCACGGGATGTGGAGGCATTGTGAGAGCTCAGAACGCCACAGAGGAATTGACCAGTCTTTTAGGGCTGACATTGTGTTTTCAAAAACGCCAAGTAATGGGAACAAGACAGAACATTTCTAACAGCAAGGTATCAGTTCAATGGTAAACTGAGGAGCCCAACCAGGCATCTTCTGAGGGGAAAAGCCACTTGTCTTGAAGCGATGGAACCCCGCCCTGGCAGGCACAGGCGCACTGCGCTTGTGGGCAGTATGGAGGCGTGGGGCAGCTGTGTTGGAGAATATTGTCAGATGGACCCTCTGTTGAGAGAGTTGGGTACAGACAGCAGCTGAGTAATCCACCAGCTCTGGACGGAGGCCAGGGAAGGGCTGTCCCCCTCGTCTAGGGACCATCGTACTGCTGCTCAGCAACCCGGGGACCGGGAGACTTCAGTGGATGCAGAATTCGCTCTCCCCAAAAAAGAGGGTGGAGGCACTAGTGCAGGGGACTGCTGTGGGCAGGACACCTCAGAGTTCACACACCCAGGGCAAGAAGAGGAACCAGGAGCAGATGGAGGCCCTGATCCTTGCCTGGGCTGAGGCGGCTGAGGAAGGAGACACTGTGAAATTACAGAGCACAAATGTGACATGATTGTCTGAGTTGTGGATTGGATTTTTTCCCCCAAATCCAAGAGATTCTGAAAGTGCTCTTCTGATTGGCCAAGGACACTTCTATTTTTGTTGGTTTGATTGTTTACCACAAAGGGAGAATGTTGGTGCGGACTAACGCAGGATGGCTCTCCCTGTGTGAAGGAGTGGGGGGCATTCTGAGCGTGTGCCTGAGGCCTTCAGCGCAGCGTCTGCTTCTGTACCCATGTTCCTTTGGGAGGACACTGTGTGAGTGTCCCCTTTGAGGATGGTTTTCTTCAAGTGCTGGTTCTTTGGGTTTGAAAGGGGAGGAAATCTCCTTAATAATTTGTTTAACTAAAGTCAGTTTAATTTGCATCCTTTGAACTTAACTTCCATTTATATAAAAGGAGCAGACTTTGCCTCTGAAGGGCTCTCATCTGTCCCCAGATTGGCCATGGGGTGGCTTCGGACAGTCCCTCAGCTTGCCTGGGCCTGTTTCCACATCTGTAAAATGGACCATTTGGACCAGTTGATTTCTTGGGCGACTCTGGCTCTGTCCTACCGTTCAGTGATTAGTTCTATATGGATAATCTCATCCACCCAGTTGTACCCCGACTGGTGACTTGTGTCTATAATTATATTAACAAAGTCCCACAGGCCGAGACGCATCCAGAGCATCAACTGTGGGGTCCCTTGGAGCCGGGAAGATAATGATGTGTTGTGTGGATGTTTCCTACACACACATGTCGACTCTGGAAATTTGATCAAGTCCAAGAACGGTTGACGAAGCTCCACTTTGCTGCTAATGTTGATAAAAACGAGGAATACCACAATACTAACCATTTCTAGTTTTGAAATAAATACTTTTGTTTTCATGATCTTTAGCACTTTCTTCCTTCATTGTTTTTTGTTCTATATTTTTTACTTTGACAAATATTTGTTGCGCCTCTCCGCTGTGTCAGTCGCTGGTCCAGATCCTGGGAACAGCGTGGTGAACACGACAGATGACAATCCTTGACCTCATGGAGCTTACATCATAGTGGGGCAGAGATTGTAAGATGAGCAAGCTCACTTCAAATATTCACAACCACCACAATGAAACTAAAATGGGGAAAAAATGGAATAAAAGGAAAATGAGTGACTGGGGTGAAGGAGCTGAACGATAAGTGTGCAGGTCAAGGAAGGCCTCTCTGAGGAGGCGACATCCGAGCCGAATCCTAAGTGGGGACATATGTCTAGGTAAGGGCAGGGCGAGGTTGAGAGCCCCACAAATTACCAGGAAATAGAAAGCGTCCTCATCTCACAGAAGAAGAGACTAAGGCTCAGACAGGTTTTCTGATCCCTCGCTCGTTGTTCTTTTCCCTGAACCACGTTGAGTAGGATCAATGCAGATGTTCAATCATCAACACACATTTACGGGGAGTTCATTTTATCCTATTGGGCTCTCCTCTCCAGGACACAGCTGGGAACAGACAGACACAATCTCTGTGAGCGTGGAGCTTGCAGTGCTAATATGCAAGGGCAACACACGCTGTACAAATCTTTCCACGCCCATTTCTTGTAGGATTATCCAGTTAATGGGGACAGTGGACCATTTGGGCCCTGGGCTTCCTCTGCCACTGACTAGCTGTGGGGCCTGGAGTTAACTGAGGCTGTTTCCTCACCTGGAGGTGGGAGGGTTGGGTTTAGATACATCCAAGACACCCCGACTCTTAACACTGAGGGAGATGTGGTTTGGGGTGGGAGGAAGTTTTTAGCTGATTCAGAGATCACTGAGGGTGTCTCAATCCTGGACATGGGGAGGTTGAGAACTTATGGAGCCTTGTGTCACCCTGGGGCAGCTGTCTCCCGGGCCATTCTGCTCGGGTAGGTCCCGTGTTATTTCGCAGGGGGACGAAGCGAAGGCCATCCTCCACCCTTCCAGCAGGGTGCCTGGCTACTGCGCTAACCAGGCCAGCCATAGCATTCAGACAGTTGAGATGTGTGGAGACAAGTCTCCCTAAACAGCAGCCGTACGTTTAATGAGTGGAATTAAACATGCAAATGATGGGCACGCTGGCTGGGTAATTACAGGATTAGAGCGGCTCCATCAGACAGGCTCTCACGGCCTGTTTTTGGTCTGTGTCCTGTCTGCGTCTCGGCACCTAGCTCGAGGCCTCCCCTTGCCTCGGGCTTGCCAAGTGGGGGTCCCACTCACCACCTACCTCCTTCCCAGAGGGCTGCGGGACTAAAGTAGGAGACTTTGAGAGTCACTGATGAAAGGCTCTGGAAAAGTACAGTCTCGTCCACTTTCTGAATCCACATCTTGGCACCTGTTACCCGCCCATGCGGAGTGAAGCTCCACAGCCTCTCGCCCATTTGTCAAGTGCCGCAGCTCCCCTCTCGGCACAGGTGAAACAAGAATAAATAGAATGGAACGTGTGTCCCAGGTATTTTAATAAAGTCGATGAAACACAGTTGTGCCGGCCCCTTCGGCTCTCGCTAGCTTCTGCTCATAAACAGACCCCCGTGGGGATATGCACTGACGGGGGTGGGTGGGTGCAAGGTGCGAGCTCACAGCCCTGGCTCGCTACTTGCTTTGGAGGAAAGTGCTTGGAGGATGCGCTTGGGTTACCATGGCGACGGAGGGACAATGCTCTTGGGCGTGCAGACCCTGTGTTTGCAGCTTTATGCTTCAGAAGGGGGATTCAGAGATGCAGAACAAAACATAATAAAGAAGCGTCAAACCTAATAAGACTGGGGACTGAAAGAAAGCCAGGACTTCTGTTTAGACACCACTGCGTCCTCACGTTGTGGGCCTGGGAACCGATCCAAGACCGAAGCTTGTTCATTATACCTCCCAGGCTGCAGGCATTCAGAAGGGCTCTCTGCATTGAAATTGCAACTTTTTCTCACCTGGCTGCAAAGAGAACCCACTGAGTTTAGAACAGTACACGAAGGAAGAGATTTTCTCATTTAAACAACATCCTTTTGTACCTGGTCGATAAGATAGAAGGAAAAAAAAAAGCCCAGCTTGAATATTGAGCAAGTTGCCAAAATGGAGACCAGAACAACCCCATGGTGTCTTTATTGGGTAACATGAATATCATTCTTGGACATAGCCTCATTAATCAAAGCCACAAATGCTCCGAGAGTTCTGATGGAAAGGATGTAGCAAAAGGCAGCTTTCATCATTTACATAATTAAAAAAAAATCCTGGATTCACTCCCCTTGTTTGATGCCTCCGGGTTACTGCCAGCCGACACCTGCTTTCTGGGTGCACATTATTTGTTCCTACAACTTCTCTTTTCTTATCAAGGAGTGGGCCCCACGTTGCCTTGCGGTAGGAAAGGAAAAGGTAACGCAAACAAAATGAAGAAACTGAAGCAGAAGGAAGCGTAGGGGTAGAGGAAAGAGAGAGGGAGTCAAGACAGCTGATTTCTAGTACTTTGCCATTGTTGACTTGGCGTGGACAATTTTGGCCACGTCAAGGAACCTCGGAGCCTTGGTGTTGCTCATCAGACGAGGCTGGGAGGCCAGCTCTACTCAATTGTGAGCTATCTGAGGGTGAGCACTGTTTTTTTGCTCATCCTTTTGTCTCTCATTGCACACAGTGGGTGTGATATAAATATTTATTGAATGGTTGAATTCCCAAGATTCTGTCCAGTTCTGTAACACTCTTTCCCCGGAGTTGACCAAAAGAGGAGGCCAGTGAACGATGGCGTTTCCTATGACCTACATCATCTGAAACTGCTTCAGAGGCTCCTCAGAGCAGATGCAAATGGGGACAACTTAAGTCTGACCTTAGAACCTTAAAACCAATATTGATACATTGAATTCCATCTTGGAGACCCTGCCCTCCTCCCTGGTTCATGTAACAAGTTACTGATGGAGGGCGGGCAGGAGGCAATTGGTATGTTTTAGAAGCCAACTTCAAGACACCCCCTCCAGTAGGAGGCTACTAATTTTTTGATGACGAGGCCTTCCTCATCATAGTTCCACATTTAGTATTTGCTGATTGAGAAAATCGACAAAGCAGTAGGTTGCATTATCGTTCACGATTATTCGTTCCCTCTCATAAGAAGTTACACATCCCTGCCCTTCCCGTGCCTCCTGTAGGTGACATGGACGTCCAGACTCCACGGCGGGGCCATGGTAGGGCAGCAGCTTTGGATGCGATGGCTTGGCTTGGCTAGGCCTCTCACAACATGTCACAGTCAGGGGCTGCTCCTTCAGCTGGAGTCCTGGAACGAGGAGACACACAGAGCAGAGCAGAGCCCAGCCCCAACCGACCTGCCGCCTGCATGTAACCTGAGTGAGAAATAAATGTTGCCTGTTGTAAGCCACTGAAATTTGGGGGTGTTTGTTACCACAGCAACCAAGCAACAACACAACGAACTGTATCTTAATCATCATAACATCTATGACATTTGAATAACAGTGGGACACAGCAGCTGGACTGATGAACGGATGGATGGATGATCAGGCAAGTCAGTCACACTTCTGTCTTTTCAAGTTTGTGGACCAGGCCGGATGTCCCATCCAAACGAGCAGATTCCTTGCCATAATTTGGCAGTCTTCCTTGCCATAATTTGGTTTCTGACTCCCTAGTTTGGGAATCTCCAGTCTAGAACAATGATTCTCCTTCAGATTTGTGGCAATTTGAAAAGAGAATGGAGTTTTGAGACAGTGGATGTGGGTTTGGGTCCTGTGTGAACTGGGGCATGACCCTCAGCTTTTCTGAGACAATGTGTTCACTTAGAAATCTTACATACCAAGCTGTTTGGAACATTAGATGAAACAAGCCATGGAGACCTTCTTTCTAATGTGAATTGTCGGTGTAATTCTTACAGTAACTAACTCAAGGATGAAAGAGCCTCTGACACCCTCCTGCCCCCTCCTGCCCTCCCCATTTCCCCTCTCACATGGCCCCGAACCCACCAGCTGTGTGCTCCTGCTTGAATCCGAGTTTGAACGATGGCACTGAGGAAACCCACGTCCTTATCAAGGCGGCGGGGCCCCCGGCGGCTCTGGCTGGAGTAGTGCAGACCTGCTGTTGGAGATGGAAGTTGATTCAGAATCTGATACCTAAAGGAAATATCCAACTTTGTATTACCCGCCCCCCAAAACAGGGCCTGACAGGTTGACTAGCCATGGCCCTCTCCTTCCCTGCCCCCCAGCACTGCCTCCAGCGGCTCCCCACTCCTTGGCCTTGGGTCTCTCAGTACCCAGTGCAAAGGAACTTACAGCTCCTGAGTTAACGAGGACCGAGGGGAGCACCACAGCCAGGCTGCTGAAGTTACAGTCTCTGCCCCTTCCCCAGGGCGGGAGAAGCTTATCCTGCCGCCCCGGCACTGCCGCAAACCTGTGCCCAGGGGGAGATGTGGGAGGGAGGGTTCAAGGTTCCTGTCCTGACGTCGGCCCTCTGGGGTCAAGAGGGGGATCCCGTGGGGCTCAGGTTGTGGGGAGAAGTTCTGCCATGTGGAAGTAACTTTAGTGAGGTCAAGCAAGTCAGGGCCGGCCCCTGGCCAAGTGGTTAAGTTCACATGCTCCGCTTTGGGGGCCCAGGGTTTCACGGGTTTAGATCCTGAGTGTGGACCCAGCACCGCTCATCAAGCCACGCTAAGGTAGCGTCCCACATAGCAGAACCAGAAGGACCTACAACTAGAATACACAACTATGTACTGGGGGGCTTTGGGGAGAAGAGGAAGAAGAAGAAGAAAAAAAGATTGGCAACAGATGTCAGCTCAGGTGCCAACTTTAAAAAACAATGAGGTCAGGTGGTGAGGGGTAGGTATGTGTGGAGGTTGGGAGGTGGCTTTAGTGACAAGAGGGAGGTTGGGCCCAGACTTTGGCCTCACTGCACTTCCAGAGCCTCCATCGCTGTTCAGATGCTTCTCTCCTCACCCCTCCCACCTCCTCAAGACCCCCCACCTTCCTGCAGCCCCGACTTCCCCCTTGCCACCCTCACAGCCTGATCTGTGAAATGGAGACAAGACTCTTTGAGGACAAGGGAGCCCGGGCCACGTGCCGGCACGGTGCTAAACTCCTTCCATGCATAGGTTGAACCACAAGAAGTTGCCAGTATTTTCCATTTTTGGCCCACAAAAACAGCAATTTCATACGGCAGCCTAACTATCACATTTGATTTCTCAGCAATCTCGGAAGGTGTAATTATTCTATCTCCACTTTTCAGGTGAGGAAATGGAGAAGTTACTTGCTTCAAATAGCACCCAAGTAATCGACAGAGTGAGGGTGCATGTTCAGGGTCGTGACTCCAGGCCCAGCTCAGAACCATCACACTACACCCATAGACCCATTGATGTTAATATATAAACCATCAGCCACAGCTTCAGACGTCACCTCCTCTGCGGGCCTGGGCTGGTCATTAGAGAGTCCTCAGACGCTGGCAATGGAGACTTTTTTCCACCAGCTGAACTTCCAGGATGTCTCTGATTTGATTTCAGAGGACTTGCCTGGCCCACCTGGCCTGTGAAACAAGCGGTAGGAATTGGGGGGAATGGGGGGGAGGGCTAATGCAGAAACTCATTTCCTTTAGAAAATTTACTGTTTTTCTGATTTAAGAAGTAATACCTATTCAGTGTAGAAAATAAAGACAAATGCAAAAAAAAAAAAAAAAAAACCCCAAAAAACAACCCAACAAAATAAAAATGACCAGCAATCCTTAGAGATAACCACAATGTTGATTGTTGTATATCTTGCCCTTCTCTCTCTCTCTCTACATGCATATCTAAATTTTGAAGTGGGGGGATCTCTTGTAAACATTATTTTCCTTATATATTAATTCTCTATTTTATTCTAGAAAGAATTTAACGCGATTTACAGGAACACAAAATATGACATGATAGCACAAATTAAAAGTTAAGAAAGAAAAATCTATACCATAATGCCATTCAGCTTTGTAACTTTTTCCAGCTTTACTGAAATAAAATTGACATATAACATTGTCTACATCACTTCAACTTGATACATTTATATACTGCGCAAGGATTACCAACACAGCATTAGCTACCACCTCCATGCTGTCACATAATTACCATTGCTTTTTTGTGGTGAGAACATTCAAGATCTGCTCTCTTAGCAACATTCAAGTATATAATACAGTACAGATTGGTATTTTTCAAATTTAACATTGCTTTGAGTATTTGCCATGCCATTCCGTATTCTGTAGCATCATTTTTAAATGTAACCGTTTTTTAAGTTAGTAAAACATACAAACACAGAAAAGTGCACAGATTAGAAGCGAATGGCTTGAGAAGCATCGTTTTTCATGGCTCCATACCATTCCACTGATTGGCAATGTGGCTCTTTATTTGACCAGCTCACTCCTGCTGGCACCTTAGGCCGTTTCCAAGATTTCAGTATTATAAATAAAGCTGCAAAGAAAGAACATTTCTGGGACTATTTTCAGCAACAGCAGGAGCCATGGAGGAATCAATATGCCTGAATCCCACTGTCCTTGAAAAGAACACCATCTTCTGGGGCGCGAATCCAGCTGCTGCCCCAACTCCTTTCTGCCCAAGTACCAGCACTCTTAATCCTAAACCGGGCCAAGCGCCTCCCACCTCTGTCGCCTTTCCTGCAGGCTGCCCACTCGCTCCGCCCGCCCCCTGCCCTAGCGCCCCAGCCCCAGGGAGGGGGTGGGGTGGCAGCTGCGGCGAAGCCTCTCTTGTGGAGGGAGCGCCCTGGCTGGGCGTTTGGAAGGGCACTCGACTCAGACACTGCGGGGGGTGA
This sequence comes from Equus asinus, assembly GCF_041296235.1. Lineage (NCBI taxonomy): Eukaryota > Metazoa > Chordata > Mammalia > Perissodactyla > Equidae > Equus > Equus asinus. Next base: position 140,290,103 of record NC_091793.1, on the reverse strand, counting down.
ACGACGTCGCGCAGGGAAATCGCCAGGCCGCGCCTAAATGGTGTGTGATCCTCACCCCGTTTCCAAAACAGAGATGCTTCCCGGCCTCTTCATTGCTGCAGGAGGCGTCCGCGGTGGTGAACAGGGCACAGGAAGGAGCACACGGTCTCCCGCGCAGGAACCGCACGGCCCACACGGTGGCGCTGTTCCCCCATGGTCCCGGGCTCGGGGGCCCAAGGAGAGGGCCGGACTGTGGGGAGGGGATGGCCAGGGATGGGGGTCGGGGTGGGGCGTGCTGTCTGTCCGTCCTTCTCTTCCATCTGGAGCCCGCTCAGCTTCTCCGTGCGTGTCTCTGGATGCCCCCCTCAGCCCTGGCCCGTCTCTGGCTCCATCTCCTCTTCTAGGTGTCTCCCCTCCTTTCCCGCGGATTTTTTCCCCTCATCCGTCACTGGCTACAGTGAAAACACTGACAGATACTTATTTGGGTATTTAATAAAGTTTTAGGTGCACTTCTAGAATTTAAAAAGTAGAAAAATTGCTCTTTTTGTATTCTTTTGTTAGCTTTTCTCTATAAACAGAAACCCACAAAACCAAGACTGTTTTTTCCCTTGCATGAGGTCCCCCGTTGCTTATTTTTACACTTATTTTTTCGTGGTTCCATGGACCTGAGGAGAAAACTGATGAGAAATATAACCAAAAATCATTAGGTTCTTGGTCTTCGATTCATTTATAGTCAGAGATGTAAACACGTCTGCATGTGGGGTGGAAATAAGGCAGTGAAATAATTGACAGATCCCAGGTGCGATATGCAGAGCTGGCGTTTGACGCGTCCCCTCCTGTGGTCCTCACGCTGCGGCGAGGAACAGAGGCTCCGCGATGGGCAGGGGCCTGACCCGGGTGCCCTGGGTGCGAAGAGGCGCAGCCGGGATTTGATGCCAGGTCTCGGTGGCTTCCACCCTGTGCCCTGGGCTGCCGCAGTAACCTTCCGGGAGGCCAAGCTGGTCTTGGACCCGGGTAGTGAGTCTGCACTGCGAGGTCTGGGACTCTGCTTCAGGCTGGAGCAAAGGAAGGAAAAGGTTGGTTCTGCAGGAGTTTGCACACCTGGAGTCCAGCCCGTATTAAGCAAGAAATTCTAATTTCCTGACTCGGCCTTCAGCCCCGTCCCTGACCCACCCCCACCTCCTTAGCCTCCTTCTCCTTCCTGGGAATGGAGATTGCTTGTGTCTCCTGTGCCATCAGAGAGGGCTGGCGAGCCCTAACCCCCAGCTCCCCAAAGAAGATTTGGGGTCACTTCTGTGGGACATCAGGGTCCAGGTGGTTCCTCACCCAGGTGAGCCTGAGCCTCGTGTTCCTACTGAGCTGTGGAGGAGGGAGAATCCAGACTCGAGGCCTCTGCTGGAGCTAAGACAGGGCCCTTCTCCCCAAGGGCGCCATTCTGTCAGGTACAAGGCCTCGCCCGCCCCTCCTACGACCATAGCTGGGCCGTAATTGAGGGGGATCAGCCCATGGGACCCAGGAGTCAGGAGAGGAGGCCTGTGTTGCTCTAGAGTGGACCCTGGGTGAGAAGGCCACTCCCAGGGCACGGTCCAGTGAGATGATAGACGTGTGGCCTGGGGACTGGTTCTCGCCACCCCTTGTCCAGCACTTTGAATTTGAAGCTTCAGCTCATTGGGATGAAAGTCCTTCTTTTCAGTTCAAGGTATTGCAGGCAACTGCACGCGGCAAGGGGGATCTTTCCTGGGCACCTGAAGTCACGCCATGAGGCTGGCTGTAGCTGTCACCCACACTGCTCTTGAAAATAATAATAACAACCTGGTTCCACAGTAATCCAGTGTAAAAAATTTGGAAAATATAGAAAAGCACAAAGAAGAAAATAAATTTCAACTCTTCTCATCTTAACACCTTTAATTTACTTCTCCAAAACAGAGAGAGCAGCAAGAAAGCCAGCAGCTCCAGGCTATTAACATAACAAGAAAGCTGCCAGTCCATCTCTCCACTGCGGAGGCTGCAAGACCCGCTCAGGCCTGCCCCGGGGGACAAAAGTCATTTCTGTCCCACAGTCGACGTTTTCTGAGATTTAAAAGATTGTTCCCTTATTGCAAATGCTGCAGATGGGGAGGGAAAAGTATGGAGCAGAGCCGCAAACATCTTTCTTTCTTCCGTTACACTCAACATTTTGTTTTATTTTGTTACCTTCTGTTTGTTTCCAAAAATAATGTTTTCCTGCTTTGCTGTACTTGGTAAAGAACAGTCACATTTGAAAAAAAAAGTCTCTTTCTGTGGGCATTCCCATGAGCGGTTGCATAAACATTCCCCTGAATCTGTCTTCACAGAGAGAAGACCTGACTCCCAGCCAGCCCGACCTGAGCAGGGCGGGCGGCAGCTGTGGGTGTGAGGCTGAGCCTGAGAGGGGTGGGGGAGCCTGGAGGGGCTGGCCCCAGGGGAGGGGGCTGGCCAGGGTGCTAAGTGAGGGTTTCCTAGCCTCTCCTCTATTCCTAAAGGTTGCCCAGCAGCTGTGAAAAATGGCATAAATTCTTTCAAAATGTGTAAATCAAATTTATCAACCAGGGGATGGTTGTAGTTATTATTCCCACTGTCCAGAGAATTCTGGCTGCTTATAATATTTTAGCAAATCTACAGCATCTTTTTCATACAGAATATTAAAAATTCCCCCTCTGTTCTGAAACCGGCTTGCTGTTAAACTTTAGAATACGCTGTGAGCATATTCTCGTGCATGAAATATGTCCTCACAATATAATGGTCAGAGTTCTGTCATCTCTTCTTTGATTCCTCTGTTCGATATTTCGATGCTCCCCCCCCCAAGTTTTGCTCACTATTTACAGTGTTGCGGTTAAGATACTCAAGTGTGTGTCTTGGCACACATCCATAATGACTTCCTTGGGTAAACTCTTGTAAGGAAAAGGGCATGTGCACTTTTAGGGTTACTGATAGGAGTTGCCATAACTTGTTCCACAATGTTCGTATCAACTTTTGCTATCGCTGTCTGAAAGGGTGTCTTTCCCCGCATTGTCACCAATCCTAGGAACTGGACGTTCATAGTATGTGTCAGCGGCAGTTAGGCAGAAACTGGCATCTCCTTGGTTCAGTTTGGATTTCTGGACGGGAAGATGGCATCAAAGCGGTAAATCTCCGTCCGCACCTTCTTCAACCCCTAGGGGGCGCCATCCTCCCTGCTAATAGTTGAATAGTCACTTTGTGCCAAGCGCATGTATTGCTTCAATTATTTCTTACAGGAGTCTTTACACAAATTTTTTTCCCCAAGTTACAGAAGTAGTAAAAGAGAAATCTGGGTATTGAACCCACACTTGTCTGGTGCTGAAGTCCTGACTCATATTCATTTTTATTTTTCCAACCTGCAGGCAATTTCCTTGGGGGTCTGATTCTTATTCGTGCCCACGTTGGCTGCCTGCCTCCCTCCCTCCGAGAGCTTGCCAGGCCAGACCTGGTGTCTGAGTCCTGTGTCTTGTGTGGGGCTCAGAAACGTCAGCCTGACGGGCTGAAGGAGAGGCAGAAGGAGCCGGACAGCAGAGACGAGAAACGGGCCCGTGCTGCTCTCTGGGTCCCTTCTCAGCCGGAGCCCTTGGCCGGTAGCGAAGCGGAGCGTGTGTGTGTGCCCAGTGGGGTCAGGCTGGGCTTTTCATGACTTGCTGCTGCAGGAGAAGGTGGGTGGGGCCACGACAAGTCTGCGATGAGGACTCAGAACACCTACATATATTTCTAAATGCATATTGGCTTCTATTTTAAATGGTATTTAACATTAAAACAATTTTTTCTCTGTTCTTGGTATTTAGAAATACAACGATTTTTGCATTTTGATTTGTATCTCCAGCAACCTTGCTAAGTTTTCTTTTTTTCATAATTTTAGTAAATAAATAATTTTGCTAAATACGTTTTAATAGTTTATGTATAAAATCTCTTGGGGGTCTCTGTGTGGACAGCTATATCTCCTGCGATTAGGGACAGTTGCATTTCTTCCCTCCCACGGTGGCGTGGCTGCTGCTTCTTCCTGCCTCCCCGCTCTGGCAGGCCTGGCAGCAAGATGTGGAGTGACCAGTAACAGTGGGGGTCCCACCCTCACCCCCTCTGGCGGGAAGTCAACTGCAGGTGGTCTGTAGACACCTTTGTCAGGTCCCCACGTCCACGTCGTTTCCGGGATTGCCTCTATGTTCCATCATGAATGGCTATTAGATTTTATCAGAGTGTTTTTCTTTCTTTCTTTGGGTAGTCATAGGCTTTTTCTCCTTGAATTTGCTCATGTAGTGTATTGTGTTGTTTTCTGTACATACGTTTTCTTTCATTTTCCCATCTCTTTGAGGGTTGGGATGAACCTCATTTTGCAGATGAGAAGATTGAGATGCAGAGAGGTTGAATCATTTCCCCAGGGCTCACAGCTCTCAGTGGTAGGTTTAGGTTTTGAGTCCAGCCCCGAACACCCCAAACGCCCTGCTCCTTGTCCTTCCCACTCGGTGCACGCGCCCTTGAGCAGAGGGCAGGCGGGGCAATCCCAGGGCTGGGAGGGGAGGCTGAGGCAGGCGGATGGGGTTCAGGGGCCTCAAAAGATTCAGGGCTGTTGCACTGGGAGTGGCTGCCAGATCAGTGGGAGGAGAAACAAGGATCTGAAAACGTGACTGGGTATGTTCGCCACTGTGCTTCCTCCCAGGCAGCTTGACCGATGCCTTCCCTCCCTCAGGAGCGCGAATGTTCTTTGGTGCACTGTATTCTGAAGCCACAGCAAAGGCAGTCATCTGAGGTACTTAGGGGGAGGGCGTTGGGTAGTCAGGTGACACCTGGCCGCAGGTGAGTTCCCCGTCACAGGAGACCAGCCGGCAGAGCAGGGACAGGCAGCCTCGCTGGGGAAAGGGTGGCGTGAAGGACACTGAATGGGAGGTTGGACGAGTTCACCTCTCAGGTCCTTCCAGTGCTAAGGTTTTCTGGTTCTGGTGAGGATTGGTAGCATTTTCTATTTTCAGTGAAAACATGTAGGGATTAGAAGTAATGTAATTTAAACGTTTCCCCAAAGTGGGGGCCAACATGTGTTAACCATAAGCCAGCAGTGTGAGGTTGGTCCCTGCTCTGAAGACCTGTCCCCTTCCTGAGCCCTCTCTGTGGGCTCAGTGAGGGGGACGTGCAATGAGAGGCAGACAGCCCTCTGTCCGGCCAGGCCCTGAGAGGGACCCCCACCCGGGGGCCCAGCAGTTGTGATAACCCAGCTGGACAGTGAACACAAAATGCAAAGTTGATCTGCTGCTCTCGCAGAGGCGGCCCCTTGCCCATGTCCCAGTCAGCAAGCCAGTGACAAACACCGTGTGCCTCGTCCTTGGTGCCTCGCTCCACCACGGGGCAGGGAGATCTGGAGAGGATGAGCTGACCACACAGACTGTCACAACTGGAATCTATTTTCTTCCCTCTCCCTCGGCGCTTGTTCTCTGTAGCCTGACGATTTGACAGCAGCTGCTTGAGAAGCCTACAAATCTCAAATTTGCCAGTAAGCAAAATAAATATATAAATAAATAAAAAATCCATCATCAGCTCCTGGCCTCCTGACCCAATCTTGAAATGTGTTGCAAATACGCTGACACTGAGGTGGTTGTATTTAATAGCAAACAGCCTCAGACTCCAGCTCACACCTGGGCTGGGCTGGCCTGGCCTCCACATTAATATGCTTCAGGACCTTCCTCAGGCCGTGGACCCCACAACACACTCAGAATAATAAATCCAGGATGGGGCAGGTGGGGCGGGGGGGAGAAGCCTTCTGTCTCCTTTTTCTAATTCCCTTCTTTAAACGGAAGCAGTAATAGGGACAATGGCCCTAATTATGTCTCAAAGCCCCTCTCCGCTATCCAAGATCTTAAACATCTCGGATGCCATTATCCCGTGAATCTTTCTCTGTGGCTGTTGAGCGTTCAGTTTTAATGCAGAAAGGCAGCCAGGAGGGGTATCATTTATCCAGGACTTACGACAAGAAGAGCAGGTAGGAAAGTGGCCCTAGACCTGGCTGCATATTAGCATCTCTTGAGGGAACGTTGAAAAAGCACGTGGATATTACCCTAGACCAGTGGTTCCAAACATATTTAAGTTTTCCAATAACTGAATTGAGTATAGGTTTTAAAATTTAAATTAAGCCAGAATCCCTGGGATTGGGGCCTGATCATCCATATCTTTTAAGAACTCTCCAAGGTATTTCTATTATGCAGCCTCAGCTGCACCAGGGTTGAGAGCCACTAATAGACGTCCTCATGGATGGGAAAGCGCCAGCCTTGCCCGCACGCACAGTATATATCCTATCAAAATGGAGGGAATTTCCTATTTATCGAGCCGAGGTGCCCGAGGAGCCTCGTCATCCAAGGTTTTCCTCTCTCGCCCCTGAGAGAAGAGAGACCTACATTTACTGATTGTTGGCTCTGCGCCAGGCTCTGGGTACCTATTAGCTCATAGTGGGCTTCACAGCAACCCCATGAGGTAGACATAGTTAATCTAAATGTACATATAGGAAACAATGTAAGGCTTGGGGAGGTTAACCTGCTAAAGGCATGGGTGGGGGTGGGGGAAGATGTGGAATTTGAACCCAGATCAGTCCACTGAAGCAAAGCTAAATGTGTGCTGTTGTCCACTCCTTGTGAGTGCGAGCTGTCTCTGAGCCTCTTTTCTGATAGGGATGGAAAGAGCACATTTGTCAAATCAAGTGCCACATCCCGTGAACATAAGACATCATCAATCTGCTCTAGGAAGGAAAGCACAGCTGACGTGATGGCTGCCATTGGGGTCTCTACCTGCTGAGCCTGTGGTCATCTGTGGTTCTTCTGTAGGATCTGTACCGTTTTTTCAAGGGCCAGACTCCTGAACTAGATGGAGACGTGATTGGAACCACAGCTTCTGCATCCTTTAGACCAGCACTTCCCATTGTATAAATAATGTGAGCCACATATGTGATTTAAAAATGTTTAATAGCCACATTAAAAAAGTAAAAAGAAGCGGTGAAATTAATTTTAGCAATATATTTTATTTAACTCAATCTATTAACAATATTTTAATATGTAATAAACGTAAAGTACTATTGAGAGGTTTTACAGTCTTTTTTCCATTCTTAGTGTATTTTCTACTCACAGTGCCTTCCAATTCAGATGTGAAAGTTTCATCAGAAATCCTCGATCTATATTTAGGTTTCACAAAATTTACAGCTGAAAAAGTAGACTCTCATACTCAGGTTGATCCAAACACACTTAAAAGTTTTCCAATAACTGACGAGTATGTTTTAAAATTTTATTAATTAAAGTTAAATAAAATGAAAAACTCAGCCCCTCAGTTGCACTAACACTTCCAGAGTCTTCAGAGACCCCACACAGTGGGACTACATCAGGGCTCCTCGCTGCACGGGGCAACTGTAGGTCTTGAGAGGCTCTATTTGTTGCCATGTTCCCTTGGGTATGATTTTACTTTTTACTTTGTTGTCTTGTCTTGGAGGTGGCAAGTGGAAGTGTCCCCACTATGATAACTCTTAGTCTTGAGTGCAAAGATGCAACATTGGGGTCGTGCCAACCCCCCAGTATGTCTGTTCTGACTTTACATTTAGGAGTTGAGGAAATGACCGCCACGTGGGCCTGCAGATTCAGGGGACCCACTCTGAGTAGCCTTTGACTGAGATTTCATTCACGATCTAGCTCCATAACTCTCTGGGTGTCATGGTCAACTTGAATCCTGTGTCCAGCAGTCCTCAAAATGTTTGGGCACCCCCTTTCTCGAGTTCCTTACTCAGCTACCTGATAAGTGGTCAAAGATCCTTTTGGAGAAGAAGGGGGGGAATCAGAAGTGTGCATACTTGCTGTGGTGTTGTAGGATCATTTTTCCTGGGAATCTGGCTGCTTCTTCAGTCAATGGGCTCTGGGTCATAAAAATGGGCAAGGGATTATGATATTGAAATAATCGCCTCTAATCTCCAGATCACCCATGTGTGACCTCCTTAGTCGGTACAAATTGAGTGGTACCCTTCTTGGCTGCCATCTATTTTGCCCCTAGGTACCTCGTGTTTTATCATCCAACTGCATAACTCTATGCAGGTCAACCTCCTCCACCTGCCTCCCTCCAATCTTGCTACTCGTTTTGACAACTGACTCCACCTAGCTTCTCATGGTTATGCTTTGCCAACTTGCCTCCACTTTGCGGAGTCTTTTCAACCCATCACCATCAGTGAGCCGAGCTCTGTAGTGGCCTTTCCTACTGTCAGCCTTGGCCTGAAGAGGAGAGCCAACACTGAATTTCTTTGTGATGCTGGTGCCCCTCTCACCAGCACATTCTTTAGAGTCTTTCTTTGGAACATAATCATCTTGTGGCTTTTCTGGCCTTTCTTCGTCTATCCACGGTAGCAGCTCCACTTTTCTGAGACTTTTAATCCCTTCTTCCACCATTAGCCGTGGCAATTTTGGCGTTTTGACCTCACTTAACATGAGCACTGCTTTTCCATTCTCCCAGCCGCCATCTAATTGTGAGCTTACAGCATCTTCTAGGTTTGTTGCCAAGGTGTTAAATCTTTTATCCTGGGAGAGGGCTCTCAAATTGACAAACTCTTTCTTATCCAACCCTATATGCCAACCTCCTGGTTTAAGTACCTCCAGAATACAATTCCACGTGTACTCTCCAAGCTCCTGCTGGTGCATGCTGGCTGGGTCTTGGAGCTCCTTAAGGGGATGCGGTCCCCGACTTACAGTGCTTCAACTCACATGATTTTCAACTTTATGATGGTGCGAAAGTGATACACGTTCAGAAGAAACTGCCCTGTGAATTATGGACCGTGATCTTTTCTCGGGCCAGCGGTCTGCAGCAGGTACTCTCTCCTGATGCTGGGCAGCAGCAGCAGCCACAGCTCCCAGTCAGCCACGCAATCATGAGGGTGAACAACCGATACACTTAGAACCAATCTGTACCCATAACCATTCTGTTGTTCACTTTCAGCACAGTATTCAATCAATTACATGAGATATTCAACACTTCGTTATAAAACGGGCTCTGTGTTAGAAGATTTTGCCCAGCTGGAGGCTAATGTAAGTGTTCTGCGCACATTTAAGGCAGGCTGGGCGAAGCTATGGCGTTCGGTAGGTTAGGTGTCTTAAATGCATTTTTGACTTGCGATATTTCCAACTTATGATAGGTTATCAGGATGTAATCCCACCATAAGTTGAGGAAGATCTGTAGTTCCTTTTTTCCCTTATCAGGCACAGCATGTCTGCAGCTGGGTTATATTGTGACTTAGCTAAACCTAGTTCTAAGCTTAGTGACCAGGAAAGGGGGTGGGAGCAGATCTTGAGTGGGGTACCTGTGGCCTTGTGGGGAGAAGACCCTCATAATCTCCAGTCAATGGTGGGGTGCTGCTTCTTAACAGGGAGAGTGAGCCGCTTCTGCAGGCTCAGAAAGTTCAGGGAACTCTGTGGATTCAAAATTTGTGGGGGCAGAAAACCCAGCTATTCCCATCCCTTGTGTCAGGGTCCCATTTTATCCTAACCATAGCCCTGACCTTGACAGAGCAGATCTTCCTTGGCTGGGAGTTTCTGCTCCGGGCTCAGCTATTCTGATAATTATGTCCTGGTCCTGGTCTTCAGCTTTCTCTGCCCTCGCACTGCAAGAGACAAGAGCCTCTTTGTACCAAGACAGTCTTCTGGCTTTCACACTTAGCTTTCGCTTGGGATTAATCCTCTCAGCTTTTTCTTGTATTTTCTCAGAGTATCAGTGAAGCTTAGTAAGAGCCGACATTGGTCTTGTAATTACTATTGCTATCATATTTCTCAGAACCCTGAGGCATTGCAACAGCTAATGCATCCCCTTTCCAATACACCCCCAGTGGCTGTTTTCTACAACTGGGAAGCACTGCTGCCCACACTGCTATCCAGGGGCCGGGAGTGCTCCAGCTCCCACCCATGAGTGGTGGGGTCTCTTTGCTAGCCAGATGGGAAGTGATACAGCTCTGAAACCCCCATCTCTTCCCCTCTTTTCTCTTACCACTCGTGCTATTAGATGTTGCAGGTTGGGTTCCCTGGGAAGCAGACTCTGAGACAGAATTTAGCCTGTGGGAGGATTATGGAGGATTATGGAGCCTGTTATGGAGGGCCCCTGGGAAGGGGCAGGGGAGTAGAAGCAGAAGTGTACAGAGGGAGAAACCACACTTCCATGCAGGTCCAGGGATAGTCTCAGCTGAACTCTTGGTGATCTCTGGAGCTAATGCGGCTCTTCAGAGCTACCTCAAACTGGTATGATATGGCGGCATCTTTACACCCCACATTGTCCAGTCGTTGGATGAGGACTATCAGAGGGAACTGGCATTTGGAGGCTGTCTGCCAACAGCACTTAGGAGTGCAGGGGCAACAAGTCCTTCATTGAAGGAGGATAAGGATGGTGCAACCCTGTGTCTATCATGATGTCCAATCCAGAGATTCTTTTTTCTATTGAGGTGTAATTGACATATAACATTATGTTAGTACCAGGTGTGCAATATAAGGGTTTGAGATTTGTATACATTGTGAAATGATCACCACAATAAGTCTAGCTAACATCTGTCACCATATATAGTTACAAAATTTTTTTTTCTTGCGATGAGAACAAAGATTCTTAAACTTTTAAAAACAAAGAGCTAGTGTATGCCTTCTTACATGCACTTCTAAAAGAGTAAGTGGCTTCTAGAAGTAGAATTGATTGTGTGTTCCTCTGTTTCCTACTAAACTGTGAATTCTTTGAAGAGAGAGACTTAGTCTTATGTATTCTGTATCCTGGGTCCTCAGTAAATGGCCAAAGGCCTAGGATTAGACACAGCAGGTATTTAAGACTTGTTTGTTGTTGAATATCGAGTGAGGTTTTACCATTGACCACCTTGGATGCTCAGATAGGACTTTAGGAGTGAAGTTGTTGGTCGTGAAAGCTCAAGTCTTTAACTAGAATGCTCTTACACACTGGTGATCCTGGTAAATTAATTCAGCAAATGTTAGCGAGCATTTGCTAAGTGCCAGGTGATGTTATGGGGCATATGGTGATGAACAAGGCGTCTTTCCTGCCCTCAGTGGGATGACAGCTTTGAGGACCGGGGCAGGGGATGGGAGATCTATCAGGTCACACTTTGAGATTCATCAGTAGATTTTGATCTCTTGATTGGGCATCTCTGGGCCCATCCTCATAATTCTGAGTGAATTGAGGCCTAGTAGGAGTGATAGGATAGGCCAAGGGTAGTAGAGGAGTTATGTTTAGTTGAGAAATGAGCGAGGGTAGAACACCACTCATTTCACCCAGCATAGGTGTCTTTATTGCTGGACAAGAAGAATCTATGCAATTCAAGCTTGAATAGAGAAGCCTCAGATGGCATTAAGTAGCAGTACACTGAGGTGTAACAGGGTTGTATGTAATGGTACACAGTAGTGGTATGTGACTATTGGCTGTTCTATTGGGCAGAACAAATTTTAGAACATTTCCATTTCTGTAGAAAGTTCAATTGGACAGCAAGGGTTTAGACCATCACTGACTCATAGAGCCTTAGAGCAGGAAATGCCTTCCTTATTTATTAGGCAGGGACACCTGGACCTATAAAGCTACTAGGACTGGGATCACCTGTCTCAGTTTAATGATTCTTTGTTTACAGATTTCTTTTGGTTTATTGGCTTGTAGGATCCTCTTTAACAGCCCAAGATACCTAATATAATACTGATTACCCATCCATCCATCCATCCATCCATCCATCCACCCCTCTACCTATTCATCCATCCATCCATCTATCCATCCACCCATCCATCCATCCATCTACCCATCCGTCCATCCATCTGTCCATTTTTCCTCCCATCCTCCAACATACTCTGCTTCTCCTTCTACCTGTCCTAGCTGCTGGAACTATACCAGTCAATAAGACACAACTTCAGCTGAGAAGATCACCTTACAACCTAACAGAGAGATAGAAACACGATGATGATACAACATGATCAGGTCTGTAGCTGAGTAGAAGCAAAGTGCACAGGGCCCAGAGGAGGTAAGGTGAATTCTGCCAGAGGATTTGGGACAGGCATTACACAGGAGGTGACATTTAAATTGGGTCCCAAAGGATAACAAGAATTATTAGGCAAGAAGGAAGAGAAACCATTCTAGGAAGAGGGAACAGCATGAGCCAAGGTCTGAGGGCATGAAGGTGCCCTGACCTGGGGAACGGTGAGGAGTCTGTTGTGGCTGCAGCGTGGCTGTGGGTGGGAAGGTAGGAGACAAGGCTGGGGAGTAGGCTGGGCCCATCTGTGTAAGAACGTGCAAGCCAGGCTGAGAGATGTGGGCTTGACCTAGCAGGCAATGGGGATCTTTGGAGGTGAAAAGGAGGGGAAGGGTGTGCTTGGATCTGTGTTTTCAAAAGATCAATCTACAGGGGTGTGGGGAATGGGCTAGGGGTACAGTTGGTCCAATTCCCTGAATTTGTCCAGGATGGAGTAAGGCTCCTGATCCTAGCATGGTGATGACATTGCTGCTTTCTTCTCAGAGTGAAGTCACAGTTAATGTCCCTCTCATTAAGAATTTTAAACATTTCCATCCTCCTTTTGCTCCTCCTCTTCTTAAAGGGGTCCTCCTCACCCACCAGCCCCTGCAAGCCACATTTTCTCCAGCATCCGATCACCCAGAGGGGTGGAGGGGAGTATGGGGGAGACGCAGGCAGCAGCCACCGTTTCCATTCGAGCTACTCGGGCTTCTGCAGCCCTGATGCCTGTGCTCCCCGATGTCCCCATCCGCTTCTCCTGAGGAGAGAATGCTTCGTTGGGCTAACAGAGATGTTGGACTAAGAGCTATGACAATATGCAATTAATAGTGAGTTTCTTCGTAATAGATAATAGTCAAAACATCTTGCAGCCCATTCAGAGGCAACTCTGAAGGGAGTGCTGGCTGTCCACACACGCTGAGCACTGTCATTAAGCCCCTCCTGGGATGACAGCAGCGAGGGTTGATCATTCAGGGGGTGGCTGGGCTGAGTGCGGGGAGGGGGGACGACGCTCTATTCTTTAAATTTTCCTTGGGGAAAAAATGTCTTTTAAAAGTTAATTTGCAACACAACAGGAAAATAAATGGAAGGGGACGTGGTCTGGGGATTGGTGAAGGAAAGCAAACGAGGAGGGGCTGAGCTTAATTTCTGACAGCTGAGTGATTTATTTAACAATATCCCACCCTCCCAGCCCCAACTGGATGCTTCCACTGGCCTGAGGAGTGTGAGAATTTCTCAATAGTGTCTTACACAAACAAAATTAAGTCATACCTTTACCATGGATAGAAAAGCCCAAACGCATCTTTTTAGAACTTTTAAAATTTATTTTTGTGAATAAAGATAGGCCCGGTCTTTTCGTTTTGATCAACGTCAGACATTGCGGTTGCTGATCTAACATCGATTCTTCCTTCCTTACCGTATTTTGAGAGGGCAGCCACGTGCCCCCCTTCCCGGCACAGATTCCTTTACTCTGGGGCCTCAGGACTCAGTCTTGGCCAATGGCTGTAAGGACAGCCCACTGGGTGGATTTTTTAAAACTGATAGATACTGTTTTATTTCCTCATGAAAGGGGGCAGACGTAGCTGACACGAACCTTTTTTCTCCATCTTTTCCCCTTTCTCGTTCTTCCTGCCTGAAATGCAGATGAGATGCCCAGGGGAGGCTGCCACCTGGTCGCGCACTGCAGGTACCGGGATATGAGGTAAACCAGAGGGCTTCCAGTGTCCCGACAGTCCTCAGGAGCACTCAACTGTGTGGATGGATGGTCATCACCCAGTCTCCCGAGGCCTAAATTGGGGAGAGGAAGGGATTAAAACATGGGACTAGCTTGAACCATGAAAAACCCGCCCCAAATTACATGAGAACCCTCAAATTATGAAGTGAATGCTAGGGCAGGAACATCCTCACTCTTATCTGAATCCTGGGAGGGGGAACCTAGAGAAGCGTGGCCAGCCAGTCCCTTATAACCAAGGAGAAGCACGGAGAGGGGGAAGGTTGGAGGGGGGCCGGCTGAGCCCGCCTCTCTGAATTCCTCATCGCCTGCGTTGCACCAGTGCCGAGCCCGCCTTGGATGGTATTCTGGGAGCACGTGAGCCTTGGTCTTCAGGAAATGTGTCTTTTAAGGATGCCGTACTAACCCAGGAAAACGAGTGGATTTGACAGCTCAAATTGGTGGAAGAAACGCTTGGACCAGCCTCAGGCTCTGCGTGGGCACTTGGCCAACTGAAATGGGCATGACTAATCACTGAACCTTGTTTGGTGGCATAAAAGGGACAGTTCTGTTGGGCTCAAGTGAAGAGCTGGGGGAATATTCCCAGGTGCATGCTTCCCAGAATCAAAGACAAAATGATTACTTTTAGAAGTGACAGGCTGGGCTGCTTAACCGTTTCCACCATGATTGATTCCATTTTCCCTCCCAATCTTTGTAATCCCAGGGTTGTTGGTGAAATTATTTAACCATCAGTATAGCAACTACACTGACCAATCAGAAGAGAGGTAGGTGTGACAGGGATGGGGCCTGGTCTGTGTGCACCCACTGAAGGCCTTCTCTGGCTTCCTCCAGAAGGCTCTGTTATATGTGCATCTCCCAGAGTGCACTGCTGTGTGTTGTACTTCCAGAACAACGTGTGCACGTCTGCCTGCTGAGCAGCTGCAAACCAAGGCAGAAACAGCGATGCTGACGAGTGGCTCAGAGCTCTGTCCAGGGCTGTCATTCAGGGAAATGCTAATCCTGCAAGATGGTACATGGGACCCAATAACCTCTTCAGGATCTAATCGACTTGGAAGGTGCCCCATCTCCTGTTTCCTTCTTGGCGAGTCACTGTGCACATTTATATGCCAGCAGCTTTGAGAAGTCTTGCAAGAGCGAAACCTATTCAATTCTGATTTACCAGCGTTTCCACCTTTTCTTTTTTTAAATCGTGGAGTTTTCCTGCCCTCCTCCCACCCCCAAGGGAACACCTGTCCTTGGAACAAAGTTTGGCCTTTGTCTTCCAGTATATAAATAATAAAATAAAAAGACCAAGATACGAATAACCAGCAGAAGTGTGTAATCATCTGCAAGTGAAGGAAACGTCCATTTTCACGTTGCATCTGGGTGGATATTTAAGGTACATATGAGTTCCTGCCCATCCAGGCTGCAATCAACTTCTTAAGGCACTGTTCAGCTGGGGCCGGTTTTCTGGCTTTCAATCTCTGAGTAACAAACAACCCTAAACTAAGCGGCATTAAACAACATTGATTATGGCTGGGATCTTTTGGGTCAGGAATTGGATAGGGCCCAGTAGGAACAGCTCATCTCTGTTCCATGATGATTGGATGGCTCAGATGGCTGCAGATGGTTGGGATGGTTTAACTGGGGCCATATGTCTGAGGCTGTGATCTTGGCTGTGGGTTGGATGTCTCAGTTTTTCTCCACAGCACGTCTGCTGGAGCTGAAATGTCCAAGATGCCTTCTTCACCTCCATGTCTGGCGCCTGGGTCGGAATGGCTGGAGCCGCTTGGGCTGGTTGGCCATTGTTCTCTCTCCACATGATATCTTTGCTCATCTAGCTGGGCTGCCTCACAGGATGGCAGCCTCAGAGCAGTCAGCCTTATGTGGTCATTGGCTTTTCCCAGATCGAGTGTTCTAAGAGTCATGGTGGAATCTGTGAGGCTTCTATGACTTAACCTTAGAAGCTCTGGAACATCATTGCCTCTGAATTCTATTGGTCAAGCAAGCTCAGGTTCCAGGGGATGGAAACACACTCCATCTTCTTGATGGGAGGAGAAGCAAAGAATTTGTGGTCATCTTTAATCCACTACAGGTGTCTTACTGGTCGGCTTTCTTAGGTATCAGACTCTTAGCTGAAATGTCAGTTGGGTCCCATCTGGCCTCAGATTTATCGTAAGCAATGCCTGGAAAAGTTCTTTTAGCTCAGGATGCCATTCAGAGAACATAAAAGATTAATTGAGATGACCAACCCATCTAGATATAGAATATAAAACAATAATTTAAATGCCTATAGACAGAACAAACACAATTACTATCGCGTGTGGCTCTGGTATTGAAGCGCATCATCCTGTATGAAGGGTGAACGGTTCGAACCTTTCTCCAAACTGCGCAAGGGTGAAGGGAAATGCCTCCGATCTGGTCCTCCCCAGTTCTCCTCTCCATCAGCATCCTGCTCCAGGTGGTCCACTTTTCTGTGATCCTTGTTAGTTTGAGCTAGTTTAGTCACATTTATGGGTTTATATGAACTCCCGAGAATGCTCAGTTTCTGTCTCTAACTGCCCTAAGAATAAATATATATATTTGATTTTGAGGAAAAAAACACAGAAGTTTACAGAAACTATATAACGAACATCCATATTCTTGCTTCCAAGAATTTACAAATATCAACATGCTGTTTTCTGAAAGTTTCTTTTAATAAAAGAAATAAAACATTACAGATAAAGTTGAAGTATCTTTTGATCAAATTTTCCTCCCCCACATCCCAGAGGCAACCATTTTCGTGAATTTAGTGAGTAGGATGATATTTTAAGTATAGGGTTTTCATCAGCTCTTTTACGGCTCCATCTTTCCCTGTTTCTAATTTACTGCTGTGCAGACCTGCAGCTGAAATTTAAGGAGGCTGACACTCTCGCCGTTCTCTGCCGTTTGATTATTTGTGACTGGCCTCCCTCTCTCCGTAGTGTGCTGGGGAGGAGGGAGGGGTATCGTTTTGGTGGGCAAGAACTACTTCCAGGAGGAGGTACTCTGTAACTATCCCCCCGTCTGAGCAGAAACAATGTTATGTGCCATTCTAAGTTGTCCAACACCCTCACTGTGAATGTTATCATCTGAGACTTAGGAGTTAACTGCCTTGAGGCCACCACGTCTGTGATTTTGGGGCTATCGGTCTAGAAACCACAGGGCTTTGTCAGACAAAACGCGTCAACACTGTGACCCGGGCAGCACTTCCAGTATCAACGTCATCTTGTTTCTACAGATGCAAAGTGCTGACACGCAGTTCAGCACCCTTCGTGCTATAGACTGAATGTGTGTATTCCCCCAAAATCCACGTGTTGAAACCTAACCCCCAGTGTGACAGTATTAGGAGGCGGGGCCTTTGGGAGGTGATTAGGCCAGGAGGGTGGAGCCCTCATGAGTGGGGTTAGTACCATGTAAAAGAGGCCCACAGAGCTCCTTGACCCCTCCTACCGTGTGAGGACACAGTGAGAAGACACTGTTTATGAACCCGGAAGCCGGCCCTCACCGACACTGAATCTGCCAATGTGTTGATCTTGGACTTCCAGCCTCCAGAATTGTGAGAAACAAATTTCTGTTGTTTATAAACCACCCCGTGTACGGGATTCTGTTACTGCAGCTCAAACAGACTAAGACGCTTTCATAGTGGTTCTCAACTCTGCCAGACTTAACTCTTCCTTTTAAAAATACTTACAAAGCTCTTCATCCCTAACTGTGTAGAAATATAACCTACCTACGTAAATCACTTAAAAAGTCAATATAATGACCTAGGTATAACATAAGAAGAAAATAATCTTATAATAAAATATTTTTTTCCAATCCATAAATGCTTAGATGTGATAACTAATGTCGTCAGATGATGGCAACTCCGTGCCGCTCATCATGAATGCAACATCCACAAATGTAGACTTGTCTAGGTGTGCTCATCAGCAGGGTGATTTTCTGAAATAATGAGCAACTTTTGGTAGAGTTTCATACAAAACAAAGTCCAGATTTTTCAAAAAGCTAAACATAGAATTACCATATGACCCAGCAGTCCCACCCGTAGGTATATACCCCAAAGAATCAAAAACAGGCACTTAATCAAATACCTGTAGACGAGTCTTCACAGCAGGCAAACAGGGGATAGAACCCAGATGTTCACCAGCGGATGAACAGAACGTGGGACGTCCATACAATGGAATATTATTCATCCATGAGACGGCATGAAGTACTGAGGCATGCTACAGCAGGGGAACCCTGGAAACATTATCCCAGGTGCAAGAAGCCAGACACAAAAGGTGACATATTGAGTGAGTCCACTTACATGAGACAAACATCCAGAACAGTAAATCCAGAGAGAAAGAAGCTGGGTGGTTGCCAGGGGCTGGAGGTAGGTGGAGCGTGGGCAGTGACTGCTTAATGGGTACAGGATTCCCCTTTGGGGGGATGAAAAGGCTTTGGAACGAGATAGGGGTGCTGGCTGGACAACAATGCGAGCGTACTTTTATGCCTTTAAGGGTTAATTTACGTTACGTGAATTTCATCTCAACAAAACACAAACTAAAAAGTACAATCTTCCTAGGTTTACACCTTTCACCATTCAGTGAACATTAAAACCAGGCAAAAAAATGCTTGGTGTTCATATGTAAATGCAACTTAGGGTCCGAGATTGGATGAATTAGAAATAGGTTTTTCTCCTACATGATTGTCTGGTAGGGCATTCAAAAGACAGCTAACAACGTTAAGGAATGTTGAGTCTCCTCCCCAGAACAACCCCACAGCCTCCAGCAAGCCCGCCCCCCGGGGGGGGCACAGCTGAGGCCGTGCCCAGGGTGACAGTGCCCCAGGCCTTGCCCTTCCAGCTGCTCCCGCCGCCCCTGCCCCTCCACCCGGTCCCCGTGCCCTGCGCCCGCGGGCTGCCTCCCTGTTCTGCTCCAGAAATGAACCGTTAAAGGAATCCCCGTGAGTTTGTGGGGAACGTGGGAACGTGAAACCCTGTCCTCGTGTGAAACGAGAACGCCTGGCACTTCACCCGCAGCCCGATCTCCCAGGGCTGTGAGCAGGCCGCTGGCTTTGGGATGCTGCTACATTCTGTTTTTCTTTTCTGAGGTGCTCGCCAAGACCGGAGCATGACCGCGACTTTCTCTGGCTGTGGGGAGTGAGGCTGCTGCTGATGCTGTTTGGCCTGCTCTGGCTGCCCGGTCATTCAGAAACCACTTTCTCTTTGCTTTTCCCCGCTTCACTCCCCCAAATGCACTTTTTGCCAGCCTTACTCAGGTCAGCTGCAAGGCAGCCTCCTGACAGCTTGCCTCTGGTAATGTCGCCTGTGTAACCACAGACCCCTGGGGAAGACTCGCCAAAACGGAGGTGGTGGGAGAGAGAATGGCCCGGAACATGGAGGGGGCGCTGGTCAGTCAGGGCACCCACTCACGGAGGCGCTCCTCCTGTTCCTCTCAGACCTGCCGCGGTCTCTGGCTGCCTGTCCGAGGGACTCATGGAGGGCCTGCCGGCAGGGCTCGTCACAAGAGCTCCTCCAGGGGACAGAGGCCTTGCCTTGTCCCCTTGGGACCAGCCAAGGGGACTTAAGTTGTGGAGAGGGTCCAGGACAACAGGGGAGCATGGGAGGGACCTGGAGAGGACCCCGTCCAGGCATCTGGCATTGATTTCCTGTCTGTCAGAGCAGCGCACAGCTCTGATGTTCTTACTCTGGGCCCAGCTTTTGCCTCTTGCCATCGTGTTCTTCAGATGTTTACCAGGAGCTCTGGGCCAGCCACGTGGCAGCAGCCTCATTTGTTTTTATTTAGTTCTTGTGAATTTGAGTTGTTTTGCACATAAAAAGAACCAAATGAACGTTAACCACTAACCCCTCGTAACTCTCTGCGAGCACAATTCAGCTTCGTCTGTGCACACACTTGCTCTGAGGGAACAGACTGTGTGGGGCTCTGCTTCATCCATTTTGCATTATTTCGTGTACACGTGGCTCACACACTTGGATTTGGTGCTCATGTAGGGCTCTTTCATGAGGAAACGTTACAAGGCAACTGAGCCGTCCTGTTACGTGATGTCAGGGAGACCCAAATTTCTTTTCATGTGCATAACCATTTTTCTCATCTTTTCTATCATACTTTTTATGTATATTCCTCCCAAAAGGAATTGCCAAGTTAAAGGGTATGAATTCTGTTGCTCTATTTACATGCTCCCAGATAATTTCAGAATGAGGGACCCGATGCTCACTCCCCTCGGGGAACCGGATAGCTCCCTTGCTGCCATCGTTCAATTATTCGCCCAGTACACAGGTGTTTGCTGAGCGTCCACCATTTGTAAGCACTGGTCAGATGCTGGGGAAATGGTGGCAGACAAGACAAGGGCCCTGGTCCTCAGCCTGTTGGTGCTCCCAGATCCTGCAGTGGTTCCTCGAGACATGGTCCTGGATTACGGATTACGGCCGGTGCTTATTAAAAATGAAGATTCCTGGGACTCATCCGTGACTACTGAATCAAAATCTCTAGGTCCAGAGCCCAGGAATCTGCATTTCCAATCAAATTCCCAGATGCATGTTACAGTTTGGGCACTGTTGATCTAACGGAATGAGCAAGAGCTCCCTTCTGCTCAGAAGGAAGGGTGAAGGACCCAGGATGGGCTGTGGGAGCCTGGCTTGATGGACCAGTTGGAACAGGGAGATGACAGAGCTGTGCAGCCCTTCTTGCGGGAATGTCACCTCCTGCAGGACATGGACAAAGCCATCAGCTCCAGGGCAGGCTGTGACTAATGAGCAAGCTGAGGAGATGGTCTTTGCTGCAGCTGAGCAGCTCCCTCCCACGGTTGGAGTGGCCTGAATCACAGAGCAGGACTAGAGCATTTTCTAGTGTCAAGATCACTGTTTCAAATTAGTCGAGAAAAGACAAACAGCACTGGGAGGGGGACATGTGGCTCTGCTTAGGGAGGGAACTGTGGGAGGCGCATGTGCCCACCCGCTCTCTGTGGGGGAGCCGACCAGGCGCATGGAGCGGACCAGCCAGCCCGCCTGTCCAGAAGGGCTACCACACTGGTCGGGATGAGAGAGAGGCAGCACCAGCTGGGGAATATTGGGCAGCTCTGCCAAGTTAGGGAAAGGTCCAGACTCCGCTGCGTGAACTGGAGAAGGGGACCAGCTGTGTGGGCATGGCTTAGGCATGCCACCAAGCAGGGTGGCAGGGCTACCTGAAAGTTGTGGCTCTGGGACAGAAGAAATATGAACCTGCAGCGTCAAGCATGTGGCCCCAGGAATTCCCAAGTCTTCAGACAGCCAATGACCAAGACTGAGGTGTGTTAGCTTCCTACAGATAGGGCCAACTCCCTACAGGACACACCAACCCGGAGGCCTGGGGTCTTGGGTAGCGCACAGCCTGGGTGTCTTTCCCATGGCTTCTGAATTGATCAGGTGCATGTGTCCCAGGTTCTTTAGGCATTTTTTGGGGGGTGCTGTGGTTATGTGATGGCCCTGGACCCACTGGGGGACTCAGCTTTTGTTTATTTCCCTATTGGGAACAGTCTCCTTGAGGTGGTGCAGGCTTGTACTCCCAAACCGAAAGGAAGGCCTCGTGTTGCTCTTGATGGTTATCGGCGCCCCTTTGTGTGGCTCACAGGATCCGAGCGTCTGACTTTGCTCAGGACAACCCTCAGCCCAGCATCCATTTCCATGAAGGCCTGAGTCATGGCGTGTGGTATGGTTTGAGTTCTAGTTTGGAAATGCTCCATGTATGGCTCTATTTCTTAATTCAGGAAAATGAAAATCAATCATTTTTTTCTGGCCTGACCTCATGGTGCTGATCATGTAAGAGCGAAACAGTCAACCCAGCACAGGACATATTGTCTTTGGAGACCAAAGGGACTTCCGGGTGAGCACAGACACGAAGGTGTCAGGCCTCCAGGAGTGCACTTCCCCAGGGCCTTTCTATGGAACACTGTGATCTGCTTGCGTCGTCTGGTCCAGGGCATCTCGTGTTTTCCAGCCACTAGGGGTGGTGGGGGGGATTGGGGGAGCTATAGAAAGGCCATGGCAGTGCGCAAGGAAGTATCTGTGACCTCATTTATGTGAACTCAAACTGCGTACCATCTGTGCTGGGAAAAAGAGGATGTGTGTGTGTGCGTGTGTGTGCGTGCGTGTGTATGTCTCCTCAAAGAGCACAGCCATAATATTTGGTTGAGAGGCAGAGAACTAAAACAAACAATGGGGAGGAACATCTATTGATCTGCCCAATGCTGTATTTGGTGTCTGCTTGAAAGGAATCACTGATCATAAATAATCCAAAAGAGAACAAAGGAGAGCAAAGACTTCCCACCCTTCGTCTCTCTGGTGGCTTTCACGGGAACGCAGCTTCTCATGCAGAAAAATCTGTTTTCAGTTGGACTGAAAACTGCCCCCTGAATCATAAACGTCTCTATATTTGTAAGGCTCTTCACAGTTGACAAAGCATTTTTGCAAAGTCTTTTCATCTGATCCTACCCACAGGGTGGAGCGGCTATCCTAAGACCGCACAGTGAGAAACAGGCACAGCGGAGCTGGGTTCTGGCTCCGATGAGTCCTGGGTCAGTTCAGGAGATGCCGAATCACCAAGACCCGGCGGCTGTGGGCAAGGAGGGGCTGCTGAGCTGGACGCGGGAGAGGCTGTATTGGACGTCTTGCCCTGCCGTTGGCTCTAGGGGAACTCTCAGCCTCCCTGTCCAACCTGGCTGAGCATGGGGGCACAGACATGTCTCAGGAGGCAGAAAGGATCAAGTGGGAGCTCTTATTCTGTGGACAAAAGGATTGTGCAAATATCGAAACAACAAAAGATGGTGTCTTGAGGTAGCTTTTAGATAAAACCACTTATCTGACTCATTCCTCTCAGGAGCAGTTCTGCTGCACCTCCCCCAAAGCTGTGTCATACCCCAATATCTGTCAGCCCCACAAAGGCCATGAGCCCAAATGGAGGGTCAGCAGATGTGCTCCAGCACGGGCATTCCATGGTTTCTAGAAGATGATTGCCATCCCTGAGACACAAGGGTCATCCTCAGAGTCATGGGAGTTAATAATATTAATATTAATATGAAGAAAGAGCCTTTATAAAGCAGACTCAATGTTTCCTTGTTTTGATGCATTTTGATATTAAATGAATAAGTAATGTGAATTACATCTAAACTACTGAAATATACAAGTCAGCATCTGTTGTTTTTAAGTCAACAACTTGAGTTTTTCGTTATTAACCTTATTAAAGGCTATGGACATAGTCTTTTTCTGTGCTTCAATCAGGAATGAATCTTAATTTGCCACTATCTGCCTCCCCCGAGCTATGTTGTTTGTTCCTATTTATCTGTGTGTTCAACGTCTATCATCTCTGGACAGGGTGAACAGCTAACGTTGCTAAGATATTCACTCTGAGAGAACTTGCCGTTTCTTTGTTTCCTTTGTAAATAATTATGCTAAATTTATATCAATCATCTCTACCATATTTCCCTGAATTTCCATGTGTGGAACTGAGCTGATTTAATAAAATAGACCAAACACGGGGGCACCTTTTTTCTTATTGCCTGGCTAAATTTATCACAGTGCCCCTCAGAGGCAACTAGCTAGACAGGACGCAGAGGACTGGAGTGTGCAGTGTGCGAGCTGCACTCCGGGGCTGACTTCCCCACTGTCCCACTGACAGCGAGCGCCTCCGCGGGCGAGAGGAGTGGCCCCCTCACACGCCATCAGCACCAGCTGTAGTCCAATTAAACTCAACAGTGAACAGGTGCTCACTGTAATGACTTCCACACAAAAGCATGCTTCCGTTTATGCTCTTTACATCCACGCACTCGCAGCCCCAGTAAAATGGAGCAGCAGAAAAGGAGGTGGGAGTCGGTGGAGGAAAACCAGCAACCCCGGAGCTCCTCCACGATCAGCGCCGGAAGCCCCAGTTAGCCTCAGCTTGTCACAGGTGTCCGCAGGAGGGTGTTTTATGCAGAACCTACTCGAGTCAATCGTCCCTTAAGAACTTTGAAAACATTTTGAAGTTTGTTAAATTCAGGCAGCTCACTAAGGTTAAGATACCAGTACTGTTACTACCACTATTTAGTGACTTTCAGGAGCCTACCCTGCTAGATGTGCGTGGACAGAAACACTAATGACACGTAAAAACTGAAAATGCTCTTGGCCATTACATTTCCCCCTCCAATTTGTTTCGCTCTGGAGCCTGCACTCCATTTGAAATAGAGAAATCTAGAGAGCACTTCTTGGGGGACAATGCCTGGAAGTGTTACTACTCCTGCCGCATCCAGTCAAATGGTTATTGAATGTCCACAGTGTGCACTGCTGGGAATGACAAGAAGGACTTCAGGAAACTTTTGTGCTACTGGGAGTCAACACCCCTTAGGATTGATTGACAGCTCAGGACCCAATCAGAGCCACTCCTTGTGCTGCTCCCAGGTTCGATGAAGGATGGCTAATTACCAGGGCACTCTGCACATGGGTTGGTGGCACTCTTTCTGCAGCATCCCTTGTCCCATGACGTGGTGACCACTGGCACCAATGGTGCTGCTGGAGTTGCTACCTTCTTTGTGCATTTACAGGCATTTGTCGTCTCTGAGGAGAATGGAGGAAAGAGCGCGGTGGATCTGAGGCAGGGACTTCAGATTCCTGTCTCTCAATTCAATCAGGAGTAAGGCACACTCCTAAACCTACCCAGCTCATGGGGCAGAAAGCCATTTTTTTCTCTTGTCAGGAACAACTTGATAACTCACACCAGAAGGAAACCTGGGTAAAAACCAATCACAGATGTGGAGCAATGCTAGTGAAGGCGTCAACTGGTATAATCACATTGAAAAACTAGTAAATTTCCATAAAGAAAGCTGGACCTGTGACCAGACAATTCCATTCTCAGTTATAATCCCAACAGAAGTTGTGGTAGGAGACACCAAGACGGCCCCAATGACCCCCACCTCCTGGGATTCATGTTCTTGGTAATCCCCTTCCCTTGAGGGTGGATGGGACCTGTGACCTTCTTCTAACACATAGAATACAACAACTGTGATGGGATATGACTTCCACAATTACCATTGTAAAATTGTAACTTCCCTCTTGCTAACAGACTCTCTCTGTTACCTCTCGGCTTGCATACTTTGATGTTGGCGAGGACTATGTGGCAAGGAGCTAAACTGACAGCCAGCTAGGAACGGAGGCCCTCAGTCCAACAGTCTTCCAGAAACCGAATTCTGCCAACTACTGTGTGAGCTTGGAAGCAGACGCTTCCCCGGTCAAGCCTCGGATGAGACCCCAGCCCTGGCCGACACCTTGGTTGCAGCCTCGTGGGAGATCCTGAAACAGAGGACCCAGCTAAGCTGCATTCAGACTCCTGACCCATAGAAACTGTGAGATAATGTGTGTTGTTGAATTTTGTGGTAATTGGCTACACAGCGATAGATAACAAATACGGAAATGCTTACAAATGTGCACCTGAGGGCGTGCATCAGAATTTTGGTAGTGTCATTCTTCATAACACCAAAATAGGAAACAACTCAGAAGTCCGTGGATGGTGAGATGAATGTAAAGTGGTGCGTTCGTCTGTAGCGGAACACTGTGAGCAGCAGAACACAACTACCCCTAGCTTCATGTGGCAACGCAGGTGAGCCTCAGAAATAATTGAGGGAAAAAAGCCAGACACGAAAGAAAACATACTGTGTGATTCATTTACATAAAGTCCTAAAACAGGCAAAACTAAGCCGTCATCCAGTTTGAAGCTGCATGGCAGTTGCTTTTGGCGAGAGGTAGTGACAGGAGAGGGACACAGGGAAGCCTTTGAGATGCTGACAAATGTCCTATTTCCTAATATGGGAGCACTGTTTTGTATACTTTTATGTATAAGTTAAAACGTTAAAAGACAAAACCCTTTTTCCCACAGGGGTATATTTCGGCAGAGGATATTAACAGATGTGTGGTTAGAAGGGAGCATTATCTTTGTAGGCGCAATGTCATCGTACGTCAGGAGGTTTCAAATGCCTCATTTAACAGAGGAGGTAAACTGAGTTGCAGAAAGGCTCAGAGAGGTGAAGCGGGTTGCCAACATCAAGCTTTACATTTTTGTCTGAGTTGAATCTGCACAGCAGCTCTCTTGTGTGTCCCCGTTAGAGGAGAGGGCGCTCTGGCTGCGGACAGTCCTTCACAGCTCTCCGTGCTCGAGTCCCTTCT
The DNA here is from genome assembly GCF_041296235.1 of Equus asinus. Lineage (NCBI taxonomy): Eukaryota > Metazoa > Chordata > Mammalia > Perissodactyla > Equidae > Equus > Equus asinus. The sequence continues at coordinate 140,264,231 of NC_091793.1, read as the reverse complement.
TCACCACCCTCAGGTAAAGATCTCTTTCCAGGTTGTCTGGTGCCCGGCTCAGTCGTGAGCTTTATGCTGGCCAGTGCCCAGCAAGAAGAAGCCCCCTGGTGCCCTCGCATTCTCGAGCTCCCGCCTGGCCCTGTCTCCCCGGGACCCTCCTTGCCATTGGTTTCCAGGTCCGTTTCTTGCACGGTGGCTAGAGTGATCTTTACCTGACCTTCTATCGCAGTCTAGTTCTCACCCAGTGCAACTGAAACTCAGTACCTTCCCTGGCACTGAACTTGGCAACCTTTCTTGGCTTTGATTAGGACTCATCTTTCAGTGTGTGTTTGCTGCCAGCAGCTCGGGGTTACAACCTTGACTGGGAAGCCTGCAAGCATCTTGCTGGGTCTGCCTCGGCCTTTGCAAAAGAGGTGAGAAACATGTTTTTTTTTTTCAGTTAAAGATCTACTAATATCCAATCTCTCCATGTTCCAAATAAGTTCTTAAATTCCATTTTAGGAAAGCATCAGCTGGTGTAGGCTGAGATGAGAGTGAGTTCCATGCCCTTTCCCCTCTCCTCCTCTTCTGAGCTCTGAGAGCGAGATTGTAAAATTAACACAATGGATGAGGTCAGCCACACACAAATAAACCTGAGAGACAAATGGCTGCCGAGTCAGAAGGAGGCAGAAGATGGGTGTGGCAGTAACCCTATTGATGGCACGGATGTGTCAATGAGAAAGGGAGTTGGTGGGCATAAAACTTGGAGGACAGACCAAGGGGAGCCCCGAAAAGCTGGTATGAATGTTCCAGGAGTGATGGCTTCATCAGGCCCCCACCGCCTGAGCTATTAAGCTTTCAAGTCATCTAACTAAACGGCCCTTGCTCTGATTCCAGATTCACTAAGGAGCTTTCCGATTGCAATTGACTTCCGGGGTAGATTTTCTTCAGGGAGAAAAAGTGCTGGAGAGAAGAGTGTGAATATTTGATATTCCTGACAGCTGCACGTCCCCTAGCCAATACAGGTATTGACATTTTGGTGAGAAGTTTTGGTGTTTTGTGACTTTACGTAAGTCTGCTCTCCCAACTAAGGAAAATCCTGGAACACTAACAAGATTGAATTTTTGGACCTCTAAGTCTTCTGGCCAGACTGTGGACTGTGAAAAATTCATTAAGATAATGCCACTTTGGAAAGCCTCTTGGTAGACAGCCAGCCAGCCATTTCCTGGTAATATTCAACATGGCTTTGGGCCCACTTTCAAAATCCTGATGGTACCTAACTGGATTGAGAGGAAGAGAAAGAGGGGCAGAGAGAAGAGGAGGCAAAATGGAGTCGTCCATTAGAATTGTTTTCACGGAGGCTACAATTGGAATTTGAGTCTTATTAAAAATGGACTACCTATGTGTTTCTTAAGTAGGGGCAGATCCCCTTCTGGGAGAATGTGGCAGTGTGCTTGGGATGAGTAAAGATATGGGATAAAACTCAGCATGTCTCCCTGTAAGATCAACTTTTCTCTCCCATTTGGGGAGATGGAGAAGTTAATACATTAGCTGATGAGGTAAAGACTTGCTCGTTACCCAGAGTTGCTGCGAGGCAATCGGGGTCTATATTTCCCACTCCTCTTGTATAGAAGTGGGGCTGTGTGATGAACTCTTGCTCATGGAATGTGGGGAGAATGGCTGTCAATTCCAGGCTCAAATAGTTGAGAAGTGGTCTCTTTCTCCATCTGACAGTTGAAGGGAGATGAGTGTACCCTAAGGAGGGTAGAGTCACAAGACCAAGGGGCAGGCTGTCCACCCACCAGCCACACCCACATGGACTTCATGTGAGTGAAAATACATTTCTGAAGGGTTAAACCACTGAGGGTTTGCACTTGACATGTTCCAGCAGATAGCATTACACTAATAGAACTGATTAGTAATTTAAATTTTTCCACATGAAAGCAACAGTCAAATGATAGAATGTAAACTATGTGAATTCTTAAGTTAAAACTGAGGCTTCCAAGACACACTTTGCTCACGGCAGGCTGTTGGCACTATCCCTCGGTGCCCAGAGTGACCCATTCACTTTTCTCTCCTGTTGGGGGCACTTGATGCGAAAGTCTGACAAGGGCCAGACAAATTCGTGTAATGGGGGAGTCTGTGGTCATCTTTTCAACTGTGGAGTCTGTAGTACGTGCTCCCTCAAGGCAAGACTAAAGTAGGCAAAGTTAGATTTCAGATAACCTTTCTCTAGTCCCCTACCCCCATACTCGCATGGTTCACACTACCCTTCAGTGGTCTATGCCCTGCTTCTCAGGCAAAATCCTCATGCTCTAGACCCTTCCTGACTTGTGACTGTCCATCCCAGAGGGAGTCGCTCTTTGGTGGGGCTAATGTGGTCAAAGAATTTAGGCTAAGAGGCAGAGAAGGCAAATACATGGCACCCCTTTCCACGTCCCTGCAGACATCAGGGACTGCCCACAGAACTGCTTTCCGCTGAGCCAGGCGGGGCCTCAGGCCCTTGTTGGGACAGGACTGCAGGCCCCTCCTGACAATCTGTCAGTGCTGCCTCTTGAGTTGAGTTAGACTAGCCCTCGTGGACAAATGCTAGATCGTAATAGCTTCATGGGTTATCTCTCCCAGATAACGTACGCCTTTCAACACGGTTTTCATTACTCCATTAACCCAAAGAGGAATCTGGAAATTTCCAGCATTCTGGCCGCTCCACTAGGAGGGAGATTTGGGGCAGGGGACCATTTTTCCATTGCTCCTCAAATTACGCTGCTAACCTGCTGCCTATTTCAATTCAATTCAATTCAATAGATATTTATTTCACTTACAGTAAAGCAGGCTTTGTCTAGGAAGTCGCATTTAGCTCCATCACCAGTAAGTTTTTATTGAGCACCTGCTGTGTGCATGGCAACAAACTGGGGTGTTCAGGTGTTTCTTCTGTGATTATGTTGACTTACAACCAGTGTAAAGAGAAGCTCTGCTTCTCTCTCTTTCCACCATCATCCTCTCTTCTCTCTCCCCCCATTTTTCTCCTGGGGGAGCTGAGTTTCTGGAGGAAGCTGCCTGTCCTGCTGTCCAGGCCACCTGGGCCGTTTTGGCTGCAGCCAGACCCCTCTCACTGCCTTGCCCCAAGCATGCTGCGTGGAGGAGCAGTTTGCCACCACAGGCTGTGAGGTACAGGCTTTGTCCTCCTTTCCCCTCCCTGGGATTCCTAAGCCATGGCCTCCTGACAGTCCTCAGCTCTCTGCAGGGACCCAGCTGTCTCTGCCAGGGGTCGATCAGACTTTTTCGTGACTGCCTTCTTCAGGGCTGCTTCACGGAAGTGCTGCTGCTGCTGGGGCAAAAAGGACAAGTTTTTTTTTACTCTTCTATTTTTTTTAAGGGAGGGGACTTCAGTGGGCAGAATTTCTATCCTGTCCTCCTATTATTCTACATCATGTTCTGACTGGGGAGGGCAGATCCATTCCTTCCCCCACCCTGAAATGTGTCTAAGTAGATGACGGTGTCTGCCAAGCAGAGCTCAGCTATGCTGGCAGCTGCAGGAGAGACGAGGGAAAGGCAGCTGCCAGGACTCAGGGTTGGAGATGTGCCTCTAGGTGCGGCCGTGTGCGTGGACCCACTTCCCAATGCTGCCACCTAAGCCGTGGAAGTGGAGTTAGAAAGGCTGGCCAGGTGGGCAGAGGGCAAATCTCTGTCTCTTCCAGCTGGGCCTACCCGCTGGGTGCTGGTTCCACAGGCTGGGCTAGTGGGGAATGGGGCTTTGGTGCCCACCGCACTAGCTGTGGGCACAGTGGGAAGGGCTGCAAACATATGATTAGTTAATGAAAACTTGGATTTTGCAGAAAACAGCCAAATCTGTGGAAGGGTGGCAGCTGCTACATTGAGCAGAAGCCCTAGGAAAGCCCTAAAGTTGTGGAATCTGCATATTTTGCTCACCCCTACCTAGGAGGCCAGCACAGAGAAGTCATTCCAGGACTTTCCTGGAGGCATCAGGAAGCCAGGGCTGGCAATTTGTTTAGATTTGTCTGAATAGTCGGGGCTGCCAAATCGCACAGACAGCTGCAGGCAGTTGCTTGCTTCATGCTGTTTAATCCATGCCATGCGTTTATCAGCTGCATTTCTGCTCCACCCTGATGTCTCGGGAAATCATCATAACTTCATAGGGAGTCAGAGCCCAGAATCTGTTCCTTTTCTGCAACACTGCTATGTTTGTTCACCTGTATCTTTAGCTGGGAGATAACTGACCGCAGCATCATCCTTTTTCCAACTTGGGCATTTGTTTATTGAATCCGTGGAGGAGAATAACGGACTATGTGCATTGCTCTCTCCATGCCCCAAACATGCCTCCTTCCAGAAGTAGTGATGATGGGAGTGAAGAGAGAAATCCACTTATGTATGGACTGAGAATTCAATATAATAGGAATTCTGTGAGCAGCCTGGATTTATCTGCCCAGAGTTCCTTTGGATAAAAGTAAAACACCTTTTCTCTGAATCAGTCCTTTTTGTCGGTTTGCTGGTAGGGTAGGGGTCAAATCCAGGAGCTGGCCTTTGTTGTCGTCTTTCTGGGTTTCGTACAGAGTCAACCTGCAATGTTCCTACAGTCCATTATTATTTATACGAGCCTCAATGCTGGCCCAGAGTGGAGTTTGGAAGTCAGGCTATAGCTATGAGTTTTGTGGGTTTCCCTTGTTTGACCGTCAATTTGGCTTAAATCAAACCACAGAATCTTACCAGTGAGTGCAAACTTGGAAATAATCTATTTCAATCCTTTCATTTTATAGAAGAGGAAACCGGAGGTCCAAGAGAGGGCTTACGTTCTTAAAGACCCAGATGGGTGGCAGCATCTCCAGGTGTATCAGGTATCCAGGTGTATGGAGGTTCCAGGTATACCAGTTATGTTTTCTGGTTGCAAACCACAGAAACCAACCCCGGAAAACTTTACTGGAAGTTTATTGGAAGTTTAGGAAGGATATTGGAAGCTTCTAGAAATGTCAGAGAACCTGGAGAACCAGATCTGAAAATGGACTGGAAATAAGGTGTCTCTCGAAGGCAGGAAGGGGCCACAAGGAGGGTTTGCTGTTAGGAGCAGTCTGCTCAGGGCAGAAATGGACCTCAACTTTTTCAGTCTCCATGAAACTCTGCTGACTTTCCAGGCTCCTGGGAGTGAGCACCATCTGGGCTTAACTTGGTTGTGGAACAAATGTTGTCTGTGTGCCAACCATTGTCCCTTGGAGGTCATCTAAAACCTTACCTGCTGACGGCCTCCCACGTTTTGCTGCCTGAGGATCCTCTCTGTCCGTGGGGCATCATGGGCCTCCGGAAGAGCAGGCAAGAAGTGCTGGGGACTCAACTCCCCGGGAGTGGTCCTCAACCAGCGAGGGACAGGAGCTGATGTATGAATACCCCAGCATTCGCCCCTCTTGGGGAGACAATCTATGGAGTGTTCCGCACAGTCTCTCAGAGGGTCCCACATGGTCTTGAGCCTCAGTTGCCCGTGGCAGTCATGTGGTTGTTAGCCTCTACCTTCCTCCTTTCCTCTCTATTCCTCTTCTTCACGTTGCCTCCTGGGATCACCCCCCAAATAAAATGCTTGCTCCCAAGTGTTTTGTGGTCTACTTTTGGGAGACCTAAATTAAGACAGGTCTCTTGCTGGCACCTTGGCCAGGGGAAAACATGGTGCCTGATGATATAGTCCCATGAGACCATATCCAGTGAGGAAGAAGTGATGCTCCTAAAGGAAATGGCAGTGCCTTTAGGAAGGTGCCTTTGGGGGGACTTCAAAACAAATGTCCACAACACTGGCCCACAAAACTCTTGGTTTTGTACATCTATAGAGCTTACTAATTCTGTCTTCAGAAAGACTCATAAATCTGTGGTTTCCACAGTCCTCACTGGGCCAAATCTGTTCATTTCCTCCCAGTAGCCCTTGTCTTTTTCTTGCTTTTAGACAAACATCACCTTGAAATTCATCGAGGTATGTGGCCTGCCCAAGTAAAGACAGTTCCCAGCCTCCTTTGCAATTACATGTGGCCAGGCGACTAAGTTTGAACCAGTGGTTGGTGACTGAAAGTGATGGTGTGGCATCTAGGGCACGTTCTTTCAAAAGAAATTACTTGTCCTCTCTCTCCCTTTCTCTCACCTTAGCGTCACATCGTGAGAGTGTTCGTAATCCTTCAGTGGTCCGCACACGGCCATCCCTCCATTCATCTATCCAACTATACTTATCGTTTATGTTACAGGCAACTGTGAACTCACCACTCAACACAAAAATTAGAATTATGACCGTGAGTGACTGACATTTACATCCTTCCCCAGTCTACCCTCTTGCCTCCTCCTAACCTAAGTGACCAGCATCCTGAATCCTGTATGCACTGTTCCTTTACTTGTCTTTTTAGGTTGTTTTATCTCATCGTATGTCAGAGTTTGATCATAGAAACTGAACCATAGGGGTGATATAGAATGTGGAATTTATTAAAGAGATTCGACTCCATGTATTTGCCAGGGCTGGTTGAACAGTTGCTGTATGGTTATGGTTTCTGCATCTCGTGCTGGGCCTTGCCCAGGAGTTGGGGAAGCTGGAGGAGACCCTGCAGGAGCTGAGGAGCTGTGGCTTCTGCTGCTGCCCCGGGAGCTGCACTCACTGTGCCAGGATTCACCGGCACAGTGCACTTTGAGGACTTTGCTAATCCAGAACTATGCAGAAAAGGGAATTCTGGGAAATGTAGTTCCAGCTTAGCTAAATTGACAGCATAAATCCATCTACACTCATCCAAGCATGTTCCTAAAAGGATGTTTTTTTAAAGTTGTTTTTAATTTGGTAAAAAGCATATCATGCTAAATGTATCCATTTAGGACTTACTTTTTAATTTTTTTTGATTGAGGTGACATTGGTTTATAATATATAAATTTCAGATGTACATCATTGTATTTCGATTTCTGTGTAGTTTACATCGCGTTCACCAACCAAAGACCACCTAAAGATTACCATCCGTCACCACGCATGTGCCCTGTCATCCCTTTTGCCCTTCCTCACCTCTTCCCCTCTGGTAACCACCAGTCTAATCTCCCTATCCATGTGTTTGTTTGTTGTTGTTTTTATCTTCTACTTATGAGTGAGATCATACAGTATTCGACTTTCTCCATCTGAGTTATTTCACTTAGCATGGTGCCCTCAAGGTCCATCCATGTTGTCACAAATGGTAAGATTTCATCTTTTTTTATAGCTGAGTAGTATACCATTGTGCATATATACCACATCTTCTTTATCCATTCGTCCCTTGATGGGCACTTAGGTTGTTTCCAAGTCTTGGCTATTGTGAATAATGCTGCAGTGAACATAGGGGTGCATGTATCTTTATGCTTTCATGTTTTCATGTTCTTTGGATAAATGCCTAGCAGTGGGATGGCTGGACCATACAGTAGTCCTATTCTTAACTTTTTGAGGAATCTCCATACTGTTTTCCATAGTGGCTGGACCAGTTTGCACTCCCACCAGCAGTGTATGAGCATTCCTTTTTCCCCACATCCTCTCCAACACTTATTGTTTCTTGTCTTGTTAATTATAGCCATTCTGATAGTCTGACGTGATATCTTATTGTAGTTTTGATTTGAATTTCCCTAATAATTAGTGATGTTGAACATCTTTTCATGTGCCTTTTGGCTATCTGTATATCTTCTTTGGAAAAATATCTGTTTAGCTTTTTTGCCCATTTTTAAATTTTTAAAATTTTTATTTATTTTTGCTGAGGAAAAGTCACCCTGAGCTAACATCCACTGCCAATCTTCCTCTTTTTGTGTGTGAGCCACTGTCACAGCATGGCCACTGACAGATGAGTGGTGTAGGTCTGTGCCCTGGAACTGAACCCAGGCAGCTGAAGTGGAGTGTACTGAATTTAACCACCAGGCCACTGGGGCTGGTCCACCCATTTTTTATTTGGATCTTTCATTTCTTCGTTGTTGAGTTGTATGAGTTCTTTATATAGTTTGGATATTAATCCCTTATCAGATATGTGGTTTGCAAATATCTTCTCCCAATTGTTAGGTTATTTTTTCATGTTGTTGGTGGTTTCCTTTGCTGTGCAGAGCTTTTTTTTTTTTGAGGAAGATTGGCCCTGAGCTAACATCTGTGCCCTGTATTGCTATAAACTTCCCTCTTAGCGTTGCTTTTGCTGTATCCCGTAAATTTTGGCATGTAATATTTTCCTTTTCATTTGTCTCCAGGTAGTTTTTGATTTCTTCTTTGATTTCTTCATTGACCCACTAGTTCTTCAGTAGCATTTTATTTAATTTCCACATATTTGTGGCTTTTCCAGTTTTATTTTTGTAGTTGATTTCTAGTTTCATACCACTGTGGTCAGAAAAGATGCTTGGTATTATTTCAATCTTCTTAAATTTATTGAGACTTGTTTTTTGGCCTGATATGTGATCTATCCTGGAGAATGTTCCACATGCATTCTTAAAGAATGCGTTTTTGGATGGAATGTTCTGTGTATATCTATTAAGTCCTATATATCTACTGGTCTAATGTGTCATGTAAGGCCAATGTTTCCTTATTGATCTTCTGTTCGGATGACCTATCCATTGATGTAAGTGGAATGTTGAAGTCCCTTACTATTGTTGTGTTACTGTCTATTTCTCCTTTTATGTCTGTTAATAATTGCTTTATATTTTTAGTTGTTCCTATATTTGGCAGATAGGTATTTACAAGTGTTATATCCTCTTGTTGGATTGTTCCCTTTATCATTATGTACTGCCCTTGTCTCTTGTTCCAGCTTTTGTTTTAAAGTCTAGGACTTACTTTTTTAACTCAACATTGTATTTTTAGGATTTATTCATATTGCTGCATATAGCTATAGCTCAATCTTATTGATTGCTCTATAATATTCCACTGTGTGAATACACCATAGTTTATTCATCTGCTCTCTTGTTGACAGGCATTTCCAGGTGTTTTAGTCATCTTGGGCTGCCATAACAAAATACTGTAGACTAGATGGTTTCAACAACAGACATTCATTTCTCACAGTTGTAGAAGCTGGGAAGTACAAGATCAAGGTGGTGGCCAATTCAGATCCTGGTGAGGTCCCTCTTCCTGGTTTGCAGACAGCTACTTCTCACTGTGTCCTCACACGGCAGAGAGAGAGAGAGCTCTGATTTCTCTTCTTCTTGTAAGGACACTAGTCCCATAAAAGGGGCCCCACATACATGACCTTGTCTAAACCTAATTACCTCCCAAAGGCTTTGCCTCTAAATGTCATCATATCGGGGGGATAAGGATTCAACATAGGAATTTTGGGCAGACACAAGCATCCAGGTCATAACACCAGGCTTTGCTATTATGAACACTCTTCCTATGAATGTTCCTGTAGATGTCCCCAGGATATCTGCAAAAGTCTCTCATCACTTCACACCAGGAGTGGAATTGCTGGGCTTGAGGTAGGGTGACATTGTATCCTGGATTCCTGGGACAACATCAGTCATGCCTGTTGTCCTAGAATACTTCTTACATATTGCCCTTATCTTCTCCCCATTTGTAGCTTGTTTTCACTTTCTTCGGATAAATAGAAGCTATTAATTTTACTATTGCTGAATTTGTAATTTTTTTTTTTAAGATTAGCCCTAAGCTAATGTCTGTTGCCAATCTTTTTTTTTTTTTCCTTCTTCTCCCCAAAGCCCCTCAGTACATAGTTGTATATTCTAGTTATGGTCCTTCTAGTTCTGCTATGTGGGATGCTGCCTTAGCATGGCTTCATGAGCAGTGCCATATCTGCTCCCAGGATCCAAACCGGTGAAACCCTGGGCTGCTGAAGTGGAGTGTGCAAACTTAACCACTCGGCCATGGGGCCAGCCCCCTGTAAATTTTTTTAAAGTTAGCGTGTTTGGAATATTGTTTAAGAAATCCTTCTCTGTCTCAAGGTCTAAAAGATATTTGCCTCTGATTTTTGTTGAGAGTTTTAATATTTTATCTTTTCATAGTTAAGCCCTTAATCCATCTGGAATTAATTTTGGTGTACAGTTGATGTAGGGATCCAATTTCATATTTTTCTGTATAGACAATCTTTTTTGTCGTACTCTATTTATTTTCCCACTGGTCTGGCAGGCCACCTCTGTCATATACCCAAGTTTCACACATTTTTGGGTCTACATCCAAGCTCTCTATTCTATTCCACTCTCTATTTATCTGTCCTGATGCCAGTATCATCCTGTCTTAATTACTGTAGTTTCACAGAAGAGCATGATGTCTGGTGGGGCAAGTCCTCCCTCCGTACTCATCTTCTTCATAAAAACTCTGGCTATTTTTTTCCTTTTACTCTTTTATTTAAATTTTACAGTAAGCTTGTCAAGTTCCATAAAAGCACGTTAGCATTTTGAATGGAACTTTATTGAACTGGGGAGATCGACATTATGCTGTTGTCTTTCAATTTACAATGTGATATATATCCTTTAATTTATTTGGGTCATTTTAATGGCTACTAATGAAGTTTTATAATTCTCCCCATAGAGGTTTTACGTGTATGTTTAGATTTATTTCTAGGTTCTTGACATCCTTTGAAACTACTGTAAATTTTGTCTTCTCTTTAATTACATTTCCTGGTTGTTTATTCCAAGAGAACAGAAATGCAATTGACTTTTGCTAAACTTGCATATTATTTCTAAAAATTTGCTCATAGATCTTTTTTTGCTTTTCTGTACAAACAGTTATGTCCCCTGAAAATAATGACAGTTCTATTTCTTCCTTTCTATTCCTTCTTTCTTTGTCTTTTTGTGCTGGCTGGGGCCTTCAACACCATGCTGAATAGAAATGATAAGGCTGGACTGTCTTGTTTCATTTCTTATTTTAAAGGGAATTATTCTAATGTTTTCCCTTTAGCATGATGTTTTAAAGTTATTATTTTATAGGTATTCCTTATCAGATTAGGGAAGTTTCTTTTCTTCCTAATTTACTAAGAGTTTCTCTTTTTTTTGAACATTTTTTTATTATGGTAGACTACATATAACATAAAATTTTCCATTTTAACCATTTTTAAGTGTGCAGTTCAGTGGCGTTAAACACCTTCACACTGTTGTGCAAGCATCACCGCTTATTCTTCCAAAACTTTTCCATCACCCCAAAAAGAAACTCTGTAAACATTAAGAAATAACACCCCATTCCCCTTTACCCCCAGGCCCTGGTAACCCCTAAAGCACTTTCTGTCTCTATAAATCTGCCTATTCCAGATACTTAATGTAAGTGGAATCGTACATTATTTGTTCTTTTGTTTCTGGATTCTCTTCCTGGAGCATGTTTTCAACATTCATCCGTGTTGTAGCACATATCAGAATTTCACCCCTTTTTATGGATGAATAATATTCCATCACATAGATACACCCCATTTTGTTAATCCATTCAACTGTTAATGGCCACTTGGGTTGTTTCCACATTTTGGCTATTGTGAATAATTATTCAATAAGAGTTTCTTTTTAAATTGTGAATTTATGTTGAATTTTATAAATGTGTTTTTGCCTCTATGGAGAGGATTGAGTGTATGTATTTTCTTCTCCTCTGGTCATGTGTGAATGACATGTCAGTCACATAGGGTCTCAATCATTTTACTTCACACGCACCCTTTCTCAGGAAGTTACTGGAGGATACACTCCTGCAAACTGAGAGTGTCAAGCAAGAAGGAGGAAGACACGGGGGACTGGAAACAGAAGACTCAACAGGGGAGAGGGGAGAAGGGAAGCACCAGGACCATGGTGACAGCTCTGCACCTGGAATCAAGGGCAACCTGGAGCAGGTCAGGAGGATTTATTCAATGGGGTGAAACAGAGGGTGTCTCCACTGTATGCAGATATACCTAGAGGAGGAGAACTTGGAGTTGAATTAGTGGTGACAATGTTATAGCCTTGAGAAAGCAAAATAAGGTAGCTATTGACTTCAGACAAAACAAAAAATGTGTGCAGGCAAGGAAAAGTAATCACAGGATGGTCCATGGCTCATCTGCAACTAGCATTTACTTAGTCATGGATATAAAGACAGGATGCGAATCTATCTAAAACAATGGTGCAATAACTTAAAGAATTGGGGACAGGAAGAGGGCTTGTGTGTGTGGTAGGGGCAAAGGCACTTGGCAAAAAAGAACTAAATCCTCATCTTCTGTAGTGGGAAGTCCATACATATATAACGCCTAGAACAGAATAATCAGGAATTAGAAATACAGTCATGTGCTGCATAACAGCCTTTTGGTCAACAACGGACTGCACATACGATGGTGGTCTGAAAGATTAGCACCATGGAGCCTAGGTGTGCAGTGGCTGTACCACCCAGGTTTGTGTAAGTGCTGTAGAGGAGGAAGAAATTTTCCTCTACTCTTCTAGATTCTTCTGGCTGATCTAAGAATTAAATTGTCATGGGACAGATTAACAGGCAAAAAACAAACAAAAGTTTAGCAACATGTATACATCAGAGAAACCCAGGAAAACTGAGTAACTCACCAAGATGGTGGAAGCCCTCCCCTTAAATGTCATCCACAGCTGAAGATAAAAGAAGGTGTTGGGGGTGGGGAGAGTCAGAGACTTCAAAGGGAAGGGAGACAATTCACAGGTAGGTGAAAAGGAGCAAACTTTGGAAAACAAGTGTTTGGCCACAAAGAAACACAAGAACACAGAGGGGAGCCCCACAAACAGGCTTTTCTAGGTTCCTCCCTGTCTACCACCTAGTTCATGTCATGCTAAGGTGAGAGCCTGCTTCCCGAGGCTGGTTTTTTTAGCTGAATTCTTTTAGGCAGTTAAGGAGGTAACAAGAAAAACTTTCTGAGTCTTTTGTTTCTTAAAAATAGCCTAAAATAATGCTAATGTTAAACAGACACACTTTTGGGTGGTACATTTTGTTCCCCTTCAGTACAACATGATGTTCGCACAACCTGCTGTCAGCCTGTTCAGCCTCCTGGGCTATTTATTTCAGTTTCTTGATTATCTCCTTTCTCTCTCCACCGGCCCCTTCACATGAACATTTTAACAAACTTTCGTCGCTCCCTTTTTTTAAAAAAAAGTCCTTCCTTGGTCTCCCAGCTCCTTAAACTACTATTTTACTGCTTTACTTACTCATCCATTGATTTACTCATTCAATATTTGTTGAGTGCCTACTATGTGTCAGTCACTGTTTTAGGTCTTGGGGTTCAGTTCCTGCCCTCAGGGTGCTTATAGCCTGGTTGGGAAGCTTATGGTCTAGTTGATCGTGGAAATTAATCTTAAACAGCCACACGAATAATTCATTGCACTTATGTTAAGTGACCCAGGGCAGTGCTGTGTGCAACAAGAGAGTGTAACAATGGAACCCAACCTCGTGAGGAGTTGGGGGAGAAGATGGGGAGTCAAAGAGCCTTCACTGAGGACGTGCCATTTGAGCTGAGCCTCGCAGGATGAGGAGTTGGGTGGGTGGGGGTTGGGCTGGGGTGGAGGGAAACTGAACTCCAGGCAGAGGGAACGGTGTGCGTGAGGATCCCGACTTTGGAAGGGGACCTGAGAGTGGGACCATGTGACTGAATCACACTGAGTAAGGGGGTGATGTCGCCAGGTCAGCTTGTGTTTGAAGTTAGAGGGGTAGGCAGGGGCCACCTTAGGGCTCAGTAGGGACTTGAGATTTTAGCCCAACCTCTTAGAGAGGTTGTCCACATTCACTTCCTCTCCCCACATGCATTCCTCATCCCCCCACACCTGGTTCCCTCCCTGGCCAAAGTCATTTTTCTAGGTCACTAATGAGCTCTGTTGTTAAATTCAGTGGACATATTTTTTCATGCAATTCACTTATTTTCATGCAACAGCTGTTTATGAAACACTGTTCCAGGCACTGGGACGTGGCCTCCTGGCACCAGCTGTTCTCTATTGACTGTTCTCTTGAATTATTCACTTTCTTTGACTTTGTTTTTCTCCCGTTTCTTAGTTAGTCTGTTTCCTTTCCAGAATTTTCTTCTGCCCACTCTTTAAATGCTGGTGTTCCTAGGAGTTCTGACCTGGAGACCTCTTCTCTTCTCACTCTACTGAACCGATGGTAGTTGCCCAAATTTTCTGTGTTCGAGGCCTTGGAATGCGTTGCTCCTTCATCTTGCATGCTTCTCCTTCCCACCCTTTTACTTCACTTGTTAATCCTACTTGTCCTTCAGGCTCTGCTTAATTGCTCCTGCACCAGGAAGGGCTTTCCCTGAGTGGATTATTAACTATCAGAGCTTCAGAAAGCACATACATGCTCTTGGCATCCAAATGTGGTGATAGAACCCAGATTTCTCTCCTGAGCTCCAGACTCAACTACGTACATGACAACCACCTGTGAATGTCCTTCTGACACCTACAAACCAACATGTGCAAAACTGGACTTATCTTCCTTCCAAACCTGTTCCTCCTCGGGCTTGTCAATGTCCATAAATTACATGATCATTCACTTGCTTGAGCCAGAGTGTCATCGTGATCCCTCTTTCCTCCAACCCCCCCTCATTCCCATCACCAAGTCTTCTTGCTCCAAAATAACTCTGTCCTCTTTTCTCCGTACCCATTACCATTCATTATCCTAGTTGAGTCAATTACTAATTATCACCCACTTGGCTTTTTGGAAGAGCCCCTAGCTGGTCTGCACCACCATTATTGCCCCCTCTCACACATTGTTTGTGTTGCAGTTGTAGGGACCTGGAAATGGCCACCCCAAGATATGTCTCTTTGGCATCAGGATTATTTGAGGCTGATTGCTTTTGATAAACTGGGACAGGGAAGGAGGCTCTGAGGAATGGAACTTGCCCTTTGTTAGGACACATTTACATTTGTAAGGTAAATCTCTATCTGTAAAAGGTGCCTCCCTCTCTGTACCAGGAAGAAGATGACCTTCTCTCTAGAAACTCTTAATCAATACCAAAGGCAAGGACTTAAATCTGCATTTTATTGTGCTAGTCTGGTAACCTCCTGTAACTGACTTCCCTCCCCCTCCCAACGTTGGCATCTCCTTAAAGATTAAGCATCTTTCCTTAGGCTAGGAACTGATTGCTGCGCTCACCTGTGACTGCCCAGCTCCAGACAACAGACTTGCCTCCTGCTACGCCCACGGAGATAGCAGACCCACTACCTGCTGTGTCCATCAAGCACTGTGCTGATGGGGCAATCTTGTGACTATTGTGGGAGGGACATTTCAATCACATGTGAAACACCCTGTTTGGGGGTATATAACCACTGTGTGCACCCCACTTCTTTGGTGCCCTTTCTT
This sequence comes from Equus asinus, assembly GCF_041296235.1. Taxonomy (NCBI): domain Eukaryota; kingdom Metazoa; phylum Chordata; class Mammalia; order Perissodactyla; family Equidae; genus Equus; species Equus asinus. The sequence continues at coordinate 140,249,044 of NC_091793.1, read as the reverse complement.
CCTTTGGGAAGAAAGGCCCCGGGCCATGGTCCTCATAAAGCTTTGTTTAATTTTCTCTTGCTATTCTGTCTCATGTGAATTTAATTCGTTCTCCGGCCAGAAGAACCCCCATTTGGGAAGAGGAAATGTCTTCCTCCCCTACACAGTCAAAGAGATCTTTAGAAAATGCAAATTTCCCCCTCCCCTATTTCAAATCCTGTTCTGGCTCCTCAAAACCCTTAGAATAAATGTCAAACTCTTTGAAGTAACTTACAAGACCATGCCAGATCTGCTTCTTATCTTTCCAGCATCATCTCTCCTAACTCTTCTCCCCACCACCCAGCTTAAACTTCATTCTAGTTCCTTAAATTCTTTTACTGCTGGTCCCTTGCATATGTACTCCCTCTATCTGTGCACTTTTTACTCCACCCTGTTCACTTTATTTGTTATTTCTACTTATCCTTCACCTCTCTGCTTCTACGAAGCAGCCTTCTCTGACTTTCCTCCCCAGGTCTTGATGCGTGGTCCCTCCTATGAGCTCCCAAGGATCCTTTATCTCCCTCGTCATAGCAATTACTAAGTAGTATAGTGGTTGACTTATTGCCAGCTAGGCTGTAAACTCCAGCGGGACAAAGACTGTATCTGTCTTGTCCACCATTGTATCCTGGGTCCCCAGCCCAGTGCCTGGCACTTGGTAATGCTCAGCAAATGTTTGTTCATGGACTAGCTGAATGTATCACCCAATGTTCTGTGGATCTTGGGGCTCCTCTGCGGGGGTGAGCCAGGGTAAAGAATGTTAACAGCTCTATTTGTGGTCTCTTATTCTTTTCAAAGCCCACTTGTGGCCTCCGTTTTTAAGCCCTGGAGCACTAGAACTAATGGACCTAGTTTGTTAGCTCCAGATGCACTCAGACCAAGACATGCTCAAATGAGGAACCACATCAAAGGAGGAAGAAGATGGTGCCAGCCGACAGAGGCACCAAAGGCCCGGACAGTGGAGCGGCAATGCAGAGCCGTGAGCTGCGCATAGCAGGGCTGGCTCTGCTTTTGGTTAAAAATGTTTCTAACTTAACTGGGTTGGGTTTCATCTGGGACCACAATAATAAAGTCAGGGAGGTTAGCAGGAAATTCCCAAATCCCTTTAGAGAGATGTTCTCGAAGTGTGGTCCAGGTGCCCTGGTGTTCCGCAAGGCTGCTCTCTGGCAGGGTGAATGTTAGTGCTGGGTTTTTGTTGCTGGTGTGAATTAGTAATTACTCATGATGGTCTTCATTTGGTGTCTCAGTTAAAGCAGGGCCATCCTTCTCTTGAATTCTCTATTTCTGTCAGCATGGTGAGCAGGAGCTGCGAGGGAGGTGTCTTTGCCTTTGAAGAGCATTGTGAACGGGGAAGCTTGAGAAGCATGCTGTAAGGCTGACTTCGCCGACAGAAGGATAGGAGCCAGGAAATCGTCCCATGTCCCATGGTCTCTGTTGCCCAGCAGTCATTCTTCATGGGGCTGGCTGCTAGCCTCCAGCTTCCAGCTGCCTGGAGTGAAAATTGTAGGAGAACTGGAATTACCCAGAAAGTGTGATTTTTTCTGAGGCTGCCACAATGCCGCCACCATTAGGTCAGCAGGAAGTCGCTGTTGATGATAGCGGTGATGATAAGGGTAAATGAGGGCTTCGGCCGGCTGAGCAATTTTAGATTAGGCGCTTTAATAGTGGAAGCAGTCGAGTTACCGTTTCCTACTGTTTCCGCTCTGGAAAGTCCATTCATTCATTCACTCAGTCATCAGTATTTTTTGAGCAACTGCCCTGTGGTAGGCACAGGGCTGGACACAGATGAGACTGGTAAGAAGAGAGAGCTGGTTCCTGACCTCGTGGAACTTACAGCCCCACAGGATATTAAACAGATAGACTCCCTGCTTCATTACACATTGTGACGTGTGCTAGAAAGCAAAATAACAGGGCACTCTGAGCAAAAGTGGGGCACCGTAGTTTAGATGGAGGGGTCAGGAAGGTTGCTCTGAGGAAGGCAAAGTTGGGAGGAGAGCATCCCAGGTCGAAGAAACGTGTGACAGGACAAAGCTCCAACAGAACTGAGAGCGAGCCAGGCAGCTGGAAAAGTGAGCTGGGGGGAGACGGTGAGCAAGACGACGGGGCAGTGATGTGAGAGGCCCCGTGGTGCGGGCCCAGGAAGGCTGTGTCAGGAGGGCTGTGCTTTATCCTGAGAACAGGAGACGGTCGATGAAAAGTTCTAAACAAGAGAATAATGCACCTTTAAAAGATTACTTTGGCATCTTTGTGAAAATAAATCGGAGGCAAGAGTGGGAGCACAGAATAAACAGGAGTGAAGTCTGGACACACTGACACCGCAGCAGAGGGGGCGAACCTGGGAGACACCACCTGAGCGACAAGAGCCAGACGCAGAAGGCCAGTCTGCACGATTCCATTGATAGGAGGTGTCCAGAGAAGATCAAGCTGTGGAGACAGAACGCAGATCAGGGCCTGCCTGGGGCGGGGGAGGAGAATGGGATGAAAGTATTCTAGAACTCAAGAGTGGTGATGGTTGCACAACATTGTGAATGTACTAAATACCACTGATTGTTCACTTTTCAGTGGTTAAAATGGTGAATTTTATGTTATATATATTTTACCACAAAATAAAGTTAAAAAAAAAGAGTGAAGGCAAGGAGACCAGTTAGGAATCCATGGGCGTTGTTCGTGTGAGAGCGGAGGGTGGCGTGGCCTGCGGTGGTGGGAGTGGACAGGGGAGAGAAGGGAATGGATTAGGGGTATATTTTGGAGGTGGAACTAAGAGTACTTGGTGATGGATGGCGGTGGAGGGTGACGGAGACACAGGTTTAGAGGGTTCCTTCCAGGTTTCTGGTTTGAGCATCCAGCTGGGCTGGAGGGGGTTGGTTGGGAAAACCAGGTGTAGGCAGTGGTGGGGAGGGCAGACCCCGAGCTCACCTTTGGACATGTTTGAGATGTCATGAGACACATGAGGGAGCTGTCAAGTCAGCGCTGGGTCTGTAAGCCTGCAGGTGGGCTCAGGAAGACGACCCGGGTTGAGCTGTGTCTCTGGGAGCTGTGGGCCCATCGATGGTGTTGAAAGAGGTGAAAAGAAGTTCAGTCTCCCAAGGAGACTGTGGAGGTGAGAGGAGAGCGCCGGGCCTGAGCCTGAAGAGGTCAGTAGATGGGGAGATGAAGAAGGAAAGTCAGAGAGGATGGTGGCAAGAAAGCCAAGAGAAGAGAGAGTGGAAGGCGTGTTGACTGAGGAGGAAGATGGCGGCATCTGGAACCACTATGGGATTCTGTGCAGAGATTAGGAGTAAGGACAATAATGAACATTTAAGGACTCACCGTCTACCAGACATGGGCTAAATGCTTTACACCACTTCTCTTAGATAATTCTCCCAAGAACTCTGCAGCATCTCCACTTTACGAATGAGGAAACGGAAGCACAGCTGTCTTGGGCTTGCCCGGGGCCCCACCGCTGGTAGCAGCGGCGCCAGGTCTCACAGTGGTTCTTACTGACTGGAGGCTCTGCACCCAACCACGGCCCTCACTGCCTTGATTCTTGGCCCATACGGGCAAGGATGGATGTGCCTTAAACTCACCATTGGTGCTTTAGAGCTTAGATTGGGAGGTCTCACTTTATTGGAGAATAAACACGAAAACCACTTTGTTTTCTAGTAATGCCTACTGGCTGTGCTGTGTTGACCATGACCTGGGCAGCAGGTTCCCTTGGCAACTTCTCAATTGGGTTCCATAATTTTACACTCACTTCTGCTTATTGCAACAGTCTCCTGGTTATTGGAACTTACTCTCATTCATTTTGCAATTTCAACTTCAACTTCAGAGTCCATTCAGAGCTCCTTGCCTCCTCCCAGCCCTGGCCGTGTCCCTGGAGCCGAGGCTTGGAGAGGAGGAAGGCGTAGTCTCTTTGCTCGCACACTGTCCCTCTCTGTGCATTTCCCCTCTGTGGTGGTGGTGGCGGGGGGTGGCTGGAGGGATGGGACAGGGGCTTGCTTGCTTTCTTTCAGGAGGTCATTGCCCGGTGCAGCTGTTGACCGTGGGTTTGGTGTGGAGAAGCGGAAACCCCAACAAGCCCCCAGGGGCCTGTTGGGAGCTCAGCAATTTCTAAGCTTTGCGAGCCTGGACCCCATCTTTCCAACGTCCCCCAGTGGTGGCCTGGTGCCACATCCTCTTGTTGTCGCCCCGATTTGGCTCATGGCTCAGTGGTGTCAGGTGCGCCTGCAGCCCAGTCTCTCCCCTCCGTGGCCTCATCGCTGGGCCTACAGCAGAGGTAGATGCCGATCTTTAGTTCTTCTGACGCTGGCACTCTCGTTCCAGCCACCTGGCTTCAGGTCCTGCTCGTTGGACAGGGCGGGAAGGCCAAAGGCTAAGGAGCCCACCAACCCAGACGCCTTCCTCCGTTTCTTGCAGACGCTGCTAAATGGGGTGAGGGAGGCTCTGAGGAGAGGGGAGCCACTCTCTTCTGTCACACAGCCTCTGAGTTCCCACGCCTCCTCCCTCACCTCCTCGTGAGGAAGATCTGCAGGCCAGTTCTCTGCTTCTGCCCCCGAGCTCCAGAGCCCCCTTTGAGCCTGAAGAATGTGGAACCTTCTGTTTCTGTGTTCCATGTCTGGGGTCACGTCTATGACCTCAAAGGTTGAGAGAAGACCCCAGTCAGGGCCTCACTGTTAGGGTTAGGGTTAGCTTGGTGCAGGGGACTGGATTCCTCTCAGAAAGCTGGCTGCCACGGCATCTCAGCAACTGTGAATTTTTAGCTCTAGAGCACCCGGGAAGGGGTAGAAGGACCCGGGATTGTCCCTTTAGGCTGACCTAGAGAGGAGCAGGGCCAGCTCTGGACTTTTCTCCCTGTTGCTTTGCTTTCCCGAGAGACAGGCTGCGTGAGCGGGTGGCACACTGATCCTCTCTGGCCATACAGGGCTCCCGGGGGCCACGAGCAGAGGTGTGGGGCCTGGTGGCCCTGGTCGCCCTGAAAAAGGCAAATCGACACTACATCTTCCTCAGGTACAAATTCTAGCCCCGTGCATCCAAGGCCCAGCCCCGCACAGGCTTGTTTGATCCTCACTGGACAGTGCGAGGGGGCAGGGTGTCTCACCAACATGGAAGGGCAGGGGCTGACGCCTTTCAGTCCCCCAGGAAGGAAATGGCTCCAGTTCCAACCCCATGGCTGACACTGTTGGCTGCCTTTCTGAGGAAGCGACAGGAGAGAGAGGGTGGTGCGATTGGCCAGGCAAGAAGCAATGCAGGCGTGTGTGAGGGTTGTGGGTGTGTGTGTGCACGCTGTTTCACATCTGTGCCTTTCTAGTCTTTGCAGGAACCGGGCCTGGTGATGGTCACCAGGGCTCCTGATGGATATGGCGACATACAGGCTGCCCTCGAAATGCCAGCGAGGTGGTTAAAAGCACTGGCCAGAATGTGAGTTTGAGTTCTGGCTCCATCTCTTACTAGCTGTGTGACGTTGGGTAAATGAGTTTACCTCTCTGAGTTTCCTCGTTATTGAAATGGTACCATCCTCTGAAAGTCTTGTGAAAATTAAATTAGTACATGTAAGTGCTTAATAAATGCCATTATATTTAATAATATAATAAATGCTATATCATTGTTCCTAGTAGTAGTATTCCCAGGCAAGATAACATTCTCAGTCATCAAACTGGTGTTATTTAAAAAATTTTCTCTAACATTTACTCTGCAGAGTTGCTATGAAAGCTACAAAAAATGCAAGACAGAATCTGGCCTCTGTATGCAGAGAACAATTAATACATGTAAAATGCTAAGCTGTGGAAAAACCCCAAAGAGGTGATCAGTAGTAGGCCATTTAAGGACCTATGTGTGTTTTTAATAAAATATTAATTTAAAAAACTTTGCTAGAAATTTATGCTAAGATGACAAAGATTGCCACTGCTAGGATCAAGGAAGCCGGACTGAAATTCAGCCATCCGGAAAGGCTCTGCCACTGGTCGTGGGCTGCAGCTTGTTCAGGGTGAAGCAGGTACCGACGGGAGCCGGCTTTGCTGTGCAGGTGACACACAGGAAACGCTGTAACACAATATCCTTGAACTCCTGGATTTGCACCCTCCCCCCATCCCATTTAGGGCAGAGATTGGACTGCTCTGCCTCCAGTGCTGCCATTGGAAGTCAGCTTTCCGTACACACTGTGATAAAACCGAAAGCTTGGAATAGGAACCATCTGCCAACACTGTGCTGAGTCCCGCAATCTCATCATAAGGACTGGTGCATCCAAACCACAAAGAGTTTCAACTTTTGCTATTGTCTTAGAAATTTTTCAAGAGACACCATCTGTGTGGTTGTATGTTTAATTAAAGTTCATTATTCAACCTTGAGCACAACTTTTTTTTCAGATTGGTTTAAAAATCATTTCCAGGGATCATGATAGAGCTTTCCGTTCCTAAGCTCAGAAGGTTTAATGACAACCTGCTTCTAAGTTATACTTTCTATCACTGTAGTGGATCCCAACTCCCATACCCACTTCTGTCATCAGCATCTCAAAATCCCTTCAGGGGACCACAGCACATGTGCCAGGTGTGTCTCCTCATCACCCACCTAGAGATGAGCATGACCTCTCGGTCAGATCAACCACAAAGGCCATTCCCCAGGCCACTGGTTGACTGAGTGATGGGCAAGTGTCCTGAAGCAGGCCAATGAGAAGCAGTCTGGGAGTGTTGTCTGTAGGTACTTGGAAAGGTGCTCTTTCCACTGGAGCGGGTGAACTGGGAGACTGTGAGACTGTGAGCCTGGAGTGGCTGGTGGTCATCTTGACAGAACAGGGAACAAGGTCAACACAGAGGAAAGCAGGGCTGAGATAAATCTAGTTCTCTCTCTCGTCTATCTTTCTAATCTTCTATCTATCTATCTATCATGTATCGATCGATCTATATCTATCAATCTTCTATCATCTACCTATCTATCTTCTATTGAGATTCCTGATGGCATAATGGGAGCACTTGAATCCAGCCAGGCAAGAGAGTACTCACTCTCTTGGATAGATTCCTAGGAGTGTATATGCGGGATTGCTGGGTCAGAAGGTAACTCTCTGTGTTTAACTTTTTGAAGAACTGCCAAATGGTTTTCCAAAGTGGCTGCATCATTTTATATTCCCACCAACAATGCACTGAAGGTTCCAATTTCTCCATATCCTCGCCACACTTGTTACTGTCTGTCTTTTTTATTGTAGCCATTCTGGTGAGTGTTCTTGTGGTTTTTATTTGCATTTCCCTATTGACTAATAACTGGGCATCTTTTCATATGCTTGTTAACCATTTGTGTGTCTTCTTTGGAGAACTGCCTCATCAGACCCTTTGCCCATTTTTAAATTGAGCTTTTTGTTGAGTTGTAGGTGTAAATATTCCCTCTTTTTCTATATTTTGAGGACAAGTCATTTATCAGATGTATGATTTGACTATATTTTACCCTTTCTGTGGGTTGTCTTTTCACTTTCTTGATGGTATCATTTGCAGTACAAAAGTTTTTAATTTTGATGAACTCCAATTTATCTATTTTCTGTTTTGTTGCTGTGCTTTTGGTGTAATAACTAAGAAACTATTGCCCAAGCCAAGGTCATGAAGACTTACTTCCATGTTTTCTTCCAAGAGTTTTATAGTTTTAGCTCTTTTTTTTAGGTTTATGATCCATTTTGAGTTAATTTTTATGTATGATGTGAGGAAGGGGGTCAAGCTCATTCTTTTTTGTATGGCTATCCAGTTGTCCCTGCACCATTGTTGATGGTGAGGAAGATTGTCACTGAGTTAACATCTGTGCCAATCTGCCTCTATTTTGTATGTGGGATGCCACCACAGCATGGCTTGATGAGTGGTATGTAAGTCCACGCCCAGGATCCGAACTGGCAAACCCTGGGCCGCTGAAGTGGAGCATGCAAACTTAACCACTACGTGACTGGGCCGCTCCCCCAGCACCATTTTTTGAAAAGACTATTCTGGCCCCATTTTGTTGTCTCAGTACCCCTGTTGAAAATCAATTGATCATAGATTTAAGGTTTATTTCTCAGCTCCCAATTCTATTCTGTTGATCTGTATGTCTATTCCTGTGCCAGTAGCATACTCTTGATTACTGTAGCTTTACAGTAAGTTTGAAATTGGGAAGCACAAGTCTTCCAAATTTGTTCTTTGTTTTCAAGGTTATTTTGGCTATTCTGGGTCCCTTGTTTTTCCAGATGAATTTTAGAATCAACTTGTAATTTCTGTCAAAAAAAGGAGTCAGCTGGGATTTTGAAAGGGATTGAGTATGTAGATCAATTTATGGAGTATTGCCATCTTAACAATATCATGTCCTCCAATCCATGAACATGGAATGTCTCCTCATTTATTTAGATCTGTTAAAATTTCTTTCAACAGGGGCTGGCCCCGTGGCCGAGTGGTTAAGTTCGCGCGCTCCGCTGCAGGCGGCCCAGTGTTTCGTTAGTTCGAATCCTGGGCGCGGACATGGCACTGCTCATCAGACCACGCTGAGGCAGCGTCCCACATGCCACAACTAAAAGAACCCACAACGAAAAATTCACAACTATGAACCGGGGGGCTTTGGGGAGAAAAAGGAAAAAATAAAATCTTTAAAAAAAAAAAAAATTTCTTTCAACAATGTTTTGTAGATTTCAGTGTATGGATCTTGTGCTTTTTATTCCTCAGTATTTGATTCTTTTTGATGCCATTGTAAATGGAATTGTTTTCTTAATTTTATTTTTGGATTTTTCTTTGCTAGTGTGTAGAACTGCAACTGATACTTACATATTGATCTTGTATTCTGCAACCTTGCCAAACTTGTTCATTAGTCCTAAGGGTTTTCAGTAGATTCTTTAGGCTTTTCTATATACAAGATCATGTCATCATGATTAGAGAGTTTTACTTCTTCCTTTCCAACCTGGATGCCTTTTATTCTTCTTCATGCCTAATTGCCTAGCTAGAACCTCCCGTACGTTGTTGAATAGAAATGACAAGGGTGGATGTCTTTGTCTTGTTCCTAATTTGAATGGGAAAGCATTCAATACTTTATCATTAACTATGATGTTAGTTGTACTTTTTCATAGATACTTTTATCAGGTTGCAGAAGTTCCCTTCTATTCCTAGATTTTTATAGTGAAAATCTCCTGGGTTTTGTCATATGTATTTTCTGCATCTATTGAGATGCTCATGTGGATTTTGTTCTTTATTCTACTAATATGGTATATTGCATTGGTTTTTGGATGTTAAACGAACCTTGTATTCATGGGATAAATCCCAGTTGGTCGTGGATAGAATTCTTTTATATGATGCTGGATTTGGTTTGCTAGTATTTTGCTGAGGAATTTTGCATCTATATTTATAAGGGATATCAGTCTGTGGTGTATTTGTCTGGTTTTGGTATCAGGTTAGTGCTGACCTCATGGAATGACTTGGAAAGAACTACTTCTCTATTTTTTGGTAGAGTTTGCAAAAATGGCATCAATTCTTCTTTAAATGTTTGGTAGAATTCACCAGTGAAGCCATCTGGGCCGGGCTTTTCTTTGTGGGAAGTTTTAAAATGACTAATTCAATCTCTTGTTACAGGTCTATTAAGAGTATCTATTTCTTTTTGAGTCAGTTTTGGTAGTTTGTATCTTTCTAGGAATTTGCCCATTTTGTCTAACCTGTCTCATTTGTTGGCATACAATTGTTCACATTTCCTTATGACTTCCAGTTTCCGGTCTGGCACGTAAAGAGCTTGGAAGTTATAGTTGCCTTCCTCACAAAAGCAAACAAGCTGAACAAACCAAAAACTGACAACTCTTCTTATGTTCAACAGAGAATTGAGGTCATAGGGGAAACCGCTGCCCCCAAACTGCAGGGAGAGGCGGATAGAAGAGTCACAGCTTATCAGGAGGAGAAGGCCAGGAGCAGACGTCAGCCACTGGAGCGGTCCTGGTGGGAAAGCTTAACCTGAGATTGATGAATTGCTATAGGCTCGGTGTGGACTAGCTTGAGAATTAAAAACTCTGAGGGTCCCTCCTTAGACAAGTCCCCACATTTTACGAGTTTTAACCCTAGGAACCTCATCAGGTTCTCAGTGTGAATATTGGGTGTCTCCTTGTGCTTTTAGCAGGAGGAGAGCAAAAGTAACCATTGTGAAATATGCCCAGAAGATTCTGTGCTCCTTAACAAAAGACTGCCCTCAAAAGAAACTATTTTTGCCAGTCTAGTGAATCTTGGGAAAGAGAAATACCCAACTCCAGCCCCCTCCAGCCCTTGATGTGGAGGAGGAGAAATGGCCAACTCCAGCCCCCACTAGCCTTCCTGTGTCACCTCTGGGGGAAAAACCTAAGAAGAGCTTGTGAAGATCGCAGCCCAGGGGCAGACTCACACAACAATGGAGACCTAGTTTTGGGATACAGCATGCTTCCCTTCCCCCACACCTTATCACTACGTCAATCAAGCTCCTGCATGATAGCAGCAGGTCGTAGGTAAAAGAATGGCAGGGCTCAGACTCCATCCAATGCAGTGTCAGAAAACCCAGAGATGACAGGGGAACAAAAATAAGGACGCTAAAGGAAATCTTAGCCTTTTATGCTCACTGTTACAGCAAACAGTAAACACAGCTTAACACCTAGCCGGACAAACATAAAACCTCACACCAAAGGCTTATTCACTTCAGTTCCTTTTACCCAGTATGTCGTGTCTGGCTTTCAAAAAAAAAAAAAAAAAAATGACAGGATGTATCAAAAGGCAAAAGACACAGTTTGAAAAGACAAAACAAGTATCAGAACCAGACTCAGATATGGCAGAGATTTTGAAATTACTGGACTGGGAAATAAAATAACAGATTCATATGCTAAGGGCTCTAATGGAAAAAGTGGACAACATGCAAGAACAGATGAGTGATGTAAGTAGAGAGACGGAAACTCTAAGAATAAGTTAAAAGAAAGTGCTAGAAATAAAAAACACCATAACAGAAATGAAAAATGCCTTTGATGGGCTCCTCAGTAGACTGGACACGGCTGAGGAAAGAATCAGTGAACTAGAAGGTAGAAACTTCCAAAACTGAAAAGCAAAGATAAAAATGAATGAAAAAATGGAAGCAGAATATCCAAGAACTGTGGCATATTCCTAATAGTGTCACATAAATCCTTTATAATTCTTTTTATTTTTGTAAGGTTAGTAGTGATGTCTCTCTTTAAATCCTAATCCTAGTAACTTAAGTCTTCTCCCTTTTTCTTGGTCAGTCTAGCTAAAGGTTTGTCAATTTTGTTGTTCTTTTCAAAGAACCAACTTTTGGTTTTGTTGACCTTTTTCTATTTTCCTTTTCATTTATTTCTACTCTATTCTTTATCCTATCCTTACTTCTTCCTGCTTTGGGTATAGTTTTCTCTTTCTTTCCAGTTTCTTAAGATGGAAGACTAGGTCACTGATTTGAGCTCTTCCTTCTTTTTTAACATTGGCATTTACAGCTATAAATTTACCTCTAAGCACTGCTTTAGATACAGACCATAAATTTTGGAATGTTGTGCTTTTATTTTCACTCATTTCAAAGTATTTCCTTATTTGTCTTATGACTTTTGATTCTCTTTGACTAATTGATTATTCAGGAGTGTGTATTTAATATCTGCATATTCATATATTTTCCAAATTTCCATATGTTATTGGTTTCTAATTTAATTCCATTGTGGTTGGAAAATAATTTATATGGTTTCAATCTCCTTAAATTTATTGAAGTTTGACTTATGGCCCAGAGTATATTCTATCCTTGAGAATGTTCCATGTGTGCTAGAGGAGAATGTATATTCTTCTCTCGTTGGGTGGAGTCTTCCTTAGACGTCTATTAGGTCTGGTTGGTTTATAGCGTTGTTCAAGTTTTATATATCCTTGTCAGTCTTCGCTCCAGTGGTTTTATCCATTATTGAATTTGGGGTATTGAAGTTTCCAACTATTATTGTTGAGTGATCTTTCTCCCTTCAATTCTGTTAACTTTTGTTTCATGTATTTTGAGGCTCTGCTGTTGGGTGCATATAGGTTTATAATTGCCATATCTTCTTGATGAATTAACTTCATCATTATAAAATGTCCCATTTTATCTCATAAAAACACATTATAAAATGTATTTCTTATCTTATGATTTAGTGACCTTATTTGTTTCAATGTCTATTTCATCTGACATCAGTCCAGCTGGAGTACAGCCACCCCAGCTCTCTTACGGTTGCTGTTTGTATATGTCTATTTCCATCCTTTTACTTTCAACCTGCTTGTATATTTGAATCTAATATGTGTTTCCTGTGGACACCATATAGTTGAGTCTTATTTCTTATCCTAAATCTCTGCCTTTTGATTGGATTGTATAGTTTATTCATATTTACTGTTTCTATTGATATGTTTGGATTTATGTCTGCCATTTTTCTTTTTTCTTTCTATCTTTTTCAGAGCTTTTTGTTTCTCTCTTCCTCCTTTGCTGCCTTCTTTTGCTTTAAGAGAATATTTTCTAGTGTAACATTTTAATTCCTTTAATGATTTTTTTTAACTATATATTTTTGGAATTATTTTCTTAGTGGTTGTCCTAGGGCTTGCAATGTACATATTATATTAAATTAAGATTTAGTAGATTTCCTTAAATGACCATTTCTCCATTTGATGTATGTCCTTAGGAAAATTTTCAGAGACTAAATGGTTGTTCTGATATAATTTTCAGTAGTTCAATGGTATTTACTCGAGGAGAGGGCCTTTGGTACTCCTCACATTGCCATTCCACAGTCTCCTACATATTATTTTAATCTATTTTCTGCAGCAGCATTCAATCTGGGAACATCTTGGGCACAGTTTGAACTAATTCCTGTCTATAAAAAAATACCAGAAAAGGTAAGTTATTTAGTGTTCCACACAGCAGAGTCTCTCTTTATCTTGTGCCAGCCACTTCAAACAAAAAAATTTAGAACCACAGCCAAAATGGCATGGTGAAGGATTGATTTGACGACTCCTTTGTGCTCGCAGCTCTCCAATGTTACCTGTTCTTATATTCAAAGGCACACTAATTCAATTCTGCTTTGATCTTTGAAATTCATTTTAAAGAGCATTCCGTGTCTACTCCTTGTTCTGTGAGTGTTGAGAGAGCCTTTGTCCAATTGCATTAGAGTTAGGTCTATGACAAAATTCACATGCGAGGAGCATGTGAACAATTAAGAACAAAAGTAGGCAACCCTGTGTTGAAGTGCAGTAGAAGTGCAGCTGGGGGAGATGTTAGTGCAGGTTGGAGTTTCTGGTTGAGGCTCCAGGGGGACTCAGGCCAGGCCTTGAAGGACGAGCAGGATTAGGTCAGCAGTGAGAGGGAAAGATAAATACCCAAACTGGAAAGACCACAGATTCCTTTCTTCTTACCTGCAGAAAATTGCTTTCCAATTAGCACCCATTGTTGACTTGATTGAAGAGAAAGTAATGACTTGACCTCTTCTGATAGCAACCCTCTCCAACGCGGTGCCTTGCTCAGAGTGAGGTCTGCAGACCGACAACATCAGCATTACCTGGTTGTTGGAAAGGAGACTTCTTAGAAATGCAAATTCGCAGACTTATTGAGTTAGAATCTTTTGAGGTGGGCCTGACAATGTGTGTTTTACCAAGTTTACAGGGTGGTTCTTATGCACGCTAAATATTGAGAACACTGTTCTCAAGTGTTTTTCCTGGCCACTCTGGCATCCAGGACATATTTGGAATGAAATGGCCAGGGCCAGCTTCTAGGGCCTCTAAGTGTGGACCAAGACTGGGCAGGTATGGATATCCAATTAGCAGATCATGTAAATGGAAAACCTTGTAATTGTGCCCAGGCCAGCAGCGTAGTTAAATAAATAAATAGAAGGATGCCTGGCTCTCGTCTCCCACAGCTGCCTCACATGTTTCAACCCCAGGCCACGGGCAGCAGAAGTGGCGGGGGTGGTGCTGGCTCCCTGGCATGAGGCGGTCTGGCTATCTGGGGAGAGCGAGCCGCCCACTTAAAACGCCCTCATGAAAATAACTCATTATCAACAAGGCTGTTACTCAGAGCTTGTTCCTCTGACAGCAAAGCAGAACCATAACCAAGACTCCCAGTCATCTTGTCAACCTCCTTTCATACTTGCCGTCTATTCTTTTCGTTAACATTAGGGAAAATTTTCCTGATTCATTGAAGCTCTAAGCCCACACATCATTGAGTCTTTGCTCCCACTCTGGACGGGATCTGGAGAGTGTGATGAGAACCACTCATGTATTCTCAAAACAGTATCGGTTTCCCCACAGTCTCTTTTAGCACAATAATGCTAAGAAGGGCTTGGAGGGGAGGGTCTCCAGGGGAGGTCAGAGTCCTTTAGCAAACGGGCTGCCCAGATGGATGGGCTGGGCTTCGAAAGCCCAGCAGTTTGTTTTCCAATGGTGCTTTGATTCAGCTGCCAAGAACCCAAATTAGGAAAGGTTTTGTTGACAGCTCATAAGAGGACACTCTGAAAGACTGGGTAAAGGTTATTGCCAACCCTAGACGATAAATAGACATATATACAACCCAGAGAAAAAGCATGTGTAAATACATGTGTGTAAATGTATATATGTTGCTGTGTGTTACTAAAATAAATGTGTTTCTCACAGTCTTTGCGATGGATGGAATGATCAAAACCAGCTGTTCCATGTAGTTCTTCACTGAAAGGAAGAGAGGGGTGGAGCTGGCGGTTAAGGCAGATCTGCAGGCTCACTTGAGCTCCAGGCTGACTCCTCTCTTCTCTGGAAATGGTCACCGTGCCTGGCTCAAACCGCCTGTCACGTGGATGTGCTGTCCTCTGAGCAGTTCTGTAGCTGACAGGTATTTACTTCACCCCCAAATCTGAGGGGCAGAGGGTCACTTCACAGGGGAAGCCGGTTTGCTTCTGAGTCAGTTCATTTGCATTTCTCATTAATCGAGGCTAGAACATTTTAAAGTCGCTATCATAATCTATTCAAAACAGTTCAAACGTTTGACTTCGTTTTGGTTGACTTTACTCTGATGTGGTTTCTGCATAGCTCTCTCTTTTATGGTAATCAACTGTTCTGCCAACATTCTCCCTGCTATGTGCACCAGTTAAGGAAACCAGACACTTTGGGTTGGTCTTTTCAATGTATCTGAGTGTTGCTTTTCTTTAGAATTTCAGAGGTTTGGCAGAAGAGCACTGTTTTCTAAATCTGATCCTTGATGCACCCCATTTCCCAACCTACTAATAGTTTTGGCTACTGCTCGCATCTTGATTTGAAATTGCTCCCCATCACCATGCAGATTAGCATGTGGAAAGACAAGCTCATTTAATTCATCTTGTTTGCTTTGTTTAATTTTCCTGTTCATCATTTATTCCATTTTGTAGGTGAAAGAAGATGGGTAGAAGAGCTGAATAGCTGGCCCAGAAGCCTGCGTTGTCGCTCAGCTGAGCACAGACCTGAGTGGGATTGTTCTTCGGCTGGGGTGGAGGGGTGGTGTTTTTCCCCTCTCACACCATCAGTGTGGGAAGGAAGCAGGCAGGCCAGCTCTCGTGGGAGTGTTGGCTTATAATGCAGACTGAAAGTGTTTCAGAAAAGTAACTTGGCATTGAATCAAACTAATAAGTGGAACTGCTTGTCTGTATGGATTGAAAAAAGACTTTCTAGGGCCTCAAGAGTTTGTGGGAAAGAGAAGAGAGGGCTGAGGTGAACTCTGTCAGAGGGAGCTTTGCAAAATTTGGGGCTTGAAGTCACTGAATGGGGAGATATAAGAGGAAAACAACCTGAGAATTTCAGCCCTCCCTACCCTGGTTCTACCCTCTTGCTTGGTTAGTATGATTCTCTTGTCTGATTCGTCTGAAGACAGGAGGGGAAACTAGAAATCAGTGATCAGATTCAGTAACAGAAGGAAACCAAAGAGGACTGAGTAGTCCCCAAGACTGGGCACAGGATACCTGGAAGTGTATAGATTGAAGCAGCATTGGAGATTCCGTATGGTGGTTAGTGATGACTGAGCCGTGGAAAACAGAGAAGGCAAAGGGCTAGACTTACGCTGAACAGATCGGTGGGAGGAGGGATGCTCCCTCCAAAGACCTTCAGCGTTGGCCTGAGACCCGGAAATCGAGGCGCTAGAGACACAGAGTGAAGAAAGGGTAAAGGGGACCAAAGTTCCAAAAAAGGAATCAAGGGCACCTATGAAAGGCTTCAAGTTAGCTTGAGACCGTGAGTCCAAACTAATCCAGAGAAAAAGCACCAGACATTGGGTTTTCAAGAACAATAGCTGTAGCCACACACATACAAACTCAAGAGAAAGACAAATTTGAAATCTCCAGAGAAGAGTGTTCAGACCAGAGTCTTGGCATTTATTCCAGATGTTCAAAAGACTGCGCTCTTCCGTTGTAAGTTTGTGCCTTTGTGAGGTCCACTGACGAAGAGGTGGTCCATTGAAATGGGCCCCATACTGCCACCATAAAGAGTAAATACTTACTGAGTTCCAACTATGTGCTGAGCAATGTGGGGAAGCTTGGAGAAGAGAAGAGTGGTGGGGACCAAGCCCTTGCCCTCAGGAAGTGGGCTTAAGAAGAGGTAAGGTAGAGACACAGGCATTTTTGGCAGAACAGCAAGTAAAGGTTGAGAATAAAAATGAGCAAATTTATGAAAAATGGTTCCATTTTCTTGCCTAAATACGAGATTATACCTAAACTATAGGTTTTAGTTCTGGAAGTTATTGACTGAGTTTGGATCTTATTATAGTTTTCAAATATACTTTGGAAAATCCAGGCACGTTTTGTTTTACTCATGGGCTCCAGTGAATTTAACAACAGGAAACTATCCTGCTTGAGAAGAGATGATTAATTTTGACAGTAGCCATATCAACAAGATCTGGATTAATGAGTTTTCCAACAATTATGTATGTTTATTATAAGCAGTCAGAGATGGATATACAACATGAGTGAGTGGATTGAAGACGTTAGTATGTTATTTTCAGAGTTTTCCAGAATTTGGCTCAATAAGAAGAAATAGATAAACTGGATTTCAACTATTGTGTCATTAATTTTGTTGTTTCTTTTCTTTCTTTTCATTCAGCTATCGATTCCCTTCTACTGTTAATTTTTGAGATGTGGCACACCAGCCTGTGCATATACATGCAAATGTTCGTGGAAGGATGTGACCAGGAGCAGAGATTTTTACAAGAAGCTGAGAGGGTCAAAGTGATGCTTGTAGAAGGACAATGTAGATCTCCATTGATGATGACTTGAAGGGGGTGATGGATCCCTCGAAACGTGGAGGTTTGTACGGAAATTATTTCAAGAGCCTAGACAGGATGTGATAAGGAGAAGACAAAGATTCAGATAATGCTGAAATTTTGAAGTAGATTGAGTGATGGTTTTAAATTTCTAAGCATAGGGAGCTTAAGGTCTTGGAATGCTGACAGTACTGCCAAAAAGGCCAGGCAAAAAGGCTAGCTTTTTCTTTGCTTGGCCTTTTTTGATGGCAGGACATTTATGCCAAAGTATTGTGGTGGACTCATTGGGAAAACGGCAGGTGCATGAACGCACCCAGCTGAGATCAATCAAGTCAGGCTCGCGTCACAAAACCACCCGGAGCACTCATATACTCACAAGCAACAAAAATTGGTTAGTATTTTAACCACTAAGTTTTAAGATGGTTTCTTATGCATTATTATTGTGACACTGGATAACTGACACATGTATCTTGACAGAATTCATGTTGCAGATCTAAAAGAGATAAGGAGTAGAATCTGGAGGTCAGACATACAGTTGATAGGAAAATTAAATGTTTAGATGACCCACTTACTGGAAATACTATATGGGGAAGAGTTAGAAGGGATGGTCCTTGAGCAGGAAGAGAAATAGAATCTGCCGAGGAGTCACTGGAAAAGTTGGAGGTGATCTACTGCATGGAGGCATCTCGGAAGTCTAGACATAAACTATCACAGCACTAGAAAAAGTGGTTCGAAGAACCCAGCTTTGTAGAAAGATTTGTACGTAGGGGCACTCTAGAGTTTGAGGCAAATAAAACCGTATAGAGTGATGGACAGAAACCCGATGATAAGGTGTAAGGAGGGAGGAAGAAGAGACAAGTCAAAGTCAACAAGATTTCTTGTGCGTTCTAGAGGGAAGGTGTGGTAGGGGCTCTAATGGAGGGTGGGATGGAGAGAAGCCCTTCTAGGAAGAGGGGACAGATTTATTCTTAAACGTAAGGGTACAGACGGGACAGGAGAGAGTGATGACCTAGGAGGGGGGGTGATGGTGCCGGCGTGATTAGCAGCTGCTCTGTAACCACAATTCCATGAAGTCAGCATTCAACCTGAGGCCCTTCAGCATTTGCAGATATTCATTAATTCTGTGAAATTCCTCTGTGAGATTGAGTTACACATTCAAAGTTGCGAGCAGCCCGACAGCCAAAGATAACATGGCTATCATATTGTTTTACTCACGTTACAGATGAGTAACTTTAGATATCAAGTAGTGAAATAACTTGCCCAAAGTCAAACAGGAAGCCTTTATTGAGCTGCTGAAAGACCCCAGTTCTGCAAATAAACTTCTAGTCCACTAGCTTTTCACCAAATGAGTTAGTTAGAAGTCAGATGAAGTTCATTTATTTATGGATACGTTGACTTAAGCAAAAAAAAAAAAAAAAATTTCTTAGGGGAGGTCCTAGATATCAGAATTTCCTTGTATCTGAAGTGGTGTTTATTTTTCCATCTTTTTAATTTTGTTTTGCTTTTACTCTTTAAACACCCTTTACCTTTTACACAGACATTTTTGTCTCCTTTCTGCGTTTTAAGACAGTACATGCCAGGTCTGAGTCACACAGCCGCTTTTTCCTGATCCACATTGACTTTTTACAGGCAACAGAAAACACTTTAGGGCATTTATTTAGTAGGTTCTAGTGTCTCAGATTCTTAACTTTTTGGAAACCCCTTTGATCTGCTGGTGAGTCTGGGATGTGAAAAGATGACCACCTGAAGGTTATGATTATCCTTATCACTTTGAGTCTTCAATTTCTCCCCCAAGATCGTCTCTCAACTTTGCTGACTTGCCCTCTCCTTGGTTGGTCCAAGGAAAGCATCAACCACCCTGGGGCTTTCAGACCTCCAGTCTCTAAAGAAGGAGAGTCTTATACTGTTCAAGTACTGTCTGCTAATCAGCCAGTCTGACACAGGCAAAGGTAGATTTTTTTTTCTATTTTTACTAGAGATTAAGAAAACTAATGAATATTAATGACCATATGTACTCACCTATGAAATGACATTGCCTTGGAGATGCTCTCTGTTTTCCCAAGCAAATAGGGGAGGTGAGAAACTGAGGAGGGTCAAAATGGCAGAAAAGAGAGAGAAGATGGAAGCTAGGAAAGAAAAGTGGACAGAAATTTGAGAAGAAGGGGAAAGCAACGAGGAAAAAGAGAAGTGAGGAAAGTAAATGGAGTGGAGGGGAATGTAAGGCATGAGAAGGTATACTGATTTTCATATTTCAAAACACTGAAAAAGTTGCATTTCATAAGTGAGTGGGTATATATATGCATGTGCATATATGCGCCATTATCATTACATTAACAATTAAGTTTAATCTCAAAGGTTTTGAAATATACTGTGAACATATTAATTGAATTAATCCTTTCCAACTAGGAAACAGACCTGCCAACTTCTTTTCCATTGGAGGAAACTGAGGCAGAGGAACTAATATCTCCCCCTATGACGTGGATGAAGTTAGCATGAGCCGTGACAATCTAAGTGGTGCCGATCTGGCTTTTCCGATGGGCCTGCCCTGCAAGAAGGCCCCTTGAGCTGGCGTCTCAATGATAACTCATGGTATGCTATTTTCAGTTGCAATGGTTTTGCGTATTTCAGTTAGTGTCTTAACGTGTTTTACTTGGGCCCCAGAGGGCATAATTGAAGGAAACAAAACCCCCAAATACACAGAATCAGTGAATGAAAATCAAAGGCAACCCTGTGAGTTCTCAGCTCCCCGACTCCTGTTGTAACACCAGATCCTGCCGCCTTTCCCCAGCTCCCCCTCCACAACCTTCTTTTGCCCCAGGTGCCTGGCTTTCTGCATCAATTCTGGTCGCTTACAAGGTTACTTTGCGTGCCGTCTTAAAGGCACAGCAAGGAGCAGCCACATCTTTTCTGTTGCCTTTCTTTGGGGATCAGTTTCAAAGTTCCCCCCACGGCCAAATGCGTGTTGCTGGTGTCTTTGTTGTGGCCTTTGCTGCCCGGCCCGCTGCCCTCTCCCACCCCCGCAATCTGCTGCTCTTCTCATTCTTTATTCGCGTCCCGGTCGGCTCCTTCCCCACCATGCTCTGTGGCCCTGCCTCTCTTTTGAATCCAGGTTGGAATCTTTTCATCACACTGCCTCAGCCTGAAAAGATGCCTGTTTTTTTGGCTCTTAGCTTAGATTTATGGCCCTTGTCAGGCCTTCCTGCCGTGGCCTCTGACAGCCCCTGCCTTCCCTAATGTCAGATTCATTGCTGTTCCTAAGGTCCTTTAAGATTTTAATGCTAAGTCTATAAATTCTGTTTCCTTTCTGCTTTAACCTTTCTGTAGACATTCCCATTGTCTGATGCGACGTCCCCCAGGCGTTGATTTGCAGCTCCATCCCGCACTCAAGGGTGAGCCGGAGGAGGAGGGGTTCGTTGGACCGGGTGGAGAGGCAGTGGGGAAACCGATGAATTCAGACTTCCATCAGCTCCAACAATTCTTTGGGGTTTGATAGGGATTCACATTTTCCTTCAAAGCTGTGATTTGCTGAGAACTTGTGGTGGCTTTTTATTAAAATAGTATCTGAGGGTTAAAAAAAAAAAGAGAGAGAGTCGCTTGTACAGATATCCAACCTCCCATAATAAAGGCATCTGAGCTTACATGTTCCCTCTCTGATGTGTCAGCTGGAGACTGCTTCCAGCTCCAACACACATGGGCACTGCTTAAATCACTCTGAATTCTCTCCCGGGCAGACTTCTGCCCAAGAAACTTTTCTCACCTTAAGATAATAAAGCCCCCAGTTGAGAGAGGTGGAAATGGCAACCAGCTTGAAATTTCAGGGGAGAAGACTAGGTCATGGCAGAGAAAGGAAGAGCTCACCAGCTCTACGAAGCACAGTGAGTGCTTTGGAAGTACGATTTTTGAATTCATTTTATCTTCCACTGGCCTTGGAGGTGTGAATGGCATCATCGCCTGGCTTTTCCTTTACTCCTGTTCAGGGCCGCTGCAATGAGGGGGAATGTTGGGGACGGGAGTGGAAGAGAAAGAGAAGAAAGACTTTTGCGTCCAAATCACTTTGATTCCATTGCTTGTTCAATGTTGAATTTATTCAGGGTGACAATAAAAGTCTAGGCAGCAAGGTGTTAATGGAACAGGGAACTACGTAACGCACAAGGAGGTCTTACTTCCCCAGGCCAGGCTGAAGTGAAGTCAAGGCTTCTGTTATTGATGGTGTTTGTCTCTAAGAACTCACTCACTTTTCTTATTTGGGTTCCAGGTATCAGATCCTGTGGGTCATTGATGCCTCATGTGCTTTCCTTCAAGTTCTGGTGCAGTTTTCGACTCCTCTGAGTTGACTTTTGTTTATCTCTTGTTGTCCTTACTTCTCTAGCTGCTTAATGTCCTCAAACCGAGTGCCAGGACTCCCCTCTATTCCTCCAACCTTGAAGACATGGTCTCCTAAATTCCCACAAACAAGAGCTCAGCATTTTTTTATAGCCAACTTTAGATGATTTGACATTCAAATAAAGGCAGCTTAATACAGAATGTGGCAGAGACGGGCTCACCATTCATGTCCTCAGTTGCCTTTTTCTCTTAGGCACACAGCTAGATTGCATTTCCCAGTCTCCTTTGCAGCTGTGAAATTTGCATCCATATGATGGAGTTCTGGCCAAGAGAATGCCCAGAGAAGTGATGGATGCTACTTCCAGGACTGACCCATGAATTCTTATGCAATCCTCTATGTCCTCTCTCTTCCCTTGACTGATGGTCAGATTTAAAATCTGCCGCTATGTATGGTGGAGAGACCTACACACTTGAAAATGTGTTTTCTGATACCAAGGACCTTATAACTGCTCCAGAACCCATCCATTCCACCTGCTAAACCTTGGAAAAGCCTCTCTAAGTTTATAAACACTCACTTTGATCTGTGTTTTCTATGATTGAAAGAGTTACCTTGAATGAATTGGGTCATATTCCTTAGAAGGAGACTCTTTGCTCTAAAAAGTTATGAAAGTTGGTGGAAAAGGTCTGGAGGAATTCTTGCCATTTAGGAGTAAAGAATGAAGAGGTCAGCCGTGCAGAGAAAGAGCGTCGTGGATTGCACTGGGGTGCCCAACTCTACCCCTCTCTGTATCTTTGTGTTTGGTCATTCAACTTTCTAAAAATAACATTTATTTCTTTGTTTCCAGCTTTATTGAGGTATGATTAACAAATCAAAGTTGTATATATTTAGGTTGGACAATGTGATTTTTAAAGGTGTACAATGTGATAATTAATTCTATGTATACATTGTGAAATGACTCCACAATCGAGTTAATTAACACAGCTATCACCTCACATAGCCACTTTTTATTTTGTGGTAAGAACACTTAAGATCTACCTGCTAAGCAAACTTCAAGAATACAGTACAGTACTGTTAACTAGAATCACCCTGCGGTACGTCAGACCCCAGAACGTATTCCTCTGATCACTGGGAGTTTGTACCTTTGACCTGCAGCTCCACGTTTCCCTCACCCCCAGCCCCTGGCAGCGACGTTCTACTCTCTGGTTCTGTGAGTTTGACTTTTTTAGATTCCACGTCTAAGTGAGATCAAGCAGTATTTTTCTCTCTGGGTCTGGCTTACTTCACTTAATATCATGTCTCCAGGTGCACCCACGTCATCACTCAACTTTGTAGTCCCTTTCACCAGTAGTGGGGTGTGCGTCCCTGCCCTTTGTCCTTGAGCTCAGCTGTGTGGCTTGCTTTGGCCAAGGGGCTGTTAGCAGACACGACGCAAGCCGAGGCTGTAAGTATGCTGGAGTACTGGGCGTGCCCTCTTGTGCTTCTGCCATCACCAGGAGGAACCTGTGCCTCGTGTGGCCTCTGGGAGTGAGAACGATGTGGGGCACCTGATCCAACCTGCGGCCGGAGCCGAGCCAGCCGAGCTCACGCTAGAACCCTCAGCCCAGACGAGCCGCAGAGACGTGACTAGAGTAAATAACTATTTTACAAAGCCATTGAGAGGGGTTTTTTTAGGTAAAATTCACATAAAATTCAGCATTTTAACCATTTTAAAGTATATATTTAGTACATTCACAATGTTATGCAGCCATCACCACTACCTAGTTCCAGAGCATTTTTGTCACTCCAGAAGGATACCCCATTCTCATTAAGCAGTCTCTTCTCATTTTCTCCCGCAGGTCCTGCCAGCCACTAATCTGCTTTCTGTCTCTACAGATTTACCTATTTTGGATATTTCATATGAATGGAATTGTAAATATGTGTCCTTTTGTGTCACTTAGGATAATGATTTTGAAGTTCATCTATGTTGTGGCATGTAGTGCCTCATTCCTTTTTATGCCTGAATAATATTCCATTTTATGGATATACTGCATTTTGTTAGCCAGTTGATAGACATTTGGGTTATTTCCACCTTTTGGCTATTATGGATAGTGCTGCTATGAACATTTGTGTACAGGTTTTGTTTGAATGCCTGTTTTCAATTATTCTGGGTGTATAACTTGGAGTGGAATTGCTGAATCATACGGTAATTCTATATTTAGCTTTCGAAGAACCGCCAAACTGTTTTGGATAGTGACAGCACTCTTACATTCCTACCAGCTATGTAGGAAGATTCCTCACAGACTCTTATTTTCCTTCCTTCCTTCCTCCTTCCTTCCTTTCTCTCTTGCTCTTTCTTTCTATAATTATAGCCATTTTAGTGGGTGTGAAGAGATATCTGATGGTGGTTTTGATTTGCATTTCTCTAATGACTAATAATATTGAGCATTCTTTCATGTGCTTATTGGCCATTTAGGTCTCTCTTTTTGAGAAATGTCTATTCAACTCTTCTGTCTATTTTTTAATTGAGTTGGTTGACTTTTTATTATTGAGTTATAAGAGTTCTTTATATATTGTGGATATTAGACCCTAATTAGATGTGTGATTTACAAATATTTTCTCTTGTTCTCTGGGTTGCTTTTTTACTTTCTTGACGGTGTCCTTTGAAGCACAAAAGTTTTAAATTTGGATGAAGTCCAATTTATTCATTTTTTTTTCTGTTGCTTGTACTTTTGTTATCATATCTAAGAATCCATTGCCAATTCCAAAGTCATGAAGATTTACTCCTACATTTTTTCTAAAAATTTTATAGTTTTAGCTTGTATATGTAGGTCTTTGATTCATTTTGAGTTAATTTTTGTATATGGTATGAGGTAAGGGTGGAAATCACTTTTTTTTGCGTGTAGATATCCAGTTGTCCCAGCAAAGTCGTTGAGTTTGGGGGTTATCACACAGCTTTGTTGTGGCGACAACCACTTGAGGCAGTTTCCCTTTTCTCCTTCATGTTTCACGTGTTCTGGTCGCTGAGGTAGACCACGTTCTGAGGTGCTGTGCTGAGTCTGCATTTTGGGGGCTCCTTTCAGATGAGGAAGCAGGGCGTGGTTGTCTCGAGAATTCCCCCACATTCCTCCTGATACATGTTCTTAATTGGTGTCAGAGACGAGCTGACTCCCGGCTGTTTTTCCCTGTGATTCTCAGTTGTGCATGGGTGACGTGTGGGAATGCTGAGATAAGTGAGCCCAGTAAAACATCACCAATTCCTCGTATAACGATAACGATTAGGGTGCAGACGCAGCTCTGTTAACCTTTAGGCTCAGTTTGCGGCGTATCTCTGGCCCCTTCTCCCCCACATGCAGCCTGCCCAGGGCCCAAGGCAGAATGGCCGGTGGTGGCGGCAGCCCCTCTGTGAGGTTGGTGCCTGGCTGCAGCATCCTCAGGCTTCCTCATCCACAGCTGAGTGACACCAGGCAGGTTTCTTGACCATTCTGCACCTCAGTCTCTTCACCAGTAGAATGGAGATAACAGGAGAACCTCCTCAAGGGGATGCTGTGAGGATTTGCAGAGTTCATGTTCAAAGGACTTACAACAGCGCCTGGCACAGAGCAAGCCTCCTGTAAATGTTTGTTAACTGAATGTTAAAAGTCTTGCTGTAAGGGGTTGTCTGCACTGAAGTGGCTGGCTTGACTCAAGCCTTGTTTCCTGACGGGGTCCTCTCCATCCCTAATCTCTCCCATGGCCTTCCCGACTCTTTCCGGCTCCAGGAAGTATGGGAGCAGTTCTTCTCCCCATAGCTTTTTGGGGTGTAGAGTGAGTCGGACATTATTCTGTCCCTGAGCCTTCCCTTCCTCCTCCGACTGAGCATGAGGGAGTCAAGATGGCAGGTTCTTCTGAGCAGGAACGAGCCCACGCAGGTGCCTGAATCCCATCGGGGGTTGGCATGTGCCATTATCGGAACCCTTAAAGTGTGGGTCAGAGACATCCTTCACCTGAGGTCAAAGGTTAGGTAGGGTCTTCATCGAAGTGGAATTAAGTCACTGCTTTCTCCCGCCTTGTCCATGATGGAGTCTGTTTGGAGAACTACATGGAAAGCAAACGAATGGTCCATCCCCAATTTTTCCATTCCCTTTTTTTTTATCATCAAAGTTTGATACAGCTGCTTTGCTTTCCTATTCCAGCACTGGCGTCTGATAACGGCCAACTGATTTATGGTGGGAGAGCCTGGAAGTAAATTATTTATTCTTCCCTTGTAAAGGATTAGCTATTTCTACTTTTAATGGATTTTTGTTGTGGTATGTTTATGTAGTTTTAGACGGATTGAGAAGTCCTCTGACCTCTAATATCATATCACACAAAGCTATTTGCAAATCACATGAAAAGTTTAAATTTAAAATGATGAAAGCAAAGAAATGAAACCAAGAGTTATAATATTGAGTCTGTGACCAAAAGAGATTTTTCTTAATTTATACTCTCACGCCCCAGGAGGAATGCAGAGATGTGAGAACAGGCTCATAGCCCGTCAGACTGTATTAAGCTAAGCAATACAGGTGTCCACTTGCCAGCACAGTCGCCGTCGCCAAGGCCACATCACCCACAGGGGGTGGAGGAAGAAGCCATGAGGATTCAAGGTGCTGAACTTCAACCACAGACGCTCCTTATAGCATCAGACGAGGTTTCCTTTTCACTTAAAAGAAAGGTGGGTTTATCTGTCTGTCTATCTATCTGTCTAGAATAGAAAATTAAAAATTTTATACTAAAAGGTTTCCTTTTCCATCCTGGCCTTCCCTCCCCCTCATCTGTCCAATTCTCCATTCTCTGCCATGGCATCATCTCTCTTAGTTTCCTCCATGTCCTTCCAGAGTTTCTTAATGTAAAACAAATCCAAGTATATAATCTTATCCCCACCCATTTTATACCTAATTTGGAATGTTTTATACGCTGTTCTTCGGTGCGTTATTTTTTTTAAACTTGACAATATATCTGGGAGACCTTCTCATAAAAGAGCATAGAAATCCTCCTCATTCAAAATATGTTCATTGCTGAATAGTATTCAAACTCTATGAGTGGACCAAGGTTTATTTCATGAGGTCCCTGTTGATGGGCACTTGGTTTGTTTTGTTTCGTCATTTCAAACAAGTCTGCAATGAATAACCTGCACATATTACACACCTCGTGGGTCTGAGTTAATCTGTAGGAAAATTCTCCAGTGTGATCTGCTGGGTGGGAAAGGATTTGTGTTTCTAGCTTTGATGGATGTGTCCAAATTTCCTCTGTAGGAGTTGTGCTGCTTTTGCTCCCATCAGCGATGCACAAGAGACCACGTTCTCCAGTTTTGTGTGTGTGTGTGTGTGTGTGTGTGTGAGAGAGAGAGAGAGAGAGAGAGAGAGGGAAAGGTGTGGTTTAAATTTCTTTGAAAGCTGTGGGGTATTTAATTTAAGAGCCGTGGCGTGAGAGAAGGAAGTGGGGGAGGCCCTTCTGGGTTCCCAAATGTGAACAAGAAGCAACTGTGACTCTAGATAATAACAATAATAACACTAATGGCTAATATAGCGCTTCGGATGTGTTTGACACTAAGTCTTTACCACATTCACTCATTATCGACTCAGACATGGCTCATTTTCATTTGATTTTCTTCTGATTTCTTTTTTAAAACAAGTATTGAGTATTTCCTATGTGCCAGACATTCCACCAGGTGTTGGTTGATGTGATTTTTTAAAAAAAAATTTTGGTGAGGAAGATTAGCTCTGAGCTAGCATCTGGGCCAATCTTCCTCTATTTTGCATGTGGGATGCCGCCACAGCATGGTTGATGAGCAGTATGTAAGTCTGTGCCTGGCATCTGAACCTGCCAACACTGGGCCACTGACGCAGAAGGAGCAAACTTAATCACTATGCCACTGGGCTGGCCCCTGGTCAATGTAATTTTTGTTGACAGAAGTCCTGCCAAGTGTCAATAGAAAGGGAATTTGAGGGGCAAGCTCTTACCTACCTCGACCAAGATTCTGTGTAGAATACCAACAGTGGTCTTGTTTCAGGTGCCGTGTGATGTCTCCCAGATGTGTGCCTTGGAAGCTGTGACACAAGGCAACTGTGTGGTTGCCTCGCCTGGGCTGCTGAAGCAGCGTGAACCCCAATTGCTGCTTTATTCTGTACGTGCACTGATGGTCTGCTTTGTTTTGTGTCTCTTTGTTTAATAATTACGTTTTGAGGTTGGAGGAGTAGGAAGGGGGAGGCAAGAATTTGATTTTGTGTGAGTGTGTGTGTGTCATAATGCTAAACTAAGAAATAAACCCAGTTCAACTACATAGCAGATTTAGTCAATAGCTGGCAGTTATAATTAGTACATGCAATGTATTACTGCTGAGGAATATTGAGAAGGCAAAAAAAAAAAAAAAATCTGAATGCATATAAGTGGAAAATATCTTCCAAACCTGCAGGCAAATACTCTGGTGCTGAGTGGCCAAAAAAAAAAATTCAGAGGCCAGCGTTAGTTAACATCGAGAGCTAGTGCCTCCCATTTTTTCCCTCACTTTCTTTGCTCTGCCCTAGGCCGTCTTCAAGATTACTCCAGAACTCTGTTGTCTTCCCTCCTGCCACTGGCTTCCAAGGCTGTCCCTGCTGCTGCCTCCTGGTCCCAAGCTCGTTCGCCGTGCCAGGAGAAGACTACTCATTGTCCCGCTACTCATTTATCCCTTCGTCCCACACCACGGCGCTGGAAAACCGGTGCCATCCTTGTCTTCAGGAGGGACTTGAATAATGCAGGGGTTTTAGAGTGGACCAACTATGGTTAGAGCGTTAGACATTGGGAAAATAGTTTTAGGGACAGTGTTAGAAACTAGGGAAAGCATTTGGGGTAGAAGAGCAGTCTTTCAGGGGTATCAATGAGATTTGGAAATAGAAATAAATTTGTGGATTTTAGTAGGGAAAATAATTTAAGGCAATTGAAGATTGTTTCCAAGTTGGAAGCAGAGAATTGGATTCTGACTCTAGAAATCTGGGTTAAGTACTATTTCAGTGAAGGTCCATTCAGGTAAGTGTAGACCACAGCAGTTATTTCAAACAGTGAAGGACTTCACAGACGCACACAGCTACAGGTACCATATCTTGGAATAACTTGACTGAGTTTAGAACAGCCCCTTAGACTGGACACTTGCTCTGCTGTGTGCCACAGCCCCTGCTCACCCGTTCGCTGCCTGGGGGACTGGTCGGGCCTCTGTGTGTGGATCCTTACTGAGGGGAATTTGGAGAAAGAATCAAGACACGTTTCTTGGGCTAAATCATTTCACCTTGTCGATGTTTTTTCGGCAGCTAGCATTATCTTTCAGTAACCATGGACGGATGGCCCCCTACATTTTAGACCTCTACTTTACACTCCTTAAGAATGTGCCCAAGGCCTTCTCTTCTCAGGCTAGATTCTCCCTTGAGATGCTCCACTCACATAATGACTTCAGTTATACAACTACTATGTCATGGCTCCAGCCCAGCCCCTCCTCTGAGCTCAGCCTCGTGGATGCTCCAGAGGCAACTCGGTTAACACGTGTAAGACTGAGCTCGCGATGTCCCTGCACGACCTGGTTTTCTCCCAGTGTTCTCCCAGGGACTGACACCACCGTCCATCTGGAGGCTCAGGTCAGAGACTGGGAGTGCCCTAGGATCCCACCTTATCTCCCCGTATCCAGTGCATGCCAAGTCCCCTTGGCGTTACCTCCTAAATGTCTCTATCTGTCCCTTTCTCTCCATCTCCAGCCCTACCCCCTAGTCTGGGACCATCGGGTCCCTCCTGTCTCACTAACATTGCCGCCTAACTGGTCTGTCTGCACGTACTTTGACTTCCTTTAGTTCATTTCCCACCTGACGCTAGTGTGCACTTTTCAAAGGCACGTCTCATGCTGGTGTATTTCTCGGGGATGCTTGCTCTGCCCTTCTCAGCACTCATCGCGGCGGCAGTGTCACGGTTCTGAGAGCGATCCCTCAGTTACTGCCTGCCTTTCCCTGTGGACTGCCACCTCTTCGGGAGTAGTGGCCATGGCTGTTTTTGATTATTTTTCTCATACCCCCAGCCCTCAGTGTGATATATAGAACATAGTGGGCACTCAGCAAATATTTCCCATAATATTTAACGCAGAGTTTTGCTCTTAGTCAGTGCTCAATAGATACTAGATATTTATAAATACCAGATATCAATTGACTAAATTGATGTTCAGTTTCAAAGATGGATTGATAACCAGTTATCAACCTATCTAAAGGGACAAAAGGAACACTGGGAACCTCTATTTTCTGTGGGATACAAAGGAATACTTGTCATGGTTTTTAGCTGGAAGTGACAGAGCTCAGTCTGGCTGATTGTGGTGACAGAGCTGCGTCTGGCTGATTGTGCAGAGGAGGAGTTTTTTGGAAGGCTGTAGGGGAGTTTATCAGATCACTGAGAGGGCTGAAGAACCAGCCTAGAGGCTAAACTTCCAGAAACCTGCCTACAGCTGTGCTGTCAAACCTGTCAGGGGGGAAGCCACCATGAGCTTGTCCCCATAATTTGCTCACTGCAGCTTTGGCCCCAGGAGCTGGACTTGCTGCTCCCACCAGTGCTTCAGATTGGAAGAGCCCAGGTCACAGGTCTGCACTGAGCTGCAAGGGAGCCTGGAAGTGAGCTCCTCGCCAAACATAAGAAGTGTATCTAAAAGGTGTCAGGCAGCCACCAAGAGGACCGACATCCTCTAAATGGATGGTCACGAAGTCTTCACTCGCTCCTAGCTCATAATTGTGCATCTGGATTTGGGCCACTCCTGGTGGTCTAGTTGTTAAGATTCAGCACTCTCACTGCTGTGGCCTGGGTTCATGTCCCTGAGCCACACCACCTGTCTGTTGGTTGTCATACTGATGCAGGCTCGGCGAGCTGACGAGTCAAAAGAAAGGTTTCTTGGACTCTCAAGGTCTGGTAGTAGTGCTCCTTGATTCAGAGAATAGCATGGGGACAGGACCCATGGGCAGTGAAGAGCTGCGATGGGTTGAGGGTAGTGCTAAATTCATGCGGCAAAGGTATGTGAGTTATTTTTTACTAGACAAAGGAAAGATCATGTAAAAAAGTCGTTAAAATGGTATCAGTGCAGGTGGGGTCTGGTTATCGGGTGGTTGTACAACTTTGGATACAAATCAGGTGGAATCAGGTCAGACGTCCTATATGTCCCAGAGGATGATACAGATCCATATGTAGGGCCTGACGCCTTGGGCTTCTCTCCCTGGGGCAGCCTTGATCCACATCAATACTGTGGTGTCTGCATGTTGCTGTGATACTGAAAGTCTGCCACAGGTATTTCAAATACAGCAGGGTCACCCATGGTGGACAGGTTTCAGTGGAGCTTCCAGACTAGACAGACCAGGAAGAAAGACGTGGCCACCCACTTATGGCCATGAAAAGCCTATGACTGAGGCATTGTCTCTCTATATATACAGCGCTGGAAGGGAGAGGATGGGCAAAACACCAGGCAGGGCTCCACGCTGCTGTCCACAGGGTCGCTAGGGTTGGAATCCACTCCGCGGCACCAGTACATACCTATACACAGAGTTACACAGGTGAACACAAGAGCTGACCTAAGGTACTTGATTTCCTTTTCTTCTCTTTGCAGCTGATGTTGCATTTCACCATTATATGCTTTAGTTTAACCATCTAGAAAATTAATGTAATACTGCCTACCAAATGCTGAGAATTGGCAGTAATAGTAATGTGCTTTGAGGTCCTTGGATGAAAAGCACTCCAAGGATTTACTGTATCCTTATTCAAAATAGATGATTTCTAATGAAAATGCTAAGTTCAAAGGGATGATGGCTTCTCAGGATGCAAAATGGGCAGCATCTGGTATATCAGCTTAATCAAGCAGTCCTGGAGATGTCTGCCTCCCTCGCTCCCTCGCTCCTTGGTGGGCATTGGAAGGCAGAAGCGTGCAGGAAGGGTAAGGGGCGTAATCAGTCACAACATGCCAGCTTATTATATCAGCTGCTCGCACAGCTGGCACCTTCTGAAGCTAATCACAGCCCCTTGAAAGTTCTCTGGGTTGGACTTTCTGCTACATCCTCATCCTAGGTAGGTCAAGAGGCAGAGAGACCGGGGATGAGGCCCCTTAGAGCACCATTCTCCTACGTGTGACTCAGCGGGACAGAATCACAAATCTTTCTTCTGTTTGTCAGGGACCCGGAAGCTCTTCCAGCGGTGTAGGATCAGCAGTGGAATTTCTCTCACAGCTCTCCTCTCTTTCCTTTCTGGCTCTGTTGTGTTCCCAGCCTGGCAGCCTTAGCTCCCCCCTTCCCCAAGGCTCTAGTCAGTTCTTCGTCACTGACTCTGCCACGGAGAATGGCAACGCAGCTTCCGAATCCCCCTTCCTCTCTGGCAGCCCACCTCCTCTCTCACGCCTTGCTCTCCACCCCAGAGACACCTTCGAGGATCCTCCTCCTCCTCCTTAACACCCTTCCCTTCCTTTCCCATTCATCGTGTTACTGGCACATTGGGTTCTTATTCTCTCCCAGGATGGAATTCAAGAGAGACAACAAACAGGAGTAGAAAAGTAAAAGTTGATCAGCTAGTGCCAGAAAGGAAAGGGGCAAGTGACTGCTCACTGGGGAGCCAGACTGCGGGGTGTTTATTAGGCAAAGGCTGGGGAGGAGGGCCTTGTCATGGCATTGCCAACGCAAATAATCCGTAACCAACCTATAAATCAGAATTGGGGTGAGTTTATTATAAGCCAAACTGAGGATTATAACCCTGGAAGGCCCTAGAAAGCGTTCCAGAGAAGCATGGGTTTCAATACAGTCTTATATCTTTTTAGAACAAAGAACATACATTAAACACACCCAGGGTACATTTCCATCAAAATTTCAAAGAGGTATGCAGTTGCAAATTAGCAGGTCAATGTGACCCTGATGTCAGGAAAGGGACCAATCTGGGCGTCACCCAATAGGGTATGCATTCTCATCTGAAGAGAGAGCATTCTTTACTCTGATGGTTAAGCAGATGGACAATGTGTGTTTGATAGGCCATAAATCAGCTTTTTAGTCAAGCTGAGTCAGTTTTGAACCCAAATAGTTACCCGCTATACCTCAATATATGACAATCTCCTGTCAGCACGTAGAGGTGGGCATGCTTGTGCCTGCGCTGTCACTACTACATGAGACGCATGTATTATTAGGTGCTAGCTCTCCCCTGGGTGTGATTTTCACTATGGTAATGGGGCTGGGGTCACCTTCAGTGGACTCCTGGGTGCTAGGGCACACGCTTAAGCCCGTGAGAGTCCAGAGGCTGCGTAATGTGGATCTTGGTGGCTCTATCTGATTCTCCTAGCCTCCTGATTGGTTAGGGGCCTTGTGCTGTAAGGACAGGGGCCTTGCAGATGGCCCTGTCTCGTTAGGCTGGTTCCTGTATCGTCGAGTCTCCAAGGATTTCCAAGGTAACCACACCGTGAGTCTATGTGCCTCTTCTCTTTCCGGTCTGCAGCAAGCCCTGGTCATTTCCTCTTTCCTCTTCTCTCTCATCAGCAGGGACACGTGCGCTCTTCTCCCCGCGACAGGCCATGGTTCGGCTGGCAAAGTGAATCTCACGACACGGCCTCCACGCTATGGCGCGTCATGGGGACTGCACCAGGCTCTCTGCCTGTCGCTAAAATGGGGCACGTGGAAAGACAGACACATCAGCCCGTTATATCGCATCGTCCCTGCTCAGCTGACCTCAGCCTAGGAATGAGTGAGAGAGACTCCCAACCCCAGTCCACCCACGCTTACGGCAAGATTATTTGGAGGGAAAAAAGCATTCAGAGTTCCTTTTTTGGAGCAGTCACTTGATGCAGGTGCTCAGAAAAGGTTTAAGCTGAATCTGGCCCCGATCAGCCAGTGATTGACTGTGGAAGGGCACAGAAGCCTCCCCAGCTGCTTACGAATGACAGGGCGCTGGCTGTGGACTGAGAGCCTGTGGGAGGGAGACTGAGTATTTATTAAAATCTCTTTTGTCAGCCAGATTTATTTTCATCTTTCTTCACAAGATGTGATAGTTTTGCATCAGCACATCTAAGTGAAGTAATTTGCTAAAGGTCAAATGCAATTCCCTCCAACCAGCTTTCACTTACCTTCTAATTAACAACTAAATGTCCACACATACATTAGCCTGAGGCTCATGCATACAATAATAACTACCATTTATTGAACACCTATTATGTCCCAGGCATTGTGAATACATTATCCCAACTTCTCACAAGCCCAGAAGGCAGGAATACCCTTCACGGAGGAGAAAGATGCCTGGAGAGGTGAAGAAATCAGCCAGTGGTCATGCAAATTAGCATCTGCAGCCAAAAGCTCCAGCTTTCTCACACCGGCTGCAGGGCAGCAGCTTCCTGCAAGGCTTTGATGACTTGGGCCATCTGCTGTTACTGACGAGAGGGAAGATGAGAGATCAGTAAGGAAGACTGTGACTTTCCAAGTCAAGCACTTCCCCACTGCAGCAAGTTGCATTACCCAAAGTTTGCATAACTTGATGGTTGTTCTGGTGCTAATAGCTGGGTAACTGAAGTGGGGACCTTCCAGAAAAGGGCCAGAAGTGCCTCCGCAATGATGAAAGCTTTGGGAAATGGGCCATCTGGGAAATCTTCAGCTCTGGTGAGCGAATGTGGATCTAAGAAAGGATGGGTCTTAGTATGTCTCGGCTCATATTACTTCTCTGGGTGAATGGGAGGCTGGATGGGTCAATGAAAAAGGTCTTCCACTGCAGAAGCCAGGTAAGAAGCCATTCTTCCTACTCTTCTATTGACCTACAGTAGCCCAGGCACTCGACGAAGGGAAATTACAAAGGCTCCTGGTATTAGGGCCATACTGCTGACAAGAAATTGTCACATATTGAGGTATATGGAGTAACCATTCGAGTTCAGAACTGATTCGGCTTGAGCTAAAAAGCCTGACTTACAGCCGATCAAAGATACATTGTACATCTGCTTAACCGTGAAAGTAAAGAATGCTCTCTCTTAAGAGAAGAATGCAGACTTCCCCTCCTCCACCCTATTGGGAGCATGGGACGGGTCCCTTTCCTGACATCAGGGTCACGTTGACCTGCTAATTTGCCACTGCATCCCTCTTTGAAATTTTGATGGAAATGTATCCTGGGTGTGTTTAATGTATGTTCTTTGTTCTAAAAAGATATAAGACTGTACTGACACCGGGCTGCTCCGGGATGCCTTCTAAGGCCTTCCCGGGCTGTAATCCTCACTCTGGCTCATAGTAAACTCACCCCAATTTTGACTTGTAGCTTGGCTGTGGATTATTTGTGTCGACACTGCCACATGGAGCTCTCACACTGATAGGAGGAGAGAGGGAGGGACATGCACACATATTTGGGGGTGGGGAAATGCTGCCCAGTGCAGGGCCCCTTTTCGTGCGATTCAGTTTTCTTCCCACGTCCTCTCAATTGAGGGAGGGGTTGCCATTAAATCCGAAGAACCTGCTCTGAACAGGTGGGGCTGATTTGGACAAGCCCCACCTGGAGAGCAGGTGAATAGGGCAAAACAGAGATTTTCAACCAAACGGTGACTTCTGAATGCAGGCATTAGTCAATGAGCTTGAGGTTCATTATCAGGTCATTGCTTCCGGAGAGAGGCAGCAAATTGAAAAGTACAAGTAAATATGAAAAAATAAAATTGGAAAGGCAAAACGAGTTTCTGTAGCTCTCCAACCTCCCTCCTGAGTCCTGTTTGGACTCTGAAACTCTGCAGTAAGTTAGCCATTATACAAATCCACTGCTTATTTTTCTTCCACTTTACTTTTGTATTGAATTTGTAAAAACCATCCAAACCTCGTTTCATTCTCTTAATCCTTTAAATTTGAACAAACCAAGTAAGCTTTGGAACACTTATTGAGCAGTGGTTTGACGACATGGCATTTAAATGACAAAATAGCTGCCCTCTGACCTCTCAGAGTTCTCCTTCCATTGTGCCTGTAATTTTGATAAATGTCCACCTGGTGGTGATTCCTTGTTCCAGCTGCACAGATCCGTCACCACCTGGCCGAGGTTCAGCTAGTCTCTTTCCCAAGAAAGCACAGCTTTATCAGTCTCATAAAAGTCCCCATGCCACCTTCCTGCTTCCTGTATTTCATCACTGAAACAGAAAAGGGCAAGAAAAGACAAGATCGCATGGCAATTTGCATATA
The DNA here is from genome assembly GCF_041296235.1 of Equus asinus. Classification (NCBI taxonomy): domain Eukaryota; kingdom Metazoa; phylum Chordata; class Mammalia; order Perissodactyla; family Equidae; genus Equus; species Equus asinus. The sequence goes on along the minus strand of NC_091793.1, from coordinate 140,213,401 downwards.
ATTTTTTTTTCTTCCAATAAGGAAAATGTCCTTTTGGCAACCAAGCCCCACCTTCCCTTTTACGACTGGTTCCTCCAATGTGGCAGAGGAATGCTTTCTGCTTAGAAGGATGATGCTTCTTCAACTACCTTAGCAGCTACACAAACCCCAGCTGCTCTTATTTCCTTCCCCGGTACTTTGGGTATTGAATTTGTAAGAAGAGCCAACCTTCTCTTCTCTCTCTCAATATTTTAAATTTGAGCAGGTCAAGTAAGCTTTAAAGCATTTTTTGAGTAGTTACTTGACAATATCACACATGCATCTCGGCGTTCAAGGGCAATATGTTAAGCTGATCTGCAAAATATTCCTCTTTTACTACATTCAAGACATTTTGTTTTTACTTTCCAACTCTTAATGAGAAAATTTGTTATTGGCTCTGTTTCAGCTCCAGCTTCTGCTTACTGGGAATAGAATTTCTAGCAATTATCACAAGGTGTCAAGAGAGTAAAAGTCATTTGAATATTTCCTTGGTTGGCTGCAGGGAGGCAGTAGATTGTCATAATGAGATATGACTTGTACAACATGGCTGTGAAGGATTATGATAGCATCTCAATGGACTGGTGAGGCATTCATTCATCCATTTGCCATTTCAGCAAACATGTATCAAGGACCGCTCTGTGCCTTGTGGCGTTTTAGGTGCCGGGAAAGAAAGGTACACCTGAAATTGGCTTTTCCATCAAAGTAGTCACCACAATTTTGTGGAGGATTAACGCAAGATGATATTGATGGTACAGATATGTGCACAGTTCTCTTACACACAAGCTTGTTCCTGGTGTCCTAGGCAATGCAGAAGGGGGAAAATTCCCAAGGGAGCACTGGGGTTTGGTCTGACCTTCACAATATTTCTATAGCCAATTCCAATTGAGTCCTGGAGTCTTCTTTCCTCAGCTAAGGAATGCCGGCATCTGCCTCTGATCTTGACCTTCTGTGACTCTGGATTATTTTATTGACTTATCTGTACTCTTGGGAGTAATTCCTCATCACTCTTCTTAACTGCCTCACCCTCTTCATCACTTGCAGAGCTGGTGGGTAAGTCTTGAGAGAGTTGCTCCCAAGAGCTGTCAAGTTGTCAAAATTGAAGAAATGTTTCCAAGGAAAAGGGGGTGCAGGGCCATTCTGAACATTAATGTGAGCTCTAAACAATGGTGTCCATTTGACTTGGTGGCACAAGAAAATTCATAGTCACATCTACCCAAATGAAGGTAGGCAGCCCTCACTTCCAAATTAGTCCTATTGTGTTCCGGACAGAAGGGGAGTCTCTTGAGTGGAACAGCTGAGAAGGATGATCAGATCTTAGTTCGATATCAAACAGATTAAAATTGGGGCTTCCTCCTGCATTAATGTTAAGGGTGTGGGCTCATGGAACCAGGACGCCTTTGTTCCAATGTGGCTCTATCCTTTCCTTACAGGGGAATATCGGGCAGGTTATTTTTCCTCTTCGGACTTCAGTTTCCTTATCTATAGAATGAGAAAAATACTAGAACCTGCCTTTCAGGGAATCACGAAGATTAAATGAATAATTGTAAGTAAGTCGTGAGCCACATAATGATGTTTTGGTCAGTGATGGAGTGCATATACAACTAAGATTAATATCACAGAGCCTAGGTGTGTAGTAGGCTATACCATCTAGGTTTGTGTAAGGACACTCCGTGATGTTCTCTTTGTGTAAGTACAACAATGAAATCGCCTAATGACACATCTCAGAACATGACCCTGTTGTTATGCTATATTGACTATATTCAATACACGCAAACTATTAGGATTATTTGTAGTTTAGGAGCATCTCACATTCTGTGCCCATTTCTCTGGGTTGCACCATTCTGGAGACACATGAATGTGCCTTGTTCGTTAAACTTGAGATGTCTTGCTATTACTGATTATTACCATTATTATTGACATGTTCACCCACCCCGTGCATTTGGTGAGAGCTGGAGTCCCCCCACTCACAAGGGTAGCCTTGTTAACCTCCAGGGCAGCTGGGGAGGTAGGCGCTGGCACATGTGCCGAGTCCTGGCAAAGCTCAGGAAGTGGAGGAGGACCTCCCAGAGAGCACACTTTCTGTTTTATTTGGCTTCACAGAAACCTAAGTCTAGAGGCAGGCAAGTGAGCGCATGACAGAGGACAGTTGTGGCTTTACTCATTACAGTCTGAGGTTTCTCTTCCCTTAGCTTCTTCTCATCCTCGGGACCTCCACGTAGCAACACATAATCACTGAGAAATGTGAATGGGAGCCCATGTATTGCTTAGAGCCTATGTGGGGTTTTCTGGAGTCCTGAGGACTTTTTCTCAATTCTTTCTTTCTTTTCCAAGATTCGCTCTGAGCTAACATCTGCCAATCTTCCTCTTTTTGTATGTGAGCCACCACCACAGCATGGCTACTGACAGGTCTGTGCCTGGGAACCGGACCCAGGCAGCTGACGCAGAGCATGCTGAACTTAACCACTAGGCCACCAGGGCTGGCCCTCAATTATCTCATGTTTTGACTACGTAACATCCCTATGGCTCAAACATTAAAAAATATGAACTTATAGTGGAAATTCTTCTCCCGCTTCCCTCCTCATTCCTCCCCGTTGTCATCCCCCCCCACCCCATGTAGGTAAATGTTATTTATTTCTTATTTAACCTTTCAGGTTTGCCACATGGTAGCATACTAGCAGGACTGGCTTCACAGGCATGAAGAATGAATGTGCAGTCACTCGGGGCCCTGTGTTCAGGAGGGCCCTATGCTTGGTTTGATTCTCTGCCACTGCTGTCTTGAAATTCTTAATAATTTTTGAACCCCACCATTTCATTTTGCACTGGGCCCTGCCACTTGTGTAGCCTGTCCCACATGCTAGGCATCGTTCTTCACCTTGCTTTGTTCCTTAACTAAATGTCTTAAAGATCTTTTCATATTGATACATAAAGAACTTTCTGTTTTTTTTTTATAAAGCTGCCCAGTAGTCTATCCTTGAGGATTTAAGAAACTATACACGTGGCTACTTTAAGAATTCCGTTAGGGATCCCTGTCCCAATTTCCCAGGGCTCGGATGTTTCCAAAGTTGGGAGAGAGTAAAAGATTAACTGAGAGAAGCACCAGAAAACCTTCCCTCTGGCTGAATCCCCCATTCCCCTTGCTTGGTTGTAGAAGCCCTCAGAAGCACTCTCATTTCTTTACCAGCTTCCTGACTCACAGAGTCCCCACTCCCCACAGCTCCTTCCCTGCCACCCCTCCCTGCCTTGCGGTGGTTCAGCCCTGGCTTCTGAAATGCTTGACAAGGACTCATCTGGGCTCCACAGGCACAGCAAACGACCCTGTCCTTGCCTCCATGTGGAGACAAATACTCTGGGCTGAAGCACATAGTGGCTACCAGGGACACACTTCTGAAACTCCCCCCACCGCCCCATTTCTTCTTTATTCCTGCTAGGCATCATTTCTGCGTAAATCTATGGTCACAGCTCAACGATGTGGCTGCTTTTAAGGAGACAGCCTAGGCCCTGCCTGCTAAAGAATCTCCCAGCTGTCAGAAGGAACCAGAGCCTTGTCCTGAAACCCATGACCTGTACAGAAGCAGCCGAGAGCTCTGGCTCCATCACTGACCCACGTCCCTGAAGCCCCTCTTGGAGGTGGTTGTGACTGCCTACTCATTCAGGGGACACTCAGAAAGCGCCGTGCGCCACAGTCGTTCTGAGTGCCATCCCTCTGGAAAGAACAGAGCTTCGTATGAAGTCTTCATATGAAGTCCATGTGCTCCGGCTGGTGCTGGGGGCCTTGTACGTGAGCACATGTCTTGCCTGTCACCTCCTCCTCTGGCCGGGCCTGGGGTTTCAGGACATGGATGTGGATTGTGGCGCTAGACTTAGTTGTTCCGGTGTAAGTGTCAGCTGTGACGGCGGCCCTCCTGCGGAGCCGAGAGAGGTGCTGGCAGCCCAAGGCACAGGCTGCCCCCAGGCCTTAGCCTGTCCAACAGCTGGGTGGGGCACCCCTGCGTACGTTCATGCGGTGGAGACACACAGAGGTGAACGGAGGGGCAAGTGGTGGGAGAAGGCCCACAGCCTTGTGATGGTACAGCCTCTGCTCCTAGCCAGGCAAGGGAAACCACAGACCGCCCAGTGTGGCTGCTCCCCGTTCCCATCACGCCATGCCCTCTCACCGGAAAGAAAGATTAGCCAGATGCTAAACATGTGTTTTGGAGTCCACCCCACTTCCAGGGAGGGCTTCCAGGTACCCTGCGGCTCCACCCGGAGAAGACAAGGCTACGGCTCCAATTAAAGACTGTATCGAGTACTTGTGTTTCAGTACACTCCATTTGTTTATTTGAATATTTGATAAGACAAGTGCTGGGGTGGCAAAAGATTAATTAAAATAAGAAAGAACCATCTTAAGAGAGAAAAGGAAAGAGTGCGAAGATGGCTTCTCCCAGCCCCTGCCAGCGATTAATTAACCACTAATCCATTTGTTATTTCCCACTTAGGCATCTCTGTCCCCTGGACGAAAGGGAAGCTTATTATGTCTTAAATGTCTCATTAAACCATGTGGAAAGACAGTCTCTAAAATGGGTTTGGCCAGTGTGAATGGTATCTGCATACAGCGGGGGGTTGCTGAGGTGCGGCTGTGGGGCTTTCTGCAATTGGAGAAAACTTTTCTCATCAAAACACTGAGCTGTTCCAGGTGTCAGTGGGTGAGGACAGGGCGGGAGCACCAACAACCTCCCTTCCGTCTTCCTGCACGGGGAGGAGGAGGGGGAGGAGGGTGTCCACTGCATGCATCCTGGGCAGCTGGTTAGAAGGTATGTATCTATAACAGTGTATATAACGTACATATCTATAACAGTGTATATAACGTATGTATTTATAACAGTGTATATCATGTATGTAGTTATAACAGTGTATATAATGTATGTATTTACAACAGCGTTATTGAGACAGGGTGACATGCTCTAAAGTGTAGCCCTGGTTATATTTGAATCTCTACCATGAACGCAGGAGAGTGCTGTACCTCCCCGTGGGCTGGGGGCGGATGGATGGAGTTCTGTGAATTCTGCGTGTCATCTCCATCAATGGTCGAGGCCAAGCCTTGTCAGTCCCAGAGCCAGTGGCCCACACAGCTGCCTCTCTCCCTGTTTTTCTATTACCTACTCGTCCTTCTCCACTCTAGCAGCTGAGAATCTTTACCCAAAGTGATTTACAGCTGTGTGTGTCAGGAGGATCTGACACTGATTGAGTCTCTTATCTGCCTCCTGTGTCCTCCTTGCTGGCAGCCTCCCCCGCAGGTATCAATCAGGGCATCAGCTTCCTACTCCTGGGTGAGCCAGGGGCTATCAGGGATGCATTCTGACTGTCACCTTCATCTGAACTGCCACCTGCCCTTCACAGCGTAGAGTCTTTTTAAGGCGAACAGGGGAGAGGAGGTGCCTACACCACTCCCAGCCAAACTATCACAGCTTGGGACGATTCTACGTGTTTTGGACAAATTTGGGGAATATGGTTTCTAAAAGGCAGCACAGGGGACATTTACTTGCATCAGCTGCCAAAGCTCTAAATCTTTGTCAGGATGTTGATGGGGGTGGCAAGCCCCCGTCCCCCAGTCAAAATCGACATGATGTCCTCTTAGTAGGGCCACAGTCACAAGACAGCTTTGCGAGTTCTAAGGCCTCTGCTTTAGGAAATGCACAACAGAGGGGAGACAATGTCGCCAAGTGAACCCAGGATGGAGAGGGTAGGGGTGCAGCCCGTGAAGACCCACGGGAGAGATGAAAACACAAGGGCCAGGGAGAAAGAGGGAACAGCTGTCCGAGTCTGCTTTTGAATTGGCCCCAAATGCAGTGACATTTTCTTTTCTGGCTGCTTTGAAAAAGGAAGAGAGGAGAAAATGTAGACTCTGACATTAAAGACGGACGGGGCTCAGACAAACTGCACGGCTTTGAAGGTTCCCCGGTGCTGGGCGGGCTGAGGGCACACCTCCACGTGCGCCCTGGGAGAGGTCGCTCTCTTTGCCTTGAGCCCAGAGGGGTCCGCATGATGACATGGCAGCTCCCAGCCTAGGACGCTGTGGGGGGTGGGGGGGTGTGAGTATTTAACATGGCCTTGGCTGGCCTGGGGGCTGCGGTTCGCTCATCCACTTTGGGTTGACATTTGCAACAGGAACTCCGTCAGGCCTCTCAGAGGCGAGGAGCTGGGTGCGGGGCGAGGCCGAAGACTGAGCTCTCTGGTCTCCTGCAAAGGCACCAGCAGAGAGCCCCCCTCCCAGGTGGCCTGCCTGTCTCTGGCCTGGCTTTCCATTTGACTTTGAAAGCAGATTCGGCTGGCTGGTCCTGTGCATGTAAATGGCATCTTGAAGGAGCAGGAATCCCATTAGGAGGAACTATTGACCCGTCTGTCCGCATGCTGTTGACTCTGCTAACCTCCCCTTTGTGGCCTGTGATTCTGTAATGTGGGAAGTGGTAATTGGAGAAGAGAGGTTAGAAAGAGGAATGGGACAATGCCTGCATGTGACACTGAATAGCAAGGACTTGAAGCCTGCCTCATCCCTAATGTCCCCTTGGCCACCACAAGATGGAGACTCCCTGGTCCCATCACCCCAGAACTGGTTGGTCCAGAGCAGCTCCAAAGCCACTGTGTCTTATTCATCTCGGTTGTTCCACAGTCACCAGCACAGGTGCTATACCGGCACCTGCTAGGTTCCACATCTGTCTACGTCTTTGTCAGGACAGGTTAGAAATGCAAGGGAACCCAGGGGCCAACAGGGATGAGGGCCAGGCACATCCCTAGGGAAATGCAGGTGGCCAGGACGGGAAGCAAACTACATGAACAGCTGAAAAGAAGACCCACCTGTTTTAATGCCATAGCCAGGAGCCGGCCTAGCGTGGTCCTAGGCAGTGCAGGCTGGGCAGAGAGAATTTCCGTACCGTGCAGATCGAATCTGCTCCCCTTCGCTTTGGCTGCCGCTGTGACCCCCTCTTTGATTAGTAAAGCTGAATTAACTTCCCCCGCCTTTGGGCTCTGCTCCCACCATGCAACACAAATTGAAATAGTGGGGTGGCAGGCGGTGGCAGTGGGGGCTGTGTGGGGAGGGGACCGCGGGGACCTTCCATCTTGTTAATGTAACACTTCCTTATGTGATGGGAGCTGAGAGCAGCCTGTGATGAATTTCTCCTCTGGTAATCATTCACCATCGCATTGTGACCCGTGTGTTTTTGCCGTGCCGCACATTTCCAGACTTTCACAGTGACTTGTCAGCACCTAGTAAAAATGAATTGGACACGACCCATCTCTTCATGCGATGTCCTCCCCAGCTGCCTTTCGTCTCCATTCAGAGAAGGAGTAGGTGGGACCACCTGGAGTGGCAGCCGTAGACGCCGCGGCTGTGGTCTGATTCCAGGCCCATCACGCAGGCAGATCAGCGCGGGCGTGCCAAGTCTGTGGGCGCTCTTGTTACGCTGAGCCATGTTCCTAGGTCCAAATGGTTCCAAAGTGGGCTTTGCCTTTTGCACCTGTTGTTTCTTGCTGCCCGAGGAGCTGTGCAGGCAGTTTCTTTCACCGAGAAGACATGGGTGCAAGTGGTGGTACAATTAGGCATCTGGGCACCCCATGGGTTCTCACCAACTCTGGCGTGAAGATGCTTTGATGGCAGGGGACAAGGCTATCGTCTGAGTCACATGCACGAGCGTCGCCATCTGCAACTGTAATTCTAGCCACGTGGTCAATCGTAAGAAGGGGTTTATAAGCAGCTTTTACTGCATTTGTGGCTCATGATGATTAAACAACAGATGGGAAACCCAACCAAGATTTCTAATCTCCACCTCTCTGTGGAGGGAGTGAGTGCGGCTGAGGGAGTCAGTGTGCGGCGCTGTGAGGGTTGAGCGTATAATCAGGGCGGGCACCCCCTGAATTTCTGCGCCTCTGTACACTCATTCTCATCAGACCACAGGCACCGAGTTTTGGTTTTGAAAGGATGGTCCCTGAATCCTGGGGAGGTTCTAGGAAGCCCGCGTTGAAGACGCCCCTCCATTAGGGCTGTCAGACAAAATACAGGGTACCAGTTAAATTGAGATTTCAGATGACCGATACACACATCTTCAGTTTAGGTGTGTCCCCAGTATTACAGGGGACATTTTTTAAGGCAAGATTTTTTTTTTGTTGTGGTGGTAAAATATACGTAACATAAAATTTGCCATTTTAACCATTTTTAAGTGTACAATTTAGTGGAATTAAGTACGTTCACAATGATGTGTAACTATCACCACTGTGACCTCTAATCTACTTTCTGTCTCTGAATTTGCCTGTTTTAAGGATCTCATATTAGTGGAATTGTACAGCGTGTGTCCTTTTGTGTCTGGCTTATTCACTTAGTGTAAAATTTTCAAAGTTCACTGTGTTGTAAGATGTATCAGGATGTCATTCCTTCTTGAGGCTGAATAATATTCCATTGTGTGGATGGACCACATTTGGTTGATCTATTCGCCTGTTGATGGACAATAGCGACCTCTTGGCTCTCGTGAACAATGCTGCTAGGAACGTGGGTGGGCAGGATCTGTCTGATTCCCTGCTTTCAGTTCTTTTGGGGCATATGTACTAGAAGTGGAATTACTGGGTCACTTGCTAATTCTATGTTTAACATTTTGCGGAACCGCCATCCTTTTTTCCACAGTGGCTGTATGGGATATTTTTATTTGTTAAATCTGGCAATCCTCCAACTTTTCCAACACTCTTTCCATCTGAATATATTTAACCTAAATTGTCACATTTAAACAGAAACGAATAGTGCCTATCTCCGTGTGGAACTTGTGGGCATAATTGCTCAGTTCAGACTCCAGGAAACTTACTGCCACATTTTCCACAATGGTGAAGCACAGGGAGCAATAAGGGAGAAGTGAAACACTAGCATTTAGTCTGAACAAAGTAGGCGGCCTGATGCCTGTCAGAAAGGGGAATTTATGCAAGTCATTCATTCATTCATTCAACAAACACTATTGTGCTTGCTCAGTAGGAGTTGGGAGTCCCCATACAAAGGTGAATGAGACACCCCTCCTCACCCCCGACTTATGCTCCAGCCGGGTTTCCCTCGGCCTGCGACTCTCTGCACAGGCTGGCCTTTCTGTCTGAAGCGCTCTCCCCTGCCCCTCCCACTCCTCCGCTCACCCTGGGATTTCAGCTCCCATCCCACTCCCCCCCTCCACCCCCTACCTCGCACAGTCGCCGCCCTGTGCACCGCGCTGTACAGTTCCTCCATAGCTCTTGCGATGGACAGTGCGGGCACTCGGTTCACCTGAGTCTCTCTCTAGATTGTAAGCTCGCCGAAGGCAGGGACCACGTCTGTTATGCTTATCATTGTCTCCTGGCACCTGGCACGGCGCTAGGAGGCATTTAAGTGAAATATGTCTATCGCATGAATGAATGCATACATAAATTCTTCCCTCAAAAGCTAGTGGGGGACAAACAAGTGAGTTTCCCTACGAGGGAAGGGCTCTGGGGAAAAAACAATTCTGCCTTTTTTTTTTTTCCGCCAGCCCAGAGGTGCTGGCCGGTGTCTCCGTGGAAGGGAGACGCGGAGGACGCACGTCTGGAGCATCAGCAGAGCTTTACGACGCAGATTCAGACAACCAAAGAGAACCGCTCCCTCCGCAGGGGTGTCAGAGCGCGGGGCTGGAAATTGATTTAGCCCAGTGCCCACTTTACCAAGATGTGCGTGACCTTCCCAAGGTCACCTAGCTAGAAGCAGAACGGAGAGCCGTGGTCCCCCACCTCCTCAGCACGTCCAAGTTCAAGTGGAGAGGAGCACTGAGGACTTCAGACCCTCTAAAGGTCTCCTTGAACTCCAGCAGGATTTAATAATAGCTGGCTGGGAATAGAAATGTGGATGCTGAAGGAGAGGTGAGATGGGGGCGAGGAAAAAACGTGAAGAAAGAAGGCCAATCGGACAGGCCGCCCGCCCCGGCCCTGCAGGCCGGGCGCTGCCAGGCGCTTCTGCACGAGGCTTGGCCAGGCGGCCGGCGGGGCGCCGTGGACGCTGCGCTCCGGTCCTGGCGGAGGCAGCCCGGGGCTGCAGGGCGGAGATTTATCAGCGGAGCTGTGCTCCAGGCCTCGGCAGCCGGCCGCCGGCGCTCCGCGAGGCCGTGGGGGGCGGTGCGGGGGCTGCAGCCTGCACTCTGTCCGCAGACCTCGCCGGTTTCCAGGGAGGCTGTTTGAATCGGCGGGCGGGGGTCCACGCTCGACCACAGCCGCCCAGGCCGGCTGGTTTGCTGAGGGGCCCAGCACCGAGCCCCCCAAGTCCCCACCCCCCAGTCCCGCCCGGGGCTTCGCCTCTGCCGGGGGAGGGCTCCCTGCGGCCTGGGTTCGGCCGGCTGGCCGCGGTCCAGCTCTGCTCCCCCTGCACCCTCTCGCCCTGGGCCACTGGCGCCCCGCCGCTGCGGCCGGGTGGGCACGGTCCTCAGCGGAGGGTCTTTTTCCTACAGCGCTTGAACAGGCCGCGACAGGAACAGCGGTCCCGCACACACAACCGTCCCGTGGGGGTTTCCGGCGGGGAAGAGAGAGGAAGCAGGTGGCACTCTCTGGATAAGCCCCTGCTCCGTCCGAGGCCTCTCCTCCGGTCTTCAAGGAGAACATCAAGCCGTGTCCTCTCACTGGGAGCTCCTCCCAGGGTCACGGAGAAAACCAAGGCCCGAGGAGGGCCAGCCTCGGAGGGCGCGGCGAGGAGCGGCTGCCAGGCTGGGGAGTCCTGGGCTGCAGGAGCTCAGCGCCGGCCCAGCCTCGGCCTCGGTCCCCGGCTCCTTCGGACCCGTCTGGTTTTGTTGATGGGACGGCGTTAAGCTGCTGGGCAGCCCGCCGTGGACGGAGGAGGCACCGGGCGCCGGCACAGGCAGCGTCTCCCTGTCTGAGCATCACCCTCGTCTCCCACGCTGCCCCCCGGGGAGATGTTTCTCCAGGAGTCGTGTTTGGTTTGGGATCCGAGCCTGGAGCCTGTGAGAACTGGGATGGACTCATCTTTCCTCTTCTTTGGACTCCCGCCCGCCCCAGTCACCACCACCGACCCTGCGGGGCAGAGGCACATCGGCGTCCAGATGGGCCCCGTTTCCCTCAAGGATGGGCCCGTTCCAGCTTCGTTTCACTGCCTCCCCTGAGGATCCTGTAAACATTTCCAGAAGGATGCAGATAAGAAAAAAAGGATCTTATGTAAACACTGGATGGCTAGGGACCAGGAGATGTTATTAGTTTATTAGGGTTTTACAAATACCCAAAAGCTCAGCTAAAGGAAAGCAGAAATGTGCTTTTGTTTTAACCTCTGCTATTGTTGTGAGGGTCAGGAATGGGCTGGAAGCGGGCCTCTTGGTGGACATGTGATGCTGTGAGGATCACAGGAGGGGCAGTGGGGCAATGACAGACATCTGACTGCGGTGACCTTCCCGGCCAGTGAGGAGTGGGGACGGCGGTAGGGGGAGCCGAACTTTCTGTAAATTAAGGAGGCCAGAGAGCAGTATGCAGGTTAGACACAGCTCCTCTTGGTGCCTTGAGGATCTTCCCTGGCTCTCTAGCCTTTTCTTGAACTACTCCCACCCCCACTCCCGCCGGGAATCACGCTTTCATTGCTTTGCTCTGTGTTCCAGGAACACAGCCCGCTCTGTCCCACAGCAGGGTCTCAGCACGCTGTTCCTTCAATGTGGAAAGCTGGTCCCAGGCACTTTGCTTAGCTGACTCCTCCTTATCTCTTCAGGTTTTAGCTTAAATAGCACCTCCTCAGAGAGGCCTTCCCTGATTGACTGTTTAGAGGGAGTAACCCTAGCAATTATTCTTTTAAAAAGTTTCAAAGAGATATATTGTATTATGTCAGATTCATTAGGTTTCATTATGATGTGTTGTTGACTATACAACAGATGTCTTACTTAATACATACAGGACCCAAGTCCTGTAACGTCAGTAATAAGCAGTGGTGTTTTGCAAATATGAGCTCAGGTAACACCAATGGTACACCTGTGATAACTAGTAATTCTCCACAGGAGCTACCCGTTTATTGCCTTATCACATGTACTGGGACCCGTCCGTATTCTGTGTGTTTGGCTGTTTGCTTTCTCCCACCTTCACTGGAGTGCCAGTCCAAGAGCTTACAAATCAGGAAGTGCTCAAAAACATGTCTTGGATAAGTGATTGAACCAAATTTCCTTTCTGAGTGAATAGAACCTCAGGATGGGGGCTAATACGGCTCCAGGTCACAGCTTCCAGTCCCATTTGTGTGTGGGGAACAAGTTCATAATAAAGTTCATAAAGGACCTCGTCCTCCCGGGAGCGTACTCCCCTCCTTTCGCTTTCCCTGGCCTAAGTCTAGTTGCCTTTGAATTCAGTAACCCAGAGGTGAAAAGACCCCCAGTCACTCTGGGAGGCAGGCTGCTCTCCTTTCTCCTAGACTGGAGTGCATCAGAACCCTGAGTGCTTCTCAAAATGCAGGTCCTCAGGCCCTCCACCCAGAGCGTTTTTGAGTCAGTGGATCTGGGCTGGAGCCCAAGAATGTAAACCCCTGACAAGTTCCTAATTGATGCTAATACTGCCGGTCCAGGGACCACACTTCGAGAAGCACCGTCTAGAACCTGAAATCACCTGGGATTTGACGAGCATGTGCGTGAGCAGGGGGGAGGCAGCAAAGACCAGGAGCTGCTGGGGGTTGGCGATGTCCAGGGAGGAGGGGCGTTGGCAGGGATCATGGTCTTCATGGAAATCTACCAGGCAAGCCTTCGAGTTGACGTAGCCCCCGAGCCAGACAGCCCGTTACCCGTCCCCATCGTATTTTCGTTATATAAACAGCCAGGCAGCTGGTCAACCTGCTAACTCCCCTGACAGTGTTGAGACACGTCGTCCCAAGAGAGTGAGCAACCGTCCTGGTCTGCTGGGGTCCAGGGGTTTCCTGGGACACACGACTTTCGCTGATGAACCCCATCAAAGTCTCGGGCCAACAGGGCGGACTGGGTCTCCCTCAACCCAAGTCTCTTGGTCTCCAGTAAAAAAAGACATGGAAAAATATCTCTGGTATAATGTTTATTTAAATAGTAATCTTAAAAAGGCTTTATACAAATCATATAAACACAGTTTGACATTGTTGTTTGTTAATTTTTTACACGAAGAATCACAGTAAAAGCTCAAGTTCACGTGATCTGGCTCAGCCAGCGAATGGTTGAATACCTTTAACTGCAAACCCTGGAAAAGTTAACCTTCTGCATGACAGTTCAACCTTTTCCCTTGTTTCCTTGCCATTCGTGCTCACTCCTCGGACCCTCATCCCTGCCAACTCCCCATCCCCACCTAAGAGAGAATGCACCCTGCGGCTCTGTCGAGCGCCGGTCTGGGTGAGTGTGGAGGTAATGTGTCAGTCAATACAAGGCAAAAAGGAGATCAATACTGTGAGTGGGGTCCCAAAGGGAACAACTCAGCAGACGGGTCAGCCAGCCTGCCTGCACAGAGACAACCAGTGCCCCCGGGGTCCATGGCCAGGTTATGATCCGGCCCCGTCTTCCTGTCTTACAACAGACCAGCCTCCGGCTTTGGTGAGGTATCTGCTTGCAGCCCAGGGCAGTCACGCAGGGCCTCGGATCAGCCAAGGGTGAATGTGGACACAGGACCGTGCGGGGGATGCAGGTGGAGTTGTACATAACTTAGAGGTGAACTGCAGGCCGAGACGGGGCTGGTCTCTGGGGATCTGTAAGACGGCCCGCTGCCGTGAGCGGGCTAGGACCCCCGGGGCAGGCTTTGGATCTCCTCTTCTTCTGCAGGCTACTTCTGGTGCTCCCAGGACTTGCTGGCTTCCTGATCACTGAGCTACATAGGAAGGCGGAGAGGGTGTGGGCTGATTACACACTTGCTTCTGGGGCAGGCCCAGCTCAGGGGGATCTAGTGCTACGCCGTTGGGCTTGAAGCTTTGCTCTTCACCTCTAACTACCACTGTGCCCACGGGTGCCGGGATCAGCAGTCACACTCAGGTCCTGGGTCAAAGTCACACCACCACCACTGAGTCCCACGTGACCATTCACATACACAGTAGACACAGAGAACTCCAAGGGCAAAGACACACACACACATGAATAAATAGCTGTCGTCAGAATGCTCCCTCTGCATACAAAACCCTGTGACGTTACCATTGGAACTGGCATTTCCATAGTTAACATTTAAAGGGACCGCCCAGTCCCGTTCACCCTCCCCTCTCACCCGGGTATGAGACAAATGAAATTGTGGGTGACCATAGCAGCAAAAACGGTCTGACAGTTCACCACGATGTGCAATAGGCTGGCATACTGTTGGGTTTCAAATTGTGTGCAGCACACAGGCAATCCTTAGGCGCTACCACGAAATCAAGGTTTGGATCTCGACGCGGACAATCTTATCCTTCACACGGTTTCATTCTACTCCTGATGCCTCCCCTCTGGTCTGGCTGAGAGTCATCGAGGCTGTGAGTGCCACCCTGGGGCAGGCTCACTCCGTGGCAGGGGCAGGGGCGAGCTGGGGGACCTGGGAGTGGAGCCACGGGTCAGGGACACAGGACCGCCTCAGCTCATGATGCTTACTGATCCTACAGGGGGGAAAGACGCTTCTCCTTCATTTTCTCAAGGCACTTAATAAAAAACACATAAATTGGTGTGTGTGTGTATGTGTGCGTATATGTATGCATGTGTATTCATGTGTGTGCATGTGTGTATGGGTGTGCATGTGTGTGTGTAAGAACACAGGTCTCTCTGGGGTGAACCAATGTTGTCAACGTTCTGGTCCACGGTGCCTGCAGACTTCTGGTTGGAATCCCAGCTCTGACTCTGCTGAAAAGCTGAGGTGGTGGCTGTAATCCCGAGGAGAAATCAGTGTTTACTAGCCCGTCAGAGCACTACTTATCAGAATGTCTCTGTCTGGTCTGCTCAGCGTTGCCATCACGTGATCACAGAGGCTGGACTTCTCTTTTCGCTCTCCACTGTTCTCCTTTCTGTCCAGTGGTTGCCAGTCACAGCTCACTGATGGGGAAAACATACCAATAGCCTGCATTTCCCCTCCCCATCTCTGAGAACATCAAACAATGCAATTTCCTGGGGCTCAGAGACTTGACAAATGTGCCTGTGTGTGTGTGTGCACACGTGTGCATGTGTGTGTGCATGCATGCGTGAGTGTGTGCATGTGTGCATATCTATGTTTTAGAAGAACAAGGAGCAGGGAAAAGAAAAAGCAAAGCCACCACCAGAGGCCCCACAAAGTAGCCTCACAGCCATGAATTCTGGGTCTAGATTTCACGAATGGCTCCTAGTCACAAAGCACATTAAGGCTTGTCCGCTTCTAACATGGAGGTGCTTCTGTGGATTTTGACATG
The DNA here is from genome assembly GCF_041296235.1 of Equus asinus. Taxonomy (NCBI): domain Eukaryota; kingdom Metazoa; phylum Chordata; class Mammalia; order Perissodactyla; family Equidae; genus Equus; species Equus asinus. The sequence goes on along the minus strand of NC_091793.1, from coordinate 140,198,055 downwards.
TGAAGTTTCCTTTCTGGTTTGTTTTAAATCACATATAAGAAAGAGCTGTTCATGCTGACCCTAAAATGGCAATTTTCCCCTGGATAAAAAAAGTTAAAGGCAACAACATCCTACTTAAATGCAAGGACTGGAAATGGCAGCTCATAGGGTGGGCCGGCAGGACCTGCACCACGGCAATCCCATTAAGTCCTAAGAAGAGCCGGACGGCTTGCTTTTAAGTTTCTTTCTAAAGGTGGAAAGTCTGAAAAGACCCTTTGCTTTTCGAGTGCTGATTAGAACGAGAAAGCAGAGAACAAAATTTGTTGCTCTGCTGCTATACTGGAGAAGTCATCCTCCCCTTCTGCCTCTTTGAGTAGCTCACAGACCAAAGAAATAAAAAATAATAGTGATAACAAACCCACAAACAAAAGAGAACTGTGACCCCAAAGAGACGAGCTTCTGCCTCTGTCCCAGCAGTGATGCGGCGGCCACGGGTCTAGGTGGGCCGGGACCCCCGCGCGGCCGCCTTTCCCCTCCACCCTCCCCTCGCCCGTCTGTCCTGTCCACACCTTCGGTGTTCTGGATCCCTTTGATTATGGCATTCAGTTTCCAAAGGAAAAAAACATTGCAATCTTCACTAGCCTCTCTTGCTGGAATGAAATGTCAGATGCGATCCGGGCGTAATCCGTCAGGCCTCCGAGCAGCACTTCTGGTGGTTCATCTTGACCTTGTGCTTGAGGCCGTCGTAGAGCTCGAAGTTGTAGTTCTCCAGCGTGGTGCAGCTGCGGGAGCTCAGGCCCGAGTAGGAACAGGTGCAGTAGAGCAGCAGCCCGGCACACGTGGCCCCCAGGAGGACGCCCAGTGAGCTCATGGCGATGATGGTGATGAGGATGGGGTCCAGCGTGTACAGCCAGCTCTTCTCTCTGTTGGCCGAAGGGGCGCCAGAGCCTGAGGTCGGGGCAGATGAGTTGCCCCAGTCCACCTCGTACTCATCTGTGAAGAAAGCACACGAGAGACTGTGGGCACCACCCCTTTCATGGGGAAGTGAGAGCTCGCCCCTCCGGTCCAGGGTTCTTCAGAGCCCGGGGTCAGCGGCAGGACACCAGAGCTGCACTGCACGGCTCGAAGTCCGCGGCCACTGCACCCCGCTGGGTAACTTTTGGCCAGTGATTTAACCTCTCTTGCCTCAGTTCTCTCTTCTGTGAATGGGGACACTAATACTCATGGGGTTCTTAGGAGGATGAAAAGAGTTAACGTTTGCAAAGTGTCTGGTGTAAGCAAGCACAGAGTAAGTACAGTCTAAGTTTCTGAAACTTAAGTAATTTGACTCATGTTAGGTGAGTTCAGGTTTTAACAGCGTCGGGGTGCCGTGAGCACCTGGGATGGCCGTGCTCTGGGCACCGTCTTTCTTTGCTTCCTCGTTCCTCACTTCGGACAGCATCAAGTTAAATCGAAGGACAGGATGCGACTATTTTCACAGGATGCATTTCCCAGTTTGGCGTGCCTGGCCATCCACACTGCACATTGTTCTCAAGCCCCCAGACCTCACTTACCTCACTGTTATGGGTTGGAGTTATGTCCCCCCGGGTGCCCCAGGACCTCAGAATGTGACCTCATTTGGAGATAGGGTCTTTACAGAGGTCATCAAGTTAAAATGAGTTAATTAGGGTGGGCCCTAGTCCAACGTGACAATATTGCTATAAAAAGGGGAAATTTGGAGACAGACACAGCCGGGAGAATGCCATGTGAACAAGGAGGTGGCTGTCTGTGAGCTGAGGAGAAAGGCTGGGAATGGATCCCTCCCCCTCGGCCGTCAGAAGGAACAGCCCTGCCAACATCTTGATCTTGGACTTCCAGCCTCCAGAATGGTGAGAAAAGAAATTTCAGTTGTTCAAGCCGCCCAGTTTGTGGTTCTTTGTTACAGAAGCTCTAGCAAATGAATATACTTGTATTTCTACAAAATGGCCAAGGCACGACCACGCCCATGGCTAATTTTGTGAAATTTCCCAATAATGCCATGAAGAAGGCAGGGCGACGTTACAATTTTTTTTTAATGGACGAGGACACTGAGGTTTTAAGAAATTAGGTCACTAGATAACTCACTCAAGGCCCCAGAGTTAGCAAGCAGTTAGCCTAGGAATAGGAGCCAGGCTTTCTGCGGCCTGGTCCCCTGCTCTTGCTGCCCCATCTCGATGCTGCTGCTGTTTGATCTACTGCAGCCCCTCCGAGAAGGCGCAGCTTTGCCCATAAAAGGAGCGTTAGATGGAGCTTTGCAGGGAGCCTGTGTTGCGTTAACAAGGTGCTGTTTTGGTTAGTCAGTCTGTTTCCATAACTACCCTTGAAGTGTTTGATTAAGGTCAGGTTAAAAGCGGCTGCTCTGTAAACTGCTCTTCTTCATGGCATCAATCTTGGTCTAAAGCTGTTCTTTTCAGGGAACCTTGGTGCTCCCTCCTGGAGATCGACTCTGTCACTCAGGGAAGCCACAGAGGCCTGTGCTGCTCTGAGCTGAGGGCAGAAGGCACATCTACAGGTTTACCCAGGTGCCCTCCAGTCACGACTCTTGCTTCGGCCTCTTGAAGTATGTGTGTCTGAGGTGGGAGAACGGAGCTTCCAATAAATATGAAAACATGAGATGGGCAGTGTGGAAAAGAAACCTAAACCTTGCAACAAGCCCCAGCTTGGAATCTTGGATAGAGTGCAAGGGTTCTTGCACGCCAGGGAGCCAGGGCACATGGCAGGCCTGAGGGATGTTCACATTTTCCCTCGTTCCCTCAGGCCCTGTTTGGAAGGAGGTCAACGGGATCAAGCAGCGACATGTACAGAGGAGCCTGGCTGTCACTCCTACTGGGTTGATCTAGATTTGAAGTCCATCAGTGTTGAAAGTTGCCTGAAGTAGGGGACCCGTTTCAGATTAGGCAGAGGGAACTCAATAAACTTTCTAAATCTCCAAATTTGACCTTGACAGAGCAATTGACGGTTTCTTCATTCCTTTCCGGATTCTTCTCACTTACATTTCCGACTGATAGTTCTAAATTCTGGCCCTCTGTTACCCTGGGCATTATTTTAGTTGACATCTTTATAACCAAACTTGAATTTCATGATCATCTGCTAAATCATAACAATACTCACCATCAATTTCATCTTCGTAGCCCTCTCTCCCGTGTATTTCTGGGATGTCCACTATAATGAAAAAGAAAACGAACAAATCAAGTTATAACAAGTTCTATCGCCATGGCTGAAAGGAGGAGACGCAGGCTTCCTGAGGATGGGCAGCTAAGAATCACCTCTGCTTCTAGACCATTTTCCGTGTATATTACGGGATCCTTTCCCTTCATAGGATCTGTCTGTACTTCCAACAACAACCAGAAGAATAGAAACAGTAAGAAAAGTCTTTAGTGCCAAGTAAATCTTCACTTGTGTCTTTATAATGACTGTCCTTCTTTACGAATATAGGTCTGAGTTTCATCTGAGGCAGCGTTGATGCCATCTGATGCCCATCATCGCTGCCATTACTGTGACATTCATTTAGTGTGACGCATGGTCTCTCCTCATATGCATGAGTCCAGGTAGACACAAAGTACAAGAGTCTTTCTCCTCTCGATTTCACATAAATATATGGTAACTTAAGGAGGTCACATTTCATTGTTGTATGCTTTAATGTAGAAGCAGAACCAGAGAGAATGTCATCACGCCTGTCCGCCTCCACATATTTGTGCTAAAATCTCTTGTCTTCCCTTCCCAGTCTATTTTTCCTATTGGCTTTCTTCACAGTTTAGAGTAGATGGAACATGGGCATCCCACCTGACTGGCCCAGGCTGGAACAGAGCTAGGTTAATTTACTCTGAATTTTCTTCAGTATTATCACCATCTATCTTTTTCTTTTCTTATGACAATTTTTTAGGGAGGGGGTAATACAGGTCCCTCTATTCATTGCACTGTCCATCTTATGGAAACCAGAGCCAATGTAAATTATCTGAGTAAAATGGCAAAACATTAAAAAACAGAATCAAATGTGTGGTGAAGAGAAGGGTCTTATCATTTCTCCTGTCTCACAAGTTAATAGAAATGCCTGTCCCCACTGTCAGCTCAAGATGGCGCCAGGGAATATAAGTGGCCCTTGAGGAGTTTCATTCAACCCAAAGTCATATGAACAACCTCAAGGTCAGCACTATAAACTGATATCCAAAAATCAAGGCTTAAAACAAAACCAAAATCTCAAACAGCTAAAGTATCAAACCAGAAGCAAAAAAAAGAACTTGAGACCAGCTCGAACTTGTCCCTCATCAGCACAACAGCTCAGGGAAGACCTCCTTGACCATGACCTGCACTGAGGATCGATCGAGCACCGCCACACTTGAAATTCAGGCTTTTCCTGGAGGCAGTGGTTTTAATCATGTGAGAAGTCTTCCTCACTCCTGGCCAAAGTGCTAAAGCACATTCTCATCTCCTTTGTCACTAGGAAAGGATGCACAAAGCCACTTGCCAAGACCCCACTTGAGAGGATCGATGCCATGTGGCAGCGATCCTCCATAAATCCAGCCTGTTCCTGGCATGTTTATCGCGGAGCAACTGGCACCTGCAGGCCATGCCAGCTTCCCCACCTCAATGCCCATCCCTGCATTATTCTCTGGGCCCCTACAATGCAGGCTGTTTCCTTGGAATGAAGACGTGAACATGAATCAACAAGAGGCAGGTGGTGTCCGTCATAGGGATCAAAGCAAGCTTGTGAAGGTCAACCTGGAGATTTTTTTTAATCTTATGAAAAAACCAAACATGGAAGAAAACCATCTCATTTCCAACAATTAATCGTTTTGGTGGGATGCTCATACGTCTTAACACCTTCACGGGTAAAAGATGCAGAACGTTGGTTAAGAATATGTGCTTCAGCCCAGGACAAAAACTGTAGGGTTCCTGCCAGTGACTTTTGGGCCAAAACCTGTTCTTGCTTTTCGAATCGGTCTCTGCCAAGGAGGCCAGGATGCCATCCTGCTCCATCTCGCACTCTCAGGCGAGAACTCTTAGGACACTGTTGATCATGGGCTGGAAAAGGGTGGATGTGCACTGATCTTGAAGAAAAAAGGGTAAAAGGATGGTAATGAAGATGAGAGCCTTTCGTCCACAGAGAGCACAGCCTCTCGTGGGTGGAGGCAGAGGACGGATGAGCTGACCTCCCAAGAACTGGTCAATTTCTGAGGTTCTATGGAATTGACCGCCCAGATGCGGCTGAGATTTCTGCACCTGGAGAATCAAAGGCCGCTTAAGGTGAAGAAGAACACTCTGGAGGCTTGGCTTGGATTTTGTATAATCTCTGTTCCCAAGAGTTGGGGTGAGTGGGAAGGGATTGGAAAAAGGATAAGTTAATCAACATTTTCAAAAGCGCATCTGTTCACCAAGCCTTAAAACAGAATGACACCCTGGGGAAAACCCAAATAAAGGGAGCATTTGTACAAAAAGCAATTTACTTTGATAGCAATTTTCTCTAGTCCCCTTGCTGATATTCTTGATACCTGTGTTTGATTAAGAGCTTTCTTTCTCAAAAGCCTCTTTGCCCTTCACGGGCCACTTTCCTTTTCTGTTGAGCCCAGTAGGCAAACCTCAGCCTGTCTCCTCAGGATGCTGGCAGGACAGCGTGCCGTTCTTGCACTGTGTCCCTGTAATTCTAGCAAAGAAAAGGCAAAGCTGGGAAGAGGGAGATGTAAGGGGCTACGGACTCAAGGCAGAGAGGAAGCAGCACTTCCCTGGGAGGGGAAATGGCAGCCACAGGATGCAGACCCGCCAGGGAAGCGAGGAGACACCAGAAGAATGTGGGGCCAGGGCTTGGAATTAACCACTTGGAAAGCACCTTCCAGGATTCTGTGTCAGCGGGCGGGTGTGTTTGTGAGTGTGCAGTGGATGAGGGGGAGTGCAACGGGCCACACCTCTAGGAGAACAAGGATCCGGAGCTGATCTTACTACCCACATGACTTCCACTTTCAACCTTTGTGCTCACACGACCCTATTTCCTTCTGGGCCCCTGTGTGGATTCAATCTCAGGCCAGTGTGGCTGCAAAGCCTGCATTCTGACTCTCAGTACCATATTAGGGCCAGGGAGGCCCCCCGTCTGCACGCAAGTTCTCTGGGCATAGGCAGGACCACTGCCACCATGTCGTTGCTGCTGTGTCCTAACAGAGAGGTCTGCCTGGTCTTGGGTCCCGGGCCCCTGGACACACACGCCCTGGCTGTCTGCCTGGACTTGGGTCCTAGACGCCTAGACGTGCACTCTCCGGCTGTCTGCCGGCATCGAGGGCTCACCACTTTGATGGGAACTTGCCAAGACTTCTCAGAACCAGAAGATGTGATGATCTGAAATGTGTGGCCTCACATTCACGACAGGCATTACTCAGAGAGGGAGGGCTGGTTTCTGTCGTTCTTCAAAGGGCAGTCTTCGTTAACTAACCAACCAGCCAGTCAACTGACCATCACTGATGAAGAGGGTTTACCAGCTGCCCAGGAACCATACTGAGGCCTTTGGGAAACGAAGACATCTGGGACCAGGTGTCTACCATCGAGGCCTTTCACTGTGTGGGGAAGCGAAGCCTCGCCTGTGCCTAAGGCAAGGAAAGACAGAAAGACAACGGGCGTTGTGAAGGGACCCCCAGAGCGGCCGGCGTCCGGGGAGGCGTTGGGCACTGAGGCTGGGCCTCTGCCAGGAAGGAACAGTGGAGAGAGGAGGACGGGCGTGGAACTGAGGCTGCTGCAGGGCCTGGGGCGTCCCAGCTCCTCCTCTGTCTGACGGATGGGAACGGTTTCAACATGGCACCCGAGCCTTTTACTCATACACTGATCTCTCGATTTTTAGCTTGAATTCATCCTTATTAGATCCACCAAGGAATTCAAAGAGATTGCCTTGTCTGGCCACAAATCTCCACCTGTACCTCCCCAGGTGACAGTCAGGTCTCTGCCCCTCCCCAGCTGCTGCAGACCAGCAGTGAGCTCCTGAGTGACAGGAGGGAATTTAAGAGAGTCTGAGTACTCAAGTGAGCAGAGCAACCACCACTAAAAAACCAACACCACCCAACTCAACAAAACCTGGTCGTCTTCACGTTGAGATCCAAGTCTGAGGCTGAAAAGTCTCCTTGCCTCTCTGGAGTCTCCCCCCTCCCTGTGTCCCACCCGCCCGGTCCCCCCGTCTCTGTCCCCCCCAGCCAGCATCATTGAGTGGTGGCTAGGCACACAGTGAGGGGCGAGTCAAGATCCCACCCATCTCCTATTATCCTGGCTTTTCAGAGTGAGAGACCCGTGGTGGCTAGTTATTGACGCCTCCGCTGGACTGTTCCAGGAGCTGCCTCCACCCCAAAGACCGAGACATTCTCCAGTGCTGTGTCAGTCAGCTGCAGCCCTATGGCGCAGATGGCAGACAGCTGTACCCAGTCATGGGACGAACCTGCTCTCCGGAGGCAGGTCTTCCCTGAGGGGTCTGGAACACCGCCCGGTGCTGTAAGACCACACATGCTATGCAGAGCAACACCCCAGACACCCCAACCGCAACCGGGAAAATTCCCCGCCGAGCGCCACTGGGTCCCACCCGGAAGGCTCGCTCTCCCAGTCTTTCTTTCCCATTCCCCGTCTCTTCACACACACACTTCACTTCTCCTTCCCCTCCCCCATTTTCTTCTCTTACATTAAGACCCTTTGGGGTCAGTTTGCTTTTCTGCCGTCATTCACAGAGAGATGTTGACCTGCGTGCGCTCTCACGGCCCCTGCAGCCCCACAGTCCACTGTGCGCGCATCAGCGCTGAGGCTGCTCTGTCTACCTTCTGCCTCGTGAAAGCAGCTTCACAGGATTGCTATAGAATGAGGAGTCTGCCCCAAACCACCGGCTACTTCTAGATAAGTGACTTAGGACAGTCAGTCCCTGGGCCACTGGCACACAGATCACTTCACCAACATATGTTGGTCTTCTTTAAAAAACCCCTTCCTGTCAACCCTGAGCAGTGGACTGAGAGGCCCGGTTGAAGCTGGCGATGGGTTTGCCATCCAGAGCGTGTAGCAGGGACACTCAAAGGACCGCTCAGGGTCAGCTCTACTCTGTACCCAAAGGGAAGCAGCATGGGATGTGGAGGAGCCCCGGACTGGGAGCAGATGGCCTACCTCTCATCTGTGTCCTGCTACTGGCCCCAGGGGTGAGAGCCTGGACAAGCCATGGGCCTCCCTGACTGTCTGTTGCTTCTACGTCAAGTAACCACTGGTGTTCTTCCTAGCTTTAGGATTCTATCGTCTTTACGGGAACAAAATGGGAAAGCTCTGGGACCTTTCTGGAGCGGGCTCTGAGGAGGGCTGCCAGTTAAGGTAGACGGGCGACTTCTAGAGAAAAGGGCTTCATGGCCGCACACTGCTCACACCCTCGTTTTCCCTCAGGTCTGTCCTCTCCAGGAGTTGGTCACTCCCTGGAGGCTTCCATCTTGAGGTCGGCGTGGGGAGAGAAGACCATGAGAGGACAGGTAAAGGGCAGCCACGAGGTCCGTATTCCAATCCTTGCTCATTTGGCTTAGGAACCAGGGCTGCTGATGGGCAATCCAGGCACTGACAAGGAGAGTAAACCGCGCCCAGGTTTTCAGCCTCTGTCTCAACTGAGGCAGGGCAGATACAATCACACGGAAAGTCAGACCCAACACGTCCACCCAACCCGCTCAACTGCACCCAGCCTGTGAAGCAAGGATCGAAGAGACTCTTACACACAGGACATCACGGAAATCACTCATTTTCACAGGTACCAGGGGCCATCGCTTCCACTTCAAGGAGGAAGAGATGGAGGAAGGAGGGCCGGGAAAGGCAGTAGAACTGAGGGTAAGCCACATTTTCCACACCTCGTGTGGGGCTGTGATTTACGTGGGATAAGCTCTTGGCCACTTAGAACCTTGTTGAATTTGATTCCAAGTTCTTGAACCCCTGAGCAAGCTAAGTCCCGGGCCTGTTCAGATGGGAGTGGCCTCCAGAATGTTCTCTCAGCCACTTTGTTTTGATCCCAGCAGGAGATACGACACTGAGACCCAAATCAATGAGCAGTAAGGAAGGACCAAGGAGCTATTTCTTGGCCCTTTAAAGTGTTTAATTCAGTGTAGCATGTAGTGTTGGCTGAAGGCCACCCCCCCCCCCATCACACTTAATTCCTCTCATTCAGTTTGTTCATCCCCAGTTGCTATCAGGAGGCAAAATTCCAATGTTGATCGAAACTTTGCCAAAGCTCCTCCATTAGAGAGTCAGGCTACTTTAGAGCCATTTATTTCTTGCTGGGTTTGGCTTGAGTGTGGAACACCACCAGAAGACCCTTTATCATGGGTTTTTATCTCTTGGGCTACAGCCAAATCTGTGCAAAGTCACAGAAGAAGTATTTTTTGGAGTTTTCAAGCTGGGAAAGAAAAGTGAGGTTGGTTGAGCTATCAGGAGAGTCTGAACTGGAATTTAGCTATTATTTTCTATTATTTTTAGTTGAGTAACTAGGAGGAGACACTAAAAGCATTGGAAATACCAATTGCAAATGAGACGGCTGTGAAATGACCTAGTAATACTTTCAAGTGTGGAGGCGGACAAGCAGCTGAGGCCAGAATGGCTCCACTGAGCCCCAACAATGGCGTGAAAATAAGAAAAATGCAGCCAGAGAAATGTTTAGCTATAAAGATAGGTTTCATGATTGTGCAGGCTGGAAAAACACAGCAAGACTGATGGAGGAAAATTCTGGAATCTCTCCTTTTCTCTAGGTCTTTGGAAAAGCAGAGAGGTAGTCTCCATCACCATAAGTGGATACGTCAACAAGAAGAGGCTCTTCTGTGGTTGGCCATCTTCTCTTAGGGTATGAAGGTGGGAAAGACAGAAAACTTCAGAAAAAAGTGTCTCCCCTCCCTGCACTGCACTCTTATTTTTTCCTGAGATGCGAGGAAAAAAGTCTTAAATCTTCACTTTTCAGGGAGGTCCCCAGTGGGCTCTGATAGCTTTCCTCTCCTCAGTCCCAACATTCACAAAGTGCGTGTACTGGAAACACCCCTCAGGTGGAGTGGTTTGTGGGTCAGAAAAGACTCGAGTTGAAGAAACAGAACTGCATCCGTTTCCCATGTGTCAAGTGACGTCTTCTTAAGGGCTGACCCTCGTGTTTTGTAGGTTCTTGGAAAAACCCTTTCTGTACACATGTATCTCACCACAAGAGCTGGCTATACTTCAAAGCAGGACTCCTCCGACCACGAGAATGAATAATAGTAAGATTATAGGGGTTCCAAGAAGGTACCTCTCTCTGCCCATTCAAGACATATTTCCCCCAGAAGCTTGCTGGTGACCAAGGACTGTAATTATAAGAGAATGATTCCTCCGGCTTTAGTCTGCTCTCCCATAAGAATGTAACCACTTGGAGGAGGAAACCAGTTAAGCCTTTGTGTGCAGGAATCTGACCCAGCTTTTCTGGGAGCAGGCTTTGGTGGAGAAAGGGCAGACAAAGTGCAAGAATGCCAGAGGAGAAGAGAAGGGGCCACCAAGAGGGGGAAGGTGCAGAGGGGAGGTTGGAGGTTGAAGACGAACAACACCTGCACAGAGCAGAGGGTGGAGACAGATCCTTCTTGGGGAAAGAGGGGATGGTGGCCCTCTCATGAGCTGCAGAGCCGGGCGATGTTGGCATCGTGGGCGCGCTATGGTGACTCACTCTCTTGGTCTGCAGTTGGCTGGTTGGCCGAGGAGGATGAGCAGCCTGGGGGCTCCTTTGACAACCCATGTCAGCCCCCACCTGGGTCCTAATGCCTTTCTTCCTACCTCAATCCCAGCTGTCGGAACTGCCCTAGAGAAGTAACGAGAAGCCCACGGGGCCCCGAGGTCCTTAGGCCCCTTCTCCCAGCCCCTTGGCGGCAGTAAGGAAACACAAAGGGACGAGGAGTTTCTTTAGCAGACTGTGCTGAAATGCAGCCTCGGGAACCAGCAGGTGGCTGAGAACGGGCTTTGTCAAGGCCGCCTCCAGCTCAAAGCTTTCTCCACGTGCACTCCCATCGTTACTGGAGCTGGCTGCTCTCTAACAAGTCACAGAGAACTCTGGTCCAGACATCCCGTTAACGAGTCCTGCGCCTGGGGAAGAGAGCACTGCCCTGAAAGGCGAGACCCAGTGTACGCTGGCTCTGGTTCTGGGTCAGAGCCTCTGCTTTGGGACATGGTAGTTACTGACATCAAAAGGGTTGAATTTTGCACAGTAGAAGATGAAACACGGCTTGGGCGTGCATGTGTGTGTGTGTGTGTGTGTAGTTACCTGTCTCCCACTCACCCACACCTCGCGCTCATGCTGCTATCTTCCCTGAGCCCTCCAGTTATCCACCCAAGCCCCATGGCCAAGAGTGAGCAGTCCTGGACTTCCGGCAGGCCAGAAGACACCCATAAAGCCCTATCTGGCTGTTGACACTGCCCATGATGCTCGAGTGCAAGTCGCGTCCCCACCAGCCCTGCGTCTCAGTGCACAGCAGGACTCAGGCAGCGTTCTGGGGGGAGATGGTGTTTCCCACGAACAGGTCCCTCTTCTCCTCCTCTACCTGCCACTCCTGGCTGGAGCCATCTGGAACCTGCAGCTTTGCTGGCACAGAGAAGCCTCTCCCTAGAAAAGGGCCTTGCCGCCTGGTGCCCCTCCTCAGTCCCATCAGCCCTAAACCTCCTCGGAAGGAGGCTGGACACCTCCTTGCAGCCAAGAAGGCCGACTCCTCGCAGGATGAGTATGGGGCCTTGGTCTCAAGGCCCCAGGGATCGGAGACTCTCTGCTGGCACGTAGGCCTACTTGTGGCTGCTGGAATTTCATTTCTGTCTGCAGCACAATGCGGTGCACTGACCTTAAAGGATGTTTTTTACATGAATTTTTTAGTAGAAAACATAAATAAATAACAGCAAGGCACAGCACAGTCATTCTTGGAAGAAACCAAGTGCAACTCATTAATCGCGGAGACCAGGGTTGCTGCTGAGCCAGGAGGGAATTTGCTCCCGTGCCACTGCTGCCTGAGCGTCGGGGTGCTGCCACTTACAGCCGGGCCCACATTCTCCACAAATTGGTGGTTAAAACAAGTCCCTGTGATTAAAATTCCCTTCAGCTGAAACTACCCGGAGTCTCCTTTTGCAAGCGCTCCTCCTGCCTTAGAGAGAGGGGGTAGTCGCAGAGATGGTGTGGCTTGTGCAAATACGGCAGGGGTATAACCCAGGACGTCCACCCATTTGTTACTCTCTCAAATGAGGATGGTTCCCTGAAAAGGGTAAACATCAGCCATTTGAAGCAACTATTGAAGTGAAAACAGGCATGCCATCTGACCTAGATATCCTATCCTATCGAAATGTGTACAAAGAGCCAACTTGAAGGATGTTCACTGCAGTATTGTTTATAACAGCGTAACAACTACACACAACCTGAGTGCCCACAGTAGGGGAGCAGTTAATAAACTATGGTCCATCAACACAACGTGGAAGGCTGTACAACAGCTAAGAAGGGTGGGGTCAATCTGTCGGGGTGTACCGAAGTAGCCTCAAGACTTCGTCAAATGAAAAGAAGCAAGTTGTCCAATAAAGGGAAGAAACACACATGGTGACACCATTTGCACAGAACCAAACCAAACCCCAACCAAGCCAACGACATGAGGGGACGTGAAGATCTGTGTTTGCCGAGGTATAAAACAAGGCCTGCAAATGTATACAGCAAACCACCTCTGCTGGTCACCTCCGGGGAGAAGACTGAGACTGACTGACAAAGAAATGGATTTCTGCTTTTTCTGTATTATTTGCACTTTTTGAGGATGTAGTCATGTATAAGTTGTAAATCTAAGCTGTGTAAACTTGTAAGCTTAAAAAAGAAAAGAAGAGAAATCAAGCCTGTTACTATCCTGAAGTTTCCCCCCACAGTCCCCTTCAGGATCAGTCAACGCTCTGGTCAGGAGCCTCCAAGAAAAGGCGTTTCCCCACTCAGCGCCAAGTCCTGCCACCAGCATGTCTGTCGCTGACTCTTCAAATGACCACTCCTACTTTTTGGTCCAATGCCCTTGGGACTTTAGGGTCTTTTTTTGGCTCTTGGAGGTCAGTGACAGCAAAGCCCAAGAACACCGACTCCACCCAGAAGAGAGGAGAAAGATTCAGGGTGTCCTGCCCCCTGGGCTTGGGGCGAGTGTGGCTCCTGCTGGCTGCCCGGAAGCACCTTGGCGCTCCATTGTGCCATACCATGCTGAAGGGAGTTTTGATCTTTGGCGATTCCCCAAATGTCATATCTCTTCAGTGCTTAGGTTTGGGGCCAAACGGGATCCTCCTCACAGCTCGTGCAAAAGTACTGAGGTGGAGGCTGTGGCCTGCTGTCTTCTGAGGGAGTGGGTTTCTGGTTGTGACTAACCTCTAGACACACTCTGGTGCACCTGATCTATATCAGGCTTAATTAAATCCTACCCTAGGCCTAGCTTTTAATTTATTTACATAAGGCGACTCTTTTCCCTGCTGATTTAAGACCTTCAGCTGTGTTCCCCTCTCTCCTCCTTTTTCTCTGGTTGGATTTGTTTTGTGTTTTCTTTGGGCCATCACTGAAGAGGATGAAAGGCCAATTGCAGCTGTGAGAGCCCCAGCGATGCGCACAATTAGAGCGAAAACGAGCCACACCTACAGATCGGCAGTTTGGCTCAGATGTGTGGCCACAACACAGACAAATCAAAACTTAAACATGAAGCTCTTTTCATCAAAGATTAGAGAAAGGCCACAACGTTTGTGCCAACAACCGCAGAGGCAGTGGAGAGAGATGGAGAGCACAGACACAGTCCACGCAGATGGGCCGGGTGTCCGTTACAGGGCTAGGAGGGCAGCGTCTTGCTTTAACAGCAAGAACGCATGTTTAAACCATCATAAAGGGCCAGGTAGGAGCCAAAAGAGACCACAATGGGCCTCGACATCTGGTATTTATGGTCCATGGAAGCACAATTTCTGTAACATTTATGCTTGGCTAGGTCTGAAATACCACACTGATAGCAAGTGCTGTGTTTGATGCCTAAGATTAGAGACCTAACCGTGTTTGCCCTCTTGGGGAAGAGAGAGTACTTCCAGAATAAGCCTGGGGACTAGACCCAAGGCAGGTAGGATTGATGAAATTCTCAAAGGTGTCTCCAAATCCAGCCACATCAAGGAAGCATGAGCAACGGCTAATTTAATTCAGTCTGGCAAATTTGGTCCCAGTCAGGAAAATGTTGACTGAGCCTAGATCTCTGCTTGAAATAAGTACTTTCGAGATGCTTCCATTTCATCCTTTACTAATAGGAATAAATGTTTTAAGGAAAGGCAAATGTTATTTAGACAAAATGAGTAATTATGCTCATCATTAGAGCAACAAACAAGGTTCTAATCATGGACATTCTACTCCATTCTCCCGCAGGGGACAGACAGTGGCGTCTATGCTGAGCCATCTGGACTAACTGAGCTTCCTGTAAGACATGAAGACCAGAACCCCGTTTCTTTTCAGCACATTTGGACAGGTTGTGGCTGTAAAAACCGCTCCTTCCGAGATGGAGGTCTGGAGAGGAAGAAATGTGGGACTCTGCAGAAACAGGGTCTCCTGGACACGCCTCTTTTCTTAGAACCTTTAAGGCTGGTTCTGGGACCCCTGAGGAAGGCTGCTGGGTTGATGGAATGCTGCCAATACACTCCATTAGGGGCAACAGTGGGAAATCCTGCCACAATCTCTTCTGGACCACCATCTAGAAACACTGAGCAGCTGGGAGTTCATATCTCCTCGATCTTTTCCCCTAATCTGATAGAAGTCTGATGGAAATATTTTATATAACTAACCACCAACTACCCAAAGAGGAGAACCAAGGAAAAATACTTGTCAAACAAGATCTGTCTTTTTGGATAAGTTTCCCCGAGCCCCTCTCCTCCAGGTTTTTATAGAATGTTGCTTTCACAAAATGTTCCACCCTGATAGTTCCAGGTTCACGGTAATCATATAATTATCTTCATTCCTTTCTCCAAAATGAAGTCTAGAGTGTCTTTGAGTCCTGAACATGCTACAAGTTCCCGTTTCGTCTGGGAAAGTGCTCATAAATTGGAGATCAACGTCCCCGTGGAAGTAATAATTTGGTAGGCAAGGGGTAAGATGTCGCCACTTCTTCTCCAAAGGAAGCCATCTGTCTCCATAGAGCCGAGTACACGCTTCAACTTCACTGGTCCCACTCCCCCTGGGGCCCTTTGAAAGTAGAGTCCAACCTCCAGAGATTTGCCATCAAGAGAAATTTTGTGGAATCACATTGAGCAATTTAGCACTTAGCAACTTCTGCAAAATCCCACACCAATCATAAAAGTTGGCTCAGCTGCACAAATTGGATAAAACTCCTAACAAGCAGCAATAAAAATAAAGGAAGGAAAAGCTGGCATCCAGCCTCAAGAACCCAGCTACCACCCACCGAAGCGCCCTGGAGCTCAGAAGGCGAAGTGTAAACTTGGGAAACGTCAATTTGTTCAAAGCCTCCATTTCAACTTTGTTCTCATAGGCAAAGGAAAAAAACCCCAGATGTTTGTATAAAAATATCATCATTTTATTACATTCCACACAATACATTTTCAAATAGTTTCCAACGTCCACAAGTTATTTTGACACACAGGCAACTGAGCAATGCAGGGGACGTCGCGGTTACAGGGAGAAGGGAGAAGAATAGGAAGTAAAAATCTTTAAGTTTTCTTGTTTTGCTGTTGTTCTTTGGTAATTTTCGGTTATTTAGGTGTTTGCTTGCCTGCCAGTTTCCTTTGAAAGACAGGGCCTTTTAAAAGATGAGGTATCAACCTCAGAAATATTACTGAATTTCCTATCCTATTCTGGCTTTAATCCCAAAAGTGTGGGATAAGGGAAAAGACAATTTCACTTTATTTTCAGCATCCTGGTTTGTCAATGGCAAGGCTACGATTTTGTTTCCTGCCGTCACCAGCAATTAGGGGAGAGTGATTGCTGGCATCATATCAGGAGGGGATTTTTCACCCCAGAGATGAGGGTTTTCCTCCTGGAGCTGTTGACATGAAACCTCTACTAAGGCAAGAACTTTACCAGTCAAGCTAGACCTTCAATTCATTCATTCATTCATTTACATTTTAGTAGTTGCTATCACCTCCTTGTCGTCTGAGAAGCAACTCTAGACACATGCATGCATGCATTCGCCCGGCCAGTCTCTTTTCCTAGAAGAGAGTGACCTTTCTCTCCCTCTATGAAATACAGAATTTTGCTTTTTAAAGCTGCAAGGCATGATTTTGCAGAAGAGCTGCCCTTTTAGCATAGTACCTGGATGATACTATGAAAGTTGCTGGGGCCCCAGAGAGAGAGAGAGAGACAGAGAGACAGAAAGAGAAGAGAGGGAGAGAGAGAGAGGGTGGGAAGTGTGACATTCCCCAGCTGGAGTGCATCATGGGCTTCACACAGATTTGAGCAGTCTCCTAGTCTCAACTATGGCACATACCTAAAGGTGATGCCACACGGGGCATCAGATACAGATAGAGCAAATTCACAAAGTTGTTGTCATCTTCTTTTAAAGCAGGGAAATCCTCTAGGGTACATGGTAACTCAGACAGTTGCTACACTGGCTGGATTTTCCAGCGTAATGTCCCGACACCACACCTCCATGGGGTGCCTACAGGGATGCCAATCATTTTGAGGGAATGCCTGGCCCCAAACGCACGACTGGATGTGGACACCTAAGATGAAACAGCCTTAGTGACCAGCATGGAGTTCATCACCTGGTGTCCTGGGCTCCCCACCCCACTTCTTTCTCCATCTTCAGCTGGGGTAGGACACATCTTGGAATCTCAAGGTAGCTCTCGCTCTATCCTTTCATCTTTGCTTTCTTGGCAGCGCTGCCGTGGTTGAGACAGAATTGCTCTTTGAAATAGAATAAGAGTGGGGGAGCACTATGCTTTCAGGAGGATGAAACAAACCAGATGTGAAAGTGAGTGTGTGTGCTGGAGGGACCTGTGTGGATATTCTGAAAGAATGCTAAAAGTCTCTCTCTCCTAAGCAGCCAAAAAAAAAAAAAATCATCAGTATTTTGTTCTCAGAAGGTACCTGGAGGCTTTGAGCCCAGGCAACCATCTTTGGAGAGAATGTTACTCATCCCCAGTGGATTGCTAGCAGGAAGGTGAGAAATAAATACCCCAAGGCTGAGCCCCAGCACACCGGGAATCTCGTTAAAATACGCATCTTCTATCAATGCAATTGACTTCATTATTGAATCCATCCTTTGTACAATATCATTAGGCAATTTATCTCTAACATCCCCCTCCCTGTGTTGCTTAGAAGGACAAATGGGCAGCAATGGATTTATCTCCGTTATAGCTTCTCCTGATGAGGCAGCGACATCTGGAGATGCCAGGCCAGCCTATGGGAGTGCATTGGCCAGATGCTATGGATGCTTTAAGGGGTAGCACAATGGTACATTAAAAAAATGATGACTTTTATTCTCTCGTAATGTTTAAGTCAGTCAGGTGGACAGCCTTATGTTTTAGCGGCTATAGATTCAGGCACACATTGACACCATGAGAGGAAAGCAAACGATCCCTTTCCCCCGTATTTTACAAATGCTGTCACAATGACCAATGGAATACCAAGAAGACGGTTTTTAACCTTTGTCCTCAACTCCATCCCAAGTTGGGCACAATGAATCCATTGAAGTGAGGAGACTTTTAAAAGACAACATTTAGTCTTTTCTTCTCCTCCCTTTTCCCCTCTATCCCCTCCTGCTCTAAACTTCAACAGGCTACTGCTTTGCCGACCTCAGTCTCAGGTTTGTTATTCTCTATGACTTATTCCAAGGTTGGACTTAACCAATAAAAGCTAAACATTCATTATGAGCTTCTCGTTTATAAGGCAACATGAGACAGATTTGCTTCAGGGCTGGAAGTAGAGGCGGTTCGCATGCACGCAATGGCTGCTGTCTTGTTACTTCCAAGACGCCAGGAGACACGACAACAGGTCACGTCTGAGTGCACTGGGGGAACCTTCCTCCTGGGCAGGTGGGTTGGGAATGGGAATAGGGTGGGAAGGGCCACATTTCATTTCATGTGGCCTCTAGTTTTTTAGGTACCTGGAGATGACAATGGTAGCCAACAGAAACCCAGCCAGAGCTAGATAAGGCAACAAAAGCTTCAATCTCTTCTCCAGGTAAACAAAACTAGTACAGTATATTATTTTCTGTAAAATGTACCCCTGGAGAAGTAACACAAGAGTTAAGGGGGGCCCTCTCTGAACACACCCACACGCCCCCCTCAATGAACCAGTCTCTCTCTCACCCACACACACACACGGAGCTGTTCACACGCACAATGTATTCTATGTACAAACACACAGATCCAGGTTCCCCCTCAGGGCTCTGGCAGACTGCCCACCGAGAGGGGAGATGGGGTAAGGCAAGGGGAAGGGACAGGGGCCAGTCTCTGGAAGAAAACTGGCTGGGCCTTGAGTCATGAAGCGCTTAGGGTTGTCTTTTCTCATATCCCAAGATGCAGCATTAGAGTTGGGTTGGTTGGCTTGGAATCAACAAAAGAAGAACCCAAGGAGAATGGTCAGGATGGACAAGAACACACAGGGTTTGGGCCCGAGAGGGAGGTGTCTGAGAGCTCACACAGAGACTAGGCGAGGAGAAAAAGTGCAAAATCAGGCCACGGGGTAGCAGTCTTTCTCGTCTGTTTGGATGCGGTCCTTGCTTCGGCCTCAGCAGTGCGAGCTCTGCTCTTGCTCTAGCTTAATGGTTAGGGTGGGCTCCACCGCCAGAGGGGCCCCGTTGGAGTACTGGGAGGTTTTGTAGGTGATGGAGTGATCGGTCTTCTTGGCCGCATAGCGGAAGCGGTGGTAGTGGAGCACCAGGGCCAGCGCGATGGAGACCAGCACCAGCACGGCGCCCCCGGCGGCCATTAGGTAATACCAGTAGGCTGGGATGGGCTGCACGGGCACCGTGTCCACTGTGGGCTCGGTCCCTGGCAGGAGCGTGCCCCCTGGTGGAGAGACACAGAGAGGGTTGCTAGGCTGAGAGCATGCAGACTAATAAAAAAATTAACTGAAAAAAAGAAGAAACACACACATGCTTTGGAGTGGATGGGGAAGGGGCGGGCCCAGGATGGCACTGAGTATTTAGTTGGTGTCGAGCACTTTTAAATGACTGATATTGTCTACTACGCACAACCCTATGAGGGAGCCACTGTCAGACCCATTTTACAGAAGAGCAAACAGGCTCAGAGAGTTAAAGGAACACAGTGGTTAGACAGCAAGTGATAGTAAGGAAGGGACTCAAGGGCTGTGTGATTACAAAGCTCTTTTCTTCTCCCTGTTAAACCACAATTACTCTGCAATCTATGGAAGCCTCACAATTCACACACATCCACACACGAGTACACACAAGTAAATGATGCTGAAACGACTTCTGGGATTCGGTAAGGCTGATTCTCCAAAGGGGTGGAAATACAATATTGGGTCTGGCTGGCCAGCATTCTCAAACAATGTATTAATTAGGCTGGCTAGACTTGAAGGTAAATTCCACTTTGGCTTGCCAAGGCTTCCATGCCCATTGAAATCAGCCTGGTCTTGTCTAAACAGGTCAATTATCGCTGTCGAGAAATGACTAATGCATCTTCATTTTTTAATTGGATGGAGGATTTTATAAGCGGATTGGAAAGGCGTTGCAACAAAAAATGTGGGCGCCGAATGACAGTGGGTATGTAAGAGGGAGAATGAGAGCAAAGACGGGGAGATCATTCTTAATCACAGAAAAGACGGAGGAGAGAAGAGAAGCTAGCAGAGGATTTAGGAGGCAAGCACATTCCCTGGCCGGCCTCAGGTTGCCATGGAGATGATGTAGCAGATTTAAGCCCAGGGTAACTCTGGGGAAAGACTGGCGAGAGTCCCACTTGATGCAAAACAGTGCTACAACTTGATTCTCCCAAAGATTTACATCAGATAAAAATCTGGCCCAGAATGGGACTAGGAGCTTTTGAGCTTGCCAAAACCAGACATGATCTTTACTTCTGAAAAATGATGTATGCTTAACCTGTGAAAAATTCCTCCCTCGCTGCTTACATCAAGTGGTGGTGGCCAGAAAGCTGTATCCCCTCTAACCGCGGGCTACCCCGGGGGAAGCGCCGCTGCCTTCTTCACCCACTGTCGGTCTGCTCTGCGGGTGCATCACTGCCCAAGATGCAGACAGGGCTCGCTTATGTTTTCACGGCTCCCCCAGGAGGCTCGGAGCTCCTCAAGCAGAAGAACCTGCTCTCATCTTGGTTTCTACCTCAGGGTATGCACAAAGAGGGCTCCATAAATGTTTGTGATGAAAAGACAGAGCTGAGGTGAAGACGGCTATTTCTGAGTCAGTGTTGGCCAACTCCTGCGGCCCTGACACCAGAACTCCTCTTTTTGATTTGGAGAAGAGCTGAGGGGTGGGCCAGCCCTTCT
This sequence comes from Equus asinus, assembly GCF_041296235.1. Classification (NCBI taxonomy): domain Eukaryota; kingdom Metazoa; phylum Chordata; class Mammalia; order Perissodactyla; family Equidae; genus Equus; species Equus asinus. Next base: position 140,177,651 of record NC_091793.1, on the reverse strand, counting down.
GATGTCTCCTCAGAAGTGGCCGAAAAATGAAAACATTTTTCCTGGAAAATCTCTCAGAGCCTGTCCACTCTTATTCACGGGTTCCTCTAGTATTAGGGCCCCCCTCCATGAAGGCACAGCGCTCAGCGGTGCTTCTCGGGCCCGCAGGAGTGCCCCAGTATTGCAGGGGCTTTGACAAGGAAGTGTCACCCAGTGTACACCCTGGCAGCCACATGGCCAGCTCTTGCGGTGGGGAAAGGATCCCAGAGTCCCATGACCCCCACCTCCCCTTTCTACATTCTCCTATTCATGACCTCCCACTCTATTTTTCTCTATCCCCAAACCATGTCTATCATTTAATAATTTCATTAGTGGAGCTGAGAAAGCTCCCTCTCCCTCTCTCTCTTTTTCTCTCTCTGTGACCAGATTGAAATTATGCACAGAAACAGAGAGATAGAAAGAGAGAAAGCAAGGCACAGAAAACGGCTCCTTGAAATGGCCAGCTTGTGAGTCACAGTGAACTGGTGTGTCAACTCATTATTCAGGTCACCAAGAGTCTCTGCTGCCTGGCAACCATCCTGCCAGGATCTTCCTGTGGGCTCAGAAGAATGCACGAGAAGCAACAAAGTGTGCACCAATGGCCTGAGTTCCTCAGTGCCACCCCCTCCCCAAAGGGGGTCCTTGGGTTGTCCGATTTCGGTTTGGCTCCACAGTGAGGGCCGTCCTCTAACGAGGCCGCAGCTCACCCACGAGGGGAAAAGAAGGCATGAATCCACAGGGATTAATTCCCGACCTGAAGCACCTGCCCAGATCACAAAGGCAGGAGCACAAATTTGTTAACCTGGAAGGTCATGACTGCCCACGTCCCCTCCATCACCGCATAGTCTCAGTTCAAAGCTTTGTGTTCTTCCTGTCAAAATGCTGGTTTTCAACATTAAATACACCTGCAGGGCCCAAGCGTGGAGCTGGGCCTTCACGCTACTCCTAAAGTGCTTCTTACAATAGAGACAGACTCGGGGCCCAGTGGGGAGGATGGGAGGACCCACTGGAGGAAGGAGAAGTCTCAGTCCCTGGATTACACAGGCAGAATCAGACACAGAGCTGCTGCTCTGGAAGACAAACGCCCGTTTGGGTATCAGGCCCTCTTCCCCTTTCCTACCACTGCTCCTCTCCCCTGAAATTAGCAACACGTAGAAAATTTTAGTGACAAAAGCCATTTTGGGGACATTATATTGCCTCCCTAAATGTTTTCCTTGGACATTTGTTAGGAGAAATGAGAAAAAATACTACGTGAGTTTGTACTTATAATGTAAAGAGAGTTAGAAAAGAGAAGATACACCTAACAGCCCTCCCCTCGTTCTCCGTGGGCAGTTTTTGGGTGACCTGCAGTTGGGGGCTAGAGTTTCTCCGAATGTTCTCCAGCTAAAGAGACGCCTGCAGGCAGGTGGATTGCTGGTTTGGAGTTGGGCTCTGTGGTAGCCTTCAAGGGCTGTATGCTAAGGAGGCTGTGCTTTGCCAGTCAGAGAAAAGGAAGCTGACAGATCAACAAGGGTTAAATCCTCTTCCAAATTACCTTTCCAAACAACAGCTGCAATCCAGTGAATGTCAGATGGATGGATGGATGGATGGATGGATGGGATGTTTGGATGGATGGATGGATGGATGTCTGGAGGGATGTTTGGACGGATAGATGGATGGATGGATGGATGGATGGATGGAAGGATGGATGGATGGACGTCTGGATGGAAGGATGGATAGATGGATGGATGGATGGATGGAGGAAGGTATTTTAGACCAACATTCAGATTCCCTGGAAAATGTTAATGACCCACTGGTACTTCACATAACAGTTTTTCTTCAAAAGTGCTAGAGATTCTGCTAGCTCATATGGTGCCTCTATGTGAAATTGCAAAATAGCCACCATCTTTGGGCAGATGCTGCCTGCACCAGGTGCCTCGGTTGGTGATTGGCTTTATTTTAGCCCACTTGTCCCCTCAGCCATAGGGGTGACTGGGCCATTGCTTGGCAACAAGTAGCCTGGGCTAGGTGCCCCAGGATGGGAGAAAATGCAGGTGAGACTTCAACCTTGTCCAGCGCCGGTGATGTGCCGACCTGAACGCTCCCTTTAGTTATTCTAACTTCCACTACTTACTTACATATTCTTTTTTTCCAATTGGAAAACTCTTTCAACTCCTGAACTATTTTTCACTAATTTCCACCCTCTAATTCTCCACAAAGTTTTCTCATTGTGTGAGATAATGAGAAACAGGCATTTAAATAGTCAATAACTCCAAGTGTATTTGCAAGGTTGAGCAGCCTCCTCTCTGTAAAAGTTTTGAGTTCCCTAGAGAAGCAGGCAATGTGAATGCAAAGAATCTGAATTTTGAGAAACAATAAATTCTAAGAAGCCATGCATGGGAAGAAAATAAGGAAAAAAATTACATGGTAGGTAGTGTTCCTTTCATTCCTATTGTGCAAACAGGGTTCTGAATTAATAGGCTACTGGGAACTGTGGGCCATAACAGCAACAGCAATGAGTGGACGTTCCCTGTGAGTTGGGCACGGGCTACGGGCTTCACGCGAGCATCTTGTTTATTGCTCATGACCCTCAGCTGGGAGACCTGAGAACCGACAGGACAAGTGATTGTCTCTGGTTTGACCTGGAGGACAACTGAGGAGGGCAGAGCAGCAGACAGTGAAATCCTGGAGGTGGCTCAGAGTCCTCAGAGGAAGTTCACATGTTGGTAAGTGGCAGGGTCAGGACCGGGGGCGCGGGGACCGAACCTTCAGCCTGTGCTGGAACCCAGGTCTCAGATGACCAACTCTGGCTGAGTGCCGACTCTCAGACATTTTGGAACACAGGCACCCTCATTACATATTGCTTACGGCTGATTTTGTGCTACGAAGGCAGAGTTGAGTGCTTGTGACACAGTCTCAGGAAGCCCAACACACTTGCTATCTGGCCTTTTACCAGAAAAGCGTGCAAACCTCCCTTCTAACCAAGTGGGAACTGGAGGCAGCCCTCTCCCCCTGCGCACCCCTTCTGTCTGAACCTGTCTGAAGCTGGTCTCAGTCGAGTCAGGTTCTCACTGAGTGACCAAAAGAGACAGCATTTCCCACAGCTACGTTTACAAACGGGCCCCCAGGAGGTACCCACGTTTTGAAATGACAATTGTGAGTCATTTCTCACAGAAGAAAAAAGGCTCATTGCAGATAAGGACCGTGTGAGGACTGGTCTGTCTGCAGAGTCCTTTCTGCACAGGTCGAAAATGAAGTGCGGTGAAGGGGCATTTCAGATAAAAGGTTTAAACAAAGAAAAAGGTTGGCTCCTCTCGAGAGGTTTACAGAAGATCGTAGAAGAATGTGGTCTCGCCCACGGACACGTTTGGAGAAGGAATGTGAAAGCACAAGATCCCTGAGAAGGCCTCTCCCAGCAGATCCAGGGTCCTGGGGTCTCGCCAGCACCCCCCAAGGCCTCCCACTCAGACTGAGGCTGGCTGAGGTCTCTTTGGTGGCACTTAGGCTACTTTCTTTAAACTGAGGCGTGTCCTTTCTGTTTTAGCGTGAGGAAAGTTGGTGAGAAAAGTGTTCTTCTCCCCTTAGAGAGACTGACGCGTGGTCAGTGACCTTGTGGGAGAGGCTGCATCAGGCCTCAGCCAGGAGAGGCCTCGGGCATCCACGAACCTCACAAAGCATGCCTCAGTGTCCCCGTAGGCAGGCAACGGCAGCCAAGTGGGTACCCAGTTTGCACAATCTCCACACTCCCTTGCTCAGCATCACTGAGCGTGAACCTGCAGCTGGAGGTGCAGGGCAGAGAGCAGGCGCACCCTAAGGCCAGCCTGCAGCCCTGGCAGGTCCAGGGTCTTTTTCTTCCCCTCAACAGAGGATTATGGGCAAGAACCCTGGTTAACCCTCACTGCGTCTGGGAAGTGCTTCTAGTTGAGAGAGCCGGAGGAGAAAGGGAAGCCAAGGAGAGAGAGAATTTGTGGCCAACCCAGGTCCTGTGCCTGGTGGGCAAAGCTTCTGGGAGGCAGCCAATGGGGGATGAGGGTGGAGATGGAAAAGGAGAGATGACAGTGGCAAGCGGCAGAGATGGGCCAGTTGGCTCCAAAAAGACAGAACTTAAAACCTGACACACAGAGTCAAACACCAGCCAGTGCTGTCCCCACCCCAACATGGGTCTCTCTTAAGACTGCTCCCCTCTGTGCCCATGAGACAGTCTTTGATGCTCAGTTTCTCCTGGTTTCACCTGGATGAAACCTGCTCAGGACTGCAGAAAGCGAAACCCAAGAGACAGGCCCCATGGCACTCAGAGCTGGTCTGAGACAGTAACCTCAGCTCACAGCCTTAGCGGGAGACACTGATGTTCCTTCGGTCCTCCGTCACTGGTAGACACAGCAGGTCTGAATCCTTCACCCTAACAACCACCTCCTGCAAGTGCACTAGCCTGGGATTTCCACGGGTGTCTAATGGGTAGGGTTCCAGACCCAGTCTCTCTGCTCCTGCTTTCTTCAAGCTCTCTGTCTCTGCCACGAGTGAGAACTCCTGCCTCCACTGTGAGCTGCTAAAAGTACCATGGGGTCAACAACTAGAGAGCTCTGGGTATGGGGTTTATATATTTTTACTGGCTTCTTTATTCTTCTTTTTTCTTGTATTAAAAAAAGAAATTATTGGTTAAGAGGAAATAATCCATCACCTTAATTACACCACTTTTTAGTTCTTTTTTTTCCCCTTTACACACAGTTTTTCATTGTTAAAGCTCAAATTCTAGAAAAAGATATGTGATGGCACTATGTTTATAGCCAGTGTTTTGAAAAAAGAGAGAGAGAAAGAAAGAAAGAAAAGAAGAAAACGCACACCAGGCTACATTGTTTAAAATGTGACTCATAACAAAAACAACGACAAAGTCTCTTTAAAAGTCACATGACAACCCAGCTTCTTCATTCTCTCCTCCCGTCCTTTCTCTACACGGCTCTTTTTCTCCACGGCATGTTTCTCTCCATTACTGACTCACATCCTGGTACACAATCACAGTAGCCACAGTAAGCAGAAGACACAAGGCGATTTGAAAACAAGACGTTTCATGGCAAGAAATGAGTAAGAGGCAGAACGTGAAAGGTGCTTCAAAACATGAGAGACCACGAACGCCTCGTCTGCCCCGGTCCAGAGGCCACTTTGATTGCATTTCCTTAAAGATGTACCTAGGATACACTGGTCTCTCCTAAAGAATGAGACTGGCACTGTCTCATGGTTAATTTATAATGGGAAAGAAAAACAACCCTGATTCAAAAAGCACACAAACAACGCAAACGCCTGTTATTAACAGTGTTTCACCATCAACTTTGCATATCCTGCCTGCCCAAACCTGATTTCTCTGTTTCCCTCTTTGAGTGAAAAGGCTGATTTAATCCAAAGGCCCCCAGGCCCTCACCAAGAGAGGGTTGCGCTACCCTGACCAGGAGAGGCACGGTCTGCCGGACACGGGTCGGACAGTGCAAACAGTCCTCTTTCCTCTCCCCAGTGGAAGGCTGTGCCTGAGTCAAAACACAGAGCTGCGTGTTGAGGTCAGAGGGGCCTCGGCCCAGAGCAGACTCCCCGGCCCTGGTCCATCTGGCTACCAACCGGGAGTTCCTCCTAAGAACCACCAATGTGATCGCACTGTCTGCTCGCAGCACTGCTCCTGCTCCGGGCTCTGAGTGCCTCAGCCAAGACTCTGCTCCCCAAGGCTGGGGTTCCTCCTTCTGGGGATGCTCATTACCTCCCAAGACAACAGCCGGGGCTGGTCCATGCTGCCTGTGGACTGCCTTTGCTGAACCCCCGGACTAGCCCATCGGGAGCGCCCTGGAAATCCTTACCTTCGAGTCACTAAGCCTGCGTTTATTTTGGCTAAATGAGCAGTGTGGCTCTAATGATGTTCTATTTATATATTTTTTACAAGAGAACACGACGGGACTGTGCAGCCTCACAGTAGACACCGCCTCAGGGAGAGCACACAGCCCTGGTTTTTCCTTCTCTTCCGGAAGCAAAGTGCTCAGCCACCCACCGCATCAGTGAGGGACCTACATGTGCATGCTCGCACAGTGTGCTCACCCTGGATGTCTCTGTCCAGCCTTTCTTGGGAACTCTGCGTCCAGACAACCGCTGAGAATCAGGTGGAACAACAAGCTGGTTTCCCTCCCCCTACGGAAACGTTACCTCGGGTCCGAAGGTTAGAACGCGAGCTCAACTGCAACCCAAGTCCTTCAGCTTTGATCTCAGTTTTCCTGCCAATACTTTACATTCACACCAATATAAACCTCACGCCCCAAAGCACCAACAGAGGCACACGAATACACTTAATACTTTAAGATGTGCACTGGGGAGCGGGATGGAGTTCAGGGAGGCGGGGAAGGGCACGAAAAGAAAGAAAAGACTTTCTGTGTCCTTCTCTATTCTGCTCCTCTGCCTCCTCTACTGTCTCAGAGCTGTGGGTGATGAGCGGCAAGTTAGGCGACATGATTTGGAGTCAGAGGGCACATCTAGGTGGCAGACCAGGAATGCATCTCTTTCTAGCCAGGAGCTGGACAGACTAATGAGAGTGAAAATAATGAGTCTGGACTTTGGATACAAAAATGACTTCCCCTATCTCTGAAATGCTGTCACCAGAAGGGTAAGGCCAACCAGTACAACCTCACAAGTGTTTGCATACAATAGGTTACGTCACAGGTAAGGGTGCATGTGTCTGAGGGGCTCTCACACCCAGGCCACCTGAACAGAAGCATTTAGAATGGCTTCAGACACTTAGCCTGGGGACCTGTTGGAAACCTAGCAGTGTCAACTAAATGGACTGCAAAGAGGGCGAAATAGGACCCTGCATTTTAACAGCACAGACATCACCATCACCCATGCTCGGGGTCCTTTTCCCCCGGATGAGGTGAGCATCCCAAATTCTTCTCTCTCCACTCTGCTATTGACTTTACTAGGGAGGAAATGTCCTTTCTGTTTTCAGTCTTGTATTTAAACGCTCTAACTCCAGCCATTGACCGTGCCTCCCTAGTTCCCCTGTGTGACCCCAGCTCCTGAATTCTGCACCGCCCCCTCCTCGGGGGGCTCATTCCTCGTGTCTTCTCCCTAACTTTCTCCCCTCACAAACTGCCCCCCACCATACCTCACTGAGGGGTAACTGTCCCGCTGCCTTGGGACCCTGGACCCAGGAAGAAGACACCTTCGGGTGTCTAACAAATCCTTGTCACCTCATTTCACTGTTCATCCACTGATGATTTTTTTGTTTCATCTCCCCACAGCTTCTCCTCCCTCAGCACTGGTGCATTTTCAGCCTCGTCGCTCCTGGCTGGACACGGCAAGGCTGGGAGGTTTGTCTGTAACCGATTTGTCTCTGTTGTAGGTTTCTAAGCTTTGATTAAAGAGACAGCGAGGATCTCCAGCCCCTTTCTCGAATCTACGGTGTGGCTGGTGCCATCTAGCGGCAGCAAGGAGTGGCGTCTCTTTTCTCTTGGGAGATTGGTCAGATTCGGAGGTTTATTCTCCCATCAAATTCACATCACATGGAGGGGGAGGAAAAGACATGCAAAAAAATTTGTTTTTTACCTTTAAAATGCTCACCTGCAAAAGCTGAGATGGGTTCTGGGGGAAAAAAAGAGAAAAAATTTTGAGTTAGAAAAGGGGAAGAAATAATCAGGTGAATGTAGGGTATGATGAAGAGGACTTCCATTAATTTGTTCTTTGTAATATCCCATGGAAAGTGTCCCACGTGCTCTGACCGTGTCTAACACATCATCATTGTGGGGGCCGGGAGGCTGGGGAGAGAGTCTCAAAGTTGCTTTGGAACAAAAGTCCTTTATAGAGTAATGGGTCCCTGGAGCATTGTAATCAGTCACTTATCACTGATTACTTTCTCAGAGCCGGGATTACTTTTGGAAGCCCGGGGCCTGAGTTGCTTGAGGGGACTAGGGCAATCCCAGGTGCTTCTGACATCGTCAGGCATACACACCCGGGACCCGTGTGCCAAGAAAAGCACTTGGGGAGTTATTACAGTCATGGCAACTGAACGTGGGTGCCATTCCTTCTCAGGACGCCCTCTTGCTTTGGGGAATGTCCATGGCTCTGAGGGGAGACTGTCAGGGTGCCTTGGGGTGGTGGGTGAGATTTGTACATCTCAGGTGGCCGGGCTGCTCAGCACTGCCGTCCAAGGGGCACTTACGGTGTCCTTCCTGAGCTAGTCACCTGGCATGCAATGTCTAATCTTACAACGGCTCTGGGATCTTGGGCATTAGAGGCATTCGCTTCAAAGCAAAGTCTAAAATCTTACTTCACGTGCCACGGTTTGCCCTGCAACTCATTCCTCTAAAAGAACTGCTTGGTGATTGTGCTATCACTCTGACAGAACATATGTGCTGCTTTTGCTCACAGTGGAGGCCTCCATTAAGTTCATCGAACCTCCCCAGCACCTAATTCTGACTGGCAGTCGTGCTTGTCCTCCAGCATTTTCTTTGCTAAAAGCTGGAGTCTGAGGGTGGGGTCTCGGCGCCCTGAATCTCCATGTACTTAGTGCATGTCTATTTCTGAGTGGGAGCTGGACAGAAACTTTACCTCCTCTCACACCCCTCCCATCTGGAATGCAGCCTGAGGTGCAGCTACACTCACACCTCACCCCTGCACAGACCGGGTGTGAAAGTGGCCCGCTGCCTCCTCTTGGGTATCTTAGCCCTTGGTGTCTCACCGGGAAGAGCACGAAGAGACAGACAGTCACGCACCCATGCAGTTCTCCAGCGGGACGTCGGTGCTTATCCGAATGTCATCAATGGCAATTTCTCCTGAACGTCCTTTTCCTATAACTCCCTCGAACACAATCTAGAAGCCAGAAGAACAAAAGCCATGGTTAACCGAGCTTCCTGGTCCAAGCAGTGCAAAGATTTCCAATTTTCTGTTAACTGCAGCTTAAAACGTGTGTGTGCGTGTGTGTGTGTGTGTGCTACTGCACCTGGTACACATCTGTGGACCACATGGCTACACTGCTTCAAACCTTAATTTAAAGAGGGTTGGTTCAAATCAAATGCATATTTGAGGAGATTAAAAAATATAAGTAACAATGTGATGGATACTGTTGTCCATAACTAGAATGTATCAATTAAAAGGATCACAATCAGAGCGTGTTTAAAGGAGGGCTGACATATCCGGAGCCATTTTTGAGGTTCCTCTCTTATAAATCTTTCAAACGCCCAATCCAGGTATTTGGAAACTCAGGGGACAGGAGCAGGCGGGGGTAAGGTGAGAAATCCAGTACCCTGGGTTTGCATTGCCTTGGTGATTACATCCTCCTGTGGCTCCACTGTTATAATGTTGCCTGGGGGCTCCCATTGTTAGAACTGCGGGGGCGGGGGGGGGGGGGGGGTGCGAATTTGTTCCTACACCAGTAGTTTACCGAGCACCTGCCATCGGCCAGGCGCAAGGACAGTTACAACACCTAATAGACAAGACCCTCCGCCCAGAGTCTCACCATCCAGCGAGTGAGACAAAAATGCAAACAGGTGCTTACAACACAGCACACTAAGGTTTACAAGTGGGACGCAGGTGGGGGTGAGGAGGGTCTCAGGACACCTGACATCCTGGAGAGTGACCGCAGCCCCTCGGCTCTGGGGTCTTCCATCACTCCTCATTCTTGCCCTCCCCGGTTCTCTCTGCAAATGAGCACATGTCCTCTGGCAAGCTGAGCGAGCAGTTGGCTGCCTCACCAGCCATGTGTTGCTGCTGCTCGTCTAGGGAGGAGCAGGTTAATGCTGTGGCTGGTTCTCGGTCACCTCTTCCACAGCGCCTCTACTCCTACCCAAGTCTCAGCCACAGCTGTGCATGCCCATCTGTGCCTCAGTCTCTCGCTCTGTGGGGCAGAGATAATACAACTCAGCTCCTGGAGCTGTTGGGAGACAAACCATTTAGGAGTGTCTCTGGTCTGCTAGCCACTGAGCGCAGACAGCACCCCTCTTCCTGTGTGCATGCCGGCTGAGACAGGGCTGGGAGGTTGTTCCCCTCTCCTCCTTGGAGTGTGAGGGGCCCCACAGGCCTCTTCCCCGTGTGTGGAGGGTGTGTTTGTGTTTATTTCCCTGGCTCCTGTGCTCCTTTGTAAGCCTACCTCACAGCAATCTAAAATAAAATGGGGAGAAGAAACATTTGTTGGGGAAGATTTCAGCAATATAAAAGGCAATAGGAAGAACAAAGAACCAAGTCTGGGTATAGAGATAGGCACATTCTGAATAACAAATAAGAGTGTCATTTAGTTGCCATGGCAACGTGAGAAACACAATGAAAACAGCAACGCTTAACCATGTTCCCTAATGATGAATGGGCATAGCCCTTTGAAATACTGAAGCACAGATCCCACTGATTCCCTGGGAGCCCCGCCCGCCTCCGCCACCACCCTACCTGGTACTCCATGTCGTAGCTGGGCAGGATGATCCGCCCGTGTTTCCACTCGTCGCCCTGGTCCTCGCGGATGACCCAGAGGAGCTTGCTCTCCCGGCTGGCCTCGCGCACCACCTGCAGCACCAGCCCGCGGCCGCCCGTGGCTTGGTACTGGAACTCCATGCATACTGGGCTGCGTGGCAGGTGCAGGGGCGGGCTGATGAGCCGCCCGTACTGGCCCTCTCGCCGGCCATCACTCTGCAGCCGCAAGAAATTCCTGTCATCTGGGGAAACAAGCCCAAACAGAGCATCCTGGTAAACACTTTCGAAAGACACCAGTTTGCAGCTCTGGTCCTCCCCAGGGGAAAGCTGGGACTAGAGTTTGGGGGTCTTTGTTCTCCAGGTCCTGCATCCCTTTAAGGCTCCTTCAGAGCCTTGATTCACATGCTGAGTCCTCTTGAAGCCCTTTCATGGGACTTTACATCAAGTCAGTCCTTCCTGCCTATTCCTCTGCATCCCTTTCTTAGTCCCTCTTTTACGTGCGGCACCCAGCATGGTCGGCCTTATTTCTTGCTGGTTGTGTCTGCCTGTCTTCTCCTCTTAGGCTCTAAGAGGCCAGGCCGTATTCATCCCTGGCTTACCCAAAGGGCCAACACAGTCTAACGAACTGAATTACAAGGGGGTGAGGTGGCTGCTAGACCAGAGGTGAGTCTGGCCAGGTGGTTTATGCTTCAAGACTTGTCATCTTGGCTGGCACTGTCCACATGGAAGACAGAACCTTCTGTCTCTCCCACTGCTGCTAGATGGTGCCTGGGCTCTTGTGACTGCAGCTCAGAAGCCCAGTGTCAGCTTCACGCAGAACAGGGCATGGTGGCTGAGGAGGGGTGATCCAGGGCCCTGACACCCCACTCCCTTTCCTGTTCTCTGACGAGCCTGGCCTGAGGGAGCCAGGCAAACATGGCTCCAGTGAGAACCGGCCCTGTCACCATGTCACTAATGAAGGCTATGTGTTTAGCAGAGAACAGACACGTGTTGGGAAATCAAGGTTTCATGCATCCAAAAGTTCAGAGAACGGGCCTTCTGGCTGCTTAGTTTTCAAACACATCAGACACTGTGCGGAAGGCTGAGTTTCCCTCACCCTGGGCAGACTCCACGCCTCGCAGGCACAGGCACGGGGACCTGCACTTGCAAATCCAACACCACAGGAGTGTTCTGGCCACTTGTACGCAGCACGGTGGCAGCTGAGGAGAGAATCTCACTGCCTCCTTTTGGCTTCGGGACACTTTATGCTGAACCTGCTTCAAGAGGGCAGGGGCTCTTCTGCATCACAGATCCCCAATCCGCATCCCAGACACCTCAGGACCATGTCAATCTGAGACGTGTGCTCAGAGCTTTCTTACTCAACAGGGACTGTGCACATCCTGGGGTTGTCAGCGAAGGACAGGCGGGGACTCCAGAGTCCTGAATCAACAGGGCACTCCCGGGACCACTGGTCCGCTGTCGTTACTCCTGTGATGTCATCCTCCCAGTGAGAGCTGAGCCTGTGACCGTCCTCCCACCAGGGGCCCAGAAACAGCTCCTTCCCTCATCCTCTCGGCCCCCTCGCTCCTTCCTCCCCGGCTCCCCTGAATCCCTCGTGGTTAGATTCTCCGGGATTATTGCTCCAGAAGCTCCCTTCTCCTGAACTCAGATTAGAGCAGTTTAGGATCCGGGGGGACCCAGTTGTGTCTCCTTAACCACCCAAGCATGTCATCTAATTCCCCCCAACGTGAGACCTCTTCAAGGCCAAGGCCAGCACAGATTACTAGGCAGCTGTAACTGTGGCAGAGGATTTTAAAGATGGTGATCTGCTAAGGGAGGAGACACTGGTGCCACAACCACTCAGAGATGATCTAAACCTGTGCTTCTCCCATCAGATCTCCTTACCACCGCTGTTAATGACGGTAATTATAAGTGAGATTTGCATAAGGCTTTACAGGCTACAGAGCACCCTCACATGCATCATTTCATTTAATCCCTGCTGTGTGCTTGTGAGCTAGGTCTTATTAATCTTGCTTTGCACAGGATGAAGAAACTGAGGCTCAGAAAGGTTCTGTGACTTGTCCAAGGTAGAGAGGCTAGTAAGCAGCAGAGCTGGGCCTGACTTGGTTGCCCCACCCTGTACAGCAGGTCTCCACGTCAGCTGCGGCCAGTGGCCTTGCCCCAAGTCTGGGCAATCAATCACATCTGTCCAAGCAGATTGGTTCCCACGGGCCTGCTCCCTCCCCCCTCACCTGTGCTCACCCCCACCTGTGCTCCCCCCACCCCGCCCCGCCCCAGCCACCTCTCCCCTCTTCTGCTGGTTCTTCTCCTAAACATCCTGGCACATTTCAACATTAATTCCTCTCTTCTCTCAACAGCTCGAGAATTTACTGACTGTACCACTGGTTTTACCTTGTTTTAAAAAGACTTGAGGCCATTTTTCATGCATTTCAGTAGGTACCCACCTGCTGCCTTGCACTACAATTTAACTGCTTTGTGTGTGTCTTTCTTCCCACCCCCGTTAGACCATAAGGTCCTGGTCTTACATAGATAAGTGTGTGTATATAAAGGCTCCTTCTCCTGCCCCTAGATAGTGACATGTATATGCAGCTACTCACAAAAATTTTGTTCTCACGAATGAAGGACAAACTCACGAACGAAGAATTATGTGAGGCTATGTGTTGGAAACAAGAACAGAGGACGCGTCAGCCAGCTGATGGAAATCCCTCAGACTCACACCATCTCGTCACCATTGCCCCCCCCACCCCCCGAGCTAACAGCCTTTTGTAAAGGTGAGGTGCACTGATAATCTGGGCGAGCACCCAGCCCACCACACCCCCAAATGCTCAAGCTCCAGGAATTCCCAAGCCCTTACTGTTTCCACCTCAGGTATAGAGGAAACCAGATTACAGAGACTTATTGACTCAGGCTTCTTCCTTCACACTTTCACAAATAAGACCCACTTGCTGCCTGAAAATTGCTTGGCAGAAATACTGTCACTTATATGAATTTACATTCTTTTTTTTCTTTTGAGGAAGATTAGTCCTGAGCTAACTACTGCCAATCTTCCTCTTTTTGCTGAGGGAGACTGGCTCTGAGCTAACATCCGTGCCCATCTTCCTCTACTTTATATGTGGGACACCCACCACAGCATGGCTTTTGCCAAGCGGTGCCATGTCTGCACCCGGGATCCGAACAGGCGAACCCTGGGCCGCCAAGAAGTGGAAAGTCCGCACTTAACTGCTGCGCCACCGGGCCGGCCCCTGAATTTACATTCTTAAGTGGCAGGGGAACCATACATGATGGTTAGGATTTGGTAAGTAAAATGTATGTGGAGGTGTAAAGAGCTGGGCTGGCTGGGCTGGATCTGGTCTGTGCCGTTTACTCATCCTGGGGCAGCAGCTTCAGGCACAAGGAGGCCAAGGTTTCACAGCCCACCCTCCCAGGGACCGAGCTGGCCCTCTCCTCTCCCCTCTCTCCCAGTAAGATGATAATCACTATGCATGATTTAGAGGACCCCTGGAAGACCAGGGAGTTAATGCTGGTGGCGTGCTAAGCACGAGCAGCTGAAGGAACATAATTCAGTGCTGACATCTGAGCTAATCCACTAGTTCGCAGAATCTCCAGACAAGCAGGCCTTGGAATTTCTCTCAGTTAAATCATTTGTGCCCCACTTGTCTGTTAAGTGCTAGGAGCTCGAGGGAAGAAAGACGATATGTAAATTTAAGGAATTAGCAGTAGACATCATTCAGAGGGACGCTGAGCCGCAGAACGTCCCTGCCTGTCACTGAGAGGCCTGATTAGAACCAGGACATCATGAGAGAACGGCTCAGACCAGGGGAAGCCAGGCAAGAGAAGTGATGTCGGCTGAGTGCCTATTGTGTGCCAGAGACTGCGCTGGAGGTGTTCTCTGCCCATCTGATGGACTCTCCCCTGTGAAATCAGGATCGTTTTCTCATGGAAATGGAAACTGAGCCTCGGGAGTTGAAGGAACGTGTCCCAGACCACTACCAGAGAGGGGTGGAAATGGATGTATGCCCTGATCGGACTGAGTGAACGGCCAGAGCTGGGCCTCTCATCGGGGCTGGGGCCCTGGCCTAATGTTCTGTGGTCTTTCAAAGCCTCAGTCTTCCTGTCTGTGAAATGGGCATGACAGCAGCACTCCTGCAGAGCGCTGTCAGGGGAGGAGACAGGACGGGCACATGAAGTGCTCTGCACAGTGACAGGGCCCAGTGGAAGCTCAGTAGAGGCTCTGGTCTCTATCACGGGCATGGGACCTGCGCACACTGCCTGGGCTTGCCTGACTGTGTTTTAGGAAGAAAATGGGTCAAAAGAGCACCAAGAACCTGGGAAGACCAATCTGAGACTCAGGAAGAACGGTTTGGCCTGAGGACAATAGGGATGTTCTCTGGAGAAAGTCGTCCTCACCCCAAAAACGAGCCAGCCCCACGCTGCACGCCATGCACAGCTGACCACACATCGTTCCTGTCAGTCCGTGTACATCAAACAATCTAACACTCTAGAATGGCACGTGGTCATGCAAGCTCCTTCACGTCAGTCTGCGTACGTCCCAAACAATCTAACAATCTAGAACAGCACGTGGTCTGGAACGACAGTGGGAGCTCAAGAGACCGTTCGGCTCGGGCCCGCCCTGCTGCCCGCAGGAACCATGCTGAAACATCCCCAACAGCTGTCCAGCCTTTGCTCCACATTCTCCAGAGAAGCAGCTTCTGGGTCACAACCCCAACTGTCAGGAACTTCTTAAATTCAGCTTTACGTTCTCCTGCCACCATTCAGACACATGTCCTCCTTCTACCCCTGGTGGAGCACAGCCAGTTTCTGTCCTCTGACTTAGAAACCATTTCAGTCACGAAGAATTCAGACCCTTAGTCTTCGCTTCCCCGGGAAACACGCCCCTGGCCCCTTTAAATGGCCACTTTCCAGGCCGTCACTGAGGGTGGCAGGTCTCCCCTGACCCTTCTCCAGGCTAAGTGCTTCAGTTCTTTCAAGTCGTGACACCCATATATGTGCTACAAGTGAAAGTTTGTTCTTCTGGAACATTCTAACTTATGGCCCACCACTGCCAGACACAGAGGAAGTTTTAAGCCCGCAGTGGCTGTCGATTACGTGATAGAGCAAAGGGTTGGCGTGCCCTGGCTGGGCTGCTGTATTGATTGACTTGGACTTTAAGGAAAAGCCCTGTGACTGACTAGCTAAGAACCGGCCCCGCCTGCTGGAGGCGCTTCCTGGGCTTGTGGCCGATGCCAGGATGCCGGAAGTGGACAGCTTCCAACAAAGAGACAATGGGAAGGAAACACGTCCAGCCTCCAGCCGTAGAGAGAGAATGAAGAAACAATGTCCCAGAGACAGAGTCTCTCTCCTCCTGGCCCTGACATACCTGGAGGCATTTTGCTAGGCCTTTGACTCAAAACATCTGTCAGTTGCCCAGGATACAGGGAAAACAATGGCCTGGGAATGCACAACAGGAGTTCAAAGGGGCAGAGAGGAAGTGCCGTGGATGGGGTCAGGCAGGCGTTTTAACCTGCTGCTGTCTCTGGAAAGGCTCTCCTGACGTTTCACCTGGCGATTTACGGCCACATCTGGCTTCAGCTGCTTGAGCGCCCTGTGAACATGTGACTGCAGTCGGCCCAACAGCCATGGAATCAATTGCGTCCACACCGTACCAAACCCTGAAATAAATCACCAGTCTGATCCTCCTGGCTATCACAACGCCAAACACACCGTCTGTCTAACACACACGTCTCCTGGCCAGCATCTTGCCCTCCCCACTAGAACAACCATCTGAAGGCATATTTCGTGCCGCAGGAGACGCAATCTCTTTGTATGGGTCACGCTTAAAACATGAGTCAGCCCCTTGGCCTCCCAAGGTCAGTCTATCTCCGCTAAGGTCCTCGAATTAACAACCAGTTAAGGGAAACACTGAGTTTGGATGGACTCAGCAGGATGTTCTCAAGGTTTACAATTGACCATTTGGTGGACATTTGAGGTTTCAGGCCTGGTCTTTGCAGGAGTCTCCCCAGAGCTGCTTTTTGGTATGTCTGCTTCCATGAAGGTTTTGCATTTGAGGCAGTCTTGCTATCATTCTGCCCCTTCACTGTCAATCCACACACAGCTGGGGAACCGGACAATCAGGACTTTCAGAAAAAAGGAAGCACGTCTTCTCCCCTCTACTGCTCTCTTTACTACAAAGGCAGAGATGTTTTCCTTCCTACTTTCCTTAAAGAAGGGCCTCTACGCTTTCCTTTCCCAGTTGAAGTTATTCCTTGAATATTGGCTTTCTTTCGGCCAAGCTGTTCCTGGTCTTTAATGATCTAACATGGTCTCAGCCCGAGAAGTTCCTGTCTCTGAATTTGTAGGGGCTGAGCCCCAGCCCAGCCACAGCAACCTCTTTCTGAAGGCAGGTCAAGCTGATGCCAGTCCAGGGTCTGGACCGTTCGCTGCCATCAGTCCCACCTACGCTCTTTAGTTCAGAGAGTTGCTCTTTAATTCACAGAGTCACTGCTGGCTCACTGTCAAAAGCCAAGCCCTTCATAAGCAAGTTCACTCATCAACTCTTTCCTTTGGTTTCTTTGCCCATCTACCTACCATACCCACCCACACTTCATCTTCTCGTGCATGTGTCCCAGAGTGAATGGCAGCTCCAGCCCTCCACCCTCATGGGGTTTATTCAAGGCCAAATCTGCACCAAAACAGCTCCATGAGAAGCTAACGAGTCTATGGCTTACATTTGATGGAACAGCCACCACTTGTAAAATCCGAATATTTCGGAACACTGTATTCTTGACTTACTGTCTCTTGAGCTTGTTTTTGAACCCACAGTAAAGGTTCTGTTCTCTCGATCCAACAGACTTATAAAGGCTGGGCAGCAAAGCTCTGTCCTGTCACAGTAGTGTCCTATTCCAGACGGGCCTTGCCCGGATGCTTCGCATCACTTCCATGATTGGAAGTTATCAAAATGGAGTAATACCGGAACCAAACTTCACGTAAAGGGTATGAAAGTCCACATTTAGGGAGACCGACACTTGAGGATTCTGAAGCTGACCTGGATTCGTACTCTTCATCTCCAATCTTCTTGTCTCATTCCCGACAATAATAACAACAAAACAATTATTATGGGTCTTACCTAGTGTTTCCTCTTTGCGGATGAACAGAATGGCTCCTACACTATCTAATGCTGGGCTGCTTGCTTCCTTTACTGTGGGTGCTCACTGAGGGAGAATGACACAGTGACAAGAATACCAGCCACTGAACACTCCCACCAAAGGATCATAGAGGAGGTACACCCCACTATTTGCTTGCTTCTTGGCTTACACCAGACCAAGGAGCAACAGTGCCAGCAAGGGGCCCAGAGGTCCTCCCATGTCCATGCCAGAAGGTACGAGAGCAGGGCTGACCAAGACCACGTTCTGAGATGATGGGCATGCCCTATATCTGTGCTGTCCAACATAGTGTGGCTACTGAGCCCCGGAAATGTGGCTAGTGTGATGAAGAATGGAAGTTTTAGCTGTATTTAATTTTAATTAATTAAAATTGAAATGGCTACATGTGGCTTTTGGCCACCATCTTAAACAGTGCAGCTCTAGACAGACGGACTCACCACATCACCTCAAGGAGTCTTGCCTAGTTCCTTAAAGACCTGAATCTGATCTTCCTCGAAACTCTCTTTATCACCAATGCACTTGAGAATGTCTGTAGAAAATACAGCGGCTCCCACTAACCAACGGAGGAGATACTTGGTGTGTCATTGCAGCTACAGTGAAAAGGCCCAGTGGAAAATGGGACTGGTTCCTCTGCAACCACCAGGGGTCACTGAATTGGGAACAGGGTCCCCAGGGGCTGGTATGAACACACTCCAGGCTTCTAGGCCACAAGCAAAGAGCTAAAAAAAGAAATTCTGAGTGGTTTGAAAGACTATCTTGAAAAACAAAAACAGTGGAATGAAACCAGTGGGTGTCTTGTCAGCCTTAAGCAACCATTACCACCAGCCAAAAGAACAGAACTAATTGCTTACTTAAAAGGAAAAGAAAAAAAGAGAAAAACAAAACACGAGAAAAGAACTAAATCAGAAAACATCTGAGGAATGCAAGTCGTTTCCACAGACACTTGCAGCCCAGGAGCCCGGCTGTGCTATTTCAACATGGTGGCCCCCGCTCCCTCCTCCCTGCCTACTCATCCCTGCTCCCTCTGCACTTGGGGGCGACGCCTACTTTCTTAGAGGATGACTCTTGTTTACCTGGCTAGGAAGGGGTGAAACAGATGGCACTCTTCTCTTACACAGCAGAGCGGCCCCCCCGTGGGGTGCGGGGTGTGGGCGACGCAGTGGCTTCGGGGTTGACTAGGAAAGTCCAGCCACTGGGGTCCCACTCGGCCTCACCCGCCCCTGACCAAGCACAGCTGCTTCCTTTCTCCCAACTGCTCCCCTCGGGGCCCATCTTGTTTTGAAGAAGAAAGGACCACCCTGAACAGAAAGGGCTCTCTGTGCTCTCCTGCTTAGAGCCCGGGATGAAGTCTCGTTAGGAGGAGGAAAGGAGGGAAAACAACAAATGATTTTAAATCATCCGAGGACGGATGGAAAGGCTCTGAAATCAATGCCACGATCTCACTTTCTGGAGCAGGCTACAAGTGCCACTTTTCCAAACTTCAGGGATTTTTCTGGAAGAGGAAAATGATTGTTTTCCTTCTCAGCATCTTAAGGAGAAACATTAGATCCAGCAGTTCCTTGTGGCCCTAATTCTCTTTCTGGCCCCAGCCGGCCGGCCAAAGGCTGGAATTCTGCCCACTCTGCGAGCTTGCTCCGAAAAGTTCCCCTGAACCGCAAGGTGGATGAATCAACGGGAACAGGAGAAGGCCTGGCACTGACAGCTGGCAGCCAGGGTTGGGGTCAGGGTCTCAGGTGAGGACGAGGCTGGGTGAGGAGGAGGCAGAGGGGACGGTGAAGGGGCAGAGGTGACGGACAGGGTCAAACGGAGAGTAACACAAGCTTTCCAGAAGTGTCACTTGTTCACTGGCGGCCTTGTTGCCTGAGCAGGGCTGCTCTCAGACATTCTTAGAAAACATCTGCCCAGAAGAGCAGAAGGGAGGAGGCAGAATTATTAGAAGGAACCTGAAGACAGACTCAGAATGAGAGCCAGAAGGGCTCCCAAGCTATGCCTCACATCCCTTTATTTAACGTGCCTCTGCCAGCTGCCCCCGTGGACCCACTAAGCACAGACACTCCCCCAGGCATACAAATCACACACACACTCAAACACAAATATACAGACACACACACACAGACTCACACGTAAAACGCATGCATGTACATACTTATAAACACATATATATCTACAGATAAAAACGCCTAACGTGCCCACACACACAAAGCACAAACACCTTGAGAAAGAAACACAAACATACAGATGCACAACCATATACATATACACTATGCATACACACACCCCCACAACTACACACATATACACCATGCAGATACATACATACCCCACAACTACACACATATACACCATGCATACACAAACATACCCCACAACTACACACATATACACCATGCAGATACATACATACCCCACAACTACACACATATACACCATGCAGATACATACATACCCCACAACTACACACATATACACCATGCAGATACATACATACCCCACAACTACACACATATACACCATGCAGATACATACATACCCCACAACTACACACATATACACCATGCAGATACATACATACCCCACAACTACACACATATACACCATGCAGATACATACATACCCCACAACTACACACATATACACCATGCAGATACATACATACCCCACAACTACACACATATACACCATGCAGATACATACATACCCCACAACTACACACATATACACCATGCAGATACATACATACCCCACAACTACACACATATACACCATGCAGATACATACATACCCCACAACTACACACATATACACCATGCATACACACACATACATACATACCCCACAACTACACACATATACACCATGCAGATACATACATACCCCACAACTACACACATATACACCATGCATACACACCCCCCCCAACTACACACATATACACCATGCATACACAAACATACCCCACAACTACACACATATACACCATGCATACACACCCCCCCCACAACTACACACATATACACTACGCATACACACATACACTACCCCACAAACCTTTGTGTTCACATAAGAAGTGGGGGTTGGGCAAACAACCAATTAATTGGGCCAAGTCTCAAAGGAGAGGAAATGAAATGAAAAATCCAAGCTGGGTTATAAAAATAAGTATTTTTTTCCAACGTGCAGGAGGCTCATTATATTAATTAAACATTATTGCGTGAATGAGGGGAAGGAGGGTGATTAAGGCAGGGACCAGGTGAGCGCTCCCGCTTGCTGCCCGAGGCGGGGGGGGTGGTCGCAGATATTAATCTCTCTGAGCACTCAAATGTTGAAGAGATAAACACTTGAAATACGAAAATGTTTTTCTCCAGAGTAGACCTGTGACCCTCCAGGAAAGCAAGCACAGGCTGGGTCAGGAGGCTGGCCGCTGTGCTCTCCTGGCCTCTGTCCCGGGGGAGGGGCGTGCAGGGGACCCAGCCAGTCTGTGGGGTGAGGGGCAGCAGAGTGGCTCTGGGGAACCCTGCAGAAGGGGACGTCCCTTCCCCCTTTTATTCTCCAGTCAGGCAACATCTGACCCACCAATTTCCAGAACTAGCCCCTTTCTTCTCAAATGCTTGTGGGGGCCTAAGGTCCAGGCCTGGGAAGCACGAAAATTGAAAGCTAATGCATGGTGTGCGGGAGCCAACGTGCTGTGGCTCGTGAGAGCTGGTTGTTAAATTTTCTGGAATTTTGCAAGCCAGTCAAATGCAATCATTATTAAAAATTAAATTACATAAAGTTACAATTAAATAAGTTATATTAAAAACTAAAGGTAATAAATTCCTGAAAACTCAACACTTCCTAATTATTTTAATACATTTTACCAGTACCTATGCTCCCGAAGTCATTCACGAGTATTGTATCCGTGTGATGGGAAAAACCACATAACGCTGTGTTATTGTGCCTCTCCCTTCACCTCCGATGCCGTCATGTTGGGAGCTCGAGTTCAGCCATAGCAGGAGTATTTACACCACCCAGCGTGCACCATGACCAAGCAGGGCTGCTGTTAGCCCCCCCAGGAGCCGGTCGATGTGCATTTCCCAGAAGGGCCCTGTCAAAGTGGGCGACTGTGAGATGGGGATAGCCCTGTGCTACGTGTTCAGAAGGGCTGAAGGTCCCTCTCTACCAACAGGGCCAGGGTTTCAATTCCTCTGAAACCCGGCTCTCTGAAACTAAAGGGGGCTTTGTGATGTTTCAAGCACCGGCAGCAACACTCCCCCGGAGGCCACGGGCCAGGCAGCTCTGCTGGACACCCACAGGGGTGGCAGCACTTCAGGCCCTCGACTCGGTTTTCTGCAGAAGCGATGATCCCCTTGGAGGACTATCAGGCAGACTTGAGGCCAGTGTTTTCCTAATGAGCCATTTTAGGAACAATACCCAGCTTGGAGTTGACAAGAGGCTCTGTGACAGTGGCAGCAAGTGCTGGCTATGGGGACACGGGACACTGACTCATCCCATCTCCCAGGACCTCCCCACTGCTCGTTCCTTCTTCCTCTTCTTTCTTTCGTGTCGGCCCCTCTCACCGCTCCCCGCTCCCAGGCTGTACTGTAGTCAGGAGGAGAGCCAGGCACCACCCCGCAGCGATTCTGCAGGGTGATGTCCCGAGCAAAGGCTGCAGTGGTTTGTGGGCAAAGAGCAGAGGACGGTCTGTGTGGGAGGTTGGGAAGCTGGTCAGGGAAACTGGAGCTGAGAGACGTGGAGCAGGAAGCCCTAGCCTTCTCATCTTTGCATCTGCAGCTGGCCTACCTGGGAAAGTCCGGTCGCTCGGGCTGGTGCTGCTGGTCCAGGCGCTCCTGAGCCACTTGGCATGGTCGTACATCCACCCACAGGGCTCCTCAGGGAAATCGAAGTTGCAGTTGAATCCTGAAGGGAGCTGCAAGTCTTTGTCTAAAAGGGAAAAAAGAACAACCAGAGGAGGGCAGATGAAATGGGTTCGGAGAAGAGCTGAGCGGCACTGTTTGAATTGCTGGCAAGGCCTACTCGAGAGCAGAGAAAGAGCGGCTCCCCGTGCGGATTCATTTAACTCATCCTGGCGACCGCCGGCTCTCGGGTCAGCCTCTGGTCTCATCCTTCCCAGGCAGGAAAGCCAAGTCTGCCGTGGTTCCCATAGTAAACAATTACAAATGAGGCCACCAAATGGCTTCGGGCTCTACACAGCCTCTTCTGTCCACCTTGGAGAGCAGACAAATGTGAAAATCGCGGTTCCCTAAATGCCAGAGAAGAATGTCTCCCCAGGGCCTCAGGGAAGGCTTGCTCCTGCCAACCTGGCTCTCAGAAGTGATGGGGCAGCCTGTTAGCATCCGGAGGGGCTCACACGTCGGCAGGAGCTGGCCAGGGAGGAGAAAGCGGCCTCGGAAACAAGGAAGGCTTGTGTGCTGCCCTCCGGCATCCCCATGGCGGGGCGCACTGCCAGGCGGGCAGTGTGGCAAGTGGGAGCAAAATGAGGGGGCCAGACCAGCCAGCCGGCCAGCTCAGCACCGACCAGGAGGAGAAACAATGTCATGTGGCACTGGGGGCCTGAAGGCCAGGGCCCCAGGGGCAGCCGAGAACACTTCCCTCGTGGAAATCACAAAGTGACCACACACCGGCTCACCCCATCTGCTTGGTTGTTCACCTGCCTGAGCCAGAAGATGGAATCCACTCGGCTCTGAGAATCCAGTCTGAGCCGGTGCCAAGGATGTGAGGAAGTGGGGTGGTGAGGGGGGGGGCGAGCAGGGCTGGCCTGGAGGGCTGCCAGCAGGGGCCGAGGAGGCAGCAGAAGGTGCTGGCCACTGCGGGGAGCAGGGAGGAAGCGGGGCCTTTGGCCTTCTCACTTCCCTTCTCGGGGTTCCCAGAGAGGACTTTCCGTGGGGAAGGCCAAGCATGCAGGCTAGGAAGTCTAAAAGGGAACAGCAGACTGCTGGAAACAAACGCTCACACTGTGGGGGTGGGGAGGGCTCCCTCGTAGGGCAGGGCTCACGGGCCTTGGAGGCAGATGCCTCCGGGTCCTGTTTGTGCCTCCCTTTCTGGAGAGAGAATACCCAACGTTGGCCCACCCTTGGCCAAAGGCAGCTGGAGTCGACAGGAAGCACGTGGAATCTATTACAGAAGCATCAACTCCTGGCTTGGAAGGTCGGCCCTTGGCCCTCACTGTCCCCTTCTCCCAACAATTTCTGAATTTCTATTTTTCCGTTCAAAAATATGGAGTAATTCAGTATACCATAATTGCTCTCTACTGTTTACATGCATACTGTATCATAGGAACCAAACTCCACAATGAGATCTTTTGCAGAAAAAGAGAAGGGAGGAACCAGCAGAGAAACCTCAAATGAAAGAAACCACTAGAAACCGGAGAATTATGTTAAACTTGGGCGAGTCTGCGGCGGAACCTTCCGTTTTCCTTGGATCTCCAGTTAGACAGAACCCCTCCCCTGTGCTCCACAGGCTTGCCCCGCTAATCCGATACCAGGCATTAACTCCCTGTGCGTTCCACCTTTGGCTCTCAAACTGTCCTAAACATGTCTTGGAAGATCCTCCAAGTCGCTTTCTCCTCTTCATAAAACAAAAACAAGTTCATTAAAATGTCAGAATTCTGTATTCAACTAACCCTGACCAAGTGTCCCCCACCCACACAACATACACCAGCACATTCCTGAAAGCATATGCATTAAATTATCATTTTCAGTCACACAACTTCAGCATTTACTTTTGGCTCCTCTCCCATGCTTCTCTGTAGCCATCTTTTGGAGCCATCCATGCCATCAGTGCAGTTCCTCATACTGTCAAGTGGCTGAGTGCGGGGTCCACGGCTTTCACCATCTACCCATGGGGTCTGTGCCACATTGCTGTGTCTCCATCACTTCCCAAGTCTCTTCACCAATTTCCCTCATTTCACTTAATGAGCGCTTAATTATGATCAGTAATTTACTGTAAACGGAGGCTGTCAAGCAGTAAATTCTAGCCAAAAATGCCAGGTGTTCCAAAATTTGTGGTTTGTTAGGAATGTCCTCATACTCCATAACCTTCGAGATATGATTTAAATTATGACATCCTTTTGGACTTTGCCAATTATTGTTTTTAGATAACTTGGATGCGTTTAGAAGATAAGATGAAAGTACTACAGATTTCCACGTGAAGAGACGCATCCAAAACAAGGCAGCCCTGAGTTTTGAAGGAACAGTTCAGGTGCCTTTTCCCGTTTCTGCCTTTGTCACTGACCCGCACTGACGGGGAGGCGCCAACTCTGAGCTGTAATTGGCAGACTTCCTCTGTCGGTGGTGGAACACACAGGGAGACGCAGTTAAGGAATGGCTTACTGCTGAGTTAACGGGACTGTGGCACTCCAGGACCAGATCACCCAAATGATCCCCAGATCTTCCTGACTGTACCGGGGAGACACAGCTTAGCAGAAAATGCCATCATGCTGTGGGTTAAGGATGCAGAGTGTGGGCTAGAAAAGGAGATTTCCTGAGGGAGGATGGACCCTTAGATGATGACCAGTGGGTTCATGCCTGTGGGGCTTCACTGGTTGTTCCAGTATTTGAACACTTCACAATGGTTGTAAATGGCTACTGACCGCAGCTCCTGAGTGCCCACACCTCCCTGACCTCTGACCCAGGGGACCCCAGTCCCTGTGCTCCATGCCCACTGGTCGGCACCCGTGCCACCCCGGATGAAATACGGCTCTGACCCCATTCTCACCATCCTCAAAGCTGCAGTTCTCCCCACACTCCGTGGCCTCCTCGTCGATGGGGTACGGGGTGGTGGTCTCCTCGCTCTTCACGGTGGGTCCCAACGTCTCAACCGTGGGCCTTGAGTCTGCGTAAAGGCAAGGGAAGGGAGTGAAGCCCAGCAGGAGGAAGGCGCCGAAGACCAAGTTTCCTCTCTATGCGTGGGGCTTTTAGAGAAGGAGTGAAAGGAGAGCAAAGACGCTCACATGTCTCTGAGTCACCTGTGTGCTGTCAGGGAAGCGGGGGGCATCGCCTGAGCGGAGGGAGAATGGGTCCCGAGTCTCAGAAATAGCCTCAGAGAGGCACGACACAACCCCACGCCTTTACTCCACTGCAGACGCCTGTGGCCGGCACAAGAGGCCGTGGAGACAGGAATGGATGCGGGCGATGCTGACCCCAAGTCAGGGCTCACGGTGGTCCGGGTGTTCTGGTTAAGACAGCGAGGGCGGTGCACACGTGAAATGAACGATGCCCACCAAAAATGGTTCGGAAAAATCTCGGTCTTGATGAAGTGAGCTCTGCTCTGTGGAGAAGGCCTACCCGTGCCTCGCCCTGTGGGTGGCTGCCCATGGGCCCTCCCGGCTCACCCCTGCCTTGGGGGGAATAGGCCTTCTCTTTTCAGCCTCCTCTGAGTCAGAGAGAACTTTTTTGAGCCAAAGCTAACCAGACCCAGGGGCCCACCTATAACAAGACAGTCCGAGCACAATCATCGAGGCCGTACTCGAAGCCAGGCAGCCGGGGAGGTGTGACCCTAGACACTGCAGTTTGCGTTTGCACAAAACTGAATGGAAAGGAATATGGATTCAAAGGGATCCAGACTCCACTTGGTGGAAGAAATTTGGGGCTGTGCCATCAGGTCAGGGTGTGGCAAATCCCAATGCTTCCTGGATCCCAACGGCCACCGTCAGGGAGGATGGCTGCCCGGGGCTGGGAGAGTCAAGTGTGGGAGGGAAGGTGGCAGAGGGATCTTGCGTGCCTGATTTAAAGGAGGCCACCGTCACTGGCTCCAGTAGATTGAGGTTCTGAGGGGAGGTGGCCCAGGGTGGCCAGATATTGCAAAAAAATTTTTTTTTCCCCACATGAAGCCAAAATTCCCCACGGAAAATCTCCAGAGTTGTCAATGTTGGCAACTTATTCAAAACTTATTCAAATACTAACAAGTAGCAGGCACTAGAACGGCGGGGCCAAGCCTGGCTGCAGGCAGACAGTTCTAACTCGGCTCTGGGTGACTCATTCATCCATCCATCCATTTGTCTGTTTGCTCAAGCCAGTCATTCATTCAGCAGCCATTTATGAAATGAATGAAACCATGAGTCAGCCGCTGGGTGGGGCAAAGGAGAGGTCTGGTAACCCGTGTTCAAGCCCATGTGTTGTGGGGTGGGGTCTTCATCCCAGAGTCGCCCTCCAACAGACTCCCCGAATCAGCCCGGGCATTGTTCCTCGCATTTCTATACATCTTCCTTTGCGCCATTGTGCGTGATTTGGCTCCTTTGTCAGGCACCCTTCAGGATACCATTTCATAGAGCCAGGAGCTGCAGGAAATCGCTACAGACGCTGAATAGCTTTTTCACGGTCGACTTCCCACCTTTCTGCTATTAAACACAACACACCTAACCTTTCATGCTTCCCTTTGCGGAGTCTGCCTCTTGCTCATGGTAAACAGCAAACAACCTCAAAGAGTCCTAATTTGTAAGTTCAAATTTGTCACTGTGTCGTGGAATCTCAAACTCAATTGTAAAGCAAACTGTGGGCAGCAAGCTGAGAAGGAACCATTTGAAACACAAACAAGCAGGTGAAGCGGCCCTCTCAATATTGAGCTGCAGCAACTCAACTCAGCCCCATATTTCTCCTGTTATCCTTTTGGGGTGGGAATGTAGAAGTGAACTGAAGATGAGTTGCAGAAACGAATGGAAATTTGAGAAGCAACAAAGCCGCCTGACCTAGGAGACCAGTTTCTGGAACTATTAGGTAGCCAAATGGGTAACCTGGCTGGTGGGGACCATGGGAAACCTGGGGGCGCAGGGACCGGCGAGGCACGGAGAGCCAGGGCCGGGCATGTGGAGGACGGGAGGGAGCCGCAGCCGGCCTCCTGTCCAGGGCGTTTGTACTGGGCACGCAGAGGTAACTGCCCCTGGAGCTCAGCGGTCCCGCAATTGAAACCAGATGTCACAGACTTCAAAGGCAAGGAACCGGGGCAGAGGGTGACGAGCCCCAACTCCCATCTTCCCAGGAATGGACAGGCAGGACTTTGAAATGAGAAACCTGTTGCTGACCATCGCCAGTGTAATTTGGGCCAGGCTGGGGTGGGGAGCAAGAAGCGGAAAAGCCATTAGCAACTATCCAGGTAGTCATAAAGCAGGGCCAGCCTGGAAGAGGGCAGAGGAGGGGAGGGAAGGATGAGCCAGCCCCCAGCCAGGGAGAGACCTCTGCAAGTGGCTTCCTCTCCCTGGGACTCAGTTTCCCCATCTGTGAAAGAGGCATTGGCCTAGATCTGCAAGGGTTTCAAACTGTATGTCACACTCATTGGCAGGTTGTGGGATCAATCTAATGGGTCATTTCTAGCATTTTGAGATATGGATGATGATCTCCAGCGTGCACCCACACGTAAGCAGGAGCTCTCCTTTGGGAACCTTCCCTTCCAGTTACATTTACGTATTGTAACAGGTATTATTAGGAGCATCCACTATTTTCCTGAAATCTTATAACAACCCCAGGGGCGTAGATATCCTGTTACGATCCCCGTTTCTCAGCTAAGATGCTCAGAGGCCGGGGATCTTGTGTGAGGCGATGCAGCCAGCCGTCGGCAGGGCAGGCCCACACTTGGCAATCCACGAGCGTGCGTGTGTGCACGCTCACATGTACGTGCTTGTAAGTCACGCGGGTCGTGATACAAGTTTATTTTAAATTGTGGATGATGGTCAAGACATTTGAAAGCCAGTGGCCTGGAAGCTCCTGGGTCTCTTGCAGCCTCTGAATCTGGGGAGGCCATTGATGAAGCCAGCTCATGTCACTGTAGGAAGGGCCCTCAGCTCCTGCAGGGGGACGGTGACCCACACGCAGCTGGCCGCAGGGAAACCTGGCTCTACCCGACACACTGGGGAGTACCTGCAGTCACTGGGGCTGCCTCCAGCCCCAAGGTGAGAGAGGCCACTCCTCCTCTGCACATCCTAGTGACACAGGAGCATCCCCCCTCCCCCGCCCCCAGGGGCCCAAAGGACTTCTGGGACAGGCCCTTACTAATCCTGCACGATGTCCCACCCGGTGACTGCTGACAGGTGTGGCAGAGACAGAAAAAGGGAGATCCTGGGGGCCTGGCGGGGCGGGTAGTGCTGCTCCTGCTGGCGCTGGCGCTGGGCTCCGGGTCTCCCCGAGCTCCTTCCGGCTGGCAGGGAGTGAGCTCTGCTGCCAGCTCAGCCGAGGGAGCGGGCCCAACTCAGGGGACAGGGCCCTTCCTGGGGAACAAGAAGGGTGGGCCTGATCCTGCAAGGGGGATTAGATGTGCTCCAGCCCGGGCCGCCTGGGGCGCGGGGATGAGCAAGCCTCCTGCACACACGGGGAGAAGTCCTGGTCCGGTCAGCTCCCCCGCAACAGGGTCCCTCCTGAGCAAATAGATGCCTTTCACAGATGTGGCTTCAAAATGAAAATGGTCTCTTCGCCACTGACATCTGGAGGCCAGATTCAGACATAAACCAATTACTCTATTATCGTGAGGGGTTTTTTCCTTCCTAAATCAACAGCCCCGGCCCTCTGGCCTGACGAGTCCGGGTCTAATTGAATTCGGGTTGGGTGGTGTGTGATTATGCTTTGCTTTTGAGATCCTCGGGTTGGAGAACAGCAGTGATCCTTTAAATGAGACGAAGCGTGTCCCCTGAGAAACTGTCCGAGACCAGAGGCTGTGGCGCCGCGGTCGGGGCTGGAGAGCACGGCGGGCCTGGCGGGGAGGAGCCAGGGGTCTGCAGGGTTTGGGGCTGACACGACTTCCCCAGGGTGGCTGCCCCCTCTGCCCCCATCCACGTCATGGTCTGACCGCCTCTCAGGGCCCCCAGGAAGCCAGGGCCTTACCTGTCCAGTCACAGCCCAGCACTTCCAGCCGCATCCCAATGCCCGCCGGCGACCACCTCTCGGGGTACACCCGCACATACTGCGCTGGGATGGGGTCGAACCTCCGGAGGTCGGGGGTGTCATAGTGCATGTTCCCTTCGAAGAGCTGCAGGGGAGACAGGCCGCTGAGCCCTTCTGCAGGGCCCCACTCACTGCTCCCCTTCGTCTGCTCCTCCTGTCCCCAACATCCGACCAGAAGGCAGCGTCATAGCTGACCCCTGGCCCCTGGACATCACCATCCATGGCCAGAAGGCAGCATCATAGCTGACCCCTCGTCCCTGGACATCACCATCCATGGCCAGAAGGCAGCATCATAGCTGACCCCTCGTCCCTGGACATCACCATCCATGGCCAGAAGGCAGCATCATAGCTGACCCTTGGTCCCCAGACATCACCATCCACAGGAGCGCCCCTCTCAGACCAAGGTTTCCATTCAT
Source organism: Equus asinus (assembly GCF_041296235.1). Classification (NCBI taxonomy): domain Eukaryota; kingdom Metazoa; phylum Chordata; class Mammalia; order Perissodactyla; family Equidae; genus Equus; species Equus asinus. Next base: position 140,147,798 of record NC_091793.1, on the reverse strand, counting down.
TTGGAAGGTGGTTAGAGACCCAGAAGCAGAGAAAAGAGGGAGCAGGCGAAAGTGGAGTCATCAGGATCTGCCTTCTCTCCTGGGACTGAAACCGAGGGCTCTGGAAAGAACGAGGCTTGACCGAGTCCCACGCGGGACTCAGGCAGAGAGAAGGAAGTAGTGTAGGCTGCCTCCCTGTTCTGAAGTTCTGTTTAGTAGGAAAAGAAGTGCTAATTCTAGTTCTTCTTCTTCATTTTTTTTTTGAGGAAGATTAGCCCTGAGCTAACTGCTGCCAATCCTCCTCTTTTTGCTGAGGAAGACTGGCCCTGAGCTAACATCTGTGCCCATCTTCCTGTACTTTATATGTGGGACGCCTACCACAGCATGGCTTGAGAAGCGGTGCCATGTCCACACCGGGGATCTGAACCGGCGAACCCTGGGCCGCCCAAAAGGAACGTGTGAACCTAACCGCTGCGCCACCGGGCCGGCCCCTCGAGTTCTTCTAATGCCTGAAAGTCCAGCTTTAGAAAGTCCCAGCTGACTGGTGGCTCCCGGCTCACTGAGGGGCTGAAGGAAAGTCATGTCCCTTCTCCAGGTTAACAACAACGTCCTTGAGTCAGGACAGTCTGAGACGTGCGCCCCAAGCCTTTGTTTAGTGGAGGCTGTTCCGTCAACAGAAACCTCACCTACAGCCCCAGTACATAGCACTGGGGGCAGTGGGGCTGCCCTGGTAGGAGGGCAGAGTCACCGATTCAGGGAAGGTTGGTGTGGGACAGCCAGGGGCTGTGCCGATTAGCAGCCAGGAATGTGGCAGGACCAGCCCATTTTGCAGGACGCCCTGGGTTCACAACTCCAAAAGGGGGCACTGCCTGGAAGGGCAGGCTCTGACCCTGCTCCTCCCACGATCGTCTCCTTCCCAGGCCCCCAGCACGGGTAGGAAGAGCCAGGGTCAGCAATCCCTGGGGAAGCCTGTGGTCCAACTTCTGCTCCATCCACTGAAGGGTCCGGTTACCAAGCCCTGAGCCTTTCCAAGCCTCAGGAATCGTGAGCTGGGAGTTTACAGCAGTGTCACAAGCCCTCCAACCCAGCCCCCGCCTCTGCACCATGGATGGAAACGTGCTGAGCAACGTGAGAGCTGTGCCACGGCCCCGTCCTCGTGGGGCCTGCCCTTCCAAGGGGATGACTGAGACACGGGGGTGGGAACGCTGGCCGCCCAGGAGGCTGGCCTGAGAGGGACAGAGGTGGTGTCTTGTCCCTTCCTGGGCTCCCCCTGTGGAGGGCTGACCTTCGCTCCGCCAATGGCAGAGGGGTGGCTGCCCCTGCCTGCGCTCCTGGCCCGGAGTGAGCTCCTCTGTGAGCTCCTCTTGGCTCTCCCCACTCAGTACCAGAGGCAGGAAAGATCTAAGAGTCAAGATGAGGAGCACACAGAGGATGCAGCAACACTCGGAAAAACACAGTTGTTTTTGGAAGCAATTCCATAGTTTCTATAGTTTAGCCTCCAAAAACCACATCCCCTTTGGATGTCTGGCCAGTCCCAAGGAAACTTTATCTGGAAGAGGTGTGAGGAAGGCGTGCTGAGTAGCGGTTGGGTGCCTGGGCTCTGGAGTCAGAACGGTGTCTGACCATGGGCTCAGCCGCAGCTGTGCCGTGTGAGCCTGGGTGTGACAGCAAGCCTCAATTTTGTCGTCTCTAAAATGGGAGTGACAAAAGGGTCCACCTTCTAGCAACGTTGTGAGGATTAAAATAAGGCACTTGGCAGAGTGCCTGGCACAAAGTAATCTCTCATTAATATTTGGTTTATTGGATTATAGGCGTTGGGTGATGAATGTCCAGATGGGAAGTCAGCACCCCCAACTTAACCTCCCCGTTTAGGGTAAGGTTGCCGAGTACCCCAGGCACGGCCTACCTTTGGCTGCTGGGTCCTGGGGTCCTGGACATACTCCCAGTCCTTGCCGTTCAGGCTGTAGGAGACTTTGAACTTGCGCACAAACGCCCTGGCCTCCACAGCAGTGATGCTGTCTCCTCCACGGGCCCCCTGGATGATGACACCTTTCACCGTCTTGGGGGCTCCTAGGTCCACCTGAAGCCACTCCTCGCCTGGCTGGGCCTGAGGGATCCGAGGAAACCAGCCTGAGCGGCTGCTGACCAGGCGGGCGGCACTGGGGGTCCAGAGGTACTCGCGGGTGGAGGAGGCCGAGATCTGAGAGTCGGCGATGAGGCCCGAGAGCATCCCCAGCATGTTGGAGCAGGGGGCGTCTGCGGAGAGGGGAGGGAGACACAGAGGTCGTGAGTAGCACCCTACCGACCGGGACCACCCGCAGGAGCAGAGTAAAAGAACGCAGCTATCAATCACGGTGAATTGGCACTGATTTCTTCGAGATTTGAGGCGGCAGAGCACTGTGGTTAGGAGCCGGACTGGGAGCCAGGCTGCCTGGGTTTATATTTGCCGTGCCACTTACTAGCTGCACGGCCTTGGGCAAATGGTGGAATCACTCTGTGCCTCGATGTCCCCAGGTCTAAATGGGCAAACAGCAGCACTTGCCTCTTGGGGGTGGTTGCAAGGACTCTGTTAGTTACTGTATAAAAGCTCGTGGCAGGGTGCCTGGCATGTCCAAGCATCTCAGGCTGTTAGCTGAGGACGCTCGTATCCTTGTTGGTAACACCAGTCCCCACAGACTGTCCCAGGGCCAGGGAGCACAGGGGAACCCCACTGAGTATTGTTTCCTGGGTGAATGTTTTCCCAGCTAGATGGAAACCTTCCCCGGGCCAGGTCGTCCCTTCCACTGTGTCATCACAGCTCTCACCTGTCCTGGGTGCCTCTCTCATGCTGTTCCCACCAGCCAAAATGCTCTTCCCCTCAGGCATCACCAGACTAACCTTTATCAGCCCCCAACTTAAGTGTCACACCCCAGGAAAAGCCGTCCCCAAACTTTCAATCAAGAGACAGTGAGGTCCCCGGTCACTCTTTCTCACAGCACCCTGTCCTTTCTCTGCACACATGCATCTCGGTTTATGATTATCCAGCCTTGTCCCCCAGCCTGAAGGTTCCACCACGTCAGAGAGGCCCTCTGCTCTGCTCACTTGGCTGGTGCAGGCTCGGGTGGGGCCCTGCACACAGCAGGCCGCCAGTGTCTGCGGGGCGAATGAGTGAGTGGACAATGCACGCACAAGGGGCATCGGGCGGGGCAGGGTCTACCGGCGGGGTGCATTAAACACTTGTAAACTGAGTTCCAGATCAAATGATCCTCGAGCTGGCCCCTTTCCTTCAAGTCCACTGGTTCTCTCCTTTCAATCTTCTAGAAAACGAGTCTTAACTGAGTTCTCGCTGGGTAGCCTGTGCTGGCCTGGAACTGCAATGGGAAAGGAACAGATCACAGGCCCCCAGGTGGCATCGGGACGAAGCACTCCCGTAAGTCGGAAGCGGGTCTCTGTGTAAAGGGGACAAGAGTTTAGAATGCGTACTGAGCAAACGTGGGCTCAGTTCCTGGCTCTGCCACCTCCTGGTCGGGTGATTTGGGGCGAGCCGTCTCGCCTCTTTGAGTCTCGGTTTTCTGTTCCACTCACCTCACAGGGTTGTTAGAGTAGTGAGATGTTGTAGAAGAAAGGGACGTGGAAAATTAGAGAATGTACAAACGCAAGGGGTTTTAACTAGAAGCTTAAAACAGGGTCCATGGGGAGCCCTCGCCACCAGAGCTGAAACAGCCAGGGGACAGGGTGGGGGTGGCTGTGCCCTGAAGACCATCCGGCACCAAAGCGGCAGCTTGCCTGCTCCGAGCTGAGTCCATAGCTCGGTTCAGACTGTCCACACACGGCTGGGCCTGGTCCAGAGCATCATCTCCCGTCCAGATCACCACACCGGCCTCCTCCTGCTGTCCCAGCACCCTCTCTGTCCTTCCAATCTGTCCTCCACCTCGTGCCCTTGGGGTCTCAGTTCACACTCCGCACCCACCACGCCCTTTCTCTTCTGGTCCCACCTGCCGCAGTGCCATTGAGCAAGCTGTGACCAGTGCCTGGCACACCTTCCCTCCCCTCTTCACCAGCTAATGCTGTGTGCCCTCTGCCTCAGCTCAGTCGCCACCTCCTCAAGGATGTCTCCCGGACTTCCTGCACTGGGTCAAGTGTCCTATAATGCTCTTTGTCATGGTTTTGATTTTACGTTAATTTATAGGTTTGTTTGTTTATGACCCTGTCTTCCTAACTCATCCAGACGACCACACAGAACCGGTCTGTGGGGCTCATCACTGTGTCCACAGCGCCGTGCAGAGCTCTGGGGCCGAGCCGAGGAAGCAGTGTCACTTGAGAGCAGAGGCTCTGAATTCCAACCCTGGCTCTATGCTTTAGTGGCTGGGTGACCTGTCTCCGAGTCCCGGTTCCTCCTCTGTAAAGTGGAGAGAATGATAATGCCTGCCCCAGAGTCCTCAGGAGGCTTGTAAAAGATAACACACCTTGAGCGCTTAGAACGGAACCTGGCACACAGTCAGCATTCAACAAACATTGGCTAGTAGAAATAGCAGCTGCTTAATAAATACATACTGAATGAATGAGAGAATGAATGAATGAAAAGAACTCTGCTAGGACTTGAGTCCTTGAGCCAGTCCTTCTGGAAAGGCCACGTGGTACAATCACGCTGTCTGCAGAGGGTTGAGAGATGGAGCAGAGCCCAGGACACAGGCAGCTCCCCACCCTCCCGGGGCCCCACCTCACCTGTGACCCTGCAGCCGAAGAGCTCGAGCCGGAGGGCGATGCCAGAGTGCCAGGTCTGCGGGCGGATCCTGACGAACCTGGTGAGCAGCGGTGTGTGGAGCCTGTTCAGAACCACCTCCGTGGCATCGTTGTTGGCTTGGAAGACCTGTAACAGGAGATGCGATCGAGCCGTCTTTGAAGGGGGTGCAGAAGTTCTGCTGAGCTTTATTCCCTTCAAGCTTAAAAATAATCAGTGGTTTTGTTGTTTGGGGCTTTTTTAGAAACACCATGAAAAAAACATTTAATTTCTCACACTGCTCTAACTTGAAAACAATAAATGGTCTACACAAAAACGTTTGGAGGGAAGGAAAATTTTGCCTTTGGGCTGAGAGCAAGCAGAGGAGGCGCCTGGAAAACGAAAACACTTTCAGACGCTCAGAGAGAGGGGACAAAAGTGGACTATCCTTTAAAAATGGAGCGGAAATATCATCTTTTAGGGCTGGCGGCCCTCACCCACTAGCTTGAACTTGACTCTCCCTCTTCCTCATGTTGCAAGCATACAGGAATATTTGCAGGGTATTTTATAATTATAATGTGCTTCCCAATTGTCTTTTTCATTATTTAGAGGCCTCCATGCTCCAGGAACAGTGAGAGGATGGGGGCACCGTCTACCCCCAATGCCCCGTGTCAATCGACACTGTCTCTATTCTCTCTGGTCTTTGTTGCAGGGTCAGGGTTGCAGACAGTCCCTCGGAGTCCCTCTCGCTGTGGTCCCACCCTGCAATGAAATCTATCCTTGTCCCCATCTGACCAATGCGTCTCTGATGGGAGGAAAGGCTTTTCGGAGAAGCCTCTAACCCAACACGGTAGGAGCAAGTCCTAGCTTACCAGATGGCCCGAATCAATAATGCCACATGGACATTATGCTGTCGTGTGCTCTCCATCAAAAAAAAAAAAAAAGGAGCTGGAACAAGTATATGTGAGCTTCTCTTGGTTTCCCTGGATAAGGGTGGAAGGAAAGACCAACTAACCAACCATCGCTTATAAATCATACGTGTCACAGCTGCAACAACCAGGTGACCATAGATCTACGCACAGCCAACTCGGAAACAACAGGCAATTTCTCCAGATGCCTCAGCTCACGCGACCTGTAACCTGTGAGGTGTTTGAGCACTGCCAGCCCGGGACAAGAGGAATGGGGAAACTGGTCTATTTGAGGACCTTTGAGCCAGATGCTGTGCAAACACAACCACCTCTACCACACCCCGGGAGCTCAGCAGTGTTCTTTCCACTTTGTTGATGAGGACACTGAGGCTCAGAGATGTCTGTCTGGATCCAAGGCCCTTGCCACGGTTCCTAGGTTGACTCTCATCCTTTTAACACATTTGCAGCGTTTATGTTGGTGGCTGGGAATCATGGAGCCCTGTAGTTCTCCACGCATGGCTTGAGTAGAGGTGCTGTCTGGTAATGTGTTCCCAGCGCTTTTATAATCCCCACTTAGGATGCTCTGGGTAACTGCAAAGAGCAGCCCGGAAGCTTAGAGCTAACTAACAGTGTGGTCCTTTCTTCCCACTAACTGTAACCATGAACTCTGCCATGTGGCAACCTTGAACGCTTCACGGTTCCCACTTGCCAAAGTCAAAAGTTAGAGGCATTTAATAGCACACCACTGACAGTGGGGTGGAGAGTAAGAGACATCACACCTTTTGCAACCAAATGAAGAGAAGTGTTTGGCTGAAGATGAAGAGAGGAAAGGAGAGGAGGAAGCAGGCTTTCAGCAGCCCGCCATCTTCAGTTTAAACCGTTGTACCTGGTGCTCAGCCCACTGAATCCAGGGCAGCTCCCACCCAGCCTGCTCCTCCCTCTGTTCCCCAGGGAGCCACTGCCTGGTCCTAAGGCCACCAGTCTCCACTCTGCAGCCTCGCTGACCGCCGGGAGCACAGAGGCAGGAATGCCTGACCACTCCTCTCACAGGTTCGATACGGCTGCTTACAGCTCAGAGACTGAGGACAAAGAGAGGCGAGAAGACCCACAGAGAAGGCGAAGGACCCAGGGAGCAGAAGGAACGAGGGCTAGAGCTGGCCGCCTGAAGAAGGCCCACGGAGAGGCCTGACCCTGCAGACGGCTGACTGGAGGGACAGGCCCAGGGAGGCCCTGGCTTGCTGGTGCCTATACAGAGCTCTGAGGAGAGGGGTGGAGGAGATGAAGGGGAGAAAGAGATTAATGGGTTCTCCTACAATTCAGCACAAGGGGGCTTTTTATTTGTTTTCTGTTTTGTTTTGGCAAAGAAGAGGCAAATGCAGTACTTGGCTTATTTTGGACCGTGCTGTGAGCGGTGGGGGCCACCACTGGCCTGCTCCCTGAGGATGGTGACGTGACCGTGTGTGGCCTCCGTCAGGAGACGCTGAGAGCTCACACGGGGGGCTGGATTTCCATGTGAGTACATGATGGGAGCGTTGAGTGGATGTGAACTTTAACACAGCTGCTAATCCACAGCACACACACCACGCTGGTACCGTTTAGAAACACAGCACGCATTATGTGTTTTTAATATCCAATTTTGTCTTATCTGACCCCTTCATTTCTCAGCCTTGGCAGAAATACCAAGAAACCTTTTCTCCTTCTCCTCAGTAAGGAAATGACTGTGTCTCTGAATGCATTCAGGAGGCTGGCGTGTGCGTGGGTGTGGCTGCATGCTGGCTGGGGGTGCACACTTGCATGTGTACATGTCCAGGGAGGGGGTTGGTCTTCCCAGGGGTGCATGTGGCCACAGGCCTTGTGAGCACCCAGGTCTCTGCCCGCAGCGGCGTCAGTCAGAGCAGAGGCAAGCGCATGGCTTACGTATCACAGGCCATCTGCCTGGCTGCTCAGACTGCACTGCACTCTGCCCTCCCTCTCTCCCACCCTGGATCCAAATGAAGGCTCCTCAACGCAGCCTCAAGTCAAGTGTCACATCTCAGAGCCTCCATCCTTCCAGGTTTCTTGTTCACTCTTGACCTTGTGCTCGTGTCTGCCCTCTGTTCTCTGGACCCTGTGCCTAAGGAACACCATCTTCCCTTTAGTAAACTTTTTGTACACCTCTCACTCTGAGCATGGCCTAGCGGGAAAAGCCCAAACATCACTGAGCCAGGAGCAGGACGCAGACCCTGCTGCTAATTCACTCAAACGTGCGGGCGAACATCCTCACCTCTCCCAGGCCCGATTTCCTCCTCGATTAAATGAGGGGATGTATGAGCTGATCTGTACGGTCCTTTCTGGCGCCCAGGTTCTAAGGTTTTCTTCTCGAGACCATCCAGTCTAGAACCGCCCGGCTGGGTCCCCTCTGTAACAGGGCATCTTGTGCCCATTGCCCTCATAGTTTCAGCGGTCGTGTGAAAGGGGCTGTGGATCCTGACACACTTCAGATGGTGCCCAGGACACACGGCGAGTGCCCACTCAGAGTGAGAAAAACATTGCTCATGTTTTGGTTCAATAACAGTTCAAATTATTAGTATCAGAGAGTAATGAATAACAACACCTTAGTCTTTACATTTTGTCTTTCACCCAAAGATATCAAAGTGCAATTTATGAAAATCCATTTTTAATGAAATATTAAGCAGTTTCTATTTCTCCTGACCCAATGGACGTATGAGGTCTCTATTTTCTCCCTGCGTCTCCCTATTTATAGCTGGTAAATGCTATCATATATTATACATCTTTATGACTTTCTCAATGCTTCTGTGGTTTCGGAACCACCCTTCACATGTTTTCTGATCAAATTCTCTGAGATGGATTCTTGGCTTCCAGTCCAGGCGTTGCAAGGGATGGGGCTGTGTGAGTGGGAATCGGTTCTATTCCCTATTCCCTGCCGACTCACTGAATCGCTACAGGCAAATCAATCCACCTTAGATACCTTGGTTTCTCCTTCAAGAAAATAAAGTCAATAACAGGCCTGCAGACTGACACTCAAGTCTACCAGCCCGGCCGGCTCCAGCGCCTGCACAGCACCCAGCACAGATGTTGGAGCGTGGCCACGTCACAGGTAACAGAGGAGTATCTGTCCAACTGGGAGAGTTCAAGTGCTGGAGGCCACTGACTTTCAAGTCCTGCCTTGAGGCCGGAAATCTTCAGGCCATTACTTCCCAGAGGTGTCCCTAAAGCTGGGAAGTCTCAGTGGATTGCCAGCGTACGGGACACCCAGGTAAGGACGTATCAAACGTGATGATCAATTACAGCATCTGCTTTAGACGCTGGATGTCACAGATGGTACACATTTTTGTTAATTTTAAAAGAAAAACGCTAGTATGGTTGCTTTACCACCCAGAGGAAAATGAGAAGTGTGTTCAGGTGACTCTAGCTTTCTTAAGAGGCAGGGACAGTGTTGATTATGCTGCAGTTATTAAAAAGAAGTATATATACATAGGGGTGTGTGTGCACATATACACATGTGTGTATATATATGAAGTATATATATATATGTGTATATATATATATGTTGAACATAAAGATTTCTTTGAGTGCATCTCTGTAACCAAGTTTAAAAAATGATTCAGGGTACATAGTGGTTTGGATAATCCATTTGGTGCGGCGCTGAATTCTTGACACAAACCAGCCCTTTTCAATCGACTCCTGAGCCCTTCGGTTTATTTGCAGTAAGACAGAGTCTGAAACAGCCACACTTCACGGGTGCTCCGATTTGCACCTCTGGGATGGGCACTGCCAATTAAATTGGCCACTACCCAACATGCCAGTTTAGTTACTATCTACACCCCACCCAGGAAAAGAAAGTCAACCTGTTTTGACCAAGCCTGTAGCTCATACACAGCTAATACTGGGTAAAACAAAAGAAACAATATGTATAACCCAATAAGAAACTTCTTGCCAGAAAGCATCGTTGACAGCTGTTGAGGTCATCTTTCCTCTGATTTCCCCCATTTCCAGTCGCAGCCACCTCTCCCTATGGACGCTCTGTCTGTCCTCTTTGGAGAACGTGTCCTCCAATGGGGCACAGTGGAGGGCAGCCAGCATTTGGCCTGCGCCCCTTGGAGGCCTCGGGGCAGGGGCCTTCCTGCCAGGTCCAAACCCCTCTCCCTTGCACCATCAACCTCTGCCAGCCACATCCAGGGCCTGGGACAGTGTGGACGCTCACAGCTATCAGAGTCCTCGAGCCCCTGGGTGGAGAGAGGCAGTGCGGCTCTGCGGCCTCCCCGCCATGGAATCTTCCTCCGCTTTGGTGGGTAGACGAGGCCCCCCTGATGCGCGAGGCCTCCCACCCGAGAAGGCCTCTGGCACTCCGTCTGCACGCACCTGCCCTTCGTTACATGTGTGTGACCTACAGTTTATTTCCGCTTTGCTGTAAATATCTGAACGCAGCCAGCTCCAGGGAATGCAAAGAAAGCAGGACGTTTTTCAAAGACAACACAGTGCAGGAGCCCTGAGGTAGAAATTGTGCAGATCTGCTGCTGTTGCTTCATTTTTTTTTTTTAATAAATATTTCCCTCCACTAATAAATGTTTCATTGCATCCCAGGTTCTCTTCTTCAATCTGCTTGGCACAGACACTCAGGGAGGAGGGGAACAGAGCAGGCAGAGAAGAGAGGTGGCGGGAATGGAGGGCAGAGAGTGGGGAAAACGGCAGCACATTTAAAAAATTCGTCTCAGCAACAATCCTACCGACTCATCCTCGTCCAGAGCCAGGTCCGACCTCCCTCCCCCGCCTCCTTCCTTGCATTTGCTCTAAAACCAGCCATGGGGTCCATCAGGAAAAATAAACTGTTAATCAATGAACGCCATCCTGTTTAATTAATTTGTTGCACCAAACAGGCATGGCGGGTGGGGTGGGGTGGGGGGTAGGGTGGCGGGTGGGGCTGTTGCACTGGGGGAAGATGATGTTCAGGTAACTGACTTTTTTTTCTTTTTGTAAATCATGATTCTGACATTTCTCTCTTAAAACTCCTCCTTAAAGACAGTAAAATTTTTTTAAAGTTGCTTTCATTCTAGTGGATGTGGGAACTTAGCCAGACAGAGTCAGAAGGGATGTGCCTCTCATATATATGCACATGAAACAGAGAGAGGGAGCTGGGGAGGGACCCCAGGGAAGGGTGGGCTGGGGGCGGGGCAAAGGAAGCTGCCTCACCACCAGCGCTGGCTTAGACCATGCCGCCCTCCTGCCTCCTCTCCTTTACTTTAGGGCTGTTTTTGTCATCAAGTGGTTTTGCTGACATGAAGGAGGAGAGAGAGGACCAGAGCTGTCCTGGGGTGGAGGTGGGTGGGACGTGCGCATCCCCATCTGTATGGGCCTCGTGGGGCCGTCAGATTTACTGCGGGATTATGTTACCCCATGGAGACAAGATGCTGAGCCCTGGAACACAGCACACTAACAGGATTAGGGTTTCAGGATTTGAGACAGGAAAGCATCAGGGAAAGGGGAAGGCAGCTCAGGGATCTGGGGCTGGGGGAGAGACCAGGTGGGGGAGAGTGCAGCATCAGAGCAACAAGGGGCTGGAAGGGATGCCAAGTCCTCCTGTAGAGGTGGGGGAGGAACAGATGGCTCGCTGTGTGCCAAGGGCCTCCTGACACAGAAGCGCCACACTTTCTAAGACAGGCCTTTAACTTCCAGGTGGGCAGGAGAGGACAGGGTGCAGGAGTGTGGGTCCTGACTGCACTTGCCCCCTGCATTCCTCCTCTGGGGGGATCTCAGCAAACCACAGTGAGGGCCATGTGGCGGCAGAGAGCCAGACAGAGAGAGTGACTGCCCGGGAGGCGGTCACTTAGTGCTCGGAGGTGGTCACTCAGTGCTCGTCTAGAGATGCGGGGGTCAGGGCAGAGGGGCGTCCCCTGCCCAGCCTTATTTGCTTTGTCCTACTGCCCGGGGGCATAGCGGTGGCCTGGGATGCACAGGGAATTTAGCATCAAGGCTGTAAGCACCAGGGAGGCCAGCCTCAGCTCCCGGAGACGACTCAGCACCCACAGGAGTGGGGTGAAGCCAGCCCCAGGAGCCCGAGTGAGCAAAGCTTCCAAGCTCGTGTATAATGAAATCTTCTCTGGAGCTTCCTGGGTGGAAAGGCGAATGGTCTGAGCTCATCCCACGGCGGGCGGATAAGGGACAAACCTAATTACCTGGGGCCCTGGATTCCTCCCACTTATAACTGAGGGGCAGACAGACGGAGGCACTTGAATTTGGAAAGGGCGCTGGCCCTCTCTGAGCGCGGCTAGTCCCGGTTAGACGATGCAATCGTACCCACGACTTCTGGAGTCTGAGGCCCATTACCAGCTGATGGTTTGAGTCATGGGCCTAATCTTATATACAATAAACAAAATTACTACAATAAAAGGGATAAGGGGGAGCCAGTCATCCACCAGGAGGTTAAAAAAAAGGGTAATTTCTGAAAACTCAGTATTATTAATTGGAGGAATAATTGCCTCCCTAACAGAAGAATGAAGCTAAGAGGGGCACCGTTTATCTGAGGCAGCTTCAGAGCAGGCCCATCAGATGCAGGGAGAGGTCTAAGGACTTATCAGGTCCCTTCCAGACCTATGATTTTAAAAGAGGCAGATAAATATCCCATGGGGCCTTGTTACTTTTTAAATTGATAACTTGCTTCTGTTCAAGAAGAGCTTTGTGGGTCTAATACATTAATTATATCGGCAGAGAGCCGTCCATCCACGGATCCCAAGGAGCTCTGCCAACAGCGGCTGTGGCACCACTCCATCTGGGCAGACGGAAACACTGAGGCACGGAGCGGTTAGGAGAAACTTCCAGGGTCACACAGTGCATCGTCTCAGAAGATCTGGAAATAGATGCCACGTGGTGCTGTTGTCCGGCAGATTTGAGGGCTTGGTTTTCTGACGCCACTCTCTCAACTCCCAAGTCTCTCATAATTTCAGAGAGGGTTTTACGCTTCCAAATGGCTTTCAAAATGATCTGTTTTAATTTAGAAAATAAATATAGGACAGAGGATTTTTGAAGGGGAGTGTTTATCTGTTTTGAAGAGATATGGCCAAACCAAATGCAAAGCAACTTCTTCCAACTCTCCGCGCTCAGGACTCCATGACGGGGCCCAAACTCCACCTGGCAAGCCTGGGCTCCGAGCCACACTGCCCAGGCACGACTGGCCTTCAGGCCTCCAGGCTGACGGAGCCTCTCCAGGAAAAAGCACCGCTTGACCCCTAGACTGAATATCGAGGACGCCGGTTTCCCTCTGGAAGCAAGACGACGAGCATGGCCTGGATGGAATCGTTGAGAGCCTGGTGACCAGGTGGCTTCCATAGGGAAGCCACGGTTTCCCGTGTCCCTGGGGTAGATTACTTGTCTTTGAGAGCTTCAATCCACAGTCTTTGAAACACTATTAAATTCTGAAGGAATAAGCTGGTGCCGTGGGCCCCTTGGAGTCATTGTTACATTAATACGTGAGGGTTCCCCGGGCCCCTATATGATAATATAACATCATGACACTAATACCATGAGCTTAGGGCATTTCTGTGCCACAGTACAGCGTAATGCTGGAAACTCTTGGACCCAAGCTTGACCTCATGCCTCCTCAGCCTCTCACCCTCAATCTGGCCTTTAGGATACATTTAGCACCTGCACAGACTCTCTCTTTTAGCCCAAATTTCTTGCAAATACATCAGAACAGCCCAGTGACACAGTGACGAGGAGCAGGGTACTCACAGCCATGTCACAGGGGAGACGCCACGTTTCCCAAAAGGGGAGGATGGAAGACAGGCCTTTGCTTTGACATATATGGACAAGGGCCTTGTCCCCCTGTGCAGACACCAGTCTCTGTCTCCTCGCCTCCAGGGCAGAGGCGGGACGAGCATCCCAGAGCTGAGGAGGACCTTGGCCGAGGCCTCCTGCCTTCCAGCTCCTCCCACCTTTCTCCCGGCTCCTCCCTTGGTCTGTGTGCATATAACTGTGCCTATAATTACCGACACATCCGTGAATCTTCTACTCGTGTCTGTGTTTGGGGTGTTATTAATTCAGCTGGTGAAACCCAAAGCAGCAGTTTTCTGCTTGTGGTTTCTGAAGGAATTTACGCGAAGCCATTTGTCTAATCTAAGGGAGCACACAGGCTGGATACGGGCTCCATCAGGCGGAAGAGCTCTCTGCCTTGTGGTTACGCCAGAAATACGGGTAAGGAGGGCCCGCCCTATAGGAAAATCATAGGTTCCGTATTTACAGCATGTGGAATTGGATAAGGATTGAGGTGTGCTGTACATATGGCTGTCTAAGTGGGCTGAGTTTTGTGACAAGGATGCTTGCAATCCCCCGGCCACAGTGAAATGGCTTCCTCACAGGAGACCTCACCATTACCTGTTGGGTGGAAAGAGACTAAGAAGAGGCTGCTCATGGGCTAGGGAGGCGGGAAAAGAGTTCCTTAGTCTTACTCGCTTCCTGGCTACAAGAAAGAAGTCACTCCCCATAGGCCCAGGCTTTGCCTCAGCCCAGCCTGGCTCACAACTGTAAATAGCATTTTGCAAGAAAGAGCACAGCCATCCCCCACCACCTTGAGCGCTCATTAATCGTGTTTATCTCCAATTCCTTGGTCTTTGGTGCACTGGTGTTGACAGTGACCAAGGAATTGAAATCAGGTTGCCACATTTCTGCCCCCAACATCACCATCCCCTCTTCATACCCGGTGGAGTGGTTTGCACCTGCAAACTCTCCCCCTGCAGCACCGAGCAGAGCAGGCAGCTGCCTTCACCTCTGCTCCGCTCTGCTCACAGGTCCTGCTGTCTGAATCTTGCTTTCAAGCCTACCACCTAGCACCAGTGAGTTTGGCATGGTGCCCACCATCCAGTGGCTACAAGAGAAACTCAGTGGTAGCACCCGTCTCTCCCCCCACGGCCCCCAAGCTCCCTCCTCGCCCCGCCTCCCGTTCATGGCATCAAATCAAACTGCAGCAGACTTGACAAATCTATTTGGCACGGTTCACGCAACTTTTCCAACCTGAACAGCCCAGACAGCTGTGCTGAGGCACCATGAGCAGTGCGGGGTCTAGACACGGAACACAGACATCCGGGAGACAGGTCTGCTAAAGAAGGAGCTGCAGAGACCACCCTGAGGGGAGGACTGGCAGGTCTGAGCCACTCCCGCCACGCCCGCCATGACCGTCACGCCTGTCACGCCCATGGCAGGGCGAGGGAGCGTGGGACAGGGCAACGCCACAGGCAGGCTTCCAATCTGGGTACCAAGAGGATGAATCTCTCGTGGGGAGGGGAAGAGCTTTTTCTCTGCCCCGGCACCCTTTAAGTGGGCAGGACTGAGTCACTGAAAAACCAAACAACAACAACAAAAGAAAAACAAAATTACCCCTTGGCTACTGGGGAAAGAAATTTAGCCAAGGAAGAGAAGAGGAGGCGAGAGAGAGGATGACGTGGCCAATATGAAAAAGCTGAGAAGAATGATTCTCAGGGAGACCGGAGAGCTCAGTGCCGTTCTCAGGAATACCTCCCCTGAAGAATGAATACCAAGGATAAAGCCAGGGAGGACAGCATCCTATCAAAATGTGCAGTGCTAAGGTATTTCCAAAAGCGGATTTCCTACAAATGGCGTTTTAAATAGCATCCCGGTCCAGCTGTGTGCTTTTAAAACCAGCTTATGCTACAGTATCCCTCTGGCCAGCGCTGCTTAGTCACGGAACCTGGATGGGGAGCCTGGCCCGGGAGGCGGTCAGGTGGGCCTCCTCCCCCTCCCCCAGGCATCCCCCATCCAGCTGCCCGGCTGGGTTCCACCTGTCTGTTACTGAAAAGGGTTGGTGGAGAGAGGCCTGAAAAGACGGGGTGGGCCGGGGACAGGCCTCTGCGCTCCCAGCACCATGGCAGACTCGGGCTGGTAGCCTGGGCGCGGCTCCTGAAACCAGCGGAGTCGGCGAGTGCCCAGGCCTGGCTCGAGACGCCAGCGTAGGAGGTCTTTGGATGGCTGAGCGCCGCTGTCTTTCTCTGTGAAACGGGGAATTTTGCATGTGTGAGATACCTGGTAATATCTGGAAGTCATGATTTTCAGATGAATGGTGCCATGTTACTATGGTGATTTTAATTAAAAAAAAGAATCCACTCCTCTAAAAAACGCATGTTTCCCAAGTGAAACAGTGCCCACATTCTAGTTCAGGGTTTTCTGGATCCAAGCTTCCCAGCTGCACCAGCAACAGCCAGCTGCCTGGGGCCGTGGCAGGAGTGGGGGAGACCGTCTGGAAAAGTCTCTGGCCTCTCCAGGTTTGGCTGTGTGGGTCCCAGTTTGATAATTCCCAGCCCAACAGACCAGGGCCTGTGGAACTGAAGCAGCAAGGAGGACAGACCCTTCCCTCTGTGCCCAGCTCCCTCCAGGGAAGGAGCCCTCTCCTTCTAGACTGAGTCAGCCCCTGCCCAGGGGAGACCACCGGCATTTGCAACAAGCCCCGCCCCGCAACACGCTGAGCGTCCCTGACACCCGGACATCGCCATGCCAGCTGCAGGCCTGTTCACACCCCAAACGCCATGTGTCTTAAGAAAGCTGAGTGCCGGACACCCATCCATATGAACAAGAAAAGCCCCACGTCACCCACACGGTCGCCTCGGGAGCCACAGATGTGGAGGGCACCAGCCTTGAGGATCCAAGGCTTGGCGGCCCAGCCTGGTGGCCAGCTCAGATCTGTCCCTGAGAGGCCGCATCAGTCCCCTTTATTTACTGTCCTCTTTCTTCTTCGGGACATTGTGATTCTCTCTCAGGATCTGTGCCCTTTCATTTCCAGACCTCGGTAACTCCTGAACTGTAGCTACATGTGGTTTCGTGATTGTTAACCCAGCATGGGGAAGGGACATGGGCCGTAAATGCTCAATGAATCCTGGATGGGGACGCAGACCGGGAACACATTTTCTCCCTCATTTGCAGTCAGAGCACTGTGCGAGCTCGCTCTCCCTCTCTCGCTGCTGTGCAAGACACAACAGCAGCCAGGCTGTTGGTGAAACGGGGCTTTCCAGCCACTTCAGCATGAGAAGGAGTATTTTCAGGGCCAGCATCTCCAGTGCCTCCACCAGTTATTTGAGCTTCACGGATCCAGGCCCCTCCCCTATGCGGGGTCGCCTTGAAGCTCCCTGTCCCACCCCTGCCGCCCCATCCCGGCTTCCCTTGAGGTGGGGAAGTGGGTTTACCTTGTGGTTTTTGCCGTGCCGGTACACCATCCAGTCTTCACCATTAGTGCTGACTTCCAGCTTGTAGGATTTGACATAGTAGCCATTCTGGGTCTCCCTGGAAACTGCTCCCTGTGTTGCAATGGCCGTGAGCATGGTCAGAAAGCGCAGGTCCACCTGACGGAGAGAGGCAGGGAAGGTGGGGCAGGACTCTGAACCCACGCAGGCAGCCTCCGGCTTTCTTTTCAAAGGACGCACTGGAATCCTTATGTCTGCGATTCCTTCAACGTACTGTTGACCAGCATCAGCTGCCCAATTCCACTGGACAGTTAAACTTAACTTATTTAACACTAAATCAGACACCTTTGAAAGTGTGACGATTATTTTTCTTTTTTTTCTCTTTTTTGCAAATCTGAACAGACACCATTGAGTTTATCTTAAAGGAGCACTGACGTCTAGAGCTCCCTCCATGGAAGGAGCCCTCTCCTTCCAGACCTAAGAGCCAGCACTGCCCAGGGCAGACCACTGGCATTTCCAACAAGCCCCTTCTTACTAGATGGCGGCCTGCCTTGGAGAGCGAAAGCAGATGCTGTTCTAAGGGAACGGTGGCTAAGTCCACTCCATGCCACCCCACCCCAGCCCAACTCAACCCAGTTCACTTACGATGCCCTAGTTGCAAACGTCTCAGCTCGGAGGCTGTCTCCCCTCCCCTCAGTCCCCCACTCCATTGTGTATTTAGCTGCTCAGGTCACTAAGGGGTCAAAGGGCAGGCAGAGTCTGCCCAAGCAATTAGGCTTATGCACCACATCCTGACCTTTTGCTCGATGGGGAGGGTGGCGACACTCTGAGGCACCTCCCCTCCCTCAACACCAAACCCATTTGGAAATTGCTGGATGGCATTCCTCTGCTGGCCACAGCGTTTCTTAATGGCAACCTCTATTTGATCCAAATTTAGCCAGCACGCACTGGTAAAATTGGATTCAGCAGGCATTTACTGGCTACTGAGTATGTGCTCAGCATTATTAAGCATTCAAATGAAATACGCAGTGCTGTATGTGTGTATCACAGACAGGTGGACAGCAATAAGAGGCAGTATACGATTAAGACCAAAAATAACAAGTATAATCAATGGAATGCTGATTATATAGGAGAACTTCCTGGAAGCTTGGGATGAGAAGGATTTTTGAAGAGGCAGAGGAGAGAGTGACAAATGGCCTTAGAGTTGTGCTGTTAGAACCTCTGTGGACTTGCTGGAAGTTTCTAAGTGGTCTTTCTCTCTTTCCTCTTGTTGGCTCTGCAACCTCTTTCTCAGAGCAGAGGTCACCATGTCACATCAGAGCAAGGACAGGCCTGTCCCTGGGTCACAGGCTGTCTGCCGTATGTCATGAAAGCACTCATTGCTCTAGCATGGAACGAGCAGCTGGCTCTTCCCTGGGGAGGAGAACTGGACCAGTCTGCAGCCAGGGAAGATTACTCACCACGAGGGGCAAGTCTCATTCCGAAGGAAAGCAGACAGTCTGAAAAGATGCTGCAGAGCATCTGGGCAACTAGCATCTCATTCCCGGGGTGACAGGTTCCCATGTGTTCTCCTGAGTGCTGTGTGCAAAACCTTCCTGGCAGGACTCCCTCCAAATAGCAAAGATCAGGAGAAGCTGTCATGCTCAGCTGGCAATGCAACAAGCCTGCCTTTAGGAGCACGCCCTCCGGTCTCCAGTGCCTCCCTGTGCCCAGAATGAGGAAGATCTGCAACTGTTGATGGGCTGCTCCTTGGATGTCTAGAGTGGTAGGGCAAACAGCATCCTAGTCAAACAACTTCTCTGAGGCCTGGTAATCTTCACAAGGGCATGGGCGTGTCCATCTTACTGGCCATTTGATCCCAGCACTTAGCCTGGTGTCCGCACGGTTTGTTTGTGCCTGGCACACACATCTGTTTTGATGGATGAGTGAGTGGAGTTTTCAAGAATGCTGTGTTCATTTTCTCTGTGTCCTTTGTCACCTCTAGCCGGGGACCTACTCCCCTTGCCCACCACCACATGCACACTCGCACACCCTCTGGCATCGAAGTACCTGGAGATACTCCTTGCTGGAATCCAAGTTGGGTGTCCAGCCATTGTCATCACCATGGAGCCGGCTTTGTTGAGGTGTCCACCTCCCGTCAGAGTAGGTAGATGAGGCGCTGATCTGCTCATTAGCAATCCGGCCAGACTCCATTCCCAGGGGGACGTTGCACTGAAAGCCTGGGGAACGGGGACGGTCAAGGGCAGAGTCAGGTCTTGCAACCTCCAACCCCTGGGACTCCCAAAACGCTGCTCCCTTCTAGGGACAAGTCCTTGCAGGCATGCTCTCATCTTAAAGACCTAATTATACACTCACATTTCTAAAACAACTACGCCACATCACAGAGCTTGACAACCCCTCTGGGTCTTAAAGAAACTAAATTGGACCTAAAAGAAATAAGGCTATGGATAAATAAGAATCATCATACAAATTGAAAAAACAATCTAAAGCACAAGAACTGTCAGTGCTGCGGGCTATGGATGCTCACAGGTGCCAGATGCGCCACGGCTGAAACACAGGTAAGCGGTGATGGACTCGTGGCAGTTTGGGTGGGCCGCTGCGTCGTGGGAAGCCTGCTTTATTAATAAACACCCAGGAGGCACTTTTGTTTCTTTCTTTCACTCAACTGTCTCATGAGTTCTGGCACAGAAGACAGACATTATAAAGCAATAAATACCTGTCTTTGGGAGATCTCTCTATGAACACACGCATGTCACTCTGTCTTCCCCTGTGCCACCTGTCTGGGAAAATGGACCTAGAAGCCACTTACTCTGGCCTTGGGCCATCAGTTTAATCGCTGTCCTTCCCATGGATTCCATGGACACTGGTCAATATTTGTGTGTGCATGTGTCTGACAGGACCAGCAATCATTTTCAGGTCTCAAACCTATTCTTTAGCTCTGTGACTGCACCAGCCGTTTGCAGAACTCGGTGCAATTTGCAATATTGCTTTCTTGTCCCTCAATCTTCATGAGCTCTTTGAAGGAAAAACAAAAGCAAAACCCAAAACAAAAGCCATCGACTTTCCAGCAGGCGAGGCTGCCGTGTTGCAGGTGTGCATGTGGTAAGCTGTGTACAACCATGGCAGGATGCCCCCAGCTCCACTCATCCTCAAAGTGTTTCTTTAGTCCTTCGAGTTACTGTTTGGGTTTCTAAGTGGAAGGGGCAGCACTTTCGAAGCACATGTCCGAGAGAAGCTGATTTGAAGATGTCGCTCAGGGCAAGAGACGGATGCCTGGACAGCAGGCTCCGCAACAGCTGGGGGAAGGGCGACACTTCCACTGCCTTGCACGGTGCCTGGCACCTCGTGGAAGCTCAAAGGCTGTGTTTATTGGAAGAATGAAGTGACAGTCCAAGCAGTGACCCATCTAGTGAAAGAAACTCTACCCAGGACCAGAGATATTTAATGTCAAAATATATATAGAGAGAGAGAGGTCTAAAACTGCTCAGTTTTGTGATGATGGCACTGAGGCTTGGAGAGACTCAAAAACTGTCAGCCCAGGTGGGGACCTGTACTGACATCCTGCCTCACCTCCCGTTCATTCATAGAGGAACACACTGAGGCTGGAGATGCTCCTCTGACTTTCCCTGGGAAGAACTAACTTGTGGGACACAGACTTCTTTTACAGAAATGAGCACCCAGATTGACATTTGTTTTATTTTCATTAATTCCTGCCTAGCAAGAGGACACAGCTCCCGTTCCTCAAACTCAGATGCCACTGCAAATTCTGCAGTATATCCATCTCTTTCTCTCCCAGACACCAGCCTCTCTTCACGGCGCACTCTCACAGCCCTGACGGAGGACAGGACAGGGGTTCCCAACCCGCCAACTCACTCTCTAGTGGCTCCTGGTGGACCAGGTAGTACCGTGCAGAGAAGCCATCCTTGGCCACCGCCATGTCCGTGTGGAAGGTCAGAGAGAGGATCCCGGTGGACGAGCGGAGTTCAGAGGGGGTTTTGGTCCCACAGTACTTGCCAATCAGGGGGCCGACTGGACATGCAGGACAAAGAGAGGTCAACAGAAACAGAAATGCCAAACTCCATTTTCAATATACTCTCCCTCCCCACAGCTGCATGTCATTAAACAGAGCATCACCTTGTAGGCCTCGGCATAAAAGAATAAGCAAAGATGTGTTCTAAGAGCAATGTCTAATATTTCTCCTGCACATCAAAAAGTATTTTCACCGACCTAGCGTCATTCTGTTCTCATGGCCCTGGTAGATGGGCCGGAGAGCCTCGTTACGATGCCTGTTCAACAGAAGAAGAAATGGAGGTTCCGAAAGGTCTTTTGCCTGTTCACACAGCTAGGCAACAGCAGAGCTGGGATGCAAACCCACGTTTTCTGACACAGTCTCATGCTTTTCTCAGGAAATGAAATCGTTTAGCCATCCAGTCTCCCTTACAGAGCAAAACAGTTAGAATGATGACAAAGTGCGAGACTGGCGTCCTCGCTGACACTGACCACACCCAAGACCAGTGCTGGTCTCCACCTGAGCAGTGCAGGCTCCTCGTGGCCTTGGGTGATGGGCCTTTTTGACATCTACAACTGCATTAATAATAAAATTATAGTAATCATGAAGATGATGACAGCAGCTTATTTATACTGATGAGACACAGATAGGTTAAGTAACTTGCCCAAGGTTGCAGAGCTGCTAACAGCAGAGCCAGGAGTCAAATCTAGTCAGTCTGGCTCTGGAGTCCTATTTGGGCCTAGAGGGTGGCCACTGAGTCGCTTTCTTTCTTTTTTTTTTTTCCCAAAGATTGGTACCTGAGCTAACATCTGTTGCCAACTTTGTTTTTTTTTTCCTTCTTCTTCTTCTCCCTAAAGCCCCCCACTACATAGTTGTATATTCTAGTTGTGGGTCCTTCTGGTTGTGCTATGTGGGATGCTGCCTCAGCATGGCCTGATGAGCAGTGCCCTGTCTGCACCCGGGATCCGAACCAGGCAAACCCCGGGCTGCCGAAGTAGAGTGCGCAAACTTAACCACTTGGCCACAGGGCCGGCCCCCATGAGTCACTTTCTGTGGAAATCCTGACTGCTGGGGCCGGAAAGAACGTTAGCTATAGGTTTCTCCTCCTCCTCCAGGTGTGTCCTCCACCTCCTGCTGTCCTTCTCCAAAGAAAGATCTCCCAGAAAGGAAACCGCCCTTCTGCCATTTCTCTGAAATCGTCCTGGAGAAGGATAAGGAGAGGAAGCCATCATGGGTCACAGCTGGACCCTAAGGGGCCCTGAAGTCGCTGTGTGCTTTTTATTGTTACTAAAGCCATCAGCAGGCAAAGGCGAGGCTCCCGAGGAGGACTCGCGCGGCCACGTCACTCACCATGTGGGATGCCGTCCCAGATGTCCAGCCAGTCGTATTTGCAGTCTCCCTCTCCCACCTGCAGAGGGTCATGCTCCAGGTCAAAGGTCAGAAACTGCAGGACGATCTCCACCTTGGGTTTGGCCAGGATGGTGAAGGTGCAGTCCAGGTTGTGCGGGTACTTCTCGGGAAACCCGGGGGACTCGATGGTCCCGTTGGGGCTTGTGAAGTTTTTGGAACAGTCTTCGGAGCCTGGATGTAAAAAAGAGAACGGTAGCGTTATGCAAGAAGAAGAGGCCTTTCTTTGCTGCCTCTGTCGCATGGGTTATTTAAATGTTTGGGCCCAAATCCCCCAGCCCGTTGAGGTTTTTGTTTCCACTGGAGTGGCCCTTGAAGCAACAGACTGCACATCCACGTTTCAAGCCCTTGAGCCAGACCGTCTTTGGAGGGACTCGGGGAGGCGAGCTGGCTTGCTCTCTGGGGGGAGAGCGGCGAGGAGGCACGGCGGGGACGGGGGGAGAAAGAAGTGTGTGTGTGAGACGCAGAGACGGGGAGACCCAGTCTCTTGACCAGAGGAACAGAGTCTTCTTTCTCAATTACTCAGCTGCTTGCTCCAGAATGTAAGTTATTTCAATCCCTAAGGAAGGCTTGCTGATTGCCAGCAGGGAAAACAATGTCTCCCCTTATTTATTGCTGACCTCAACACTAGCCCCTATTGTACCCGAGCCAACTGAGTGCCCCTTCTCCCTCCAAGATCCAAGGTGCCTCAGGGGAGGGGCAAAGGGGAGCTCGGGTCTCATTCATGGCATGACTACATTAAAACGAGCTGCTCTGTAGCGGCCAGACAATTAACAATCGACGTTTGTAGCCGGTGGATCACAGCAGGGCATCGGGGATGGTAAAGGCTGCTCCAGCAGCAAGTTTGGAAAAATGCGGCAGTGGCCCGGCATTTGGAAGGCTTCTGGCTGCTTTGCGGTGGGGATGGCCTGGTTTCTCTCCCAAGCCCTTGTGCCTGCTGTCTTGGGACTCATGGCCTCGTCCTTATTAAATGCCGCACACATTCACATCCTGATGCAGGATTGGAGTGGGGCGGGAGCTCCTAAGAGGATTATAGCCATCATCTCTCCCAACACCTCCAGGTGGAGGCGCATTAACAGGGCCCTCGTGGGCTGTCACCCCGCCACCATTAGCCAGGCCAGGCCCCGGGACGGTCCCAGGACCCTGCAGCCCAGACCGCGGGCCCACGGAGATGCCCAGCGCGAGCGGTGACGTGAGGTGACAGACTGAATGTGAATGCTGGACAATCAGAATCGATTTCGCTACGTTCTGATTTTAAAATTTAAAAAAGTAGCAGGATTTATGAGGAGAATAATGGGCACTCTAAGCATGAAGAAAAAACACAGAAATACTCAATAAACCAGGTGTTTACTGGCAGGAAGTGTCCTCTGGGGATCCCGCTGAAAATAACTATGTGATGTCGATACGCTGATCTTAGCCCGCAGCGAAGTCTTCATCCGAGGAGGCTCCTACAGCAGGCTCCTCCTGAGTCTCTTTATTGACAAAGGCTTTCTGGAAAGCACAAATGTCTGACTTGGACAAGGTGCCATGCAAATCAGCGGGGGAGGGGCACTACAACTTTCTGTAGCATCAGACAGGAAATTCCAACGTGCCAACTCACCTATCCGTCACCTCCGCCCCTCTGCCCTGAGCTGTGTCTTGGCGGGGTGGGGAGCCAGGACACCTGGGCAAAACCCAGCCTTTTCAGGACTCCTCGGGGGCTCTCTAAGCATCACATCTCAGAGGCTCTGTGCTCCATCACGCAGGGGCAGGGCTAGGGGGCAGCCAGGCCCCAAGAGATGAGTGGGACGGCTTCCCCCCAGGTTGTTTACCATCAGGCCCCCAGCTCCCGTGGGCCTCCTCAATGGTCCAGGATGAGGCAGCTTGGCAAAGCCAAGCCAGCTGGCTGGTCTTCAGGGGGCCGAAAGGAATTTTGAAAAGGTCAGCCTTCTTCATGTGGGCCACTTTGCCAGAAGAAATTAACTCTCTCTCCACAACTGGCTTCCAAGCAGGAAGAGGCATCCTGACACCCCTCCTCGAGTTTGCTCTGTTGTCCTTCCCTTCCAAGGCAGGGGTCCCTACCCCCCTGGGAGCTGGGAATGACGGTGGACCTTTCTTGGTCCCTGCTATCCACGGGGGACAGGTACTCCCCACAATGGACACCTGGTAAGCCCAAGGGAGGCGTGGAGAATGTGAGATTCTCAAGTGCCCACCATTTCCCTGAGGTCCTGCGTTTGACTGGAGAGAATCTGTCAACGCGACGTCCTTAAGGAAAAAAAAAAAGTGTGTCTCTATCTCTGACATGTGGCTATACACGGGTATATCCTCTGGCTTATTTTGAATGAGGTAGAAAAATAGTTTTATCCTTTTTATGCAGAAAATTCAAACCTGTCTGTTACAATCGTGCATTCGTCTGTAACTGTGCCATCCCACTGTCTGGACGACAAAGCATCAGGAAGCAGGCAGCTGAACAGCAAATGTAGAGAAGAGATCTCAGAAAAGGGTGACCATCCCTGGGATAAAAGGTGAGTCTTGCAGATATCTGCTTAATCCAAGATCCTTTTCTGCAATGTCTTAAAAGGATTTAAGGTTAAAAAAATAGTCAACAAATACTCCAGTTCACTCAGTGCTAAGATTGTCCACAGAAGCCGGGGACGTCAGCTGCACAGGATGATTTCACACAAAGGACTTGCCACGAGAAATGCCCACTCTGCGTTTATCCACTCTGAGTCTCACAACGAGCCGGAGGCAGAAGAATCGGCACATCTGAAGCTAAAACAGGGCGGATTGATCCAGAGCTGAGCTTGGCCTGACCACAAGAGGCGGACTCAGTCCTTCACTTCAGGAGGGGGAGCAGGGGCACCCCAGGCCTTCTCTGTGATGACCCCAGAGAGCTCAGTCTCCAAAATGTCACGAGGCACCAGGAAAGAAAACTTGATCTTGAACTTTGGTCAAAAGAGCCTCAGAAAACAAACTAACAAACAAACCCACATTTTCCAGTAATTCAGTTTCCAGCGTTTAAGTTATTTTAAAATTGCTTTCTCTGCTCTGCTCAGGGTTTGGTGGTTTGAGGTCATTTAAGCCTACGAGTTGCTTTGGTTAACTTTCATGTGTGCACAGTCTGGTCTACACAGACTCTTTTATACACCACTTCATTCAGGGCAAACAGGAACCTCCCACCCCGGCCACTCGCCCGACTGTCCCGAATGGTGGGTTTCTGTCTGTCATTTTGGTTCTGGCCAGGGCAATGCACTGTCGAGGGCTTCCAGAACCCTCCACCCCCGTTGCTTGTGCATCTGTGTTTGCAGCTCCTCCTTCTTTCCCTTGGTGAGTCTGACCAGCAAACAGCTGAGTTTCCTGCATCCCCTCAGCATGCCCATGCATTTCGTTCACGTTCTGTGAGTGATGTGAACTCTGCGCATTCTCTCTCAGGACCCAGCAGTGGGAACGTGGATGCCAGACACGGCACCTGGAAGAACACTCATTTTCCTAAACTTCCCAGCTTCGGATCTCACACCAGCATGCAGACATGTTTTATATAGGTGACTTTCCTGCGAGAGCTGCCCTTTCAGCGGGCATGCTGGCAGGAGGGTGAGCCTGAGAAGGCGCTGGGCGCTCCCCTCTTTCTCACAGATGGAAGCGCGGCTGTCAGCGGTGGGCCAGCTTTCGCTGCAGTAACCTCTGTCTCCCATCCTTGAAGTGCACTGCCCACTTCGCCATGCTCACGCCACCTGCCTTGGCTGGCAGGTTGTCCAGGCGGTGGGCAGCCTCGCCACCTCACTCGAGAGGCTGCTTCAGCCATCCCCAAACAGCAGTGCTGACTCAGCACGCCCTCTTGTGCGTTCTGGCTTTTAATATTGCCCCTTCAGACCTGTGTGACAGAGACAGTCAACATTCACCTTTTCTCGGGCTTTCTGGAGAAGGTGCATCATCCTTCATGAAATACGACACTGGGAGGTGAGAAACCGAGTGGAGCTTTAACTGTCCCGCTCTGACTCCGTGGTAGGTCCCTGGGAGGCCTGGGGTAGAGCTGTTTTCCTTTTCTGGTCAGCATGGGGGAGCTGAGGGACAGCCTTGCACTGGGACCTTACTCCCCAGCTGATATCCCAGGTCCCCACGTGCCAAGTGTGGACAGCGCCCTCATTTTCACAATGGCAGCATGTCAGTCCTATCCTTTCTCGTTCCACCTCCATGCCCACCTCTAGTTCCATATCCATCCAACAACACCTCCAGGCGTCTGTTGTGTGCTGAGGGTTTGCACATCCATCTCTCCACTGGAAGAGGGCAGGCGCCCGTTTTCTCTCTCTCTCTCTCTTCTCTCTTCCCACTGCTCCCCAGCAGAGGATGGTATGAGCAGTGTTCCACGTGCTGCTCACGCCCACTGATTTGAATCTTGTGCAGGACTCAAGGGAATGTGGGCCAGGCTATTCGGGAGCCTCACACCCGCCCAGCCACTGGACACACAGATCGGCAGTCCCGGTGCCCTCACGGCGGCAGGAGCTTGGTGGCCTGCGGCAGACTCCTGCCTGAGACGGTCCGGGCTCCCACCCTGGCTCGACACAGGCCCCACCCCTTCACTGGATTCTCCGTTCTTGTTCTCAGGCAGACAAATCTGACAAATATTTAGACAGAGTGGATATAAAAAGTGCTTTCAGCAGCTACCACTTCCTCTCTAGAATTGTTCAGCGAAAAAGGAAAACAGATATGAATAGTTCCCCTCACACTGAACTCAGCAGGCGCGGACTTGGGCCTCTCGATGACAAGGCTGACAGCCTCCCCTTTACCAGCCTCCACCCTCGAGCTTGGAGAGACGACACACTTGTGGATGGGGTGGGGAACGGGTGAACTGCGGTTAAGTGTCACTTAGCCTCAAGATGCTGCGGGAATGGCGGGCTGCTTGGAGTGCTCAAGTGCGGACGCTGAACCACGTCTTATGAACAAAAGCTGGCTCCACCCAGCTATGGAAGTGAGCCCCAGCACATCTTCTCAGGGCCTGCAGGCACCCAAGGGGCCCCAGCCGAGAGCAGAGAGTGACTGGTCCAAGGGCAGGGCTCACTGCCTCTTCTGGTGCTGTCTTTTTGGCTGTTTTCAGGGGTCAGCTTCATCGGCATTTGGGAAGTGGGGTTCAGTGGGTAGAGGTGGTCAAATGGATCCGGCGAGGGGAATCTCTAGGAGCCAGATCTGAATCTAAAATCTACGGTGTGATCCCACTTGGGGGGTCACAGTAAGATCTTTGGACTCTGAAAACGGAGAAGACAAGCATCCTTCTGCCCCAAGTAACTCCAAATATTGTAAAGGCAGCACTCACCCATGGGAGGAAGTTCATCCAAGTTCTGCTTTTTTCCAGGAAGATAACCATGATTTTTAAAAACATACAAACATCAATTCTTTCCAAAGTGTTTTCTGTATAATTGGTGACCCTCCTCTTTCAGTGCCACAAATGACGCCCTCTGCCGGCCGGGCACCCAGCACCGACCCTGCGCTCGCCTTCTCCAGGTGGGTGATGCCTCCACTGGCTGCTCCTCCTGGGCGTCTCCAGGTCCACCTGGAACCTCTCTTCTCTCCGTCAACTTGCTCGCGCTGCGTAACACTGTAGCCCTTCCACCCGTCTCCACCCCCTGGGCCCCAGCCATGAGCACGTAAGCATCCCACACCGTGCCCACGGCCAGACACAGACAGCCCCGTCCCCCTTCTCTGAGAGGCCCGCACCCACCTGTCTTGAAGATCTCATAGCGCAGGGAGAAGCCTGCCCCCTGCCGGGCGTAGTCAGAGGTGAACTTGATGTACAGCACGGAGCCGGAGGAGATGATGGTGGGGGGTGCGATGTTCCCGCAGTGCTTCCCCAGGAGGTCTGCAGACTCACTGTCCCCATCCCGAATCTCGATGAAGTCATACCTAGGTGAGGGGACA
This sequence comes from Equus asinus, assembly GCF_041296235.1. NCBI lineage: Eukaryota > Metazoa > Chordata > Mammalia > Perissodactyla > Equidae > Equus > Equus asinus. The sequence continues at coordinate 140,119,727 of NC_091793.1, read as the reverse complement.
CAGGGCAGGTGAGAACAGGTGGGTGTGAGGAGATGCGCAGGCCTGCTGTCTCACGTGGGCTCACTGCTCTCCCCCGGTTCACAGATGCTCAGGTGTTTCAGGTTGATACACAAAGGCGCCACCAGCACGTGGACCGGCAAACAGATGTGGGAGGTTGCATTGCTTCATTAAAGCTACAGAGCGAATGTCCCCTCAGTGCGGGGACAGATTTTAAGACCTTATCTCTTGCCCACATAAAAGCAGTAGTATCATTCCATCAAGTATCTCAAAACAAACATTTTTTTTCTTCCTTCGGTAGCACCATTTGTATTTCCACTATGATCTCTCTGAATCCTAGTCTTTTCTTCTTACCCAACCCCTTTGAGCATCAATTTCTTCGTCTGTAAGATGAGGATAAAAATATCCACTTCAGAGGGTTAGGATGGAGATGGAATGAAAAAATAAACGTGAGGTGCTCGGCCCGAGCCAGGCACACCCGGAGTGTTTCAGAGATGGTTGTTTCTTCTCCTGCCCCGCCCCCGTTCCCTTTTTCTCATGGGCCGTCCCCTCTTCTCTTCTCTTTAATTGTTAATGATGATAACTCCCCACCCATGAGCCACCTCACTCCCCGAGATGACTCTGCCAGGTTCCCATCAGCAGTGTCTAGTCAACAACACGTTTTTAAAAGGAGTCAGCAACAGATTAGATAAGGCAATAAAACCACCTCCAAAAGCAGGGGGCTCCCCAGGGACCCAGCGTCTGTGAGCACATAGCCATCCGCCTCAGCAAAGGCAGAGCCAGCCGCCGCCCTCCCCAGGCCAAGGCCTGAGCTCATTTCAGAGTCAAACAGCCTGGGGTGGGGAAGACACCTCAAAGATGTCCTGGGCTCTGCTCATGGATGGTGCGCACACTGGGCCATTGTGTCTGCGCGGACGCATGTCGGCCTTGGGCTGTGCTCTGGTCTTCTCTGGGCCATACTTCTGGGCTCCCAGCAAACAGTCCCCTCACAACTGCTGAGGTGGGACGATCCTTCCCCACCAGCTCCCTTCAAATCACCGGCCAGTGCACCACATACTGAAAATCAGCCCTCTTCCTCTCCCACCCTGTTTACTCATTTTGCATCAACCTGTTAAGACAACTTAAGAAATCTCTTTTACGTAGAGAGAGGGTCTGGAGACACCACCCTCCCTGAGATGTGCCCGCTGGCTCCTGCCACACATGGGGTCTGTGGGAGGTCTGCCTGCAGAAGGGGCTTGTCTGAGCTGAGCCAGAGGCCTGAGGCCTCACTGCAGCCCTCAGGAGCCACATTTCAGATTGCTTAGCCCCTTCCAAATGAAGAGACTTGCGAGGAAGTATGCGGGGACCAGCATTAGTTCATTGTTAGACCCCAGAGGGCTGGAATCCTGCAGTGGAAAGAATGGCAGACGCTGCTTAGCATCTGGACAAGAGATGGCTGGGCCCGCCCCCAGGAGCTCTGGAGAGAGGGCCCCAGAGGAGAAGGGCAGTGGGGAATCTGTTTAGGTCTGTGACGTCCCTGTGGGAGATGGGGCTGACTTTGAAAATGTGCCTCCTCCCTTCGAAAACAAAAGTGAAAAGACAGTTTGTTCTAAGAGGAAATTCCCCAGACCTTCTGGAAAACCCCTCTTGCTATTTCCACACCGAGGTAGGCACCACTGGACAGTCACGCTCAGCTGAGTAATGGTGACGCCAGACCCACCACATGTGACATGGTCGAGGAGCAGCATCGGCTTCGTTCTCTAAGCAGACACTTCCTGGAGCTCTCCTGGAGCAGCCGGCGCACGGCCCCGGGGAGAGCGTCCCCCAGTCCTGGACACAGGTATAGCAGGATTTGGATCCCAGCTCAGCCTTAATAGCTGGGAGCCCTCAGGCAAGTTACTCAACCTTTCCGGGCCTCAGAAATGAGGAAAATAAAAGTAAAATAGGGAGATCAGAATATTTCTCCCGGGGTTCTTGTGAAATTCAAATGACCAACATAATCTTTAGAAAGTGTCAGCACACAGCCTGGCAGTTAGTGAGTCATAACAAACGTTAACCGTGATTTGTTGCAATCTCACACCCATGTCAGAGGCGAAGAGGTTGAACCGTAGAGCAGAGCGACTTTCTGAGAGCCAGCAAGCGAGCAGAGGCGCCACAGAGCAGGAGCGTGCATCTGTTTGCACATTTTGGAGGACATCTTGGCAACAAGGTGACAAAAGTGAATATGTTCCTGCCCTTTAATCCTGCAATCCCACTGCTGGGAATTTTCCTAAGAAAATAATCAGAAAATTGTGCAAAGACGTATATGCATCTTTGTGCATGTATACACAAAAAGTACATGAAAAGTGAAAAGATGCTTTGTTTGTAAACAGGATCCTGTCTAAACGTCCAGCAACAGAGGGTGAGCAAATCCATTTTGGTGTATGTATAAAGTGGAGCACTCTGCTGCTATAGTAAATACGGCTGTAGGTCTGGGTTTTTTGTGTTTATGGAAAAATGCCCATCATATAGTGTTAGGGTGAAAAAAAGTAAATTTTTTAAAAAAGTATGTTGTAAAATATATATATTTCCTTGCATATACATACAGAAAAAAGCCTGAAAGACTATATTCTAAAAAAATTAACAGTGGTGAGATGTATGGGTGGTGAGATAATTAGTAATTTTTACTTTCTTCTGTGTTCTCTTTTATTATCTGAATTGTTTACGATGAGCCTGAATTTCTTTAATAAGCCACAAGTATACAAGATAAAGCTGCTTTCATTAAGAATTTTTTCAAAGTAGAAAAGCTAAAAAAATAACCCAGCTCTCATAATGTAGCAGGTGAAAAAGTAAACCTCCTCCTCATCACCATCCACTCACGGGATCACAGGAGGACTAAGTGACACATGGCATGTCAGAGCACCTGAAATAGAGCTGGGGACGTGACCCACTCTCAATAAATATTTAAAAAAAAATTTTTTTAAGGCCACCAGAGAGCTCCAGTTTTTGCGTTGCCAATTTCTCTTGGAAGGATAATGAGAGGCCCTGGCCTCCCCCGGCTGGGTCCTCAGAGGTGGAGGGTTCCATCTGGGGGCCTCATCACCCATGGAGTAACGTAGGGGATCAGCAGACTCAGCGAGGAGGCAGGGCTCCCCAGACAACGCCACAGCCATGAATTTGCCCCAGTTTACCCCACGGATATACCGCCAAATCCCTTTTGGTAATGCAGCCAGCTACAAATCCATCCTCACATTCCTACAGACACATATAGTGGAGGGATGCATTTTGGAAAAAGGGTCAGATAAATCAATCGTTTTGTAAATTTTCTTTCTGAGCTTGTTATTCAAGGACCCCCTGGTGACTCCTTTTGTGAGGCAAATATCAGCCCTTACTTGAACCTCTTAGAAAAACTGGTCTTTCCTATCAGGTTCGCTCCAGGGGAAAGCAGCCCAGGGCTACAGTTTGGTCACTAAACTCCCCCCTCGCTCCAGGGTCTGGACTCTGCCCTGCAGACCAGCCCCAGCTCACCACCAGCTCTTGGCGCAGGCTCTTTGCATAAAGGGCACACTCCGAATGACATGCTGACTTCACACAGAATGTCTCATTTACCTCCTGCGGGACTGGCTCATTTGGGGAAATTTCTTATTATTAGGGATTTGCTACAGCTGGAGTAAATCTCCGAAATTTCAGTGTTGCGAGGTTCGTTTGTGAAGGCGCTCACAGAGGCTTAGGACGTTTGTGGCCTTGGAATAAATATGGCTTTGCATCCAGCAACTACGACGGCGTGTTTGTTCCGTAGAGGAATCTGGGTATAGACTCAGTGTCCCCCCACCACGGCAGTCCAGCAGGGTGACCTGCAAAGCTGTGCTCCTGGAGCACGGTCCTCATCTTCCGGAAGGAAACAGAAACCAGCTAACAGACACATTAGCCACTGTGTTTGCATTTCATTATTCATAATCTCCCTAAAATGAAAAAATTCCTCCCAAAGCTTTAACGCTAACTTTTATGATTGTCTTTCCTTTCCTAAGCCGAGGAGCCATCTCTACTCCAGCTCTTTTTCTCCCTGAAATGGCTCCCAGAAGCCTTTCACTTTCCCCTCACAGATTCCGACATCTGCATGTGGAGCATTTGTCTGGAGAACGCTTGCTTTCTCTGCTTTCTTTCTCGACTTCAAAGTCTTAATTTCTCTCCCCAAACCCACACTTGTGGCGTGGGAATCTTGATGGTGGAATTAATTTTAAGAGTCCACGGGAGAGAGATGAAAAAGCCACAGTCTCATCTCTTCCTCTCATCACCAGGAGAACATGAAAAGAGGCCTTCCACTTCCCACAACGCCACCCTCGCTCGCCGCTTCCCAGCAGGCCACCAGAGGCTGTGCAGGGAGATCCGCCCCCGGGCCCTCTCACAGGGCAGGACGCCCAGCCCCTTCCAAGGTCCACCCTCCGATGCCACCAGAGCTGCCCAGGAAGGGATTTCTGCAGCGGAGGGAGAGCACCTGGGTACTCTGAGGAAGGATGCCACACCCCTTCTATGGGATTTAGGTCTACACATGAGAGCACCTGTGTCCACCCACGTCCCAGAGCCATCACCTCTGCCAGGCAGGCACTGCCTCTCTTCATGCTGCTTGTCCCATGAAATGTTTAAGACATCATCTTTTGTACACGGCAGGCTCTTTCCAGCCCCCGGGCCTTTGCACATGCTCTTCCCTGTGCCTGCAACATCTTTGCTAGCTTTTTCTGTGGCTGGTACCTTCTCATTCTTCTAAGAGAAAATGTCGCCTCCTCAGAGAAGCCTGCCCCTACCTCTCCCTCGCCGCCCTCTTATTGCCTTTACAGCTGTTATCGTAACCTGTAAAGGTATCATCAATACTCTATTTGTTTAGAATCTGTGTCCTGCGCTAGACAGCAAGCACCCTGAGGGCAAGGACCTCACTCTCACTGCTGAGTTTGACACGTGCCTGGTACCTGGCACACGGGAGGGCTCCCTACTTTTTGTGTTGAGTGAATAAATGGGCGAGGAATTGAGGCCAGCGTGACACGGTGAGAAGATGCGTTCTGCGAAGGGGCCTTCCAAGGGGTTTGACGGGCTTGGTCCGTTTTCCACTCTGCCTTTGTGCCCGACACAATCCCTGAGCTATTCTGGTTGTATCTGGAAACCAGAACGACGCCTTGTGACTCGAAGACACGAAATATAACATTTTGAGTGGAAGAAACATCTCAAATCATGCTGACAGCATTTTCACTATTAGCGGCAAACAAATCAACTATAATTAAAATGCTGTCAAAGTGATTTGAGATTTTTCTCACACTTTCAAAGTTCCATATTTCATGAGTAGATTATCCAGGCCAGAGAATTTATCACCTCCTGGAGTGCCTTTCTTCCAGGAAGCTCAAAGCCATCGACAAACACTGTCTTATTAATCCTTACATTAAAACTGCAGGAAAAATAGGAGGAAAACCAGCCCTGTCATGTACAACCTCCCACCGAGGAGGCTGGCGAGATACACAGAGGCTGCGGGCAGCCGGCAGACGCCCAAGGCTCTGGTCAGTTCAGAGAAGCCCAGCTGCTCGGGCTCGGAGGGACCCCAGCCTTCATGGCGGCATCGCCTCGTCATCAGGGGGATGGTTTTAGGAAGCCAGTTCCATCTCCTTGACTTTCTCCCTTCCATTGGTATCACCCAGTGAGGGAGAAGCTGGTATGTCACTGGGAAGAGCTCCCCCTTACTGAGCATCTCCTAAGGGCTAGACCCTCAGTTTACATACTGGTTCATTTAATCCTCACTGAACACACACCAGGCCTGGTTCTGATGACCATCCACTTGCAGGGGCAGAAACTGAGGCTCAGAGAGGTTAAGCAGCCCACCCCAAGAGACACAATGAGGAAAGGGCAGAGGCAGACCTTGGGCCCAGGTGGTCTCTGGGAAGGCACTCAGCCCTCGCCTCCGTCCTCTGGCTTGCTGTCCAGTGGAGGCCCGAGACAGCGGGGTACCAGATTGACACACCACACAGCAGACGGTGCCAGGGACAGAGAAGACACTCGGGCTCAGTCAGAGACTCAGTGGCACCTCGCTCTTTTCACTCACTGGTTTGTTTAAACAAAGCCTAGAGGACGTGCCAACATTAACAGACACATCCCCAAGAGCAGCAGTGAGCAGATCTGCAATGCACGGTGTCAAGGCTCACCCAATGGAGACGCAGCTTTGTAAGTGTTCAGACGGGATAACATCTTAATTTTTGTAAGTGAAGTATTTTTATAAGCACATACACATCCATATGTGAACATACGGCCCATCGAGTGAGAAAACAGTATCTGAGTATTTATAAGCTCTCAAAGAATCCTCTAGAGCACACATTCTTAAGCCCATGATTGCAATAGGGTGCATGGATGAGTTTCAGTGGGTTGGGGAAGCCCTCTCATCAGAGGCAGGAATTTTGTGCGTGTATGCACAGCTTCCTGGGGAGGGGTCTCCAACGCCTGTCACACAGATGCGGATCTGTCTCCACGGCCGTGCTCCCTGGGAAGGGCACGGCTTGGGCTCTGCCCACAGACACGCCAGCTTCCTGCCCTTGCTGCTGGGGCGACAGCAGGCGAGCTGTTCGCCCTCTCTGAGTCTCAGTGTCTTCATCCATAAAATGCAGATAACGACAACCCCCTCCTTGCAGGATCGTTGGAAGGACTGTGAAGGTGCTTTAGGCCCGGCACAGCGCCCGGCCCTTAGGAAGCACCTGGGAGGCACGGGCTGTTGTCACTATTACCCGTGTTCTACAGAACAGGACGGTGGACGTGGGCCGAGGAGAGGTACAGACCCCGTGGAAACCAAACGCAGGAAGAAGGAAGGACGCTCACAGAGTTAGAGACGAGCTCATGCCCCAGCCTCGGTGTCACGGAGGGCAGGTTCTGCAAATCCACCTCCTGCACAAGCCCAGGAGCAGTGCTGTGGTCCCTGGAGGTTCTCAGATTTCATTCCAATCTTGTGTTCCTGAGTCTGGGCTCTGGAACCAGCCTGCCCGGCTGAGTTCAAAGCCCAGCTGGGGGCCCCACCTCTCAGGTGGGTGAGGTAACGATGCCAGCAGCTCAGCAAACAGGTACATGTCCATCATCCTCGCTGCCGTTGCTGTTACCGTTATTTGTTATCTAACTCACTCAGTTCTCTGACTCCAAGGATGCAGACAGCGCCCAGGTGCTACCTTTGTGTATTTGCGTCAGGGCCAGGTGCCTTTTTTTTTTTTTTTTTTTTGCTGAGGAAGATTGTTGCTGAGCTAACGTCTGTGCCCATCTTCCTCTATTTTATGTGGGACGCTGCCACAGCATGGCTTGATGAGCGGTGTGTAGGTCCAAGCTTGGGATCCGAACCTGTGAACCCCAGGTCACCAAAGAGGAGCATGTGAACTTAACCACTATGCCGCTGGGCTGCCCCAGGTGCGTTTTGAATAGCAGCTGTTTGCAGTTTCATTTTCTTCCTTCATCTCTTCCCAGCACAGATCTCTGATGTTTTGAGCTTGTCCACACTCCCCCCACAGCCGGGGTCACAGGGCTCTTCAGGAAGGAGGAAACCTGACCACCCAGCAAAGGAAGTATGTGAGAGAATAACCCAAAACAAACCGAAGGAATTACTCCACAAAACCTTGAAGGCAAGAAAATGGAAACTACAAATAACATCTATTTATAATTGCTGGTTGTTTTTCCGCAGAAGCCCTGGGATGATGCAGAGGCCCCGCCGACCCCATTGTTCCTCACAGAGCAGCTGCCAAGAAGGCTCGCACTGCGAGGAAGAAGGTGGCTGCAGACACGTTGTCTGACTCGGCCGGCCAGGGACGAACTCTCGGAGGACGGAGGGTGCACAACCAGCACCCACCCCCTCCCCAACCCTCCGCTGAGCACCACCTCTCCTCCGACCCCGCTGGCTCCCCAGAAGGCCCCTTGCTGAGGCCCTGGGCCTCACTGCTCGGTTCCCGGCCCGCGAGCACAGGGAGGCTGCCCTGGCTGGGCCGTGTGCTCCCGTAAGGAACGACGTTCCAGGCGCCGGCGGCCGGTGCGGGTCAAGGCTCTGGGGCGGCTGGCTCCAGCGGCACTGTTGGGTCTTTCTTCCATGTGCTCCACCGTCTGTGAAATCCTTGCCCTCCACAGTCAGCCAACAGGGCCCTTGCTAGCACTGTGTGTTGAAACCAGGGTGGACAGTCATGACAGCCCACAGTTGATTCCCACCCACCCGCGGCTGGAGCTCGGGGGAGCGGGAGCGTGAAGCCCCTCAGGGCCAGAGACGTGCGGGGCTGTCCTCGGCCAGCCTGGGCCAACCATGCCCGCAGGCTCAGCGTGCCTCCGCTCATAAGTGGGGACAGGGACCAGCCTCTGTGCCTCTCAGGGCCGCCTGGAAGGGGCAGGAAGTGACGTGGGCCCACAGAGGACACGGCCGGCGCCTGGAGTGCCAGCTGCGTCCCTGCACTTGGCCGAGTGAGCGGTCCCCTTCCGGACAGGCGCTCACTCCAGCTCCAGGGGTCTAACCGTGAACCAGTCAGAGCCTCCCGCTCTGTCCCAACGTGGCAGCCTGCGGGCCGAGGTGTGCGGGCACAGGGCGGCGGTGACAGCGCGGGGAAGTCCTTCATGGTTTTCCAGGGAGGGAGGCTCCCAGCCGCTTTTCTGTCCCCTTTTGCTGGCATCCGACTTCTATAACGAAACTTGGAAAGTGCAAAACTTGTCTGAAAAACGTGCCATGCAGAAACTCAAACAGTGGCCGGTTTGAGAGCCCTGGCAGGTGCGATGCACCCTGCTCCTGGATTTCACTCCCACAGGGCTCCAGGTCACAGTGCTCAGAGCTTCTCCAGCTCCAGGGCAAACCTGTCCCCACTGCGCACAAAGGACTACGGTGGCAGGTGATGGGCCTGCAGCCTCCGGGCAGGAGGGGCTGTGGCCGCGCCAGTGGAGACGCTGCAGGGCGCGCTCGGGGCTCCTGGGCTGTCCCCGGCCGCCGGGGACGCGCTCCTGAGGCCCGCATGCAGGCCCGTGGCCGCTGAGCAGAGCAGCCCGGCCACGGCCACGCAGCGCCCCCGAAAGTGCCCCCTCCCCGCCACAGAAGGGCCCTGCTCAGAGGGGCTTGACCCGCGTTTGCTGGGGCAGAAGCATTGAATGTTCGAGAACGTTGGGTGCTCTCGGCTGGAGGCCCAATAAGACCAGGAAGCAGTAGGTCTAGGAAGGACACCAGCTCCTACAAGAAGGGGAAGGAGGTCGCAGGAAGTCTCCTAGCAGGATGCGCGGCTGTCAGACCGTGCTGGGCCTTTCTGCATCCCACCGCCACGCAGGCCATTTGCTGGGCCAGCGCCCGTGGCCTCGGCGGGGGGCGGGGCATGAGTGCGGGGCTGAGCTGGGGGTCCGCGCAAGGGTGAGGCCTGGCGGGCAGGAGGGAAGAGGAGCCAGGACCCCAACACTTAACCCAGCACCTTGCCCTGAGGCGTGGACTCAACCCTGGATGCTTAGACCTCAGTTTCGCAGCGGAAAGGATCGAAAAAATACTACTTTCTTACCCTCCTACCACTCTCAAAGGGATGACACAGAGATAAATCACTCTGAACTTCTAGATGAAAGGTGCTCTCTAAACCCGAGGTCTCATCAACTGTAATTGTTACGGGTAATTATTTTAACGATAATAATGATGATAATGGGAGAGGGGGTGGGGAGGGGACGGAAATCTCCTACCTTGAGACAAAGGAAAACTCTTTCATTAAAACCAGCATCACAGATTCCTTCTATTCCTAGCTCTCAACCGCTTCTTTCAAACTGCCAGGTCCTGGGCCGAAATATTATTTACTCCTTTCCTCCCCAATAAGACGAGGATTAGTTGCACCGTTTTCCCTCTCGCCAGCCCGCCTGCTCGCTGGTGTGTCCAGCTGGGCCCTGACAGCTCGGCCATGGACTGCTGACGCGTCTCGCCTGCCCTCTGAGACTCTGGTCCACCTCCACTGACAGGAAAGGCAGGCCTGCCCTCTCTGTGTGAGGACTCAATTCTGTCAGCTGACACTCCATGACTGGCCCTCACAGCGTGGGAGTCCAGATGGAGAGTGAGGTGGGGGCGGGGATCGGCCGGGGATCGGAAGAGGATGGTGAGGGGGGTGGAAGGGACCAGGGAGCAGGAGGTGGGTGACAGGGAGGCAGACAGACGACTGACTGAGAGTCAGGCCTCTAGCTAGGATATAAAGACACAGAAAGGTCTCTCTCTCCTTGACTGCCCTGCTGGCATCCGGAGGTGACTATAAGGCAGGAAGAGGCAAAGAAGAGGAATGAAAGAGAGAAAAGGAGAAGAAAAGACTTGTCAAGGATATCTGTGGAAATCAGAGGGGCTCCGAATACCTGAGCGCTGGGACAGCAGATGGCAGCTCGAGGCACATAGACACAGGCATTGGAGAGCAGACCCTGGCCCTCCCATTACTCTCTGTGTGCTTGCTCTGGGCCTCAGTATCCCCGTCTTTTAAATGGGAATAACAGCAGGTCCAGCCCCAGAGGGTCGTTATGGGGATAAAACACGGAAAGGTCCTGGCGCAGGAGCACCTGAGGTCTGTGGAGAGCTCGATAAAGGTTTGCTGTTACTGTCTGAGTGACAGTCCCTGCACACCACCTACAAACACGCAATCTCGTCCCTAACGGGGCAGAGCAGAAAACTATATATAGACCGCCAAGAGGCTTGGCTACGAGCTTGGAAAAAAAGCAGGAAAAATCATGTGGCTTCTCCTTTATCACGTGGAGTTCTTTGGTGCCCTCCCAAACGTAAGCCCAAATCACATTTTTTTCTTTTTTTAATTTTATTTTGACGCAGCTAACATTTTTCAGGGATTTTCCTTCTAGGAAAAAAATTTTTGATTATGTAAATGACATACAACCCTCTGCTCTGCAATCAGCCGAGATGAGTAGTGAGCACTAGGTCTCCTAATGAAGGACAATTGTGGAAGCTGTTTCTAGAAGGAAAGACAAGGGCAGCTAATATATATATATATATATATATTTTTGGGATGATTTATGCAGGCTGAAGTAGAAGAATGGAATGAAATTATCTGTTGAGTTTCTCTTAATCCAAAGGTTTCAATTTCCCTATCACTAAAAAGGACAAAACGAAAAGAATATATTTTTTCTTATAGGATTCATGACTAAAGGAAAACACACAAGTCCTTTGCAGAAAAACCCAATTCTCCACTTGGTCATTTCCTTCTCCTCGGTGTCGCTTCACACCTGGAGCTCCCACTGCATTTCTTAAGACAGACTCTCACCCGGTGTAATTAGATGGGAGAATTACATGGAGTTACATGGGGTGAGGCGCTGGCCCTGAGGGACCGCTGGGTTTCAGAGAAGGTGCCAGGCTGAGAGCAGAAGCAGCAGGATTGCGTGGAGAAGATCTCGAGTGGCTTCTCATTCAGAAGATGAAGTGCATTGTTAAGGCGTCCACAGCGAAGCTTGCATTTGGAGACGTGCGGTTGCAACATCGCATATTTAAAAACAAACTGCCCAAAATAACTGTCATCCCAATTGTTCTTGAACCCTGGGAGGAGGAGACGAACAGTCTGTGGTGTTTTTTCCCCCGCTTCATCAGCGAGCGAAGTAGCTGGGCGGGGTCCTGGGTGGAGGCTGGTGTGCGCGTGGGGCGGGCTGCCAGCTGAGCTCAAGGCGGCAGGACTGGCCCAGTTACTGCGCCGTGTACCTGGAGGGGATCTGTTTCTGTCATTAGCAGGGTTGTTGCAATGCAGAAAAGAATTGCTGCTCGTTGGTTCCTTAGGGGAATCAGAATGTTCCTGTGGTGGGGCAGGCAGTACATCTGTACTGACGTCATGTGGAATAACCAGAGGGTCTCTCCAGAGGGCAGGGCACCCTCCTGAACCCCAGAGAACTCCCACTCTGCTCTTGTCTCCAGGGACTCTGGCAGACTCCAGCTGGAGCCACACCTCCAAGTGGGGAATGTAGCCTCCTGCCCTCTATTCATAGGAAACAGACGGGTGTGCAGAGTCCTGTGTGGGAGTAAACTTGATCCAGAGCGTTACCTGGACTTTAGGCCAGACCCCACTTTCAGGCATTCAACTGGGGGTCCCGGGACATAGGACATGAACTGTAGAGACCCCTGGGGCAGCAGAGAGTCCCCATAACCTCAGTCTTTCCTGCTTCCTGACCACAACCCCTCTCTGAGCTGGTGGAAGTTGCCTGGCCAGGAAATAAAATGAGATAGCATTGCTCAGGCACCTCTTCATCGAGAAGAGGGTTTGTATTGGCAAGTCACAAGAACGGCCCCTCAATTGCTGTGGATCCTGACCCATCAAGTTCTCTCCCCTTCTTGTCTTTGATATGATGCTTTCAGCCTGGATCACCAGCCACACACACTCCCCCTTTGCCTGCCCAACTTCTGCAGGGTCAGTGCAGGTGTTACCCCCTCCAGGGAGCCTTCCCTGATCTCTCCAGCCTCAGCTGGATCCCAGTGCTGTGGGCTCACTAACACGCCTGTATTATGTCCCTGGTCAGAGTGCACAGTGTTGGGGGAGGCAACAGAACACAACCAGAAAGAGCGCCGGTTGCAAAGTAGGGTATTCTGGCTTTACATCCCTTCCCTGCCACTTCCAAGAGTGGGACCTGGGGCCAGTTGCTTAACTTTTTGGAGCCCAAGTTTCCTCATCTGTAAATGGGAAGAGTAACAACTACTTCACAGGTTTCGTTGCAAGGATCAAACGAGATGATGTACATGAAGCGCTTAGCAGACTGCTGGCTCACAGGTGATACTCCAGATGTGGTAGCTTTATCCTCGATAAGCTTATTTTTTTACTTCCTCCTTGCAAACTCTAAGTTCCCTGAGTGCAAAGAGTACGATCTGCTCATCACTGTGCTTGCAAAGCTGTCCTGATGGCAGCACACAGGAGCTGTTCAATACCTATGAACGAATGGATGGTCTGTCGCCATTCTGTTGATGGCCCAGGTCACAGGGAGCACAGTGACTTCCTTCCATAAGCTCACGTCTTATCCTCCTGTTGTCATTATGTCACATCACAAGACGGACGAGGAGAGAAGACAGCTGTCTGCCTTCCAATGCACGTTCACGCCAGGCTGATCTCTGTCCTGGCGTCTCCCACGTAGAAACATCACAGAGACAGCCACCTGCACGCACCTGCTTGGCACTCTCCAGGGCTAGGTGCCGCAGGGGCATAGAAACGAAATACATGGCCCGTGCCTTAAAGCATTTACATGCTCAGGACACAAGATGACCACATGTGAAACAAAGGCAAGCAAGAGAACCGAGGCACTGCGCAGCGCTCCGGGAGTTCAGAATTGGGCCCATATCAGTCTGGAGGAATCAAGGACAGAGGGGACGAGGCGGCAGCATGTACCTGGGCACTGTGGAGGGGACGAGAGGAGGGTCTGGAGCGTGGGGCACTCACATGCAGGTTAGGACTGTATCTGGTGTCTCACCGGAATCCAGGGTGCTGACTGAGCTCAGGGGAGGGGTCAGATGACTGAGGTCGGCTCTGTTCCCTCTGGTCCCCGTAGTCAGTTTACCAATCTGGGAAACTGCTGCCTTTCCAAGGTGCCATCCCCTACTTTGAGAGAAATGGACACACCTTCTAAGATTTAGAGGGCTCTTTTGGCTGTAAATAAATACAAGAGCACCTTGTTTATCCAGGTCACTTAGCTGGAGGCTAAATATCCCCAAACCTCAAATATCCAGAACGTGGGAGGGGGTTGTTTTGGAAGAGAAGATCGTGAGCAGTGCAGTGAACACCGGGGAGGGCCCGCTGCGTGGCGCTCCAGCACTCAGCACCCCAGGGAGTGCGCCCGGGTCCCTGCTCTGCCATGGGCTCGGTTAACTGAAGCAAACCAGACACGCCAGCCCTGGGGCTGCACTGGCTGGGGGCACAGCTTAGACCCCAGAACGAAAACTTCCCAATGGACAGCAAGACCTCCTGAAGCAAAATCCATACACATAATAAAAGTAAAAACAATTCAGAAAAGGAAGGCTCCAGGAGGCAGGCCTACTCCTAACAGCAAGTGACAGCAACAGTATTGAAGGAAAAAGTGTCAACTTCCCCAAGACAAGATACAAAGATGCTAACACAGCTGCCAACTGACTGTGCTTCTATGTAAATAAGACGCGGCCGTCCTGCAAAGTAGCGATTATCATCAGTTTTGAGGAAATCGAGACCTGGGAAGTTTAAAAGGTCAACAAAAACTCAAATCTAAGTCTATCTGAACCCAAAATGACATGACCCAGCCTCTGTCCACAGAAAGTGAAGCGTAGAACTAGAAGCCTGAATCATCAAGAAAAAGCTGACTTCCTTTAGTATGGGTTTTATTTAAGGAGACAGGGAAGTGTGGCACATGATTTAGAATGTTCTCCGTCAGAAATCCTGTTAAAAAGGGACCTTGGGAACTTTAAAGGGTATGTTTTAGCATCTGGAAACTTCATCTAGATGGAGCACTCTTCTTCCTGGCTGCATGGTAAACGAGATTCTGTGCTGATCACGCGCATACTATCATTAGTACAGACTTCTGTGTGGGCCTTTTAGCCTAAGAAATCTTCTTTCAAGTCTTTCTAGTGGCTTTCGCACTTTGTGAAACATGTTTTTCAAGATGCCATCTGGAAGTGACCAGTTCTTAAAAGGCCCCAGACTCTTGAGTTTGGTCTTATTTGAGCCTCCCGGATGGGGTGGGAGGCAGGCCCGTTGGAGGACCCATGAATAAGCTGTGTATTTTATGCAGGTGGGTGTTCGTAAAAAAGACATGCGTTTTAGATTTCAGAACTGGAAAAAGTATTCAACTCTGTGTGTGCATGCTTCTAAAACCCCACTGGCTGATGACTCAGGTGAAAGGCGGCAGTATTCTCTTCCCCCTCAGGGTATGGAGAGGCTTCTCCCTGTTACTCAGACGACCCTGAGTCCTGCCCTTTTGTCCCTCAGCCACCAACCTGGCAGGGCCACGGGGCCTCTGGTTTCTGCCCACAGCTGGTAAACAGGCCCCAGAGCAGCCTGTCGGGGCCAGAGGGAGGAGTCGGGAGCTCACCCTGACTCAGGCACACCCAGGCCTGTGAGTGGAAGTTTCCAAGCAGACAGCAAGCTTCAACGGAACAAAACTAACCAGCGACGGTTAGGCGAGAAGGTGCCTGTCTGGCGTTGACTCAGCAACAGCCTGGCCCTTGGGGACGTGCATTTCAAGGACCAGAGAGCAAAGCGCTTAGGGCCACTGGCCAGGTAGTCCTCTCACATCAGAGCCCATCCCGGGCAGGGGGCAGTCCTGGCTGTGAATCCTGCACGAAGGAAGAAGGGACATGAGGGCAGGCCTGCTGACCACTGCCCTTTCTCCACAAGGGGCTGGCACTTTTCTGACTTTCCTGCTCCTTTCCCGTTTGGCTGGGGCTGCTGCTGCGCTCTCCCATCAGAAGGGTGGGTAGGCAGTCTTCTCAAGCTCGGTGTCCACCCCAAAGAGCCCAATCCGAATGCAAGAAACCCGAAATGAATGGAGAAAGGAGCCTTATCTCCTCTGAAAGAAAGTGCTCTGCAAACCCAGGCGCTCGCTGGGAAGGAGAGTGAGAGAGGGAACGAGGAGGAAGGAGACAGAACTTCAGGACTGCAACTAGATTAAGTGTTCCTCTCAGGAGCAAGTGAAACAAGCAGGGGGGCGGGGAGCCCATTTGTTCTGAACGCAAATGGCCCAGGAAGAGTGTTAAAAATACCTCGCGGAGCGAGACACTGAGAGGCCGGACGTGTCTTTCTAAACACGGAAAATTAATAAGAATGAGAGAGAAATGGGCAGTGGAGGGGAAATGGGGGAGGGAGAGAATGAGGGACAAGGTTAAGTAGTGGAGGCTTGACCCCAACAGAGACTTTCTGACAGTCTGCACCCGGGGAAAGAGACCCCAGAAAGACTTTTTTCTGACCTTCCTGACCTGTTCAGTTCAAGCCAGAAGCATGCAGTGGGGGAGGGGGAGGACAGGAAGCTCCCTGGGAAGGACAAGAAGTCCGAAGATAACCTGTAGCTCCAGCTCCTGCCAGAGGCAACATCTTTGTCCCTTCCTGCTGCCAGAGACTCTGGCAACCTGAGTTCCCCATCGCTGGGCTGAGCCCTGTGATGGGGGGCGGCCTTGCAGCCCCAAACAGGGCAGGAGTGTGCTGTCCTGGCCTTCCAGACTTCCTGACATGTTTTAAGCCGTGCTCACCAGCTCCCCAAGTTCTCCTTCCAAAGCCAAGCCTTCTGCCTCTGCAACTATGCATATACACAAGATGACCGCTTAGCAATTTCCCTGGGAGATTTGCTGGCATAAGCATCACAGAATTTGGCCCTCAGTCGAGAGAGGTGCTTAGTCAAATTTCTCTGAGCTCAGACCCAAGCTCTCTGTACATTACGCTTCAGTTTGTGCCAAGCTTCCGCAGCCAGCCAGAGGCAGCCGGAGCAAAAACACCTTATAAAGAAGCTCTTCTAACAGAATTTCTTGGTAAAGTTCACTGGCAGGGAACCAGCAGCCTTGAGACACTGTGCAAATGCATCGGGGCCATGCATTTAACTCAGACAAAGAGGAACTGATGGGTGGCCCTTTGTCATCCATTGAGTCAGAGTGGATCTGGAGTTAGAAACCCCATCTTACGACTCTTCATCACATGAGGCGTCCACCCGGGAAACCCTTTGGTTTTCAGCAAAAGTTACCTCACGTTAGGAGAAAACCATTAGGTGGGTGCAGAGTAGTCCTAGAGGGAAAGCAATGCTGTTGATCGACTGTGCCCCACCGTCCAGCACAGGTGAGAGAGGGGCCCTATCTCCTCCACCAGGAAGCACCGGCCTGACCTAGGCCTGTGCCCTTGTACCTTCCTGCCAGCTGGCCCCTTTATTAATGTGTCAGTGCTCGCAATGCCTTGGTCACAAGGATGGTCAGACTATTTATTAATCATAAGGGGGCAGTAACGCCTATCAGAGCAGTGGCATGCTATGGGTGCTCGTTTGGAGCAGGACATGATCATTGGCACATTCTTTCCTGCGGAGAAACCTCTCACTTTTCTTTCAACGAGGAGACTTCAAGATAGAGCCCACGAGACAGTACACAGTGTGTTCACATTCTTGGCATTACAACGCTGCTGCCCCCTCACCTTAACTTACAGGGACCTTGGTGTTAACATAGCATTTCTAAAGCACTCACAGGTGTCCAAATGTCCACTTGGATCTCCTAAGCCACACACTTCCAAGGTGGCAGGACCGATGTTGTAAGACAAGCTGAGTCACCTCAGGTGACTGACTTAACTTCTCTGCGTGTTGGTTTTCTTATCTGCAAAACGGAGGTCGTAATGGCCTCAACTTCCCAGGGCTGTTGTGACAACTGAAGGGATTGACGTTTATAAAGCAATGAGAAGAGTATTTGTTAAGTAAATCTATAACACCCACTTTGAGACTCTAACCTGTGCAGCACAGACACCGAGAACCGACATGAATCTTAGACCTGCCAGTGTAGACTCAGATTTTGAACTCTCTTTCTGTATGGAAACCAGCTGCTGCTTCATAAAATAACAGCCTGATCCTCCACGGCTGGATGCAGAGGAAGTCTCCACTTGGGGATCTGGTTACTATTTTATTAAGGAAGCTGGTGGGGTTCCTACATGTGGAAGCAGCAGTGGAAATGGGAAGATCTCCAAGGTGGGGGGGAATCCCAAAGCCAAGAGCTGGAGTTTTGTGGTTCCCCCCTACACCCCACCCCCACATGGGATTCTCCTCCACTGCGAGCTTTTGAAGATAGGGTGCTATTCTTTACACTCTTCACTCAAGAAGCCTCTTTCCTCCCCGCTAGGGGGTCAACTAGGGATTTATTTCCCCTGAAGGAGAATGTCATCTTCTCCTGGTTTCCCTCTGGGGCCAGGGTCCAGCACTGGTTAGCAGGTCCTGAGGTGATGGCAGAAGAGGGGGGAGGGGAGGCCTCAGGAGCATGCGGCTCCAGGGTGCATGGATGGTGCTTACTTGCAGTCATGCTTCTCGATTTCGAAGTGAGGGTTGAAGTTGAGGACAATCTTCTGGTTGGGTTCGGGGGCGTAAACAATCCACTCGCAGTTCTGGTGGGATGGATAATCCTGGGGGTAACCTGGGGAGGTGATGTAGCCAGCGTCTTTGGAATTCAAGCGCCCTCCACAGGGTGGGTCTGAAAGAGAAGGCAAACAACCCAAAGAACTTCAAATATGTTACAGCCTTTTTTTTCCCTCTCCTTGTTTCTCTTCTCTACCAGTGGCTGATTGAAACTGCTTTACAGACCTTTTATGGCAGTCCAGAAGACTAACCTACTTACTCATTCAGTGGAAGAGATTATTTCAGCTCATCCTCCCCCCTCATCCGAGTAAACACACACACACACACACACACTCACACACTCCCCAGATGAGAATATTCCAGAAAACAGTCATAAATATCCCCAATTACATGGTCTGAGATTAAAAAAACAAGAACACTGCAAACTTAACATGCCTCCCTGTCTTTTCCTGTCTCCCCTCCTTGGCTCAGCTTCCTCTCCTCGTTCAAACCGCTCATCTCTATCTCTGTCTCATAAATCCTTCATGTTATTCGGTGTCCCAGCCCAGCCCAGGCAGCCAGAAGCGAAGGCTCCAGGAACTGACGGCAGTGGTTTTGTGGTGCTGACCCACAAGCGAGCCTGGTAGCAATTACCTGTGGTGTGGAGGAAGCATTTCCAGCTTTGGGCCAGAACAGGCCCTGGAGGGTGATTTCAGTCTTTTTTTTTTTTTTTTAAGAAAGAAAAAGCAAAACCCCGAAACTTTTAATTCCACATACACCGCAAATTTGATTTATTGTTTCATTATACACTGAGTAGAAAAATCTGCCTTGGAGAATCCACTGGATCTGACCTCAGAGTTTTGACAAAAGTGCTTTGTGCTGTGTGGGCGTCGGTGCTTTCTGCCCCCCGTCCCTCCCGCCTGGTCACCACTGCCAGTGTGTGCTGCTACCAGCTGCTTGAAAGGCGGCCGCAGGGGAGCGGCGGACCCCTTTCCCCGCAGGGCCTGGCTGGAGGTAAACAGCTTCGTGGGCTAGAAGGGAAGGGGGCTCTTCAAAGGCCGAGAAGGTGGGCGATGACATTTGAAGAATCTCATATGCTGGGGAGTGAAGTTCCTCAATCCCAGGAGGGGTCCTGGGAAATGGGGGGTTTTGCTTAATA
Source organism: Equus asinus (assembly GCF_041296235.1). Taxonomy (NCBI): domain Eukaryota; kingdom Metazoa; phylum Chordata; class Mammalia; order Perissodactyla; family Equidae; genus Equus; species Equus asinus. Next base: position 140,100,622 of record NC_091793.1, on the reverse strand, counting down.
CCAGAGACAGGAAGGCACGAGAGACCGGGAAATATCCAGAGGCCTCTCAGAGACCTTCCTCAGATGTGAGCCTCTTTCAGCCTCAATCAGGATTTAATATGGCCATCTGCATGGAGCAGCGTGGGCCTGTGAATTATGGATCACGGCTCAGCAGCCGCCCTACAGGATGAGCCTCTCTCCTGTGCTAGCTCTTCGAGGGGGAGGGTCATGCATTTTTTAACTCTACAGGTGCACTTTACTGTTCCCTGCGTCTGCTGGCATTACTGTCTTCAGACCTCTGCCTTAGAGTCCCAGCCCAACAGGCTCTGAATGCATAAGAGATGGGCACGCTGCACACTGGTGGTGGGGACACAAAAATCCACACAAGGAGCCTTTTAGGCGTCGCGCCTCCAAGAGCTCAAACTGTGCGGTGTTGAACTGCCCACAGTCTAATGGATTCGGGTTCCATTTCCTACTGGGTGGAAAACAAAAGCAGGCCATTTCCTCTGGCTGGCGGAGACCACATCATCCTCTAACTAATGACCCTGCACCCTCCCCAGTCCAGGAGGACAATGAGCACAGCCCTCCTGGCCAGACGGAGATGAGGCCAGCCACGAGGCCGGGGGCCACCCATTCCCCCACAGCCAGTCCTCACAGGCCTTCTGGGTGCCCACACCACTCACCCATGCTGGGCACCCACTATCTTCCAGCAACTCAAATCGTGGCCCATTGGTCCTGGCTCACGCCTGTGAAATAGGGCTGAGAGTGGCCCTTGAGAAGGTGGCGTTGCGGGGACTTAGGTCACCAGCTGTCTTATCAAGCTAGCAGGAGGGGGCTATTCTACTGGGGACGGGTCCTCAGCCAGCTAGTCCACTGACAACTGCAGGCCTGCCATCAACTCATCCCAAACCACACTTTCGCCGTGGAACTCAGCAGCTGGCATCGGAGCCGAGCTCCCTCTTAGTAACCATGAGGGTTTCCACGTCACGCGTGCTCTCTCCACTTCCTTCCTCTGCCCCTTCCTTGTTTCTTTCCAAGTACTCTTGAAAGAAGAACTTCTCTCCTCAATTCTTTGCCCCCCAAGGTTAAGCTTTCTGTGCTTAGACCAGGCACACATAATCAGCAAAAAGCCCAGAAACTTCCTCCTAGGAAGGTTTCCTATCTCATCCACACCAGAAGGAATCATTTCCCCACTTAAAAAAAAAAATTAAACTATATATATCCCATAGCTGATAGTCTGCATTTTCTGTGGTTAAAAACTTAACCAAAAGAAAAAGGAGTAATCTCTTTCTTTTTTCCTTTCCTTTCTTTATCTGAAGAAAACAAGGCACTTACTAAAATATTTGAGAATTCCTTAAAACATCTGCTTGGCTTGTGCACGTGTAGTTAACCTTTTCAATCTCCGAACGTCCTTGTTTGGATGACGTCACACCCAGAAACACACACAAACACAGATCGCCAACAAATGTTGGGTACGTGTACAAATGAGAAACTCACACTTTAGTCCTGTACACACTTTCACGCCCTCTCCTAAAACATTACACATCATTCTCACGGACATATAGCCACCAAGATAAATTCGAGAATTCTCGTCTCTGTTTTTCTTGGAGAGAATTGAATTCTTGAAATATATCAGTAAAAATTGTAAAGAAAACACACTTAATCCTTCTCCACCTCCTCTTGATAAGTGATCTTTCATTTCCAGGTTTGGGGCCTTTTCATTTCTTAAATGCACACAGCCTCCCACAGCACTAGCTGGACCTTCACCTGAAGAGCTCGGCTGTCCCTGGCTCTGCAGCCTTCGCTGTGCTCCAGAATGAGCGGCATGAACGCCCCGTCTGCCCCTGAGGGGTGCGACCGCAGAAGAGGCTGAAGGCGAGGGCAAAGCCCTCCAGGCCAGCCCCACGCACAGAGGGGAAGCCGACCCCACTGAGGTCGGAGCTGCTGGGCCTGTTTGGTGAGTTGACAAGGGACTTCTTTCTCCCACCGTTTCATGACTACCCTTCACCTGGGGCAAACATTTTCCGAGAGAAGTGGGCGGACCCAGGCCTGGACTGCGAATCGCAGTTTTCTCCTACGTCTGGGAGGGAAGCCTCAGGGAGGGGTCAGGTCAGGCCAGATCAGGACCTCAGAGGCCCAGGGGTGAAAGGATTGAAGTGACACCTCCGGGCGTAGCTTGAAATAAAAGGAACACTAAGTTCTAAAGTCACAAAGGTCTGACTTTCCCCCATAATGATGACTTAGATGTTTTTGTTTGCCATATGTAATGTCAGATTATTTCTGATATTTACATCTTTCCCCCTCTCTTTTTGTTTCTTCCCTCAGGTGACTCGCTTTGCTGGTGGCCCAAGCACCGTCAGATGCTGCCTACGGCTAGCCTGGCCCTGGGTCAGGGCAGGGATGGCATCCCCGTCCACTCCTAGTTCTGAGGCACACTGCCAGCTCCAGAAGGAACTCGCCTTCCTACAGCACCCGACTGAAGACAGATCGCCGGTTGAGCTGAACTGAAGGAGAAAGTCCTTGGCAAGAACAGGGGGATTGGGACTGGCTGGCCGTGGGACTGGAGTCAGGTTGTTGTCAAAGGCGGGTCTGGGTCAATGGGGACCAGGTTACTAGGAGGGGGTGCTGATGTTGGCAAGAAGGGGATGCGGCCTCCAGATTCTTGACTGCGAGACCTTCCTGGGTCTCCGCTTCCAGAGCTGTAATTCAATGAGGGGTTGAATTAAGGGAGTGGTTTTCAAACTCTTCTTAGAAGTCTTTGTTTTTTCCTTGAACAAAATTCTACCCAGAACTCCAGCGGGGAGAGCAGACAGAAGTGGGGCTCTTCCGGGGTGTGGGGAGGTAGGGCGGCCAGAAGCAGGGTAGAGTCATCGGGCCTCGTCCCTCCCATCATCCCTGAGGGGCCTTCTTTGTAAGAACATCCGGCTGGGAACCCACTGAGCTCCATCTCAGTTCCCTGGTTAGTTTACAACACCTTGGAAAGAGAAGGAGCCTTAGAACACGCCTGTTTCTCATATGGACCTCAGGGCACCTGGCAGAGAAAGGCAGTCGGCCTCATTTCCCCTGGAAATGAACCACATTATTTACTTTATAATTTATCCTTTATCCACAGCATACTCTCGCCATGTTCCTATTTCCACGGCATTGTTTTCATTTCACCATTAGCAAGGCAAAGAAGCAGCTTTTTCTCTGACTTAAGAAGAGAGAAGGTTGTCACCTTGCCACTTCACCAGGAAGAAGCCCTGTATTCGAGTACAGTCTCACCACTGGCAAGCTGTGTGACCTTGGGTAAGTCAGTCAACAACTCTGAGCCTTTGTTTTCTCATCTATAAAATGAAGGGAGTGATTCTAAAGGTCAGTTCCAGTTCTAAAATGCAAAGCCTGTATAGTGAGGTGGGAAAAGATCCTACAACCCATAGATTGAACGAAAAATTTAAAAGATTCTCCATCTTCTAGACAACAAGACATTTATTCAAGGTGTTCCATCTGCTTGGTAAGCCTGGAACAAAACTCCAGTATTCTTCAGATGGCTGTATCTGTCTTGCATTATGGAGAGTTCAAATGTCTCTTTTAATCACATTAGCTCTCCTGATGTGAGTTTCTTTTCTTAACTGAGCCTGTGGCTGCATATTTATAAATATTATGGATACACAGTTCTGTGTGTGAGCATGTCAACAATGGCGATGCATGAAAAGAAAAACCAAAAAGACTGTCATCAAATCCCTCACTCAAATCATCTAAGTCCTCTGCTCAGGGTTTGAACCCAGTTTTGCTCACTAACCCTGGATAAGCTGCCTTTTAAGAGTTATTTCTGTGAGCTGAGGCTGGATTTTGTTTTATTCAAAGCGACTTCAGCCTGTCACAAGACCGTCTCATAAAAACTGTATCTTGGCTTCAGTTGGGAAGAAATGAGCCAATCCATCAGCCCAGGAATGTGGCTGTGTGACCACTTCCTAAGGCAACTGGGAAGGGATGCAATCTATGCAATTTATGGGGCCGGGCGGCAGTGAGAGACGCACTCCTGAAGGCACGGCAGATGGAAATCCCGTGAATGTTTGCAGTGATAAAGTTCAACATCTGAATCAAAGAACCCCGGGGAGGGCAGGAAAGGGGGGGATCAGAGAGCCAGCGTATGAGCGTGGAAAGGAGGAAGGAATGAGGCAGGCTCCCCCTCCAGTGAATTCAGCAAGGAGAGAGCTGGAAATAGGTCTGGAAATGGGGCCTTTGGAAAGTCTCTGCCCCGCGATCTGGACTCTAAAAAGGACCCTTCGTGGAACGGTTAAAATGTAAGTTTGATGCGATTACCTTCCTGACCTCGAGTCATGCCACCTGTGGTAACCTCGTTATTTGTCATCTTATATCATAAACAAATGCAGTTCCAATAGGGCAGCCAATATAATATCATTAGTTTATATTTATGTCCGCTCTTTTCCAGCCCTCTTTGCAAATGCAATTTTGATGCCATTGATGCGAGATCTGGGATTACAATTCCTGACCATTTCAACAGACATTTGGGGAAGGAAATAGAAGAAGGGTAATTTTGAGGTCTCTCCAAAAACAAAAGGAGAAAAAAAGGTAATATAATTTTTTTTCATTTATTTTGATTAACCGAAGGCTTCTGTTGAAACATCAATGGCTCCTCGTTGGTTAGTAACTGAATCCAAACCCCTGGGCCTAGCAATTTGGGCCTTGCATTTAGCCCAAGCTATTATTTCCAACCTTATTTGCAATTTCCGCCACCCCCCCACCCCCAAACTGCAGCTTCTGAGTGTTCCGCAAACAAGCCCAGCATCCTTTCTCTGCTCTCATCTTTCTCTTCCCTGGTATGCTGTTCCCAGCTCTGAGTCCCATCTCTCCTCTCAGTCCAGGCTCCGATGCCACCTTTGCCCTCCCTGACCTCCGTCATCTCTCCCAGCCTCTGAGGTGGAAGCTCTTCAGCATCTTCCAAGGTTGTGAGAGCTTGGGACAGCCCGGCCCGCTCTGCTGGACCACCCTTGATGGCATGACTCTACTCGGATTCAGCTTTGGCAAACCTTAAAGGACCAACCCAGAGCCTTTCCCACAAGTCAGACTCAATGAGGTTTGATGAATTAACAATTGGCTAAAGTAACACCAAGAGTATCACTAGATAGCCCAAATTCTAAGAAAGCCTTATCACAAATTGTTCTGCTTCTCCAGCTGTCACCCGTCCTTCCCAACCCACGTCCTTCCCAACCCACAACCCAACCCACAACCGCCACAACCAGGATTGAATGCTAATGTTCTTTAGTGGAGGACGGAGAGTTTGAATAACTTGTCTGCGATAATAATACCCAGGCATAGGTCAAGGTAGAGCTCGTGCCAACTAGGTCTCGGAGGACACTCTAACCTCAGGTAATGATGACGTTCAAAGGAGACTTACATTTTAATTCTAATAATGGTAAAACTAATTTATTTGAGGGTTTTCTTGCCCCCTCACTCCACTCCCCCACCCTCCCAACGGCAAGTTCTAGATACTTGTCAGTAGCACCAGGAAGACGCAGACTTACTTCATCACTAAACTGTTGACTGGTTTCAGCTCACTTCTCTCCACCCATCCCTCCCCACCTCCCCCCCCCATATGCCCTTGGGGCACATCTGTTTTATTTTTCCCCTTTATCAAAACAATTGTTATTACCGCTTAGTCCAGTAATTTGCAATTCCCTCTATCTTCTTCGCTGAAAAGACTGGCCAGCAGCCGATCCCTGGTTATCACGGGACCTCTGGAGGCCGTGAGCAGGTACCACTGGGCGTGCGCATGAAGCTGGCCGGCAGCCCCGTCTACTGCCCGCTCCCGGGGAGAGCTTGCCGTTTGCTATGCCCGGCCCTTCCCGTTTTTCTGGATTAGATCATGACTCTTTCATGAAGACCCAGAGGGAAATGGCATTATTAAGAGTCTTGCCGGGTAAAAGCTGTTTTGTCTTTATGACGACTTTTTTGAGTTCAGCTGCTGAGGGGCCTTCCTGTGGGGGGTAGAAGTTATCACACATTTGGGGGAGCTCCTTCAACACGGTGCTCCTTGCTGAGCACACTTCAGTGATGGAGGATGGAAGAGGAGAGGAAAGGAGAGGAGAGAGAGGGAAAAAATCAGTAGAGGCGAGAACACTGAAAGCAGAGGAACGAGGTGAGAAAAAACGCAGACATAAATCTAAGATGCACACCCAGCAGAGGATGCCTGCCTCTGAAGAGCAGTGTGCCGCCAGAGACTCTGACGCTCAGGAAACACAGACCTTCGTCTGAGCTGAGGACGAATAATTACTTACTTACTAAAAAAACTCATAAAAATAACATAAACTTACCACAACGGTTACAGTGTGCTATGATCACAAGATACAGTTACTCACTGAAGCTGTTTTAAAGATTGAATGACGTTGGAACAAGCTTACTAAGTACTGAACAGTATTCTGTGTGATCTGACCTAGCACAGCAACCCTAGGAAGTAGCTATTATTATCAAACACACTCTACAGGTAGGGAAACTGAGGCACAAAGGGATTCAGTCCTCTGGGTCACAGAGCTGGCACATGGCTGAGTTGAATTTTAAACCCTGGCTCAATGCTTCCGAAGCTGGAAGGTCCACTGAAGGTCGTCCCCAAACTTTCCAGCGACAAACTCACTTAGTGGCATCCAGGGATAGACAAATGTTTTGCCTGTTTGAAAACTCCTTTTTCCCTGCCTGTGCCAGCAATCTGTCTGTGTGAACAATGAGAGATGTGTTCAAGGCTGGGGTGTGAGTGGGCTGGAAGCACTTAACACCTTCTCCACTCCCTGAGCGCACAGGCGCCTGGCTCCTAGTCACCCTGGCCCTCTGTCTGTGTACTGGAAACCAGGGTGTGTGTTGAGGGGGAGGGCGTGTGGGTAGGATGCTCAGGTCTGAAACCACGGGTTATGGGTTTTTTGTTGACAACTCCCACTTCTTTCCTTTCCTCTCAGCCCCACTCTTCGCTGTCCTAAATGCCACGTTGTTATTGTTCTGCTGGAGAGGAGCAGCATTTTCAGAAATGGGGGAATTTATTTTTATAGCACAGCTGGTCTGCCAAAGGTCACATAATTTGGCAACGTTCCCAGTGGTTAAAAATTAATTTCTCCTTATTAATACAACCAAGGTCCCATAGGATCAGAGCTCAGGCTTATCTAAACTTGACAGCTTCCTAAACCTTTAGAAGATGCTTTCTCCTGGAGGGCCAGCCAGACCACAAGGCCACTGTGTCCTGGAATCCCAGTCCACTGAATCCTGCTAGGTAATGGAACTATTAAGGCCCTCGGCCTTTGCTCGGGAAGGCAGAGAAAGCTTTGAAAGATGCTGTGGGCTCTCCAGGAGAAACTTCTGCAGTATCTTCCAGGAATGGGTTAATTAAAAAAAAAAAGTGAATTCCTTGCCAGGAAGGAACAGTACAAAGACTAACTTCGGGGGATCAAAACATGTCTTGTCTATGCCTCAAAGATTATCCAGCGGCAAGTGATGGTCAGATGATAAAATACCTCAACTATGTTAATGATGCTACAAACTACTGCCCAGATGTCACTTTTCAAGTTCTATCTCGTCAGTGCAAGAAATTAAAAAGGTATTATGCTTCTGCTCCACTGTTTAAAGAAGGAAAGTCTGATCTCTATTTCCTAAAGTCTTTCCGAACTGGACTTTTGGGGGACAGGTACTGAAAATCCTTTACCAGTGAACCTGGCTCTGAATTCTGTCAACTCAGAGTGGTCCCACACTTGGTCGCCCAGAGTCCGCTCCTGCTCTTGAGTGCTGTAATGAGCAGAGGAGCGAAAGGAAAGACACCAGCAAGGGCCTCAGAAACATCTAATTCCTGGTGTCTCTCCCCACTGACCCCCTCCCCCCCCCACCCCTCGCCCACCCCACTGTTATCTGCATCCATGCTTCATTGCATCTGACCTGTTATCTGGACGCCTAGCTCATTCTACACCAGGAGGATAGGAACTGGGAACATGGACCTTACATTCAACAGCAGGGGGACCAGGCCATTGGGTAGACCTGGAGTTCCACCTGGATAGCCCAGGTTCCAGTCACTGCAGCCTTCCACCTTCCATTTTGCCAGTTGGATGCTCTGTGGCCTAAAATCTGGGGGCCGTACAGAATGACATAAAGTGCAAACCTGGCATCCCCGATTCCACCAGGCCCATCTTGGGCAAGAAGGGGCTTGCCCTGGAGCCCCCGTGGGAGCCCTCCTCTTTTCACGGGTTTGCACAGTGTGCTCAGTGGGCAACTGACGACAGCTTCACTCCCTCCAGTGGCTGCTTATAGGGTAGAGTTTGCTGGGCGTCCAGTGAAGGCGGGCACAAGCCCGGTCCCCAGAGCCTCGAGCAGGCTGTCTGTGTAGAATCTAGGAGTTTATAGTTTTGCTTTCAAATTATTATGCCTGTCCACAGCCACCCTGCATTTTGGGGAGACAGGCTAATAAAGAAACCCTGTTCAAAGCCTTCCCGGCGCCTAGACGTCACCGCTGCTCTCTCAGGATTTGTTCGAACCCAGACCTGTCTCCCACAGCCAATTTACACCTCTTATCTGATCAGCCAGTCCAGACGGAAGGTTGAATTGACCGCGTCTGCCCGTGTCCATGACAATGGTGTTAAAACCCCAGCACAGATCAAAGCTCTCCAGGCCCAGGGGGGTGGGGTTGCTTATAGGGTCCGGGCTCTTTTGGCCCCAAGCGATATGTCCCGGAGGTGGAGACATTAGGGCTGAGAGGGGCCACCATCTGAAGAAACCCATTGTCAGGGCCTGAATGATTTCCTGAGCAAAACCTAGTCCCCCGCGCACCACGATTAACTCCAGCAAAGGGGACCTTCGCGGCGGGCGCTGACGGGGAACGGCCAGCGCCAGGGGGCTCTCCACTCTGTCTGAAACCGAAAGGAAGGGAGGCGGAGGGAGGCAGGCGAGCGGGCAGCACACGCCGATAAACCAGAGCGCCCAGCCCTTCCCCTTGCAGAGAAATTCAACCCAAGCCGCAGACGCGGCCGCATGGATGCGCCGGATCCCCTAACCTAGACCTGAAGAGCTCATTTCCACCCCCATCATTCCCAGAGGGGCGACCAGCTCATCACCCCCCGCCCCCAGCCCCCGGACGTGGCCCTGCGGGTGCCCCCACCCAGCCGCAGGGCGCCGAGGACCTGGTGGGCAACTCCCCCGGGCGGTGGGCTCGGGCGAAGGGTGGGGGCAGCCATTCAATCCCGGCTCGCCTCGCCTCCTTTAACGTGTGTTGATATTAAAGAGAAATCAATCACGGAAAATGAAGCATTGGCCGGGAATAATTTTTTATCTCACGGGGAAAAGCAAAGAGCCAGGCGGCGGGGGAGGGGGCTCGCCGGCCACCGCAGGGGCTTCGCGCGAGCAGAGAGCGCAGCCGCGACGGAACTTTCTGGCAATGGGCAGCGTCGAGGAAATGCTGCAAGCTTCTCCCTGGGGGTGTCCCTAGTCAGGAGGAGGCGGGGACAAGGCTGGAGCAGTGGAGGCGGCCAACTTTGCCCAGGCTTGAACCTCGTTTTGCTTTCGCTGGGAAAATTTTGGCCTAATAGAATGTTTATGGATCGCTCGGCCCAGTATCTGCCGCGTAGCCCAAACAAATCGATGCGGCATTAGGGCCGGCGGTGGGGTAGCTGGGGGGCCCGCGTCCCCACCACGTGGGGGCCCGCGCGCCGCGTGCTCTTCACCTGTCCGGGTGCACGGGCGGGCGCCCGGCGCACAGCGCGACTACAGGCGGGGCAAGTTGCGCGCGCTCCCGCGACTCCAGGGGCTCCTTTCCGCCTCTCTCCGCCCGCCGCGCTGAAATCCCACCCCGGCTTCCCGCGGCCCAACTCGGCCAGCTCCCGGGACCCGGGACCCGGCCCCTCCAAGCCGGCGCCCCAGGGGCGGGGGGTGGGGGGAATGCGGCGCAGAGTGGCGCGCGGGAAGCAAGAGGGGGCGCTCCGGGCAGGGCCTGCCCAGCGGCCCCGAGCCCGGGCGGGAGGGAGGCAGGCGGCGGCGCTGCGATCCGGTGAGGCGGCGTGGCAAGGAGAGGGGGAGCCTGGTGCGCGACGCCCACGCGGCCTCTCCGCCGCCCTCCAGTCTGAGGGGCCGCGTGGCGCGGCCGCGGGGTTATTTGCTCCATTGCCCCCCTGCATGCACCGTCCGTCCTCCCTTTCCCTGACTTCTTCTCGGAATGGGTTCCCGCCTCTGGGCCCGGGCCCTCGGGCCGGCGCGCAGCGGTTGAGTCAGAGGTCTAGCTGGGCCTCGCCCTTCGCCAGCCGCAGCCAGCTCTCCGGGTGCCAGTCGGCTGCTCCGACGGAAACCCGAGCGGCCCGCGGCTTGCGATCGCCTGTTCGGGCGGCTGGAGAATATCCACCCTGGGCAGGTCCCGCCCTGGGTCCGAGGCTGCCTGCGGCCGCATCCTAACTGACTGCCCCGCGATCCGCGCCCCTGGGCTTCTCTAGAAGTGACGCAGCGCGGCCTGGGGCTAGGGTGGGAGGGGGATCTGCAGAGAGCGCGGGAGGCAGGTGGCAGAGCGGGAGTGGGTCCGAGGGGGTGTCGCACACACACGTACACACTCCACGCAGCGCTCGGAGACAGCTGTGCGAACATCTGGGGTAGGCGATGGCACACGAGTCTTCACCACCCCTCCCGCTCCGCAGAGCACACAGAACCTGAAGTTGTATGTGCATGTGTGTGTGCGCCAGTGTGCGCGCGCTCGCGCGCCGGGCCTACCAGAGTCCGTGCCTGAATACATAATATACCGTGGGCATTCTCACCGCGCGGTCGCGCGCGCACACACAGCGAATCACACAAACATACATAATTTATGCAGCATCCAGGTCTGTGGGAGGTAATTTAATTTCGCTACAAGATGAGAATTTAGAATTAAGGCAAGAGGGGATGCGGAAGCACAGGAAATCTCCACGGTGGGACCTGCACCCATCTCTGATCGGATTTACAGCTGCCCGGAAGACCAGTTATGGCAGAGGAGGAACCGCAAAGGTGCGGATTTGCAGAGCGAGGGCATTCCCGAATCTTCCTCCGCGGCAAATAAACACCCGAGCTTAAAGTGGGGTGTGTGCGTGTGTTGTGGGGTAAGAGCCAGAGTACCAGGCGCAACGCTTCCCTTTTAGTTAAATCCAGGCTCCCAGGACCCACCAGCCGTGGTGATGGGGGAGGTGCCCAGGAGGCTGCAGGGTTAGCCCCACCACTGCGCCGGCCTTGGTGAGGGCACACAGGGAAGCTTTTTCTCTCCCTAGACGGCTTCCCCCTCTTAATCACCTGTAGCAGCTTAAGAGTTTGGTGAGATTCCAGACACTGTTCTCAGAGGGGAGAGGGGCTCACTCTGGAGACTGACGTGGGGAAGGAAGGACAAGCCCCACTGGGTTCCCCGAAACCAGAGACCCCCCTCTCAGGAAGTGTACCCCTCTTGCCAGCCCTCCCCGCACACATACCGGCCCCAGGCTGTTCTGGGCCTTCCCTGCTTATCTCTGCAGTCTGTCCACACACCCTTTTTGACAGTGGTTGAGAACAAATTCCACTCAAAAGTTTCTAACCACTTCACAAGAGCGAGAGCCCTTCCAGGGCCACGCAGTTTGTTTTATCTAATAATGATTTTTAAAAGAACATATGATTTACTTTCCCAGACAAATGCATGAATTCGGCAAAGAGCAGGGATGACCAACAGCCCGAGCCCCTAGCTCAGCGGCAAGCCACCTCACTCCACCAGCCTCAGCCCTGTGATTCTGAGGCGTCTCCACACATCCTGCAAAGAACCCACAGCCCTGGAAAAGCAAAACTAGAGTCTTGTCTTTCCCAAGCCCTCCAGTTAACATTGCTCAATGTAGCTAAGTGGAGGGAATGCAGATGATTTATATTTCGCTGGCTAGGTTGAAGAAACTCAAGAGAGATGTTTTCTGCTTCAAGACAGAGGGGAAAAAATCCCAAAAACTGTAATGCAAAGGCTTTGTAGTATTTTTAAACCTTTGATTCAGTCCATATGTGACATGCGAACACCGCCAGATTCTGTCTACGTTTCAAAACACACACACACGCGCACACACACTCCTCGCAGGAGAGAAAAGTTGGGTTTCAGCAGCGGTGGTGGTGTCAGCAGGGCCGCCTGGGCTGGGCTCCCTCTTTAGATTACTAGGATGCAGGGCGCCTCCTTCTATGCCACTCCGTGTGGTCCCCCGCATTGGCATGGCTTTTAAAGGAAAAAGCATGTCGAAATGAAGAGAAAAAACTTCAGGGCTTACCTGGTTGGCCTCTCACTTCGTGTCCCGAGAAGCAGAGAGCTAAGAAAACCCAGGAGAGAGGAAACATATCCATTTTGGAGAAGGCGACTCTCTCCAGAGCGGGATTTGTAGATTTCTTGTACAATTATAAGTCTTTGTGTTCTTCCCTCTCTTACGTTCCTCCTTACAGTGTCTTCTGCAAAGGTTTCTAATGGTCAGGGTTTCCCTCTTGGGTCCTGGCGGCTCGTCTTCAGCTTTATTCTTGCTGGATCCCCACCTCGCCAGGAGGAGGGTAGCTCTTGAAATCAGCAAAGACGGAGCAAGCCGGGAAGAGGGGACCGGTTTCCTCTCTCAAAAACAAAACGCATTTATGTCCTCTCCAGTTCCTCAAAGTGTCATTTCCTTTATCCTACAACATCGCGAATATTTCCCGAAAGCCAAGCGTAAAAAAAATAATAATAAAAATAAAAGCCAAGACTTGCTTTGGGCATCCGCCGGCCCCCAGGCAGCTGTGTGATCTCAGAGGCATAAACTGACACACGTCCCCGGCACCCGGGACCCGCACGCGGGCGGAGGACCGACCGCCGGGACGGCCCGAGTGGCAGGCGGCCGCCCTGCTCGCGCCCTCGCCGGGTTCCTCAAGCGGGAGCCTTCCCCAACGGCTACACCCGCTCGGCCAGCCTCTCGAGGGGAGTCTGAGGAAGGAAGCCGCTGCCGCTGCCGCTGCTGCTGCTGCTGCCGGTGCGGCGGCGGCCGGGATCGCGGGGAGTGAGCGCGCCCCTCTCCGAGTCGGCTCGCGCCCGCCCTCACCTCCACCTCGCCCAGCGCCTCGCCGAGTGTCTGCTCGTCTGAGGATGTGCCGGGCCGGGCTGCGGGTCGGTGCCGCGCTCGCGTTCTCTGCTTCCCCTCCGGCTCCCCCCTGCCTTTTCAGGCCGAGCAGCATGTGGATGTCAGAGCGGCGGCAGAGCTATCCGATTACGCGCCGGCTCAGGGCCCGCCCCTTCTGTGTTCCTGATTAAAGAGGCAGCCGCGGAGGCGCGCGGCGCACAGTCCAGCGCCGCGGCATCCAGCTCAGGCGGGGCGGCGGCGGCTCCCCCCGGGCCGCGGCCCGATCAAAGTTCAGGCAGTTCCCGCCCAGCCGCCCCTCTCCCGCCCCGCACCTCCCGTCCCCCCTGGGCACCTCCGCGCCTGGCTGTGCCGGGCTGCCCGTGCGCCATGCCCCGGAGAGGGAGAGCCCCCGGGCACCTCCAGGGCGCGCTGCCCTTGGCCGCGTCTCCCCAGTCAGAGGGAGACTCTACGGAAAACGGGGGAACTCCTTGTTCCCCCAAATTCCCTGACTCCGATGCCATACACGTAGAACCCAACACAATGCCACGCGCAATGGCGTTACCAGAGGAGCTGGGCGGCGTACGGTGTTTGGAGCAGGGAGCCAGGCGGCAGCTCAGCCATGCGTTCGCACAGGCAGCAGTGCGTGGCGGCGACACACACGGCCAGTCCCCGCTGAATAAAACCCCAAACACTCCCTGCGTTTACTACTCAGATCCTTTGTTACGTCCCAAACATACTCCTCTGCTCTCTGGGCGAGGATTTACTTCTCCCTGCGCCCCTAACTTGTAACCATCAGTAGAAGAGGAAAGACTTTCTTCAAAGAATTCCCAGGTGGTTTTATTGGATTCCTCTAACCCTCTAAAAAAGTACCGGTACACGAAGGCTTCCCCTGAAATGCTACTGTAACTACCTCTCTTCACGTTTTCCACATGGAAACTTGGTCACAATGCGGAGGGAAAGAAAACAGCGTCGTGCCAAACATTTTTAAATGGAGGCGTGAAAACTGTTCGGAGGGGGCTTCAAGCTAACAGCGGGGAAACTCTTGTATCTTTGCTTCTGAGGATGGCTGGGTGGGTTCCAAACTGTCCGGCTTCACTGAGCAGCTATTCTGCATTATCATCAGGACTCCAACAGGAACAGTCTCAGTAACACTGTGTCCACCTTTTCTGCCACTCTGCGGATGAAGAAAAGTAAAGTTTCGGTGACAAGAAACACACACACATCTGACTATCCCATTTATTTCCTTGCTGGTACTTGTGGATTCTTCTGGGTGGTTTTGCTCCTTATCTGGACTTGCCATTAGCTTTGTTTACCACTTTTAGTGTTTGAAAAATCTGTAACTCCCACTTAACTGTTATTTACACTGAGATAACCAAAACAAAATTGAATCAGAAGTGATTTGCAAATAGTTGAGTCAAGCAGTGGCGGGGTTTTACAGTGATGTGTAAATCCACAGGCTGGTATCGGCACCGTTAATCTTGGACGCCTGCTCTGAAAGGGCATTTAATGAAGGAGGCCCAGCAAGTCCTTGCAGACAGCACATCCCCTGACCGGCCTGAAGCTACCCTTCATTCTTTTCATTCTCTCTCCCTTCCTTCTTCCCCTCCTTCTTTCCTTGGCTTGAGAGCACATCCACATTATTAAAAACTTCAGATTTAGTTTTCTTCCTGTTTAAACGTCAACTGTCAAGGAAGACTGCCATTCCCAATATTCAGTGGAGTAAAGAGGCAGTCTGGATTTTGAACCTTAAGCAAGATTTCGGCTTCTATCATCACCAAGACACTGACCTGAGGACAAATAACGCTATCCACAGTGACAGAGCCTGAATGAAGAGTCATTTAGTATCACCTCCCCCCACCACTCCCCAGGCTTGCCAACCCAATCTAGCAAGGGCCCAGCATGGAAGAATCCTGTTTCTGAGAACATTATAGCCAGAGTTTAGGTGAAGGGCAAGAGAAGAGGAGAGAGAGAGAAAAAGTAAACTGAAGCCCATGGGAAACCCTTGGAATGACAACTCTGGACTTCTGCTCTTGGGGTCTCAGCGGTGATGGTCCCCATCAGGCTGCTTTGGGGGTCTTTGGTCTGGTAGGGAGACCGGTCAGTTTGAGTGTTCTGTTCCTGGACCTGATTCCCAGCGTTACGGATTTTAATTTTTCAGAGGTGTCCTAAAGGGGGAGTTGATTTACTTCCTGGGAGCCCTCAGCACGACCCTTGCAAGACTGCTCCTCCGTCCACTTGGGCACAGTCCTGGTTCGCTGCTGTTGGGTGGAGGGTGGGACGTTGCTTCAGAGCCCTGGGGACTCCAAGCGGCCAGACCGTTGTTAATCCTCTAGGGGGCAGCACTCAATAAATAATGCTAACACTCCCTGCAGTTGCAAGTCTGGTGGTGCTTTTACCTCCAGGAGCTCCCAGCCTTTTATCAGACCGGGAAGGATTCAGAGTGAGCCCAGATCTGCCTGAGCCCACTCTGAGCAAGAGCCCACCAGCCCAGCCGGGACTTAGAATTGCTTTAATCCAGGACTTCCAACCACTCTTGGGAACTAAACACAAATCCCACACGTGCCCGATGGAAAACGAATCCTTAGGGAAATTCTCCAGACTGGGACTGGCTCAGACCTGCCAGCCCCGGTTTTTGTCTAAACTGGAATCTCAGCAGTTTGGCTGCAGCTGGTTTGGTTTCAGCCAGAGGTGCAGGGCTGAGAGGCCAGGCGCTGTACTTCTCGTTATTTGGCAAGTCCACCTCCTTGACCCATGAGAAGACTGCCTTCTAAAAGGCTAGTAGCATCCACAGAAACAGTGGGCTTGTTAACAGAAGCAGAGAACTGACTAGACAACAGCTAACTAGTGGAGCTGACGTTCCCGGCAGCATCACTGACTCACCCAGGACGTTTGACATCATTATCCTTAATTGTGAAATAATCATAGGTAATCCCAGCCTACATTCCATTCCTTTGACAGGAAGGGATGTGGGGAGCATAAAACAGATTTGTAAAAGATGCTAAGAGAAAGCTGTAACCCAGCCACACCCCAGTGGAAAGATGGGCGTTCCCAGCTAGACAGTCCCAAACCTGAGGGGCCTCGGAATCACCTAGGGCAAGTGTTAAAAATTCAGATCCCTGGGCGCCAGCCTCCTGCAGATCACATCCCTTGGATCCAGAGCAGTGTCTGGGAATCTGTATTTTTAACACACATTTTAGGTGATTCTGATGCAAATGCTCAAGAAGACAGCAATTGGGAACCTCTGCTCTGAGATATTCTGTGTACACATGGCCTTCAGTATATGCACGTCCACTGAAGGACGCCTGCATAATGTTTCTTCTCACTTCGTCTCCAGGCACTTTTCAGACAGGGGGCAGGTGGTTCAGGTTTCTTGGAAAAGCCACCAAGAACATGTCCCTTAAAATGCCAGAGTGGTAGTATTCCAAGCTTTATCTGGTAACATTTATTTCACAGCAGCAGCAAAGGACCTTTTGAAAGTACCAAGAATCTCACCTCCCAGGGGAGGTCTGCAGGAACGTGTTCAAAGTGCCAGCTGATGGGGTTTATGGATCCAGCCCTTTCACCACCAACTGGCTCAGCCATTGGTTGTTACTAGAGGTTTGTTTCAGGTATGGTTTTCCATCTGTGTACCTCACACTGTGCTTATTAAATGCTCATGGAAGTGTGACTACGTAGGAGGTGTGCAAGCAAGGAAGACATTTGGGTCTTGCCTCCTGGGAGCACAGAATCTAAAAGCTCCAGAAGTTTCGTGCTTCCACAATAGATACCACTTGTCACATGGTGCTTCCCCTTATCTGAGCCCTGACATCGATGAGCTCTCACCCTGGAAGGGGTAGATACGAGGCATAATTGTGTCTTAATCTGTAATTCACTGCACCGCCCTGGTTAATATGTAGCTGCATCTGTCTCACAGGCAGAGCTTCAGTTAAAATGTAATAGGTCCTCATTTTTCATTCTCTCTTTTGTTTGAAGCTGAAGGCCAGGTTTCTGGTCAATAAGGTTTTTTCCCACTCTTTAAACCATCAAGATTTTTCTTTCATTCAGTCCATGTGAACCCTGCCTAGTAGTTTCTATCTAATATTACCTTTGTTGGTTTCCTGGAATCCTTACAGATTTCCAGAAAGTATCAAACTTTCCTTCACTCTAAACTGTGTGTGTCTCTCTTGTCTCTTTCTCAGACACAGACACAGACACTAGATCAGGAAGGAGGGAACCCCATGAATGAAAAAAAGGAAAAAATGATCAAAATGTGCAAAATCCATTCAAATATCCCCGGAATCCTTGGCCAGGGAAACTGAGGAAGTCATATTGCCCCCTCTCCTCTGCGTGGCTCGAGCGTGAGGTCGATCTCCTCTGCCACACTAATTTTTATGTGTTTGAGGCATCAGTGCTTCAAAATGGACCCCACCAACACTTCTCTTTAGAGCCACGTTCTCCGGTGTGACATCCTGCAATGAAGGTGATATCTGTGCTTCGCACATGGCTGTTGGGCATCTGAAATGTGCCCAGTGTGACTGAGTAACTGAATTTTAAATTGCATTTAATTTCATTAAATACAATTTCCCAGCCCCTCAAAAAATACAGATTCCACGTGTGTTTAACGGCTGCCATATTGGACAGCTCAGCTTTAGAAAATCAAAAGGCCAGAGCCGGAGATTCCCATAGACGCCCATAGAAATTTACACCCTTGTCAGGATCTGAGTCCCCCTCACTTGTTCACCAAAAAGGGAACCCCAAGATGAGCAGAGGTGTCATGTGAAAACGTTGGGTATCTGTTGGGCAAGGAAGAGAAGGGCTGGCCCAGACCACTGTCTATCATCCTGTGCCCTCCTGTGCTCTCTTGGATGACTCTTCCAGAGCACCCACCAGGGTCAGAGACTTCACAGTGCCCCCCAGCCTCTGGGCCTCAGCTCAGTCCTCAGTGGAGAGAAGCAGGTTGTGGCAGCAGAAACCTAAGGTCAGGGCAGGTGGACCCTAGGTCTCCACTGCCCTTGGGTGTCTTTGGAAAGTCTGCTCACCAATTTGGGACCTATTTCCTCACCTGTAGAATGAAGGGGTTGGTTTGAATGACTTCTGCCTCTTTTCGGTTTTGAATTTTGGCTAAGGATCTTTCCTTAGCCAGTGCATGGGTGGGGCTTAACTGGATATCCCATTATCGTGGGGTCTACCTTGGGTACCTTTTCTCCAAGTGAGCAATGGCAAGTATGTCTGGCATCTTGGCAGGGCTTTTAGAGGAGATATTTTTGGACAAAGCCCTTTCCTAGCCCCTCAAAAAAACCCAGATTCCACTTACAATCACACACAAAGGCCAAGAGTGTGTTTATAACTTCACGGCAATTATAGGTGATGTGATTGGAAATTTTAGGGCTGTGATCTGACGTTTTTTACCATTCAGGAAAATCTTATTTTGAGCTGAAAATTCCCATTCTCTCACTAAATTCATGGACCGATGTTCTTGGAAACTTGAACCTTCCATCCATGAGGGCACATCGTTCTTCCTTGTTCACATTCGCACATACCCTTCCCCCCACCCCCCGCTGATCTGTAAGGGTTTTTCTTCACTATTTTGGTTATTTCTATTTTCAAATTTGTAACCTGTGACTTATGGTGCCTTAATAAGACATCTACATGTCAGGTGATTGTTAATTATGATGGCAATAGCTGCTAATTGAGCATGAAAGTCGTGGTGGGAAGGCAGGAGTCAGGGAGCTGACCTTTTGCTATGGAGGACACTCTGGGTGGGTTAATTCACACCCAGCATAGTCATTAGTTCCCTCTCTCCTCCTTCGTATTTACTCCCACGCAGTTTACTGAGCTGCCAATCAGTCTTTACTGTCCAGATGAGCTCTCTGATGGCCAGCGGGTGTAGACGGTTGCTTGCTTTCTGCAGGGACCGAGACATCACCTCTAGAGGCAGCCTTCTTTTCTGTCTCCAGACTTGGGTTCTATTTACTTTCTAACATAACATAAGGGGATAAGTAGTACAGGCACATTGTTAAACAGTTCAGACAGCATAGAAAGGCAACTGATGAAAATTTAAGCTTCCCTGCCCCCCCCCCCCATTCTGCAATTCACGTCCCCCGTTCACCTCCCTGTTGGTCAGGGTTTGGGGATCCTTCCAGAGATATAGGGACTGTGCTCCAAGTTAAAAGCAGAAACACATTCGATGTTTTCCCAGCTCTCTTCCCCCAGCCTGCTCTCTCTGCCTCTCTCCCACCAGCCCTAAGCAGTAATGATCTTGAAAGCCGTTAGGGGGCAGCTGTGACCAGAAAAGGGACAACAGAGAAAATGTAGAACTGAAATCCTAGAGAAGAGAGGGGAAAAGAAATGGAAGGTACGCCAAGGAGAGGAGAGGGCTCTGCAAAGGAGAACAACGAAAAAGAAAGCAGAAATAAGCCAACGCAAAGCATTACGAAATGAGAGGAAGTGGGGAAGGAAGTTATAGTATTAAAAAGCTAAAGGAATTGTCTGTGTTAAGAGAGGGGCAATTTACAAAGGCCAGGGATTATTTCAGGTTTTTTTTTTTTTTTTTAAGACAAACCTGTAGAACCCGAACTGGCTCAAAGCGAGCAGAAAGTAGGAGCTTATCTTCCCTGAGCCGGAAAGCATTCGTCATGCTGGACTTCACGTTCTTGGGACCTGCTGCAGGCTGAAGGGTCCAGAGCACCCTCTGTGCCCTGGGGCTTTTGACGCGGGGTGGGGACCAGGTGGAGCAGCCCCCTTCCCTCACATCTTCAGAATGCTGAAGAATGCTCGCAGCCTCAGCGAGGCAGTGGAATTGGCTTGGATATAAAGGTGCTGTTCTAGTTCTCAGTACGACAGAGCTCAGAAAGGAGGGCACAGGTTTCCTTTGAAGTGGATGCCACAATCAAAGTGCTTTCAGGTGCCGTCAGGGCAAACCGCCCCTGTTTCAGCAGATTAGCTTCATTAAAGCTCCGGGCTCCTGCTTTAATGTTTCCCAGGCCCGCCCCCTCAGTACATTAGGCAGAAACAAGCCCTCATGGGAGTTCATGGCCTTCATGTTTGGCATTGTGAATGGAATGCATGGGCAACACTTAGGCTGGGATAATACGAAATGGAAAGTTGCTTCCAGAGCACGATAAATAAGAGCCCTTTTAGGTTAGTCCTCTTTTCTCTTTCTAACCCAAACTTCCCCTCCCCGACTTTAGAAGAGACAACAAACTCTTGAGGCGACCTGCTCTAGGGTCACCGCACACAACCTGGACCACCTGGGCAGAATTGCTAAATCTGACTCAGAAGACAGAATCCTCCCCGGCTGACCCAAACTCTATACCCAGTGTCACTCATCGAAATCCAGGGAAAATTGTTATTTTTGGGTCATAGTCACTTGCTCTCAATCACCTGTCACAGTTGATATTTACTGAAGACCCAGGGTGGGCAGGGGACCCTTGGGGTACACCATGGTGATTGGAGAAGAAACCTGAGGGCGTCTTCCACAGGGACCCCTGGGCCCCGAGCCAGAGGAGCTGGCCTTTCTCCGGTGGGGTTTGGATGGATCCGGGTAAGTTGCAACATGAGCTATTTCAAACAGTGGTTGTTTTGCAGAATTTGGGTTTTCCCCCCGGGGCCCAAAGTCAGCTGCTCCCTCCAATCCTCTCACTCTCTCATTCTCTTTCTTTGACACCGAGTCCTAGACTTTGGTTTCTCAGAAGTTTTAAAAGTCATACTGGAAAGTTGGCCAAACAAAAACCTCTCTGACCAGAAGCAATTGGCTTCCCCTTAAACAAGTCCCCCAAAGTTAAATTACAAAGTGGGTTTGTCCCTTCGTTAGCATTTGGCAAGGATCTAGGATGTGAAAACACTTCCCATTTGATTCGATCATAATTTAGAAGAAATAGTGCAATTTTTGGCCTTTCACCACATGTGGAAGTGTTTTCCTGTTGCTATACCCGGCTGACAGTGTTATCACAAGACCGTCCTTCTCCCGCACTGAACTCCCCCAGCCCTTAGGGAACGGGAGAGTCGCACTTGAGGGGTCAGGAGCATCCTGGGGCAGGTCAGTCTCACCACATGATGGGTCAGGTCCACAATGGGAGATGACAGCCGTGTCAGAGGGAGCACAGGCCCTGAGCCAGGCCAGGAGACCTAGTTTGTGGTTCTGGCTTTATCGTCGACGCTGTGTGTGCCTTGTGTGAAATCCTCTCCTCTCTCTGTGATCCCATTTCCTCACTCATGAAAGGTATGTTGTTATTCCAGAGAATAGCTCCACTCGACCATGCAGGCGAATCTACACTTGACATGGAGTGGGGTCCAGTTTAGAGCTCTCATTGGTTCAAAAAATATTAATTGAGCTGTGCTCTATGCCACCCTCTGCGTGGGTGGAAGAGACGTGAGCACCTCAGCGAGGACGGCTGATCTCCGGAGATTTGCTTCCCAGGGGGAAAGACAGACAGCACCCAGTCAGCAATGTGCAGGATCCTCTCAGATGGTGACACTGAGCTCCGAGAAGAACCCAAAGTAAGACAATGGGATGGAGATCAGGAAGCCAGCCGGCAGGAAACCTGGGCCAGCCCTTCCACCAACCAGGGCCCCACTGTGAGCAGGTAGCTCAGGCTTAGCCTCTCATCAGTCAGATAAGGGCTGGGCTGCTGCAGTGTTTTTTCTTTCTTTTTTTTAAAGATTGGCACCTGAGCTAACATATGTTGCCAATCTTTTCTTTCTTTCTTTCTTTCTTCTTCTTCTCCCTAAAGCCCCCAGCCCAGTTGTATATTCTAGTTGCAGGTCCTTCTAGCTCTGCTGTGTGGGACGCCACCTCAGCATGGCTAATGAGCAGTGCCACGTCTGTGCCCAGGATCTGAACCAGTGAAACCCTGGGCCACCAAAGTGGAGCACATGAACTTAACAACTCGGCCACGGGCCGGCCCCTGCTGCAGTGTTTTTTAAGGTTTGGGATGAGATCCTTTAGTGGGTTATGAAATCAGCTTAGAAGTTTGTGATCAACATTTTTTAAAAAATGCAGTAGCTCTGAATAAAATGAGTGTAAATTGTTTTATAAAACATTTCCATTTATACATATATTTGAAACACACACAACTGTTCTGGGTCACATGTAAAATATATTCCTTTTTTTTTTTTTTTTAAAGATTTGCACCTCAGCTAACAACTTTTGCCCATCTTTTTTTTTCTTCTTCTTCCCAGGGCCCCCTAGTATATAGTTGTGTATTTTTAGTTGTGGGTCCTTCTGGCTCTGCTATGTGGGACGCCACCTCGGCATGGCTTGATGAGTGGTGCCATGTCCACACCCAGGATCCAAACCCGCGAAACCCGAAGTGGAGTGTGTGAACTTAACCACTCGGCCACTGGGCTTGCCCCTATTCCTTTCTTTGGGTTGCAGTGGATTAGGTGATCTCTAAAATGTTTTTAAGCCTTCAAACTCTATGATTTCATTAAATTTTTATAGCAGGGGCCCAATGGAACATAGTTCTTGCTTGATTTTCCTTATTATTGAATAAATAGTAGCATTGCTCATCAGAGAATCCCAGGGTTTAACCCAGTTTCAGGCACAGGATTGGTGCTTGACAAATGTTTTTTGAATTAATGGAGACATGGGATTTACGCACTCGGTCTTAAAATAAGTACAGCAACCTAATATGAATTACCAAATAACTAACAAAAGTATCAAAATAATTTATATTTTCCCAAATGCCAATCTTGCAAACCAAATTTGAGATGCTATTGCCCTTGTGATGCTAGGAACTGCCTTTTCTTATCATTCTCAGAAACTCTGTTAAGATTCTAAAAAAAGAAAAAGCTTAACATGTGCTTCTCCCAAGTAGGGCAAACTGCTTTCTTCCCACGTAGAAATGTAATTCAATAAACCTTTAGAATGTTTAAGAAAGAAAAGAATTAGTGGGGAAATTTTCCTATTTCTTGTCCTTGGGGATCTAGATAATTCTGCCTTCCTGAAATGGAGTCTCGTTTCTTAATTCCTTGTGAGTTTTCATTTCTTAAGTCACCCTTCTTCAAAGCACCAGTGATCTTGTTTAACACAGATTTTTTCCTTAGTAATGGCTTAAGTAGCAAGCTTTTCAGTCTCAGAATCATTTTTTAAAATTATACATTTGATTAGAAATAGATGGCCCAAGTCTTCCATCCTTCCTTGCTTGGAACCCCTCTTGATGTCCATGGGGATGGGAGAACCAGACCGAAGCGATCCCATTGAAGAATCAATGATACATCATGCTTCAGAAAGGCAAGAGTCAATGGGCCCTTCTCAGAGCCCAACGCACATGCTCATGAGTTAATTTTCAAGTCCATTTCCTTAATTGCCTGAAAATCCACGGCCAGGCAAATCGACTCAGAGTTTAGGATTGCTACACCCAACCTTCTGTATCCAACCCCACCTGCCTTTCTCAAAGCAGAGCAGACATACAGACACCAAGAAGAAACGTCAGCACCTCGCACCCCAGTCACATGGCAACTGCTTGCCAGAGCAGGCTGTGTTTCCATTATGGGCACCTGGGTTCATGCAAAAATGTGCTCTTGAGCTATAACATAGGCGATCACTTTTCTGTGAGTCAGAGTATATCGTAAGTAACATAAAAGAAAGCGCCGTTAGAAGGAAGCCCATATCTTTATAGTGAATAAGGATCCCAGAGCCGATCAACCCAATAAGCTTAGGTTGACCTGGAACTAACTAAAGCGTGTTTCCTGGAGGTCAGTTCTGAAACCACTGTTTGGACCAAAATGTATAAAAATCATGAAAGGCGTTTGCATCATTTTCTGGTCTTTATTTGTGTTGTTATTATTATTCCAGTTACTAATGACGAATTTACCCAGGTCAGGGAAAATTAATGTATTCACATTTCTTTTTCTCTTTTTTGGCCAAATATAAGTCATATCAAATGCAATCCCATACCATGTATTTCTCTAAGTAATTCTGGTTTTTGTAGATTTTTTTTCTTGCAGAATCTCTCATAGAATCATTTTAACAATGACATTTTGGTGAAGATATGCTAAGACATATATATATATATATATATTGTTTTTTTAGTAGCTGAAGTTAACTCTGCTCATCATTTTGAGAAGAGATGCCCAACCGACATGGAGAAATAGCAGCTTTCAGTTAAACAAATGCAAAGCTGTATTTAGGCTTTTTTGCAACATTGTGGTGGGAAGAGATCAAAGTCTCTTCTGCTGCTATTTTAAAAATACTCGCCAGGGCAATTCCATCAGAAATACTGTTACGAAAGCTTTTGTATTCTGATCCTTTCTGTTCAAGGGTGACACATTCAGAGAAACCCCAGATCTGGTGAAAACGATTTTAAAAAGTCAATTTGAACAAATGCTGCTGTGCTATTTGTTAGAATAATAAAAAAAATTCTCAGACTTTCTTTTCTTTCGGTGAGGAAGATTGGCCCTGAGCAACATCTGTTGTCAATCTCCCCCTTTTTTTTCTCCTTAAAGCCCCAGTACATAGTTGTCTATCCTAGTTGTAAGTCCCGCGAGTTCTTCTACGTGGGATGCTGCCTGAGCATGGCTTGATGAGCGGTGCTAGCTCCTCACCCAGGATCCAACTGGCGAACCCCAACCGCTGAAGTGGAGAGCATGAACTTAACCACTTGGCCACGGGCCAGCCCCTCAGACTCTCTTAAGAAGTTGTGGTGGGAGGGTTGTTTAAAGAGGAGGAAGATGCACACAGTCAGCGGAAGCAGCGTCAAGTCTGGGATCCTCACTAAACTTTTAGGACAAAACCCTTTATCTTTTGCTAATTGCAAAATAACCAGATCCCCCTGCCCCAGAGTTGTGCGGAGAGTCCTTCTGCCTCCGGGTAGAGGGACGTCCGCTTCTCTATCACACAAAGAGGTGTTGGCTGAGCAGGACGTTAAGCTCTCAACTTCTGACACCAAGTTCTGTACTTTCCCCACAGGGCAGCGATTGGACTCCAAACCTCTCCCACCTCTCTCCTCATGGTCTGTGTACTCTTGCGCCTATAAAGGATCTTGGTAATGGATTCCAAAAGAAATCTTACAACACACTGCAAATCAGCATCAGCTTGTGAAACTGAGGCCGGTCATGAGGATGTTGATTGCTTAAAAAACAGTGATCACCACTGTGGTAAGAACATGTCGCCCTACAACAGCATTCACTAGGCCCCTGATTGCTCCTGGGGTTAGCCGGGGCCATGCCACTAGACAGCTCCCCCTCCAGTATCTGTGAGCACGGATCACAGAGTTAGACCATCTGTGAGCAAGAGAGGGAAAGAGCCCGTGTGACCTGCACGGATAGGAAGATGCACACTCCTGAGGGTAACTCGTCTCTGGTTGGCAGGGTGGATCTCTCCAGGAACAAGCAGAGAGGGTGTGCTGCTTGCCTGGGGAGAAGGTCCTACTAGTTCCGATGGGAACGAAGTGAAATAAACTAACTCCTCTCCAAATGGGGACAAGTTGCCACTATTTGTCAGGTAACATTCTCAAAAATAGAAATATCTCAAATATCTTCTTGTTGGTTTATTGTTGCTGGAAAAAATGAGTGTGCTTAGTGGAAGGCGGGGTTACCATCACACGGAAAGAGTGTTGCTTCGGGGATCAGAAGTCTACTGTCTATCATGCAGCAGCCTTGCAAGCAGGTTTTACTCGACTCTTGGGGTTTCTGTTTCTTCCTCTATAAAGTGAGGGGTTGGGATAGGTCGCTCTCCCTGGAAGGTTATTCTTCCTTCTGCTCCCTGATTCTTGGTGGGCTGAGCTCACTGGACCCTCCTGTCAACAGCCCTCTCTGGATGTGTGTTCTTTCTCCAGGCGGTTGGCTTTACATGACTTCAGATGGTCGTCCATGCTTTAAAAGAAAAAGCCTGGCAATTTATAAGTTAGTACCCTTTGTCTCCAAGCAGCGGGATTAGGCACAGGGGCAGGAATGCAAACATCACAAAGGTCAAAGATCATGACCTTTCTGAGTGGAAACCAAGACAACTGCATGCCTGAGTGGCACTAGGGTCTTGATCTGGGCCAGTCTCAAGGTCCCTTCCCACTGGAGTATTCTGTGAGCCACAGGCCCTGGGAATGGGCTCTTCCTTAGGTGTGCAAGCAGATTCAGGCTGGAGTTCTTTAAGTGACTGTTGAACAGTGGAAGTCCTGGTGCACATATGCGCTGTTTGGGGATGGTTTAGAAGTGTCAGTGTGTGCTAACGCCCCTGGCTGGTTCCTGGAATACATGGAGGTTCAACCAGTGACACGAGATCACGGGCAATGCTAAGGAACAGTGCGATGCCAGGAGAAGCACACGGGGACACAGGACCTTGAACATGCTCAGCTGTACCTGCGCCGTCTGGGCAGGAGGCTGGTCCCTGAGGAGTGTGCAGACACGGTGGTGTCTGCGCAGAGAGGAGCAGATGTGACGGTGGTGGAGGGGGACATTCAACAGCTGTGGGTGGCTCCTATGTCTGGTTCCTATTTGATTGACGGGCAGACTGATTTCACCTACCACTGAAAAGAAATGGACAAAAACCAAAAACCAGAACACACACACACTGAGAAACCTCAAAAGTGCAACCATGAGTGCATGGCTCAAGGATAAGTTAACAGAAGAGTAATTTGTATATAACCAAAGGTTGTGAAGGAGACAGACATCCTTTTAGCCTCAGAAGGCACAAAGGCTTTGCTATAAACTCAGGGAAAGCCACTGGCAGGAGCAGGAGATAAACCCTTGCAGTGTGAGATAGCTGATTCACTTAAAATGTGGCCATAACCAAGGAAGTTTAAGAGAGCGAAAGCGCAAAGGACGGCCAGCTGGCTCCTGACGCCAAGCCCACACTGCGTCCTTCCGCCCTCCTCTCACCGTGAGGACTCAGGCTTTCCGTTTACCTTCTCCAACAGAGGATTTCCCCAGCATGAGAGAGAGAGGTGTCTTCAGGAAGGCCTAGAGCCTGAGAATGAAGGAGGGAGGGACTGGGGAGGGCAAGGAGGACCAGGCGCTGAGTGTGTGAGGTGAGGAGGGCTAGAGTGTGAAGGGTGTGGCATAAAGAAGGGACAAGAAATTCCGTGGAGGACGCTCAGTGCTGCCCGAAGAAACGGCAGTGAGCTGATGCCCCCAAATCCAGACAGTGTAACTTCACGACACTGTACGGTTGGAATAAACAGGTCAGCTCCTCTGTGGGAGCCTGCCCCACACTTAATGTCACCAACCGAGGTAGATTACTCCATTGGTCCCAGTTGTTTGCCTCACTCTCTGCAAATGATTACACATCTGTCCTTTGCTCTATGGTATACAGCGCCTTCTCGAAGGTGTAGGGTATGACCCCACCCCTTGACATCAGACTCGGCCATGCAACGTGCTTTGGCCATTGGCAGGTGAGTGGAAGTGACATATGTTGTCTGCAGGCAGACATTAGAGAGCCGTGGTGAGGTTTGGCCTCTGCCCCTTGTCTCTGCTGTGAAGATGGCATGCGCCACCAAGGGCTGCATGGATGCCAGCACAAAGAGGATGCGAGGAGCAGAGCCGGGCTGCAGGTGAGCCATGCTGACGTGTGCTGTGAGCGAGACCCAAACTTTGTGCTGTAAGCCACTGAGATCTTGGGGTTACAACAGCATAATCTAGTGAATGAGGATGATACAAACCACTTTACATTGTGTGGGTGCTCCCTGTGACCTCGCAACACTGTGCTGGGGGATGGGACTTCCCACAGTTCTGGGGTTGGGTGAGTCCTCGCCAGGAGCTGTCCTTGGCCCCTACAGAGTGGGCGGGGAGATCCGAGTCTCTGACAACCAGCTGACCGGCTAGGCTGTCAGATCAGTGACCCTCCCCAATTTTCCCCTCCCCAAAGGTGAGCTCCAGGCCCCCCTGTGGAGCCAAGAGAAGGACCTAGAGCCTTGTTCCTATTTACAAAGATTTTAAAGCAGAAATAACTGGGGGAACTGACCCAGAAAAGAGGAAGTCTGGGGCAGGGGAATTCTGTAGACAGAGTCTAGGAAATTCCACTGAATCAGAGCTGGGTGACAATCAGATGGGTGTTTTTCATCTGAAGCTGGGAGGGGCTTCAGGGAGCAAAGACTTGCTTTTTCCAGGAATCTTAAAAAGGAGAAAAACTGAAAGAGAAGTCAGAAATGCCTCAGGTATCGCTATTGAGAGAAAAAACTCCATCAACGGATAGTGGCAGCGGGAAGTGAGCTGGGTTATTCGTGACTGTCTTCCCAGATAGACGCCAACTTCTCTGCACTCACCGGGAAGCTCACCAAGCCTCGCGTCATAAATGAGAGCTTCTCATGGACCATTTCATGAGAAAAGTTTTGTGCAGTTTCTTGGTAACCTGTTACATGTCTCCGTCTCATCAGACAGGATACGGAGAAGCGATATTGGGTGGGAGGCAGGACTAGATGACCTCAAACTCTTTCAGCTCAAATAGATTAATATTTATTACTCTGTGCTATGACTTATGACATTAAAACATCAAAATTGACTGAATTAGGGCGAACGAGTAGAATTAAATCTGAAATGTAAACACAGCATCTTATCATCTTTATCCCTGTAAGCCACATGAAATTATTTATAGAATGAAGTGGGGAGTAAATAAGTGAATGTACTAATAAAATGTTGTGTTGCAGCCTAATGCCGTGTTCAGACTAATGTGAAGTGAGCAGGAGCAGGTTTTGAGAAGTTCGAGAACATGGGAAGATGCTAATGGATTTGCGCGAGGAGGGAAAAGGACTGACAGCGTGAGTCAGGCTCACGGGTCCCAACACTTCCACAAAGTGATGGACACGATGCAGAGAAAAAGGGAGGGTTTCGGAAGCTCCCTGCAGGTGCTGTGCGTCCACCGAGAGGTGGGCCATCGCTGTGGCTTTACCTGAATTTCCCTTTCATCCCAAATGTTCATTTTAGTCTCCTGCGAGGATTTTTCCCCAAGTGTGACCAATTTTCCAATTTTGTAATGGAAGCCAGGAGAAAATGGAATTCTCTTTATAGAAATCCATTTTGTAGCCAACTTTCTCAAGATGAGTCTATCCCTGAAAGCAATTTCCCTCACCTGGGAGAGGCGGTGGAGGCGTTCAGGGCCGGCTAAGTGGATCGCTGACAATTTGCTCCTCTAGTTGTGGGGGTTTAAACGCAAGGCCTTGGAGGTGAATGCGGTGAGGGCCGTCCTTTCCAGGTCCTTCTCAAGCTGTGCTGAGTTCTGTTTTCAGAGCAGTGTTCACAAGGGACTAGGCAGGAGATGGGGTGGGGGCGGGGAGTTGCTTCAACACCCAAGGGCACCAGGTCGATGACCTTTATCTCCAGCACACTCTGGAACTCGGTTGGTGAGCTGCACACCTCATCAGTGAGGTAAATGGAAGATGAGTCAACAGACAAGAGTGGCATCGAGGTGTGTCCCTGTCACAGATCAGAATGGCCACTGGGGATTTGTAAGAATGTGGAAGGAATCATCTAACAAGAATTAGAACTCATGTCTGGCTGGCTCCTTGGCCTGGCTTACAATTCAATGCCGCTTCTTTGGGGGCACATTTGTGATTATGTAGAGGCAAAACAAACCGTTCGGTAGTAAATTAAATCAGTTTTATACTTGGTGGGTGACTGGCATGCCACATATACCGCCAGGCTTTGCTGCTTCCCAGTATGGGAAATGTACTTGAAGCATAACAACTGGCTCTTCTCCATCTGTTTATGTTCCCCGTTTGACTCACCCCTGCTCTGTAAATACTCTCCAACTTGTAAGCAAGTTGAACAAATTTCAAAGCTCTATGACTGAAGTGCGTGTAGGTCAGAAGTGACCTTGTGGGAGGCCTCAGAGGACACGAGAACTTTCCTTACCATGAGATCGCTTCATCCATTTGATGCTTGTGAACAACTACACTTCTCACACAAGCAACAGGTGCAAATAAAGGTCAGACGAGGGCTACTGGGGAGGGACATTGCATTGGCGAAAAAGTGAAAGTTTATGTCCAAAAATGGAAAGTGAAAACCTACCATTGGGAGATGATTAAGAAAAATAACTGTTCACGAAGGTGACAAGCCAGAAACAACACTGACAAGCACAGAAAGAAGAGCTCTGTGCCTCTTGACTGAAGCTTGACGGGCGTCCACACCTCCTCTCGCTGGTTTCCGTAACAGAATCTCAGGATGCCATCTGTGACTCGCCACGGCGGGGACACACCATCATAGGCATTCATGAGCATGCCACTTGCTGCCCAGCCCCACAGGACAGTGACTCAGTGTGGAGAAGCGAGCACCTGATTTCATGGGCGAAACGATCTGAAAAACAAATGTCGTCTACCCTGTGTAGAAGCAAGGAGCTGCCCAGTCCTGTGTCTACACGCCCACAGTTGAATGCGTACTACAGGCCAGATTTCACTCTGAACAGTACTAGCTTATGGTTATGAAGTATTTGCTACGATCCGGCCACTATCCTAACTGCTCTACTGGTGCAAATCAATTTAATTTTCACAATAATGAGGTAGGTTTTTTTTTTTTGCCCATTCTACAGATAAAGAGAATGAGACGCAGAGAGGCACTAATTAGCCCAAAGTCACACAGTGTGTCAGGATTCAAACTCAGGCCATCAGGAACCAGAGATGGAGCTCATGACCACGCACCCTGGTGTGCAGGTACCCCATCCAGTCAACACAAAGCCTGCGAGTGAGTTAACACACACGCACCCCAGTGAGACTTAAATGCTTTGACTAGCCTGACCAATCGGATGGATCTCAGAATAAAAAAGTCATTCTTTTGTGCCTTAGCTCTCCCTGAAATCTACTGAGTAGTAGGTCACAGCCAACGCCAACTTGGTAAACGCAAGATCCCACCACATTTCAGGCAACGTGCTATGCTTTCAGGCATTCCAAACTTGTCCCCAAAGAGCTTTCAATCTCCTCATGGGACAGCCCCCAACCTTAATGAGAATAATGTGATGCAAATGGCAGAGCAATGAGATGAGAACGAAGACCTGGGATGAGGTAGGGGGAGAGGAGAGGGGGAGCCCAAACAGAGGGACTAACATCAGGAGAATAGTTACTGGTTGACAATATGGATTATATTATGAGAAGCAGGCAGAGAGCATAACCCCAAACCTCTAATGATGCCCAACTGACTTGTGAAGAGGCCAACTATATTCTCTTTAAAGAAGATGGTCGTTTTGGATCACCTTTCTTATCTACTTTATAGATACCGTGGAAAGATTCACAAGGCAATTGCTTCATTCGGTCATGGAGGTTGGGGTTATGTGGCTCACCTTCCCCCAGAGCTGGACTGATAAGTCTTGTCTATTCTTCATTGATAAGTTCATGCCTGAATTAGTCAAACTTTTTATGATTACAAGAAACAGATATTAACCCAAATTAGCTCGAGTAAAATGGGAATTCATTGGCTCATATAATCAGGAAATCAGAAGTGTTACGAACCCCTGATCCAGAAGCTAGATCCAGAAACCCAAATAATGTTGTCAGAGCATTAAGTCATTGCCACATAGTACACATGCGCCCCCAAGTAATCGTCTCTCTCTCGCCTCAGCTTGTCTCTGCTTGGTGACATTCCCAAGGAAGCTTAGTTCAAGTGGTGGGCAACTCACATCCTCCCTGCTTAGCACTTCAATGGAAATAGGACTTCTCTCTCCCAACATCAGTCAACATCAATTATGGCAGAGACTCCAACTGGCCATGCTTGAGTTGATGCCCATCCTTTAGGCTAGAGGATGGAGTATTCTGATTGGCCAACCTGGGTCCTGTGCCCACTCTCACAGCAGGGTGTGTATGAAACTCCATACATGAAGGCCCCAGCATGGCTACACAGTGTTGGAGAAGAATCCTTAATGGAGCTGGGAGACTAGGAGATGGGGGTGGTGGAGGGGGTGGCAAAGAAGCTGGACCAACAGAACCATAAGTGCTACAATTTACCTGATAACACCTAAGAAGTTCAAAGTCTTGGAGCTCTTCAACATCTTTATCAGTGCTACTGGGCTTGGATGGTAAGTGTGCCACACCTAGAGATGGCCACCTCAGTGTGCTTTACGCCTATGAATAGGTTTGTCTTCCTACAGCTGCAGGGTTCCTAGGATGACTTGCCTCCTGCTCTTAGCAGCCACTTACACTTAAATGGCTTTCATGGTTTACACAGCACTCCCACACAGACACCATCTCCTCCCATCCACTCAACATGAAATGTATGTAGAACAGCCGGCATCATTATTCCCATTTTATAGATGAGGAAGCAGGGCCTCAGGTTAGTGGCTTGTCCAGAGTAACGCAAGTGGAAGTGGTCAACCCAACTGGGAATCCGGATCTCCCAGCTCCAAGACGAGCACGAGAGACACTGGGAGCTTTTCGTGAGCTTAGGAAAGGTTTCTGAGGGCACATAGTGGCTCAGCTCCAAGACGGGATGAGAGTTGGAAATCATGATTTTCCTCCCAGGTTTTCATGACTAGAATGTTGGCCTTCTGAGAAAATTCTTGTCTTAAAATCTTCTAGAACTGATGCCAAAAAGTTCAGTTTCAAAAGGCACTCGGCGAGGACTCTGCGGGCTGACTTGTCTCCGGCACAGCCTGGAATGCTGCACATACTCACTTGATTACCAGGCTCCTTTTAAAAGGAGCCAATACAAGAGATTTGTGCTTGTGAATTACTGCGCTTGTAATGAAAAAGGAATTACAGTACATGCTCGAGACGCTCATGCGTCAGACGAGCATGCAGCTTCTAGATTGCTAGCACAGCGCCTAAGTGCCCATCCTGTTAGTAATCCCAGTAAGATTTTTACCAAAGGTAAGTCGACTTCTTTTGGGGTGTGCTTGGTTGGGCAGGGGCGCAACCTGTTTCTGGTGTAACAGAAGCTAAGGAATAGGATTAGAAGGGGTAGTCAGAGCACGGTAACTCCCTGTAGCTGCTAATTGGGGCTCTCATCTGACAAGCACCTCCCTGCTTCGCAGGGGAGGGCGAAAATAAAACAAGCAGCCCAGACAATTAGGGACCAAACAAAATTAAACAAGTCCTCATGGCCATAAGTACCGGGCATAGTGCTTTGCCGCGCATTGTTAGCGGCTCATGCATTATGAAGCACTTAGGGATGCTCTCTAATGGGGTCTCTCTCCCTCCTGGAGGGCGACTTGAACATTAGACCCTGTGACTCAGGTGCAGAAACTCTGCTGCATTCACGTGGGCAGACAGGGCTCCCCTCCTGCTCAGGGGGCAGGGAAGCTTAATTAATTGTTGGGGAAGCACTTTGAGATTCTGGGATGAAAGGCACTATAGAATGATAATAATTTGCATCGACAAGGTACATTTCTTTAGTAGAATCCCAAGCACTTTACAAACATTAATTAATCCTCGTAACACCCTGGCGAGGCAGGTAAGTTTTCCCAGGATAGACTAAACAAATCCACCACTTTCGGAGAGGGAGGGAGGCTACTGCCTTGAGCTCACTTTATTATTTATTCTTGGTGGGAGCGTCCAGAAGGCTGATGCGGACCCTGCTTCCCATTAGTCCAAACGATTTGCCATTCGCTTTTGATTACCCACAAATATCGTATTCTGCTGGAGTGCTAATCATTCTGCTTGGGGGACACGTGTCCTGAGCAGAGCGAGTCATAAACAGCTGTCATTCCAATGGATATTAATGCCTGTTGTCTCCCATCCTGGAGCTCTGTGCCTCCCTTTTGCAAGGAGAATGGCGGAGGAGCGGGCGACATCTGTTTCAAAAACAGTCTGCAGCCATACTGGAGAGAGTGCACCTGGCTTCTGCTTCCAAACCCACATAACCAGTGGCTTCTTGGCCTTTCTTTGTCACCAGCACAATTCATATCTTACATTCTGGTTTTTCATCTCCGTGCAGCATGAAGAAACAGAATTGAGGAGGCGGAAGAGGGAAGGAGTTCTGAGTTGCGTGTAAACAGGGCAACCAGCGTTTCCAGAATCAAGGGTCTGTTATAAATCAGTAGTGCAGACGCAGCTCAAGTGTCAGGACCCGAACAGCTCCCCCAAACCTCCACCATTCTGCAACCGAAATAAACCTGAAGGGGAAACCCTCCTCCAGCTATACAAATGACTTCAGCATGCTGAGTGGCTGCCTTGTCAGTCTCGAGTGGCTCTCTGATGGCACCTGTTCCCATACTCCTGGCTTTAATTCTGCACACATCCATTAACTGCAGCTTTTCAGATTGAAAAAGAAAAGAAAAAGAGCAAAGAAACTTGCTTGCTCTCATTCCGCGTGGGCTCCTCCACTGTAAGACACTTGTCTCCCAGCAGCCTCTTGGGCTGCAAGAAGAGTGTGTGGGCCAGTGAATCACCGTGTCACCCAGGGGGATGTAAGTAGGTCCCTGGTGAGGGACAGGAGTGTTGTTCCTCAGCCGCCCTCTCATCAAAGGGAGGGTGAGTGCCTCCGAGTGGGTGTTCGGTTTGACCAAAGGCAATCCCTGATGGGGATCTGGCGCATTCTCTGAGTGGGTCCCCCTGCCTCTGTAGCCTCAGTTTCCTCCACTGTGAAATGAAGGAGTCAGAACAGACCATTTTCTAGGGTCCCTTTTCTCTCTAATCATCTATGTGTGATGCCTTGGTACACATCCCGCTGCCTGCTCTTCTCTGCAAAGCCTCCCAGCCAGCATGCCTGGAAAGGGACATAGCGTGCACAGTACCGATCTGCACACCCTGGGGATGGCTGGAGCGCCTGAGAGGGGTGCCTCCCTTCATTCGTTTACTCCCGGATGCTTTACAAATATTTTTATTTTCTCCGTGTTCCATGGCGTGAAGAATGTCGGGCAGCACTACTTTACTTGTTGGCCCACAGAGGAATACACTGAAGCAAGGAAGATCCAAGTAACGTGTCCATCGCTGTGCAGCTCGTAAGAGGTGCGGGCCTGATTCCAAAGACTGAACTCTTAACCCGCGTGCCAGGAGCTGCCTTCCTGGCTGCCCATTAACACCAGTGGAGGAGCTTTTGGAAAGCACACAGGCCTGGCCCCAGAGGTGCTGACTTCACTGGTCAGCGGGATCTGGGCTCTGATAGTTCCTTCCGTCTCCCCGGGTGGTCCTGATGTGTGCAGCACTGACAACATCATCCCTGCAGCGGCAGAGGTGACCCGGGGCTCCCGGCCTGCCCCGGAGAAGTCAGCAGTAGCTGCGAGTCGACCTGATGCAATAGAGGCAATCTTCCAGCTTCATCCGCACATGAGGAGAACTCAACGTGTGTTTGAAAGCAAGATGTCCAAGAAGCCAGCAATAGGTTTTCACATCACAATGTCCAGAGAACTAAACAGTTTCAAATCCTGGATTATTCAAATCCTAGATAACTTGGTCTGTGGCTGAGAACCCTTCCTGGGTCCTGGAGTTGGGGTTGGAGGCAGCGCAGGGCTGACCCCTTTCCCTGTCCTTGGGTGGAGAGGTGGTAGAACCCGGTGGTACGTCTATTTCCCAGACACTGGGTCCCTCTCCTCACCTCAAGCAAGGAGGTCCCATAGCCCTTTAGTCTTCAGATCTCCTTCAGAGCCTGGAACCAGGGCGAGGAAAGGGTCAGGTAGGGGACCCCCCACACTCATCATGTGACAGTGAGGTCTCTAAGCTGCTGTGGATGCCTGGGGCAATGAGCCCCCGACTAGGGGGTGGAGGGAGGGAGGAACAGCTCTGGCACCTAAAGAACAGGAGGAGGTTGGGACAGGTGATGCGATACTGCTCCCAGGGAGGAAGTAATCCAACCCCTCAGCCGGGCGGTGGCTCCTCTTGAAAAGGCACAGAAGGACCAGAGCTGGGCCTCATGGGGAGAAGGGTGGAGAGCCCACCACAGCTCTGCTCCAACAGCCGGCCTCAGACACATGCTGCTGCCTGAGGGAAGCCAGCTCTGCCTCCCGACCCCAGGAGCAGGAGGGCCCTGCAGGGTAGGTTTCATTACCTCATTTTAGATGAAGTAACCAAGGCCCAAAGGTACAATTCGCAACCAGATGGCAAACGATCCCATTCTGAGTTGATCATGAAACAGAGTCCAGAAAATTATGTCAAATATTTCTTTTAAAAAAATACAGTGCTCTTTCTCCTCTTGGGCTGTGCTTTGCTGGGCATCTTGCTGCAATGTCAAGGCCCCTACACTTTCCAGGTTCCATCTGGAGGAAGGCTTTGGTATGGAGCATTGTATTATTTTCCTTTTGCTATGGTAATCAATTAGTGCAAAGTTAGTGGCTTAAAACAACACAAATTTACTATCTCGCAGTTCTTGAAGTCAGGAGTCTAAGATCAAGGTGTCGCAGACCGATTCCTCCTGGAGGCTTTGGGGAGAATCTGTTTCCTCGCCTCTTCTGGCTTCTAAAGTCAGCCTACATTTCTTGGCTCATGGTCCCTTCCTCCATCTTCAAAGCCAGAGTATAGCATCTTTTCTCCTCTCTGACCTCCTGCCTCCTTCTTATAAAGATCCTTGTGATTACAGTGGGCCCACAGGATGATCCAAGATAATCTCCCCACCTCAAGTTCCTCACCTTAATTCCACCTGCCATATAAGGTATCTGCTTGGGTTCTGGTGAGTAGGATGTGCACGTCGTTAGGAGGCCCTTATTCAGTCCACCACGGGCATCTATCAGTCAAATACATCTTTCTCCTGCTAATAAGGGCAGCCCTGCCTAGAATAACTAGAGCAGCTGTTATGCAATTATCCAGCCCGCCGTGGATAAGGAGGGGAAAAACGCCGTTGGTGAGGGGGAGTGAGAGCCTGACCCACCTCTTATCCATATTGTAATGCTCTGGGGACTCTGCCGAAGGCAGTAAGGAGGGGCAGGCTTTTTTTTTTTTTTTAAAGATTGGCACCTGAGCTAACATCTGTTGCCCATCTTCTTTTCTTCTTGTCCTTCTCCCCAAAGGTCCCCAGTGCATAGTATATTCTAGTTGTAAGTCCTTCTGGTTGTGCTCTGTGGGACGCCACCTCAGCATGGCCTGAGGAGCAGTGCCATGTCCGTGCCCAGGATCCAGACCAGAGAAACCCTGGGCCACCAAAGTGGAGCTCAAACTTAACCACTTGGCCATGGGGCCGACTGCAGGGGAAGGCTTTTTACCAGAACTAAAAATTTTTTAAAATCTTGAGAAAGGAGCAGTTCCAAAATATATTTTATTTACTCATCAAAGCACTTTTATAGAACTAGATGTATGCCAGGCACTCGAATAAGCATTGCATATTCATTCACTCCTTCTAATAATCTCATGAAGCACATTCTATATCATTATCCCCATTTTACAGATGAGGAAACAGATGCGGCCAAGGTCAAGGGACATGTTGAAGGTCATACAGCTACTAGCAGTGGAGCCTCATGAAGTGGTATCAGACGATCTCGGACAGCAGCTCCCCTGTTCCAGGCCACCCTCGGGCACACTTCACCCAGGGCTTGTCCTGGAACCCACAACTCTCAGTGTCCCTTCAGGTGGCTTATTGTTAGACGGTACTGGCATAAGTATCGGGAGAAGTAGTTTTCACCTCGTAGGATGTCTTTGTCTCACCTTGGGAGAGAAGAAGAGCCCCAGGACAGAGAGGAGGAGCTTCTTTAGAATCCCAGAGCCAGAACATACCTGAATGATCAGCCTGATGGTCACAGTTTCCCAAACTTCTAACCCAGGGTGCAAAGCCCAGGAGCTGAGCTGGCCGGGGGCGGTCCAAGTGCTTGGCCTGAGTCTTCCTGCCTCCAGCTAGAGAATGTCCTTCAAGGCTCAAGTTCTAGGTTAAAAATTCATGAAGCATTTTTCATTCTAAACCTATAATGTCTCTGTTAAGGAACCGTTTTTCCAAAAAAATAAGCTTTTGAATAAAATTATCAGAACGTTGAGCAATGTCTATCAGGTGATTGTGAGCATCCCCCAGACCCATCTCTGATCTGAGCGCCCAGTTCCCACATCTGTTTAGGAACACAGAGTCTAGCCCCACCCACTCACATGGCTAAGCTCCGAAGTTATCAAGTGATGGTTTAGACCCGTCTCGGACACGCTCCACTGAGAAGCAGAAAGGGGCAGAGTGCCAGCTCATGAAATGCACAAGTGCTGTTGTTAATCTAGGTGTTGGAGGGAAGAGCTGAGTTCTTACTCTTGCTTCTAGAGTCGCCTCACGTCAGATCATCCAAGCTGGCACGAGAGAAGAGGCAGTAGCAGTAGAAGGGGACATGGGGACCCTCCCTTCACCTTCGGCCTGGCCGGGCTTCTGGGGACATGGAGAAGCACCAATGGTTGAAGCCACGAGCAGAGAGCAACAATGCTGAATCCTCCCAGAACTTGAGGCCTTTTTAGCTTGCGTTAGAAACAAATAGCAACTGTTTTACGGCAAGGGAGAGCCACGTGATTCAGTTCAAGTTCAGTGGGTTTTCCCAAGCAGAAAGTGTAAGGGCTGGATTTAGGGTGGGGTGGCGTCGGGGGCAGCAAATTCACCAAATAAAGCAAGAGTCTGTGCTCCAGACTCCGGTTGGCGCATGAGGCAGATGGTAAATTTGTCTTTGTGACTGGCTACCTTCAAGTCTTAGTTTACCAAACGGCTCAGAAATCAGTGGTTACGGTTCCAGCAGCCCTAGGGCCATTCAGCAGACAGCTGACTTAATGCTCCGTCTAGGCAGATGGCAGGCTGAGAATGTGTTTCTTTCTAGGAATATTGCCCAACTAACACTGTCGTCTGTCACTCAAGAAAATGAGATGGTGATGAGGAAAGAAGAAACCCAGGTTTCTGTTAGGTTCTGACGGGACCTGAGGACCACACCACAAATGAGCAAAGGTCCGTGAAAGCTCATCTCAACCTCAATTTACAGACCGGATGAGAAAAAAAAACCCGACGAGGTGGCTTTAGCATCACCCTTAAGATGAGGATGGGGAAATGGCCACTTTGCCATTCTATTGCCAGTTACTAGCAGAACCTCATTTTAGATCTACTAGAAATGTGGTTCTAATCAGGAATGAAATCATAGGAGGGGGAGGAGAAGATGGGGAAATCCAGGAGCTGTGCCAGGGGCCTCTTGGTTTCAAGACCCAACCCACTGGGAGCTCCAAGACACAGCGTTTCAGCTTGTGCTGCTGAACAGGGATCTCGACAGAGCAAGGGGGCGGATCAGACCGTGGGAGAGCCTTCCTTTGAAGCCTTTGTTTCTCTAATAGACAAAATAATGGGAGGCTCCAACCAGGGAAGGACACAGCAGAGGGGGTGTCACCATGGACAGAGGATGACTCTGCCGGCAGAGGTGGAACCTGAGGACAGTGGGGCCACCTCGCCCTCCTCCTCGGCTGGCCTCGCGGGAGAGCTGCCATGGACTGCAAATCCAGCCCGGCCCTGGCACTTTGAAGTCTCTTCCCGTTTGAGGTTTTGGTGGAGGGGTAATGAGTGGATGAAAGGCCTTTAGAGCTCAGCTATGAACAGCTAGTTCCACATGAATGGGCGCTAGCAACACAGGGCGGCCTGTGCGGCCCCTTCAAGAGGGGAGGGAGGAACAGAGTAGGCCTTTGGGTGGTGCCTGCCCCGAGCGCCAGCCTGGAAACAATCACTGAGGGAGGGCAGCAAAAGGCAAGCAAGGACGGAAGGACAGTCCTCCCAGACTGGGTGACTCACTCGGCTGCTGGCCCAGCCTCTCCTTAGGCGACTGAATGGTCTGAGCACAGTAGAGGGTGTGAGCTTGGAGAACAAGGCAGACTCTGGCAAGAGCTCCCTCTTTCCTAGACGGGAGCCCTTTCATCCTCCTATATGAATGGCTTAAGGGCTATAATCCTCCCCTCTGGGACCACAAAGCAATCTCTCAGACCCTCTGGCCGTGGTGTCCCTGTAAGACCCTGTCTTCCGGCCCCAGCGCCCAGCGCCTTGTTTATTGTGAGGAAACCTCCCTCCCTCTTTCCTCTGCCCTCACCTGGGAGAGCAGAGGCCTGCAGGCTTGGTTTTCCATTACCCCTACAATCCACCCTTCCCAGGCCATCACTCGGTTCCTATAAAATAGGCCACAAGCCACAGCCCTCAGAGGTGCTGTGAGAGGTTACATCCTGTGTCGTCAAGTAACAATCAGGACATCCCACTATTCGAAAAGAATCCTAATTCAGAAGCCCCGCCAGCACGTGACCGTGCACCCATTCGGCAACAAGGGGCCGGGGTGGAGGCAGGGCTGCCAGCTGTCGGCGGGGCGTGGGTGGCCTGAACACAGGCTCCCCCTCCGCACTGTCTTCTCCGAGACCCTCATCTGCCTGCTCTGCTCTTGACCACCTCGCCCTCCTGGAGGCTTCCCGCAGCCACACTGCCACCCTGCAAGTATTTGAATTCACGACCCCAGGTGAGGGTGGAAGGGGGAGCATCTCGTGGCCCTCTTTCATGTTTCTGTATGGAGAAAGCTTCAAGTAACACTCCTGGCCTCTCTCCCTCCCCTCACTTTGCCGGTTGGAAGAAGGATCCAGGCATTCCCCCCTCAGCCCCTCCATTTTCGGACTTGCTGGCCTGCAGGAGGATTCCTAGGCTCTGCTCTACCCCGAGGGGAGGGCTCTCCCTGTGGGAGACCACCCAGGTTGTCCATCACTGCCTGCGCCCAGGAGGTCGCGTTGGCCTAACTCGGGGGCAAGCTGACTTGGCTGCAGGGTCAAGCCACGTTCTTCTGCAGGCTCTCTCAGTGACCAAACTGACGCTTCCAACAGGCGTCCTGATTCTGGCTTCAGAAAAGCTGGAGCCGTGGCTCAGATGGTGAAGGCCAAATTTGGTTGCTTGTAAAGCTACTCTTAAGCAGTGTCCATATATGAATCTCATCTGCTTCTGTCTAATACCATCCCCTGTCCCCTTTCCTTTCCCTCCCTCTGTTCTTCCTACAGACCTTGACCTCACGGTCAGTCTGCAGCTCATGTGCTGATGTGCGTCCATGCGGAACAGCACGCTTCTTACCCTGAAGTGCTGCCTGAGACCCCCAGGTCTCACCGGGGCACGCACACCCGTGGACTACAGTCTCACTGACCCGTGCTCCCTCACCTGGGGTGAAGACTTCAGCCCTGTGCACAGTCCTCCCTGAAGGTCACAGAGACCTCCAGGTTCCTCTCTCTCGCCCACAGCTGGTGTCTGCACAGCTGCTGCCCGCCTGACGGTGCCCTTGCTTACGCAGTTCCTCAGCACACCCACCCCGGGGCTGGGGGCCTCCGTGGGAAAGCTGATATCTGTCTTGGTGGTTCTCTCCAGGTGCCCCTCAAGTTCCCATCCTTGTGTGTCTGAGGTCTGTCGGGTTCTCTCCAGGTCTC
This sequence comes from Equus asinus, assembly GCF_041296235.1. NCBI lineage: Eukaryota > Metazoa > Chordata > Mammalia > Perissodactyla > Equidae > Equus > Equus asinus. Next base: position 140,059,464 of record NC_091793.1, on the reverse strand, counting down.
GTTTCGTGAGAGCAACTTGGTGTGCTGTGCAGAAGTGCCAAGAGGACTTCCTTCCTTCTCACTCTGGCTCATGCTTTGCCTGGCCTCAAAGTAGCTGTTTATGTCTTCCCATTCCACAGCTGGCTGCATCCTCTCCTCCACGGGCCTCCGTGGGGTAGACAGGGGGCCCATTCCTAACACAAACACTTGGCCGTCCTCCCCATCCCAGGGTCCTCCCCCTACATCCCAGGCTCCCTCAAACCTCCTTTCTCCACCAAAATTTCTTGCGAACCTCTACTCATGCAAGTTGACTTCTCAGTGGCCAATCCAACAGTCCTGTCTGGACAAACTGAATGACAAGAGCCGAGATTTATTGAGTCAGACGCTGTTCTAACCACGTCACGTGAACTGAGCCACTGAATCCTCCCAACGGCCCTGTGAGCCGGGTGCTCCCAGGATCGCTACACTTTATGCACATGGAAACCAGCTCCGAGCACCTCAGAGACTCGTTCCAGGTCCCACGCCCCGTCGGTTATAGAGGCAGTCTTCAGACACAGGTGGTCTGATTTCACAGCCAGCTGTCTTTGCCCTCTCTGGGCTGAATCTGTGATGTAGGCTGGGGAAGAGGAAAATTTAAGAAAAGAGATGGGCAGAAAAGTAAAATAAAAAGGGAGAAAGAAGAGGAGCATGCAGGTGCCTTGGCACCCCATGTTTGCGTGTCACACTCTAGCGTGTAGCCTTTGAAGGGATCCCAGACAGCCTACCCTGCTCATTTCACCAAAGAGAAAGCGAAGACCCACAGTGGAGAGAAACTTGCCCAAGACGAAAACATGTATATTCTGAGAGGATGAGGGGAGGCAAAATAAAAACAAAAGGAGCTTCTAAAATGGAAATGGTGCAAATCTTTGTTTTGCTCTATAAATGGAAAATCAAGGCCCCCAGGGATGAAATGACTTGCTCAAGATTAAACTGTGTGTATTTCAAAGGGGGTAAGGGAGAAGGAACCAAAAAAGTGAGAGAAACGAGTCTGAATGGACTTCTAAAATGGGGATTACTTCATTTTTTGTGTTATAAATTGAAAGAAAAATTCCCTTCTATTAAATAAGAGCAGTACATTAAATGTACTCCACACTGTTATTGAGTAATGGTGAAAACGGAAGTTTTGCTTATTGGTTCTTTTGAGTGTTGTATAAAATCAAGCAATTTTCCAGCTAGGATCTACTGGAATTTGGGGCCAGAAGTGCTATTTCATGAATTAAAAAGGCTTTTGTTGGGGCTCTCACAACTGTGTTCGCAGGGCTGGGGGGAGGCCCATAAATTCGTGGCGGTCTGAGGCACGGTGACAGAGGTGTGCACGATGTCCATCGGTGTGTGGCATCTGGACAGATGGACAATTAGGAAGCCATGAGCATCACGAACACCAGGCGTCTGTTGAAACGTGAATCGTGGCAGAAAGGCTGGGGTCAACGTGGCGCCTTTCACTCCCTAAGAGAGAATGGAGCCCCCGCGCCTCCGCCCACAGGCTGGCCATGCCCGCGCGGCTTCCGTGTGGTCAGAAGCATTAGTGAGGGTCTTGTCCGTATCTATTAAGAGGGAGGAAACCCATTTAGCAAATTAAAATTGTTTTTATTTCCCCAGCTAATTGTTTTCTAATTGTTTAAGTAAAAGGTTTTGGTCTTGATTAGAGGCTTTTAGTAAATTAAATCTGTTCACATTTTACAAGTCTAATATTTAGATCATAGAGAGGCAGTAATGGGTAGTGAGGTTTGCTGTGGCAAGGGTTTTGAAATATGAATGTTGATGCTGAATAGGCCTCAGAGATCATCTGGTTCAACGCCCTCATCCCACCACTGACGGAAGGCAGGCCCAAGAGGCTAATGGACTTGTGGAAGGTCACACGGCTCCAGAGTGGGAGATGCTAGGTCAGTGTCAACGTCTGGATCCCAGGCCAAGCAAACATCTTTAGGAGAAACGCCTCTGGTCAATATGGAAGGCTTTAATTAAATATTTAACCTCGAAAATGGCCTGTATACGGAATAAATGGGGCATGCAGAAACACTAATTAATGTGTTTTACACCTTAAAGTAAATTACGTGTTATACACTTTCATGTAAATTGGTCCGCACTTGATACTCAACTGAGCAGTTGTTATGGAAAAATTTAATACACTGTGGTGAGAATTTGAGCTAAGTGACCTGAAGGTATACACACGTGTGCACACTCCTTAAAATAAAATTGGTATATTTCACTATACTTTCTAGAACAAATGTATTAAAAAAAAAAAAAGAATGTTGATACGATGAATTTCCCGAAGTGTGTCCCTGGGACCCCACCCAATTCCATGCGATGCTAACGCATCCTAGGAGGGGAAAATGATTTCATGGTCTAATAAAGTTGGAAAACACCAGGTTCAGCAAAGTTTGACAGATTTTTTCCTCTTAATTTTCCTCCTCTGCTTCTGCCTTTCTCCCTTTTTCGCACCCACCCTCCCGCCCTCCTATTTTTCTTTCTTCTTCTGTTCTTTCTAGCTCTCTCTTAAGATCAGGCCGTCGGGAGACCGCAGCATTGTGAATCACTGGCGCGGGGGGCACCCAGTTTGGGAGAGCCCCCCTTGGTCTTCAGGTGGGATCTGGGAATGATGAGGATGTTTAGGCTGGTTAATTTTAAAAAACTGCAGATGAGAAGCAGGCTCCAAGGACTGGAATTTGCTTGCCCTTTTGAGAGACATTTGCATTTGTGAAGGAAGGGGGGATGACCTTGTAGGGACCTGAAATTGGCCACCCCAGGATATGTCTCTTTGGCATCGGGATTGTTTTGGGCTGATTGCTTTCGATAAACTGGGACAGGGAAGGAGGCTCTGAGGAATGGAACTTGCCCTTGTTGGGACACATTTACATTTGTAAGGTAAATCTCTATCTGTAAAACGTTGCCTCCCTCTCTGTACCAGGAAGAAGAAGAGAGATGACCTTATCCCTAGAAACTCTTAATGGGGAAGGCAAGAACTTAAGTTGGTTGCTGTCTGGCAATCTCATGTAACTGATTTAGGGTGGTGACTTCTGACCTTTACTTAATGCGATTTGATTCTTGTCTAAAAGTCATGGGATCACCCAACGACCAGACCCCACCTGCACTGATACCATTTTAGCTTTTTTTCATGTTCTTTCCTTTGTCTTTGTAAAGAGATGACTCACATACCTATGCCTTAAATTTAGCCCTAACCCTCAACTTGGGGCAGCAGCAGGAGCTCTGACTGCCTGTGGGTCCTGTCCCCACGCACCAGCTCTGCCTGCCCATGGGTCCTGTCCCCATGCTATTCTATTCTCTAAATAAAAGAGCATTACTGCCAGATCTTAAGAGTCTAAGAAATCTTTCTTTCGACTCTTCGGCTCACCGAACCCACATCAGGAAGGCTGGCCTGAGTTGCAGCAGACATGTCTTTGTGTCCAGGACTCGGGCCTGGCTCACCTGGGCTTGCTCGCTGCTCAGGCCAAGAAGGCTCGGCCTCTTCCTCAGCACCCCGCATCTCATCTGCACCCTTGTCTCTCGTCACACAAATGCTCTGGCCTGCTCTCCTCTCCTCTTCCTTTCCTCCAGCTTCCACCTCCAGCTCCCTGTGCCATCAGACTGCCACGATGCCCAGGGTTATCTTAAAACGGAGGGCGTGCAGTATCTCCTAGAAAACAAAGAGGCACCTCCCCTTTACATTCGGAAGGGGCACTTGAACCTCTTTTCATGGGCCTTCTCATGGAGCACCATCCTTTAGCTACTGCAAATCCCATGAAAACAGTGCCTCAAACTCTCCCCCCGTCTCCAGGATGGTCTGTGTGGGTGGACACAAACTCTTCCCTTACTCATCCAGTCACTTTGGTTATTAACAGCCTTGTAGAAATAGCTTCCCCTGTCCTGAAATATGGAATGACTGAGAACACAGCCCGGGATTTATTGTCCCATACGGCATGCAGATATAATTTTTGCTTGGCTGCTGTGATGACAAGATTCAGTAAGGCATTAGGCAAGGAAGTCTGAATTACTTGGCTAAAATATGGGACGTCTCTGGACACTGAACCCCTCGCCCCCCGGGTGGGGGCGGATAGATGTTTGGAGTTGTGGGGACCTGAAATTGGCCACCCCAAGATACGTCTCTTTGGCATCAGGATTATTTGAGGCTGATTGCTTTTGATAAACTGGGACAGGGAAGGAGGCTCTGAGGAATGGAACTTGCCCTTCCTTAGGACACATTTACATTTGTAAGGTAAATCTCTATCTGTAAAAGGTGCCTCCCTCTCTGTACCAGGAACAAGAAAGGCGATGACCTTCTCTCTAGAAACTCTTAGTCAATACCAAAGGCAAGGACTTAAATCTGCATTTTAATGTGCTTCTCTGGTAACCTCCTGTGACTAACTTCCCTCCCCCTCCCAAAGTTGGCATTTCTTAAGGATTAAGCATCTTTCCTTAGGCTAGGAACTGATTGCTGCACTCACCTGTGACCCCCCCAGCTCCAGACAATCGACTTGCCTCTGGCTACACCCACCGAGATAGCAGACCACTGCCTGCTGTGTCCATCAAGCGCCGACAGGGCAATCTTGTGACTATTGTGGGAGGGACATGTCAATCATATGTGAAACACCCCGTTTGGGGGTATGTAACCACTCTGTGCACCCCACTTCTTCGGTGCCCTTTCTTCCTTCGGAAAGAAAGGCCCCGGGCCATGGTTCCTCATAAAGCTTTGTTTAATTTTCTCTTGCTATTCTGTCTCATGCGAATTTAATTCGTTCTCTGGCCAGACGAACCCACATTTGGGAAGAGGAAATGTCTTCCTCCCCTACGGAGTCTAATTTCCATTTAGCTGACTTGGAAAGGTGGGGACCATTTTGGCAAAGTCTGTCTCTTGGGAGTTTTGAAGGAAGGTACAAAAAAGGGAAACTGGCCTCAGAGCTGCCACTCACGGGCAGTCACTCAGATTCTAGATAAGGACCCGCTCCTCCTCATTGTCTCCCTCACTTAACCTCTGCTTGCTTCTCTTCCATCCCCTCTGGGGATGGGGGAAGCGGAGGGAGGGAAGACGGAAAGAGCATTTTCTTTCAAACCCAGAGGCATTCGGGTTCAAGTCTGTAAATAAAGGTTAAAGGAGAGGGAGCCTGAGTGAGCACAATAAATGCCCACTTGAGCTTATGGGAACTCTCCCCACTGGTCCCCTCCCCAGAGGTCCCCTCCCGGAGCCTCCCTTGGAGAAACAGCTGCAGAGATCAAACCCTTTAGCACTTTGGTCTCCTGAATCCAATTTGACTTCGCCGCACTCTCACCCACTGACATTTGAAACGTGTCTATTTAGAATGGAAAAGAGAAAAGAGCACAAATAGGAGGAAAAGAATATGCCGGGAGCTGCCATATCCTGCTAGGCAAGAAAAAGAAATATCCGGCTTTGCAGAGATGGAGTCTGGGGGGTTGGGAGGAGTTGCTGGTTTTTGTTTCTTCTTTTTGTCTTGGTCTTTTCCTGTTTCTGCCCTCACGCTGCCACATGTATTAATATGATGATGTGGATGACAAACCGTCCAAGTTTTTCTAGAGGCAGGAAGGAGGGCCTTCGGAAATGACTGGAGTGAGTGTACCCAGGCTTGGTCACAGGGCCGCCTGTGAAGGGCGTCCTCAGGGTGCGGGTCCCTGGCTGATGGGGCGAGGGAGGCGACTGGAGGAAGTCGGCTGGCCTGGCATCCAAGACAGGAAGGGTGTCCTTGACCCGGCCTCCGAGTCCCAGGCCAAGGGGCAAGCTCCCGCAGGCTTGCCATCTGGTGGTCAAGGGGTTGGAGTGTTTGTGTCCCCTGAGAATCTATCCACAGGGCGTTCTGGGAAGGGGGCTGTCTGGGGATTGTGGCTGGTGTTCATTTCTCGTGCCTGTACTTCTCATCCGGGGCTTCTGAATCCCGCGAAAATGCATGCTCTGAGCCAGTAGGTCTGTGCTGGGATCCGAGATGCTGCACTTCCAGCAAGCTCCCAGGTAATAACGCTGCTGGCTGTGGAGCACACTCGGATAGCAAATGTGCGGGGCACAGTGTATTGGTGCAGGAGTGAGGTATTGGGCCCTGAGGCCACAGCAGGCATGGCAAGTTTTGTTCAGAAATGCTAAAAATGCTTTTAGTTATTTGAAGGCAGACCCAGGTGGCACCTGGTTTTCCCGCATTTACCCATTCTCAGTACAGTGGGCATCTTGTAACCTGAGAAGAGATTTTTTCTCAACAAGGAGTAATGCATGAAACAGTGTTTCTCAGTGTTGTCCCTGGATGGGCGGTAACAGAATTGCCTTGAGAGCTTGCTGGATTGTGGATTCTGAGATTTTCCCAGACCTCTGTGACCAGAAGCTCTGGAGGGTGGAGGTGGGGGACACACGAACTGATGTTTCCTGAGCTCACCACCTGATTCTGGGGCACATCCCAAGGAGGTTCCCACATCCAACTTTTCTTTCTTTGGGTCTCAGTGGAGTAACAAGCATCACAAGAAAATAGAATGTTTGTTGAGCGAATCTTTAAAAAATACAAGTGATGTATCGTCAATAGAGAAAATGAGAAACGACAGAAGCAAAAAACAAGGTGGAATTCACCTACAACTTACTCCCAACGTTTCGGTGTGTGCTCTCTCAGACGTTTTCCCTATGCATGTTAGAAACAAAAATGGAAGCACAATGGTGATAAGATGTTAACTTTTTTTAAAATCTCTACAACACATTGGAAAGTTCTCTTCAAGCTACTACATTTCTCCAGTACACATTTTAATGATATCTTGTTGGATTTCTCTCTTTAAAAACCCGTCATCTATGAGGAACCTCTTCTTAAACATTGCTTCCCTCAATAAGGTGAAGCACCTTTTCTTCCTCCCTCCCTCCCTCCTCTCCTCCTCTCTTTCCTTCTTCAACTTTTCCTTCACAAATCAGGTGACAAGCAAGGTTTGAGAGTTTGGGAAATAATTTCGCAGGTTCTGCTGGGTCTCTCCTGGTCACCAGCTGAGTCACCTCGAGACAGGCCGGTCCCTTTTCTGCTCTCTGGTTTTTATCTCTAAGATGAGACTAATATCCGCCCTTGACCCACTCATGGAGGTATTTCCAGAGTTGCATTAGGATAAAATCTGTAGATATCTTTGGATTACTGAGAGAGAGAGTGATTAAAAAACCCAAGGCACTATTGTTATTTCTTTAGTACTTGTCACAGAATTCCCAGCTGTTGTCCTATAAAGCCATTTTAAAAATAAACCACTTTAAAGGTGAAAAGAGAGTATCCTTCTGTCTTCACTTCTGCAAAAGACACACTTCTCCTCTCGCCGGTAGACGTTGGCGCGACCCTGGCTGCAAAGGGGCGGGAGACGGACGAGGTCCACTTACAAGTCACCTAACTTATTTCTTTGACCCCAGTTTCTGTAACATCATAAAGAGTGTATCAGTCAGGTCCAACCAGAGAAGCAGAACCAGCAGGAGATGATAGTTAAGGAGGTGGGTAGATAGATAGACAGACAGACAGACTTTACGTAAATGGGTTGACTTAGATGCATGGATTACATGTGTATATATATTTATGTGTGATATGTGTGTGTACCTATACGCATATACATATGTGTGTAGATGTAGAGACATACGGATATAGAATTAGTACAAGGTATTGGCTTGCACAATGGGGATGACCAAGAAGTCCAAAGACTATGGGGCAGTTCGTCAGGAAGGGAGGATTACAGGTAAGCCAGAACTCCACGGGTACTGGCTGAAGCTGCTGGCCACAGGCAGGAATCTCTTGTTTCTCTGAGGAAAGCCTCAGTCTGCTTTGAATGCCTTCCAACTGATTAATCCAGGCCCACCAAGACAATCTCTCTCATTTAGGGTCAACTGATTAGGGATGTTAATTACATTTGCCAAATCCCTTCACAGCTGCACCTAGATGAGTGTTTGATTTAATAAGTGGGGGCTGTGGCCTAGCCAAGTTGACACCTCAGAAAGTTGTCACAGTCCACTTCTTGTCAACTTGGCACCCATACACATCTCCTTAAACCACTCTTAATCTTCAAATAGAGACAATAACTAAGTCATGCTTCCACCCAACACAGTACAACTATCCAGCATACAGTTGAGCAGTTGTGCAATTTGCACACCCTCGCTCACTCTGCCACCTTCTCATGTTCTCTTACTATCATCTTTCATAATTTGTTAAGCTCCCCTTTTGTCAAATTCCTACTGCTGATCTTTCTGAGGCCAATATTTTTCGTGGTTTATTTCCATTGCTTTTGGGATAGAAAACCAACCTAATAAGAGAGCAGCTAATTCTTCAAGGACTTTCCTTAAACACTTTTCCTCAGAAATAGCTCTCTCTCTATTGAATGTTTGTAATTATCGGGCCCAGTGCTTGACATTGCCCGTATAGTGTTTCACTTAACCCTCACAACAACCCTGTGATGTAGGTATTATTATCTTTATTCTCTAGGTGAGGAAACTGAGCCCTGGAGTGGTTGACTCAATTGCCCAAGGTCTATAGTTAGTAAGCGGCAAAGATGGGGTTTGTAGCTGGTGCGCTTTCATTCCAAGACAGTGCTCTTACACACTGAGATGTTTTGAAAGTCCGTGTAAGTCCAGGGTTTCTTCAAGGGTGGTCTGTAGACCATCCATACCAGAATCACCTTCTGTACATGTTAAAAATGCAGATCCCTGGGCCCAACCCCAAACCTAGGCAAACTGCATCTTTAGAGACAGGCCTAGGATCCGTCAGTTTAACAAGCTCCCTGGGTAATTTTATGTATTCCAAAGTCGGAGCAACTCTGCAGTAGAGAGTAAAGGAAAGGATTTTCAAAAATGGACCATCTTGGCTGTTGGTAGGTTTCAATTATTTATGTTGTTGAAAAGAGCACTTTCAAATGTTGAGCACAGTCGCCTTGAGAGGTTGGAGCTAGCAAGCTGGGAGACTTTCCGTGGCGTGGAGAACAGGTGATGCTAACTAGGGAAGTCTGTTCTTCAGGCAGGAGAATTTCCCACTTTCCCTGGAGGTTCGGGGAGCGGGTCCCTGCCGATGCCACACATCACGCGCTCAGAGGCCCAATCCCATCACACCTATCAGCTGTCCCAACACATTCAGACATGGCCATGAAATGCTGTAATTAGGGCTCCCAGTGCAATGGAGACGGCACTGCATGGGCCGATAGCTCAGACTACAATGCAATTTTTGGTAACAAATACATATACCAGAGATTTATAGGACCTTTTCATTACCCTGGTTTGCAGATAAAGGCGAGGGTAGGGAGAGAAGGCAGCCAGAGGGGCTCTGAAAGGCATGTGATGAAAAAAGAGCAGGAGAGGGGGAAGCTTTCCCTCATTCCCAAGCCAGATCAAGCCTTATTCCAAAGTGATCTCTAATCAAAACGCAGCATATGGTTTTATTAATTTGGGGGAATTCCCCTACCATCTAGTGCAATAAAAGAGCATGTTGCTATCGTAAAAGATTACAGCATCCCGCACCATAAGTGCTCGCAACCCAGAAGTGTAAAATCCAAGATAATGACGGGAGTGGAATTCCCTCACTCTGCCCTCCCTGCTTTTATTATTATTATTTTTTTATTGCTGAAAGTTCTGAGGGGAAGAGTTTCAGAGCTGGGTTATGACACGATCATCAGTCAGGTTCATTCCCAGCATGAAGCTGATAGCGAGAGCCTACACTTCTTGGCAGCCTCGGTGGGGAGAAAGCCAAGCGCTGGCCTTGAGTCTGATTTGCAGGAATGATTCGCCTGCACTCAGCTTCCCGTTTTCTGAAGATAGAAGAGAAGTGAGCCTATGACTTGTTTTTGTTGTCACTTGCTTTGGCCAACTCTGCTTCCTGTAGTATGGTGTAGGACCAGGCCACTTTCTCCAGAAGGAACTCTGAGCTGAGTGGAGACCCGTCCACCTCCTGTGAGGGGCCCGCCCTGTACGTTGGGCTCTTCATCACGGGACGCTGGCTGTCAAGGCTTTTCACCACGTGAGCCTCTGCCACACAGCCTCGAACTCTGACCCAGTCAGACTTGGCCTGGGGAAGAGTGAGGGCTGGCAACACGGGAGGAGGTGACACCACCTCTGGGCGTTGCTAATCCATTTTGAGAGAGGCTGGAGGAAGGGGCAGTGGGAAGGGACCCGGTGGGGGCTGTGCTAGGTACGTTTACATGGGTATCTCATGCATCTTCTTAGGCACCCCGTGAGGCAGGCATTATGACCCCCGCCTCATAAATGAAGATGCTGTGTCGCGGAGAGGTTAGACAATTCACTCACGGTCCCCTGGTTAGCTGGTGATGGAGCAAGGATTCCAGCCCAGGCCCATCTGACTGCAAAGCCCAGCCTTTTCCTGTCCCCTGGCGTCTGCTGAGGTGACTCCTTCCAGCCCCCGTGGTGGAGGGAGAAGATGAAAGGAGTCCTCTGCTCCGTCTTTGTGCCCCCCGCTCTTGGTGCAGCCAGGTTGGGGACAGAGGAGGTGCTCGGGGTCACCTGCCCCTCTCAGGAGAGCTTGCAATTGGCTTTTCCCTGAGGGAAGCAGGTTGGTGCCGAGCTCGCCAGGCAGAATGACACCTCTTTGGGAGGCAGCTCTGGGTTTTGGAGAAAAATTCTGACCCACAGAGTTTTTTTCTCGCCAAACTGCACTCTGCAGATTTGACGATCACTCTGCAGGTTGTCATAGCACAAGCGTTCAACAGGAATTACCACCAAAGGGTAATTCATAAAGAAGCGGCCATGCCACGGTTTGTGGGTGTGGGGGTGTCTTAGCTAGCTCGGGCCGCCATAACAAAGCGCCATGGCCTTGGGGTCTTAAATGACAGACATTCGTTTCGCACATTCTGGAGGCTGGAGGTCCGAGGTCAAGGTGCCCACATGACAGAGAGCAAGCTCTGGGCTGCCTCCCCTTTCTTACAAGGACATTAATCCCACCACCAGGGGCCCGCCTTCATGATCTCATCTAAACCTAATTACCTCCCAAAGGCCTTCCTTCCAGAACCCACCACCTTGGGCGTTAGGGCATCTACACATGGATTGTGGGGTGGGACACAACATCCAGTCTATAGCAAGGGGCTCTGTGTCGGTGCGATGAGGCCACGCTTCTGATAGAATCAGTGGGAGGCATGGTGGGGGGCGGAGGGGGGGCGGGCTCTGGCTGCAAAGGAACAGTGTCTGAGTGTCCGGCAGGCAGGAACGGTGCGTCCCATCTGGTTCTGCTGCTCGCGAATTGCTCTGAGCCCAGAGAGAGGCAGCTCTGCCGTAGCTCGAAGGGAGGCTCACACGGGTTTTTTTCCGCTGAACGAATTGCTGTTTCAGGCCTTAGTAGCTGGGCATGTGAAAAAGCTTTTCCTGTCATCCTTAAGTAATTTTTCCAACCTTGACGTCTGGAATAGAAGAATTTCCTTGCAACCTCAGCATCCTATTTCTAGAAGTTGAGAAGCATCTCAGGATAGTTCACGGAACGCCCTGTGTGATATGCAGTGCGTGAAAGAAATTGAACATTAGGGAGCAGCCCTTAGATTAAAATGCTGGAGAACTCTTTAGAAAGAAGCAGACACCACAGGTGGAGTTTGGCAGACAAGAGGTTTCTCACTGATACGGCTAACAATTTAGAGGAGAATGCCATCAATTGTAATATAGTTTACTTTTCGTCTAATGAATTTTAATGGCGGCTTTCACCATTACCTCCAGGAATCCATAAGAAACAGGAAAACCTGCCTGGAAACTTATTTGATAGTCGCTGAAGCAAAGTGTCTGGCATTATCTCAGCTCCATTCCTAAAACACATTATTTTCTCACAAAACATTTTAAATATAGCGCAAGAAATATTCATCATATTGCTTGTACCGACTGCAACCTGAATGCAGACTCTCTTTGAGAAGCCTCATTTTTTTTTGCGTATTTTATTTTGTTATTCAAATGATGATGCATATTTTGCATCAAGTTACACCTTTTTAGAGGCAGAGTTTGTTCTGTAAAATTGGTGCAGCATTTCCATTTCTCACATCTTCGCATAACTGGTTTCTTGTCAGCAGACGTAGCCTTGTCTGAGGGATCGGCCCTGTCATCTGTATCCCGGCGGGTTGGGGCCTTGGTGGTTTCCAGATCTCTCTTCAGGAGGGTGTGCTTTCCCCAGAAAGAAGGTTAAAATGGGGTGGGTTTTCTCAAGATCTTTAATATTTCCTTCACCAAATTTTTACCCAAAATACAGACCCTCGTCATCTGAGAGTCAACTTTGTCCTTGACTTAACCTTCAGGTTTTAGCCTGTCTGGCTTCCTAACGAGGGTGAGTCCTCACGAGCCAGCACAGAGAGAGTGACCGGGCCCCCCGAGGCTGCACGGACCCAGCTCACCTGTCTGCAGAGGCCTGGCGGAGAGGACGAGGCCCCAAAATGGTCCTTTTTGTTCTCTTTGTTAAATGGGGTTTGTGACATCACAAGGCAGCATTTTGCCCTCATTCTCAAATACCAAAGTCAGTGGATGCAGGCTTCCAGAGAGGCCGCTGCATAGGACCTCCTGCAGACACTGCCCGACTCATTCCAAGCCCACCAAGTCCAGCCCTGACCCACTGGGACCCTCCACGAGCCTCTGAGTGGCAGGGCCTGGCAGGGCCGCCCAAGCTGTGTGTGTGCACGGTGCCCGAGGTGCACGTCAGGGCAGCCCTGCCCGTGGCCTTAGAACAGGTCCCTCCTGCCATCAGACAGGGGACTCCGCGATGCCAGCCATGGTGGGGTGCTCACCAGCCTTGGTCAGCGGCTCCTCAGCTTCTTCTCTGAGTCCCCTAAGCTGACCCTCTGGATGCTGCCTGAAATTCCACTATGTGTCGTATTCCTTTTCTGTTGCTGCTGTAACAAACTCCCAGGTTCCTGGGATCAGGATGAGGACGTCTTTGGGCGGCCGTCCCTCTGCCTACCACAGTATCGATCAAATTGTTTTGTCCCTTTGAATGGTTAAACATTAAAACCAATCATTTATTGAAAACCTTTACTGAGAATTGTGTTTTAGACAATTTTAACTGTTGTTTTTCTCCGTCCACAGACATATATTTTCTCATTTAATCTTTTTGATGACTCTATGAGGTAATGTCAGTGTCAGCCAAGAATGCGCTCAGCTGCAAGTAACGTGACCCCAACCAACGCTGGCTTATTACTTTAAAATAAAAAGGAGCCACATGGCAGCTCGACGATGCCATTGGGAACAGCAGACTCTTCCTACCTTTCCTGAGAATGAGAATATTATTGTCATTAATAGCACAGACCCTGTAGCCCATTGTGTGGGTTTGTACAAGATTCATCCTCTGCGAATAGGGATAATAATATACTCAGCCAATAAGGTTGATGGAGTAAGTGGGTTAATACATTTAACATGGCTGGTGCATGTTAAACGCTCAAAGACTGCTGGCTATTTTAAGTGTTATTTCTGTGTCACCATCACTAGCATGTTGGATTTTGACCTCACAGCTTCCTGCTTGTCACCTCATGGTTGCAAGAAGGCTATTGGGCTTCTAGCTATCACATCTAGGTCCCAGGCAGGAAAGGGGAGGACAAGTAAGGGAGAAGGAGGCAGGTGTGCTATTTGTGCCAGGAAATCAAACACTCCCCAGACATCCCCAGCCGCTCCCACTCATTTCTCACTGGCCAGCAGTGACCGATGGCCTTCCCTCTGTTGAAGGAGACTCTGGGAAAGAAAGTTTGTTTTCACATACTGAGGAATCTGGATGGGCAGACACACATTGTCCCCATCTCTTGCTGACTTTTCCCCAGTCCCAAGAAAACAAGGACCTGGAACACAGGACGCCAGCGGCCTGGTCCGCGCAGTCAGCTGGTGGTGCTTCAGTGCGGGGTCCAAGCTGCACACTGGGCGGGGACTTCAATGGGAGGCTGGTGGGAGGAGCAGAGACAGCAGAGAGCCTCCTGACGTCGCACAGTCGTGGGTTGAATTGTGCCTCCTCAAAAGATACGTTCAGGTCCTAACCCCTTGGACCTGTGAATGGGATCTTATCTGGCAATAGGGTCTTTGCAGAGGCAATCAAGTTAAGATGACGTCATACTGGGTTAGGGTGGCCCTAATCCAATGATGCATCCTTATAAGAAGAGGGAGATTCGGACACAAAGACACATAGGTAGGGCTCCCTGTGATGGGGGAGAGATTGAGGCCTGCTCGAGCTGATGCAATTCCAAGGCTTGGGGAAAAGGAAAGCGTCTATTTATGCTTTTCGTGCTTGGGGGCAGTCGGGTTTGGCTCTGGCTCTAGCAGGAGAATTAGCTAGCTGCTCCCGTAGTTACCACTCCCGGGGGGCAGGTGGCGGGACTCCAGCCAGGGGCAAGGAGGTGCTGGGGGCCAGGCTAGGTGTCCCGTGGGGGAAACCCACCTGTCAGCTGTCAGCTCAGTCACTGTCTCAGAACATTCTGGCCTCATTTCATTCCTCTATAGCTCACCCTGGAGTCCTAGGCTTCAGCCACACTTCTCGCATCCTCCAGAAGTCACCCTACCTTCTGGAGGCCTCAGGGGCCCTGGGGCACTTCTCTGCTGGCTTAGCACAGTATTTCTGAACTTCATTTTTTTAAACCATACTGTGATTGTTCCTGTATCCGTTTGTACCATTATTTACCTAGATAATTTTATTTTTAATGAAAACTGTCTTCACTACTGCAAGTGGAAGAAAGCCAGGATCCTTTTGCAGTAAATAGAAGACACTTATACAAGTAATACAATAAAAGAAAAACAAAGTGATTAAATTCAAGCTGGAGCCTGGAGAAGTCGGAGGCCTGCTCTCTGTTAATAAGAGAGACCGCAGGTTGCAGAGGGAGCTGACGCCCCAGCACCTGACCAGCTCTTTCTTCCTGTGGGAAGCAGAGAATTGGGCAGGCGAGGCTTTCTCGTGGTGCTTGTGTGCTATTTAAGTACCACCTGAAGTCACATGCTCTGTGATGCTCAGGGTGAAGAATGGTCAGTAACGTTGGGCTTCTATGGGCTCATTTGACTAACGCTTCATGTGTGTTGTTTTCTGTCATCTTGGCACCACCCTGTGAGGTCAGTGTGATTGTCACCACTTTAGGGGCAGGCGGCTGAAGCAAAAAGGTGGTCACTTACTAGCTGGGTCACCCAGTCTGTTAATCTAAGAGCCACTCGTAATCCATCCACCACCGTGCCCAACTCCAGGATGGCTGCTGCCCATGGAGAATGGGGAGGGAGGGCGGTAGTTCTCTCTCATATCACACCCCAGCCTGACCCCACTTGACTCTCTTTACCAACTCCACTCCAAGTTGTTCGCTGGGCCAGGGCGGTGGTGTAGGATCTGAGTGGCAGAGAGCAGCAAAGTTTTGGTGCAAGCCCCAGAGAGAGCTGGGGACACGGCTAAGGAAGGGTGGAGGTGCCCTGATGCCCGGTCCCTGGGAAGAACCTCACCGCTTCTCAGCAGAGCGTGGCTAGCCCCTGCAGCTGAGAACACTCCAGTTTCCCCACCCCCATCTTCCGTGGCACAGGCCTGGTTTGTGTGTTGGCTGACACACCCTGAGAGGCAACGTTCCGTGGTCTGGGGACAGCCCAGCTTCACACAGCTGACCCCTACGAGATGGTCGGCTCCCCTGCAGGGGCCCTATGCCCTCTGCCCTACGGCGTTCTCCCCTGGGGGCCTGCATCCTCATGCTTGATTTTGCAGAACACGACCCAGAGAGCAGCATGCTTTGAAAGAGGGTCTGAAGCTGGGCAGCGGCTCCTCTCTGAGGCTTCCCCTCAAAAGCATGGATAGAAAACTCACCTGGAGGAGACACGGCCCCCGGCAAACACTGTCACCCGGAGAGGGTCAGGAGGAAAACAGTGTTGAAAGGCCACCTAGGGAGCAGGGTTGCTGGGTCTCCGCCCCCCTCCCCACCCCCACCTCACCCTTGGGGGGTCAGGAGGCAGGGTGGCGGGAGGGTGCAAGGCAAAGCCCATGCTTTCCAGTGCCCCCAGTACTGCTCATCAAAAGGATTGGACTCCTAGGTGGTGGCGGTATCGGGAGCCTGGAACTGGGGAGGGATAATGCGGCTAAAAGCCGTTTTAATAGAGCACAGGGCTGGGGTTGAGCCGCATTCTCCATAAATCAAAGGGCGACACCACGACTCTCTCTGAAGATGGAGACAGCGCCGTGTGGGCGGGGCGGGCCTTAAATCTCATCGACAGGTGGCCCTGGCTGGAGGACAGAGGTGGCTGCGTGCTGGCGAACGTCCTGAGAGGCAGGCTCATCTTCCTGGCGAGAAGAACCAGAATGGTTCTGAGCCGAGAAACCTTGGAAAACAATTAGCTGGAGGAGCAGGGGAACCTGTTGAAATTATGGCCCTGCACTTCGCTGCTCTCAATAAATTTCCTGGCAGCCTTTCTGCAGCTCGGGGGCCTGGCCTGCTTCTACCTTTAATAGGTGGGAAATTAAGTCATCAACGTTTCATCTACCTGTCTGACTGCAGCCAGAAGTACAACTTATTTGGCGGGATACCTCTCAAAGCTGCTGTCTACATAGATTATAATTTAATATATAGTGGAACTAACACAAGGCTGCCGGTTTCTCGAGTCTAAAATGTCAAAATCTGCATTTACACGTTCTGAATTTTCCTCAACAGTGCACACACTTTAAATAGTAATCACAATGTAAGCTGTGGAAAAATTAAAAGAAATTGCACTGAGATTTGCCTGTAACCTCCACTCTCCACTGGTGGAGCAAGAAGCACTGTGGACGCGGAGCGGGATCTGAGATCAGAGCTGCCACTTTACCAGCCACAGCGGGTTCTTGCTCTCCAAGAGCTTCGATTTTCTCACCTGTAAAATGGGGATAATGCCTACCTTCATTGATGTGACGGGAAAACGAGCATCGATCGTCCCTGTGCACTCAGTGAGTCTTGGCCCTCCCCTCCCTAGGAAGGCTGATGACTTCATGGGTTTTTCTAGTTCACCCACATAGTGCTTTCATCTGGGCCAGTTCTATTTAAACGCCCATTTGTGTGAGCGATTCTGCTGGGTACCTAGGTCCATGGAGTGCATAATCAACCTATTTTTGTCTGGTCTGAAATTCCAAGGGTAGGTTACTTAACTCATGTAAGCCTTTGTCTTCTCGTAGAGTTTGAGCATTAGATGGGATAAAATATGAAAAACATTTGGCCAGTATCTGGCATCATCTGTATTTGCAGGTTTCCTGTCTCTGCGCAGACACCTGTGTTCTCTTCTTTATCTGGGAAGCCGATGCCCTTCTCTGCTTGGCCTCTTATGTTCCTCTCATCCTTGGAGAGCTGCCCTGACCCGTCTACACCCAAGTCCAGAGTCAGGCTGCCCTGGCAGTGCACTGACCTCAAGCATTCGCCATGTTCAGCCTCGAGTTCGGTTCCTTGTGTACTTGCTTTTCTCTCCTACCCAACTCTCAGGTCCTTGAGGGCAGAACCCAAGGCTCTTCCTTGTCTGGAATCCTCGGCTGCATTTTACAGCCTCTGACATGAAGTATCTCATGTCATGATGGAATCTCATTTTATTTTTGTACTGCTTAGATTGACTAGGCAGAAGGGCTGCAAGGTCAAGTGTTGACCTTGGATCCAGTTAAACTGTTTTTTACGGTGTCACACATTATTATGCAGCAATCAGGAATTTGGGATCGTGTCGGGAGGGTCTGTAACAACCAGCCAAATAAAGGTTTAAGTCAAAAGGTTGAGCGCTGGACATTAAATGTTGACAGCTGAAGCATGTCTCTCTTCCAGAGGACACAGGCCATCTGTAAGTATGACCGATGACTTCTGAGAGGCCAGTGCGTAGGAAAGGACAGGGACGATGCATACTGGCCACATGGTGAGGAAGGCACTTCCAATGCCAGCTGGCGGTGCCCACCCACGCTGCGGAGGGCCCACTCGGGAGCTAGCACAGGCATCAGGGACAGAGTAGGCTCTGAAAGATTCGTGAAGGATGGAGGAAGCCCTGCCTTCCCGCCCTGTGTGGCCCTGGATCACCCGGTGGCTTCTTCATGTCTCAGTTTCCTCCGCTGTGAAATAAGTATGAACCTGGTGTTCTTTGTATGAGAAGAAAAAAATTACTGTGATCATGAAACCTTCACAGGTATTGTCAACAAAAATTACTGAGAATAAACGTGGCCACTGAAAAAGAAATCTCGATTGTCAAGACACAACGAAGTAATCTCTAGTTCCTTTGGATATGCCTAAATAGCGTTCATTAAGTCTCTATTTTAGGACCATTGTATGCAGGACTCAGTTTCCTTATGGAAAGTCAGGGAGCCATTCAACTCTCCACCTACAGTTGCTGAAAGGAACGAGTAATGCACGTGATTGCAAAGCACTTGCCTAAGATCCAAGGAATTATACGATAATAACAGTAATCGTCTGTCACCGAAAGTGTTTCCATCTTAGTAAGTTGCAAGTAATACATTTTCTCTTTGCTTAAGTCTGTCTTTACTCTCTAAATAATGCATTACCCATTGCATTTACAATCTCCTAGGCTACTTCATGTTTTAAATTGGAATCCAGCCTGCCCACGTGAGCTAAGGCCTTTCACCTCAAGAATAATACCAGGAGACCCTGAAGAACAGGACTTTCAGATTTATGGTTGGAGCTGTGAGCTGGAACGTCAGCAGCGCAGCAATTCAGAAAAAGAATCCTCACACCTCATTTCTTCATTCAAATGAATTCAACGAATATTTCTTGAGCTTATAGTCAGAGCCAGGCAATGTGTTAGGAATGTGATATTCCTTAGAAGGCCACACAGACACGGAAACTAATCATTGTAATGGAGGTAGTAAAAGTTTGATCGAGGGGCTGCAGAAAGTGTCTTGGTAGTGTCCAGGATGCAATTACCAGCTCTGCCTCGGGAGGAGGGCCACAGAGCTAACTTGGTCGGCTTAGTTGCAGATAACTGAGTCCCTTCCAGCTAGTTTAAACTAGTGGGGGTTCAGTGTTTACAAACTGAACTGTTTGTTGGAAGGGCTGGAGGAGCAGGGTGTAGGCAGAGCTTCCAGGATAAATCTCAGAACATTACGGAACCAGCCCCCTGAGGGATCTCTACCGCTACCTTTCCAGGATCAGAAAGGGCCCCATCTGTCAGCAATGGAACCACGTGGCCTTCGCTGCGACCCATGCTAACATGTGACCCTCACACAGACTCTTGGCCTCCAGGAAGCTAGAGACTGGACACTCCTGCAGTAGGATCACATGCCTCTGTTGCTGTGTTTGCCGGCAGGAGCATGTCTGGGCTGCAGCTCCGCCCTCCAGAGCGTTTGGCCTCATTGGCAGAAGCTGGGCTTGTGTGGAACCCAGGCTGTGAGGACATCCAGAAATGTGGTCTCCAGCTTTAGAGCGTCTGGCCTGCAGCAAGTCCTGCTCCAAGAGGCGGGAGGATGTGAGGGAGCCAATCTCCGTTTCTGCCTGCAGGTGTTCCCGAGAAAGAACCGCGTGACCTGGGGCCTGAAGGATGAGCAAGGGTCCACAGGACACAGGGCGATTTGAGCAGGGGCAGCTAACCTGATTGCGTGTGAAATGCACGCCTGGTTCAAATAAATAAAAGTACTTTGAAATAATAGTAGCACAAGATGTAAAACTAGGAGCAACAAGACATGAGGAGGGAGAGCACAGTGGACTGAATGAGAGGGCCTTGGAGTTTAGACTTTAAGCTGTAAGTAGCAGGGGGCCACAGAAAGCTTTTAAGGAGTGAATGCATATGTGTGTGTGTGAATGGGGGCAAGGATTAATTTTCTTTAACTGCTGGGCAACTGTACATGTTATAAACACAGTGCTGTGCTGGTAAACATATGACTATATGTTATAAACACAGTGATGTGCTGGTAAACATATGACTATATGTTATAAACACAGTGATGTGCTGGTAACATACGACTGTACATGTTACACACGGTGCTGTGCTGGTAAATGTTTAACAACTGGCTCTCCAGAGGGGAAAAAAACGGCCTGACTTGTGGTATAGTGATTTCTGTGTTGTAAATGCTTCCCACATGGCCTATTTCAAGCTACCAACGTGATAGCAATGAACATGGAGTAGGGAAGACGTGTGGGTGGCCGGCTCTTGGGAGCTGGTTCACACCGGCTCCAGAGCGCCTGTGCCTGCCTTGTGCGTTCATTCTAAGAACAAGCCCATAAGCTGCACAGTAGTTCCATTCCACAAGTGGTGAAACTGAAGCGTAGAGCGATCGGTATTTTACCGAAGGTCACACAACTAATTCGTGCTGCGCTTTGCTTTAGATCCACGTCTGCCTGTGTTCAAGTCCAAAGTTCTTTCAACGAGACTATGCACTTCCAGAGGCGTCAAAGGGCTGGATCTCCGCTTCAGAAACTCCTTGGCAGTACAGAGCGGAGGTAGATATGGCAGAACAAGGGAGTTCTAGATAATGCGTAGGTGGATGAGTGCATATTGTTCCAACAAAGTTTTATCTACGGAAGCAGGTGGTAGGTCTGTGCGGTATAGAGGTGGGTCGGAAGGAAGCACACCAGCGTTCGGAGGTCACATAGAAGGTTCCTGAAGAGGCTGGGTGAGACGTGACGAGGCTGAGCCAAGACATGGCAGGGGTCAGGAAGTGTGGACATATTGGACAGGACTGCCGGCCTTCCGTCTCAGCAGATGGGCATGGCTGGGGCGAAGGGGCTGAGTCATAAATCATGAGAATCATGAGAAGCAGATTTCTTTGGAGAAAACTTATGTTTTTAGTTTGGCCTGTTGAGTTCAAAGGACCTACGGACAGTCCAAGTGGGGAGGTCCAGTAGGAAAGTGGGAATGTGTGCAGTCAGGAGACAGATCCGAGGGGGAGGCCATGAGCAAGTCAGCCTAGAGACGCAGCTGGGACCCTGGCCGTGGATGAATGTGTGAGACAGAGTCGGGGAGGCCTGAGAATAAGCCAAGAAAGGAGCTTAGGAAGCATAGGGATGGTCTCAAGGAGAAGCCACTCAGGACCATGTTTCCATACACAAGGTAAGAGTGTTTCCAGCACGAGAGAGGGGTCAACACTGTTGGACGCTGTTGTGGATGCTGTGATGTGCACTCTAGAATGAAGACTTCAAAAATGAAGGACTATTTTCCTGGCTGCTGTGAAGACCTCCCAAAGATGGCCCTCAGCTGTCACCCCCCTTTGGGAATTGTCTCTCCTGAAGAAAATTGCCTGGGTCTCACCTCGTTCTAGGGGTGGCCCACATCCACTGACCAACACAGCAGAGAAAAGCCCAGCTCCCTTGTCCCAACTTGGGACAATTCAGAAGGGCCACAGTAGCTCCAGATTCCCCTGTGGAGTTGGCCGAGGCCTAAGTTGGGAGCACATCGCAGCTCAGCTCCTCCCGCTGCTCGAGCCTGCTTCCTGCCCTGCCGTCCGCAGGTGCTGGCCCCGAGTGCACACCCAAATTAACATCCTGCTTGCCCATCTCTGTCTCAGCATCTGCTTCTTGGGGATCCCCACACGTGACAGCTGCTCTTTCCTCATGTGCTCTGCCCTATGACGTTGCTGTTCAAGGGTGAGCAGGACCAGACCAACCTACCCACTCATCAAATCCAGACCAACCTACCCACTCATCAAATCCGAAAACAAGCCAGGGGTGGGTGCAAACCAAGACTCTGACATCAAACTGACTGAATAAAGCTTTATTTTAATGCAAAATGAAACAAGAAAAATTTATATATTCATATATAACAACATCCAAAGTGTTTTCTGTGGTACAAATGGGATCATCTAAAAAGCCTGTAAAGAATCCATTCTCCACCCCCATATGCCAAAATAGGATTTCACATAATTTATCTCCAGAACTTATAAACAGACTTGGTATCATAAAAGCACAGGAAAACACTAGAAAAAGTGACTATATAAACAGCAGGTTTTGTTTTATGTTCCAGTAGTAAACACACTGCAGTCGTCATGGATGGAACAGAACACTCGCAAAGGGCTGAGTCAGGAGACAGTCTGTGGGGCTGGCTCATGCTCCGCTCCGTGCTCCCTGGCTAAGCTTATCTTTCGAAGTCAGGCTGTGTGTGATTCTATGGCTATTTTAAGGGCCTGAGGGAGAAAGATTCTCACTTAGAAGTCCTAGCCGCATATGAGAGCCTAGGCTTATTTTAGATACCTTTTATTCTCCTTTTTCTCAGAACGGCGACTTTGTAGGGATATCTTATGGAGACTCCTCTTTCTGGTCTCATTGCATCGTTTCCACCCAAGTCGGTGCAAACTGGGAGTGCAGAGACGTAATACTGCGGGCTGCTTCTGCATCCAGCTCCCTCCTACCCAACTCTGCTAACTCTGGACAAGCTGTTGCTCATGGACTCAGAGAGCGGTAGGGCGTCTACGCAATTTAGCACCAATTTGAAGGCTGTTCATTATGGATTTCAGAGTTTAACGCCAATGGGAACTTTACAGACACACACTCCTATCCATACCAGACTCGCCAGCTCTCTCCATCCCCTGAAACATGAAGATGTTCCTCCGGGGACAATGAATCTGCGGTTACAGGTGAGGGGAAAAACCCTTTAAAAGTTTGATCTCCAGGCATGACAACTCCAAAAACCGTCAGGTGGATTTCCTTCAGGAAATAGGGTTAGTTCAAGAAGTTCACGAATCTTTGGGAGGAATAATGCATCACGTTTTAATTTTATTTAATTGGTGGCAAAAATAAAGCTACAATGAAGTCTCAAATCTCCTCTCTCAGGCAGTGCGCACAGAGTTTCCCCCAGGGTGACAGTGGGTCTACGGATCGCACCAAGCTCTTGATTGTAAGGTCTTTGCTGTGTGCTGTCCTGTGCGGGTCAACGCATATAGACCTAAAGACTTAAGAATTATGAGTTTCACAGTAATTTTTTTCCAATTTTTGTTAGTCAATCGTGATTTAAGAAAATGCTCCTGTCAGTGAGCTTGCCTTCATCCACTGATCGGATATTGTGGGGAAGCAATGTCAAACCAGGAGAGAGACGGCCGCCGCCCGACAGCACATGGGTGAACGGCAGGAACTTCTCTCCCTGCGAGGGCTCAATTCTCCTGCATGTAAAAGTTTTCAGTGATCTGCTCCCTTTCATCTCTCTACTCCTGCAGAAAGGGACAAAATCAGAGCTCCTTGAAGTATGTAGTGACTTGAAGCCACCATTTCCAGGCCTAAATGACCCAGCGGTCAGATCTGTCGAGGGGGCGTGTGCGTGGATGGGTTTGCCACTCACCGTGCCACGCTGTTCCTGAGGGCTCTCAGCGTTCTGAGCTACGAGGAGACACCTGATTGAGCTTTTCCAAGGCCATAAATAAAGCAGGACTATTTCCTGCTGCTGGGCACCTCCTAAACAGCCTTGTCTTCTAAATACTGGGAGGGAGCTCTGTGAGCTCTGGGTGGTGACACCTGGAGGGCTGGGGCACAGGCATTTATAAAGCTCACACTTGAGCAGGTCTGAGTTGTTGCTTGGCTTGATGGAGCCTCTGTCGCACAGCTGAGTTCCGCCTCCTGCGGGCAGGGTCAAATGGGATATGTGTTCTACTCCAAGCAAGAGAAGAAAGCTGCTATAATCTACTTTTGTCCACACCAATAGTACCCTCACCTCACTGGCTGCCCTCAGGATCCGCAGCTGTTTTATGACTGTGTGTCCCTCCGCTTCCAGCAACTTGCCCCGAGCTTGCGGCCAGGAGGCATTGTCCTCCCAGGGCGGCTGCGGGGTGGACACATGGGCCTTCTTCCTATAAGGGCCACTCCTCTGACACGACAGAATACCTCACTGTGCCCCACTGCTCCCACTGCCCCTCCGGTGGCCTTGGCCTTCATTCAGAAGGAGCTTCTGGCTCGGTTACGTTCACTAGTCTGCAGGACTTTGGTTAAACTATGGAACACACTGAAGAGCTGATTGTTAATGCTTCAAAACAAGTACACTTCCCTCGCCGTGTCATTTTCTGCTTGAAGGTTTACTTAGCGTGAGGGGAGGCAGCATCGAGCACATGGGCGGGGAGACCCCGCAGCTCCCTCACTCCACCTCTAGGCGAGCAAGGCCGAGATCCCAACCTCTTTGCACAAACTGCAAACAATCGAAAGGTCCTGGCTTAAGAGAGATGACAGAGGGCAAAAAGCAACCTGCCAGTCTGTTTTCCAGAGGGCCATAAGTGAACAGTCATTCAGAAAACGGGGCCTCTCAAAGTCCAGTAAATAACACCATTTACATCTAAAATCAGCAGTTGCATCATTCCTGGTAACAACTCTATTTTAAATAAAAAAAAATAAGACTAGACTGGGCTAGATGGGTACTCTATATATTCAATGATACGATAATTTATTAGATCCTATCAGTCAGAGATATTCTAATCTTGGCCAAGATATGTCTAAATTGAACTTGACTGCTTTTTTTTGGAGGGAGTGAAGAGGGAATGTGAAAAGGCTGAAAGTATTTCGGGCGCCACTCAATAATTTCAAGAGCCGCTCCCAGCTCCTGCTCTTTCTCAGTCCCTTGTCTGCATTCTCTTTTGAGTCAGGGTATAAGTTTTAGACGTTCTGTCGTAATAAGTAGAAATTAGCCGCAAAGCTCAAAAGAAATGGGAATGGGTTTTGGGTGGGGTTTCAGCTTTTCAAAGCCCCAAGACCTTCTTTGCCCAGTTGGAGGCCCTGGCCGTGGTCCTGTCCTGACATTTGTAAGTGAAGCAGAGCAGGTACAGCATGACCCCCTTCCACGCCGCTTCTCCCTTCCCTTCTTTCTGTTTTCTTTTTTCCTTTTTATTCCTTTCCTCATCCAACTTTCCAGAAAGCATTTTTATCTTCCACTCTCCATACTGGTAATCACATGCCTTCACACACACACACACACACACACACACACACAGTCGGTCCCTGCCATCTACTACCTGCCGGTGGTCAGCCTCCACAGGCCACGCCAGCCCCTCCCTGGCCCTGGTGCAGGTGGTACTGTTTGGCACTGATCTGGAGCCGGTACCTCCAGGACACTGCTTCCTGGGTGACCTAACCAGCGGGGCCTCTTTTTCTCAAGTACAGTTCAGCTCTCAAGTGGGAGCCGTGACACAGAGGCCCAGTTACAGTAACCACAGGCAGAAGAAGCCTTGGGGATGACTCAAACCAGGTGTCTCCCGAGGTCCTGCCTGGGACACGGGAGGATAAAGGTGGGGACCACAGGAGCGTCAGGCTCGGAACGTGGTGGCACGGGCCCTCAGAACTTACTCTTTCTGGAAGCTCTGACTAGCTTTGCACATTCTCCCAGGACACTAATACTGCATTTGCATCTTACTTTTATATAAAAAGTGAGGAAATGTGAAATGCTTATACCAAATGAGTGGTGCCGGGAACCTGAGAAATTCCACAGATGAAGAGACACAGTCTTCCTCCAGGTATAAAGCATTTCAAAGAGATCACCAGTCGTGTTTGCTTTTTCAAAGAAAAACCTACTCACTTAAGATGCCCATCGACTTGACAACTCTAATACTGTGGCTGAAGCTCAGCCTCCAAATGGATGATGATCCTGGACGAGATGGCCTCTGTGCTGCCCATCCTGTGGGGCACGTGTGCCCCAGCAGGTAATCTAGCAGGGGAGGCACCATGTGGTACCTCTCCACTGTTATTTGCCTGTGCAATTACCACACTCACTGAACTGAACAATTCTAACAGTATTTCAAATATCAGGCAGTATTATTTTTATGGCCCCATCTTTTCTCTTCCTCCTGATTTTCCCCCCAAACTCCTGTCCCTCCCTTTCCCCTGTGATTAGCAGTCAAGTGTTGCAACCTCAATGAGAAAAACCTCATCGGTACCATGGAGAATTCTTAACAGGATGAAGGCCTTAAGGTGTAGGAAGGACAAAGATGATGGTAGACATCTTCCTTTCCGGGCTGCGCTGAGCTGGGTTCAGCTATACGGCTGCAGTCATGGGGTCCTTCTGCCGGGGATCCTGGGTGCGGTATGGGTACTGGTCTGGGCTGCCCCCATGGGGCCCTGGTCTGCCCATTTCTGGATAGGTTGGCACCCTGTGGTGCTGAGGAGGGGAAGGCGGCACGTCTTGCCGGAAGGGTCCTTTGTGCTGGGGGGCTGGCGGCGGCGGGTAATACTGAGGATACCGGAGGTCTGTGACCCTCAGATCTGGGGGCCGGGGATAGCTCCCTTTGGGAGGTTGCACAGGGTGAGCCCCTGGGTAATACGGAAGCTCCCTTTCCTTGTAGAGCCCTCGAGGTGCTGCTGTCAGATAGTCAACAGGATCGGCTGGTCCTCCCCTGGAAAGAGAAGAACAGACACATAGCAAGAGCTACGAAGGTGGGTGCCCAGCTGGAGGCCACATTCCCCAGCCTCCCACACAGTTTGGTGTGGCTATCGACTTGGTCTGGCCAAGGGGATGTGAGCAGAATTGATGTGTTCCCTTACGAAGAAGAGAAGGAAACTTCTTCTCTTCTCTCCCTCCTGTTGGGCAATAGAGTGGCTATTTTAAACCACAAAGTGAAAGTCACATGCTGAGGAAGGCAGAGCAACATGAGGGCTGGAGCCTGGGTCCTCCGTGCTACGGAGCCACCGTGTCAGCCAGGACTGCTTACACTCAGATTGTGCGTGAAAGAGAAATAGACCTCTATCTTGTTTGTTTCCTCTTATGTTGGCCTTTAGTATAGTAACCAAACTAGCTTCCTAGACAAGGCAGAATTTAGCATTCTTAAGGCTGAGATCATTCAACCCCTCCCCTCCTCTGCCAACCTGACACCTGTCTTACACAGGACAGTAGAAATGCATGGGTCATTGAGAGCCATGAAGTCCCACGGAGGGCCCTCCCTTCTCACCCAGGTCTGTGGGTGCTCTTTACATGGACCACTGTCTTGGCGTAACTCTTGGTTGGCTTCTGCTCCATCCCTGTGTGGGTTAGTGTGCCCTCCCCCCTCGACAGTTCCTAGAAAATGTCCCAACCCAGAGCTGGGAATACTCACCTGGAACTTTGATATAAAGTGATTCTCCTGCAAAGTCTAGAAGCACCACCACGTTGGTGGCAGAGTGCGGAAAGCCAAACCAGCTGGAAGTTGTACCATGTAAGGAGCAGCCACATGGAAAGGTCCAGGGCGAGGACAAACACTAAGAGAAGCCCACCCTGCCAGGATGTCTCCACTCAGACAGAAGGCATCTGCAGACGCCTCTGCCATCACAGGAGCGCCAAGTCTCCAAACGCTGTGCAGACGACTGCCTCTCATATCGCCTGGTCAGACACAGGAGTTCTGTTTGTGGCTCTTAAAATCCCATAAAGCTTCCATGCACACCTTCACCACCACCACCCCCAGATCCTTGCCAGTTCACTGTGCCCGTGGGGACACCCTGCAGCGTCGCGGCGTCTCTCAGGGAGCATCCTTCCTCCTTTTATTACTTTTTTAAAGGAAAACAGCAAGAATAATAATTAAGGAGAAGCTCTCCGATGTCTGAGTACAAACTGGTAGGACACATGAAAGAAACGGCAGGGCTGTAAGAGCACGGAGCCTGAGGTCAATCAAGCCAGGTCAACGCGGGTCCAAATCACCATGTAGTCTGCAGCTCAATGTGAAGACGGCTCCGAGAGTTCCCCAAATCAACGAGGG
This sequence comes from Equus asinus, assembly GCF_041296235.1. Classification (NCBI taxonomy): domain Eukaryota; kingdom Metazoa; phylum Chordata; class Mammalia; order Perissodactyla; family Equidae; genus Equus; species Equus asinus. The sequence goes on along the minus strand of NC_091793.1, from coordinate 140,031,979 downwards.
TGTGAGGAGCTCCAAGCTGGGGTGCGTGTGAAGGCAGCAGGGGAACACGCTCACAAGGACGGACAACAGGAGTCTCTCTCTACTTCCTTACGTCTTAATTTGGCCACGTGTAATAATGAAAGATAGATCCTTGAGCTTGGGGTAATTTAGTCAGAGTTTTCAGATAAAAAAATTAAATTGTTTGTGTACAAGTTATTACAGCATCAACCGCTATTGTTCAGAGCAGTTAGCTATGCTCTGTTTGGAATTGCCCATAACAAATAGCGCACAAATGCATCGTCTGTCAGCCCAGCCTGGGAAATAAAGGATTGCGATTTCATCTTCCCTTTCCTGCAGAATTTTATTTTTGATTTAGAAAACTTCCAGCATTCATTATATCTTTTATTGTAAAATATTGTAAGTGTCCTCCCCTCGTGCTCATTTCTGTTTCCTTTTGGCTCACGTTAGAGATTTCCGAAACACTTAAAAAAAATCCTTAACCTGTGCTTTCTCTCAGAACCTACTGAAGATACTTCTCTGCATGAAGTGAAACATGTGGTTTTTCTGCACTCGTTTTAAGCCCTTGGGATAAATCACTGACATTTGCAACACACAAACATTATCTGCCTCAAATGAACACACAACCAACGCTCCCTGCGGACCCGCTTAGTGGGAATGTTTCCTGTTTAAAACGGAGAGAGAGAAAGGAGGAACTCCAGGCCCTGGGCTTCTAGGGTTCTGTTCTCTCTCCAGAGATTTCTCCCTTTTAAAATGGAACATTGTAAAAGACAGGCACGCCTTGGTTTTTCACTTTTGCAGAGACAACCCAGATCAAGTGGTGACGGCTTAGAGCCGCCCTGAGACGCCGTGACAGAGTGGGGCAGTCACTCTCCCTCCTCCCACCCTCACCCTGTGGCTCCCCACCTGTCACAGCAGTGAGGGGCAGCAAGGCTTCCCCTGGGCGGAGGGGCCAGAGCTCAAGGCGGTTCTGTGGCCCCATCTTGTTTCCCCTAAAAAAAGAGTTAACGTCTGAGAGTTCGCTTACATGCGGCAAAAGCCAAGCGAGGTGGCTGTTCTTTGTCAAGAAATGAAATCATGGAAATCATCCTTTTTCTGAGGACCCATCAAAATGGTTATCATTTTTAATTTCTCAGAGAGAAGAAAAACAATGAGCCGGCCTATAAAAACACTGTTTAAGGTTCAAAGAGTGCTAGAAGAATTTTTCTCTCTTTGATGGGGAGTGTTGCTGTTGTTTATAATAACTTCTCACTCAAAATTGAGCATTTTCTATAGACTTTTGCCAGAACAGTGTCTAAGTGCTTGTGAATATTATGTGTGTGTAAGCGCACACACACACACACACATTTAAAAGGACAATTTTAAACAAATCAAAAGCTCTCCTCATTAACTACAGACCTTGATAGGATAAACGAAGAAGAGAGGGCTGAAATTTGAGCTCGGTTAATCTTGAGTTTCCCTTTCTGTAGTTTCTTTATTCAGGTGAAATTTAGTATTTGTAGGAAAGCACCAAAACCAACTCATTCTGGGGACTAAGAAATGCTGCTGACAGTGACCAGGGCTGCATGTTTTGAGCCATCCCTGAGCCATCCAGAGGCAGCCTCCTCTGGAGATTCTGATGAAAATAAGGATCCAAATGGCCAGTGTACCAGTACTTCAAGACCCCTCCCACTTTTCTTGTGACGTCGTGAATTTTATTTGTGTTATTACTTTTCTTAAAAAAAAACCCCAAAAACCTTTCAATTGAAAATATGACTCAGAAACAATATTTACTTAAGAAAAGAGAAACAGGCTTGTATTTGCTTTCTCCATAAACCTTTGAGGAAGCTATCATGAAAATATCTATGTTTTAAAAATTTTGCTCTATTTATTTTTGATTAGGCTCATTTCTGGAGGCCAAAAGGATTCAGATTTTGCTTGGAAAACTCATAGGAACTATCTCAGGCACACAGTTTCCAAAAACATAAATGCACGCAAGAACGAATGTTAACTTCAAGCCTAAACACGACAGAGCTCTATGGTAGTGACAAGTGAAGAAATAATAAGGATAATTTGCTTTACACGAGATTTTCCTCCTTTTGCCATCTCAATATGTCACTATTTTTCATTAAACAAAAAAGGGACTGAAAGTCAGCAGCTGATTAGGTCAGATAGCCAGCCCCTGGGTACCAACTCTCTCCATCTATGGAAGGATGGAAGCATGTTCCTACATTTGCGAAAACAATCCCGTCCGGGGCAAGGGCTCACTATCAGAAGGACCGAGTCCCTGGGAAAGCCCTTCAGGTAGGAACGAGGTGCTACTGACAGGAACAGATGAAGAGGCATGTGTAATTTTGAATCCTCCTGTGTATTTATTCAAGTGTCAGTTAAGGACTGGTTTTATTATGGTCCAGCAAAGACGTTTTCATTGTTTCTGTCATAAACACCAAAATCTAGCAACATCTTAATGTGTGTGTTTAAAAATACAAGACACGATGTTTCAAATAAAGGGCCTTCAGGAGACAACGTCAAAGGTGCAAACCAGGTGTGATGGCCACAGGTTCAAGTACCTGGGTTTGAGGGTGGATGAGCAAGAACCAGAGGTCCAGGTGCTGTCCAGTCCCCTCTGTCACAGCACTTCCCACTTTCCCCACTGGAGCATGTGATGGATGACTTTCATCCAAGCCACACGTGCCCAAGGAGGGCAGAGGCTAGGGTTACGCAAGCTTCTCTACCACCTGTCGACCTCAACGCCCTTCCCTCCCACTCAAAGGAGAACAAGGAGATGCAAGTGAGTGGGGGGTGACATTTTTAAGGGAGAAGACCTGAATCTGCTATAATTTATTAAAAGATATCGTTTGCAAGCTTCGGTTCTTCAAGTATCAGGAACAAATCCTGGCAATACAGAGCTGATCGTGACTCCCTTATGGTCTCAAGGCTCAGGAGGAACCACCACTGTCTCGCATCCAATAAGCTCCTTTCAGGAGAAGGAAGGGGAGGTGGAGCTGAGGAACAGCAGGGGAAAAACGACTAAGATTATGACACAGCAGCAACTAGGAGAGAGTTCGTGTTGAGAGGGGGTGAGGTTAGCAGGCATAAAAATAAGGTTTGCGGTAAAAAGTGTGAAAGCCGTAAAGATTTTATGAGCAAAGGTGAGTACGTCCAGCTTAGGCATAAGCACTGAATTTCTTATTTATGGAAAAGCTTCCAAAAGGCAGAATCTCGTTCCTCTTAATTTCTGTAAAATACTCTGTGTGCTATTAGCAGCCCAAATAAAGACAATTTCTTAACTTCCAAGGTAGCCTTTATGGGTTTCCTTTTTTGGTAATACTTGTGACCAAATGTGGAGTTCAAATGTGGGGAAGCAACGTGAAGTGAAGCTCCCCGTGAATCTCAGAGAGGTGCAGGCACCTCCTGGCAGAAGACCAGCAGCGAGCAAAATCCCCCTACTCTCACGCACGCTGCACACAGATCATCTGGCCGTTGGGCTGGTGTTGGTGCTGTCTTCTCCAGTTCCTCTACAAATATGGTGAAGCTAAAAAAAGGTCAGGGCAAACTGATCTCTGCGCGGGCACTCGAGCCACTGTGCGATGTGGACAGAGAGGCTTTCAGTGGGCCTTTGGAATTCCTCCAGTGTCAGGTTCCACTTTCCAGGCCGTCATCCTTGGTCCAGGCACGAACGTGGCCGGCCAGGATTAGCAGAGCCCTCTGCAATGTATATCACCTGGCTTTGATTTCTGCAGATTTTACGGGATCATAAGATAGAATGATCATTTGATGGCCTATGTCCTAGGCACGATTTTGGGAAAAAAAATCCTGCTTTCATCACTCACATTTCCCACTGTGTATGAAAGAAATCTCTTGCTCTTTGCTAGGACCTGGAGTGGCAAGGGGTTTAACAGTAGATGCTTTCAGCTCTTGTTAATGCCACAGAAATGTTTGCAAAGAAAACGAAAGAGGAATGATAATGACTGGGTGCTCAGAAGACATTTCTAAAACAGTTTGGCAGGTGTAATTTTGATCGCCCACATTTAATTCCTTCTTTCATGTTTTTCCACAATGACCACAAATACACATATTAACTGCTATTATCTGGAAAATGGCCCTTCAGAATGTTTCATCCTATCGGATGGTGGGAGGTATTCCCTAAAAACTGTCCTGCTGAAATCATTCCCTTCATGAGGGGGTGTGAGGCTTCTAAAGTGGTTGCTGAGGACAATCAGAAGGGCAGCGTATACCGTGGTAGAGAAGGAATCTTGTGGAAGGCCACACTGTGGCCACAAAAATGTCATGCCTCCATATAATTACCTCATGGTCTTTTCAATCATGGAAGAGGTTTTATTTAAAGAGAATGGAAATGAAAGGCACCAATCATCGTAACTTGGTAGGCCACTAAAATCTTCTCTCTAGTGTAACAGTTGTCCTGGGACTTCAATATCTAAACACTGAGGATTTCGTCCAACTGTCATCCAAGAGCTCAATTTCAAGGTCAGACTCGGAGGGCCAACAGGTTCCAGTGTGTTGGGTCCCGAATTTTGAAGATGGTTTCGCCTGCCCCTTAGGAGAAGCACCACACAGTTTCTCGCCCAAGGTTACTGCCTGAAGACAGGACATTCTAGGGGAAAACACCATTCACGAGGGCTGCTTTTCTCCCATCAGTTCACATTGTATTTATTTTTAGAGCAATGCAGACAATTTTTGGATAAGATATTCATACATCGCTGCCCTGTCTTTGCCTGTCCCCAGTCCCGTGCCATTAATTTCTGAAGCCGGGGCAATAGGAGGACTTGGGCGTAAACTTGTTATGGCCTTAGAGCTTTAGACTCCCTCTCCACCAAGGGCAAGGGCTCCACTGAAGGAGTCTTAGACGCCCTCTCCACCAAGGGCAAGGACTCCACTGAAGGAGTCTTAGACTCCCTCTCCACCAAGGGCAAGGACTCCACTGAAGGAGTCTTAGACGCCCTCTCCACCAAGGGCAAGGACTCCACTGAAGGAGTCTTAGACTCCCTCTCCACCAAGGGCAAGGGCTCCACTGAAGGAGTCTTAGACTCCCTCTCCACCAAGGGCAAGGGCTCCACTGAAGGAGTCTTAGACTCCCTCTCCACCAAGGGCAAGGGCTCCACTGAAGGAGTCTTAGACGCCCTCTCCACCAAGGGTAAGGACTCCACTGAAGGAGTCTTAGACTCCCTCTCCACCAAGGGCAAGGGCTCCACTGAAGGGGTCTTAGACTCCCTCTCCACCAAGGGCAAGGGCTCCACTGAAGGAGTCTTAGACGCCCTCTCCACCAAGGGCAAGGGCTCCACTGAAGGAGTCTTAGACGCCCTCTCCACCAAGGGCAAGGGCTCCACTGAAGGAGTCTTAGACGCCCTCTCCACCAAGGGCAAGGACTCCACTGAAGGAGTCTTAGACACGCCCTCTCCACCAAGGGCAAGGACTCCACTGAAGGAGTCTTAGACTCCCTCTCCACCAAGGGCAAGGGCTCCACTGAAGGAGTCTTAGACGCCCTCTCCACCAAGGGCAAGGGCTCCACTGAAGGAGTCTTAGATGCCCTCTCCACCAAGGGCAAGGGCTCCACTGAAGGAGTCTTAGACGCCCTCTCCACCAAGGGCAAGGGCTCCACTGAAGGAGTCTTAGACTCCCTCTCCACCAAGGGCAAGGACTCCACTGAAGGAGTCTTAGACTCCCTCTCCACCAAGGGCAAGGGCTCCACTGAAGGAGTCTTAGACGCCCTCTCCACCAAGGGCAAGGGCTCCACTGAAGGAGTCTTAGACGCCCTCTCCACCAAGGGCAAGGACTCCACTGAAGGAGTCTTAGACACGCCCGCACGTGCGTGCGCACGTGTGTGTGTGTGTGGAAGGGCTTGCACACCACGGTCTCATCAGAACCCCAGGGAATCCTGCCCCTGGGAGTCTCTTCCTCTGAAACTCAGCAGCAGAAACGCCCACGCTGGGCTGGCTGCCCCTGCACCTGGCAGGCTCAGGAGCGACCGTCGACCGCTGCAGTGAGAACTGCAAAGATTCACGCAGCTCCTTCCCGAGGGCTGACAGCCAGCTCCATCCTAAGCGTTTTCTCCACGTGAACATGTTTATTCCTCTGAACACCACCACAAGGTAGGTGCTATTATCATCCCTGGTTTGCAGATGAGGGAACTGAGGCACACAGAGCAGTAACGTCACTTGACCAAGGGCACACAGGGAGCGGCAGGGACCAGATTCAAGCTTAGGCAGGCTGACCCGGAGGCCACACACTTGACCACTAAGCTAGACCGTGCAGCCTCTGATCTCTCCTGCTTGTTACCTGCTCACAGTGTGCCTGTTGGCAGCAAGTGAAAGAGATGGGTTTAAATTTGGAAATACATTTTAAAAAAAAGAATCTAATGGGTGAAAAGGCAAAGAAGTTTATTTCACTGGGTCCTTTGGCTTTTAGACACCCAAGAAGCTGACACTGCTCATGGTGCTGGTGGAATGCCAAAGGCACAGACAGAACTCCATGTGGGCGGCCTCATTCAGAGACCGAAAGCTGCCTTGCCTTGAGAAAAACAGGCTCCTGTGTGTTTTATGAAAATCAAAGGAGAGATTTGTGTGTTTCTGTTTGCAAGACCCTGTGCTCAAGGTCCGATACCTTGGATGTTGGTGTCACTAAGATTCAATGGAATGTTTATAAAAGACACAGGTTCTGGGCCTGCAATCCCAGAGACGGGCTGGTCTGAAAAGGGACTGGGAATGGCATTTTTCACAAGTGCCCTGATGATCTGATGCAGGCAGAGCTGGGATATGTTTTAAGGAGTCACACTGTGGTTACAGGGGTTCGTAAGGCATGCAACCTGCTGCTCGAACAATCTGGAATCTAACAAAACAATTAGAATGTAAAGAAATTCAGAAGACATAAACAAGAGGAGCCAAGACATAGAGCTGAAAAACCTTGGAAAGTGTTCTGGAATCAGACTCAGTCTTCTGATGCCAGTGTGAGAAGAGTGGGTGAGGGAGAAGCAGTTCGTTCTGGAGAGGCTGTCTGCAGCCTGGTCCTGGAGGACCATCCTACCAGGGGCAGTGTGGGGAGGAGGAGGGAGTGCGATTTTTATTCAGTAGGATTTGGAACAGAGGGGTGGTGTGAATTCTCTGTGGACAGCTCCGTTTGGTGACAGCTCCCTTCGGAGGGACCTCAAATCTTAACAGGTGCAAAGTTACACAATTCCATCTCTCCAAAACTGCTGCTCCTCCAGGACCCCCACGGGAGAATGGCATTGTCTACACAGTCAGCCGCACCAGAAATTCAGACTCCTCTGTGTCATCTCCACACCAGCCAGATACTGGGTTCTAGAAAACGCTCTCTTAATATCCTTGGCTGTCCACCCTCATTGCCACCGCCTTACTGTAGCTTCAAATCCCTTTTCAAGTGGACTAGCACTAGTATATTAGGGCTGCACAGGCAGGCAGGGTTGTGGGCCAGCTCCACAAAAGAGTAATTCAACGGCGCAGAGCTAGGGTCCATGAGCTGAAGGACAGTTGAATTTTCTAACCATCAAGCCAGCTGCCACCAACTCTGAAGCAATTTTGAGCACACTGCAGTTAATCTCAAATGAAAACACGGCACAGCTTCTAAAGACAGGCGGGTTCAGTTTTATTTTGGGGACTTTGTGAGCATTCACATTTTTTCAGTGTGACACTTCAATTTAAACCCTCACCACTTAACTGGTAAGAGTTTTTTGCTTGTGCCTGAATATGAGATCTGCTGTAAGCCTTTTTTTTTAAATCAGGTAATCTTTCCCCCTAAATTTATAAGACTAAGTGAGGCCTATATAACATATTTCATCAACCTCTGGGTTCACTTTCTTCCTTAAGAAATGAGCATGTTAGTATCAGTATTTAATTGATAAGGCAGTTGAAGACAATGGACCAGTGACCAACGTAAAGATGAGGAGTGCTGGATTCACTTGTGGGAAGGAAGGTCTGACGTGAGCTCCTCTGAGTACCGACTGGATGCCATCTCCACGCGGGTTTCCCGTGGAAGGAGCTTTCCCATCCTTCTCTCAACAGTGGCAGGAGCTTCTTGGTCCCACCCCCGACTGGAGGGGAGCACCGAAGAAGGGATGGCCTGGCCCAGAGCTCCATTCGGGGGGAGTTTGGGTTTTGATAAGTGAGTCAGCCACAGTCATGGTCAGCTCTATTCTGGGGATTTACATTCTCTCCACCGCCCTGATGCCCAGCACTGAGGCAGTGGGCCCACTCTCCACTTCCCCCAGATAATACATGGAAGGAAGCGCTTTGGGCCTCTCTGTATTGATTTTGAGGTGGAATTGAAGCACCTTGTGATAATTTTTGCCAAAGAGTGGAGGGTAATTCTGGGCCTTCATCTCCTGTCTGTGCTCAGCCCGTTCCCAAGCCCCAGGCCGGGCCTGGTGGGCACACATCAGGCTCAGCTGTGGGCCCCACACAGCCCTCCTGTCTGGAATCTGGCTCATTATTCGGCACAGAGCATTGGAGGCAGCATGGGCACGACAGCCTATATAATGCCACATTCTATTCAGCTCTCATTTTTGCAGATGAAATGGACTTATAGCACAAAGCTTACTGAACTGTATTGTTGAAATGATTTCAACCAATAATAAAAGTTATCCAGAGAATCTCGGGTGCTGAGGCCTCGCCCTGAGCTCCCTGGCCCGCCTGGGTCCCTTCGTCCTCTGGCTCACCACTACGCGGCTGGTGAAGATTGCTTATTAACGGCCTTACAAACCTTTTACTTGCAAATCTTCTTTTACTGAAATTAGAGCATTCTTTGTCACTTCTCTTTCTGCTGTAATGCAGCCTGACTGTCGGCCCAGCTTTTTCGGGTTCCATCCTCGCCTTTGATGCTGGTAAAATTGAGCAGCTAGCAAATCAAGGCTTATAACAGCCCACACTGATTGGGGCTAGGAAATTACTCTGCTCTCATCATTCCTTCTTCTTGCCTCAAATGTTCCTGTGCACTGACTGTTCTGAGCGTTCCCACGGCCCCTCTCCCGCGCCCCATCCCCCCTCCCGGAGTGAACCAATACGCGAGTCCTGAGCCATTGATGAGTGGTTTAGAAAAAGACAGAGCAAGACAGGCTTGCATTGTGACTAAGCTCCTTCAGACCTTATTTCATCCTACATTTGTTCTCTTACTCCCTGCTTTATTGATTTATTCCTTGAACAATTCAAAGAAAACTATAAATCCTCCCTCCCTTCTATTTCTTTGAGTGCTGCCTCGCTCTCAGTTGTATTTGGTGCTGGCAATATGCACCAATATGAAAGGGTTTCCCCCCGTTTTATCACACGCATTCTCTTATCAGCACGGCAGCAACCGCAGCTCTTAAAATCAGTCACGAAGCTGAAGCTTTAATAATTTAAATAAAGGCTTATCATAGAAAAGCAAATATTTACAAATATGAGTCATCTGATTTAAAGAAATTAATTAAAAGTAAATGCTGAAGTGATTTAAAACTAAAGAGCCATCACCAAAGAGAACATTCTTTACTCTGACCCGAGCCAGCTCGTCCGGACCTCAGGGGCGGGGTTCCGTGTTCTGCGCCTGCGCGGGGACCTCAAGCTTCCCAACCCGCAGCCCGCTCAGACCCCGGTCTCATTTTCACGTTAGGGTGGGAGCGCTCTCGGGTTTCAGTCCGAGAGGTCTCAGGATGCGCCTAGTGTAGTGCGGACGGCGCGGGCCTCAGGGGCAGAACACGGGGCTTGAACTGAGGAAGGCCCTTCGCAGAAACGTGGTGCCGGTGGCTGAACTGTTCCGGAGCCTCAGTGACCTCACGTGTAACACGAGGATTGTACGTCTGCCTTTCCTCCCCTCGCAGACTGTGATGGAAACTGAGAAAGAACAAACAGACACACCCTACTGAGGTCCTCAATACTTGTTGAACTTGAAGTCACACCCAATCATTTTTAAAAGAAATAAAACTGGTTCTTCTATAAGGAGTTTAAGGTGATTGTCCAAAGACCTAGAATAAGCAAGAAAATAAATTTGTAGACAAATCCAAAATTGATAACTGAGTGTGACAGACTCTATGTGTCCACTCCACATCAATGCGTGTCAGTGTAGGAAATGCGCTAACAGAGGTGCAGCCTTGTAGGCCCACAGAATGAATATATATACACACACACACACACATACACACTTAGATATTAATATGTATTCACTATGTATATATATAGTCTCACACGGTATTTAAAATAATTTTCGGCTAGTTGCTGACATTTGAACTTTGAGGGTGGCCCCCCGGAGGCAGAGACTGGGCCCTCCTGGGCTCTGCTCTGGCCTGCTTCTCTCCCTGACAGTCCTCCTGCCCCTGGGGCTATCTAGGGTTGCAGCCCCTGCCCCAGGGGAATAACTCTCACCCTCTGGATTTCTGCATCATCCCACTTAGTTTGCATCCTCCACCTACAGCTGTATGTTATCCAAATTCCCCACATCAAAGAGTGAAAGTGCCATGGGAAGTAGACTAAAATCTCTATCACCATGCCTGGTCCACCTTTAAATCTTTAAGAATAAATTCTCCATCACTACCTCTGTGCTAGAGAGAGCGGCAGGATGGAGAAGGGATCCCGGATGGCAACTGCAGAGCTGGTCTTACCCCAGGGGTTTCAGCCAAGTCATTTTACCTTCTCAGGCCTTATCTTCAACTCTGCAGAATGAACAGGTGGCCCCCAATGAGTCATCAGGGGTTACAATGTCATGACCCTTCCAGGAAACCACACAGGCTCCAGTCCAAATTGACCTCAGGTCACACTGCTGCCTTTTAGCCTGATGTCCGCAAGGGTGACCCTCGCTGGACTTCTGCACTTATCTGCACCTTGGTTTCTCCATCTGTAAAGTTATATGTGCTTTTCTTCTCACAAGAGAGAATGCAAGATCTGGGTGACCGATATGATATGCGTATCGGAGGAAAGTCTGGGTAAAAAGAATCTAAGGTCTCGTATTACTCTCGTGTCTCAAAGGTTGTGATTGTGAAGGGAAACTCGCCTTGCCTAATGGGACTTCTGGATCAGGATTTCTACTCCCCAGTGACAGGCATTATGTTTTCCTGGCCAACAAGGTAATACTGTGCAAGTCCCACCCCGGCCCTTGGCAGAGTGATATCAGACCTCAGTTAAAGGGTAGGTGTGTCCCACTTCAGGAAAACCGGACTCTTACTTCCCTCCCTGCCCCACGCGTTTTGTGAGGAATGTGTGCAGTAAATGCTTATCAGTTGATGAGCTGCGAACCAGCCCTTTAATTGTTTTATTTACAACATGCTTATATCCTTCCCTAACATCTCATTGGGGAGTTCTCTAGTTGGTTAATTTAATGAGGTTACGTGAACTACAGTTTGGTAAAACTAGAAGCTGAAAGATACCTATTGGAGTTTTACCAATCTTACAGTCATTTGGAAGCGTGGAGCACAGCTGAGGTTAAAAAAAAGTAACAACAACAAAATGGATTAAAGTGTTAATTACCTTCATCACTATCATTTAAAAAATAATAACATGAAAAATCAAGATGAAGAAAAATAACAAAATTTAAATTCACTTCTTCTCTGGGTACCGTTTCCGGTAGAAAGAAGTGGCTTCAGGGGAACGTTTCATTGGTGAGGGACAGGCAATCAGAATTGCTTTTGGAAGCCAAATGCTTACTTAAAAATAATCCTCTTATCTTTCTTCTGTAGTTCCAAATCTGGACAGATGAAACTCCTAATGTTAACCTAGCCCAGAGGGCCATCTTACTCCTGGGTTGCTGACAATGAACCCCAAAATATCCTCAAGCACCTACAAAATAAGAATGAGCCTCAGTGTCTATCCCTGAGGATCTTACCACCTGGCTCGGGAGACAAAGACAGAGATGAAAGATTAGACAGGGCACATATGCTTGGCGCTGAGCAAGTGCCGAGGCAGATCTGCCATAGGGGAGGGTTCTAGGCGGGGCTGCGTGAGGGGATTCTGGAAGGAAGAGTTGGATATGGGCAAGCAAAGAGAAGGGGATGGTGGGAGACAATGAAAACCTGCAGGATACAGGGTAGAGAAGCTCTGAGGCCAAGAAAGTGGAAACTTACCCGTCCCAGACATCCTTGCTTCCTGACCCCTGATTCCTGAATAACATGCCCTTCTTAGGAACTTATTGAAGAATGACAGTGATGTTAGAAAATTAAGTCGCGATTAGTTTAAATTTATATGGTAAGATTACAAAGGACCATGGAAAATCTTTACTATAATGCAGACTTGATGCTGGCAGAGGACAAGATCTGTGCCTGCGGAACTGCTGACCACTCTGCTAATTCCCTGTTTTCTGACATGTCCCCCAATCAAGGATGAGCTCCGCAAGGGTGGGGACTATTCCTGAGTTCACTGCTGACTTCCCAGTGCCTGGCACATGGCAGGCCCTCAGCACAATATTTATTCAATGAGTGTTATCTGAGAGATTCCTGGTGTGGAAAAAGGGTCCTCTTGTTTTTAAACTGAGTGGGTCTTAACACTTGCTGACTGAGGAAAAAACTATTCTCGTCTGAGTTTCAACCGTCTACCTTTCTTGCCCAGCAACTGGCACCTTGCTCGTTGCCTAGAGACCACGCTTGCATCTCTGACACCAGTTCCAGTGAACGAGTTTCCCTTGTGATGGGCGGCTCAGCGGCTCTGTGGTGAACAAGGGCACTGGGCTTGGAGTCAAAACTCCTGGGTTCAAACTCCTGCCACTGCCTCTGAGGGAGAAATTTGTACGTTTTCTTCACTTGAAAGTGCGGATTATAATGCCAAGCTCATAGGGTTGCTGGGAGAAGATCAAGGCAGCGATGTGCAGGAAAGCAAGGCCTGACTGAAGAAGCCCTGCTCAATGATAAGACAGCATTAGTGGCAGTACCTGGTCCATGTAGCCCAGCCTGAGGTTCTGCCCTACCCAGTAAATCCTCAATACCGACGTCCCCTTCCGAACTCGGACGTCCAAGGCTGGGTGCCTTCATCTGCTGCGGGACCTTCCTGATACCGACAGAACCTTGGCCTTTGGTCTCTTAGAAGATTCCCTCCCAGGCTGTGCTCCTCTCTGCCTGTTGGGATCTTGGGTGCTTGTCCAAACTAGATGGACTTCCCTGTCTCTGATGCCTCCATCACCAGACCTCCTCCCTTATCTCCTTTGGCTGGGGCGTCTCCCCATCCCTTCGTCTACCTCCGGGGATGTCTGTGTTTAGGTCCCAGACACATTTGAGCTGAGCAGTCCCGACCATCAACACAGACCCTGTCACGGGTATCAAGGGATGAAAGAGCAGGGGATTATCACACATGGTTCCGGGTTCCACTTAAAGGACGCGTGACTTCCTCCATAATATAGTCCCAGTTTCCCCATCTGTCAAATTGGGGTAGTAATGGTTTGCTGCCTCACTGAGTAGGGAGGGGGTTAAATTAGAATGACTGTGCAACACTTGGCGCCAGGCCTGGGCACGGTAAGTGGTGGATAAAGGTTGGCTATTATTGTTATTATTTTTCTCCCTGCTCCCACTTTTTAGTACTGATTCCTGATTCCATAACATCCTACATGCTTTTCTGTCTTCCAAATATTCAAATATGTCCAGAGGCCTTTTCCTGCCCTAAAAACCTACTTCCTCCAGATGGCGATAAGGCAAGTTATCACCACTTGCCCGAAACTTATGGACTATGTTCATCAAAAAAAGCATGCAAAATACACTAAAATGTACACTCTCTCTAAATAGCTGTTCTCTTTTGTGCAATCCTGGTTATATTTATGTCTAGTTGGTACTTACTCGTGTGTGCACATGGATGCCACCTCTTGGAGACCTGCTGCAGGGCTGGATTTGGGGTGGGTCCCATTCTCAAAGAGAGACAAATGCAATCACCTGTGCAGCCACCAAGGGAGTTATAGGTGCAGGCATCCACACCCAACGGGAGCAGGCAGCAGCCAACGACCATTAAGCACGGTCTGGAGAGAGACATAAGATCCCCATCTCTCTTTTATATGCAACCATCTGGACACATGAAGCACTGGATCACACTTCCTTGAGGGAGCATCCTCGAAGCCTGTGGGTCAGACAGCAATCAGACCCGGAAGTAGAAAATGGGCTGGCGCATTGGTCTGCTGGATAAGCTGTCTGGGGTTTGACACTCATTCTACTTTTTATGAGTGTGCGACAAGAGCGTTTACTTTTCTCTTTCATCCTTGATTCTATCTTCCCTTCTTCCCTTGTCATCAGAGCTGGGACAGTGGAAGCTGCTGTTTTTCCTGCCTAGCATCTGTCCCATCTTATCCTGGTGACAGTATTCTGTTCTTTCGGGAATCATTCCATGCCCACCCTCAGTCTTTGTGGTTTAGGTGGAGCAACTCTACCCATGACTCCAGAGGTGGCTTGTGACCTGGACCTGGCCACCAGAACATTCCACCCACCCTGGGCTCGGTGATTGTCTACGGTTAAGTACATAACCCAATCACAGCAACCTGAGGCCATTCTAGGACTTTCGTTGGATATGTTGAAATGAGAGAATCCCTCTTTTGCTGGAGTGGCTGAGAAGACAGGAGAAAGTCTGGTGCTGTGGGCTGCTGTCTCCACCTCAGAGAGGGACAGTGTGCCTGAGAATGGGGCCAACACAGAAGAAAGCAGAGTCAAGAGATGAGGAGAAGCGGTGCCACTCCTGACGGCGTTCTCTGAGTTCCTGGTGCTGCACCTGAAGATAAGTCTACCCTTGGACTTTTTTTCGGTTATATTTGCCAGAAGATTCTTGTTCTGTGTTGGATATAGAAAAATATGTGAATAATAGAGAGGCAGATCTAGAATAACGCTTACTTCTGCTGTGTGCGGAGGAGGGCGCCTAAAGGAACAAACCCAGGTCTACGGGAGAGCATCCTGAGAAAGGGCAGTGGCCGTTCACTTTAGAAACCACCTGGGCAGAGAAAGGCTTCGTCGTAGTTCACGCTGCCTCAGCTTGGCACATTCCCAACATCTCCAGGGTGGAGCAGGTGGGGAGCAAGAGGCCTAGAATAATCCCCTCTTTAAACTGATAAAGAGGGTGTTGGGTGGGGAAAGGGAAGAGGCATGGAGTATGGGAGGGTGCCTGATGGATTTTTGGTCCTTGACAAACTTCCTTTAGGCTCAGACACCTGCACCTGTAACGAACTTCCACAACTCCATATGCAATTATGTCAGTCTGTTTCTCATCCTCTAGCAATTATCCAATAGGTGACAACAATGAGAGTGTGTAAAGAACTAGCAATTAGTTGTGTAAATGTAAAACATGCCAGGAAAATTCCTGCCTGCTCAGATCCAAGGGAGTAAATAAAAACGAAGACACCAAATGACTCTCCCCTCGTAGCCCTCTCTTCCGGCTGCGGAAACGTGCAGGCTTTACTGCCTACGCGTCTCTCTCTGCGTCTCTGCACATGCGCCACTGGAGAAGGGACTGGACCTGGAGTTGCTTTGGGAAAGGAGGTCTGGAGAGCCAGACTTCTGTGAGACTGTAATCTCGTCCGATGGCACACTGATTTTATACAAAGAGTAAGAAGGCTGGTGATGTTCTTTTGAATGGCAAATAGACTCTTCCACTGCCAAGAATGTGGAGACTGGTTTTTCAGGGGCAGCACAAGGCAGCCCGACTTGCCCAGGTTTTCTTCTGTGCATCTGAAAGTGTGGTAAGTACGAGCCAGGGCACGCTAGGGTCTTGAGAGCAGTAGTTTTCCAGGGACCAGCAAAGACCACAGCAAGCCAAGGTTTCCCAGGAGCTTGGGCTCTGCCATGACATGGCCTGGAAGGAAAGCGCAGAAAAAAATGGGCCTCTCCTTTCATTTCTTTTCTCTTTTTTCTTTCAAATTTATTGAGGTACAATTTACACACAAGAAATGTGTCCATTCTGAGTGTTTAGTTCCATGAGATTTCACAAATGTGCACATCTGAACCACCACCAGCATCAAGGATATAAGGGCTCTTTATTTTACTCTGTTCCACTGTTCCTTTTTCTCTACTAACTCTTAAATTGAGCATCGCACAGCTCCATGGAAGACGCAAAGAAAATCCCACACTTGAAAAATTCATCACTTGTCTGGAAAAACTCCAATCACTCATGTTTGACAAAAATTGCTGAATGCATTAAGAAAAGTCAAGGTCTGGATGGATAACAAAAATGAGAAATTTGAGTTTTGGAAAGAATTCTCTGGGACAGATATACAAACCATTCAAAATTGAAACTTGGAAAAACATGCCATGTCATCTCCATCACAATTATTCTATTGCTTTATGCGTTTCTGTTAGCAGAAAACTTTTTTTTAATGACAAAAATGAAACTTACTGAAAAAGAGTTTGCCTTCAATGAAAGAATTCTCATGACTCAATTAGAAAGCTCACAAAATGTAATACAAACAGAATTTCCACTTGAACTCAGTCTGATTGAACATAGAGCACGGTCCTTCCTCACACCGTCATGGCAAGATGCCTGGATTTTTTTCCCTCAATTGCAAATTCCTTCCTATGTTTTTGTGCTCCTTTCTTTTTCTGCCTTAAAATTTAGCTGAATGCCTACTATGTGCCAGGTACAAGGCAGGGCTGAGGATACAGTGGTGACCAGGCAAGACTCTGCCCTGAGGAGCCTATGGCCTTTGTTTCCCACCCTATAAACCCACTCCCATCTCATCCCACGGCTGGTGGGTCTTTGAAAGCATGGCTGCAAATGGGAAACTGGGAAAAGAGAGGGGAGCAGACACAGGGGAAGAAGAGCAGCCTTGTAACTATTTTCCACTGGATGAAGACTAGCATTTCTATTAATTCTCCCACCCTTTGTCATGGTTGGGTAGAAAACGATTCTAAAATCCAAATCAATGAAAAGCAAAAAACCAACGAGAATGACCCGGTACCTGAGTGTTCACATAAAACCCAGAACTCTCCCTCAGCTGCTCCATCCATGTAAGGAAAAGAGAAGGCCACAGAGAGAGATTATTGTCAGAAATCTGGAGAAGAGGATAAACTGTTTCTGATGGTCATGGTGTTATATTCGGCATATTGGAGCAGTGATTTACTAAATATAGACAGCATGATAGTCAACCGCCAAACCTAAATCTGATGCATCTTAGTGCTGTGAATCCTTTCCAATTAACTAGCTTCTTCCTGAAAACACTAAGAAGTAAAACCACGTCTACACCCAGATATAATTGTGGTTTATAAAGAAATGAAAATAATTCGTAAGAATAGACATTTACTTCTTGACGAGTGACTTCTATGACTCTTAAAGATGCAATGGCTCATTCAAATACCACCACTGGCTCTTTGGGACCCATGATTTCTATATTAGCATCTTAGACCAGACTCCACAGGGCACCTGATAGCAACGTAGGTCTTCTGGTTGACTGTGGTTGTGAATGTGGCTCCTGAGACACACCAATGTGAGATTTTCTTCTTGAGACCAAAGGATGGCAATGGATGTTTTGGCATAGAAGTTCACTGCTTTTGGCTTCTTGGAAGAAAGGCTCAAGAAATTTACAATCCAGGTTATCAGAAATTGAAATAGACAAAGGGCACAGCCTTGCAATTACCACCATGTACTTGGTTCTATCTTAGGATTTCCATTTCTCTGCTGTATGTCCCATCTGTTCTCCTGTGCTGTCTACTTTATCCATTAGAGCCCTTAGCATATTAATCTTAATTGTTTTACATTCCTGGTCTGATAATTCCAATGTCCCTGCCTGGTCTGGTTCTGATGCTTGCTCTGTTTCTTCGAACTGTGTTTTTTGCCTTTTGGTGTGCCTTGTACCTTCTTCTTGACAGCTGGACATGATGGACTGGGTAGAAGAAACTGGTGTAGGTAGGCTTTAGCGATGTGGCGGTGAGGGGTGGGGAAGGGGAGGCGTTCCACAGTCCTGCGAGTCCGTCTCAGTCTCTGAGTGAGCCTGCGCCTCGGGACTGTGGGCCCCACGAGTGCTTCTCAGTGTTTCTGCCCCATGAGGTGGGACATGATAGCTAGAGTGGGTGGGAGTTGAGTACTTCCCCTCCCCCACGTGGAAGGCTAGCGCCGCCTGGAGTTGGGTATTTCCCTGCCCCGGGTCAGTTAGGCTCTGATAATACCCCAGCAGGTCAGGTTCTGTTGACTAGTTTCCCCCGAGGGCGGGCCTTGTTGAGAACGCGGTGCTCGGCCTTATTTCACGTTGGTTCCTTTCCCCTCCCCCTGATGGAAGCCCAAGGGGATTTTCCTTCGATATTTACTGTGGGAACCTGGTCAAGCTCCTGGAGGTAAATCTCAATATTTTGGGGAGCCCCCTATGACTGGGTCCCCCCCAGAGTTTATAAGTCTCAGAGCTGTCCCCACTGAGGCCCAGCAATCCATCAATCACTGGTCAGGTTTCCCTGGGGTCCCTCCTGGGTCTCTACTCCGAAAGCCGTGACTCCCTGCCTCCATCTGTCTGTCTCTCCAACCCTGGGGACAGCGGTTTGCTCTCTTACCCATCTAAGAAGCACTGTTAATTTTTCAGTCTGTTTGGCTTTTTACATGTTAGGATGGAATGATCACTTCCAAGCTCCTTACATATGGAACCAGAAACCAGAAGTCTCCACCATGTACTTGGTATCAAAGTTTACAACTTGTGAAAACTTCTTTTCTTTTTTTTGATAATAAGAAAGTACAGGGACACTTGGCTCAGAGTGAAAACTTGCAAATCCCTTTGTATAACAGAAAACTATCATTCCACGCTAGCCGGCTCCCTCCAGTGCCAGCTTGTCTCCAGTAACTAGGCAGCAAATAAGGGGCAATGAGTCAAGGAGAGGAAAATTTTGACTTAAAATTTATAAAACTGAGAAATCCAACCATTTTTATCTTTATACCAAACTCCTAAAGAAATTATATATTTTCATGTATATCTCAAGCTTATGTATAAAGAAGACTAATAATAGGGAATAGAAATTTTCCACTGCACTTTAAAGAAAGAAAGAAGGATTGTATGGGATGAAATATCTGAGGTGAAGAAAATTCTTCAGTAATCTCTCACCAACCCTCCTTGGATATTAGGTGACAAGAGAGAAAGTCATGATGGAATAATATCCTTCTGCATAAAAGAATTATGGTAAGTTGACATTAGGTTGAGCTGCAGACCAGTCACAATGAAAGAAGTTCTGAGCTGAGCCTGTCACAGAGTTTCTAAAAGAAGACAATCGGTGTGCGTTTTAGACTGTCATCCTCATATTCAGCCTCCAGTAACTTGAACTGAGAATTGGCTTCTTGTGGGGATTTATTACAATGGCATTGCCACTCAAGAATAGGTGGCTATCATCATAAATAAAGAGCAGACACAAAGGGATGTGAAGATCCAAAACACAGAGAGCATCTGTCAAGGTGGGGAAATCATGAACTTACTTATATTGCAAATAAATAAACACTACTAAAGCCATCACTCATCAGCAGAAAATCTTTTTTCTGCCCTGGAAAAACTCAGTCAGGCTGCTGTGGTTGGGATTTCCTACCCTTGTCCAAGGAACCCTTGGTCTTCCTAGAACTTATAAACCAACGCCTGGTCCCTCCGTCTTACAGCACACACAGGCTGCTCTGATGAAGACAAGGTATAGATTCCCTGGAACAGCTAACCTGCTGTGGCCTGAGGGTTGATGCTTATGATCAACGAGCTGACGAGCTTGCTTTCTGTAGGAGACTACAAAACTACTGAAATGCAGTGCCAAGCCCCTCCTGAAATACAAGGGTAGAAAGACCGCCAACGCCTTATTCCTGTACTTGCCCTAAAAGTCCAGAGGCAGGACCTAGTGTCTCCCCACATTTCCTTCGGACATTGACACCTGTGTAAGTGAACATGTTCCCATGTCCACGTCCGTTTGTTGTTTCAGCTGCTATGAGAGCTGGGGGTATCAATTACTCCCTGCCTGGAGATGCTGACCTGCACAGCAGCTCCAGGCTTCTTGGCTGGCCTCCCCCTTCTCCAACTGCTCCACATTCAATAAATGCTGGCCTGCGAGTCTTCCTGAGGCCACCATTCTGGCCCCCTCAGCCCCACTAAATGATTCATTAGGTTGGATTAACCCTTTAAACACTACTATTTACCAAAGCGCCCCTGGGGACGCTTACACACTCTATCATTTTTAGCCATTATAAACAGCCGGTCCCAGCAGGGCGGAATCCACTTTAAGGCTACTCAGGTTGACAATGTGGGTTTTGTTAGCCCCAATTTACTTAAAAGCTCAAGACAGCATTTACTTTGTGAGATGGGGCATACACATTTCATCTCCCAGCCTATGTAATCCACATATACCTCTCACCACAAACACCTAAGTGGGCATTCCACAGAAAAGACTGGACCAGGAGGGATCCCACGGAGGCCGTGGGGTTATGCGGGATCTATTTTCATGTCTCCATTACCCAGGCCTCCTTTTTGGTTGCTGCCATTTTCTGCCCATAATCAGCTGTGTGCACAATGAGTGGTGCCTGCCAAATGGCCATTTGTGGGCGCAATTAGACACCTGTGCCTTCAAACAAGTTGCGAGCACCTAATTGTGTCTGCATGTAGCCACTTGTGGGTGCAATTATCCAGAAATCCAGGTGTGCCTGGTATTATGCACAATTTAAGGGGCAAAAAAAGAGCGTGTTTTCCAAAAAAGAAGGCTCAGGTTGAACACATGCCCTTCAGACTTTAACCAGGGTGGTTCAGCAGAAGCTACCACCACTCTGTGTATAGGAAGCCTCTTTGTTTCAGGGTCTACAGCAGTGCTGCCCAATAGAAAATAATGCAAGTCACCTATATAATTTGAAATTTTCTAGTAGCCATATTAAAAAATAAAATGGAATAGGTGAAAGGAATTTTAATAATCTTATTTTATTTAACCCAATATATCTAAAATATTATCATTTCAACATGTAATCAATATTTAAAAAATTAGATACATTACATGTTTTGGAGAGGGTTGTAATAAATCTGTGGAGCCCGGTGCGTGTTTTACACTTAAAATACATCACAATTCAGGCTAGTCCCGTTTTAAGTGCCTTATAGTCACATGTGGTCGTGGCTACCATATTGGAAAGTGCAGGTCTACCAAGAATTGTTTTCAATTATGATTAAATGCTTGGGACTTTTAACCTTTAAGCACTTCCTGAATATTTACAAAATCAGATTTCAAAGAAGAACATCTAAAAACGCCCCTTAGTGTCTGTCTTAGTGTCATCAGTGGTCAACATGCTCTTCATAATAAGAACTGCTAGCAAAATACAGTAGAATGTTGAAAACTGGCCCCAACCTCTTTGCATCACAGTTTATGAGGAGCATGTTTGGTCTGGTTTTGAATGTGACAGGCACAAGCTGTGTGGACAGAGTTAGAAGAGGGGTACAATAGCTGGAGTTGGAAGGGAGATGGAGAGAGGGAACCTAGCACAGGAAGAGGGAAGGGATCCAAGGTTGTGGCTGACCACTGCACTGTCCCTTGGTCTACGCCATGTCGAGGTTCCAATTCATCCAGATGGAGATGGCTTTAAGATAATTCTAACAGGAAGTACGATTCATTTTGGTTGCATTTGGGAATCAACAGATTTAAAATTTGGTAAGAAACTCAAGAAGTTATCTTTCTTTAACTGTAAAATAGAGAAACAATGGTACCCACTTGAGATAGTTGCGGTGAGGATTAGATGAGTTAATACACGTGAAACCTTTAGAACAATGCCTAGCACATAATAAGCAGTCAATGAATATCAGTTGCTATCATCCTCCTCCTCATACCAACATCATCATGATTTTATCATGATATTTATTCTCAAGCCATTCCAGAATAGTATGCCTCTATCATACACACACACGCACACACACACACACACACACACAGAGCTTTGGAGGAGGAAGATGACTAACTTCTTTGCATATGGTTTCCAGTTGCCTCCTAATTCCTTCAATCACCATTTCCACGCACTCAGATAAGTGCTCTGAGTACTGAAATCACAGGTGAACATCTCTGACTCTCCCATCATTCCTGGTAGACTTCAAGCTCATGGTACAGCCATTCCTGAGAACTGGTTAAAGGAAGGCTCAGAGCCACTTCTAATGCTCTAACTTTCATTTCACAAAAAGCATCCATGAAGAGCATGTACAGTGCATTCTCTTTCTGGTACAAATACTTCCTGTGTCAAGAACAAACAATTTCATACACTTACGTAACAACTGAGTGTATTTTTATAAAATTAGGTTATATATTTATACACTTAAACCCACAACTTAACTACTCCTTCCCCCAAGCCATTACTCATCTTTATTCCTTTCCTGACTACCCTGGGAACAGCCAGTTCATCACCCAGCTGTCCTGGGTTCTGTGCCTTCGTCATCAATTGTCACAAGGAACTGCTGGCTAGAATATTTCTTCCTTGTCCCTTCTCTTTTATTCCTCCCCTGCATCAGTGAGCATGAGGGCTGAGCATGCCCAGTATTCCTCTGAGTGTCATTAACAAACACCCCGGTCGATTCCATCAGAGGCAATACCACTTTCTTTAATAGAGCCCTACCTCCTCCTCCCCTCCCATTCCTCCCCAGATATCTCAAGGAAAACTTTCCTTGTTTCTTTCAGTTCTATTTGCTCTTTGTTCCATTGCCAAAAATATTTGAGGAAAAGGCAATAATCTAGACTAGCCTATAGAATTTTTAAGGAAAAAATATCCCAAAGGAAGCAAAGCCATCAAGCTGGAAAGTGGCCAGCTGCCTCCTTCAGAACCTCAACAACAGCTTCCAGCTCCTTCCTCATCCTTCTCTGAGTGAACCTGCTTTTTCTCAAGCACAATTATTAAAATAGATGAAACATGACTTCTTATTCAATTGTATATTTTTCTGCTTTAATTGCCAGGATTGTAATGATATTCTTCAAAGTAATATTTCTTCATTCTGTTTCCTTTCATTACTTCTCATTTTTGTGTTCAGACTCTGTTGTGTTACTCCGGAAGGCAAGAGGGTGTGAGTTATCCTGAGTTCATCATCCGGAGAGAACGCCCACTCTGGGGCAGGGGCGTCAGTGTCCCACAGCAGCAATATTTTAAAAACGACTTTCATGTGGACAGCACCTCAATTAAGTAATGGGCTAAATAGGTTTGTGTGGCCACTAGCCCGGCAACCTGCTCACTGACAAACATCCTCTCTGTGAGAAATGCACGCCAAGTTCCAGGACACTTGGGGTGCACACAGACTGTAGCAACACAGCCGGCTTGAGATTGAGGACAGACTGCGGGAGGGATGGATTTGGGCTGGCTCACCCATGTCTTCTCATCTAGTTATTTCCAAGTGGCAACCAGAAATGAAGACAGCAGACCAGGATCTACATCTGCGGCTGGGACACAGCCAGGCGGTGTGGACCAGCTCGAAACCCAGCCCGCAAAAGCTGCATCAGATTGAGTTATGTGCCCGAAAACTGAAGTGACGTCTTCTTCCATTATCTTTTTATCCTAAGAAAATCAAATTTTTTAGACTGTTCAGGTATCTTTTATTGAAAGTATTAGTTACTTCACAACCCTATTCAAATGCTTGAAATGTGAGCATCTGCTCAATTTAAAATACATATTTCCAAAAGTATCCAGGTATTTTATACTCAAGTTGCAATCAAAGCGTGTAAGTCACTTTTGGTATGAAATAGAATAGAGTTAAACTCGTCATGATAAATCTAAAGAAGTCTACTATAATTATCGTTGCATCAAAGGGAGTAGCTTTTGTCCAAGAGATTTTACTGTCTTCTGCCTTCCCATGATTCAACAAATGAGAATGAAACAGCCATCTGTGGAATGGTTGGAAAATAGGGAGGTTTTCAGTCTCTCCTCTATGACTATCATTAGTAGATCCATTTGTATTTCAAAGTTCCATTCTTTGTTATTAATTATTGCACAGACTGCAGTCATGGAGAGTGAGACATTTAAAGTCCTTTTTTTAGACACTGAAACTTGCTCCTTGAATTTCTGTGTAATTACAAAGTAGGCATCAGCAGAGGTTTTGGTACCAAACCTGAGATGGAAGTCACTGAGGCATGTTCCCAGGTCACCCTCCGGTCCTGGACCTTTAGTCCCCCCATGAAGCAATACCAACGCGCCCTCCTGTTACAGTGTCACCGCACATATATCATTCCCGTATCACAGATGTCAAGAAAGAGACAGGAGAGGCCTGTTTTATTACGGCCATGAATGATGGTGAGAGATGGGACCTTCCAGGGAGCACTCTGCTAAAATGGGTGATTCAGAGATGCTGTGCCTCATACTTGAAAAAAGATCTAAATTTATTATGTTTAATGTTTAATATAAATCACCAAACCTGAATGTGTTATAAAAATGAGCTAAAATGCTGCTTAACAGACATTATTAAAGAGTCTTAAGCATGGAGCCATTTCTAATTGGTAAAAGTTCACAGATGAACACTTCTTGCAAGTACTCATTTTTAAGAAATATTTCTTCCAGGAAGAAGGCCCTTATTTCAGTGTGAGATATAATCCAGGGGACAAATCTCTTTATGAAAGCATCATCGTTAAGTTCACAGACAGACTCCCAGTGGAATCTATAATTTAAACCTTATTCCTCACTTATTTTAATATGAGACAAAATCAGGGTTAAAAATAATTAAGAACACAATGATAAACAGTCAAAGCCAGTGTGTGTGGAGTGCAAGTGCCATGTGAGGCAATAAATGTCAAGGGCCCATCAGCTATTATTAATCTCAAAAAACATTAAAAGAATAGTGCAGAAAATTATCTGTGCTGTTTTTATCATCTTGATTAAAGGATACAAACATGGGTAATTTAAAATTAATCTGTGGAAGAATATGCTGTCATTTCAATTAAAGGAAAAAGAATCATTCTTTAGCTGTCGCACCTCAGCAAAGGCACTACCTTAAATCAGGGACATTCGGCCTCCAAAATGGGTCGGGCGCCGTAAACCAATTTTCAGCCACAAAATGGGATTTGCAAAATTGGTTTGAAGTCGTGCTGGCTGGATCCCACCTCTGCTGGGGAGTGAAATTAAAACTGTCATCCGTTCACACAGAGTCCCCAACAGCTTGGCGGTCTCTGGCGTGTGCTGGTTCATAAGCGCAGCTGCTTCCCTATCAGCACAAAGACACCCTTTGGGGACTCTGTCCCTTCAGCTTGTTTATTAGAATTCTCAAACTGACAATGGAAAGGTACCTGTGGGTCACGAGTGAGGCCTCCTCTCCGAGGAGGAGGACATGGGAGGCAGGAAAAAACTGACTAGGCCATAGTGGCTTTTTCCTTCTTTAGATGGGTCGCTCAGATTTTCCTAATTCCAAGACTTTGACATTTCTCTCTGCCTCACCATTCCTGGCTCCTTCTGCCTTTCCTCCCCCAAAAATGTAGGTTCTGAACAACCTGGTATAAGAGTATCAACTCTCGTTTCTGGTTTTTTTTTTTTTTTAAAGATTGGTACCTGAGCTAACAACTGTTGCCAATATTCTTCTTCTTTTTTTCCCCCCTGCTTTTTCTCCCCAAATCCTCCCAGTACATAGCTGTATATTCTAGTTGTGAGGGCGTCTGGTTGTGGCATGTGGGACGCCTCCTCAGTGTGGCCTGACGAGCGGTGCCATGTCCACGCCCAGGTTACAAACCGGTGAAACCCGGGGTCGCTGAAGGCACAGCGTGTGAACTTAACCACTTGGCCACGGGGCCAGCCCCTCATTTCTGTTTTGAAAAGAGAATTCAGGGCCCACAAAAACAAACAACTGGAATACTAAGAAGAGAAATATATTTTCTTACAGCTTCAAAAATCTGATCTTTTGGTAGAAATATCTACATTTTACTGATTTATTTAGTTGTTTATTATGTTACTTGTATTTTGAAAGTGAATTATCTTCACTATAATATAGCTCATTATAATCAATTTTAAAAAACAAATATTTCCCAAGCACCTACTGTCTAGTTGGGTGCTGCAGAGGACACAGAAAAGCTTGAACATAGTCCTCGCCTTCAGAAAGCTTATACTTTCTAGCTGGGGAGATGAGCTAAAAATGCAATAAGAAAAAAAAATGATAATTTGACAGGCTATGTCGCTGAAGAATCCAGGTACGAATGATACAGATCTGGACTTACTACGAAGCTAAATCATGTCATGGTTATGCAACAGTGAAATCTGGCCGTGAAGGCGGTCAGCATGAGAGCTGGACTTTGGGCTCCTCCAGTTGGCACCACATGTCAATACCATGTTTTCTTATTTTTACCTATTTTTCTACTTTTACCCCCATTCTTATGATCTTGGCTTATGTCCTCACTCCATCTTCTCAGGGTATATGCTGTATGTTTTACAGTGGACCCAGTTTTGTCTGCTTATGTACTTCGCCTGTAATTTAACTGCAGCTTTCTGTGCAGGTACCAAGGAGAGTGTAAGCGTTACAGGTGTGCCTGTCCTAACTTCTTCAGTGGCACAAACGCAGGCCAGAGGATGGTCTTGCTTTGGGGGGGATCTTATTCTTTAACGCATGTGGTTACAGCGTTGACAACAGATTTAACGCTCTTGCTTTGAATGACATAGTTCTAATGAAACTCTGCCTAACATTTTATTATTTGGCATTTATCTGCAGTCAATTGACATACAGAAGTTTATTTGGTCTAATGCACTGGGAGCACCTGTCACGGTCAGGAGAGGATGGGGAGAGAAACAGAGTCTGCAGGAGACTAATGCCTGGGGCGGCTGCCAGGGGTCGTCAGTGGAAGAACAGCTGCCCTGTGGACAACGGTGCAGAGCTGCTGTGAATATCCCTGCTTAGAAGCTGGCGAGAAGTCCCTGAAGAGTGGATGGACATCAATGAGGCGAGCAAGCCATGGGGGTGGCCCTGCATTTGCAGCACCAAAGCTGAAAGGTTAGGTATCTGCCTGCAGCCTGAGCTGCCTCCTATCAGGGTCATTCTAGTCTATTTCAGAAATGAATGTCAAGGAAGAGCCCACAAAATAAGCATCTTCCTTTGGGAAGCAATGGGTGCTTCTGAACCAACCCACAAGGTAGGCCAGACACCCAGGAAGCCACCCAGGTACCTTCCAAACCAGCTGCACTGAACCGCCTACCAACCCAGAGCAGGGTGGCTCCAGCACGCGTGGGGACACTGTGAACACAGTGAAGATCCCATTAGAAGAAATATTTATCTCCATAGGGTTTTTGATCTCAGAGAAAGAAAAAAACTTTGCAAACATTATTTATGTTTAAGCTACCCTTGTGAAATATTTACATATATGTCACTCACTTTACTTACATTCTTTGTTCTCCCTCCTACTTTTATTTATTTATTTATTTACTGCAATTTGGCCCAGATGGGATTGAAATATAAAATCCATGTACATTTGCTTTCTCCTTAAAACATTCACCTATCACCCACCATGCACCAAATCCTCTGAATCAGTACCTATGTACAATCTTTTCCCATTTTCCTGCCACATTTCAAGCCTAAAAATCAAAACAATATTTTCCTGAAACGTTCGCTTTTCTTGGCTCCAACTGACATTTTTCTTGTTTGGTTGGTTTTCGAAACAGCAAACAGGATACTCAAAAACGTATCCTGATGTGGAACATGGGCTGTTCTGGCTGGAGCCAAACGACAGTTAAAGAGGCAGCCTGTGGCCTTCCCCTCCCGCAAGGTTGCTGGTGGGACGGGCTGCTGATGGAGGGCATGACGAATCCTGCTTTGCAGGACAGATGAAGCCACAGGCTCTATTTTTAAGTCTGTAAATGCTGCCTTTGGTTGTGGCATCTCTTTTTGTTACTCCCCAGTGGCTTCTGTCCCCTCACGGCTCTCACAGGTCCCAGGGCCACCCTACTTTCTGGCTCCCTCTACTTATCAACACAGAAAAGGATAAGATATTATCATATGCATTTTAGCCCAGGAATTCCCATTTTTAAACTCTTTAATGTAGCTGTGAAGAGAAAGGCTTTGTCTCCTGGTAAAGTTGGAGGCAGCATGTTAAACTGCTATCAAATTTGCCCCGTTAGAGCTCCAGGTCAAAGAGACTACTGATTCCGGCTTATGCTGGAAAATGGGGTCTTTACTACCAAGAATGACTGGTAAATCCCTCTGAGAAGAGCAGACGACATAAACGAGCACTGCTGGGATAATCTTCATGGAATTGTTCGAGAGGAGCAATTGCCCACAACAGCGGGAAAGTGTGACTAACGAAGACTAACGCTCCCCGGGCACGTTGACTGGGGTAGTCCACGGCCATCCACCTGCAAACCTCCTCCTGGAACCACGATGTAGTTGGCACCAGAATGACCTTCGACTTCCAAAAAACAGTGAGTCACATGTTCACTCTTGTTTGCCGTCCGCCTTTGTGAAGTTCTCTGCAGGCCGTCCACGAACTCCCCACCTTTTTAATTTTATGCTTTCCACATTCCTGAAGAATGAGGTTCTCATCGTGAAGTTGCCACAAGGGTTATTGGTTTAGTAAACCAGGATGTCAATTTTCTGTCTAAAAACAACTTTTGCTGCACATAGTATAACATTGTAACTGTGGTTTCTAAAATTCTGAAATAATAAGTGTTTTATCTTTAAGGTCATTTTCGCTATGCTGTGGTGAAGTTGTCAACACCTTTTAATATATAAGGATTTCTCTTTTTTCCTCCAATATATAATTTCTTCCATACTTTCAGAAACTCACATCATCTAAGCTAATTTGTTGGCACGTTTCAGCCCATACCATAGAAAGAAACCACGGAATGGATTTTAAGTGCTGACAGAGAAAGAACTGTTAATTTGCCAGGTCTGCAACCTGTGCAATTTTCTACTTCTTACATAGAGCATAAATTTCCTGATATTCATATCGATGTTTTATTAACTATTGGTGTGCTGGGTTAAAAACAGGTGGCTTTTCTAAAGATGATTATTTCCTGTTTGTCACTGCCCATCACCTGAATACACTTAACGGTGAGCAATGAGACAGCCTCAGGTTGGAGAAATGTGCATCTTTGAAATCGCTTCCTCTGGCAGAAAAACCAAACAAAGCAAAATACTGTTCAGGGATTCCGTTTAAACTTGAGGAATTATGCAGTTTTAGAAACCTCAGGGTCCCTTTACTGTGTCCTTTGCAGATCTTATGAGGTGGTTCACATGGATGGCTTCTTCCAGTCCTCTGTGTGCCATCTCATCATCCTTCTGGGGACAGAACTGTCACAAGACTGCCCTTACACGCAGCCTTGCATCCCATCCTTCATCCTCTCCCGAGGAGAAGGGCACCTCCATCCACGCAGTTGCCCAAGCCCTGGACTCCAGAGTGACCTTCGTCACCACCCTTTCCCTCGACGACCACTTCTAGTTGGCCGTCCAGTCACGTCAATTCACCTCCTTCAAAGCACACACCTTTCTTCTCTTCCTGGCATCCGCGCTATCACAGACTCATTTGATAGGGATTTTTCATAGGGATTTTGTCGACAGTTTCACATTGTCTCTCCATATTCCATCCTGTCCTTCCAATTTATCCTCCATGAAATTATCAAGGAGCTTTCCCTAAAATACAGATCTGATCAAACCATCCTCTTGTTTACAAGCCTTCAATAGCCTGAGGGCTGTAGGTAGAGCCAAGCTTCTCAGCATGTTGTATGAGGTGCTTCATAACTACACATCTTGCCACTTCCTTACCTCAAATTCAACATGTGCATATGAAAGTTCAGCACTTAATATAGTCTATTGCGATCTGTATTTATTTGTCTCTCTTCTACTCCCTACCCAAGCCACCAGAGACCAGACTGTAGAGCCCTGGAGATAAGGACTCTGCTCCATTGAAGAATATTTCCTCAGTGCCTAGCTTAGTTTCAGCTACACAGTATTGTTCAACTGAATTTATTGAATGAATGAATGGACCAATGAAGTGTCAACTCTCTCTACCATCGTGATCTCGTCCGCCTGTAGAATACTAAAGTAAACGTCCCTCAACAACTCAACTTCTCAAATTCCTTTTGTTCATCTCAGCTGTCACGTTAACACAAGCCACAGGTTTACTTTCTTCCATCGAATTCAAACTTGTCTCCATCTTCTCTTTGCTCAGCTTCAGCCAGGCTCCCTACAACTTTCCTCCTGCAAATCAAGTGCACTAAATCGAACCCTAATCTTCTTAAAGAGTTGCTGTGCCTCCCTAAATGACTAATTTACTACTCGAGAGTGACTGAGGCACTGGGGAGAATCTGGCTCATTATTTAATAGCCAATAAGGCCAGCTGTTTCATTTCAAGAAATTAATGGTCTTTAAAACCTTCCCATATTGTACCAACTGCTCTTTTGGATGGAGAGCCAAGTGACTTTTATTAGTAAGGTTGATAAAATCCACTCCCTGTTAGTCCTGTCCTAGCCTTCTTCGTAATACCAATAGAGTCTTCTGGAACATCTGGTTACTTTTGCTTTACCCTCCCTGTTGATTCTTTGAGAAGTTTGTTGCTGGATTTTCTCTGGTTGCTCCCTTGGAGACTACAAAAGGTGGTCTGACAGCTGCACTCCTGGCCTGACGGCTCGACCCCCGGCCTTCCTGACTCCTTAAGGAATGCCTTTCCGTATTAGGCCTAATTCCGCTGAGACAGGGAGCAGCTTGTTACTTTCAGGTTAGCTCATTCCATCTTGAGCCACGTGAAATTACTCATGTGTAAAGAAGCATTCACATTCAGAGGATGTTTTATGTAACCATCTTTCTCTTATTAATATCCCGCCATTAGGCAAAAAGGCCAAGAAAAGGCTAGATTAGGCCACAAATCTGTATTATGAGACAAAGATATAGAAGCCCTTAAATTTTTAGCCATTGATCAGTATTTTATCTGAGGACAATTGACTTTTAAGAATACGAACGAATAAAATACATTTGCCATCTACCAGCAGCTAATGTCTCTATTTTTTTCAAATATAAACTGTTGCCACTGGCACATGAACAACTATATTACAATATCTTACATACGTTAAGTGGATTATTTATCTAAATTATATATGGCACGGCGGCTATGGTTTAATGTTAATAATTTACTTTCTTCGGGTTTCCCGTGGTTTTTATACTGCTATAATTTACAGGGGGATAGACGTAGTACTTTTTGTTCCAAAGAAGTCTGCTGCCTGCTCATTCTCATGAACGCCTCCTCTCCCCTCCACTTCCTGGGGATGAGAACAGAATGCTACTTTCCAAAAGCTGGGAAGATGGTAGAACGTGTAAATCCTTCTTTAGGTAGCACTGGTGAACACACAAATGTGGCTTCTGAAGCTTACCCAGATCCTGTAGTTCACATTGCTGGCAGGTGTGATGGGGAGGAGACGCGGGTGGGAGGGATGAACCTGCTTCCTGGGATTTCTAGGCTGGGAAGCTTTTGTTCTCTCTAAAAGCAGACAAGAAGGCAGGGTCCAGAATAGAAGGATATGTACCATGCTGTGTGGGGCTGAAACCTAGGCCAAAATGAGGTTTCTTGCTAAAACTACTGTACTCACTCTGATATTGAAGATACCTTCAACAGGGGAGGCTACTGTTTGGGTATTTTCTTCTCGTAAATTTGTACAAATGAAATAATCTCTGTGAAGGCATTATCGTTTTATTGAAAGAAAAATGCTAGCCACATAGGAATCATAATGTGAGGACTCTTAAAAATGACCCCCTTTAAGAAGAGTTTACAGTAAAGGCCCTAATTCAGTACGTCTGAACTTACTGAGATACAAAACTTGCACTCACCCCTTCCCGCAGGAATATGTACAAAATGTTACTCATAAAACACTTGGTATGTAATCTGAGGGAGTTCGAGGGCCCCCTGAAACCAACCTTTGGACAGTGTAGACGGGTGATTGTAACAGACTCCCAATCAAGACCCCACTGCTCACACTTCCTGTGGGTTTACCCGGATTGAAACACGTACTATCAAAAGACAGGTCTCCTTCCAGTAAGACTGCATCTCTCTCAGAGAAACTAAAAGGCCGACTTGGCCAAATTCCTGCTGCTCTGAATTTGAGCAAAGGCAGGCTGTTGAAATCTATGCAAAACCTGACCTGGTGTGGGTCCACAGGCACCATCAGGGGGACGTCACTGCAGACACCCAAACCTCCATTGTTCATGCATTAATGGCATGCGTGGGCCAGGCCCTCAGTACCAAACATCCCTCTTCTCCAGGCCTTCCATAATCCTGGGGGTGCTCTCAGAGGTGCCGCCATGTTTCAGTGATGTTCTGAGCATGCGTGCAACAGAAACGAACTTGCCAAAGACTTTACATCATTGTGATGAACTGCATATTTGAGTGAAACAAAGAGAAACCAGAAATACGTTCTTCTGGGGGTTCCTCTCTGGGGCTGCCCTGTCGATGCTATCACTATTCATTGTGTTTCCTATAAGACGTGACCGACTCACAGAGCACCCACTCCAAAATGACATGAAGGCATTGAGACTGTCTAGGGCTACTTAATAATTATATATTTTTCTCTCATGAAAGGCAAGCAGGACTGATGCCCTTTGACCCCAGGACTTTACCTTCACTAGTGGGAGCAGCGCTGCTGTGCCCCACCCACAGCTCCTCAGCACCCCCGGTTGACCACGGGACTTACTCCAAGGATTTGCACTTCTCAGCTCAAAGCCTCCTCTCACCGGAGCGCTGGACAGGCCCCAGTGCTTGGGAGCTGGCTCCTTCAGGAGCAACACTTAGCCAGTGACAATAGGACTTGAAAGAGAAATACTGCAACCTTCTTGCCCCTCAGGTGGGACAAGGTGTGAGTGCATCCCAGACTATTTTCAGGGGGTCCTAGCAGAACCGATCCCATTGCCTGCAGCAGCAACCTGCTGGTTTCCGCACCCTGTACTGGCTTTCTTCCCTTCCCCTCAGGCGCCTTCCAACACCTCCCGGGATCCCTTCCCAAATTAAGTCGCTTGCTCTCAGAGTCTGCTTTTGGGGCAAACCCAGCTGGACTCCAGAATGAGGACATTTTTTACTTTTGAGTTTGTATTAGAAAATGATGGGAACTTTCACCGTTCCTGGTTATTGTTGTTGTTGCTACTGCAATAATCATACAGGGAGCTCCCCATATCCTTTACCCAGATTCACCAATTCTTCACTCTTTGTCCCATTTACTTTATCATTCATTCTCTTCCTTCCATTCTGTTCCCTTCCCCTCCAGCCCCTACCTTCTCTTCATACACACGCATGCACACACACACATATTATTATGTATACACAGCGTTATTTCCTGAACCAGCTGAGAGCAAACTGGAGACTTGTGCCTCTTTGCCCCCAAATACTTCAGTGTGTATTTCTGAAGAACAAGGATATTCTGCTTTATAAGCACAGCACAGTTACCAAAATGACTTCTGGTTTCTTCTTACCCACATGCTTATGCTTTCTGGGGTCAGGACCATGCTTAGTCACAGAATGCCAGATGGCATTAAGTCACCAAGTCTTCCTCCTTGAGAAAAATACAATTTCCAGAATGAAGTTACACGGACAGTGATAAATGAGTCCTTGCTCTCCATATAAGTAGTGAAGACATGTCACAACCACAGTCTGGAGGCCAGGCCTGTGTCACTGCACTGTCCACCTGCCTCTTTTTGTACTTTCTGAGTATGAGACTGTGGTTTATTACGTCATCAGCCTTGAGATGCCCTGGGGTCTTCTGTTGAGGGTTCCTGCATACACGTTTGTCTGACATCCTGGACCAGCCATGCAGTTCCCAGCCTTGTTGAGCCATCTCAGTTGCATATTTCAGGGTCTCTTCCTGGAAGTCTGAGAGGCGTCTCAAATCTACCCATCCTCTGATCTTTCACCCAGACCTGGTCCTCTCCCAGCATTGCCTCTCTTGGGGAATGGCATCATCACCCACACCGTGTGCGTGGACTCATTCTTGACTCCTGGCTTTGCCTACCCCCACACCTCCACACGCAACCCATCACCAAATTCTGTCAGTTCTTTCCACCACCTTTCCCCGTCTCTACCACCATCACCACCCTTGTGTGCACTACCGACATCTTTCGCCTGAACACGGCAACAACCTTTGAACTGGTTTCATCCACTCCAGCCTCCCTCCAGTCTGTTCTCCACCCTGCAGCTAGAGAAGACAAAATTTGAAACATAAATCTGACCACATCATCCTCCTGCTTAAAACCCGGGGATGGTTTCTAATTAGCGTTCGAAGGAACATAAACATCCTTAACTGAACCACCCATGTCTGACTTCTAAACTTCTCCTGCTCCACTCCTGCGGTCTCTGTTCCAACCACATAGCCTTCTTTCAGTCTCTCTGTTCAGTGGTTTTCTCCCCCACAAGGCCTCTGCACACATTCTTCTCTCTGCCTGGGATGTTCCTTCTTTCTTTTCTCTAACCCGCTTCAGATCATAGCTCCTCCCCCTCCCTGCTGTGATTTCATCCAATTTCCCATTAGATTTCCTTGAATCACGTATCTGTCCTTTTTCACAATGGGCAGAGTTGCAGTTTTACCATTTTTTTGTGATTGTACAATTACATCTCCTCCACTAGACAGTAAACTCCCTCAAACAGGGACTGTGTCTGTGGGGTTATCGTTATCCTCAAGGCCTGCAGAGTGTGCTGAACTTTGTAGGCAGGCAGTAAGTAGTTGTTGAAGGATGGAGTCAGGAAGGGTAGATGACTTTTCTAGTTCACTTATTTAGGCAAAAAAAGTTGCACAGTTAACTCTGAACAATCCTGGACAGGCCTGTGTTTTTAAAAAATCAGATATGGAAAAAGTGACCAGAAAATAGGACAAACTGAGGAATTCAAGCTGTTGACAAGGTGGTAACATAAACAACTTGTCTATAACCAACCCACAGAAGGCAGTCATCACGTGATCTTGGACACAACACATGCGGAAATTACTCCCATAAAACATTGGCTAGAAGCTCTGTCTTATATATGGACCTGATTTTGATGTTGGAAAAAACTATAAAAGGGTGTTGCCCAGTTCAGACCGTTTAGCACAAATTGTCAAAGGCACCAACATGGCAGTGGAAGGTGACGAAGCACAAACTCCAATTCTGATTTTATAGGACTGTTTCCAGCAGGAAAAAATTCAATGTGGCCAACTCCTTCTCAAAATAGCTCAACGTGCTTATTTTCCATCTTAAACTTCTGCTGCAACAATTACAGCTCTTTCCAGTTCCTTGCAAAAACCCGGCTGTCAGACACTATCATTTCTGGAAACGGGTCTGCATTTGCTTCAGCTACATGCAAGCAATTAGTGGGTAGAAACCTCATCTGAGCAGTCACCACCCTGTCTTCGCATTTAAACAGTGGCCAAGTTTAAAGGCTACTAATGATGCCCGAGAGCATATTGTTGGTGGAGAGCGGCCAATGAGAATTGCCAGGTTCCTACCTATTTAACATGTCACTCCATGTTCAACCATAAGGGTCAATTTTGCTGATTGTCAAGTGGGACAACTTTCTACTGGGACAAGACCCAACCACGTCTATCTAGGCTTAATTGAAGACTTGGAATATAAACAGGAACATATTCTGGATGCTGCTCCTTTTGGACCAACCCTTCCCACATTTGTACCACAAATGTTTGCCTTTGCTAGAAATAATGGAGCTGGACCAAGGTGTTTCCTGGCACAATGACTGAGGTCATGGGGCCTGTGTCACATGAAATCCAGGGCACAGATGGGTTCGTGTGGCACCTCCATGGTAATTGACTGCCAAAGCTGTCTTCTCTGGACTTGAAGCAACAAAGTCGGTAGAAGCCATCCCTCTATAGTTATCTGGCATTTATATCTCAGCCATGCACCTGAAGATCTGCCAGGACCATACCATGAAAGAAGCAATGCTACTTTCCTGCTTACAAAAATTGCTGAAGGGAACCAACTGGTATATTTTTTAAAACACTAGCATAACAAAGAGGCGGGCTTTTAAAAAACGTACTGTTTAAAAGATACTTTAGCTGGAAGGAGCTGGGTATTTATATATGCTAAGGGGAGCTCTGTGGTTCATAGCTGAGGTTCTCAGCAATTCTGAATGCCTATTAGGGGTCTGCTCATTTTAACTTCCCAGAGTTATGGACTGCAGAGACAGAGGGGGAGGTCAGCACAGTGAGGGCCGCCTCAGGAAAGGACGGTCACTGAATGCCTTTCTCCTCCCTGTTTGCAGCCAGCCTAGCACAACACAACTTGATTCATGGAGATCCTAGGGTCTCAGGGGCGGGAGAGAGCTGGACTGAATCCAAAGCCTGTCACTTATTCTTTGTGCAATGTTGGCCATGCCCCTTTGCATCTCTGAGCCTCAGCTTCTTCATCCATAAAAGAGGTATAGTAATATTTATTTCAGGATTTTCCCAAGAAATAAGTGAGGTGACATATTTAAAGTACCCACTGAAGTTCTTGGAGAATAAATACTTAACAAATGTTGGTACATTCCCCAGGCCCCATTATAGTGTTTCTGTGGAGGGCAATGCAGAGCGCGAGCTGGGTGCTGGGAACTTGGTCCATGCACTGGGAGTGTAGAGCTGTTCTGCCTGCACAGACCTAGCCCAGACCATTTCAACCACGTTTGTGCTCCCAGTAGGCACAGGATAATTGTCGCATGGAGAATGGAGCCATCTTGTTTTTACTTAGGGAAAACATCATAGTGATATAAAAATAAAAATGATATGCTTCAAAAGTATTTCCCTTTTTTCCCACAAATTCCTTGCAATTTGTCTCATTCTATTTTATTACTTTTTCATGACCCACAGATTTCAACATTTTTCTTTTTTTTTGGAGCTGTAAAAGACAATGAACATGGATGTATTTTTAACATGGTCTAAGATATCTTCCTTCCCATGAACTCGTTTACTCAAGAAAAAAGCTGATGAATTCCAACCTCTCCCTAACTTGTCAGTGTGGGATGATATCAAGTGGTACAATAAAGTGGAATAAAAAAGACCTTGGAAACCGGAAAGAACTGAGTTTGAATTCGCATTCTGCCACCTTGAAGATGGATGTTTTCTTTTACAAAGTGAGCATCATAGTGACTACTATCCAGCGGATGCTGAGGATAAAATGAGGCAATGTGTATAAAATACATGGCATGTGGTAGGTACTCAACATGCGATGGAACACATGGTAGGTACTCGACCCGCGAGGGAGTGCATGGTAGGTGCTCGATGCCTGGCAGAGCACGTGGTAGGTGCTCAATACATTTGACGACATTCCCTTACTTCCTCTGCCTTAATCGTTCTTAGTTTATTTTCTTTTCAAACACAATTGGCTAGTTTAGGAGTAAACATGACATCTCTAAACAATTTGCATGCAGATTTTGGTACATAAAAATGGGAACTAAACCACTGATTTCACTCTTAATTATTCCTGTTGAATAAGATCATGTGTTCGTGCATTTGGGGAGGCACTCGCTTTTCATCCAAGATGCCTGCATGTTTTAGTGATGTAACGTCATTTTAAATTATCATAAAGCACAGACCTCACACACACATACAAACCAGATATTCTAAGTTCATACACTTGGTTTGTTCCGAGTGTCTCTGCCAGGATAAAACCTGTGCACAGCAAAGCCAGGACCTTGGGCGGAGGGACATCAGCAAATGGCCGGAAAGATGCAGAAGACAGAGGGAGGCGATGCAAAGTATACATGGTGCATCGTGCAAAACAGTTCAGCACAGTCAGGAAACTCACCACCACAATTCCAGCGCAGCGAGCTTTTGGAGGCAGATGGCGGAAGGACAAAACAACAGGAAAACATCAAGAACCACCAAGAATGTGAGAAATTAGAGATACAGCAACTCTCTAAGCGGCTGTCTAGGCACAAAATAATCTTTTCTTCTCTTTTGGCTGGAGAAATGGGAGAGAAATGCTAAACTCCTTTAAATATACACAAGAGGGCAAACACGAAGTCAGCTTACCAAGCTTAGTGTGTCTCAAGTTCAAGGTAATGTCAGATCTGGCATTCTTGAAATAGCAGGCACATACTCTACCTCTAAAAACAGTACTTAACCATCAAATATGTAACAGTTTAGAATTTTCTATGGAAAATGAAGGAAAAGCAAAAATCTATAGAATTTAATATATAAGGTCCATCAAGATTCAGTTAAAACTATTTTGGAGACATTAGTACTGTAATGGGTCTTAACATGTTTTAAATCACTAATATTCTAACTAAACTCATAATGGAAGCCTTTGACTGAATAATTAATATCAAATATTCTAACTGGCACTGAGGATGTATTGGCTATGAGGAAATGATGAAAAGTTTCATTAAAATGGACTTTTATCCAAGGAACTAAGTGACATAAAAATGATATGGCAGTAGCATTAACCCCCGACCTCAGCTGTTTGGCATCTTGAGGCTGTATTACGTGCTCGGGCTTTTTGCATTTTTCAGGAAGTTTGAGTTGACAATGGAGACATCTTAATCTCACAAAGAATTAAGTCTCTGCTAATTCATCATTTTGTCCTCTGCATTGAGTGAGGTGGTGTCAGGGGGGCCAGTCAAACAGGCAGCTGACTCTGCGGGTGGGGGAAGCGGAGACTCGGTTTCCAACACGGGGAGCCCAAGGAGAAAGGATGGCAAGTCTGACCTGGTGGGTAAAGAGCTTCACTGATTCTCAAAAGGCCTTAAACTCTGTCCTGTGTGGACATGGACCATCTAGACAAGCTCTGTAGCTCATCCCAGCATCCCTGGAGTCAGGGCCACAGTCACAGCTATGAGCTCTGAAAGGTGGCTTTTCAGGGCAAGAAAAGGCTGTCCAGATCAAGTTGTGCACCAGGAAGGTGCTGGAGAGACCGGCCATGGTTCGCCTTATCTAGACGATGGGCGACAGTCCCCGTCTACAGACTTGCAGAGAGAGAGTATTTGTGGCTGACACGGCCTCATACTCCTGCTGAACGTTCAGCTGGCCGCTGTGACTGAGGGAGCGGTACAGAGATGCTCGGAAAGCATCTTCCTTGACAAACGGGCACGTGGCAGAGAGAAGCACTCAATTAGGCAGTGTGGAGACTGTCAACTTCGACAGACCAGATGGCTGAACCCCCACTCCCACGGGACACACTCCCACACACACATATTCACCTGAGGAGCTGATTGCTCAGTGCTCACAGAACTCATTCAGTCACTACCAAGATTAGTGTCAGCAGAGACCAGAACACTGGCATTGGTGGAAATCTTTGCAGAACATGAATGTTACCATCATCCACTTAGCAAATGCTGTAAAACAAGGCCAGTTTGGCAAAGGAAAACCCAATCGCTGTGGGCAGAGCAGAAGCTAACCGGAGGAGGAACGAGCGAAATCAGAGAGG
This sequence comes from Equus asinus, assembly GCF_041296235.1. Classification (NCBI taxonomy): domain Eukaryota; kingdom Metazoa; phylum Chordata; class Mammalia; order Perissodactyla; family Equidae; genus Equus; species Equus asinus. The sequence continues at coordinate 139,992,853 of NC_091793.1, read as the reverse complement.
GAGAGTGTCTGTAAGCAGTGAGGCGAACAACAACTGAGGATGCAGACGATGCCCAGACAAAACGCTTTTGGGGATGATGGAACGCAGAGGGAGCATGGGTGCTGCAAGCTTCAGAGTCAGCCTGCACTTGTGGCTGGAGTCTTTCTGGGGATGGCAAGGACATATGTGGACGAGAGAGCTGGAGCCGATGAGATGAAACACCGGAAATGTGACAGCGCCAGTGTGTTCCTATGGCGCATTCCCCTGCTCTGAACACAATCCCCCCCCAGCACCAAAACACTGGAAACTCTCTTAGAAAGCAAGTGTATTTTGGGTTCCTAGGAAGCAAGAATAAGCTGTTTGCTCCTTCTAAAGTTGCTGTTTCTACCACAAAGCAGTTCGAGTACGTTGCTTCCCTTTATACAGCCAAGTTAAAGCCCCTGGAGATGTTCCGAGCGACGTTTCGCCCTCAATAACTTAGGTAGCACGGGTCAGAGCAACGCAAGGACTGGGAGGCAGGGGGCCGAGCAGGTCTCTGTCCCCATCCGTCTCGGGGAAGGGATTCTTTTCACCACAAAATTCACTGTCATCTCTTCACTTCTGGGTAGGTATTATTCTTAATCTTAAAGAACCAAGTACCAATTTCCAGATACCGCTTTTCCAGCTCTCAGGAGTGTTTTAACAAAACAGGATTTTCTTTTCGGTAGGCAAAGCATATTGCTTAATGTTCATCTAGCAATTATGCGCTAAACTGTTCATATTTCAAGGGAAGGACCCAAGGGAACAGGAAGAGAATTGATTTTATGGCAGCATTACAGAGATGGTTGAAAGGCAACGCCTAACCTGTGTATTAGTAACGTTCGGTGCCATGTGCGAAGATGACTAAGGCCTGTCCTCAGCGGCACTTCCACTTTAGTGAGAGAGACAAGCAGATGAGCCAACAAGATGAGCGGGTGTGGTGACTGCAGAGTCTGTGTCTGACCCTGAGCTGGATAACCCGAACCCCGGAAGTTAAATGCGCAAACTCGCAGCCAGACTGCATGGGTCCAGATCCCGGCTCTGCCCCTTCCGGATGTTGAACTAGGGCAATTTCACTTCATCTCCCTAAGCCTGTGTCCTTGCCTATGGGATTGGGATGATGATAGGGTTGCTGTTGAGTCCCAGGGTTGCTGTGAGCACAAGAAAGCCAGGAGACGCAGAGCATTTAGAACAGTGCCTGACACACAGTAAGTGCTCAAGACGGGTTAACTGCGTAAAGTCTGGACTTCTATTGAGTCCAGGGAAAAGAGACATTCTCATTGAAAAGTCAGTTCTTTGACTGGAAAACAGGGTCCTGAAATAAATGGTCACAAAAGCTTGGCAGGAATTCTTTCCCATAACTTACTTATGTAAAAACAAATCTATTCTCATCTGTACACCAATTTGTATTAAAACCTGCTATATACATGGTCCTATGTTAGGTCCTGATGACGGGTGTAAAAAAAGAAGGGTATAAAATAATCTCCCTTATTTCAGGAGATTTATAATCCCCTGGGGGTCGTAAGGGGCAGCAAAGGATGGTGATCTAATTCAGGGTGTTTGCAGCAGCACTGGTAAAGTGCCAACCACATGAGACAGAAGTAAAGAGGGAGAAGAGCTGAAGAAAGATGACAAGGACTCAGGTTGGGCTTGGGGACTTTGAGGTGTCTTGGAGGTAGAAGGATGGATATGTCAAACAGGCAGTTGTAACTGGGATCACAATAAAAGGGAGCTCTGAAGGTCAGCCAGGTTCATTTTGGAGTCCTCATCGCAGTGATGAGAACCGAATCCACAGGAATGGCGGAGGCTGCTCAGAGAGACTCTCCATAAAGGAAAGGGCTGGAGGCAGAACCAGCTGGCAGTCTCAGCGGTGCAGTCAGAAGCCTGGGGCAAGAGCCTGCAGTGTTGGTGGCTGGTGTGGAAATAGAGCCAACAGGTATAGGCCGCTTTTTCCTAAAGTAGGAACTGTAGGAATTGGAGGAGGAAGGAGGGGTGGGGGAAGGGCTCTGCTTTCCCTGATGGACTAGAGTCAGCTTCATGGGGTAGCACTGCCGCCCGAACTCTGCTCAGCTGTGGATCATTACAGCTGCATGCTCTGCTCTGCCCCATCTTGAGCCAACAGGAGCCACCCCATATCTGTCCTGGGAGCTGGAGCATCACGCTCAGTCATCCTGGTTAACTCACATTGGGTATAGTCTCCACCAGCGGGGAGACCCTAGGCCTGAACCTGTCTTGTTGGTAGGGGCTGTGGCCTCTGACCCAGACCCGCGTCAGCATCCTCTATCCCTTACATGAACTCCCTGTCCATGAGGATTGCTGTCACGCAGCAGGTCCCAGCACAGCTTGTCACTCGATCCTCTCAGCTGGCTCTGTCCTCCTGACTTCACCATCTGGACCACTGGTCCTTCCCAGAGTTGGCTAATCCTTCAGCCTCGGGTATAGCCCCGGCCCGTCTCCATGCAGCTGTTGGCTCTCCCCTTCTCCACACCGTGGGATTCACAGTGGACTGTGCGGCTGAGCCTGTGCATGTACAGCAGGAGGAGGATGGAGGTGGGGGGAGCCGGAGAGAGGGGGGTAGTCAATGGTGCAGGGTCCCTGAGAAGCCAGTGAGAAGGAGCGCTGTGCAAGGGTTTGACTCATTAAAGAAAGGAATATGTCTTCCCCTGAGATAAAATTAAAAAGCGCTAACAACATAAAAAATCCTCAAGCTACGTCAGGCAGGCTCTTCACTAAGGGTTTGTATTATTATATTTAATACTCATACTGGCACTACACAGAGACCCTAATATCATCCCCAATTTGCAGATTAAAAAGCTGAGCCTGGAGCAGCTAGATCACCTGTCCACGATCTCACAGGTGACAAGTGACAGATGGGGCTGTAGTTATGGCCTGACTCTAAGTCCTGCCCTCCCATCTCCCCTGGGAAGTGTGGGTTAGTGAAGACAGCGTCTGAGCCGTAGGGAGCAGAAGTTGGGGAGCGAATGTGGAGTGTCTCCAGGTCGTAAAGGAGAGGAAGTGAGGTCAGCCCTGGAGACTGGGTAGGGGCTTAGTCATCCTTGCAGAACTTACGGAGAGTGGAAGAGGGTTGGAACGGCCGCTGTGGGACAGTCAAGGGAGTCGAGAGCTCGACTGAGAGGAATTCTGGACGGCAGCAGGGCCCAGCTGGGGCTGGTGATGTGAATTTTGTGGTGGAACAATAAATGCAGTTTTATGAGTTTCTCCAGCAACCTTTCGCCGCCCACGTACATGGGACCACAGAAGAGAGGCGGAGGCCTTTCGCTCCCTCCTTAGGACTCAACGCTTGATTACAGGCCCGGAAGAGCAACATCATGTGCCGATGCTCCGAGCCATCTGCAGAGAAGGGATAATGGGATCCCAGGGGGCCAGGGATGGGCCAGGTGGGAATGATGGAGGCTGGCGATGGGAGAGGAGAGAGCTGGCTGCTGAAGGACTGACCGTGAGGAGGCCTGTAAAATCAGCATGGGGCCCTGGAGAATTGAAAGGGGCTTCTAGGCTGAAGTGAAAAGAAGCTGTTTGCAAAAATACACACACTGATGTTCACACATTACAGCAGCCTTGGAAACAGCCGCTTACCTCTCATGCAGGGTGAGTAATAATTTGTGTCAGGCAAGAATAAAGGAATGCTGATTTCATTCTGTTTACTACCAATGAAAATTGGGGGCTGGATGGGATGGTAAAGCGCTGGCCCTGGTAAAAGCGTGGTTGCTTGCTAACGAGCTTGTACTGCAACTGCGCTCTGCTGTCCAAAGCAGCACCCTCAGGAGAAAAGAAATAAAGTCATTTTTCTTCAGAGGCAGAAGATTCAACATTGCTTAACAATAACACTTAACATCTTAGCCCTTAGCCTTAGGCCATCTCCTAACTACTGAGTGCTAGGCACTGTCTCCTTCCTGGGCCAGCTGGGGCACTGGCCTTATTTTGTGAAGTGTCATTTAGCCTGCATGGGCCTGCTCTAAAGATGACAGAGTTCCCTGAAAGCATAGCAGGGTGCCCTTCGACTGACCGGGGCTCCCACCAGCTCCATGTGCTGGGGGCATTTTCTGTCTGCATCGATGGCTCCCAATTTGGCATATAAGTCAACACTGTTGAGTTTATCTTAGAAACCGCTGTGATGCTCTCCACCAACAGAGGAGCCCAATCAGTCAGCAGCATAATAAGTCCCCTGTAAGGTTGGCCACCGACTCCTATCCTATAGATAGAATTATTGTTATTTTTAATTAAAAATTTAACTCCATATATATTTTAAAGCTCCCTGCCTCTGTGACGAAGAGGGTGATCCGGTGCCTACAGAGATGTGCCCGCCTCACTCTCCTGGCAAAGGGAGGGAGCAGTGGAGCTGCTGTAATTCAATTAAACGGCCAGTAAAATCTCCGGGGGTGGGGAGACTAGAAAACCAGGGTAATGTCGCCTGCACACCGAGCCGAGTCTGCAGCCCTTCCCAGAAGCCAGCAGTGTGCCTGCCTCTGCCTTCTGCACCTCATGGGTGAATATGGAACCCCGCATGGACCAGAGCCCACTGAGGAGGGCGCTTTGCATCTCCCCTTTAGAAACTGAGATGGAGCCTCAAGTCTGAGCCCCCTCCCATCGAAAAACTAGTGCCAGGGGCTCTCACACATTTGTCTGAGCCCTATTTCACCTCCAACGTGGCTGCTTCTGGTTGCCAGGTAGCTGCAAAGGTCTGTTTGCACGAGCAGTAATCACTCCTTCTGTTGTTGCATGTGTGAGTGGACCGTTGGTCAAAATTGTTTTCCGTCTAAGATGCTTCCCTTTCAACTACAGTTGTATTCCCGGGCTGGCGGGGTTTTGTCGATTCATATATTGTGATGATGGCTCCAGAGCTACAACATGAATGTACCGCCTTTGTCAGAAAACTCCCTTTGCACTGTTTAATCCTAAAATAGACTCGTTTAGAGTCAGCCGTGATTGAGTATTTCAGGGCTTATTAGTAAAAATAAATAGGAGTTGGAAATCCAGAGGCCTTTACGCTATAAATGCTAATCTCAGCATCTGTTGCACTGTCATAAAGAGGTGATTTCCCATCTCTGCACTAGAGAGTTGAGTCCTGAGGATGGGCTGGCACTGCGTCTCCAGTCTGCATAGTGCCAGGGCCTGCCACACAGATGATCAATAGATATATGGGGAATGAATGAATGACTGAAATTTATAGAATTTTCGATGTTTCGATGTGCTTATGATTTGCATAAAAAAACCCATTTCCGAAGTCTGAGTGCAAGCTGGCCAGGAAGACGTGAAACTGTTTCCAGTTTTCCTTTTTTCTTCCCTCTCTGAAGAACATACTACTTCCCATCTGCCTTAACCACAATTTCCATACACTTCAACATTGGAAGCCAGAAACTTTATATTTAAAAGAAATTTTGGAGACTACTTCCATTTTTTCAAATAAAAACAAAATTCTAGGCCAGGGAAAAATAGGGACAGGAAAGAAATGAAGGATGAGAAAAACTATGAGACATCATATAAAAAAAGAAACCAGGGAGATAAATAAAATACAGTTGTGTAGATGCTTTTAAAATATTATATTTTTGGTATCCTGCCCAATCAGTGTTAAAAATTGGTTCTGTGCTAGATTTGAGATTCTATTACTTTTGAAAATCAACATACTATTTATAAGAGCGGATGTCACTGAGTGCATGCCTAGGGTGATATTCAGGATGTTATTTCTGTAAATTCACATGCAGAAGTACAGTCAACCTACAACCAAAATCAGCAACTCCAGGTTGAGTTAGCGCTCTAACAACTCAGTTTTGGTGATGAAGAAGCTCTGCTTGGAGTCCTTCTCTTCCTTTTTTGTTTTTTTGAGGAAGACTGGCCCTGAGCTAACATCCGTGCCCATCTTCCTCTACTTCGTATGTGGGACGCCACCACAGCGTGGCTTGACAAGCAGTGTGTAGGTCCACACCCAGGATCTGAACCAGGGAACCGGGGTCTCCGAAATGGAACGTGAGAACTTCACCGCTGCACCACTGGGCAGGCCCCTCCCCTTCTCTTTAAAAGGAGACATTCCATAATGTTTCAGTTTTCCAGCTGGCATTCACGGTTTTTTGTTTTTTATTCCAAACTCACTAATTCTCACACTCCTGACTCATTTAACCCCCCTACTCTCTCCACTGTACGTGATCTTGGAAAGCCTTCCTCTTTGTCATGAGCTACCCATCGCAGATAAAATTACTCTTCATCTCACAGATAAGAGCACTGTGTCTCATTTTCAGGGGTGTCTCGTTACAGCATCAGCGGATCGTGGTAGGCCAGAATCTCCAAGCCTTTTCCCGCGCGGCTGCTCTGCCTGCCGTTTCTGTGCCTCATAGCCATATTTGCTCATGGCCTAGAGAACACGGTCAGATTCTAAATCAAGCCAAGAACACTTTCCCAGGCTCACATTTCTCTCCTGCTTTTTAACACCCGCACGAAGCCCCAAGGTTAAGCTTGGCTTGCCCTTCCTCGCGGGTAACTCCTAGGACAGAGGATTTGCTATTTTATTGTCTCTAAGCTTGGTGCAGGATGTTCAATACCACTTTTATAGCAATGGCTTAGGATTTCCATTCATGATCCAATATTCTTGCTGACATGTTCAATTGCAATGATATACTATTTTCTTCCCTTAAAAAATAACCCACAAGTGTTCAATTATGAGCACGGTTCTGAAGATGGCAATAGGGTTGCAGCAGATTATACCGTGGTCCCTATTTCAATGCCAGAGTTCTATTTCATGTAGATCCTCTTTATCCGGGGTGAGCTGGGGATGGGAGAGCCCTCAGTGACCTACCTGGGTAGGGATGCGTACTGTCTCTCCATCCCCTCAAAGCGGAGGTTGTGTGCGCTCCCATCTGGACCCATTCCAGACACCTGTGGAGAGAGAAGTAATTAGAGATGAAGATCCGTTATACACCCTGGGTACTGACAATGCATCTCAAAATTATAATCAGCACACAAATGCTGGGGCTGCCTGCCAAAAATCCACCGTGGAAGAGCATGCAACACCCAGGATCGCCGTAGGAATGGATGATCAAGCCACAAACACAGCGTTTAACAACAAAGTCACTTCTTTCAAAAAAGGGTCATTGTCAAACTGACTCCTTCCTGTCACTAAACCAGGGATGTTCTGTAGGCTGTGAGACTGCTTTTTTTTCTTTTTAAACAGTGTTTAGTTTCTAGAATTGTTTTAGTCTTACAGAACCATTGAGAAGATAGTACAGAGAGTTCCACATAGCCTGAACCCAGTCTCCCTATTACTAACACCTCATGTTAGGGAGGTCCATTTCTTACAATTAATGAATCACTCTTGATATACTGTTGTTAACTAAAGCCATAGTTTATTCAAAGTTCTACCTAATGTCTTTTTCTGTTCCAGGATCCCATATACATTCGTGCATCACGTCTCCTGAGGCTCCTCCTAGCTGTAAGGAAGACCGTATCTTTAAAACTCCCTTTTCCATGAAAGCTTTCTTTACCAACAGGGCTTGGTGACAGGCAACTCTCTCCTGCACAGCTTCCATGAAGCCCTCCCCCACCCAGACCTCCCATGGTTCCCTCCCTTACGCACGACCACAGAGGAGTGATGGACCGTTCTCTATTTGGGGTTGGTCTGTGTTATTTTTTGTCCCTTCTTATGCACCTCCTGTGTTCATCTCTCTTTGGGTCTCTTCCATTAGCCTCTGAGATTCTGAAGGGCAGTGTCTGGCCCCCGTAGGTTCTCAGTAAAGTGTGTTAGTTTCATGAATGTAAAGACTTTGTATATAGTCCTTCTGTATCTATCACACCAACCAAAACCAGGATGAACACATACATTCTGTTCACGTCACCTGAACACAGCCTGTTCTCGCCAACATGTGGTTTTGTGGACCACTCATGTGCTTGCTCATGTGCTGGGGTAGTCCTCACATAATGGGCATGGGAAGGGTAAATAAAAAACCTGGACCCTCATAATGCGGGGCAGGGAGAGTTTGCCAGTAAACACAGTGTCAGTAAGGGAATTTTTTCTAGGTAGTACCCAACCTGCAAGTTATTTTCTTCCTTCCAAATATCCCAGCTTTCTAGAAAACCGCCATCTGGGCTTGGGCGGTGTGTGTAGGGAGGGTTTTCTGGGGGAGGTGTTGCAAAGCAAGTAGATATGCTCTTTTAGAGTAAGAAAGACTATTCCTGGCATTGAATCATTACAGGAGGCCCTTCAGAGAGTGTCCTGCAAACCCCTTTATAGTTCCCCAATATGGCTGGCGATACTTGAAAGGGCAACAGCGCAGGGAGCCACCTAGGTAAGGGTGAAGATGGCACACACAAATTTCAAGGCAACTGCAGAGAGACTGAGAATCCCCTGCATTAGGAAAAAAGCCTCGATTTAAACCACTGACCTTTCTAACAAAGAGCCCAGGCCAGGATGGCGTCAGATAGGGGATGAGTAAAAGGCACGGAAGAAGAAGTGAAGGATAGAAGCACTGTCCTCCGCTACTCCAATTTAAGGTTTGTTTTGTTTGTTTTTAGCCTATTTTTTATGGAGGAAGAATTAACATGATTACCAGAAGGACGCTGAAGATGATTAATTGTGGTTGTTGGAAAAACATTATGCTTATGTACTCTAGCACAGCTCTAGACGTCTACAAGTAACCTTCTTCTTGTGGCCACCAAACTGCATGTGAAGACTTGGAGCTCTCTTATCTAGAACTGGCCTGGCCTAATGACAGCAGTCAACGTTCTGGTTCCTCTAGAGGTAGCATCTATATGCTTGTTGTTCTTCTGGTGGGCTACCAGCACACTAGATTCTCTGATCCTTAACGTCATGGAACGTTCATCAGAAATGAAGTAATTCAAGAGTGATGTACGACAAGGTATGGTCAGTGCCATTCAGGATGTTACTAACAGCACAGATGACACCGGAAGTGTTAGCAAAAACTTCATGGGAGCAGCAGCACGTAGGGATGGTGGCATGCTGTCACATCCACAATTATTCTGTTCTTCACTTGTGTACGTATTGATGTGCTTCTTCATTACTAGTGTGACATCTTTAATGCAATCACCCAATCAGTGACTACTGAGCACCTGCTGTATGCAAATACCAGGCTAGGTACTATGTTCACACCAATGAACAGAACTGGATTTCTTCACTGCTACGAATATAGAGGAGGCAGGCCTGCAAACAATTATGGCCCAATGAGGTCACTGCTTGACTGTGAGTCTGAGGAAGGAGGCATGGGAGTCTGAAGGGATAGATCCCAAAGTCCACCTGGGAGAGTTGAAGACAGCTTCACATGGGTGTTGAAGCTTCATCTAAAACTTTACTATGGATGAGGAGGAGGTTTTTAGGGGGAGAATGCTGTGAGAGTAGTAGGGGAAGGCATTCTAAGCAGAGAGAACAAAAGTGAAACAACATGGAGGCATGAGAAAAGACAGTTTTCAGGGCATGTCAAAATTTTGGTAAAGGAAGGAACAGGCTATGAGGAAAAGGCTATTAGTAACAGTAGTGACAGCACCCCTGGTGTTACTACTATAGTACAACTGTTATTGCCACTACTGCAACTTTTTTTAATGGACTTTATTTTTCAGAACAGTTTTAGGTTCACAGCAAAATTGAGACGAAGGTACAGAGGTTTCCCATATACCCCCTACCCTTACACATGCACAGCTTCCCCATTATCAACATCCCCCAACGGGTGGTACATTTGTTACAATTTGTGAAGCTACATTGACCCATGATAATCACCCAAAGTCAATGGTTTACATTAGGGGTCACTCTTGGTGCTGTGCAATCTTTGGGTTTGGACAAACGTATGATGACTTCTACCCACCACTGTAGTACAATACAGAGAATTTTTGCTGCTCTAAAAATCCTGTGCTCCACCTATTCACCCCTCCCCTCCCCCAATTCTTGGTGACTACTGATCATTTTACTGTCTCCATAGTTTTGACTTTTCCAGAGTCATGCACTTGGAATCATACAGTATATTTTTATATTGGCTTCTTTTGATTAGCAATATGCATGTAAGTTTCTCCCATGTCTTTTGATGGCTTGATAGCTTATTTCTTTTTAGTGCTGAATAACATTCCATTGTCTGGATGTACCACAGTTTATTTATCCATTCACCTACCGAAGGACATCTTGGTGGCTTCCAAGTTTTGGCAATGATGAATAAAGTTGCTATAAACATCGATGTACAGGTTTTTTGTGTGCATAAGTTTTCAGTCCTTAGGGTAAGTACCAAGGAGCACGATTTCTCGGTCGTATGGTGAGAGTATGTTCAGTCTGGTAAGAAACTGCCAAATTATTTTCCAAAGTGACTATACCATTTAGCATTCCCACAAGCACTGAATGAGAGTTCTTATTGTTCCATATCCTCACCAGCACTTGGTGTTGTCAGTGTTCCAGATTTTGGCCATTCCAATAGGTATAGAGTAATTGTTTTAATTTATATCTCCCTGATGACATATGATTTGGAGTATTTTTTCATATGCTTATTTACCACCTGTTTATCTTCTTTGGTGAGGTGTCTGTTAAGGTCTTTTGCCCATTTTTTAATTGGGCTGTTTCTTTTCTTATTATGAGGTTTTAAGAAGTTTTTGTATATTTTGGATAATAGTCCTTTATCAGATATGTCTTTTGCAAATATTTTCTCCTAATCTGTGACTTGTCTTTTCATTCTCTTGATAGAGCTTTCGCAGAGCAGAAGTTTTTAATTTTAATGAACTCCAGCTTGTCAATCTTTCTCTCATGGGTCATGCCTTTGGTTTCCTATCTAAAAAGTCATTGTCAAACCCAAGGTCATCTAGATTTTCTCCTATCTTCTAGGAGTTTCAGTTTTTCCTTTTACATTTAGGTCTGTGATCCATTTTTAGTCAGCTTTTGTGAAGGGTGTAGGTCTGTGTCTAGATTCATTTTTTTGCATGTGGGTGCCCAGTTGTTCCAGCACCATTTGTTGAAAAGACAACCTTTGCTCCATTGTATTGGAGCAAAAGACAACCTTTGCACCTCTGTTAAAGATCAGTTGATTATATTTATCTGGGTCAATTTCCGGGCTCCCTATTCTCTTCCATTGATCTATTTGTCTATTCTCTCACCAATAGCACGCTGTCTTGATTACTGTAGCTTTATAGTAAGACTTGAAATCAGGTAGTGTCAGTCCTCCAACTTTGTTCTCCTTCAATATTGTGTTGGCTATTGTGGGTCTTTTGCCTCTCCATATAAACTTTAGAATCAGCTTGTTGAGATTCTTTAGAATCAAAAAAATAACTTGCTGGTATTTTTATAGGGAGTGCATTGAATCCATAGATAAATTTGGGAAGAAGAGATCTGGACAATATTGAGTCTTCCTATCCATGACCATGGACTCTCTCTCCTTTTATTTGCTTCTTCTTTGATCACTACTACCATTTAACATTTATTTGGTGCTTAGTGTCTGCCAAGCACAATGCTAATGTTTTATTTGCATTGTCCCACTCAATCTTCCCAATAACCCCAATGGTTGACCCATTTTTCAGATGAGAAAACTAAGTAGTTGCCAAAAGTCATACAGCTAGTACATGGGAGATTTGAGACAAAGATGAGGTCTGCCTGACCCCAGAGTCCAAGCTCTGGAGACACAGACATGAACCAGATCTTGGAGGAGCTCATATGCCAGGCCAAGGAACTTGGTGTTACCCTTAGGTGATGGAGGAGCCATTGAGAAGTGCTACTTGATAAATGACAGGACAAATTTACAGGTTAGAGAGATTATTCTTGCCATAGTGTGGATGTTCCAGTGACAGTCTGAGCCAGAGATAGTAAAGGCCTAAACTAGAGGATATTCAAAAGGATGGAGACAAGGGAGTGACAAAAGGATGTTAAGGGGGCAGGTTTAGTAGGACTCACGGAGGATTAATGGGAAGGGTGTGTCTGGAATAATGCCCAAGTGTCTGAGCTTAGCAACTAGGTGGGGTTGGTAACCATCACCAAGACGAGAATTAAGGAAGAACAGATATAGCGGTAGGGGTAGGGGTGGGAGGAGTGAATACTGAGCTTCAGTTGGGACATCTGATGGAGATGTCTGACAGATAATTGAGTATAAAAGTTTGCAACTTAGGGGGCTGGCCCCGTGGCCGAGTGGTTAAGTTCGCGCGCTCCGCTGCAGGCGGCCCAGTGTTTCATCGGTTCGAATCCTGGGCGTGGACATGGCACTGCTCGTCAAACCATGCTGAGGCAGCATCCCACATGCCACAACTAGAAGGACCCACAACGAAGAATACACAACTATGTACCAGGGGGCTTTGGGGAGAAAAAGGAAAAAATAAAATCTTTAAAAAAAAAAAAAAAGTTTGCAACTTAGAAGAGAAATCTGGAGTAGAGATGTAGAATTGGGAAACATTCAGCTTATTGAAGGTACTTGCAACCTCAGGAAAGAATCAGAATGCCCAGGGTGTCTGTAGAGACAGAACAGAAGAAAAGACGTGGAATGAAAATAGAGAAAAATACTAACAATTCTCCTAGGAACACAATCATTTAAGGGGCAGGCAAAAAAAGTTGAACCCAGGAGAAAGTCTGAGAAAAAGTCATTGGTCTATCAGAGAACTAGGAGAGAGTATTATGATAGAAATCAGGGGAAAAGAGTTCCACGAAGGAGGGAGAGGCCAACAGTGTCAAAAGCAGTCAAGGGCTTCAGGAAGACAGGGACCGCGGTGTATATGGTGCACTAGCCCGCTTTATCCAATCCTCCACCCTGTGGAGTGTCACCCTGAACTGTGGAGCCTGGAAGGCTAAAAACTTCCCATAATTCCCTTGCTGTCCGTGTATTGGGTATGGTTTAGGTTCAGCCATATCATGTAAGAAACGGGATTGAGACAGTGGCTACACTTGACTGTTTGTTCTGACAGGACTAAAGCTGTGCTGGCTTTTCCTGTGGCCATTCTGGCAGATGCGCCATGGATAGTTTCTGGGGGGGAGTGTGGCTTCTACTGCTAGCTGTGGAGTTGGCTGCACTAGAGGTGACCTCCTGATTGTGGCCCCTTCCTAATTATGGTGGCTCCTGATATGGGCATTGTCACGTGGCTATGGAGCCGAAACCTTCCCACAAAGAAGTCGCAGCAGCTCCTTTGGTAGCCTGGTCCTATAGTGTGGCTTGGGAAATCATTCCTGAGAGCTTATCCAAGAATTTGTTTTTCTTAGCCTCCCTTAAGATTTTGTAAGCCTGTTAATATGGTCTAATAAATTTGTTCCTGCTTAAACTAGCTAGAGTGGATTTTGCTCTCTGCCACTGAACAGTGACTAATAATGCCTGCAAGAGGATGTTGGAATTGGCAATGGGATGGCGATTGGTGCTTTATTGAGAGTGATTTCAATGGATTGATGGGGAGAGAGAGCCAGACTCTACGGTGTTGAAAATCTTTATAGTTTTCTAATAAATAACCAACCACTGGTTGTGCTGTCTTATGTTATCATGCTCAGAAAATGAGATGAATACTTTCAAATAAATGAACATTTGTTAGTGTCTCTGAAGTAGTCAAATGCTGAATATTCTAAGACACAGAGATGAGAAAAAGTCTTCTAGCTCAGGGAGACACTTTCAGTTAATGGAGGTGATGGGAATAAATTTGTGTCCCATTATTTAAAAAACAGATTTAACTGCTTTTTTCTTCGTAAATGGTTATTGTGGAAAACCAGTCAGAGAAGACCTCTGTTGACATTTATAAATATATCCATATTTTAATGGTATAGAGAGTTTTTTCCCACTATTTATTATTGGCATTTTCCTGTATTATTAGGCATATTTCATGAACATGAATTTTAATGGTTATATAATATTCTATTTGTAATAAATCATAATTTATCTTATCTCCTCCTGTAACATGGTAACTTTTAATAGCCCAATCAGAAATGGTGGCAATATAGATTATTGTCTTGAGTACAAAGATTCTTGCAAAGAGCTGTGACTTGAGGGTAGGAAATTGCGGAGAGAGGTTGCTAAAGAGAAGCTCATGATTAAGTTGTACTTAGTCCTTAGGAAGCTGGGCCACTTCAGGAGAGAGGGAGGGAGAGAGAACAGACACAGGCATTTATAAGCTCATTTCTCATTTTGCTCCATGTGCAACGAGACTCAGAAAATGTTCCTGCCTGAGAATTCCTTATTAGGTAATTTCCATCATCACAAAAAAACAAGGTCAGCAGCTTTGATCCAATTAATGTTTTTAAAGAAGCCCTTTATCTCACTTGGTATCGTGCAGGCTTTTTTTTTTTTTTTTAAATGTAATGACCTAAATATACGTCTGATAGAAATAATCTTGACTTAAGCCATAACAGAAACCTAGTCTTTTCCACAACAGTGTAATTTTAGAACTTAGGCGGAGGTTCAGGCGTATTCATCTTTCTCTACTAACCAAGTTCAGGCAGTGGAACTTCAGAGAGCTTATTTCAAGCAACTTGAGTGGCCCATCCCTTGGTGTGCCTCGCACAAGGCCACCTTCTTAGGCTGGATTATGACAGTTTACGACAGCCTATCAGGAGGGCTTGGTGTTTAGGAGGAATGTTGAATTAAGATGCTTTTAGTCCATGGGAGTTCTCCCAATTTCGTTCACTCAGTGCCTGCTGCCAGCTGGGGTGTTAAGAGCCTTGTTAAAATAAAGCTATTAGTCTTTTCTCTACAAAAGCAAGGAGCTTGCTCTTACAGTCAGGGTTCCTTAAATTAGTATGTATTTCTAGCCTGGCATTGCTAGAATCAGCAGTTTCATAAAGCAATATACTAAAGAGGCCATTTGACCCCCCTGTTTCCCCCATTTGCAGATTAATGGCAGATGGGAAGATTTAATGCCCTTTCAAACATTTTTTAACAATTCATTAAAAATAAAAGAATAAATCACACAAGATTTTCTGCAAATGTCTGACGGTAAAAAGCGGAAACAATTCAAAATTAACATGTTTTCCAGTTCCTACAGGTTAGGAAACATTTTTGCCAATGTTGTAATTTATGTCCCATAAGTCAATTTTCCCGAGGAAATTTAAAAGCTGCTGTGACGGAAAGGCTGGGCGAAGTTGTAATACGGCTTACTCACCTACATGTAACATCCTCAGCTACAAATATGTCTTACTCAGGTCCATCATAAAAAAAGGAGTTCATGCTGCTAGACACAGCATAAGATTAAGATGCAAAGTAGAAAAATTTAGATGCCATTTTAGGAAATATGCCTTTCATTTCACGTTGGTATCATGACAGATAGTTTTGAGCAGCTTCCAAAAGCTTTCTTTTCATTACGTTGCTCTTACCTAGCTATAGTTTTGGCTGGAAGATTTTTAAAGGAATCAACATAATGAAAACATCCAAAAAGTTATGAACTTGGCTTTGAGCATCTTCTCATATTGAAACATTCTGTTAAAATGCTACATGTTTGGAGGGAAACAATGCTCCATTTAAACAAAAAACAAACCCTAGTCAAAATAGGTTGTTCGCTTATTTCTCTTTGGCAATGTGAAGTGTTTTATGCTGGAGATATGTATTTACAACTATGTTATCTAGAGAAACAAGCATCCATGTGCTTGTTCAAACCATTATTTCTCAAGTGTTTATTTTCTCTAATTTAATTTCAGTAATTTTGTCAGATAACTGGGTATTCGGCTTATAGACTAGCTTAGAACATCTGCTAGCTAGAACATTTAGAAAATACAGCAAATAAAAATCTTTTAAAAATAACTCTTGGGTAAGCCTTTTAACTGCTCTGTGCCTACATTTCCTCCTTTGTAGGATGTTGGAATTAAAACATTGGAGTTAAAATAAATCCTTGAAGTCCTTCCTAACTTATGCACATTAATAAAAGTTATCTTGCATATAGTTTCCACATTATGTTAATGACTGACACTTTGCTAATATAGTAACTATATGTAGGTACATAATTATTTTAAAGCAGAATGACAAAGATAGCAAAGTAATCTGCGACATTATAGAACTATAAAGCATTTATTAGATTATAATATGGATTTCAGCATTAAATCTTATGCCATCACCACCTGAGTACTAGCTGTATGTACACCGGGCCACAGCATCTTCATACGTAAACTCTCTCTCTTCTGATCATCTTCAGAGAAAATAAAATCAGACATCTTTTGCCCAGCTCTGTTTGTGTCTGGGCCTAAGATACAGTTACCATAGAAACTATGATTGTGGATACAATTTTACAAATTTGGCTTCATCTATCAGATGTACTTCGTGTGTGAGTGTGTGTGCATGTGTGTGCATGTGTGCATATATGTCTTGCCAATAAGCTTGAAGAGCAAACTCTGGCTCTACATCTTTAATTAAAGAGCCAGACACCATTCCTCGTTTCCTTTTCCCCATCTGTCTACCTACAAATAGAGAGATTGCAACACTGGCAGAAATATAAACTCTCACTTGAGAGAAGACAAAGGTCTGATGAAAAGATGAAGAAAAGGTATTAGGAAAAGCATCCCCTAAGAAATCTGTCTGTTCACCTGTTCGGTATTTTCCAGGAACAGAGCAAACATGAACACAGCGGCATCCGCCTTAGTTACATTAATTACGAGGTCTAGGATCCATACTTACTGAATTTGGTTTCTAATTGTTTCTTGGATGTAATTTGTGAATTATTTGTCGCTGTGCTGTATTACTATACTCTGTGACAATGTTCTTTACTAATCCTAAAAGAAACAAAGTTGACCCTCAAAATATATCCAGTCTTAAAATGATATAATAGTCTGTTCATATTGTTTCTTATGCATTCATAGTATCCCTTTTAACTAATAAGCCTTACAAAGGAAATTTGTTTACTGACTAACGCTCTCCAGTACACTGAAAATATACTTGCATTTTTAAAGACTAAACAATGTAAATATATGCAAAAATTTTAGGCCTTTCAGAATGTTTTCTTTTTCTAGTTTAGTCAGTGGGCAAGTTCCAGTCACTTCCATTTATAATTACTAGAAAGAAATGACTCTCTGGAACACTCTACAATCAGTATCGTGACTTACGATCAATGCTACCATTTCCGTCTCTGCCTCATTTTACACATGAGGAAACTAGAGTTCAGAGAAAGTTAAGCCCCTTGCCACAGGGTCATACAGTGGCAAAGCCAAGATCTGAACTGAGATCTGTCTGTCACTCTCAGGGCTGCCTCCTATGTTGACAGTGATCACCATAGTTACTGTTGCTCTGTTTCCTAAACAAAGACCTGAGACAGAAGACCTGGAAGTTCAAATGAACCCACGGTGGCAATGGGATGGAATACGTGAAATTATGACTGCCTGCAAGCATTCTGAGTGTGTTTATGGTCATCACAGCCGTACCACTGACCTCCAATTGCCCAGCAATATCGCTTTGATATAGCTGGAGGCATCGATATATGTACAGATGCTAATTTTGGTATAGAGAAAGTAATTTTTAATAAAGAGTCATTTCATAAAAATAACAGCCTGTATTACGTACCATATTTTTTTTTCAGTATTCATGCATGGTCTAACAATTTGGTTTACACAAGACATTAGATTTCAAGCTTCATTAGAGTCGGGACAATGCCTCTTTTTTGAGCCATTGCATTCTCAAGGCCTGGCCTCAATAAATTAATATTTATTGAGTCAATGAAACAGAAGTCTCAGGCATCTACTTAGTGGCAGTTAACAAAAAATTCATCAGCTTCCACGATGGCTAGCTCATGTTTTGAACCAGACCTGTCAAATAGTAGAACACATAATATAAAAATGTTTTTATAAAAGTTTTATGACATCTGCCCTATGCTTAAGTTTTGTTATGACTACCACTGTCAAGCTTTTTTGTTTGCATAGTCCTGATTTTTAAATTTCCCTTAAAAAATAAAAAAACCTAAAAACATTCTTACAATTTAGATGTAAACTGGGATCTCGAGTATAAATCAAAACCACTGGGCACCTTAACCCTGTGATTGCTTAGAGTGATGCAAGATTCCTATAAGGTCCTAATGACAGGAGAGCAGGAGGGGAAACTTATCTGACCAGACGATTACTAAACGCACTGGGCATAAGCACCTTTGATCGAACACCTACCTCCGTGTGTAGTATCTATTCAGTCCACAGAGTTACCAGGCCCTGGCTACCGTTAACACTGGAATCAGGTGCAGTGTTAGCCCTAAATCTATATTAGCCAAATTATTTTGCAACTAACTGTTATATCAGCAGAGCTCAAGTTCTAGGAAGATAAACGAAGACAAGAGGAGAAAGGAAGAGCTAAATAGACGACATTCTGACAAGTGAGGTTCTTGTGTCAAAACCTGGTTTGAAAAACGAAACCAGACACATACACACGAACAATAGTTTTCTGTTAAGCAGTGGATAGAGGCTTTCAGTAACCTATAGCAACAGAACTCTCCAGCTTTATCCCTCGCAAACATGCTCAATGATTTGAACCCACCGGGTACCCTACGGATCCTAAATGTGCGCTTCCGTGCCTACGGCAGGATGCTCATTTCTGTAGTGTTGTAGCTCTTCCTGCGGTCAGGTTAGTGCCTTAAACATGGCAAGGGCTCCATAAATGCTTATTGACAGAGTGAATAAAGCAACAAATGTTGCTTTAATTGGTTGTACTCACTGCTGTGAAGGCACAAGAAGATGTGAACGAAGTAGTGGATAAGGAAACAGATTCTGCAGAAGGTGGCGAGAACATTGAAACAGTGATAAACAGAGGAGGGAGCCTTGGAAAGGGGTGTGGACAGGGAAAGAGAAAAAACTTTGAGAAAAAGAGAAAAGTTGCAAAAGAGAAAGAGAGCTATGAGATGAAGATAAGCTAGGTTACTGCAATCTATTCTAATTCTTAGCATACAGGGAATGCCTGTCCTAAATTTCTCTCCATTAATCAAACCCTTGGATCAGTCAGAACACTCCCTTCCGCTACCAGGCTGGGTAATAAGACTTCACGCTTCTCATTAGATGTATATATAGCATCTTACTTTCAAAGTCTTTAAAATGTGATTATTTTAAGTCAACATTTAAGGTTGGATTTGATATAATCATTTAATTGGGCATTGATTCATCTACACAGAACTCATTACTGAATTCTTCAATTTCACCAACATAATTTCCTTCCAAATGATCTTTTATCTAGATGCTGGAAGTCCAACTGCTATGAAAACTTTGCCAAAATAAAAAGCTTTTAGATTTCTAATGCTAGCTGGACACAAACCCATGGAAGAGTGTTGAAGAACAATGCATGCTTGCCAACTGCCAGAAATGATTGCTTTTCACATAATTAATGTCATTCTTGCTGTTCAAGTACCATTTCCATCCTCTGGTAATTTCCATTAATAGAGGAAGTTTCTGCAATAATTTTTGCATCCTGAAAAACTACCGTGGTTTCTATACACCTTTTAATCAAAATAATGACAAGGAGTGAAAGGGGGATGGTTAAAGATATTACCGCAACCCTGGGCTGCATTTGCTTTGTCATTGTTTTCAACCTCCAAAAACTGTCCAAAGGGCTCAGCACGTTGACTGTTATTATGTCAATTAGACCTCGGTGCTTTGATTTCAATAGCACTGACAATACAAATTTATACCAAGAAGAGAAAAGTGTATAACATGAGGGTATTAGGCAATTCATCTACACAAAAATAAATGTGAAAAGAGTACTTTTTTAAAAAGCAACCACAAAGATGAGCAGATGCAAATATAAGCTCAGGTCCTGTAAAGTATGATAATTGTATAATACGTTTAAGCTGAAGCTTCCAGTAAGAGGAAGCGATAGACCAGTTGCAAATCAGCCCCAAACCGGCCAGTTCACACTGTTTTCATTCTGCTGTTGCAACATCGAGAACTCTTCTCAGGATATAAAATTATGCAAATATACAGAGAGCAACAACAACAACCAGCTCAAGTTTCTTGTATGAGCCAAGAAATGGAAGCAGCATGATGGAAGCTTCTTCAGTAATACTGTTCCAGAATCAGTCCTGGGAAAGAGAGTGAGGAGAGAAAAAAAGAAAGAGAGAGAGAGGGAAGGAGCTCTTACTTTCTCTTGTAAAAGAACCTCTTTTCTGCATTTTATATGCATAGGATGAGTGGCTGGAACGATACGACACATTTAAAAGGAGGATATGTGTATGTATATATGCGTATGTGTGCATATGTATATGTATTTGTACAGACACACACGTGTATAATCATCTTCCTGCTCTGCAGGGAAACTACTCAATGCCTAGGATAAAGTTTAAATTCCTAAACATGACATCCAAGCCTTTCGCAGTCTGCTGTTGTCATCATCAGCATCAGCATCAGCATCTTTGCTGCCCCTTTCCCTGCCATTTCACCCTCACATACCCCACAGCTACCCCTTCAACCGCGTCCTTCTCTGAGCCCCATGCACACTCCCGCTTCCTTATCTTGGCTCAGCTTTCTCCTGGCCCTTCTCTCCCACCACCAGGTCCTCTGGGAAGCTCTCCAGACAGAACTATTCATCTTCCCATTTCCTGAGAGCCTAGAGTCTGCCTTTGAAAATAACTACCTAGAGTATTATCTTATGATGATCTTTGTCAACACTTGTTGTCCAGCACATATTTTATGCTCAATAAATGCTGGATGATTAACAGAATGAACCATTTAAATGAAAAAAGTCATCTTGAAGGTAGATGTAACACGGGCAAGCAGAGAAACACACAGTCCCTCAACTACCCAGAGAAAACAGGCTGGGGTTAACCTATGGGCCTACCTCAAGAGGCTATTCGCAACCGAGTACAATGCTTCAGTTCACGTGGGAATGTTAATCCCATTGCATGGAGTGAAGTTGAGAAAGTATTCTTTGTGATTTAGGCATTTAACGCTACAGATGTGAACTGTACATTTTATGACAACATTATTGAACCGTTTGGGATCAAACATAAATACCGGGACCTGTGTATGTGCCGCTACTAACGGGATGGGGAGAGGACGACAAGCGGGGTCCTGTGCACAGACAGAATGGGCCCTGTGCAGGTAGAGTGCATCTGCTTCCACCTGCTGACCTCGCCCTTCCGCTAGCGGTCCCACCACAGTCCCTGAGTGGGTTTTCCTAAATGAGAGCTCTCCCAGATTCAGTGCCTCGTGGTGGTGGCAGACCCCGTGAATGTGTTTTCAAGTCTGAAGGCGTCCCTGGCGTCTGTGTCCAGGGAAGGCCCATCCAGGGCAGTTCTTCCAGAGAAGCAAAGATTCAGAGTCTGAAGGGAAGCATCATGTAGCAAGAGGCTGGCAGACAGGAGAGACAAAGAAAAAGAAAACAGACCAACACTGGACGTGATTCTCTCTAGGCAAAGAAACAAAATCCCAACTTTGGCAGCTAAGCAATTGGAAAGCTGGTTAAGTGCCATTTAGACAACTTCCCGTATTTAACAAGAAAATTGTTTATCTACTTACTTAAGGGTATATTCATTAGGCCCCAGCATAGTATGAATGTTGAGCAGAAATGAGTACCTATTTATCATCTATGACTGCTTTTTACTGTTTTAGTGGGCTCGGGTGGAGAACTGTGTGGTGATTTACAAACTTTAGCCTAATACTCCTAACATCCCTAAGATGTAGGCAACAAGATATACGGGGATCTCTACTCATCAATGTAATGAAATTAGGAAAAGTCAAAATTTAGGATGAATATTGCAAAGAACTTCCTATGGTGTAATCCATTAGGATGAAGGATAATTTCCCAGGGGGAGTTGATTTGTGTGTTAGAAAATGTATAACGCCCATTCATAATGTATTTGTGACAGACGTAATGCCACGTCCATCTATAAATCAGATTTACCTTCTGTGCGAAGCCCCAGGGTCCTTCCTACTAAAGGCTATCCTCGTGGGCACTGACCTGAGAGGATTTAAAATCCGAAGGGTCCAATTACTAAAAATCCTCCATCCTGTAATTGGGCTTTGGTATGGAAAATAACACCAGTATTTTACCAAGTCACTAGGAAGGAAGTGGAGAGAGCGACATCTCCTGATGGTCAATTTGTCTAGCGCAGGCTAGGGGATGGGTGTCTCTGAGCATCTTCCCCAAGGGCCATGAGAAATTCACTTTTCCTTTGCAGACAGCAAAACGACACAAATTATACTCACAATCCACAAGTAAAGAGTTGCTGACCGTACGAAGAACAATGAATTGAAACTTAGGAAGTTCACAGGGTAATATTTTCAATTTGAGGGTCATGCACTGGGAGCAACTCATGCAAGCAAAGAATGGGTAGAATCATCCGTCCTTGGGAGCAGGGATCAAACACCTAATTTGAAGCGCAGCAAAAGTAGAGGTGTGGAGAGTGCAGTCCCCGGGAGAGGGCCGACGACACGGAGCCCCTTCACTCCACTCCTGGGAACAGGAGTAGGCAGTTCAAAAGTCAACAGAGTTACTTTTTAAAAATCATAATTCAACTCAGCATGCAACATTTTCCATGACACGTGACTCAGCTGACAGCCACCACACACTCACTCTACCTGGCCATTCTCACTCCATGAGAATTCAAAAGCTTGCGCACAGAATCCTTTTAAAGGGCCCAGTGACCCCGACAGCCACGAAAACCAAACGCAAGAAGCTACAGAAGGAGCAAGAGCGATCAAAGGTTTCTGGGTCCACTCCAGTTTTCATTAGGCCTGCTGCCAAGGGCTCCTGGGAGTCACCCTGGTTGCAGCGCCAGCTACCCTTGGGGGCTAACACAGCGCAGCCCCACAGGGCACGGTCACGATCATAGAGGAGAGTGTGCTGGGAATACACTTCTCCACTAATAAGGCCCCCCCGCCAATGACCCAACACTGCAACGTGCTTCTAATTGCTAATTTCTACAAGTCATGGAAATCAGGGATCCTTCCATGGGGGAGCTTGGCGATCCTTGAGGCGGTGCAGCAGAGAGGCCAGGGCCACTTTGTGCAAAAGAGGAAATCGTAAAGGTGGAGGAAGGAGCTCCCCACCTCACGGGGGTGGGAAACTTCTGACTGGATCACATCTTCAATACCTCGTTCTTTCAAATATTGGGAATTAGAGAGACTCTTTAAATCAGGTCCTGTATCAGCGTTTTCAGAGATTTCTGGAGAAAATATATTTCTTTTTATGCTACAAACAAATAATCCAATAGTGGCGATATGATTGCATGAGCAGAATGGTAGTATTCACTTTTTGACCAAATTACTCATTTACAAACCACAGTGACCCACACTGGCCATGCGGACTGGTGCATCCAAGAACAGAGTTGCGAACTTCTGTTAGTACATATCTCACAGCATAGTTTAGTTTTGAGACGTCCTGTGACATCTTCTTTAGGCATGGATAAAGTACCCCCAGCAAGGAGTCCTGGGACCACGACTCTGCCCCTTTCTCTACCTGTTGACGGGAGATGACCCTGAGGGACAGTTACACAAGGATGGAGCTTGTGTCAAGGAAAGGAAGGACTCAGGCGTCTGTGATGCACGTGAGCAGTGGCTCTGGCCACTTCCTGTTTCCTTTACCTGCAGAATTCATGAGTGGGTGCAGTTGTGGGACTGCCTGTGGTAACATCAGAAGGAAGAGGAGCAGAGTTGATTATGGGGACGAAATGTCTCCATGTTAGACGTGGGGCTAAGAGACATCTATGGTCGAACTCCATTCTAATCTGTATACACCCCTCTGCAGAGTGGAAAACTCATGTGTCACAATTATGAACCACTTTGTGAGGACAATGGCCTCTGGCATAGGGAGTCTGGAGTCAATCACAGGTCATCTCTCCTGAAAATTATTTGCCAGAGTTGGGCCGTAAAAAGAACATAGCAAGCTATACCCACTGCCAACCCTTTTTACTGTTTTCTAAGCATGAGTATTACACATTGTATATGCATCTTAGAAAATTAGAGATAACAGCCATGGGTGAGAAGCGTTGAGTAGAGTGGTCCTAATCATCTGCTCCAGAAGACTCAGGCAGTTTTGAACCAGTG
This sequence comes from Equus asinus, assembly GCF_041296235.1. Taxonomy (NCBI): domain Eukaryota; kingdom Metazoa; phylum Chordata; class Mammalia; order Perissodactyla; family Equidae; genus Equus; species Equus asinus. Next base: position 139,968,978 of record NC_091793.1, on the reverse strand, counting down.
GCCTCTCTGGCTTCTTCCCTCCACCGTGCAGCCTGCTCCTGCTGCTCCCGCCGCACTGCTCAGCGCACGGCTCTTCCGACTTGCCAGCGTGCCGCTCGGGGCTCTCATATTCACACTCCCGCCCCCAGAACACCTACTCTCTCCATGCTTTAAGCCCTCACTCTGCTCCTGTCTCTGCTTGAAAGCCTACCCTTCAAGAAGCCGTCCCTGACCCCCTTACATAAAACGGCGCAGCACAGCCCAGTCTTGGGCGACATCCTGCTCCAGCCCCCTGCCCCCCCACCCCCCGTACTTCTCCATGGAAATGCCCTCTGCGCTCGTTTACTGTCTCTCCTCACAAACATAAGCTCCCTGAGAGCGGGGGCTGAATTCTCTCCTCGTCACCTAGACCGGTGCCTGGAAGACATTCAAGAAATCAACACTTAGGGGCTGCCCTGGTTGCCTAGTGGTTAAGTTCGCGTGCTCCGCTTCAGCAGCCTGGTGTTTGCAGGTTCGGATCCAAGCACAGACAGCACCCCTCATCAAGCCATGCTGTGGCAGCGTCCCACATACAAAGCAGAGAATGATGGGCACAGATATTAGCTCAGCAACAATCCTCCTGAAGCAAAAACAGGAAGATTGGCAACAGATGTTAGCTCAGGGCCAATCTTCCTTACTAAAAAAAACAACAACAAAAATAAATCAACATTTGATTAAGTGAAATAGTTAAAAATCACTTTTCTAAACATCCATGTCTCCTCTTGTTACCTTCCTTTTTCTTTCCTTTCTTTTCATTTTTTCTTTCTTTTCCTCCTTCTCTTTCCAGAAAAAAACAATAAATGCAGAGAGTGACCAGTGTGGGAAGTCTTCTTAAATGCCTTCACTAGACTCTCTTACAAGTGGCCGGCTGTCTCGTGATTCCTTTTTTCATCTCATACAACGTTGTACATTTAAATCTTTGTCTTTTTGTAATTTGGGTATTTATTTTCTTAAATTTGAGAATGTTTCTGGTCACAGGGGAGTGATTTAATTAACCCTTATGTTTTTTTATTATTGATTTTTAAATTAGGCGATGAAAGATTTTTCTTAATGTGTATTCTAAAATTAACCTGAAAAAGAAAATGTGTCTTGGCCACCAGTTTAATTCTTATTTACGATAAAAGGTGACAGGGGTAAGGCAGTGAGAGAAGTAAGGAAGCTGATGAAAATGAGTTTTCATTTCCAACATTCGTGATTTTGAATTAACCTATGAAAACTTTCACACACACAAAATCTAGCGGCTAGGAGGGTAAAATAAGCCACTTAGAGCTCTGGTTAGAGTGTGGGCTTCATTTACTTGTCTTCTGTCATTGAGGTACACAGCAGCACATCCAGGCACTGGGGCACTCCCCACACTTCAGTACTCCCGGAATTGTTTTATTCATGATTCTTACTTTCCCTCCGCCTTCCTTTGGGGGCCAAGAATGCAAAAATTAAAATTTATAAATTCAAAATATCCACATTTTAAAGAGACTATTTGTAATATTTTCCTTGAGTGAAAAAAGAGGGATGGACATATTTTGCTTTCCTTTCTTTGCAATGAAAGTTGAAACAGTGATTTTGTGTTATTATAGCACTCATCATTTCTCTCTCTCATTTGGATGGTTTTTAATAAAGCTCCATTGATTTCACTGAAAGGAATTCCTCCTGGCAAAAGCAGCACACACACACTGATTGCTAACTATGCAGCAATTATCATATTCAGCGGCACACTTTAATATCTTATTTATAGATGTATCTATCTGTAATTTGCCTTAATTAAGTTGCATTGATTTTACTGACAGGAGTGATCCTGAGACAAGGGGCTGGTGACACATGCTCCTATGAGTCCTGGTCTATCACTCACCCTTTGAGACGTAGTCCTGTACCCTAGTGACCTTCTTTAGGCTCCAGGTACACCCATGACAACTTAGCGAAGTTTCAGAGAAATTCTCAAAGTGTTGACACCTCAGAATTTATCCCACTGATCACAGGATAGCATAGCATGGATAGCATGAATTGAAAGGTAGCTTGGTGCAATGAAGGCGGCCACTGAATTTTAAAATGGCTTCACTTGTGTATAATGCCATCACCAGCCCCAAGTCCCTCTATTTTGACAACTGCTGTTTCTCAGGTGTGGCTAGCAACAGCTTTTTGCCACCCCTGCAAGTCAGCTTTTCTTCTTTTTTTCCTCAATAACACCAGATCGCTCTCAGAAGGATCTTGGGACCTGAGGTATTTTTGACTATTTTTCATACCTCCTCCTAGTGAAAGTTCTGGGAAAACTGGAAGCAAGAACTTATGACAGTTTTGCCTGACACGAGACACCCACGTTCAAAGTGAGGGGACTAGCCAGCTAACCATGACACACAGAAACGGCAAGATAGCAAGGATATTTTTAAAGGCTCTAAAATATTACTCATCATGACTGAAAACGATTTCTCTTTCTTTTTTAATGGATGAAGAAGTAGGCAGTGCTTCTATAAATCTTTGCACCTCAGAAAGTGCCAACATTAATTTTGTATAAATTATCCATGTTAGAATGCCAAGGCATGATCACAAAGGAAAACCCAGAAGACGGCTATGCCAGCGCATCCGCAGATTCTGGTCACCGTTTCTTACGCACTGATTATTGCTACAAGTGTTGATTAATAGTGGTGCTCACGCTGTTAGAATGCATTTCCCTGGAGGTGAAGAAAACATTCAAGGAAAAAAAAACAGAAAGAAGGGAAGATAATAATCAAGCCATCCTTCCGCTTGTCTGGAATAACCCTGCAGAGGGTGTGCAAATCATGGCTCCTGATGATCTGTTAGCGGCTTCTGAGCCATTTCACTAAAAAGATCATCCATATGCATCAGATCACCAATTTGTCAATCAGTTTACAAGGCAATTAAATGTTGCCTAGACTCCTCCTTTCCCTGTTGAAAAGCATAAAGTGATACAGCAGCAGGACTCCGAGGGTGGTGTTTGCACGCCTCATCTCCAGCCCTCTGCCGTGTCTTTGTGCCCTGTCTCGACGCTGGGGTAAAGCTTCCACGACAATGATGTGCAAGACTGGAATTTACCAAGGCTGATTAGCTTAGTCCTTATTTTCCCCTCATCAGTAATGCCACAGCTCTTATCCATGGAGGGAAACTAATGAATTGGATTTAGAGAGCGAGAACATTTCTTAATAAATGCGATATGACGGGAGATATGCAAACCACAGAGGAGAGTGCGGTGGGAGGCAGCATGGCAGGCGTCCTGCTTCAGACCCTGCTCAGAACTTGGCTGGCAGAGCCGGGCATCTTGAAGGCGATCTGTTTCTTTTGTCCAGCTCAGTAAGATCATTTCCTGCCTCGCGTTTCTCTCTCCGGGTGGCTTTTCTTACCATTAATCCTATGATGTGTTTTGGTTCTTCTAACTCCTAATTGTCTCTAATGAGGAGCAGAACAGGGACGTCTGTATTTGCAGTCCCCTCTTGATTCAAGTGGAAAGACTAATGAGTATAAATTATGGTAAAAGAGCTTGAGTCCCATAAGTTGGAAGAGGAAAAGCAAGTGAATTTACAATATTATATCTTCTTGCACAGAGCGTGCAATTTAGTTCTTCCTCATGGAGTCAGGTTGAAGTTCACTTTGGCTTTTTCATAAATTCTTCTGCACAGTTCACGGTCTACATGGATATTGAAATCTCACCTTTTGGATGGTAGCCCCTCCCCTCTGACACCTCATCGTTCACTCACCTCCTTCCTGGGGCTTTCCTAGAGATTCTGCACTATGTAATTACCTCGCAACAACTCCTACCCAGGTGATTCGTGCCTCGAAATTACAACCTTTCTTTCTTCCCCACTTCATCTTCTTGAGTCGTTCGGCATGGGTCTCCGTGTGGTCAACCCAGGGAGATATTTTTCTTTGCTTTCTCTCTCAGTGGAAGCATGTGAGACATTTTGAAGGAGACCCTGAAAGAAGAGACTTCAGCTCAGCTCTCTTCCCTCTCACTACCACAGCACGGCGAGGCTTTGTCCCGTTCTGAATCTCTGTGTCTGACTCTAGCTGTCTCGTTCTTTGGGAAACTGCAATGATCCTTGAGTGGTTAAATATTTTCTTTCGTGAGGAGGGAAGAGAAGTTCAGAGATACACAGAAAAATTACCTAAATCTAGTGGAAGGACTTCAGACTTTGGGGCATATGATCTGGGGTCAAAGCTAATGATGTGATTGTCAGCCATCAAGTAACTTTCCTGAGCCTCAGTTTTTTCTTTTGTAAAAATGGGTTCCTGGCTTCACTGAAATGCTTAGAGGTAATGACTAAGATAACGCCTTTCAAAATATACGCCAGCACATGCGCCACCATATTTACATACATGAGAGGTTATGATGAAGACAACCCTTTTAATGCGTAGAAAAGACCACGTGACAGTGTGTTGTTGTGGCTTAGGTGATCACAATGTCTCCACATTCTCACTCTAATATCTCACTTTATTTGGTCATATCTGGCATATGCGGGGAAAGAGTGAGACAAGGACCAATGCTGCAGAGAGAGTGAAGGAAACAAAAGGGCAAGTTTCCCAGGGATGGACAGCCTCCTGGACATGCATGCCCTTGACATCTCGGACGAGCATTTCATGCTGGAAGGAAGTGGACAAAACAGAAAAGAGGGAAATAGAAATAAGGAGAAAGTAATGAATCGATAAATGTCTAAATTGTTTTTTTTTTTCAGTGAGGAAGATTGGCCCTGAGCTAACATCTGTGCCAGTCTTCCTCTATTTTGTATATGGGATGCCACCACAGCATGGCTTAATGAGGAGTATGTAGGTCCGTGACCGGGATCCAAACCCATGAACCCTGGGTGTTGAAGCAGAGCGCACGAACTTAACCACTGCACCACTGGGCTGGCCCCTAAGTTGTTTTACAGCAATCACAAAATCTTTATTTCTGCTACAATTGAACTGAAAACTGCAAAGCGGCATTACATGTAAGTTAAATCAGTGCCCTTATGATGCTGGTACCTACCCCTCATCTGGAAGAACTCAAGTCCTGTTAACCCTGCTGTGGGTGGATGTGGGTAGCAAAAGTCGGCTCTCCAGCATAAGAGGACGGTACTGTTTCTCCAGGCTCCACCAGCAACTCAATGTGGCTGAGCGAACTTGGTTACTACCCAACGAGCTGCAGCTGTAAGGTTAGAGGTGAGCAGCATTTCCTTCCCACAAGTCTCCCACGGCAGTCTTTTGCATCCTGTGATGGAAATGGGCATACGCCATGGACACCGTTTTTTCTTCTTCATGGCACTGTGGGGGGCACCTTTCTTTGCCTGCGTATACCCAGTAGGTGGTTGGGCCAGCTCCTCTGTGATCCGGTATCATCTCTCATTTGTGCCCCAGATGGATGCCAGGTGGGCAGCTGCAGCCAGCACCCCTGCCCTGTCTAAGTCCACACGACCACCTGTGGGCGTGGACCTGTCAGGAGCTGACTCTGAAACCGTGCTTCAAAGACATACTCCTCAAAACTGTGTGTCTCTGTACCTTGTTCTAATGACTCACACACACAAAAAAGAAACTGTTACAGACAAGCTTTTCTTTCACTAGATGTTACATCTGTAAGGAGAGGGGAAAATAGCCATATAGTGTCTTGTGGATGTCAAACTCATTTCTAGCTAGTGGTACGACTCACACAGCCACGTCAGTGGACAAAGTGAAGTATGATCCATATATTCCTTTTCAGCGATATCCTCACAATATGGAATCTGAATCCCAGAGGGGCAGCTTCTATATAACATTTTCTGAGGCAAAAAGTGAGGGGAAAAAAGGAGAAATCTAAGCTCTTTGAAAGGCCTCAGTGATTCTTAGGGAAGAACAGAGTCTAGATAAAAAGAAAGGAGCAAAATGGGGAAGACCCCTTATAAGAACTCCTCCCTAATCTGTTTCTCTTAACTGAGGCCTTGGTTGTCACGTGTGACAAATCACATTTTAAAAAATATCCTGACGGATCATCTGGTTGTTTCAAGTGTGTATTTCAGCAGTTCATTATGAAAGTTTATTTTCTAAATTAACTACAAATAAAGTGAAATCTTCTACCCACTGCTCACACAACGCTGTCAGCTGCTTTTTCAGCAGACATCAAAGCATATCCACGCTGGCCTCTCTTCACGGAGAAGTTATCATAAACAGGTTATGTGTTCCCTTAGGTTACCATGGAAACACTTTCTTTTCAGGTCATCCACTTACAAAGGTAACATTTGCATTAAAACATGTTGGAAGTTAATTTTTTTTATACTCAAGTGAGGTCATGCCACCATATCCATATCTATAATTTCAAAATCCATGAGCATACATTGACTTAGTCTATAAAAAGACTTGAATGAGGTGCTCACCCTATAGGTGTGATTGCTTGCATGTCAGGTAGCTGGACATTGTTGGAATACTGTAAAAGAGACTATCTAAATTAACTTTTGCTGCAAAAGAAAATGTTAGTGGTGATCCACTAGCTGGCCGTCCTCATTATGCTAATTTATTGAATATTTAAGTTTGTGTTATCTGGGACATGGAGAAAAGAGGCTGGAGAGGAGAACACAGGACAGGGGTCAAAAGGTATGCATCCTGTACTGGATGACTCTGCCTCGGTTTACCCAGCTGGGCCATGAAGAATTCAATTTGGCAAGCATTTACCTAGGGGCAGCAGAGCACTCAGCACGAGGCTGGGCACAACCCAGGGCTCAAACCTGCACGAGCTCTGGGCTACGTGGTGTGACGGCAGCAGGCAGGATGTGACTCAGCTTCTCTTCCTGGCGCAGACAGGAAGTGGCAGAGAAGCACTGACAGGGAAGAGGACACGGCTGGAGCAGCTGGGAGGGCTTCACAAGGAGGTTACTGTGACAGTGTAGATACACGCAATGTGGGCATCATCCTAGGCTGGCTAGTGGGACGACTGTCTAACCCATCTTCCAATCACTCATGTAGACCGTTGCCTGGTGACTGTAGTTACCGGCTGTCTGTGGGTAAGAATCTCCCTATGTCATGGCCCATGAGGAATTTCTCCTCAGAAGCAACCAACCCCTCTCCGACCGTAGCATGCAGTCAACAGCACTCGAAAGAGGTAGTTGAGATGAGGCCTGTGCTCTATAGTGGAGGAAACTAGACTTCATATCTGGGGAAACTTCTGTGTTACTCTTAAAACGATTATGGACGTGTCTTGATCCTCCTCCTTTTCCTGAGAGAGACCCAGAAACAACGGTGCACAATTCAACAAGCATTTGTCAAGTATGTACTCTCTACAAGAACAGCATTGTGGGAGGCTGAGGGTGGAAAGAAGGCGGTAGAGGTGGAGGTGGAGGCAGACGGTCCTAAAGGGTGTGTCCTGCACCTGCTCCTATATGCTGAAACAGAAACAGGAGGGGTCCAGCGGCTCACCCCGCAAGGGTTCATGTGGCAGAAGAGACCTGGGAGCCCACCTTTGCCAACCCTGGTCAGTTATCACCTCCCAGAGGACTGCTTGGTATGCTGTAGCCAACTGGAACTGAAACATTGATGCCTTGTTTTAGCAGCATCCTCAAACCACCGTCCACCTCTATGAAGGCAGTAAGAGCCGGGCTCTTTCCTCCTTTACTGATGTTGCTCACGTACCACAGAATCGAAAGGCTTACTGCAGTCAGAATGACTTGTCTATTTTTTTCCCTTGTCAGAGGCCAGAAACTCTTCTGCAGAAGGATGTGAGGTTGTACTGACAAGATTTGTGCTAACCAAACTAATGCTCCTGTCTCCCGGCAGAGCGTGTGTGTGTGTGCGTGTGTCCAAATAGATTGTTTAATTATCTGCTCCATTATCTTTCTGGAAGCTATACTTCACTGCATCAAGCATATTTATCAATAAGAAATCAACGCCATCCTGGGAACTGATTTGTTCAAGGTAACTTTCATTATAGTTACGCTTGTGTGTCTGATGATGGTTCTACACTAGCGCTGTTTTATTTATAGCTGTAAACATCTCATTTGACTTCTTCACCATCTTAAAAGCTAAATGGAGTCTCAGTGATCACTTGTGTCCCCAAAGAGAATTTACCTGGAAAGCGAGTATGGACCTATGAATACAAAGATCATTTAAAATTATTTTTAAATCACTCCTCATTACTGATGAAGCTTGGTCTCCCCTACTCCACACTACCCCCAGATGCCATTTCTAAACAGCAAGAAATAAAGGCAGCAAAGCTATGCTTTGGGTGTTTTGCACCTCGAGAATTTTAAACTATAGAAAATGCCATAATCATTAAAGACAAAGCACTAAGCAGAAGCTCAGTGGTAATCTGGTAGGATTAATTTTTTTACATGTCGGTTAATTGAGCATCTCACAGCATTTTCCTCACTAGAACTAAAAAAGGTAGTGATACGGAATGTGGCATCTGTCATGTTTGTTCCACGTTAAAATCGAAATATGGCTAGGCAGTAAGTGCCATTAACAGACGATGAACAGTGTGACCTCCAAGTTGAGCTTGCAACAAGGTGGTGAATCACACGATGGTACCGAAGCTCGTGAGCTTCTGCAGGCTTTCTGAGTGGCATATTTCTGGGCATACATGCTTACCAAAATTTTAAGAAAAAAGGCTATAAAAGTCAACCACTTTTCGTAGAACTCTATCTTGTAATATTGGAATGAGCTTCCTAGCTTGAAGTCATGGTTCCGTCAGCGCCAGATGTAAGGACAGCAGCTGATGGAGCCAGAGCAGTGGTAGCTGCACACGGTGGGTGACACAGGTCAGAGAGCACCAGAGGGCTCGGCCAAACAGAGACCAGGGCCCAGAACGCTGACCCCTGGTCCCTGGATTCCAGTGAAACAATCTGAGAAACTGAGCAGAAGCAAAGCTTTCCTCCAGATATTGTTCAGGATTTTGGTTCCCTTCCTGTCCTCTCCAGCTGCCGAACCTCTAAGCAGGAGGTGTGAATTTACATCAACCAGCCCCCCATTTAGGAACAAGAGGACACCTCTGCAGTCAGGTGTGAGGTGATGAGAACCAAAGGAACTTCAACCACCTCGTTCAAGGAACAGCATCCATGCTTTCACGTGAGGAAACAGAGAGGAATCAGCACGAAGCAGGCAACAGAAAGGGCTCAATAAGAACACAGCCAAAGAACGAAAAGACACCAAGCCCAGGCAAACTCAGGCGAAAATTCTGAACATCATGAAAATGGAAAGAATCCCATAAGATCCAGGTAGGGAAAACAGGTCATGTACGAAGAAGAAAAATCAAGTCAGCCTCAGATTTCTCCCTCACCAATATTAAAACCCAAAAGGAATAGAAGTTTCAGGAAAAAATCCTTGGGAAGCCAGTGCGTATGTCATTCATTCAACAAATATTTATTATATACCTAAAAGCACCAGGCATTGTTATAAGTGTTGAGATTTATATAGGAAGGATATTATCAGATTTCAAAGATTTAGGACTACACTAACCATATATCCTTCCCAAAGTGAAATTACTCAAAAAGGTCAGCAGGCTAACCTAGAGATGAATCAAGACAAGGAACTCAACGATGGAGATGTCGGAGCAAAGGAGGACTGGCTTTAGACACAGAATGCAATCGCTGGATGACAGGAAACCCATGACAAAAGATAGCAAAAGAGGAGATACACATTCTTCTTTAAGAACATGACTGGATCTAAAATACCACAGGTTACAGAGTGTGAGGGGAAGTTGTGACAACATACAGTCACGTCACTTTGTTCCTTTGACATGGACGGTTTTGATGTTGATAGAGAAACCAGAGGAAAGAATGCTTTTATAAAGTCAGTATGATTGAAATTACTAAATAAAATAATCAAAGAAAATATAGCACATGAGGTAAAAATAGAAAACAGAAAAAGGTGTACAAAACACAAAGCCTAAACAAAATGAGGGAAGGAATGAGAATTCCAGTTATGATAACAGATGTAAACAAGTTATACATGTCTTTGGAGGAAAAAGCCTGAGAATGAATCAAACATTGCAATTTGAGCTTTTATGAGATAGAGACCTAAAAAAATAGTGCGGATGCCTCAGAAACAGAAGGGTAGATGGGGACCCTGACCTAATGTTAATCTGTCTTTGACAATCAAGAAGATGATAAACAAACATGCACAATGTCGGAAACAATACAATTAATAAGATAATTTTAGCAATCACACGACACACACCTTTTACACGTAAACATTTGTGAAGTGGGGATGGCTCCACATAAAAGTTCACAGTTAACGTGGTGTGCTCTTGTTTTTGCTCTTTCCCTGAAAAGCTGTTATTAAGTTTACTGTGTGTTTAACAACTATGTTGACTTATATTTCAGGAAATACAGTGATGTCTGTATGCTATATGCTAGAATGCAGGTACCACAAGGCAGACACAGTGTCTGTTTGCTCTCTGCTATATCCCCCAGCACCCTAACAGAGCTTGGATTATAACAGGCACCCAATAAATATTTTTTAAATAATAAACACTTATAGAGAAATCACTAGTTAATTTAAATCTTTAAATAACAAAAGTTACACATATTATGTCAACTTTTTCCTTCTTCTTCTTTTTTTTTTTGGTGAGGAAGATTGGCCCTGAGCTACCATCTGTTGCCAATCCTCTTCTTTTTGCTTGAGGACGATTGTTGCTGAGCTAACATCTGTGGCAATCTTCCTCTATTTTGTATGTGGGATGCCACCACAGCGTGGCTTGATGAGCAGTGTGTAGGTCCACACCCAGGATCTGAACTTATGAATCCCAGGCCGCTGAAGCAGAGTGCACAAACTTAACCACTGCATCACCAGGTTAGCCCTGCCAACTTTTAAGAAACAGCAAAAATTTCAGAAGTCATTGTCCTAGACTACAAGAGCATAAAAATTATACATTAACGATAAAACTTTAAATGGAAAAAACCTAAATCCTTAGAAATTAAAATAATGATCATATAAATCACTCTTGGTCAAAGGAGAAATAAAATCTTTAATTTCAGAATACCTAGAAAAAAATAAGAAGATAATATTAACACACTAACACTTTGGAAGTACACGAAAACTAAATTCAATAGCAAACTCATTGCCTTAAATTACATTGTTATTAAACACGATTAAAAGGTAACTGAAATAAAGAAGCTAAATAATTAACTAAGCTAAATCATTAGAAAAATTTGCTTTCTTCCTTTTCGAGGAAAGAGAAATAATGTTAATGCAGTAAAATAAGTGTATTAGAACAGCAAAATAGAATTATTAAATATATTACATGACCAAACCCATAAAATATACTATAGGGTTGAAAAATCTCAATGAAGTAAATAATTTTATAGAAAAAAGATAGCGAATTTCCAAAATTCAGTAAAGGAGGAAATATTTTCTTTTCCAAAGATCTCCATCTACGTGAAAAATTGCAAAAGGTGTCAAAAAATTACCCACAAAAAAGCCTCAGACTAGATGGTTTTATGGATGAGTTATTTTAAATCTTGATAAAGAGATGATTCCTGCACTATGGAAATTGTTACAAAGCATAGAAACAGACGAAAAGCTACTCAAATCATTTTACAAAGGTAATGTAGCCCTTCTATGTAAAACTGCTAAAGTTAGGAAAAAAAAAATCTTGGATATCAATTTTACTTACAAATACAGACACAAAATCCCAAATGAAATACTAGCAATCTGTGCCCAGCTCTCCCTTAAAAGAAAAAACAGACAACGTGTGAGTGTAGTTTACTTTTTCTCAAGTGTAAGGGCCACTCAAAATTAGAAACTCTATTAGCATAAATCATCACATTAATAGAAAAAGAAGGAAAATAACAGGAGCATCTTGATAGACGTTTAAAGGCCATTTGAAAAAAACTAATAAAAATCTCTGATTTGTTTACACAAGAATAAAAGCTTCTTTTTCTCTAAAGTACCACAAAGTTAAGAGACTGTTGACAAAGCTGGAAAAAATTCTGAATGATATTTGACAGTAAAGGCGTAATATTCCTTCCACATCAAGAACATTTACAACCCAGAAGCAAAAAAGGAAAACATTGTAATAGAAAAAATGAAAAATTCAGAAAAAAGAGAACTATACATGGACAATAAACACATGAAAAGCTCAGTCTCAGTTGTAATTTTATAAAAACAAAGTATCTGCTATTAAACTGCTAAAAAATGAAAACACTCAGTTTTAATAGGGCTGCTATGAAACTTGTGTGAAACAGACCACTAATATTTGTTGATTGTATTGATGAATATGCTGCTGAGGAGAATATAAATTTGCCAACTTCTCCAGGGGCAAGGTGGGTAATTTTCACAAATTTAAAAGAATTTTTATAGTCTTATATTAAATGATTAATACATTTTATTTATTTACGATAAAGAAATAATGTAAGGATTCAAAGATTTATGTATTTATTTATTTTGCTGAGGAAGATTCGCCCTGAGCTAACATCCGTGCCAATCTTCCCCTATTTTGTACGTGGGTCGCCACCACAGCATGGCCTCTGACGAGCGGTATAGATCTGCGCCTGGGAACTGAACCCGGGCCACCAAAGTGGAGCACGCCACACTTAAGTGCTAGCCACAGAGCTGGCCCCGTAAAGATTTATTTATGAAGCTAATTATTACATCATTAGTTATGATAAATGATGAAAATAACTTAAACGTCCAACAGTGATAAAGTGATTAATCAATTATTGAATATCTTCTCTAGAAAATACTGTGCATTAAACATTAAATTCATACTTTTGAGGATTATTTAATAGCATGAGAAACGCTCACAGTATAATAGAAAGTGAAAAAAGTAGCTTAAGCAGCAGCATATCCAGTAGGATCTCAATTTAATTACTACACATGATATGCATGTATGTGTGTGTTTATATAAAAGAAAACACTCCAAAACATAGACAGTGTTCATTTACTGTGTGGTCAGATAGCAGACGATTTAAATTTTAACACTTTTACCAATTATCTAAATTTTTTACAGTGAGCATGTATTATATTTATAATTAAAAAATTTAAATGTAAAATGTAAAAACAGTAATTTCAGGAAAATAAGAAAGACTAGAGTATGCCAACTATATCTACCTGACCTTTAAAATGCTTCTGGCTATAGAACTGTAACCTGTTTTAATATGTTTATTTAAGAGCTACATAAACCATCAGCTGCTAGACTAAAAATAATTAAAATATGTGCAAATTGCGTACATATCTATCTATATATCAATTTGCGTATATCTACATTGATATATGGACATAACCAACAAAAGCAAACTCTCTGACACTCATCAGGTGTTACAGATAGGATGTATTCCACAACATTTATCAAAAGAGTTTTTGAGCCTCTAGTCTGAAACAAATAACATGTTGAGTTCTTATAAATGAAACATCAAACCAACCAGATACAGAACTTAAAGTCTAGACTAGAGTTTTTCAACCTTTAAAAGTCATAACCCATAGGAAGAAACACAATTTTTATTATGGCACAGCACCTGTGTGTATGTGTGCACACACTGTCGATGAAACAAAAATGTCACCAACCAGGACTTCTATTTACCACCTGCCATGCCCTTTCATATATTCTATTCTATTCGAAATCTTTAAAAATGTCCATTGTGACTGACTAATTGATTTCACGCTCATCTAATAAGTTGTGACACACAGTTTGGAAAACTACCCCCTGGGGCAGGTCTCAGTCAGTAACTGTGACAGATACAATGCACGAAAGCGCAGATCCTCGTAGGTGGAGCCGAGAGAAAAGCCTCATCATGATAAAAGCCACTTTGCATTTGCTGAGAAATGACACAGGGCACGTGGAGCAGGTTTCTCGGAGGCCGGTGCCCTGAACACAGACAGAGGAGAGGCCAAACCCACTGGGGAGATGTCGCAGCGCTAAAAGCAAATCTACGTAATGAATTCTTGGTTAGCCTCTTTTCTACGCCTCTGTTGATGAATTTTTTCTTGTATAACTATTCCTAAACATCTCATTCTATTAGGAATTATGTTTCCTGTCTGCCTTTCCCACCAGATATGAGCTCCTTATTCACTCTTGATCCTCAGAATCCAGTAAATTTCTGGCACAAAGATGCCACCAAATAAAAGTCTAAGGAATTAACTAACAAACGAAAGTATGGCAGAGCAACCACAGGCTTGGAAATGTTCTTCATTCCTGGGACCAAAGTGACACAACAGTAGTGAAAATGGGTTCATTCTTTCCTTCACTGGTGACAGGACATTAACAGGTTTTCTCCTTATTTTGGAGATAAAATCTTCAAGAAAGTTAGGAAAGTCATAAGAGCTTCTAATTGGGAAGGTATTCAAATTTCTGATAAATTTATCAACCAATTAAGTGAAAATATTGAATAGTTGTGACAAAATGTCATTTGTTTCCTGTCTGCTTGTCATCTTTTTTATTCCTCCATCTTCAGGTATTTAAAGATTGGATTTTTTTAACTTTACCTATATGTAATTATATGCACAGAAAGGAGAAAGTTATCCACTTTCTGAAATTGGGGAACTTAAAAACAGTTCTAGAGCCACTCATAAACCACAAGCTCCTAAAGCCCACAGCATGTTTTTCCCAATCACCTACTTCAGCGCTGTGTTAAAAGATTTCTTCCCGCCATCATTCGCATCAATTGGGAGACCACAGTTCCCTCCTCCGGAATGTGAGGCTCTGGTTCCCTATAACCACACACACACACAGGGCACGCTGCTGCTGAAGTGCTGTCTGACCATTTAAACCTGGAAAATCCCTGGAAAGGGAATTGCATGGAAAACAGAAAACCTGGTCCACACTAAATAGAGGAAGAAAGGAAAAGTAGCTGATGTGTATAAAAATTACAACTAAAATGGGGTTGCTGTTCAGAAACAATCAGGGACTCTGGCGATTAGCGATGATGGGAAAACAAAACTGAAAAATGGAGGTCTCTCTGCGTGCTTTGGGGGTGTCCATTATCACAGGGAGCCAGAAGTTCATTAGAGGAAAGACATCAGATCATGATGGGGAAAGTCATTCTCACACGACATTTCCTACTATTTCTCTAAAGGAGAAACTTCAAAACATTAATATCTTCACACACACCCCCTCCCTTCCCCATCAGGTTTTCCTTCTCAGCTCGTAAGCATTGATGCAATTGTTGGGCTTGATGTACACTTGTGTATAAATTGCTAAGCATTCCGTGAAGGAATAAACCCACAAAGAAAAGACGGCAGAGACCCTATTTCCCTGCTGTGCTGCTGTGGCTTTGCTGCTCAGGGCACGGAGCCACGCAGGGGATAGGCTGAGCGAGAGATGACATGGAATAAGCCAGATCATTTGAAGAAAACTTCATGGAGATAAACCCAAGGACGCCATTACTTTAGGCAAGTCTTATCTTGAAAACAGAAAAGAAACTATTTCTCAATTGTCTATAATAACAACATTATACCCTTTCTTTTTAGATCATTTACTTGAATAAACGGAAATTTTCCCATCAGCCTCGCCGAAGTCCGTGGTGTCGGCGTTTGCTCTTCCTCATATGCACTCTGAAAACTAGCACTGTGATTTCAAGGCTCAGAATGAAACACAGAGGAACTAACGAGATGCCTGAGAGGACTGTAAAGTCACAGCCTCCAGAATGGGTCATTACAGCTGTATTAAAAGCGGTCCTTCTTCTTGTGGAGAATGGCAGTTCCAGGACTGCTGTAGTGATTACTGTCATTTTAAGGTTTTCTTTGTTCCCGTGTTCTTCCTGCTTGTTCCAGAGGAGAGCTTTCTGTGAGTTTTCTTTTCCCATCATAACATCAGACTAGTTACCACTTAATAAGAACCAAATGATGTGAAATTTTAGAATGATTCTGAGTCAAGAATTTCCTTAAACTGAGGGAACAAGATGGCCTCTGCAGCGGCCGGATTGGTTAATTCATCAGGAAGATGTGCAAAGGGATCTGAACATGGCTTACATGGAGTTTTAATTGTCATCAAGTTTAAGTGACACACATGTCATAAATGCCAGTTAAGTGGATTTTCATATCTTCTACTCCAAACATCTTCATTTTTAAAATTTCGCACCCAAAGTTTATTTCAGGACTTTTGAGCTCTGCTGAAATAAAACAGATCCAACTGATTTCAAACAGCTTTGAGAACCATTTAGGAAATCTGGAATTCATAGGAGTCTCTGCTATGGTTTTTCCTATATTACATAAAATGGTCATTTCTCCCATTGCAGTAGAAGAAAAGAATGTGATTATGGTAGAAGTTGGAATTTTAGGTTTTAACCATGATCCAACACAAACGGCTGTGGTTTGGGGGAACTTAACCTTTTCTAAACTCGACATCCTGAGCTGGAATTAATTGCTTATAAGAAGCAGAAAGAGTTCTTTTTTCCCTCTAATATAAGTAGAGCGTAGGGTTTTTTTTGACATATTATGGAAAAATAATGTGGTTCTGAACTTTCTTTTTCTGCTTTTTGGTATTTAGGTTTGGGTTTCAGTCAGAGATAGGCTAACTTATTTGATTACAGCATAAAAAGAATGATTTCACTTTGACTTTTACAGAGAACTGATGAAACAAGACCAAAATCTGGTTTTGGTTCAATACTATTGGGTTACAAAACAAATTAAGAGTGATAACTAAAGGGTAGTTCATCGGAGAAATAGTGTTTACAGTGCTTCTAAGTGAATACTCAGAGATTCCTTTCTTCCTGATATCTCATGTACAAAAAGTATCCACCCAGCTCCACTGGAGGCCCCCTCTCCTTCTGTTTCCACCAGCTCTGAGCACAACTGGAATAGCAGCCTTGCTAAGAATGTGTGACTATGGTGCAAAGTCTTAGAACCTTAATTTTCTCATCTGCAAACAGGATTAAAGATACTTACGTCATGGTGTTGTCTGGGATAATTTATATAAGATGCTGACGCAGTATCAGGTAGAGTCAGCACTGAGTAAATGATGCCACTGCTGTCATTAATCTAGATGTAGTATAATTTATTGAGAAAATCATTTGCATACATTCTCTCTGTATTGCCCTCTCCCTCCTGTTTTAAGTCCTGAACGAGATCCTGGGATTTCTTTGCTTCAGGGTTTTTGCAGGGAGGAAAACCCAAGCTTCTAACTTCCCTCTGCATTTTGGTCTTTGATTTTCGCACAAGCTCATTAGAGAGATGAGGTGGCCCCCGGCGGCAGGCAGAAAGGAGCGCACTTTGCAAGGAAGAGTTTGTGTGTGGGAGACAGGGAAACAGATACTGACCTTTCGACCAAAGGACTTTGCCAAAAGGGCCTTTCAACCAGGCCTGACAGCCACCACCTGAAGGGACCGTGGGCACCTCGGTGGTGACCAGCGAGAGCCCGCGTAGCTGGCCTCACCCGTGCTCTGTGTGCTGCGTGATGACCCAGGACTTGGAATAACCAAAGAGCATCAGCTCCGATAATGACTAATATGGGATGGCTGTCTGGCTAACAGAATTTATTATTTCTAAACACCTCACTATGTGTACCATTAAAAACGCCTCCCATTTATTGAACTTCCCACCTGCCAGACACTATTCTAAGCGCTTTGCACGTAATAATCATTTAATTGTCACAATACTCCCATGAAATAGTACTATCATCCCAATTTTAGGTTAAATCAATGGCCTAAACCCACCTAGTTCGTAAGCGATGTTGCCTGGATGTGAATGTAAGCAGTCAGATTTCCAGGTTCACACTCTCACGCTTTGTGCTAAAACTCTTCCCATACCTGTTATGTGGTTAGGTCTAAACTTCAGGACATCAGTGGGTTTAGAAAGATGCGGTGGGGGGCTGGCCCAGTGACGCAGCGGTTAAGTTTGCACATTCTGCTTCGGTGGCCCGGGTTTCGCTGGCCTACATCGCGGGTGTGGTCATGGCACCGCTTGGCACGCCATGCTGTGGTAGGCATCCCACGTATAAAGTAGAGGAAGATGGGCACAGATGTTAGCTCAGGGCCAGGCTTCCTCAGCAAAAGAGGAGGACTGGCAGTAGTTAGCTCAGGGCTGATCTTCCTCAAAAAAAAAAAAAAGAAAGACGTGGTGGGAAGACAGGAGTGGTGTGGAGGGGCTGTCTTCAGGGCAGATTTTCAGACAGTGCTGTCCACGTTAGTTGCGGCAGCCTGCCAGGGGCCACAGAGGGCAGACTGAGAAACAAAAGGCTTCCTTTAGGGGAATGGGGGGCTGGTTTGGGGGAGCAATCAGTGCCCCTCTCAGCATCAGGTCACTGCCCACAGGAAGTGAGTCAGACGGGGGACGTGGGGAAACTCAGCTCCGCACACAAAAGAGAAGCCCTGCAGAAACTCCGGGCAGTGGGGCCTCTCACGGGTGCGAAGGACCTTTATGGCTCAGATTATTCGGCCCCCAAAGTGCAGCGGGGATGAGCTACTGAGAGAAGCGTAACTTTGAGGGAGGATGGGGAAGGGGGGAAATTGCCTCCTGAGCACTTTGGGGGTGAAGGTGGGTGCAGTGATGGGGAGGTAGGGGCGAGGAGGGCCAGGAAACCTGGGGAGGCACTCCCAAAGACTGACAGACAGCAAGGGGCTAGGGCTCATCTCAAAAGTGTGTCCAGGAAAGAGGCAAGAAGGGAACTTGCTGTTCCTGCCCCTCAGCCGGCTCCTGCTCCACCTCCCGGGCTCCTGCTCTCTGGTTAGCACAGGGCGTTGGATTTTAGTGCACTTTTGTAGGCTGGTCTGGGACCCAACAACCAATATATTCTTTTTCCTGTGGGAAAACCATTCCCAGTTGCAAATTGCCGATTTCTAAATGGGTGTCCGAAACAGTTTATTTCTACGTCGGGTATCGCCTGTAAACATGTTAGTTCCTTTCAAAATGATTGACACTATGCTTAAAAGCTAGAAATTCACTCATGTGATCTTCTCCCCTATAGCTAATATGTCAGCATGTTCCTGCGGAAGTCACACTGAAGTATAAACAGATTAAAACTACCAACCAAAAAAAAAAAGATTTTCCATTCATTTTGGCCACTTCTTTCCTTGAATTTTCACGAGCTCCTGAAATCTAGGTGAGCAAGTCTGAACTCTTCAAATGCTGTTGGCTATTTCACCAACATCAAGTTTGACCAAACTTCAAAATCCACCTAATTCATGGACACAGCGGGTTTTCTTCTCCTGTTCTCTCTGCCTTGGTACCTGTTCTGCTCCTCAGTTCGGCGGTTTTAGGAAATCCAGGGAAACACTAATCTGTCGTTGGAGGGACACGTTGCGAAGGAACTGCTGGTGGGGCTCAAGAGGGCTCATCAGCTGAGCAGGGGCTGGTTACTGTGTGGGAGGGCCGAACGAGAAGTTTCTGGATGCATACACTTGATGGCTCTGACTCTTGACCTCATCCCATCTTTTGAAGCTTCTAAGAATAGAATATGTCCTTTTTTAAAAAATTGAGATATAATTTACATATAGTGTTGTATTAGTTTTAGGTGTACAACATAATGATTTGATACACGAATATAGAATATGTTCTCGTCACAAAGGAACAACCCAGGAGGACAGAGCTAGAGTAATTCTGCCCAAAGAAAGAGTCACTTTGGTCCTTACAAAGGATCCTATTGCCTCTCCCTGGGGCAAATTCCTAGGTCTGGGGTGAATCAAAATGTCACTTGCCTATCTAAATAAGTGGCCGGAGGTCTGGTAATTTCTCATGAATAACTCAGTGAAGCCATCTGGGTTCCTGCAAGAGCTCAAACATACTGGAGCAGTAGACAAAAATAAATCTTCTTTCTCCTTTTACCTAGCCAACCACGGCAGCAAGTTTAGGAGTGATAATAGACCTGATCCTTCTAATGATAAACACGAAAACACAAAGGGGAAGGTCTTTTCTAGCTCTTTCCTTGAAAATCTAAGCAGATGAAGGACGTTTTTACATCATCACTAGAACTAGAAGCTGTAGCAGACATCTTCTAATCGTGCCCAGCATCCGTTTTCCCTCCCCTGTGAACAGCACCCTTATTCTCCTTGGGGGACCACCTCCTCGCCTGTGCTCTTCACGGAACTTGGGTAGGCCTCATGCTACTTTCTGGCTCCAGGGGTGGCCTTGTGACCTAGTTCTGTCCAGTAAAGGTACTGTGCATCTTTCTGGCCATCGGAGTTCCGAAGTGGACACGCGACCCAGGCTGTCAATAAGCTGCCGAGTATCGCATCAAACATCAGTTGTAGGTCTTCCTGGATGTACTGGGAGGAAACGATCTCTTTCTAAAGAGCCATTGGGTTGGAGCTGTTGAGGGCTCTCTTACCACCATATAGGGGAGCCCCCTGGGAATGGTGCCTATGAAGAAAATAACAAAGCGGAGAGGTGGAGAAAGATAGATTTCTAATGGCCTGTCTGGAGGAGCTGGTTCCAGCTTTGCCTGAAGTCAGATGTGCCTATGGATTTTATATAAGCTGACAAAATTTCTTTCTTTTCCTTGGGCCAGTTTGAATTAGGTTTCTGTTCTTTGAAATTTAAGAGTCATTGACTAATCCAGAATTATTTATCAATGCCCTTAGTTTTTA
This sequence comes from Equus asinus, assembly GCF_041296235.1. Taxonomy (NCBI): domain Eukaryota; kingdom Metazoa; phylum Chordata; class Mammalia; order Perissodactyla; family Equidae; genus Equus; species Equus asinus. Next base: position 139,948,561 of record NC_091793.1, on the reverse strand, counting down.
TCAGATGACTTTAAGGACCAGAGAAGGAAAATACAGACAAGTCTCAATTCTTATATTGGACCACTGGACAGCAGGAGCTCTTTTCTCTTACCCTCAGGTTTAGAAAATCACCTTCTGATGGTTTTCTCACTCGTGTGGCTATTACACAATCCATCTTAAATCTCTTTCTTAAGATGGCTAGCATGATCTCAGCATCTTGTTCTCCCTTTCCTCTGATGGCAGAACTCACCAGATGTGTCTTTCATTGTCCAGACAGCTTTATCAGGCACAATTGCTGAATTCGTTCCTGGACCATCTTCATAACAGGGCGAAAAAATCTTCTAGAATGTTTGCATTTACTCATCCAACTATCTCCTTTGTTCTGACCATCACCTACCTGAACCCACCCCCTTTGCCAGAAAGATACAGTACAATGTCTCTCATGACACTGGAAACCAGCGTACCTCCTTCCCAGTCACGTATTTACAAACCCCTTTTATAGATAAACACTCTTCTAATTTAGCCAGAAAGTTAAAAGAGGAGGGGAGTATGAGCTATGCCATGTAGCTCTCGAAAAAAGACAATAATAAAGGTGGTAAAATTTTTAGAAAACTCCAGAGTCATCCCATTTCCGAAATTACTTATAAGATATTCATGCTGCTGTTAAATAAGCAGATAATCTTTATCTGCTAATAAAAAAAACCCCAGCCTGTTGCCAGAGGACTGTGACAGTCTTAACAAGTTTTACAGAAACAAAATACCAGCAGATAACAGGTATTATGTTTTCTTTTGGCAAATATTAACACTTCGCAGCTAGAAGATCTTGCTTACTTAATTAGGACTATAAAAACCCGCCAGGCCGTTCCCTTGCAGCCATGGAAATTCTGTCAACTTGCTCTTTACAGCTTTTCAGAGCCTAGATGGGAAAACAGCTACAAACCAGACAGGCTGAAAAGATTTTTAAGGTCTCATGTCCGCATGTACAAACCTCACAGTCTGTGTGTATTCATTTATTTTAACACAAATGAAGTGAATATACCAGGAGCTCCTTTGGGAAAAAGAAAAACACCAAATTTGAGAGAAAAAGAACAAAATATGTCAGCTGAGGCAACCCCCCAAACGGTCTTCATAGCTTTCCCAGTACCCCTCAGTGCCACCCTGCCTCCAACAGAATTCTCTGCTCTCTCTGAGCTCATTTCGAAGCTAGCACCTCTCCTCACTATAGCATTTCTCACAGACATTCTTGTCCTTTTTTTTTTTTTTGGCTTAGATGTCTGTATTCCTGGCTAGACTGTGAGTTCCTCCAAGGTAGAGATAATATTATATCCTTGTTACCAGCACCTGGCCTACTCTAAGACCGAGCACATATTTGTTACAGTTGAATAGGAGACACGGAGAAAAGAGAACGATGCGAGAGCAAGTGAGAACCCAAGAAAGCAAGAAGTCTTTAGCTCCGAGCCACGGGGCAGGTGGGACACTGGTAGAGAACTGCCCTCAAGATGGCCTGAAAAGTTCTAGAAAGTCTAAGGCGGGCCAAAGAAAGGATAGTTGTCCCATTGACAAAAATATATTTTCTCTTAAAAAATAATCATAGATTGTAATAATCTTTCAAGTGATTGCTTTCATCATTTTGGCCTTGAAGACTTGTGAGCATTCTTACGTTCTTTCTGGCCTAATTTAAAACCAGTTAAAAGGGAGTTATTAAGTAACTTGTCTTCCTAATTTCCTTCTCGATAATTCCAAAGTTCCACAGCGGAGCGTGCCTCCAGGGAACACTTGTCAGGCCTCTCAAGCTCAGGTACTGGACTTGGGGAGTTCCGAGTCCATGAGAGTATTTTTTGATGATGCTGGTCCATGTAACGATGTTGCCAGAGAAGATGAGCTACTTTGGTGCTTACTGAAGTGATAGGAACCAATGCCGTATTTTTAGAATTGTGGCCCAGAAACCTTGAGGACCCCCCAGAGAAGCAACTGTGGGCCCTCTCTTGGGCTCCCTTGCTCCTCTCATCAATCAGGTTTTAACAAGTGCCCTCAGCGATGCCGAAGACCAGCCTGATCCAGGAGCCACAGTCTCATAAAAGCTGCCTTGTTGGGTCTGGCTGACTGACAGGAATGAAATGTTAACTTTCTCAACTTGCTTTCCTAGAGCTTTCCAAAAGCAGCAAAACAATGGTGCAATTTCTCAGGCTGACGCCGGACAAAAGATACGAGTGTTTTCCCTTGGCTTGGGGAGAGGACGGGAAAGGATGCTGAGATTCTAATCCCTGTTTGGAGCATCTCAGCCATCACACAGAGCTCCTCTTTTATGGCGGTACGTTTCCCAAGCATCCCTCTGGGAAGCCTTAGTTCCCAACTGTCTGGGAAACGTAAAATCAGTCACTTTTGGCAAAGCTCATCACACCCGACCATGGGAAACACAAATTAAAACAGAGATACTTCTTTGCTCACTAGGTCGTCTGGTTACACATTTGCTTGACATGAAAATCAAATCATTAAGATGGGGGGACCTGAGTGTATAGTTATGTAGCTCAGGTTTGGGGAAGGTCAGAAGAAACTTTAAGACTCATGAAGATTAGGCATTTTCATCCTTTCAGCTTGATGTAAGGAGATCATGGAAAATAAGGTCAAAACAACCAAGCCTGCTTCATCTAACATTACTGGTCCTACTTTGCTCATAGGAATTCATGGTGGTATTGAGACGGAGGCCTTTTCAAAGTGTGGATGTGGTGTTCCGTTTGGGTTGTGGTGGAAACAACTTCCGTTTATTTTATTGCTTGTTTGTTTGACGGAGGGAGCAGAGTCTTACGTATGCATAGTCTGTCATCAAAGTCAGTAAGTTGATCGAGATTAAGTTTGAAATGAAGTGAATTGTCATCTAAACTGTTATTGTGTGGAAATCATTCTCTTGTGTTACTGAAAATCTAAGTGACCAGTTGCCCCATCACTGTCAGTGTTATTCTGTTTAACCCTAACATCTGTGATAACACCAACCAGTAGCTGTTTGTTCTGGTCTGTAGCCACAGGATGCCTGTTTCTGGAAGGCCGTTGGAGACCGCCAACCCTTACTGCGCATTTCTGATGGGTGTTTTTAAACTCCATCACACGAGGAAGACTCTCCTAGGCCAACGCCTCTCAGTGGCTCTGCACAGCAGTGGTGGATGCTGACGCTGACTTTCAAAGATGAGGAAAAGTGCTGGGTGCCGTGCCCGAGATGCCACAGCACCGCCCTGAAAACGAGAGGGATCAGCTCGGTCGCTGGACTCGCTGTCCCAGCCCTGAGCTCATGAGCATAAGCACGAGCGAAAATCAGGAAAGGAAACTTCCCTTTAATAGAGTTGTCCTTCCAAAGAGCTGGTGTCTGGAGTGGCCACCAGGAGTGAGAGAGTTCCCTACGCGGTTCTCAAAACAGCACAAAAACTGGGAGGAGGCACTGATCCTCAGAGAGGGTGAGGGCTGACTCCCCACAGGACACTCCTGTGGCCGTGTACAGCTCTGCTCCAGGAATGACATCAGTAACGAGAGCTGGCGTTTATTGCCACCAGCTCAGTGTCAGCACCATTCTAAGCATGTGACGTGCACTTTTAACCCAACTCTACGCACCTTGCTCTGGGGCGTTCTTGTGGGTGCTCAAGAGTTAGGTCTGTTTTGTAGGTACAGCCTTTGCCTTCTAGAAAAAGACAAGAGTATGAATCATGCTATCCAGAAAAAAAGAGAAAGTCTCTTTAGAGACCACAGTATTCTTTTCTATTCCCGAATGTCGAAGGATTTGGCAGAGAGAAACCTCTAATACAAAAACAGCCCTTACCTCAAAACAAAAATGATCTCAGTGAGCTGGTAAGATCAGCAAAATGGGAATGGTTCAGATGCAATATACAAACAATTGATATCTCTGAAGATAACCCTTCTGAAATTTATTTCTAATAACCATTTTCCAAAGGAGCGATGGCTTATATTGCACGGTCTGTTAGTGCTTGCCCAGATGTCTGAGGCCCAAGAGGTGGAGGGCGAGGATTAAGGCTCAGTAGACGATGACAAAGATTCCTTGTCCTCTTTACCACAGCTAACATCTGCTCCACCCCAACAAGCTGGTATATGAGTCCAACGGGGAGTAAATATGAGAGCAGTTAAAACGAACTAGTGCACGTTAGTCTGGTTTGATTTATGTAAACAACTTCTGCGGGAGAAGATGGCTGTGCTTCAGGTAGTGCTCACATCTATGAAACCCAAGGAGCCTAAATATAACTGGATACGTATAGAACATTCTTAGCCATGTTCCTCTGCTCTAAACCATCTCAGGAAACGTCAGTTCAGTGACTGGAGTCAGCATGGGCTTACCCAGTGAAGGTCATAATCGGACGGCCTTGCTCTTCCGTTGTCCTCCTCGTAGGAAGCGAAGCCCTCCCTCCGAGCCTGGTAGTACTCCTTCCGCAACTTCTGGATGCGGTCAGTGCTTCCGCTGGTGGGACGGCCACTAAGGGACACAACCAAACCAGTCACACAGCGAACATTATCCCGGACACTCGCTTCTTGGTCTTCTTATTCAAGGAGCTGACCTCCAAATTTGGAAGATTCAATAATGTCATTCAAAGATGCTAGGAAAACTGTGAAATCAGTAATAAAAATGAACAAATAATGGTCCTTATGTGCACACCGTTAGCTCCAGGGGTCAAAGCATCTGACGTGGGGCTAATAAACGCCATTTGAGTGAGAAGGTGAGATAAGGTCCTGGTCTCTTAGAGCAATTAAAGGAGCTACCACGTTTTCTTAGAGTGAGATCTGCAGAGTTTGGTTAAATTTTAATGTGGGTATCTCATTTTCTTAAGTAACTGTTGCCTATTTGAGACCAGTCGTTTGACTTGAATGTTGGATGGGACACAGAGTTGGCATGTGCCAGGGTTCACGTCAGTGACATTCATGAATTTTTGGAGTGGGGGCGGGGTATAGGTCAATATACGGGTACAGCCATGGCGTACGGAGAGAAAAGAAGGTGGAAGCCATGCCAAGAAGTAAAAAGAAAAAGAAAGAGCTGGTGGTAGTAGAATGTGGCACCTTGGTTAATGTCCAAGGTTCTCTTCTCTCTACTTCAGCCCCTTCTTCCTCTCAGGAACTACCGCTTCTCCAGCGACCCATCCTCCCAACCCCAAACTGGTCAGCCAGTGGCTGCCTCTTAGCTGGTACAGCCGTGTGCTGCATGACGTTCTGGTCAACAATGGACCATGTATATGACGGTGGTCCCATAAACTTAGTCCCACATAGCCTAGGTGTGTAGCAGGCTGTACCGTCTAGGTTTGTGTAAGTGCACTCTATGATGTTCACACAACGACGAAATCTCCTAATGACGCATTTCTCAGAACGTGTCCCTGTCGTCACCATCATTTCAACAGAACCAACGCCATGTTAGAAACCTCAGAGCCAGGAAACGAGGAGAACGACAGGCAGGTGTCCACAGCTGTGTGCCTTCCTTAGTGCCCCCGAGGCATAACCGATGCCCCATCGTGCCAGACCTTCAGCCAAGACCCGGGAAAGCAAACATGAACCGCTCACAGTGCTTGTCTGCGAAAAGCACACGGTCTGGAAGGTAGGGGACTGAAAGGGGTCAAAAGACTGCCATCCACTGTGACAGGTGTGACAGCAGACGTCTGCATGGGGGTTGTGGGAACGCAGACTGCTTAAACTCTGACAGAGTGAGAGCAGACCACAGAAGAAGATCACGGGAGGCTCCCTAGAGGAGGTGACACTTTAGCTGAGTCACGAAGGATGCTGGGCAAGTGAGATGGGGAAATTCCAGGGAGAGGGAGGGGGCTGCAAAGGCCAGAGATGAGAAAGCATCTTGCTCCAGGGAACGCAGGTCAGTCAGCTGGGGCAAGCAGTGGGCCTCAGCTCCTTTTGTCTTGCCCCCCACACACCTCAGGGGATATATGTACTCCCCCTCCCTCATTTAGGAAGCAGATTAGAATAAACGTGAGTGCTGGTGACTTTAGAGATGTTTTGAATTTACTCCAATAAATGACGAAAGTACATCACTTGCGAATGTTGGTACTTTAACTCAACTCCTGACATGTTATTAACCATAACGACGCTCCTGTCTCACGGGCACTGCTCTGTTGCACAGGGTACATGGGAGGGAGCAAGGAAGGGACGGGTGAGAAAGGCAGGTAGGGGCCCCTTGTGGAAAGCTTACCATGCCAAGCAGATGCCTGACTATTACAGCTGTGTGTCAAGTTTAAAGGAAGTATCTGATAAAATGAGATATCAGAGGGCAATGCAAAGAGGTCATCCACTATTTTTTAAAACATTAAAAAATTATACTTGCAAACTATAAAAAGAAAATGAGGAGGAAACATCTTTTGGAGGGAAAGCATTCTTCCCAAAAGAGATTGCAGTTAATTGAAAGCAGGACCACGTGTCCATGTCTCAGATCCAGCTACAAAGTGAGCCCAGGCCCTGGGCCCCTGCACGCTCTGACGCCAAGGAGCTGACGCCTTTGATCAAGAAAAGACAAACCTGTATGGATCACATACCTTTACTTTTCTTCAATGTGTATTTAAGAACTCTCAAAATAGTCTCTCTTTCTTTACTATACTTCTTTTAAAAATAAAAGTTTATCTCCAGCACTTGAAAAATATAACAATAAGAAAGAAAAGGAAGGCCTGAGATGCTTTTCTGAACAACGAGAAGTGGGGAAAAAGCACAGCTCGGTTCTGAGCAGCTGCCTTGCTCCCGAGTGCTCTGAGCTGACCACGGTTCTTGCATCCAGCAGGCGGGCCTCTGCCGACTACGTGAGCGCATGAGCAGCTCAAACTCACCAGATGAGTTCAATCAATGCAGTGCAAACATCTCATACATAATCTATTAGTTTATCCGAAGAAACTGAAGCACTGAATTCAAGCAGAATGAAGTCATCGGTAATAAAGAAAAAAAAAACCTGATAAGGCACTGTTTTAAAAAAAAGCCCACAATTTTCCTACATTTGTGGTTGGAAAAAAAAATCATACTCAGACTGTAAACTATTCTTCCATATGCCTATAAATACATAAATTCAAAAATATGGGTTTGATCAGATTTCAGTTCTCAAATAGAGGGAATGGGGCAAGAATACAAAATCAGCTGTTTAGAATTCAGAAAATCCCTTATGGCTGACAGGGACTATTTACCCAGAAAAGAAATCTGGCCTCAGAGAAAAAACAGGAAAAAACTCCAGAAAGTCATGGATCATCTAAGTGCAAACACGCTGCATCTTCCCCCTCCTGTGAATATTGTAAAGAAGACATGGGACACCACGCAAACCTTCCATGACAACCCCACACCACCTCTCAACATTGCCTCTTCTTTTTTTCTCTCTAATCTCATTCTACTTTCAGTACCTATATCAGATTTTTTCCCAAGTGGGTGTTTTATATAATAAAATTAGGAATAGAAAATTCTGTTTTCATTTGTCAGCTCTTCTCTGCAGATAATACACATGAGTTTACCATCAAATCAATAAAAATGATAAACACAGCTTTGTAAACAAAGCAGTTAATTGACTCCATTTTGTGTTGAAGGTGTAGAAATTTGAAGAGGAACATAAAAATACCTTCGTCAAAATAGCAGCAGTACTCGTAATGGTTACAATTTATAGAACCCTTACATAGTAAATATATCGATACAGACTTTTACTTAGTCCACTTTCTGCCCAGAGCAGACATCACTAATCAATTTCAGCGTTCTTCCCCAGCAATCCTAGACATGGCCTGAGAATCCTTCTCAACGGAGAACTTCATAAAGCCACTACTCATCCACAGGAGCTGGCACTTAAGTTTATTTTTAATTCCTGTGTAGCAGGTGCTATAAACATCTCAAAACATCAAACGAATATTGAATGATAGGTTTATCGTTCTGCTCAACAGAGATGAGGAATCTCGGGCTCACCACTAGGAGATGAGAGAGAAGGTCTGTCTGACTTCAGAGACTACTCTCTCCCCCGTCGCGTACTACCTTCCAACCCGCGTCTCCTCCTTCATCTGATTATATCTTAGACACTGGGTCCTCTAGCAACCTATTGGGCCAGAATGAAAGCTAAGAGTAGCCTTTAGGACTGACCTTCCGAGGACTCCTGTTTTCCTTCCTCAATTTACATGTTATCTTTTCCATTTTTCTGGCTTTACAGAATTTGGCAGCAGAGATTCTAAGGAATCTCTTGCCTGATAGCTTCAGAAGTGACATCGGATTATGAAGTAACTGAAATACTCTTGCAACCATATAAGATCAGGCAAAGCATCAATAACCCATCTCCAAGTTGCTAGTTAGAAAAAGAGGCTTTCTGTATTATTCATTCTCTGCATAAAGTAAAGGTTAACCGTTCTTACAAAAAAAGTTCCTATTATATACAGCTGTATCCACATGCAGGTGGTTAATGCCACTCCCACACTTTCAATGTGCTGAAATTTTATCTTAAATTAATTCAAGCAGTGTAACAAAACAGATTTATACTGTAGCGATTTCTTGTAAATTATACTGCCTACGTCTTTAAGGCAGATGCATAGTCGAGCAGGCTCTTCTTACATTTCAGAGCTGGGCAGAGTTTAAAGCTGTGGTGGAGTTCAGGAACCATGCCATTTTCTTCATAGCCACCTGTAGTAATACCTTCCCAGATGCAATAAAGATCACAGGAAGGCATTATCTGCTCCTCTGGAATCTAACCTTATCCTTCCTAGTTCATAATTACCTCACTTGAAGTACATTTTAGACTGAGTATTCATTTGTGCCTGCCATTGTCTCCTCCCACGACTACAGCAGGTTGGAGAAAGGAAACTCACATTGATTAAGCTCCTCTGATGCCCTAAGTATAATACTCATGTAATCCTCAATCAAATTTGTGAGGTTGACATTGTTATTGACATTTCACAGACGAGTCTACTGAGGCTCAGAAAGTTAAGTAGCCCAAGCAGTGAATGGTGGACCAGGAGTTGACTGGAGTGACTTCAAACCAGTGTTACTTCTATCGCATTGTGCTGCCTTGAGAGAAAGGCAGTAACGGGCAGCAGCCCCTTTGCAGCAGCAGCACTGGCATTTCCAGGGAGAGGGAATCTACCAGAGCACACTTACAGCCCTACCTTTGATATTCTTTTATTTGCACAGATCTTTGCAATAAAAATAGAAGTAGCCAAAGCAATAGAAATACATGCAATGAAGTCTGTATCCATTAAAGAATGATGCTGGAGCAATTGCAGACTGAGATTTCCGGGTAATTAATATTACATCTCTAACAGGCTTATGTGGGAAACTGGTATAAAACTGAATGGGGTGCAAAAGAGAATCAACATATGACAGAGATCCCACATGAAAGAGAAAGAAATTCTGCATCAGGCGCAGACGGCAGCACGGGCTGCTCCTGGTGAAGTTCCTCACCGACTGCCTGAGAGGGAGCTGGTCCCTGCGGACGAGCCATTGCTGGATTTGCGAATTAATCTGCGCTGACCTTGTGTGTGTGCCTAGGTGGGCATGTCCACGGATACGTGCACCCTAACCATGATTAAATTGCATGTAGTTAATTCCAAAGACCTGTGTCATTTTCATAGAGCCTCGAGACATGTTGCTCTTCATTCTGAAAGAGAAGCGTTTGCCTTTGGTGAGTCCAGACCTCATTTGCAGGTCCAGCCCAGAGTCCAGATTCGGCGATGCGGTTAAGAATGGAACCTGAGCAGGAATATTCTTGCCTGGATGTGATGATCCTCACAAACTCACTGAATAAAACTATTTAAATTAGGTGAATCTATGTCAACAATAGTCAGTAGAATGGGGAATGTTTTCATGTTTGGGGTTCGATAGATTATTTTTTATGAAGTTACTGTAAAAATGTTATTTTGATCCTTCCATAACATTTTAAATTGTATAAATATGGCGGTAATCTTTCTATACTTACAAAAGGGTGGAATCTTAAAGGTTTTCTCAAAAAGGGTTAGCCTCTCGAAAGAGACCTTTGCACCCTTTAAGAATACCAAGATGCTATTCTTTTTCTGCCCCTTCCATGGGAAGCTTGTTTTTATCTTTTTGCATTTTAAGGACCTAAAAATCATCATAGTTTTAAACTTCAAATTTAGCAGTACCATATTTCTGCCTTAGAAAACAGGACATTGTTTTTCTCACAGTGGGAACAGAGCTGTCACAGTACCTGAGATTCTGTAGCATTCACACTCTTCATAACATAAGTGTAATAAAATCTAAGTGTCTATATGCAAGCTTATCTAACTAACTTTACTTTAAATTCCAAAGTAGGTTCTGGAAAAGAATATTCAGCTGAAGACAGATAGTCATGGACACACTGTTACTTATTTTCTGCTGGTAATAAAGATTTCTGTCAAATAAAAATTTTGAGAGATTCTTATAAATGCGCTCAGGACCATTAATTCAAAAGCATTTTGAAGATTTACAGAAACTATAGCCCAACAGCACTTACACTAATACTCTACAGATTTAACATTCCATAATGAAAATACATTTATATAGTGTGCCTATATAAACTAAAGGAGATTTAATAATAAATAGTGGCTTTTATGCGGCTTAATTCTACAGAGTTCTTCAAATGATATTTTAGTCCTGAACAGTTCTGAAAATTATCCAGTGTAAATATTCAGTGAAAATTATCATTATGTAAATTCTCTATCTTCCCCCTGCTTCCAATCTCTTATAAAGAATATCTGTTTTTTCAATGCTACATTGACAAATAAGATTTTTCATGGTTTAGTCCAGTGAAATTTGGGACCCATGGCTGACTACTCATGAACAACATTTGGGAATCCTTCTGATTTCTTCCCAAATTCACCAGCACTATTTATGATGGTGGCCCCCATCACAAATTATTCAATTATTTTTGCTAAAATGTTTCTCCAGATAACAAGAATATGACTTTCCTCATATGGACGTTTAATTTCTATCAGATATAAGTTATCTTGTCCATTAAAACAATTACCCTAAATTAAGAACTCCCTGCTTACTATTACTGCCTAAAAATTCCTATGTTAAAAGTAACGAGTTTGGGGGCTGGCCACATGGCCAAGTGGTTAAAGTTCTGTGCACTCTGCTTTGGCAGCCTAGGTTTTCAGGTTTGGATCCCAGGCGTGGACCCACTCCACTCGTCGGCCAGGCTGTGGAGGCACCCCACATACAAAGTGGAGGAAGACTGGCCCAGATGTTAGCTCAGGGCCAATCTTATTCAAGCAGAAAAAAGAGGAAGATTGGCAACGGATGTTAGCTCAGGGCAAATCTTCCTCAAGCAGAAAAAAGAGGAAGATTGGCAACGGATGTTAGCTCAGGGCAAATCTTCCTCACACACACACAAAAAGTAATGAGTTTAGACAAAGGGTGAATAATAATATTAACAAACAGAACAAATTTTCCATATCTAGAATCTCCCTTTATTTCTAGGACTTTTTTCAATCATCTCTGACATTATACTTCTTCTTAGTAAGTGAAGAAACAATGCTTAGACATCTTAAGAGAATATTCAAGTCACATAGAAGATTGGTGGCTGAATCTGAGGAAAAAACTATGCTCTATGCTAATACATAACTTTGAAAAGTATGTTTTTGTATAAATTTTTAAGGGTTTAACAAAATTATTCCTTATGTCAGGATCCTGTAGGGAAGCTGAAGAACTGGTCCAGAGAAGTTGATAGGCCAGTAGGGTCAGAAACAAGAAAACCCACAAAGTGCAATGATGTGTTAGCTCAGCCTGTAGTCCTGAACATGGTCCTTCTCCCCACCGTCCTGATGCTGCCTATAGCATTTTGCCCTAAGACACAGCAACCTGACAAGGTGATTCGGCTTACCTGGGCTCCTGACTTTGCCCTGGCTACCTGGGTCTGACCTTTTGTCTTTCTCAACATGATTCCTGCTTTCAGCATCTGCTTCCTTTGAGATTCTTGCCTTGGTATTTCCATCCCTATCTTGGTGAACTGACCCTCTGACTCCTATAGCTTGAAGATTTGTCCTGGAAATCTTAACTCCAGACTGGACCTTAACCCCAATGAATCAAGCCTTAGGGGAAGTAAAGGCCCCCTCCCCTTGGCAATTTGATTGCATAATGGTAAGCATTTCCACCCACACCACGAACCATGGCTGCCATTTACCATTGAAAGTAATCTCACTGATGCACGAAAGGCAACTTTCTCCCATGTGATTGATTGTTCTGACCGTGAATCTCACAGATCAATGTCATCTGCTCTTCTGATAAAAGGCATCAGTTCTTTCTTTGCTCTTTATCACTTGAGACAATGCGAGGCCCCTCTCTAATCAGAGCATCTTGCTTCTCTATCTACATTTCTAGCAAAGGTGGAAATTCCTTAGGAGTGACACTGACAGTATTATTCACAATTCAACAACACAAGTTATTATTCACAGCTTCAACTCACCATTATGAGCCTCTAACACATAATTGCATTATTCTGATACTGTACAATGACCTCCTGGCTGTGTTCTAATTTCAGAAGCTGGTTTTGCCATTAGTCATAAAATATCCATTTGAGTTATTTGTATTTTGAATAGTATTCCGATATATTTCCTCCAACACAGTGCAGTGTTTTTGAGCCTTAAGTAATTTACACAAATACTGGACACATTCAAAGTGATGTATAAGCATATGATACATATTGTCTTGGGACATTTTGCCAATTTTATTAACAATACAAAGTATGTGGGGGTCACAGAAGGAATTTATCGAGTGTTTCATATGGTAAATTTCATTTCTTAAGAAAGATTTTAAAATATAGTTGAAAAGTTCACACTGGATGGCAGCAAAATTAGCTCTTCATTTCTACTCTATATGTTTGCAAAACAAGCATGCATAGAAGGGAAGAAAAACAGATTTGGACCAACTTGGAACTGTGCATACACTGTGTCTTCTATTAAAGATGATAAATAAGCCATGTTCTGTATTATAATTCATGCAGTAACAGCTGTTCTTACATAGCTGAAGTAGAGTGACATTGCCTCACATCTGCATTTAACTGATGCACCAAATATTTGAGCTTAGACAAAAATGGGGCCTGGGGGAAGCAGCAGTCGAAGCAGTGATAGTGTTCCCATTGGCCATTCCAGGTAATGACCATATGCCTCTGGACATGGACTAGGCTGGGTTCCTTCAGTTGGTGTCAGTTCTTAAGTGTCTCTCAAAATGTATGCTTTACATTGTGCTGAAGATAATTCCAGATATCCATTACTTGTGCAAAATGGCCCCTTACATGCAAGCCAACACCTTCAGCTGGTGCTCAACCAACTCCTCTGATGCAGTGCCAAAGGGACGTGTTGGGTGGGTTTAGTGAGAGACCATAGGCAGGGTCCAATATAGCATTCTCCTAAAGCATTCTTCAAGGTTCATTCTGACAATATACAATTTTGTCTCATGTAATGGCTTCAGAAACTAATCTTAAGACATGATTCCACATGGAACATTAGAAGTTTTCTCAGAGTTTTATGGTGCAAAATAAAATTAGCAAAATATTGATAAAAAGGTAAGTGGAAGAAATTGACAAAATTTGTACAATTTTAGCTCATTCATGTTTTTGAGCTGAACAAAAGATGGTTTAAGGAGAAATAAACTTCTGTTGCTTATATAGTATTTGAGCAAATTAATGATGTCACATACACACACACACATGCATCTTTTCAAAGAAATTCTCAACAACAATTGCAGGACTTGCAAGATAAAATTATTATCTTCTAGGCTTAAATCAAACACAGCTTGAGTTTTAGGAATACATATCTGACATTTAGATGTGGATTAAACTTTCAGGGTCAATTCTGGGGAAAATAAGCCTTTGTGGGCTGCAGGCCATAAAACCTTGCGCATTTCCTAGGCCTCCGTGAAATTCCCTCTTCCTCAGAGGAAACAACTCAGAAGTTCTTCTTCTCCCCAGGGACCATGAAGGCCATCAAAGGCCACTGATTCCCAACAGCTGGACACCTAGAGCTTTCCTTTAGATAATTAGAAAATAATGCCTCATTTACTACAGAATTTCAAGGGAAAAGAAGAAGTTTCTAAATGATTTAGTGCACGGATGGTGGTTTTTCTATTTAGAAGATTTGATCCATCAGGATAGGCTATGCATACTGTGGTAACCAAACGTCAGTGGATGAAAACAGTCAGTTCTTACATAAGAAAGCTTTTTTCCCCCTCCCAATGGAGGAGGTTGGGAAAATAATAAAAGTGAGAAAGAGAAAAAAATATTTAAAAAGAGAAAAAAGTTTTCAATTGAAAGAAGCTAAAGATTGTGATTAGGAGCTAATCACTAAAGATGAGGAGACAAAACCTTCTAAATACATCTGATACATCAACTGGTCCCTATCTTAGTCCCACTGAAGGGACAGATAATAAATCATCCAAACACCCAGGAGGGATGCACGGGTCACACAGGCATGTGACTGTACGACAGATTTTAATGATCACATACAGGGCGCTAAATCACACCAGCTCATAAACACAGAACTCTACATACAACATTCTGACATGATTAGCATAAAAGCAATGAAGTCCAAGAATTTATGAAGAACACTTTTTGATGTTACCTTAATTCCTTCCATTCCTTTCATACCTTCTGCATGAATGCTGAGCTCTTCAGCAGTTTTAAACAGGGTTATAATAATCACCCAATCCAAACAGATTCTCAGCTCCAAAGAGCCACAGAGAAAGTTAACATAGACTTAGGTCCCAAGGGTGTCCAATCCAAGAGTACCTCACAGCTCTCAGTTGCCTGGATGTAAGCTGAGCTCGGGTGACTGACACCTCACACTGACCTTCTGACATCAGGGCTCTATGGGATAGAGACAGCTTATATTATCATCTCCAATGGATTGTTTCAGTTGTTTTAAAAAGATGTTTAGATTCTTACAAATCCTTTCTAGGAGAATGGCGACTTCCTTTTCACGATGGACTAGAAAGTAATAAACTGGTATCAAACTTAGATCATCAACTGCTTTTATGAAAGTTTTCCAATAACCCTCTGAATGTTTTCAGATGTGTGCATTTATTTAAACTTTACTTAGTTCTTAAATATTGCCGCGTCCCCGGCCCTGGTGACGTAAAGGTGAGTAAGACCCACAACTCGAACTTGAGGGATTTCCGAGTCCTGTGGGGGAAGACGGAGATGTAAAGAAATGACGACGGCGCGATGTGGCAGTTCTTATGAGGAAGCATCATGAAGGATAAGGAAATCCTGCAGTCATTCTGAGGAGAGGGTGGTCAGCTGGGTTTGGGGGGGCGAGGGAACGCCTCAAGGAGAAAAGCAGAGTGAGGATAAGGAGGTGGTGAGAGAGCACACCCCTGGAAGGAACACCACGTGTCAAAGGGTGGCAATGTGAAAGGGCGCATGGTCAGGCATGGCGGAAGTGTGGGAGCAGTGGAGAAACCCTGGGAAATGAAGCTGGTGGGACTTGAACAGCTCCACATGCCAATCTTTCCAAAAGGGATGATGACATAGACGCACTGCAGGATTTCAAATGGGGTAGCACCGTCATCAGAATTATTCTCTACATCAGGACAACTCTGGATCACTCTTCCTTTCTCTGACCACACATACCATAGCCTATGAAATGAACCAGTTGACCTCTAGGAGTCTTTCTTGCACTTACATCCAAAGATTTCTTGAGTGTGTGCACAGTTCAAACTAAATGGTTGACCAAATCATTGGCCCCAGTCATCTTCTATTTCCATTTCTCCACTTGTTGGACACTGTAGCTGGAGAGCCACTTTCGTTCAAGGCAATGGGACACCAACACTTTCTTTCAGTTTGAAAACTGAATACTTTCTATACCAAGAGTGCTCGTTTAACCAGTAACATCAACTGGTGATGGAGCATGACGCATCGTTAACATAGTGATAAATTTCCCATTAGGAACAGGGCACTGGCAGCTAAATCAGAGGGCAAAAAGCTAAAAAAACAAAACTAAACTAATGAAACCAACCCATTATGGGTTGACAAAGACTTTTATTTTCACTGGCACTTTAAGGGAAAGTAGTCACAGAATCTTAATTAATAAATAGCCATTGCTCCATGAAGGCGAGGTAACCGGTGGTGCCTGAGAATCTGGCAGGGAACAATTTGTAGCTGTCTTCTTGATTCGAAAAGTGAATGAGTCGTCGACTCTCAAAGAAGAGGGAGAATTAGGCGGTATGCTGCTGACAACTGAGCTCTATAAATAACCCACGGTGAAAACGCATAAAAAGCATGCCTTCCTCCAGCTCTCAGTAGCCTCTCCAAAGAGTGACAGTTACTATTTTTTTTCAATAAACATGATGTCAATTATGCCTTTTATCCATCACGGTGAAGTCATGTGTGGGGAATAATTGATTTTTTTTTTGGCACTTGATATAACAATGCTTCTCCGTTTTATTTACATCATGCTGAGGGAAAGCAGCTGTCTGATTTGTAATGTATATGTTGCATTGACACTCTTCTTTCTTATTTCTTCCCTGGTTCCAACAGCTTTATTAGCAACAGCATTTTAGCTCTCAATTATCTGCAGAAATAGGAGGTTTGGAAGAGTATGAAAAATAGACACTACCGATGATTTGGAAAACTCTCATTTAAACCAACAACTTTAGTTTCTTTCCCAAGTTTTTTTTTTTCTTTTCCCAGAGCTGTAAACAATCCCTCAATTAATTGACTTAAGTTTCACATTCTTTTCCAGGCCCAGCCCTTTGTTTGGCTAAGGTACTAATGAGCCCAAAAGGCAGGCAGGGCCTAGAAAAACAGACGGGCAGCAGAGACTCAGATGGGGAAAAAGAATTTGGATGGTTGAGAGTTAATGACCCAGGAAACATTCCCCTAAAGGTGTGTCTGTGTTCCTAGAGAAATGCAACTTTTCAGATTAAAAAGTAACAGGTATTAGCTTTCTAAGTGTGTAAAGTGAAAGCAAAATGCTACGTGGAGCACAGTTAGAGAATTAATGAGAACGCGCATGTCCAGCTAAAAGGAGCTTTGGGGCAACTGCGGTTATTTTCCGAATTCTGCTCTTTGTCATGAACTTTATTACTAACCGCTCCACTAACAACTGATTCTTCCTCCCTATTTGCAGATGCATTAAGTACAGTCATTGAGACGTCATCAGTTCATCACTTGTCAAGGAGACTCCTTCTCAGGAGGTGAAAGTGAAGAACGGTGTTGAACTGTTGCACTATTGTGTGCATTCCACATCCAGATGAAAGAAGAAGGTCTGCCTTTTCTGAGATAGTTCCTATTCTACAACAAAATCATCTTTTATTCAAGTGTAAACAAGCCCACTAGCCGGAAGCTTCCCCTCCCCCAAGTTCTACATAAAATATAAGCCACAAGGCTCAAACTGAATCACTCTATTATTTCTTTATGTATTACTTACCTTGACTTTTTTTTTAACTGAATGCTATTGTATATCTAAGAGAGCTTCTAAATTTATAACCTACAAAAAAAAGGAATTATTTCCTCTTCTTCAAAGAAGCTTTTTAATACTGTCTCCAAAATATCTGGGGAATTGGAGGGAGAAAAAGGAGAGTGGGGAGGGAGTAGGAGCCAAAGAAAAAAGCTAATGGTCAAAATGCATCCTTATAATAAAATGAGCTTCTTAATGGTCGCTCATACAGGAATAACATTAATTCAGTATTAGGACTTTCACTGGAAAAATATGAACGTAATTTATCTTTTTAACTGTCAGCTGCATTTCTAAAGCTCTGAAGTCTGCAGCTTCCAGGGGCCTTTTGTCTTTCTGCCATGGCAGGAATATCTTGGACAGCTGTAAGAGCTTTCTAAGCTATCTTTCTCAAAATCCATTAGCTAATTCAAGGAACCTAATTAGAGCTGCCATTTTGATGGAGCATACTGAACGCTCAGTACAAACTAGTAACACCATCAATGTTTATTAGAAATCACAAAACCCAAAGTGCTCCATTCCCTATGAATATTAATGGGGATGCAGCAAACAAAATATTTATTAAAACATGTGCTTAATACCATTAAGGTTTACAGACAGATAATGAAAGGGAGAGGGGAGGTGCACGCTGGAATTTGAAGGCATGTGCCCATGGACACACAATAAACCAAGATTTATATTTAAGCAGCATGTAATCATTATTTGTATGCCCCTCCCACTTGTCTCCCTCAGTTTTGCACCCTGGAATTCAGCAGCTCACAGCTGGGAAGACAGATGTAAGTCCAGAGAAGTCTGAAGAAGAGGGTGGAGGGAGCTTTTTTTTTTTTTTTTGTGGTTAAACAGCTGCTGAGTGCCACACATTCTTGTCAGTGGGGAAACAAGTCTGGCTTCTCTATAAAATCAGCAGCCTGATGACGTCAGTACTTTCCATCCTCATCTAAATGAGGGTGTCACCAAATTAATCCAGCTAGCTATTATCCCATGAACCCACCTTGGGAGAGTTTCTGCCCCGAATCAAGTGGTGCCTGGGGCCCGCTGTAACCCTGCTGTTAGCAGATGGCCCAGCGCCCCTGCCAGTGCAAGCGCAGCCAGAGCGGAGACTCCCTCCTTCTCTTTTCTCAGTGGCATTCAAAGGACCTTTGTGAAGTGTTCCGTCCATGCCCCCACTCCTCCCTCAAGCTGTGGCCTCCTGTCTCTCTCCCTCTTTTCATCAAACTTTTAAAAAGAACCGTCTGTTGTCTCCTTTTGTCCTCTGCCATCCTCTCTTCTGGGCTGATGACACTCTGGTTTGCACCTTCTCCACGGCTGAGACTGCTCTCGAGGCAACAAGACCCTCACGTCTCTGCGGGACTGGACATCAGACAGCCGCCTCCTTGCGAGTCTCTCTTCTTTGTTTCCTTCCTACTTCTTCAATCTCATCGTCTACTTCCTTCAAGGTCCCTCCCACTGTTCTTGAAATGCAGGCCTTCTCTAAGATCCTCGGACTGCTTCTCGTCCATATTTTCACTCTTGGGGACACTGTTTACTCCTAGGGCTTTGATTATCATCTTCCTCCTCATGTTCACTATTTACTCATCCATCTATTCAACAGATGCTCCCTGGAGTGCCTCTCACAGGGCAAGTCCTAGACACAGCCTGCCTATGGGAAGACGTGCATGTCTGCCTGTGACACCTCGAGGGAGCTCCAAGGACCATGCTCAGTCCTTGCTCCTCATCTGCACCTGAGATGTACCCACACCTTACACTCAACTTGTCCAGAAACCATCTCCTCCCCTCTCCCCTAAAATCTACGTTCCCTCCTATCTGCCAGGCTTTTTAATTGCTTCTGCAAGCTCATCAAGGCTTGAAACGAGGATTAGCATTCAGAGCACAGGCTCTGGAGCCAGACTGCCTGGGTTCAAACCCTGGTTCTGCCTGTTCTCTTCTTCCTCCCTGGGTAGTTATGTAACCTGTCTGTCTGTGGAATGAGGATGACAGTAGTAGACCTCAGGGGGCTGTTCTGCGGATTGAATTAGCTATTACATTTAAAGTAGCTAGAATAGTGCCTGGTGCATAACAAGGATTCAATAAGCAAGCTGCTACTGTTGTTGTCAATATTATCTTACCGTATGTCATTGTCGGCTTCTTTTCTCCCATATGTTTCACATCCGCTCAGTTGCATCAGTTCCCTCTAGCGCTGTGCCCTCCTGTGAGTCCCTCCTCCACGAGCCTCGTTCATACACCCATTGCTTGGATGTGACAACAGCTTGGCAACTAGTCTCTCTACCCCTGACCCTGTTCTAATCTGTGGCCAGATCAGCCTTCCTGAGGTCCGGCTCTGCTCACGTCATTCTCCTGCTCTCACAACCTCTCTGCTCTCTCCCCATTGCCTGCACCCCCAACCCAACCCAGCCTTCTCCTCTCGCCCCACTCAAGGTCTAGTCTCCAGCGAAACTTTCATTGTTCCGTAAACTCCCCCTCAGCTCACACACCCTCTTCCACACCACCTCTTCTATCTGTGGTTCTTTCCCCTTATTTTTTTTTTTTTTAAAGATTTTATTTTTTCCTTTTTCTCCCCAAAGCCCCCCGTACATAGCTGTATATTCTTCGTTGTGGGTCCTTCTAGTTGTGGTATGTGGGACGCTGCCTCAGCGTGGTCTGACAAGCAGTGCCATGTCCGCGCCCAGGATTCGAACCAACGAAACACTGGGACGCCTGCAGCGGAGCGCGCGAACTTAACCACTCGGCCACGGGGCCAGCCCCTCTTTCCCCTTATTTTTAAACAATATAATTAAGATAATATCAGTCTTTACTTTAAAAAAAATCTGCCCCCTTGTCATTATGTGTAGACTGATTCGCAAACCACCCCCACGGTAACCTGGTCTCTGCCCACTGAATGGCCCCTGCTGCTCACTGACCGTCCTCTGCTGGACTAAGCAGCTTCTGTCTTCCTTTCCCCTATTCGTTCCTTGGATGGCGCAAGTTTGTCACAGCCCCATGAGTCTGTAATTGCTTTCCCTTCTTCCTGAGACACTCTGCTGCAAGTGTTGTCAGGGAAGCCTTCTCTGGTCATCTCATCTAAGGACCCTTCAAGTCACTCTGCACCCAGTCAGCCTGCGTCTTTCCCTTGTTACACTGATCACACTGTGAACACATTGTCATTATTGATTTGCTCACGGATCTCTGCCTGCCTACCTCCACAGAGCACAAGACGTGTGAGTGCAGGGAGCCATCATGTCCTGGTCACAGCTGTTGTTCCAGAGTCAGTGCCTGGCGCATTAACTAGAGGAAGGACTGTCTTTGAAATCCTTCCAGATTCTTACATTCATTCAGCAAACAATTATCGGGTATCTACTACTCACTAGCAACTGCTCTAGGCTCTGGAATATAGGGGGGCACAAGACACACCACCTCGTGGCCTTATGGTCTACTGGGGAGTGAGACAAGACACAAACGAATGGAAAAAGATATCAAGCAGTGATAAATGCCAGCCAGATTCTTCAAATACTATATGTGATAAGATTGTGACTACTTTAGACTGAGTAGTCAAAAAAGGCCTCTCTCTTCTAAGCTAAGGTCTGCATTCTAAGAAGGAACCATCCAGAAGCATCTCTGTGAAGAGCACTCAAGAGAGAGAAGACAGCTACAGCCAAGGCCCGAAGGAGAGGATGAGTGTGATGAGCTAAAGAAACAGGAAGAAGTGCATGTGGCTGGAGCTTGACGCTCAAGGGATGGAGGGTTAGTGCTGAGGTCCAGCAGACAGGCAAGACTGAGTCCACACGAGCTGTGCAGGACCTGGGAAGATCTTTGGACTGTACTCCAGGTAAAATGAGACAGTGCGAGAAGATTCTAAACCAGGAAGAAACATGATCTAATTTAAATATTTAGAAGACAACTCTAGCTTTTCTGTGAAAGGCAGAGTAGAGGTCGTTATAGCAGTGCAGGCGAGAAATGATGGTAGACCGGCCTTGGTGGTGGTCATGAAGACGGGGAAAAACAGGTGAATTCAGAAGCATTTTGTTCCAAGCACAGGATGTTCCAAGAACCTTTTAGGGCAGAAAGCAGTCTTTTCTGTCTTGGGATCCCCAGGGCACTTTGTACATTTATATGACCTTTCTCTCCCTCTTCGTGACATCACAATCATTCATGTTTCATATAGTTTAAATTTTTGTTTAATCCCCAACCACCTGCGGCAGAACAATATGAGGATGCTTGTGTCTTCTGTGGAACTTGGTACAGTGCCCTCACCTAGGATGTGTTTAATAAACAAGTGTTTGTGGGAACTGAAAACAAGACAGTGATTTAAGAAAGTGTGCAACAAGAAGTGGGAGGGAAGGGGGAGGAGACAGGGAGCTATTCAAGGTGAGGAAGGGCGTGCATGGGACGGGGAGTCTATATGGGAGAGGGGGTAGGGTGCAACCAGTCAGCCACACCTTTAGCTGCTGCCTGGAGAATGCAGCCTTTTGTATTTCTCGCTCCCAGGCTCATTAGCTGAACACAGGTACATCCCGAACGGTATTGTGCAAGCTCCTCTGCCATTTCTAGGTATTGCATGGACATCTCACCATTTAAAGCAATTTCTATAAGATTTTGAAGTTCTCTCCATTGCATCATCTTTTCACACCCTCCTGTTTTCAGCCAGCAATTGCTAGAACATCTCAGTGCCATCCACTCCCAGAAGAATTGTCTAGCCCAGCAGCAATGCACTTGGCTTATTAATGCTCGTGGAATACACGCGTGCAGAAGTGGTGTTATTGGAAACCGTTTCCATGCTATTTCATACTAAATACAGCACACACACTTCCAGGTGAAGCTGTGTGGAAACTGAATGTCCAAGATCACACACTTTAAAGAAGGTAGTTAGCACCGTTTGCTGACCTTTAGCTCTGAATTGAATTTAATTCCTCATCCTTATTGGAATCTAACCACCAAATAGCACTCTACTCTGATTAATAAAGTTTTCTTATAATAAGCATATCGCTCTCTAGCACTCTGCCGAGGTAGCTAAAATCTTGAGCAGGGCTAAAGGGAGAACTGCCAAAGAGAAACACTGCATTCCACTTCCATTAAAACCAAAAGCATTCTCCCTGTTAAGTCAAAAGAAAATGGACTATGACGTTAGGAGTGGGGTACGGTCACCACTTATGAAGTCAGTCCAGCAGAACTTAGCACTCTGCCTGATGTTCCAGGTTAATTCAGATTGTGACAACCCACATTTTGAACTGCTCCAATTAGTACTTTCAGAGAAAGGTTGGACCTAGTAAAGGGCTTATGGACTAGGGAAGAAGAACATGCAGGCAGGTTTTTTCAGGGTGAGTGGGAAGCCCTTAGCGCCTGTCCATGGCCTCCAGGCTGATGCCAGAAATTCAACCTTAGTTCCATCCAAGGCTTTGATCTCCAGTAAAATACGAACGGTGCTGGATGTCTGCCTCTGTAAGACACCACTCATCTGTATGTGGGTTAATGCTCTCTGGATACGTTTTGAGGCCAGGAGGCAAAGCTGCAGAACCGGAGCTCCTTGAAGACCTGGTGGGGGGCTGGGCGCAGTGGAGCGGGGCTTCACAAACAAAACCCCCCTCGCTCCACGGTCCTCTCCAAGTCTAGACGTGGGTTGGGATATTAATGGTTCCGAAGACTGGTCATTGATGACCAAAAGGAATTTACTGAGTGCCTACTGCATACAGAATGTTAACCTTTGTGCCAGGGGGTCAGGAAGAAAATTATGAAACTTCCCACAAAAAAACCCCAGAGCTGCTTCTGTGCATGTGATCCCCTTTGCATGTGTCTCAGGAACACCGGCCTCCCTGCAGACTCCCTCAGAGGCATCAGTGGGGACTCAGGATCAGGTGGATATTGTTTCCCACCCTGTACTGCTCTGCACCAAGATCTCAGGGACCAGAAAAGTGGAATTCCTTCCATCTGACCTCCCCAGACACAAGAGCAAGAGAGGCTAACATCATGTGCTTCGTAAAGTGTTTTTACTGAAAAAGAGGCTGACACTAAGGAAAGACATCTGTTTACCTCTGGAATGCTTTTCAGCTGTAGCCATTTTATTGCTTTTGTTAAAAACAGGGCCTCCAATTCCTCCATTGGAGGCGACAAGACATATTCCACAACTGCACACTTCAGGGCAACTGAGCACTGAAAGAGGGTCCATACAGTTGAGGTATGACTCAAATTCTGTGGGAGATAGCAGCTAGAATGGCAAAGGGAGCGAACCTATAAAAAATTCAGGAGTAATGTTTTACACATCCTCTACTCTGTACCAAAGAGAGTATTCACAGAGTTGCTGTAAAAATATACAACCAGACCCAGCGTCAGTGCGCTTATCTGCTCATAAAATATTTTAGATAACTAATTCCGTAATAACCCGAAGCCTAGTCCTTGTTGTACAAAGCGGGGAATGCAGTTAGAGAGCAAAAGCACATGTGTGCAGCGTTCAGGGCTGAGTCCTACACCAGGCTCCACGTTAAGGATTGAAATCCTGCAATTTGACAAACAAAAGGCCAGACATACAGTTCCTGAATTTTGTCTGAAGTGCGTCTCCACATAGAAACAACTTGGAATCCGCTCACAAATAAAGAGAAATGTGGAAACGCCATCGCCATGGACAAGCAACAGATGTTCTCATTATACCACCAGAATACACAGGCAAAAGGTTAATATTTTTGAGGAAAAAAATGGTAATGGTAATGCTGTAACCACAAAATAACATGAAACAAATGGCATGATTAGCAGATGAACTTTTCAGCTAACAAGTTTGATAAATGATTCCTAAGTCTTACAGGGAGATAAAAACGGTTCATGCGGGACCCAAACCAAAACTTTACTTCCAAAGTCTATTGTACACGGTAACCCTCATGAGGATAATACAAGATTCATCCATGCTAAAGAAAAAAGAAAGAAAAAGAAAGAAGGACCACCGGCAGATGATCCAGCATCAGAATAATCATGCTACGCATATGAAACATTTTCAAACAGAGGTCCAATAGATGTGGCACCAGAACTTTCCACTCCACATTCACTGCTGTAGTTTAGGGCTTGCAAGAGTCCCAGGCTGCTCACACATTCATGCATTCAGGGCAGTGATTGAAAACAAATGGAGTGAGAAGCCTACTTAACACAGCTTTTCACTGGTGATTGTTCTAAGAAAAAAATTAGAAAGGAAACTTCACTATTCTACCTAATGCATTTGTTAGAAAAATGTTAAATTAAGTCATTTGCAGTCAAAATGAACAAATTGGAGGTCCGCCTAGGTGCACTGGTGGCTCACCCTACATGCGCTCCAACAACGCGTAGTCTGGCTAAAGAGATAGCTAATTGACGATTGTTCCTTCCACTGCTTGTCCATTAGGATAAATCCAGCTTGCGGACACCGAACCTTTCAAAGACAGAGAACTGCATTAATTTCGTGCTTCTAGAGCGCTTAATAAATCTGACACTGTCTGGTGGTTTTCTTCATTTTCGACCACTTGACAGCTACTGTGATCACAAGTTTCAGAAAATCTATTTTCCTGTGTTAAATTAACAGCAATAAAACAAGTTAAATGGAATATGACCAAATCACAGGGCTCATCATATCATGGAATTTCAAAAGGAATGCTGGAAGCTCACTGGAGAGGATTTATATCAGACGCACACATTCAAAACACTGCTCTGGCTCCTAGGCCTCCATCTGATATCAAAACAAACATGGAGCCACTTCACATGCAGAAGCAAACAGCATCGCTGTCACCCAGGGCAGCCCTGTGTGGCCCAGGCTCCTCGCAGGGAATGCTCAGGACTTCTTTCTTAGCTGACATTTGTATTGAATCAAGTAAGTTCTTCTTCATCATTTTTCTTTTCTAATGGATTTTCCCCCTAGATGTTTGCAGGGGGAAGAAGGCAAAGGGCAGCAAAACCAGCCTTAAGTGCTTGGCAAATGGTCTTCCTGAATCTGGACCTCATAAATTCTATAAAATGTTATATTTCAACAATAGGCTGGAAAAGCTTTTCTCTCTGCAATGATGAAGCCCAGCTTCAAAATTTATAGTTTCATCTCAGAAATGGACTATAAAAAGAGACTGACTTAGCTGTCTATCAACTAAGCCAGACACAGCAAATAAGGTGTGAGCTTTCAATGTCAAATATATATTTAATATGAAAATTCTCAGATTAAACATTGCACAGGGGTTTCCTCTGCAGCACATGCTGATGGGAGTGGAGACAGACGGAGCCTGGGTTGTCATAGCAATGTCCAGACCCTGAGTGACATTTCTTTCCCTGACTATCGTGTGGGTCTTATTTCTCTAGTCCTGCCTATTCAAGGAGATGCTAATCTATTAGGGGTAAGGGTGAGTCAATTACAAGACCCAAATACACATGGCTTAGTTCAGTGCATAAAAGACCCAGATGTGTGATCATTCATTTTTGTCAAGAGGGTTATAGAAGCCTGCATCCAAATATATCTGGATAAATCTAAACAGATTTTTTGAGGGAGGAAATCGAGGTTGATCCAGTAACTCTTCCTCCTGGTAAGCGAGCAGAACTGAGGCAAAATGAAAACTTTTAATGGTAATTTGGAACAGGCATGAACTTCCATAAAAATGCAGAACCTCATTAGTAAGCTAAGAAGTTCAAAGTAAAATGATAAAAGACTCTTACTCACTGATCAAATTAGGAAAGAGTTAAGGGGGAAAAACAGATAATGTTCAATGTTGTCAGGTGTGGAGTAAAATGAGCGAGCGCTCTCTCCTTCATCACTGTGGGAAGCATTATTTACTTCCATTTTTCTGGAAAATTGTTGGCAATATGTTTCAAGCCCTTGATGCATCATTTCCCTTCTAGGAGTCTTACAGAAATAATCCAAGCTGTGTAGCACGAGGTAGACACACAGGTACTCATCAGAGAGTAACTGATAACAGTGAAAACTCTGAAACACCCTAAAAGTCTAGCATTCTAAAAAGTTATACAAATTAAGGTGCAGATATACAATGATGTTTTACGCAACCATTGAAGGTGATGGTTTTGAAAAGATGAATTGGCACGGGAAAAGATCACAATAAACTTGTTAAAAGACAAGATACCAAAATTTATATCCAGACGTATATAAATGTGTGAGCACTATACACACACAAATGTTATAGACAGTGATATACACAGAAAAAGACTGGAAGAAATACTCCAAAATGTTAAGGATCGTCAACCCTGGATTGTGAGATAATTGGTGATTTGATTTCTGTTTTCTACTTTAACTTTGTGGTTACTAAATTTAATATAAGATACTTATAGAAAATTTAGAAAAGAAAGGTATACCTTCCTACAACAAAAGTATAAAAAGACAGTATAAAGCGCTGGAGGCAGAACTAACTAGACTGGGGGAGAAATCTGGTATTTATTAACGGGGTCATTTGAGAAAGATTTCTCTTCTATCAGATTTAGCTTCCTTATCTTCCTTGTTAGGAAAAAAGGTCGTGGTGAAGATGAAGTGGGAGTGTGTACGTGAAAGTGCTTTGTAACCCATAAGGAAAGCTACAGATACTAGTTACTTTAAATTTAACACAGTAAGAAAGAGCAAGAAAGCATTTCATAGGGGACATAAGATGTTAAAGTGAGTTTATAAGAATAGAATTTGGTTGTGGAGGGGTCACTTAAATTTAACAAAGAAAAGGATACTTCCCCACTCATAAGATGGCAAACTGAATCACAAATTTAAAAATATACACATAAATTGGTAGATTGGGAAATGCACAGGAAAGAGGCATTTCAGTTAGCACATGTCACCTTCCTGCTGAATTTTATTTCAGCTTTTCTAACAGTCTAAGATATCACCAACATTAACGAGTGAAACGTGGCTTAGTGTCAGGTAGCAGAAAACCAGTAGCGTATGAACAATTTGGTATTGTAAAATTCTCTAATGGAGCTTAATAAGGGGGCTAACATTTAGGTGCAACATGGCTGAGACGACTTGTGACAGCTACCATAACACAGAGTCTTATTACTGTGTTGGTCATCTGAGCCATAGCAGAATTTTAAGTTTGTTTGTGTTTTTCATAACTGATCCATGAAAAATTAACTTGTGATTTGAAAGGCAGAATATTCCAACACGTAATATGCTAAATTTATGAAAGCAATCCTCTTTTTATTAATGGAAAAAGGAGAGTTCTTAGAGGTCTGGCAGTCAAAAATTATCATGGGAGTTGGTTATAGTGGGAGAGCCTGGGGGGCCATACAGTGGGAAACTATCACAGGCGACTTCCTAACCTGGAGCTCTCTGTTACAAGCTTCTCAAGGAGTGGCTGACATTTGTAAAATGCCAAGATTCTGGTTCTAACGGGCCACTTCCACTTCCATTTTTGGTCATTCTCTTTCTTTTTTTATTTTTTGGTCATCAGTTGCCATTCTCCCATGACCATCCATTTCTCTATTCACTTCTGCCCCTTTCTTGTTCCTGCATTCAACTTCCCATCTCTCATTTGTCTCCCGTCTCCCTCCTGAGAATCACAGACTCCTAGGACCAGAAGGGACATCTAGTGCTCATCCTTCCCTCTATTCATCTGGCTGACTATAAACACCCAAGGCTGATGACTATCCAAGGTTTCAAATGGTGTTCTGCAGAAGCCGACAGCTTTGAGGACCGTTCTTCAGCCGCTTGTTTTGCCCTATCGGGCTTCTGTTTCCGGGAATTAAGCATCAAGTAAGTTTTAAGGATAGAGAATTGTTATTCCTTGGGAACATAATAGGTGAAGTCTTCAGAGAGACACACACACAGAAATCAACATAATTTTTTCAGCCCACCGTTTTATGATATAAATTATTATTATATCGTATATCACCCTATATTATATATGATACAAATATTTATTATTATAAAACTCAATATGATGGTCCCTATGTACACTAAAAACAAAACTTCACTGTTTTAACAATGGACAAAATTTAACCTATACTATTTTACTGATTCTTGGAAAAGTGAACATCTTGGCTCTAATCTTAAGAAAACCAAGATAACTTTGAAAAGCGCTAAAGAGAAAGTGTGTGCATGTGTGTGTGTGTTTGTGTATGAGTGTGTAAACCTAGAGGAGGTTTAGCTTTTCTTCTTAACTTTCCATGACTTCATGAGTTGGACAGACAACTTAAATTGTACAGTTTACCCACCCTGCATTATCTTCAGGGAACAACATGCATTAATCCATTTGCACCTTTCAAAGACCAGCTCAGGAGAAAGAAATCTAATTCCAAGACTATAAAAGCATTGCTGGCTAGAGGGAAGCCAGTAAACAAAGAGCCCTCAGACACATGAGCGCCGACAGAGACCAAGCTCGCTCTTTCTGTCCCCAGTAGGCTGGGTGATGAGTACTCCTTCACTACGACTGCAGATCGCGGGTTAGTGATGCTTTCGTAAAGAGGGTTTGACAACAATGGAGGGTCTCCTGCCTGCTAAACAGAAAGTGACAACTCCATTTGAAAGCTGTCCCTAGATGTATTTTATGTGCAGAAATTATCTGTGACAGTCCCCATCAAAATAGAGTTTCATTTCCCTGGGAACATAAATGGACGATACAATAGGTTACCTTGAATGTTACTGTTTTGTCCAATTAATGGTTAAGGCATTGCAGTGAGTTTCTCATAGGTTACTATTTTTAAACTTAGAAAATAAAAGTAGAGTTTCACTGAAAATGTCTTTTATCCCCCCAAAGCCAATGCCTTTAACTTAAGAAAAACATGTATGTAGAAGAAGAGATCTAGATATATCAGTTTAAAAACCTGGTCTGGTTACATGAAGCTGGGTGTGAAATGATGAGCCCTGCCTCTATGGGTCCACACAGGTATCTGGGTACCATCACCCCGAGACTTTTCAGGGTGACCGCTCCTAATATTGGGAACCCACCTGAACAACAAACCTCAACACAGATCCACCCACAAAGACAAAGTTGTGAACGACCCCTCAGGTCTCTGATTCAGAGGACGTGAGCAAGGGCAGGACTTGCCATCTATCAAACGTCAGACTATGGGGATCAATCTTCCCTTCTGATACGGACATGTCTCTTTGCTTGGCTTGAAAATCACAATGGACTTGGTTTTAAAGAACACTTTCATGCCCACCTGTCCATCAGGCCAGGGTGCTGAGAAACCTCTTCAGGAGCTTGCCCTGACTTTCCTGTAAGCTCCGTACAATTCTTCATACTACTTAATAGAGACCCGAACATTACTTTTCCTGCTTCAACTCACAAAGGAGCCTAGAAAATCCAGGAAGTCGGGTGCCACATCTTTGTGAAAGTTCATTAGTTGTATTGGTAGGTCTCTAGTAGATTCTGGCCAGAGGACCTAAGTGGGACGGGCCATCCTGGAAATACTGAGAGTGACGTGCCTGAATTCCTTTATTCCTTAGTCCTTGCCCCTCCTTTGAAGGTTTTGACGTTATTATTAAATGAAAGAGATTCTCTTTTATCTTTTTTTAAGGAACATTTCTGCAAAAACAAAGTTTATAGTAGCATAATTACAAATTTTGATATTAAATTGGAATAATGGAAGACTCACAGTGTTCATACATAACTACGTATGTATAAGTACGTGCATCTATATATGTGTCTATATGTATATGTATACAAACTCTCTTGCCAAAAGCTCTTTAAAAATCTTATAACCCAAATTCTCATTATCCATGGACAGACCACCTGGATGACAGAAACAGGAGACTTCCAGTGTGAGAGGTTAGGTTGATTTAGACTACCACTGTAATTCCTGAAACCTGGGGTGAGGGAGAAACACTCCAGCAGAGGTGAGCAGGAGGAGTCTGCGAGTGGACCCACGGGCACTGTGGTTAACAAAGAAGGTAGCAAACACCTCAATTAAAAGAAAAAGTTATAGTAGCTAGTGAGTCAGTATAGTTCCATGCAAATAAAGATGTTTTGGTTTTGTTTAAAAAATAAAACCAAAAATGAAAGTAGTACAGTGGTCTGAGACACAGAAGCAAAGCTAAAAGGAGCTAAGGGGCCTTGTGAAATGAGTGATAATGCCATTAAAGATTTACTGTTTATTACTTTTTAAAGCAATTTTGAAGAGGAAAAAGGAAGAATAGACCATTGCTGGGAGGAGATGCTTTGACGTGATAACAGCACCAGAGAAAAGGCAGAGCAACCTGAACTCCTGTTTTGCTTCCATTAAAGAATTGTGGAACCATATAATTTTGGAGCTGGAAAGAGTTGCTGAGATCGCTGAGTCCCACCCTCCTGTCCTTATAGATGAGGAAAGGTGCATGGAGACAGTAAGTGACTCATCTGACATCTCCATCAAGGGAAGGCAGAAGAGAGGCAGAAAAGGACAGTGGAGGGAGAGAGAAAATCCACAGTCCAGGATGCTTTAAAGGCACTCCAGTTGCTGGTACTCACAAACTACATCCAGGGTTTTGAAAGAGCTCAAAGGCGTCCCCTAAAATGCATCGTTGAGAAATTAGACAATGTGAGATGTGCTTAGATACTGGAGGTGAGCAAATAGCCAATTTTTTTAAATGGCCAAAGCAAAGTTTAGAAAAGATAGAAGACAATAAGTTCGATGCTCATTTCAAGCAAAATTCTCTGGAATATGACAGTAGAGGCAAGTAGAGATCATCAACAGGAGTCAGGGACAAATATTAGTGTGGGAAAGAGATTTACAAAAATGTAATTGCCAAGAAGAGCCTTTTATCTTCTCAAAGTGGAAGCCAGACCGGACTGACTACAGCTTGAATAGTAAATGCTACCTTGCACCCTTCGCAAGCTTTTGAAGCAGAGATGAGATGGAGGAAACAGTGATCTGTTGTGGCCTGGGAAGTCTTTCATCTAGGGGTACTTGGTGAGGAGGCATTTCCTGACAGAACAGGAATAGGATACATCATCCCAAAGGTGAGAGCCAAGAACCAGGAGAAACCAGTGGGATCATTGAGACCCAAGAATCAGAGCAGATCAGAGGGAGGAGGCAACCAGAGAGAGGCTGTGCTGACCAGGAGGTGAGACAAACTATATTAGCCTGGGAGGTTGGTCAGTTCAAGAATGTGACCAGAAAGCTGAGTGATCCCAAAGTCATGCAGCTAAGAGTGGAGCCACTGGGACTCATTCATTCATTCAATACATATTTATTGAGTACCAGATGCCCCAGGAACTGTGCTGGGATTGGAAATAAAAGTACAATGCCTGCTTCCAGACCTCACAGAGGAAACAAACCAGTAACAGTCCATGCCAGTAAGTGATCCTTCTGTGGTACGGGTCTACACAGGAAGCTTTGGAAGGACCCCTGAGGGGTGGAATGTCTGGGCTAAATCCTGAGTTACACACAGGGCTGAATCCAGAAAAATTTAGGCATAGGGAGAAATGGGAGTATGGCTGGTTAAAGCCATGGTCTTGGGTCATGGCAGCCATGGGTGGGGTCCTTGGAAAATTGGGAGAATGAGGAGAGCAAGAAGAGAGAGCTGAGTAGAGAGTCGTATTTGAAGAGGCATTTGTAAAAGGCAATGCATATAAGGAGCACAGGGTAACGTCCTCTGGTACAGTCACCGTAGCACCCCAAACTGAGGCTCGCCCAGATTAATGTAGCCTGTGACAGGGAAAGCACAATGGATCAAAAGAAACATTCAAGGAATGTTGGACCTAACAACATTTCCTCACTGGGGAGATGCAGCGCATCGACATGACAACCAAAGCTACCCATTCCGCTGGATCTTCCTGGGAAGGAGTCAGGGTGTGTGGCTACAGGAGGTGGAAGGAGTCTCAGATTTCTGGCTTGGACAACTAGGTGGATAATGGTGTCTACACTGAGGTGTCACAGGCACAAAAGAGCAGCAATGGCAGGCAAGAGGCTTGTAATTAAAAATGGGTGTTAATCAAGTGAGGACCAAGTCTGTCATTATGTACCTTGTGGAGACATGACTTCTTGAGGGGGCGATCAGTTTCCTGAGAATCAGAGTGTAACCCCAGGAAAGAGCAGGCTCTGCTCTCCGACACTGCCTTTCACTGTCCCGGCTAGGAGGAGCGCCTACTGGTCAGGAAGGGAGGATTCGTATCAACTGAGAATCGCCTCGGTGTTACTCTGTTGTAAAAAGTTGCACGTGTGCCTGAGTTTATTGTTGACAAACCTCTGTTTGGGGGGCTACACACAGTCCACATTGGAAGACTGGGTTATATTCTCCTGTCTAAGGTGGAAGCCTTTTAAGCCAAGCTGGACCACTGCTCCTGTCTTCCTTCCAGACAAGCAGGGACTGGTCTGGGATGCGGTCAGACCTGCCCCTTGTCTAGCTCAGCCATCCTGAGGTGACCTCGCCGTGCAGCAGCGGGCACCTGAGTGGGCTGCATCTCTCCAGAGACGTAAAAGGTAGGGCTGGCAGATCTGTCTGTTCCCCGGGAGTGGGAATGGGTCGTTACAGGTCTTCTTCTTACCCTAGCTGTAGACTCTGTGAGAAGGAATGGTGCTTGTCTAGCAGCAGCATGGGGTTTAGTACAAGGAAAAATTTTCTGCCAAGGGAGTTACCCTAAAACGAGAGGGTCTTCCCATTACCCGGACTCTAGTATCTGGAACACTTCAAACGGAAGCCTCAGCCACTATTGGGAGTAGCTTGAAGGGATTCCAGTGCTGTCCAATACGGCAGCCGACAGCCGCACGTGGCTACTGAACATGGAAATGTGGCTAGTCCAACTGGAGGTGTGCTGAAAGTGTGAAAAACACACCAGGTTTCAAAGACTTAGTATGAAAAAAGGAATGTAAAACAGCTATAGTAATTGTTTTGAATACATGTTGAAGTTATATTTTGCATATATTGGGTAAAATAAAATACATAATAAAATTAATTTTGCTCTTTTAAATGAGGCTACTATAAAATTTAAAATGACATCTGTGGTTCATATTGTACTTCTGCTGGACAGAGCTACCCTAAACTGAAGTCAAACCGCCCCACCACCCAGACACCAGGCTGGGCCTATGGTTCTGTTGTTGATTTTGACTATTTCCCACACACAGAAGAAAGTCTCACTAACTGAGAACATCTTCCCCTTTAGTGTAATTCGGTGGCATTTCACATAATTAATAGATAGACTGGGACGCACCCCAACCCCTAGAGAAAAATTCTTGTTTTCTCTCTTTTCACTAAACTACAAATGTTTCTAGTGGTGTCCACTATTTTTTGTTGTTCCAAAGAAAGGAATAAATAATCTAAAATATTGGCATTCAAATGAAAATATCAAAAAGGACATACTCTATAAACTTCTGTGGTTGTTTAGGGTGCAGGTCAATGAGGATGATATTCTTTATCAGAGAACTTAAGACAGTACTTAGTTAAAACAATATCAAGCCATGGATATTAAAGTACATAAGTTTTATGTAATTGGCTTAAATTAAACGATGGGATAAACAGAGCCATTGAGATTCATAATTGAGTGGGATGTGGTGGAAAAAATGGATTCTTATTTGTATTGATAAAACTTCTCTTGGCAGCTTTGTAACAGCCTGGAGAAAAGAAATAATTCAGATTTATGCCCGTTCAACTGTGGAGAAGAGCATGCTGCTGGGGTGCAGGAGACCGCTGCCGTGCGCCAGAGGTCACAGCCCGGACAGCGACGCCGACAGCAGCATTCAGAACAAAAATCAGACAAAAGAAAGCCACACTTTTCCTTCCAGGAAACAGAACCCAAGCAGTGACAAGAATATTCTGGCCTGCACAGGAACGAGCTTTCTCACACATCTCCCCCACGTGAAGAAAGGACAGCTGAAACTTGGGAAGGCTATAAAAAGACCTGCCGTGTATTTATTTAAAACGATTTTTGAAATCAATAACAATTAAGGCCTGGTTCACTCGAGTCTCATCACAGTGTGGTCCCTGGACCAGCAGTGTGAGCATCTCACTGGGAGCTGGTTGGAAATGCAGAACCTCAGGCCCCACCTGGTCCTCGGGAATCACAATCTGCATTTTAACCAGCTCCCCAGGTGATTCCAATGCAGCGGTCTGAGCAGCTAAGCTTTTCCTTTGTAGAAGTGCACTTCTCTGCCACAGCTGCTTACTTGCTGTATGGAGCGCCCCATGGAAGGTGACCTCCTGCCTCTCACTCTGCTCATGAAAAGAGCACCAGCATGTTAGGGATCCCAGTTGGAGGCAGCCTTCAACCAGTCCCTGGTCAATTAATGCAGCTTTTAGCTGCAATTATTGGACATCACTGCTCCCCAGATGCTTCTGGCATCTACAAATAGCTTTTTACCTCCTTCCTTCATGGGGCAGGTTTTCTCCCAGACGTACCTGTTTTCTTTCTTTTTGCATCATTCGATTTTCGCTAGAATGGAAAAGCTTTGAATGATCAGTTTTTCTAAAGTGAACTGCTACTGTCTTTCTGAAAGTAGAATGTACTTGCCACTCAGCTGCCTGTAATTGCAGCCAGAGCTGCCGCTGACCTGGGGACCACTATTCAACAGAGTGCTATTACTTTCCACAACGGAAGTGATAGATTTGGACTTTATACACGCGGGGAAAAAAAGTCCACATAATCAAATGGAATTTTAGAGAGGGAAAAATAATTCTTAAAAAATAATACAGAAGTCAACATAGCACCATGGTTAGGTGTCCAGGCTCTCGATTCAGGTTAAGTGCAAACCCCCTCTCCCCCCCGACATCGGGCCAGGTCTTACTCTGTCTGCAACCCTCTTCCTCATTTGTACCCTGGGACAGTACTAGTCCTGCCGGTGAGGTGGTCAGCAGGATGAAATGATACATGCAAAGCGATCAGCACAGTGCCTGGCTGTAGCAAATTCTCCATAATGTTTAGTGTTGGCAATTATCATTAAATCATCCGAAATTTTATTTCTTATCAAAACACTGCAATTTGGTTTCTGAGTTATATGACATTAGGTTAAACTTGAGTTGTATTTAACTAACCATGTAGATAAAAATGTAATAAAACAATTGCTTTAAAACATGCTAAAAAGTCAAATTGCTCTCCTTCTCTTTAGACCAGAAGGAATTCTATTTTGACTTACTGGAGTTGTGACGTAATCATACCATTACTTCAGGGCGGGTCCAGAGCCTCTCATTGCAGGGCACGGTGTGGACCCAGGAGCAGCCCCGTGTTGACTAATGACCTTCTCAAGGCTTCCAAGAGGTCTCCTGGGTGTCTTACAGTTCTACCAACCCAAAGTAGGCTGGAGAAACAGGATTAACTTCTTGACTGGAAGGGTGGTTAAACACTGGGGCAGGAGACCAAGGGAGGCTGCAGGGTTTCCATCTCTGGGGACTCTTAATCAAGAGCGGTCTAGGATGCACGATTTGCTTCTTCTGCCTGGGAGCAGGGGATTGAACTAGACAAACTCAAAAAGAAAAATGTACTATTTTTAATACTATTTTTAAATACTAGTTTTTAAATTTTAATGCTATTTTTTTTAACAAATAGAATGAATTTCCTTGTAATTTATAGGAAAATCAGTCCTGACTGTCCCTGCCCTCATGTGGAGCATGCTACCCCTCCTCGTTGGCCAAACGAACGGCACTCAGCAAGGCTGGAGTTTACTTGTTGACATGCGTGGGGCTCCTCCACCAGACTCCGTGGTCCCTGAGCCTGGGACACCATCACAGTAGGGCCACACTCTACACCTCGTGCAGGAGAGGTCGGGGCGCATTGCGTTGGATGATGGAGAGGATTTAGAAGAGCGTTTGATATTCTAGTAACCATCCCTTGGGCAGCTATTCACTCATTTATTTATTGAACATTTATTGAGTTAAATTATGACAGATGAATTCAAAAGATATTTTTACAGCACCTCCTTTGCACAAGGCAAACCTTTCCCCAAGGAACCTAGCGTAGAGCCACATGCACAAAATCCACATTTCCAGCACCCAGAGGGCTAGCAGTTCCAGACGTAAGGAAGCACTGACTACAGGTTGGAAGCAATACACTGCAATTCTTTTTCTCCCTTACAGATTTCAGAGGAGCTTCTTAAAAACCCCACGGGTCCTGGGGCTGGCCCCGTGGCCGAGTGGTTAAGTTCGCTCGCTCCGCTGCAGGAGGCCCAGTGTTTCGTTGGTTCGAATCCTGGGCGCGGACATGGCACTGCTCATCAGACCACGCTGAGGCAGCGTCCCACATGCCACAACTAGAAGGACCCACAACGAAGAATATACAACTGTGTACCGGGGGGCTTTGGGGAGAAAAAGGAAAAAAATTAAAATCTTAAAAAAAAAACAAAAAAACCCCCCACGGGTCCTGCCCCCTCTAAGTGAGAACCATGCAGCACACAGGAAGGAAATAAAATATGCCTGGTTACCTGGGATGAAGGCTGTAATGAAGACCCTTCTATAAAACACTGTTCTAGTCCATTTTCCTACTTGGCAGCTTTTACTCCAAAGGAACATCCCTGAGGCTACTGGACGGCTGCATGGAGTGTGAGAAGGGTGCGTTTTCCCCTCGAGAAGGCCTGCTTCGTTGAAATGCTCTCTTGGTAAACAGAAAGGCCACAATCTATCAGGATTTCAGTTTCAGTGCCCAAATGACTGGCCTATAAACATAATTTTTAACAGCTTTTCTTCAGCAACTCTGACTGTTTAATTAATCTTCAGCCATTAACCATTCATTTAAAATGCCACTTATGAAATCTTAATTTTGCACATTATCAGCTGGTTCACAAATAGCTAACCATGAGCGGAAGCGTAATGATTCTCTCTCCCCGTTCTTAGAGCTCACCAAGCTTATAGCCAATTCTGGCTTCTTAATTAACCATATGCATATTAGCATTTAAAATTAAATGACAGTTTTTTTTTTTTTTAAAGAATTAATGTGCAGTGAAATGTTAACACTAACATCATTCTGCTGCCTTTTGAAGGGACTGAAGGCAGCGCCCGGCCAGGCCACTGCAATTCTGGACGCCCACAGGTGACACATGTGTGGGAATACTCCTCCCCTCACTCGAGTTGCCCTAATTGAGAGCACTCTTGCAATGATAGTTCGGACCCACTGTTCAAATTCTCCAGCTTTTATGTTTAAAGAAGAATAAGAAATGTCAAGCCCCAGACATTCTTTAGCGCTGGGCATTCAGAAATGACAAATCCAGCAGCACATCCTCTTTTGGTGGTTGATCCTAATTAGGTGAGTCAGTTCAAACCAAATAAGAAGGCAGGGAAGGACATTCAGAGAAAAAAAATAATAGTCAGCTGATGCTGGAATGACTTTTTCTCTAACTAGGCCTCTGACTACCAGAGCCTGGGAGGAAGTCACTTCTAATTTTACAGGTGTCAGCTAGGGTCAAGGTCCAACCTGCAAACTGGGCCCAGAGTAGTTCAGGTTGGTTCATCACAGTACGTGGAAGGCTCTGACCCACCAGCCAGTGCCTGGGTCACATCTGAGATCTGATGGACGGCTCCCAACTTCCGGGACTAGACTCTGAGATCTGATGGAAGCTCCAAACTTCCGGGACTAGACTCTGAGTCTGTGATTGATTTGATTGGTGGCAGTAATATACTTCCAGACTGTACACATTATATCTTGGAGAATTATGGTAATCTTGGGAAATTTTCTTTTTCTTTTATCCAAATACAGAGATTCCAAAGACGAACAGAAAGAGTCCCAAATGAAAATTATGTTGCATCACCTACTAAAATTCCACGCTCTTGGAATGAGGAAAATTGTGAGAACATTCATTAAAAATGTTTTACAACACTGTGGGAGTGAAAATGGGAAAGACAGCAGATCGTTTTCTGGATCACAATGTGAACTGAGGCACGGCACCTCTGAATTCATTAGACACGTAGAGTAGGTGACACGTCGGTGGCTATAGCCTCGTTTTAGTTCCATTATACCCGTGCAAATTACTGAAGCTAGTTTTGACTGAGAATACACGTACAGGTGTCAAGAAAACAACAACATTGAGACTGTAATTAGAAACAGAACTGTACTGATTAAGGAAAGAATTTAGAATCAAACATGCACAAACAATTTGGGTCTCAGCAAACTGGGCATTTTGTAATCTCATTAGCAATTCAGTTTTTAATCCAAGTAACTACTTAAAATACAAGCATATATTGACTCTGCAATTTCTGAGGCTTTATTCCAAGAGAATGACAACCATTTATTCTCTTTGAAGGCCTTCTAGAACAAAAGGAATCATGAGAGCTTTCCAACGAACAATGCATAAAGGCTACTGAGCCAGATCCGTTCTGTGATTCCTTCCCTGATCAATTCATTTAAGAAGCACGCATGGGTGCCTGCCATGTGCTAGACACTGGGAATGCAGACATTTCAGGTAAATCTTGCCCACAAAAAGGTACACTCCCATGAGGCAAATGTGGCAGTTTACCCACAAAGCTTAGTTTTGATGTGGTTACTTTCTCTTTTGGGTACTCTCTGAGCATTTTTCTTTGAGTTAAGGAACTAATGGTGACCGTTAAGATTCTGAAAGAAGAAAGACACCTTAACTAGTGATTCACCAAGTCTGGAACCCAGGCCAGCAGCATCAGCATCAGTGGGCAGCTTGGTAGAAATGCACATGTTAGGGTCCTAGTAAATCAGACCTAGTAAATCAGAAACTCTGGAGGTAGAGCCCAGGTCTGTGGTTTACCATGCTCTCCAGGTACTTCTGATGCAAGCTTGACTTGAGAACCATGACCTTAGACCATTAAAAGTTGACCTTTAACTGCAGTAGCTTATATATATATATATTTTTTTTTTTTTAAGATTTTTATTTTTTCCTTTTTCTCCCCAAAGCCCCCGGTACATAGTTGTATATTCTTCGTTGTGGGTCCTTCTAGTTGTGGCATGTGGGATGCTGCCTCAGCGTGGTTTGATGAGCAGTGCCATGTCCGCGCCCAGGATTCGAACCAACGAAACACTGGGCCACCTGCAGCGGAGCGCGCGAACTTAACCACTCGGCCACGGGGCCAGCCCCTGCAGTAGCTTATATTTATCAGACTAATAAGGGCATCTCATAGCCCTGAGAGTGAGTGATGAGGTGGGAAATGGGGCTGAAGAAGATGGCGAGCCTTTTCCATATCTCCATCTGTGCTAGGTCACACCTCTTGGTCCAATGAAGAGAAAGGAGGTAGCACGCAGACTAACTCACCCAGTTCCTAAGCCTCCGTCCTTTCTCCTCTGCCTGGTGTTGGTAAGAGCATCTTCTTTCGCTTCTCCGCACATGCCAAGCTCCTGTCCACATTGGACTTTCCACTTTGCTGCTCTTCTGCCTGAAAAGCCTTTCATGCTCCTTTCTCCACCAATCTTCTCCTGACTAACTACTCATGCTTCAAGCCTCGACTTAAAGGTCCCTTTTCCAGTTAATCCTCCCTGACCTTTCACGATGTCAAATGTGTTTATAGCATCCTCTGCTTTTGTGTGGTAGTACTGAAGGCGTGGTTATAATTATTTAATATTTGTCTACTCCAGTAGATCTTAAGTTCCCTAACAGTAAGGACTATACCCAAATCTTACTCAATAAATACTTTTGAATGAATGAGGATTCATTAAGCAGTAAATTTTATGGAACCCAAACCAGTGTTAAAGAACCATGTTTCCTATGGCCTGACCTGGGAGTTAAGCTGGTTCAAGATACATCATCAGCAGTTCCTGGAACCCCCTCTTCTTACATCTTTAGATATTTCTATTCTCTACATTCTCCACCTAACTGTTCTAGAGAAGGGCACCTTAACCAATCGTGGTGGAAAAGTGAGAAAAAAATAATGGCTAAAATTTGCTGAGCACTCAACAAGAGCCAGCAACTGTGCTACACATTTAACAAGCATTGACCCTTCAAGTCTCCAAAAATCCTAGGAGACATGGGGTCATCTTCACCCCATGAATAAAGAGAATAAAGAGAGGCTTGAAGATGTTACACTTTACGGCCAAGGAGACAGAGTAGTAGAGTTAGAATTTATATCAAGAATTTATGCCCAACTTCAAATTCCATGCTATTGACCACTAGGAGAAAGATGATAATCTCAAAGGTAATAAATAGATAGTTAAACACTGCTCAATACTTGGCATATAATAAGTGTTTAATGAATACTACTAGCTATCATCATCATCATCATCATCATCACTATTACTATCCTTAGTCTTGAAAATTCTCATAAATATTATGCTTCTAGATCCTAAAACCCACATCTGAGAAGATTCTGAACACACTTCATCTGATAGAGCTAAATCTGGAGAAATTCCCTCTCAGAAAAAACTTTCCAAAGGGAAATTTATGAACTGAGCCTCTTCAAAACTACATGTAGACTCAAATGGTCTGAAAATTGCTATTGAAGTCTACTGCTTTACACTTTTTGTTTTCCAGTGCATTAGTTTTGGTCTTGGAAATCACACACGCTCATAAAAGTTGTGTTCCAGACTCTCAATGGGTAATAAGCACATGTAAGCCCTTGGTGCTATAATGTCCTGAATTTCTGAAACACTTAGATCTAGTTTTGTTTCTCTTACTTGGCATTTCTTAGTTCTCACTCACATAAGTGCCCAGATAAACCAGTTCATAAGATACTTGCCAACTTACACCAACACTGGCCTCACTCCTGGAAGAAAAAGGTTGGAACAAAGCTGCAGTGAGTGGAAAGCTGTGACAGAACACAGAAAAACAGACGAGGAGAGAAAGGGCTACAGTGGAGCACCACCATGCTAGTTATTCTTGGTGCAAGAACACTGAAGCATGAGGGGCAAAGAAGGAAACAACCCATCCGCCCACCTGCTAAATGTGGTCACTGAAACGGTGAGGACAGCCCACAGGGTCTCTGAGTGAGAGCATGGTAGGGAGATGGAGCCTTTAGAAACGTTATGATGGAAAGTTCATGAGACCAACACTCAGGAGCATGGGAGCTATT
Source organism: Equus asinus (assembly GCF_041296235.1). NCBI lineage: Eukaryota > Metazoa > Chordata > Mammalia > Perissodactyla > Equidae > Equus > Equus asinus. Next base: position 139,907,437 of record NC_091793.1, on the reverse strand, counting down.
GCTGTTCTGTGGGCCTCAACAAGAAGGTCTAAGATGAAAAAAATTGAATGCTAATAACCAGTCTCTTCTACAACTTTTCCAAAATCAGTGTTTATTTAGATTCAAATGTCAAATCATTTTCAAGAGCCTACAATGTACCAGGCCCTATACATGTGGCCTTCATATACATGTTCTTTTAATCCTCTAACAACCAAGTCTATTAACTGTAAATTGATGGTATCAACACTCACTGTTACAGTAGGATGAGGGAGTTCCATTTTTGCTGTGATGGAATAGCTTGTTGCATTCTCAATTTCATAAGAATAACCAGAACAGCTGAACAAACTTAAAACAAAACAAAACAAGTCAAAACTGCTTGTAGGCATTGGAGAACTCCCAAAGCAGCCAGAACTTGAGAGGCCAAGATTGATTCTGAAAAGTAGGTAAGCACATTGAATTGAGCCCAATATTCTGTGGCACTTTTCTCTGCAAGTCATTTGCTAATTCATAAGTGGCACAGAACCAAATGCTAAAAAAATGAGCAGAGTTTAGTGGTTAAGAGACTTGGAGACTGAGCAGAGATTTTGACAACCCTCACAGGGCTGGGAAGACAGAATTAGAGTTCACGGTCTGCTAAGGAAGAAGGGCCTGGTAAACAACCCAGATTTCCAGTTAGGATCATAGAAAACCCATACCCCAGGAGTCAAGGTAAACAACAGAGACCACCCCTCACAACAACTAAAATCCAGCTTCCAGCCATCTCAATCCAAGACTGCATTAAGAAAATATGCTCCTACACTAACTGCCTGTCACAAAGCAAAAATTAATCCTCTCTAGAGAAAGATAACATCAGCCTTATATTATTTCCACAATTCATCAAATACTATGTCTAGCATTTGATTAACACAGACCAAGAGAAAGGACCAAATGATTGAAAACCAGTGGAAAATCAAAGAATACAAATTGATCCACAGCTGATCTAGATAGTTACATTATTATACATGGTTCTTAAAATAACTATAATTAATATAGTCAAGAAAAAAGATGACAAAATGGAGAATTTCATCAGAGAAGTAGAATTTCAGAGTAAAACAAATGGGAACTCTAAGCCTGAAAATTATAATAACCAAAATTAAGAGCTTAACAGATGGGTTTAGAGAAGCTTGAACACAGCAGAAGGCAAGATTAGTAAACTGGAAGACAGGTCATTCAAAAATAACCAAGATGAAACAGAGAGAAAAAAAATAGAAGCTGAGAACAGAGAGCAAGAAACATGTCCATGTACAAAAAAGCCTAATATTTTTGTGTCATTGGAGTTCCAGAAGGAAAAGAGAAAGAAAATGGGACAGAAACAATTTTTGAAAAGACATCAGCTGAGAATTTTCCAAAATTGAAGAACATTAAATCACAGACTTAAGAAGCTCTACAAATCCTAACGTGCTTTAAATACATCACCACAGGGGCTGGCCCCATGGCCGAGTGGTTAAGTTCGCGCGCTCCGCTGCAGGTGGCCCAGTGTTTCGTTAGTTCGAATCCTGGGCGCGGACATGGCACTGCTCATCAGACCACGCTGAGGCAGCGTCCCACATGCCACAACTAGAAGAACCCACAACGAAGAATACACAACTATGTACCGGGGGGCTTTGGGGAGAAAAAGGAAAAAATAAAATCTTTAAAAAAAAAAAATACATCACCACACACACACAAGCACATAGGAAAACTGCTGAAAACAAAATACAAAGAAAAATTTTAAAGCAGTTAAGAAGAAAAAAGTCCCTTATTTTCAAAGGAGTAACAATAGTCTGATAACAGACTTTGATGAAAACATTAAAAGCCAGAAAACTATGGAATGATATCTTTAAAGTGTTAAGTGGAAAAAACCTGCTAACCAGGCACCCAGGGAAAATATCCTTAAACAATTAAGATGAAGTAAAAATTTTCAAAACAAATAAAAACAAAGAGGATTTGCCACATTACAAGAAATACCACAAGAAGTAATAAAGGGAAAAAGAAACAACATCCCAAATGGAAGCAAAGATATTCAGAAACAAAGAGAAATAGAAATCGTTAAAATAAATGAATAGTTACCATTTAAAATAATAATTACAGAGTATTTTAGGGTTCAAGACAAATGCAGATTTAAAATACATGAACACATAGGCTAAAAAGTAGGAGGGGTTAAATACAGTTAAAGTGTTCCAAGTTCTATACATTGTACAAGAAACGATAAACATACTAATTTATCATGGACTATAATAAGTCAAGAATGCACGTTATCATCTCTTGAATTCTACAGGTACTAAGAGAAGAATAAAAGAATGTATAACAAACTCATAAGGTTCAAAAACTGAATCATAGAGAATGCTTGATTAATAATCTTTACAAAAGGCAAGAAAGGACAGAAGAATAAACACAGAACAGGTGAAACAAGTAAAAAATGGAGAGTAAGACAGAGATTTAAACCAAATTATATTTGCAGTATCATTAAATATAAACAGAATAAATACTACAATTAAAATACAGAGATTGCCTGACTGGATGTGAAAACAAAGCAAAACCTAACTATATGCCTCTTACAAAAGACACACTTTAAATATAAGGGTACAGAAATATTGAAAGTAAAAGGATAAAAAAGATATACTAAGCAAAAATTAAGAAAAAGAAAGATGGTATAATTATATCAATATCAGGCAAAGCAGACTTTAAAGCATCAGTCATTACCAGAAACAAAATGAGACAAGACCTAATGATAAAAGGAATACATATTTCAGGAATATATAACAATCCTAAATTTGTATGAACTTAATAAGCTTGCAAATGCATTAAGCAAAAATTGACAAGACTAAAAGAATAAATTGATAAATCCACAATCATAGGAGTCTATTTTAACTTTAAAACAGAAAGTAAAGAATCTAAAGAGCATGTTCCCCAACCCCAATGGAATAAAAAACTAGAAATCAACAACAGAAAAATAATAGGAAAATCTTCCAACAGTAGAAAATCAAACACACTTCCAACTAATCCATAAGTCAAAGAGGAAGTCTCAAGAAAAATTAAAAAATACAATGAGCTGAATAAAATGAAAATACAACATATCAAAATTTATGAGATATGGCCAAAGCAGTGTTGAGAGGGATATTGATAGCATTATAGCATTAAATGCTTATATTGGAAAAGAGGAAATCCTCAAATAAACAATCTAAGCTCCCACTTCAGGAAACTAGAAAAAGGAGAGAGAAAAAAAGAAAAAAAGCAAAGCAAGCAGAAGGAAGGAAATAATAAAGAGCAGAACTCGATGAAATTGGAAACAGAAAAACAATAGAGAAAATTAATGACAAGCTACCTGATCCTTTGAAAGATCAATAAAATTGAAAAACTCCAACAAGACTGACAAAGAAAAAAAGAAGACACAAATAACAAGTACCAAAAATGAAATAGAGAATATTACTATAGACTCTTCAATTCAGTAAGATAATAAAGGAACATTGTATCAATAGAATAAAAAGGGAATACTACAATTAACTCCACACACATAAATTTGACAACTTAAATGAAATGGACCAACTCCTAGAAAAGTAAAAACTACCACAACTCACACAATATGATATAATTTGAATAGCCTTATAATTATTAAAGACATTGAATTCATTACTAAAAACCTTCCCAAAAAGAAATCTGTAGGCCCAGATGGTTTCACTGGAGAATTCTACCAAATTTTTAAACAAGAAGTAACACCAGTTCTATACAGTTTCTTCCAGAAAAAGAAGAGGCAACACTTCTCTACCCATCTAATGAAGCCAGTATTACCCTGACACCAAAACCAAGGAGAGTACCAAAAAATAAAACTACAGACCAATAACCCTTGTGAACGTAAATGCAAAAATTCTTATCAAAATAATAGCAAATAAATTTAAGTAATAGATGAAAATAATTATATACCATGATCAAATGGTTTGTATTCTAGGAATGCAAGGCTGGTTCAATGTTTGAAAAGCAATAAATGTAATCCAACATATTAACAGGCTAGAAAAAGATACTACTCAGCAATAAAAGGGAATGAACAATTGATACCCACAACAACTTGGATGGCTCTCAAGGGCATTATGCTGTGTCAAAAAAGCCAATCTTAAAAGGTTACAAACTTCCCAATTTATGTGATTCCATTTATGCAGCATTCTAGAAATGACAGAATTATAGAGACGGAAAACTGGCTATTGACTGCCAGGGGTTGGGGATGGTGGACAGAAGGGCATGTAACTATGAAGGGGCAGCATGAGGGAGATCTTTGCGGTGAGGAACTGATTCTGTATCTTGATTGCAGCAGTGATGATGTGTGTGATAAAATGGCATAGAACTATGCACACACATTGTTTCAACATCAAATTCCTGGTTTTCATATTGTCCCATAGTTATGTAAAATGTAACCACTGGGGAAAACTGGGTGAAGAGAACAAGGGACTTCTCTGTACTATATTTGCAACTTCCTGTGACTTATAAAGTTCAAAAGAAAGAGTTAAAGAATAATTATAACTATGGCTATATATAATAACTGTAACCATATGGCTATGAAAAAAGCAAATAAAAGCACATAAGGTCATGTTGGCAAGAACTGTCCATCCAAATTGAAAAAAAATCTACCAAGCAGAGAAGCAAGAACATTTTAGAATTCTCCACCCAACTTCAGTTCACTCCTAGGGGATTAATAGTAATCTTAATGGCAGAATGGTCTAAGTCTCAGATACCAGCATATATAACATTAGCTTAAACCTAAATGGTGCTTATTAACTTGCAGATGCTGTTTTTTTGTTTGTTTGCTTACATATATAAACTCAGTTAAATTCTTGCAACAACAGTCTTCTGCAGCTCCTATGATTGTGCTCATTTTACAGATGAGGAGACTAAGCTAGAGAGAAGTAAGAAATCAGAGGCGGGAGCGGTACAAGACAGCCAGTGAGGCTTTGTTCTAAGGATGGGCACGGCTCGAGCCCAGGCCACCTACTGACCTGGACGTAGAAAATCCACTGCAGTCGCATTGAAGACACTATCCCTCCTCACTTTGTGCTCAGAGGTCTTGGCAACTTGAAAAGTGAGAACCGAGTAATGGCCAAGTTTGAGGAAATCCAGAGTGCTCAGGATTGATTGAAAGTCTGTGCAAAACAAAGCCTTGTGAATTCTATTTCTGATGGGTTCAAATCAATCCTCAGTCAGCTCTCCAGAGGAGAGGGTATTCCACAGCATATAAATATTAAAACATCTCTTTAAGATGTTGGATATTTATGAGTACTAACATTAAAACTATCTTTTATTGCCTGTTTTCATCCCACTGATTATTTATTGTTTGAAAAGATAAATACAGGAAAGCAATTGACCCAACAATGGCCTATTCTTGATTACATATTGCATTAAATTCAGAAATTATAAAGAGGGCACTTTGGAATCTGTCTTCCGCATCAGCAAAGATTGTGTAATGAAAAGGTATGTGGCTTAGCCTAATAGATTAATGCAAACCACAGGTCACAGGAGGCCTGGAGGAAGAGTGGTGGATCCACACAAATCCGGCACTGCCACAGAGAAGCAGGTCAGAGCCCACGGCTTCTGTATGCCCTTGTACTTCCATAGCTTTGAGCAGGTGCTTGGCACATAATAGGTATCTAATTTTTTCATGGAATGAATGAATAAATGAGAGAGGGAGGGCCACCTGGAAGGTAAGGAGCAACACGTGTACTCTTTGCTAATGTCTAGTGGCTTCCAACCTTTTTTACGGCAATCTCCAGTGAGAAATGCATTTCGCATCATGTTCCAGTGCTCAGCTATATACATACTCTACATACATATGCACATATATACACTTTACATCCATATGTAACTTAAACAAAAAAGATTATGAAATAATTCTTACAGATTAGAATCTATGAATGATGTTTTCTTTCTTCTCTGTGCTATTTGCTTAATAAAAAATGTTGGTTGATTCCACTAAATTGATTTCAAGATGCGCTTACAGGTTACAACCTGCAGTTTGAAAAACCTAGCATAGCTGGAAGCACATGCATGGGTTTGGGAGGCACAGCTGGGTTGGTATCCCGGCTCTGCCAACTGTGTACCGGTGTCACCATAGTTAAGTTTCTTAATTTCTCTGAACTGCCAGTTTCTCGTTTGTGAAATAGAGACTCACTCTACATGATTTCTGTTATCTTTCTAGGGCACAAATCTGAACACACCATCTCCGTTTCAACGGCTCCCTGTTGCTCTTGAGCTAAAGCCTAAATGCTTTATCTTTGATTACATGGCATTTAACAATGCGGCCTGTGTTGACCTCCATCCTGTGCCTCTAGCTGCTCCTAATTTACACAGGCCCCTCCAGCTCTTCTGATATATGCAGTTCCCTAAATGCACCAAGTTTTCTCTCTGGGCCTTTATGCATGTTCTTCTGCCCACTAGGAATTTTACTTGTCTTTAGGTCATAACAGAAACTCCTTCAAGGAGCCTTCCTTAACCAGCCAGATCTACCTTCAGCGCCCCTCTCTTGTGCTCTTACAGCATCTTTGGCTTGCCCTTATCATGGTAGATCCTCATTACTATTCCAAAATATCAACTGCATCCCTCTCGAGGGCAGAAAACTCTGTGTTCTGTTCTATTCTCTTTGTGTTATTTATGTGTCTAAAAAAATCTTGCATACCTCCTCCTACCTCCTCTTAATAAACGGGATAAGTTAGGCAAATACATCCTAAGGATCAGGTCATTTGTCTGAACAACAGTCAAGCCAATGCTTCCATGACAGCTTTAAGCAATCAGAGTCACCCTTTGAAGCATCTCTTACACATGCCCACTTGCTACCAGTGGTTGAGGACGGCAGGGGGTAGAGGTCTCGGCAGTGGATGGTCACTGAATACCAACCCTCCCTGCCTACCTCATGTGTAATAAAAGAGAAGACTGCCTACATTTGTCACTCCTGGACCCTGACAACTTAGGCAGACATAAATCTAGCATAGTCCGAAGAGGAGGGCTCTCGGAAGATGGGAACAAAAAAATAATGAGAACATCAAGGTTTAAAGAGCGGGGATGGTGGAAAGCAGAGTTAATGGTATATCAGTTACTATCAGCACTTATCTGGTCATAGAGAGTCTTTCATTAAGAGAGTTCCCATTATTGTTTAAAAGTCACTTAAAAATTGATGGTAATATGTTCTAAGAAAAAAAAAATCTGATTGCTTTGTTCAGCTGATGAATCTTAACTCTCTCTGGGAATGGCGTTCATTACTGGGATTCCCCAACTGAAATGAGATCACCGTGGCTCTGTTTGTGGAAAGTAAAGATCATGTGTCCAGGTAATGAGCTGCCCTCACTGTCCGGGTCCCCACCTCCCACAGCTGTGAGTCAGAAGTGAGGGCAAAGACAGCCTTAGGACTGGGGTAGAATTAACAGGAAAGATCACCAGACGAAGAGACTAGGGACGAACACCAGCAGAGGCATGAGCTGTGCCTGACAAACCTGTGGCTCCAGAAAACACCGCATCTCGGAAATCCAGAGACTGGTGAAGGGACATCAGTTATCCTGCATCGCCCAAGAGCACAAGGTGTGTTCGCACCCAGCTGTTCACATCTGGCTAGGAAGTTTCCTCTTAACACCTTTTCTATCCATCGTCACCTTTATCTTCGAGTTTCCCCAAACATGCTTTTCAGTGGTCACAAAAACTAAGAACGCATGTCCCCCACTTGCTTTACTTAAGTGATGTTCAAAGTTGTCCAGACTGAGATATTTCTGTCTAAGCTGTAAAAGAGGGTCTACAGAATAAAGATAGCCTCCCACAGGGAGTTAATAAGAACATATTGGAACAGAGTGTAATGTAGCATTAATCTATAACTTTTGCATTATTAACAGGAAGAGAAAAAAAAAGGAGCTAAGTCATTTAGAGGTAATCTGCTTGTGGCGGATTCCATGGAATGCCTCCCTAAAACCCACTTGTAACTCCTTTCTCCCTCGCCTTTGCTCACTGGAGAGATGAAACACTATTTCTCAGTACCCTCTTGCAACTGGAAGAGACTTTTAAATATAGTTTTTGTCAGTGAGAAGTTGTTGGGGTCTTCTGGGAAATCTTTTCAAAGGAATGACCTTGACTGGCACATTCCATTGGCCATCTGCCCCTTTCTCCTGCTTTCTCCTTGGAGAGTGGCCTTGAAGCCCAGAGCTGAAACAGCTGTCTAGAATCATGAGCAACACGAGGAAGACGACTGACCGCTGGGGAGAGCAAAGGAGAAAAACGAAAAGAGGCCCCTCGATGAACTGGGGTCACCTAAATTCCTCAAAGGCTGGAACGAATCATTAGTTAGGTTTTCCACTGTTTACCAGCCAAACAGGATCTGACTTGACACAGTTGTTCTTGACAACTCTTCTGGGGCCCACAGAACTTTGGCTTGTTCATGCTGTGGACAACTGTTGAGCCCAACTCTGAACCAAATAGACACTCATGTGACATGGCAGAAAGAAAGCATCGTTCTGATGACAAGCTTACGAACACCTAATGAGTTACGGTTTTTAACAAGTAGGTGACAAGGTAGCCAAGTGTGTAATAACTGTGTCCTTCACTTCTGCAGGTGATACGATGGATCTGAAAGAATCTGAGCTGTTTTCTTGCTTTTATCCCCTCACTTTCTTTTCTTTTTCCACTTTTTGTTTCTGATGATTGAAATACACCAGCAGGAGTTTGGGCTAGAATTGGGAATTAACCATTAATCATGCAACCATGGGATTGATGGAATCTAACAGGTTCCCAAACCCACGACTTTAAGGGTCAGCAGCTAGATGTAACCAGTAACCTTCCTAAATAGCTATATTTAGTTCAATAACTTTCTTATTATATAGCCCAATAATATATTATATAGTACAATAATATGCAGTCTAATAACCTTCCTCAATGGCTATAGTCAACATTTATTGAAGCAAGCACTGGGATAATTTCATTTATTCCACAAACAATCCATAGAAAATAGGATATACTCTTGTCCCCATTTTATAGCGAGGAAACCAAGGCTTTGAAAAATTAGTATATTTGAACCAAGTTCCTAGAAAGACCAATCCATAGCCTCAGGTCTTTCCCAAATTGAATGAATATGCAACTTCCTGATCTATACAGTATGTCCTGCAGATACCTCTATTCTAATGGAACACGTTATACTGTAATTATTTGTTTATGAGACACTTTCAGCGATTAGACTGAGTTCCTTGAGGGTAAGGATGAGTTCTGAACTTCTCTGTATGACCTATGACATATAACAGACGCTCAATAAAAATTTTCCTACAGATACTGGCAAATACCTGCTGGGAATCCAGGCTGCTTAAGCGGAACACTGAGGAATGGTGTGCTCTTTGCTGCTTTAATTTCACAGCTGCAGATATCAGTTAGTAGGTATTTAGTGAGCAGGTGTTAAGTGCCTAGTCTTACACTGGACCACAGAATGTCTTATTTTGCATAATTAAGTCTAAATGGACGTATTTTTTGTGAATACCTGGAAAAGAAAAAAATTAGCTCCAGGATTCACCAAGAACAAGCAATTCCCTTTCTTGTCAGGGTTACTAGATTGGTAAACCCAGGGATTCTCAAAAACACGGTGTACCTTAACATCAGTATGATATTTGACCAAGTCTCCCACGATGTCCATAGATGAACTGGAGAATGCACACTTGATGACAGTGGACTAGATTAATAGCCAACTGAACATCCCAAAGAGTGTTGATTAATGGGGGTCTCAATGATGAGTCGCAGGGACTCTACTTGACAGTGATCAACGATCTTATCAATGACACGGATAAGTCCAAGATGATTAAATATGAGGATGGTGTAAACGCAGGAAGGATAGCTAATAGATTGGAGGACAAAATCAATACTTTAAAATATCTTTATTGACTATAACAGTGGGCTAAACCTAACAGGAAATATTTAACTTTGATAAAAAGAATATCCTACATTTAAAAAATATCATTGTACAAATACAGGATTTCATACAGTCTATTGGGGACTCTGGCTTGACAGCACTCAGGTGAGTGCCTAGCTCCCTTGCCTTCCCGTTCCCCTCTTGCCATTGACTCCCCTCTCTCGGGTTTCCCTGTTACTGAGCTTCCTGTAGGTCCTCTAAGCACACTCTCTGGTGGCCCCAGCAGTCACCACGTGCTTCCCTGACAGCAGCCCTGCTCACATGGTGCTCTCATTGCGTGTTTCCATCTTTGCAGCCTCCCCTGGCCTGTCAGCTCCATAAGGTGGGGAAGGCACCCATCTTCCCCCTTGTTCCCTGATGAACCCCGCTCTGAACTCAGGTGCTGGCACTTAGCAGACACTCAATAAGTATTTGTTGCATTATATGCAGGAAGATGAGAAATGGCAACTTGGAAAAGTCAATTTACTGAAGGTCACGCAGCAGTACTGGGAAGAGGACTGGACCCAGGGTAGCCTCATGCCAAAGCCCAAGACTTAATTGGCCATTGGCATATTGGGAGCCCAGGTGGATGCCACTCTACCTGTCTTGGTGCTAGTTTCATTTAAATGAGAGTATGGTTCTACTAATGGTGCAGTGTAGGGAAAAGAAGACTGTATAACATAAAGAGATCTATAATAAAGTCCTGACTCCATGCTCTGTGACCTTGGGCAAGTCACTCAACTTCTCTAAGCCTCAGTTTCTACAATGATAATATAAGAAGGTTATTCTGGATGGTCTATGAATTCTCTGGTTAGCTCTGAAATACTATCACGGAAGGAATGTAGAAGTTTCAGACTTTTCCATCCTGTAATGACTCTGCTCTTTCTTTATCGCCAAGCTTCCTAAGTTCTCACCTCCTGATCCATGCTCTTCACATTCCAATTTTCCCTCTGCTTCAATCTAGCTACTGACATTGCTCTAAATTAACTGAGGATCTCTTAGTAGCCATATCCCAAATCGTTTTTTCAGTTCCCATTCTGTTGACCTCCTGACGCATTTGGAAACCTCACCTCTGTGGTCTCTGCTAAACACCTTCCTCTTAGTTTTAAGCTAAAGTTTTTGGCTGCTTCTTCTTTTCTCCTGTCTCTGATACCACTCTCTTATTCCAGGTCCTTTCCACCTTTCACTACTGTAATCATATCTTAATTTGTCCCACAGTCTGACCCTCTTCCTCTTTGTCTGCCATCAAGCTGGCAGAGCTGTTTTCCTCAAATACAAATCTATCAGCTCATGCCCCAGTTAGATACTCTGATGGCTCCCACTGTCCACAAGATACGCAAATACATAAACACCCATTGCACACATGAAACCGCTCATCCTTCTGGAGCCCGGGGCAGACACCACTATTCAAGCAAAACTTCAGGACCCTTCTTAACACGGACTTCCAGACAGCTACTACCAATCAGTGCATGTGAAGGTAAGATGGAACCTATTCATTCACAGCCTGGCTCGAACCTACTTTCCAGCCTCCTTTCCCGTCACTTTCTTTCCCACCCACACTCCATGTTCTGGATGCTTCTGAGCTTCCCTAATGCCATGCTCCTCCAGACCACTTCACCCTTGTATAGTCATGCACCACGTGATGATGTTTCAGTCAACAACCAACCACATATACTGTGGTGGTCCCATACGATCAGTACCATAGAGCCTGGGTGTGCATAGGCTGTACTGTCGGGGTTTGTGTAAGTGCACTCTACGATGTTCGCACCATGATGACGTTGTCTAAGGATGCATTTCTCAGAATGTATCCCTATCAATAAGTGACATGTGACTGTACATGCTAATTATTCTATAAGGAAAACAACTTTCCTACTGTATCTGGTCAGTTCTTGCTAATCCTCCCAGAGCCAGTACAAACATTGCTTCCTTTTGGAGACCTTTCCTGACCACCAGCAAAAAAAAAAGCTTCTTTTTCTTCTGTTGGCATCATATGGCAATGATCTATTTCCACGTGTGTTGATCCCCTTCTAATTAGAGCATGACCTTATCTGGACTGAGACCACACCTTGGTCATCATGTTGCACTCCCTAGAGTTTACTACAATAGCTAGAACACAGTAGGTGCCGAATAAATACTTACTTACTGAATGAAATGCTAAACAGATGACGAAATGAATGTCTAACTGGACATATGGCAGCTTTAGAACTCAGAGTCCTGCTTATGGACGCCGTCACGGACACTCCCGCAGCAGCTCTCTCCTCACACTCACCTGGTCCCAGGCATGTCAGGAAAGCTCAGAATTTCATTGATAAAGGACAGTAACAGTAATAACAATGATGGAGATAATAGCAACGTCTTGAATACTTACTATGTGCAAGACAAAAATTGTTTGCTTTAAGACTTAAAGAACAAGGAGTAGGGGGGCCGGCCCCATGGCCAAGTGGTTAAGTTTGCGCGCTCTGCTTCGGTGGCCCAGGGTTTCACCGGGTTGAATCCTGGGTGCGGATATAGCACAGCTCATCAGGCCATGCTGAGGCAGCGTCCCATACAGCACAACCAGAAGGACCTACAACTAGAATATACAACTATGTACTGGGGGGCTTTGGGAAGAAGGCGGCGACAAAAAACGAAGGTTGGCAACAGATGGTAGCTCAGGTGCCAATCTTTAAAAAAAAGAACAAGGAGCAGAACAATCTTTACATATAATTAAAGAGAACAGCAGAATAAAGATAATTCTGAGGATAAAGAGTCATACTTGGATCTGTTATCCAAAAATACGATAACTATCTAAAACACCGCTGAAAGAACTTTAGATCATTTATTAACGCAATGGGGTCAGCACCAAAGGAAAGACTACAGCTTATGCACAGGTCTGGGCTGGGCAGTCAATAATATCGTTTTCCCTGATACATTCTGTAGTGGCACCAGTCAACATTATTCTAAGAAATTTCTCTCCCGGTCAAATCTACATGGATGAAAATTAGCTTAGGATAGAGTTTCCTAGTGTTCCAAGGAATAACCACAAGATCTGGAAAAAAAACAAGTGCTAGGTGACAAAAATTTGGGGAGTGATGGTGTGATTATTGCATGCTCCTCTTAGAGAGCCACAATGCTTATTAGCACGTGGGGACGAGAAGACTGCACTAAGAAAATCTGGGCAGTGGGGCTTCACCCAGAAGTCTCTGTGTGGATTTGACCAGTGAACTTTTCTTTTTAAAGAATGCCTCATCTTTATTTCATGGAATTAGTATTGGAAAATACTGGCTTTGGAGGTTCCTAGACACAGTCCATCTGTGCTGGGATTCTAGCAATGGGCACACGCAAAGGGGATTGCTATGAAGACCTATCTGGTTTAGGGAAAGTAGGACTGGCTATGGTCTGCACCAGAAGAGACTCACACCTGGTATTATTACACGAAAAAGGTTCAACCCTATATGAAGGCTTGGAAGAAAAAGGCCAACTCCTAACCAGTAGTTTGAATTAACAGTTTAGTTATTATGGCTGTCTCACAGAGTCACAGGAATTTATATTTTCATTTTATCCCAAAGAAAAACTTGACCATCTTTCTTTAATACTATCCACCTGGAAGCTTGACAGTAAGGATTAAAAATTGCTCCTTCCTTCCCACTTGGTTATTGGAAAGGCTCTGAAAGGTAATCAGTCTTGTGAAGCTACACTTTACAGTCTGCATAAAAATGCCACGATTTCCCTTCCTCTCCCTGAGCTAATTGAAGTGCATAATATCACCCAGCTGGGGAAATGTGAACGGTAAACACGTGCAATATATCATGCCCTCACACGGAGGCTGGGTGCTAATGGGGACGGGGTGGTTGTCAGGAGCAAAGGAAATCTGGAAAACAAACCTTTTTTTCATCTAGAATGAGAGCTCTTTGTGCCTGCCACCTTTCCCCCTGTCACCTCCTCCCTTCAGACTTCAAGCTACAGCCAGATTAAACCAAGGTCAGTCAACTCATTCCTTGCGCGTGTAATTCCAAGGGTCACCTAACAATGTATATTGACTAAAACTCTCTTCTATCAGCCTTTCAAGAGAAGAGGCATTTTGCTTTTGGCAGGAGGTGGGGTTGGAATCATCTCATTCCCTAGCTACTTCAATTGGACTGACAGATGGTCCTATTATCTCTCTCCTTAGCTGCTGAGCCTAAAGATCCTTGGCCTTGTCACCTCTTATCTTTCTCTACTTCATCAAACTCCGATTGCCAAGCCTATCTCCTTTCCTACCTCTGATCATCCATGAATAGCTACACAGGATCACATATTCCTTGAGTATAAAATCCCCATCTTACTTTTCAAAGTCCTCTGCGCCTCTGCAGCTATCTATAATTCCACCTCAATTACACTCCCTTAGACGTCATCATTCTCTTCTCTGACTCCTCACCTTCAAGCGTCATGCCATCTTCTTGAACACGTCTTTCACATAGGGCTCTTAGGAGAAAGGACAATATTCCTTCAAAGTTTTCATCACTAGTTCTCTGTCACAATATTCCTTCAAAAATTGCTCCCTGTTGCACCATGAACTCAACTACTGCTCTTCATTCATGCCACCTTATAACTGTCTATTGTTTCATTTTTGATGGCTGATACCTTATGGGTAGGTCAAAGCGCAGCACTTGTCAAGGGTACTATGTCGTTTCACTTTTAATAGATTGAAGGATATAATTTTCTCTGTTTCAGCAGTAGACATGATTTGAAACTTACTGAATTAAAACTACATTCATCTTTCAATAAACTATATTACCTGTCAACTGGCATGGGAGGTTGGTAAGGCTTGTTGACCTTGGCATAGAGACCCTCTAAGTGGTCTCTCTCTGGAGACAGTGGACGGCCATCCCGAGGGTAACCCAGCGGTCCAGTCCGTGGGGGAGACGGAGACCTATAGACAGTTGCTGATGCGCATGGTTCCCGGAAGTGGTTCACTCTGGCGTAATTGGGGTCCATTTCATCATCGTCCATATCATGCAGTGATCCGATTGCACCAGTAGCATAATCAACAAGACTTCTTGCCTGCTTTTCCCTTAACTCCTGATGTTTTGCTCCAATCCTGAAAAATGTAGAACAGGTAGCAGAGACGTATGTGAGTTTATACGCTTATACAATGACACACTCTCCTGACTCCATGTTAACTCTTCCTAGTCAGTTACTTAGCTGTCACTTTCCTGTTTACTCAAGATCACATCATACAGAAATGCCAACAGCATATTCCATGGGATTACTTTTATAGCTCTGGCCTTTATTTTTTACAAGGTCTTTACTTTTATAGCAATGCTATAGGTATTTTGACATGCTGACTGGGCTGATTGCAGAGGAAGAGGCTGATTCTCATTAATATTCCCTCCCTACAAATGCGATGTGATTGTGGGAAGAGTACATCTTTGGTGTGATATTACAGTCTTCCCCGGGACAGGGACGCATGTTAAAGAGCCCGTTAGAATCTTACACTTTGTCTATGATGTCCATATTTGGTGCCCTAGAGTTCTGGGGTATTCTTCGAAAGAAAAGAGCTTACAAAAATTGATTTAAATATGAAAAAGAAATACAGAGGCTCTCTGGTCACTAAAAGCAGTAGGATTGTAGGTAATTTATAGAGTTTCTAAGTTTTTTGGTTACACAAATGGGGATCACTGTGTCTCATTATACAGGGGCTTGGGACAGAGCAAAATCGTGAAGAAATTAATAGGCTCCTGACAGAGATAGATCGGCACATATAAGTGAATTAAACACCATTACTGGCAGAACTCCACATCTCTGAAGCTTTAAGTGATATTACTAAATGCTATTGCTAATCAGTGTACTGTGTAGACTACGGGGAATGCGGTTCCAAATCCAACTGAATTTTGAGAATTTGACATTTAATCTGGAAAGTGTTAGATCAGCTCTCCTGAATTCTCAGTTATGTGTTAAAGGGAAAGGTCACTGTGGCATCTTATTGGACAATGCTGCTCTGGTGGTGTCAGGAGGTGTTCAGAGCGAACGAGGAAAGAATGTCACCTTACACCACCAGGCCAACAGGATGAGAGAAGTAAGACAGTGACAGCTCGAGTGGCTCAGGAAAGACTCTCAGGAAAGGGTGGGGCCAAACCTGACGTCCTGCATCCAGAGAATAGGAGAGGGTGGAGGAAAGATCCACATATGACTGGAGACATAGATGGAAGGCCTTGATGACCGAAAAACAAGAACAGAGCTCTCCCAGTATCGCTGCTTTTCAAACAAAACAGCCGTTTCTGCACATGGCATCTAGCTGTATTTTACAGAACATCAAACTCTTTGTAAAAATCTTTAAAAGCCATGATCTTTCGAAGTATTTTCTCTTTTGGCAGAACAGCTTTTTTTCTTTTTAGAAGAGAGAAGGAAAAAAAGAAGAAGAGAAGGGAAAAAAAAGACAAAGAAGAAGGTATAGCACAAAAACCCAGCATCTGTCCTCCAGGCACAACAGATGAAAAAACGCCAGGATCCTCTATTGCATATCTCCTTGACTAGGTCAAATCATGTACTCTACACATAAGCAATTACAAGAATTTATATTTTTGCAAAGGGGAGCTTGACTCTCCAAGGGATTTTGAATGAAGATGAAAGGAAGATAACACAGTAGGGTACCCGTGGGGAGGCTCTGCTGTCTCCTTTCAATGCACGTTAGTCCTAGATTCAATGATGTTTGTTTTGAATAATTTTTGATAAAGAAAATAACCTGCTCCATTCTGCAACAAAACAATCTTCCCAGGGACAGTGCAGGCTGGATTATCAGAGAATGCTTGCCGCACGATGACGATAGGGATGGATTTCCATTGCAAATAGAATGCAGGACATCAATAAAGTGAGGGGGGATTCTGGGTGGTTACTCTCCTCCTAGGTGGGATGGCTTCAAGAGAAATCATTCAGCAGAAAGATGAGCATCTCATCGCTGCCGCAGTGGGCTACACGTGTGCATTACTGAAAGAGGAAAACACCAAGCTTGACTTTTAAAAATCACGGAAATAGAACACTGGTATGTATGTTCCTTATTTCATCACTTCTCTTTCTTAGAAGTTTTGTCATTAATTAAGCTTGCTGTGTAAGTAAAGATCCTTGGATGAAAAGTACTCTGTGTATGCAAAGCAGTATTTTGTTTTCTATTTTTCCTTTCTAAAACAAAACCAAATTTCTCCTTGATCCTCTCTGCGCCACTGGGCGTCTCAGTAACTAACTTCATATTAATCACTCAGTAGGTGAAATAGTAATTTCTCTGAATCATCACTATTACGCCATATATCAGGGTCTCTCGTGTGGGGAGGACAAGGCAATCTCTGAAAAGGGGTGTACGGAGGCAGAAGAGACTCTCTCAAGAGAGAAATGTCAAGGAGATAGATTTTTTTTTTGGTAGCTCTGACCTCCCTGTGCCCCACTTTGGTGTGAGAAATCTAATTGTTTATAGTCATTCCCACCTGGAGGTCTCCTTACGACTGGGAAATCAACCTGTTAAAATAGCTGCTTTTCAAAATAGCCCTTGATAATACACACTTTTTATTGGATGGTGTCACCAACTTCCTCATGCTCCCCAGCACACTGCCTTTGAATTGTTTATATCTCCTCTCTCTCTCCCTCTATGAAAATATGGTTGTTTCTTTTTCCCATTACACTTCTTGGATATCCTCTTTTATTCCCATTTCTTTAGCCACAGTCTAGTGTTCAGGCTTTATATAGTCTAGATCTGCACTGTCCAATATGGTGGCCATTAGTCATAGGATGCTATATAAATTTAAATTAGAATTACTGTCCATTAAATAAAATTTAAAATTCAGCTTCTCAGTTTCACAAACCACATTTCAAGTGCTCAATAGCCACATGTGGCTCATGACTACGATATTGGACACTGCAGAAATAGACAAATTCCACCACTGCAGGGAGTTCTATTGGACTGTGCTGGCCTAGATTAGTCTAAGATTTTTGGTATGTCACCACACACCACTTTAATCTATACCATAAAAGGTTGCTAGAATCATCTTCCTCAAAGAGCATTTCCATCATATCTCTGTCAGATTAGGGACCTCTAACAGGAGATTGAACCAAATGATGGAGTAAGAGTATGATTACTTTACTTCCCTCCCTTGAATGCTAAATGAACAGACAATTGAGAAATTGAGAAGAAAATTCCATCCACAGCGGAATTAGAAAATGGTCATAATCTTACACCATGCGATGAAATTTGCATGTGTAAAACTCAACCGAAAGAGGGTAATACACCAAGATGTGATATATGCCACGCCTCCAGCAAGTGGACATTTCACTGAAAGTAAGAGAGAGAGTCCAGTGGACTACACACAACAGAGTTTCATTTAGAAAAAGAGGGGTCTGCAGACCTGGACCCTGGAATTGTGGGTAAATCTCTGCAAGGCTCCAACTGCTGAATGGAGGAGAGGTGGGGCCAGAAGAGAAGAATTTCCTTTGAGAGATAGAGTTCCTCCTCCCCTGAGGAAACTTCATGGAGGTAAACGGGGAGAGGAGAAAAGAAGCTCCAGCCTGCTCTGTAGCTGACCGGCAAGACCGGCAGAGCAGAGGAGCAAACAGACTCATCAAAATAAAACCATTGATCTAAGAGACTTCTCTATGGAGGCTGTTCAGGTGTTGTTGGTGTGGTCTGCTCTCTCAAAATGGAAGACTGTACAAAACCAGCCCCTAGGGCAGTGTACCCAACAGATTTGGCAAAAAGATATTTTGAGAAAATGTATGGAATTGAAGCTGCTGGTGACCTTCGACCTCTGTGTCATCTCACCTAACACCAAGTTTTAGCACAGATTTTTTAAAACAATGTAGAACATGAAATTAACGGGTCACAACAAGCATTTAAAAAATTAAATGCAATAAAAGAGAAAATATTAGGGCTTACTGCATGTAGTAAGCATAAGGATTGTTTCAAGAAGGAGAAAAATCAATAACCTAAAAATTCAGACAAATTCCAGCTAGCCTTGAACATGAATAAAGACAAAAGAAAACCATTCTCAAACATTTTAAAACTCAAGGGAATATAGCACTTGTTGACCCATCTTGAAAAGCTACTTAACAATGAAAAGCAGCCAACCAAGACTGAATCAAAATGAGGAATTCAACCTGATGGAGCGGTGGAATGCCAGGTGTGGAGGTGAGCAATACATCCATTTAAATATAAAACTAAGGCTAAGTGACTGTAGCAACATAATTACAGAAAAAAATGAAATGTTCTAAACTCTGACAATATAAAAATAACATCATTAATGAAAATCAGAGGCCAACAAGGAGGTGAGTGAGGAGAAAGCGTTAATACTCAAAGGTATTTATTTCCTCACCTTTAAAGCAGGCATCAGTAGTTACTGTTTAAAGTGGATACATCAAGAACAGAGGTTTAGGATACTAAATATAATTATAAAAAACCACTAAAACAACAAGTTCTCAGGAGATGAGAAATGCACAGAACAAAACCCCCATCATATAGAAAATAGAAAACAAAGAAAGCAGTAAAAAGAAAGTAACACGACATCAGATGATCAGACTTATCTGTTCTGACAATAAATGAAAGTAGAACAAGTTTCTTTATTATAACTAAAGGATCCAGATATAATCAAAAGGAAAACACACTATGTGCTATCAAAATAGAGAAAAATGGGGAACAGCCTTAACGTACATTAATAGGCGATGATGAAAGGAATACTGTGCAGCTTAAAAAATAGGTTCAAACTATTCCTACACTAAAGGAAGTAAGATATTCACAAGGGTCAGGATGTATATAAACACCTGTATGATGTAGGTATAGATACTTGCACATGTGTAGAAAATGGAAGGATACATAAAAGTTCACAATGGTGACCGCCTCTGGGGAGTGGACTTGGAGGCATACTATTTGAATTTTTATATCACATATTTTCAGGATAATTCTTAAAATTTTAAAAATATAAAGAAGTCCCTTACAACTACATACTGACTGTTGTAGTGAATCAAAAAAAAAAAAAAAAAAAATTAAACAGGCACCAGCAGGCCTTCTCATCTTCCAAACCTGATTTATTTCTCTGACTCCATTATCAACTCGGTTGTTTCCATTTTCTTCAAATTACCATTCATCGAACATTTGCTGGGTTCCTTTTGAACCCATGGTGTTTGCCTAGAGTACCCATTCTCCATTAATCAATTATTTGACTCTAGTTTTCCCTAGCATAAAGACTAAACACTTTACTCATTTAAAATCATTTTTAAGCTTGTTTACAGTTCCACATTGACCTCAATAATTCTCCTCCACTTCAACTCATGTATCCAGAAAATTCTCTGTTAATCTATAATTGTTATATATTACTTTGTAAAAAACTAACAAAATACAAGCTTTCTTTTGATTCATTTCTAGAACTAGAGGACAAGCTTCTGAGTGTTATATGAGTTTTCTTTCCAAAATTTTGGCTGACTGATTGACTTAGTCATTCATATTATACTGCGTACTAGAAATAAAAAAAGGAGCAATTCTCGGTCCCTGACTCATTATCAGGGAGGTAAAAACAAGTAGTTACAATTCAAGGGGAAAACAATGATCTGTGTGTACAAGGTTAGGAGTCAGTTCAGCTCAGGGGTTCAGAGGAAGAATCGTGAAGGCGGGGCCGCGTGAATAGAGCTTTGAAGGAACTTGTCAACCTTGTCCCAGGAGGAGGGAAGAGATGCGGAAATGGTGTGAGGCACGACACTCCAGTCAGAGGGATGGACGCAGCAAATGAGCACGGAATGCATGATTTACTGCATGCTGGTGCAAGTCTGACGTGGTGGGACAGAGGTTTGAGTTATCCATCTACAGCTCCCCCCCAAAAGGAACACATGCAGTAAAAGTTGTTGATAAGTTTCTATAAGGTTTATGTAACACAAATTTGCCAAACATTTAAAATCTTGGTGAAGAAAAGCCTATTATACCTTTTTTACTTGTCTGTTTAACCTTTATTATAAAATGAAACAAAGATACAGAAATTCATACAAAACAAACCTACGGGTTAAAGAGCAGTTATAAAGCAAATATGTTTGCAACTATCACTGAGGTCAAGAAATAAACCTTTGTGTTCCCTCTCCATCACAACCACTTCTGCATGACATTTGTATCTCCTTTCTCCCACCTTAAGAATCCTGCTTCTCAAGACACAGGGATATCCTATGAGTACAACTTGCTTTGCTCTGCATTACACATATAATAGTTTCAAAGTAACAACACCTATACTACCACCCGCAATACGATTCCTAAAAAGAGTTAAACATTTCTTTTCATAGTCTCTTCCCCTCATCCCTCCATTTTTGTAGTTGTACTATACTTATATTATTAAGGCATGTAATAGCTATAACATACTTCTCTTCTGTTCAACTATCTTTCGGTCTTATCTCTACAAGTAACTACTATGTATTTAATATAGAAAATATATATTTAATAAGGACCAATATCCTAATGTCGATGAATATGCAGTCATCTACTAGATTCCGTAGGAAGAACTCTTGCGACAGTGTTTCTTAAGTTGATAACAGTATGCCTTTTATATTTGAAGGCCAGTTTTGCTAGATATAAAATTATTGGCTCACCTTTTTACCTTGAGTATTTTAAACATGCAACTCCATTTTCTTATGACAAAGTATTGCTGTTAAAAAGTTGGATGATAATGTAATTTTGTTTCTCTTATTACTTCTAAGCAACTTGTTCTTTTTGCCTATCTGGTCAAATTCTTTTCTTTTAAGTCCAATAATTTTCCCAGAAAAGTCATTTTGGATTGATAACTCTTTCAATATATATGTTTAAATATATTTTTTCTATCAGGGAAGTTTTCTTGAATTATAGTTTTTATTGTTAATGCTGTAGGATACAACTTGAATATAAAAAAGTCAATTGTATTTCTACATACTAGTAGTGAAAAATTAGACAATAAAATCAAGAAAACGGGATCAAAGAAAATTACAAACTTTAGGATAATTGTAACAAAATACGTGCAAATTCTCTACACTGAGAAAAATAAAATACTGTTGAGAGAAATTAAAGACAATCCAAATGAATGGAGAGTTATACCCTGTTCACAGATCAGAAAAGCCAATATTGCTAAGATGTCAATTCATCCAAATTGTTCTGTAGATTCAGTGTCATCCCAATCAAACTCCTAGCAGGTTAATTTTCCAAAAATTAATGATGTGATTTAAAAATTTCTTTGGGAAGGTAAAGGGCAAAGATTAGCCAAAATAGTTCTGAAAAGTAAGAATAAAGTTGGAAGACACACTCCTGACTTTGAGACTTACTATAAAGCTTCAGTAACCAAGGGAAAGTTTAGACAAAGAGATGAACGAAACAGAAGACAGACCAGTAACACACCCACACATAGTCGGCAAAGTGATTTACAGCAAACATGCCAGAACAATTCAATCAAGAAGGGAAAATCTCTTCAACAAGTGGTGCTGGAAAATCCATACGGAAACAGAACCTCATCCCTACTTTATACCGAAAATCTAACTCAAGGTGGAAGATAGGCCTGAGCATAAAGCTACAATGAAGCTCCTAGAATAAAATGAAGGAGACTATCCTCACGACCTTGGGGTAGGCACAGATTTCTTAGAGAGAACACAGAAAGCATAAACCAAAAAAGAAAAAAACTGGTAAACTGGACTTCATCAAAATTAAAACCTTCTCATTAAAAAGCATGAGGAAACGGAGAGAAAATATTTGCAACACACATACCTAACAAAGGATTTGTATAATAAATATTAAAAAATGCTGCAACTCAGTCATAAAAAGAAGAATGACCCAGTTAGAACTGGGCAAAAGATTTAACCAGATACTTTACGAGAGAAGATCTAGAAATGCCCAATAAGCAAATGAAAACGTGCTCTATAGTGAAAGTCGTCAGGGAAATGCTAATTAAAACCACACGAGCCACCCCCACCAAAATGAAAAAGAATGACAACACCAAATGCTGCAAAGGATGTGAGGATCCCAAAGCTTCCAGACACCACCGCTGGAAGCATGAGATGGCAGGATCCCTCTGGAAGAGGTCTGGACACCCCAATAAAACCAGGCTACACTGAAGCTAGGACCCAACAAGGCATCTCCCAGATGCTTACTCAAGAGAAACAACAACGTGCATCCACAAAAAGCCTTGAGGGATGTTTGGTAGCAGCTTTATTCTCCATAGCAAGAAATGGAAATAACTCAGATGTCCATCAGCAGGAGAACGGACCACCGAACAATGCTATACGCATACAACAGAACATAAATCAGCAATAACAAAAACAAACTACTGAAATACTCAACGACAGGGATGACTCTCAAAATTATTATGCTTCGTGAAAGAAGCTGGACACACACAGAAAACTTACTACATGATTCCAATTGTAAGAAATTCTAGACGAGGCAAAACAATCCTACGGTGAGGGAAGTCAGACGAGTTGCTTCATGGAGTGGGGGGAACTGAACGGGAAAAGGCAGGAGGGACATGCCGGGTGATAGAAACCTCCTGTATCTTGATATGTACTCATCAAAATGGAATAGTCAATACTGCTTCCTTAAGACCTGGGTATTTCACTATATGGAAATTATACTTCAATTAAAAAACATAAAACAGCAAGTGAAAATAAAAGCAAAAAATGCCAATTATCCTATTTATATCTTTTAAAACCCATGTGATAAAACCTAACAAATTTGAGTCATTAATTAGAAATTTACTTATGCATAATTCTTTCCCTTTTAAATACATCATGTAAAAATAATTGTTACCGTAACAAATTAACAGAAGGAGTGTTATTGCCGGGAAAATATTTAAATATGTTTTTAAATTTTTTTCCCCATTTTAAAGCCCCAGGACATAGTTGTCTATCCTAGTTGTAAGTCATTCTAGTTTCTGTGTGGGACGCCTCCTCAGCACGGCCTGATGAGTGGTGCCATGTCCACACCCAGGATCAGAACCGGTAAAATCCTGGGCCACTGAGCGGAGCGCGCGAACTTAACCGCTCGGCCATGGGGCCGGCCCCTGAGGGAAAATATTTAAGTTGGTTAAGGAAATACACCCCACCCCTTTACAAGAAATGTAAACACTTCCAAAGTACCAACTTATAAGCCATCTATTGATTTTGATAAATACATGTCTTTCTTATTGATCCACAAACACATCCTCCAACAACTAGACAACTTGTTTCAAGTCAAGTTTCTGCATTCATCATTCAGCAAGCATTTATGGAGCCCCTGCACGGTTTAGGTTTTGTTCTTGATGCTGGGGATTCGGCAGAGCACACAGATCCTTGTCTTTGCGGAATTTATATTCTGGTCAGGGAAGGCAGAAACAGAGAACAAAATAACCGGGTAAAATAAAGAATAATGTTACGTGACAGTAAGTCCTATAGAGGGAAATACAACAGGGAAAGGTGGTGGGAGTGTTGTGGGTGGGGTGGGAGGGTTAACTTTTAACTATGTGGTAAGGAAGACACCACTGAAGATATTAAATTAAAGGCTTCAAGAAGAGGAGAGTGAAGCTGTACAGATAACTGGAGAAGAGTATTACAGGCAGAGGGGATAGCAGGAACAAAGGTCCTGAGGCAGGCAAGTGCCCAAAACAGCAAGGAAGCCAAGGGGAGGGCCAGAGCAGAAATAGGGGCCTAGATCATGAAGAGGCTTGAGGTCTAGTAAAGATTCTGGCTTTTACTCTCAGTGAGGTAGGAAGCCAGTGGGAGGTTTCAGGCAAGGAAGTGATATGATTTGACTTCCACGTGAAGGGGATCTCATTGCCTGCTCTATTGAGAAGGCAGTAGGGGTGCTGGGTGAGGAAAGAGCCATGGAGACCAGTTCGGGGCTCTGACAGTAAGCCAGGTGAGATGCAGTGGTGGCTGGGAGGAAGGTGTGGCAGTGGAGACGGTAAGAAGCGATTGGATCCATAAGCTAAAACTAAAACCGGCTTAAAAAAAATCCTGTAATGACTGCTCCCCAACACTCCAAATTAGGGAGGTTGTACTGCACACGAGAGCCCATCCTGTCTAGTGTTTCATCCATCCACCAGGAAACACAGACACTAATAACAGTACCCGTGATGTATGTTTCCATGATCATATAACTTAATCCTCACAAGCTACACAAGTTTCAACGTCACAGACGAGGAAACTGGCCCTCAGAGAGGTTAAGCATTTTGCAATTTTTGAAAGTCATTATTCCTTTTACATTTATTCATTGGAATTCTCTGTAAAGAAAAACTTGTCCTCAAAAGTTTGGTTGTCTTGATTACCCTAAATTACACTTAGTACAGGGAAGGCAGAAGAAACGCTTAATTCTTTCATTTTAATTGCTGATTTTCAGAGTAAGGACTTAGTGCCTTCTAATGGTGACCAATGAGTTGTTAGATACCTTTTGGGGGGAAATGAGGGGCTGTGAATCTCATTAGGAACTTACATTTTTTAAAAAGACATATTTAGAGTTTTCAATCAATTGCATTCCTTACTCTTTTTTGTACACATAGCCCCATCTTCAGTCAATCGGGACTGGTCCGGCTGGCTTCTTTATCCTTCTGACTGGACCCGCTGGTCTCTGAGAGCTTCCTTGCTTTCTGACAAAGAAGCTGTCCCAGGTGCCTGCTGAGTAGCTCGTGTCCCTATCTTCGAAGCAGCCATTTCCCCAAGGAACTCTCTTCCTAGTGGGGAGTGATACCCAGAGAACACAATCTGGGTTCCCAGAGTGCCCACTGCCAGTGGGCTACCACTGCCTCCGCCTTTTCTGTGGATAGAGTGGGGAAATAGGTAATTTTGAAAAAAACGACAAGTTCATTCTAATATTTCCAATTCAACTTTAATTTTACAGAATTTTTTACAATTTTATATGTTTCTCTTTTCTTTAAGAGAAAAACCTTGATTCTTAATATCACTGACATAATTATTTTTATCATATGTATGATTTTAAATACATATAGTTTTTAAATAATAAGACCAATACTACTAACAGACTATTGCATGAAGTTTAAGATGGCTTCCTGGCTCTATATTTTGTTGGAATATATAGCAGTAAATACGTAGAGTGAGAATGTTGTCTTCTAATGTCCCCTGAAGTAATTCTTTTTCCCACAACCAATTTATTTTACCTTTAGATTATTTGTTTTGGTTTGTTTTCAGTTGTTAGAGATTGCCTCTTTTTTCTTTTGATTTAATTTCATTTGTTAATTACATGAAATGTGTATATTCCCCAATTCAACAACATAACATACACAGCTTTATCAGTCATCTCCATCCTAAGCAATATAATTATACTTGTTTATTTTTTCAAATTAAAGTAAACATGGGTTATACATTTATCTCTCCTTTTGCACATAAATAGTAGCATATTGTACATATTTTTCTATACTTTGCTTTTTCACATAGCAATATCTAGAAGAAAACTCCATGTAAGTGAGCGGAGGTCTTTCTAATTTTTAAAAAAGTTTCATAGTAGTCTTCTTTGTGGACATGCTTTTGTTGGTTTAATGAGTCACGTATTCTTGGATATTTGGGTGTTTCTGACCTTTTATTATTACAGGTAATGCCATAAAGACAAATCTTGTGCAAAAGTCAGGCCATATTTTTGCCATCGTGGCTTTAGGATGGCTTCACAGAAGTCGGATTGCTGGGTCAAAGAGTCCCTCACGTATAGTTCTGCTAGATGACGACACATTTCCTTCCACGATTGTTCCGTTTTGCATTACCCCCTGCAAAGCAGGAGGAGCCCTGTTTCTCACAGTCTCACCGACAGGGTACGCTGCTGAAGTCTGGGCTACTCGACAAACACAGGTGCGAAGTGGTATTTCAGTGCAGTTTTTATTAGCCTGTCGCTTATTACGTAATACTCAGTATTTTTCATATGTTTAATGGCCGTTTTCATTTCCTCTTTGGTGAGCTGTCCATATCTTTTGCTGATTCTTCAGTCAGATTGTCATTTTTCCCCTCGATTTTTCAAAGACCTCTGCGTAGGAGCAATATTAGCACTTTATCTGTGATATAAGTTGCATATATTTTTTTCTGAGTTTGTCATTCACCTTTTATGATTCCACTTAAAAATTATTGATTAGTATTTCACACTTTATACTCTACCCTCAAAAGCTTTATAAAACGCTGTTCCTTTTGCACACAATTTCTTGGTTCATCTCATGCAGAAGGTGTCAACATTATAGTTCTGACTGACAGGACCAGTGCTCCAAAGACGGAGGCACTGGACGTCTCTTTGTTGCTACTGTGTGAGCCAAACAACAGAGACAGAGATGAATAGAGAGCAGAAGAGAAGGTTTGCTGCCTGTGGTGGTGACAGTAGGTGAGGTCAGAGAGGGCTTTCCAGGGGAGAGCTACGGTGAAAGAAGAGGTGCCATTCAAAGAGGTTCCTAACTGCCCGCTGCCCAGCTTTCTTTTCTGACAGTGAGATAATTTGTCCTGCTATCATTTCAGCTTCTATAACAGAAGCTGCAATTAGGTCACTACAATTATCCTTTGTTCCCATGAACACGCCTGGCTTCTTCTGCTTTTTCTCATGATGCCCTTTCAAAGCTGTAAGGATACCTGACCAATGACAGCTACAGCTTTTTATTATTATTATTATTAATTATTATTCAGACCAGCCAATACAGAGCAACTTGCAATTTTGTGATCAATGTTTCATCTTTTCCACAAAACTGTTTTAACTGCATTAATATTTCTCACCATTTTCTCACTCCTGCCTGGTTGTCTGCAACCTTTTCTAAATGATCTCCCTTTGTCCTGTCCATTTTTCTTGTCAGCCTAAACCAGACCTGATGTGGGAAGGGAACTAGATTGAGGGGTGAATTTATCACTTCTCTTGTAATCAATCAATCAATCAATTTCTGTATAGTAAATTTTATATTCTACAACACTAACATGCAAATTCTTTAGTGCTATTAATTGAATCTTTTAAATAGATTTTTCTTCATGTTTTTCTCCTTGCACACACACAACACATTGAGTCCTTCATGGTTTGCAGAATCAAATAAGTCTATGCCTTCTGGATATTGCGCCTGAACATCGCATGTGAATTTGTGCCCGTGGTTTGCCAAATGTCGTGGGGCAAAGGGCATGATGATGCTCATTAAAGCAGGTCAAGGCAATAAAGTTTTGGAAGCCTATGAGAGTCAGGTGTGGTCTCAGAATATTCTAATACTGGCGATCGCTGAGAGGTTGACTAGTTCTTTAACTAGGTAAGATAATCACAGAAAAGATTTCCATATCCCACATGGCCCAGAATCAACCAAACTTCCCATATCAAATGGTGTTTACCTAATTCACACTGAGTATACTTTACATCCTAAAATCATGGGAGTTATTTTCAATTCCTACCTATTAGTTGCATTTTTTTTACAATGTGAAAAGGCAAGATGCTTTAGTACCTTCCCACTACCACTAAATACTACCATTTCAAGAGAATTGCCGCTCAGTGAAGGCTCTCCTATTATTGCAATTTACAGTTTTCCTAAATTTATACCTTTCCCAGACCCATTAAACTTTCTCCATTGCTAATGTACTGAGTTCCTGTAATTTGTATTCTCATAATGTGGACAAATTTCTCAGAAATGCTTAGTAAACACCCTTGGCTTTCATTGGGAAATGAGCCCCAAAGAGACGTAGGGGGTGGGGAACAAATGACAGAGTGCTTAATATCTTCTCTGATGGTGCACGGTCCCTTTAGAGCAGTGCTAGACGGGGCCCCTGCAAATCGTGTCATTAGGCACTGAAGACGTCAGAAGATGCTTCCAGGTTGCTGGTCACATGAACACTGAAGAAAGAGCTGTAAGAATCTGCGTTTGAGAAGGCTCTGCTGGTTGGATAGAGCTCATAACTGGTTCATGTGCTTACTCTTTATTCTCGTTGTTACTGACATTTGTATGTATAAAAAACAGCCTTATTTATTTTTTATATTCCCCCAGTTCATACGTGCCCACTGTTTGTGGCACTGGGGGAAGCAGATGGGGAACTAAGTTTTTGTATTAAAATGATCAGTGACTCAGCACTTTTCAATCATGGGGATCGCCAGGGGCGATATCTGCCAAAATAAATGAGTGGCCTTTGACATGGCGGTGGCTGTCACCACGTGGAGGAGGGTAAACCCCTAATGGGTACTGTTTGGTGGTGTTCTCAGTCTACATCAACTTCCTGGGGAGAAAACAGGAAAAAAGCAGAGAATAAAAGGAAACTAGCTACATTTCCTTTCCTTTCCCTTCAGACTCTTCTCTTCCTTCCATTTTGTCACCTGGAATTTCACACCTGGCCAGGCTCCCCTGGACTGTGTCTGATCTTTGCCTCTGAGGGCTTACTCACATAAACACGTGCTGAGGCAGGGGGAACACAGATACCCAGGCAGCACAGGCTGCTCCGTTTCCTCTGCTTTTTGAGCCAGAAATGCCTGCTTTCTCAAGGCCCTGACCGTCCACTCCTGGGTCACAGAGAATCTTCTTTAAAAGAACTCTGGGCTTCTGAAGAGCTCTAGAAGTACCACTGACCTCCACGGGGCCTGGAAAAACATTTCAGGTAGGGAAGAATGGCTGTACCTGAGACAAGGATAAACACACGCATTATACCCAACGTCTTGAGCCAGCTGACGCGTGAGGGGCACTCTTACTCTGAAAAGTTGTGTCCCTGGCATGAAGGAGGGTTTTATGCTATCTGCACAAGATACTTTAGACAGGTCAGCAAAAATATATTATTTGATAATTGTATTTTCCGCAGTGCTCATTAATCTGTCATTTTTGGCTTTTTAAGAGGTGACTTTGTCCCAGAGAAACCATATAGAATATTCTCAAAAGTCCAGACATGCCAAAAAATGGAGCCTGCAAGTCAATTTGGTTTATTTGGTTCTAACCTTTATTGAGTGATTGCTATGTGGTAAGAGCTGTGCTAGGCTAGACAAACAGGACAGGGACACCTGAGTGCCAGGTGGAAGCACCCCAGGCTTGTCCCTCAGGTCTGCAAACTAAGGTCTCCTCCTCATTCCAAAAGGGACAGGATCTCCCTGATAGGGGTCCAGGTCTGAGATGAACTGGTACCAGGAGCATCGTTGTCCTCTGGCCTTCCTCCATGTACACGTTAAGGATGGAACATGGAAAAAGCCAACAATCATCTTAGTTGATCCCCACCATGCAGCCACCAAAGAAGGTCCAGCAAGCTAATCCAGATGGCACCCACTGTCTATGGCGATTCTGCCAAAGAGCTGTTGGGCAGTTGGGTAATAAGACAACTAGGAGGAATGACCCCTTGCTCCTCCAGTGGGTGTTGAGGAGAAATGTCTAACCACAACCACCGGTTCCAACCTGGACATGTGGGGCTCTGAGGGAGGCTTCCTGAAGGAGCATGTGCTACATGCACATAGTCTTGAGGATTACGGTGAGGATTTCTTAGTTGACGTGATAGGCAATGGGTATTTGTACATGGGAGTCTGACGTCTGATCTGTCCTCATCTGTCCCTCTACAAAGACAAAGAGATGCTATGCCAGTCACCTTGTTTTGAGTGCTCCTTCTCAGTTCTGACCATAGCATTCCATAACTTGACTGACTCCCTAGTCTTGGTCCATCTAGGACCCTTTGCTCCAGGTTTTGTCTATAATACAGGAAGTCTCTTAACATTGAAAAGAGGCTTGGTTTACCTCTTATTGGAACTATAAATTGCCAAAGTGTCCATAAAATGTGGGGAAGAAGCGGGGCATGGGCATGTTTTATTGTCGTCAGCAGGGTACTGCAGTGGTCTGAGTTTTAAGATGTAGGGAAACATCCTTCAGTTCCCTCAGTCCCCTGAGGTTTAGGTCTTACTCAGGCTCCATCTAATAGCAGCGAAGAAGCGAACATCGTAAAAGGGAGGGAGAGTGGCTAGACCTCTCCCCGCTGGGAGAGTCCGTTCTTTAAGTAGCAGCCTGGATGACCTCTCAAAGAATAGAAGTTTAGCTGCTTCTCTGTTCAAAATGCTCCCATGTCTTCCTTTCACACTTAGATAAAATCCAGTCTCCTTGCCGTGACCTGTGGGGCTGCATCACCAGACACACGTCCTCCACGACTTTGGCTGATGCCGCTCTCGCCTCAGTCATCAAACCCCAGTCACTGCACTTGCCTCGGGCTTGATCAGCTCTCGCTGCTGTTCCTGCCTGAAACCCTCTGCCGGGTCTGCCCGTGCTGGCTCCTGGCTGGGATTACAGTCTCAGCATCTTCGACGCCCTCCCCAGGCCCATCTCCCCATCATATTCCATTTTATTCTCTTCCTAGTTCTATTACTACTTGATTTTATTTTTCTGCTGATCTGTTTACAGGGATGTAAGCTTCACAAGAGCAGGGACCTTGGTGGCCTTGTGTATTGACAGACCTAGCACCGGGCTCGCACGTGGTAGGTACTCAACACTGTGACAATGGAAGTAGAGACCAGAGAGACGCGTTCTGGAGATGGAGGAAGGAGCCATCAGCCAGGAATGTAGGCAGCTGAGAAGAGTCAAGGAAGTGGATTCTCCCCCGGAGCCTGCAGGAGGAATCAGCCTGGCCGACATCTCCGTTTTGTCCCGGAGGAACTGATTTCAGAACTGTGGCCTCTGGAACTATAAGAGAATAAATTTGTGTTGCTTGAAGCCACGAATTTTGTGGTAATTTGTTACAGCAGCCATAGGAAATTAATACAGATTACGAATGAATGGAACTGATGAGGGGGCTTAAACAGCAGTGTTCAGGCGTGGCCTACCTTCTCTCAGAGCCTGGGATGGTGTGTCAGTGTGAATCTTTTCTGCAACGTAGGAATATAAGCAATGAAACCAACCTCACATCCTATAGCAATAAAGAGAAGAAGTAAGCTACATTTGGGAAGCTGTCACACTGTTTGTCACAAAGAGATTAAGAACATGTATACTGTGAAAGGCGGGAGAAAGAAGCTGCATGGACGGCTCCAAATGTCAAACACAACAAGGATATTGGAGACATTACTGTGGGTACAACGCCTACTCGAACTGGTCCTGGCAGCTGACATCTGTAACGACTACCCAGAAGGAGAATTGTGATTTAAAACAGACGATGTCAGGCCTTCCCTCAGCAAAGATATCTTCTTATCATCTCCCCCAAATACATTATACAGCACACATTTTCTTTTGCATTTTTAATAAAGCAAAACTGGAAAATGAGCAGCAATCTTTTTATTCCCCCTCTCAGAAAATCTACAGTGACCTGCTTGCAAATAATACAGCGGAAATATCCCCAAAGAGGCTCTTGGTTCATTAAAATAATCAGCATATTCCAATATGCATTCGTCCCTGAAATAATAACAATTCACTTTCAATAAATTAATTATGGTTTTAATGAGTGAAATTTACATTTCTATTTCTGCCTTAAGATCTTCACGGGAGGTAGCACGCTCACCCACACAGTTCCACCGAAGGAAGCCCTTTTCCAAGTAGACTGGCAGCTGATGGAGACGCTAACACTGCTGTTTCAGAAACGGAGAAGAAGGATGGTGTAAGGAGCCAGCCAGCTTTAAACCAAGCCTTGCCACTTTCTAATTTTGTGATCATGGGCAAATTATTTAACCTCTCTGTCACCTGTAAAAGGAGAACTGTAGTAGCACTTACCTCAAAGAGAGAAGGCTAAATGACTTCATTCAACTAAAATTATTAGAACAGTGTTGTTGGCACATAAAAAACGATTGTTAGCAATGATAATAACAACGAGTCCTGACAGAGGAGACCTGAAGTAGCATAGAGACAGATCCTTACGCCCTTTGACACGCACAGACAACTGGTAGCGCTTGAGAAGCATATACACCGTTCGTCCAGCTCCTCCGCGGTTCCACCTGGAACCCCAGATCGAGTAGACACTTTGAATAAATGCTATGTAACCTGGACTGGCCGGAATGCTCAGGGGCCAGGGGTCCTGTGGCTAATTGAATTTTCAGCTTGACTGAGAGCAAAGAGCAAATGCTTTTGGTTTGAATCTGTTGGCTGCAAATCTTTCCAAGATATACGAATCCTTGAACTTGCCCTAACTGAACTTGCGCACTGGGGAGGGGTCTTACATTCTCTCGATTCTCCCCTCCCATTTTAGTCCCCTATGAGTGGCATGTTCACAAGACTATAAAAAAATCTGGTTGGTTGAATCCAGATTAATGAAGTTTTGGCACAATGACTAACTTGACAAGGTTTAAAGGGTAAGTGAATTGCATGGACCATGGGACTTGCTTGTTCAGGCAGCCTGAGTCCCTCATCCCTATGGCAATACAGGGACAAGGGGGAAAATGGCCTTTTGTCACCCCAGTTAGCATCTTCAGTTTTTCTAAATTGTAGCAAAAGTTCAGCCTGCTCTACCTTTCTTGATTATGCTGCTATGTTGTCCTATACACACGTAGCACATAGACCCATAGACAACAGATAGCATGTAACCCACCTACCAACAGAAACATTTTGGCAAAACTTTCCAGGCTAATAAAATTATTATAGTTCATAGTTAAAATATTTAAAGAAATTTTATATTCGGCCGCAGAATACGTCTTCAGTCACATCAACTTAGGAAGCAAAGTGATCCCCCTGACTCAGTTAACCGCTATTTCCCCAGAAAGTTTTGCCCTAAACTTTTCAACTCTTCCTCTGTCAGCTTTAGAGAAAGAAACTATAACAGAAAGCACCCAAATTGCTCAGAAAATCCCTTAGGTTTCAAATGAAATTTTTTCCTGAGTTTCAAATTCCTCTCTAGTTAGCAGCAAAAATATCATATATTATTGATGGGACTAAGAATCTAAATTTGTAAAAGTCTCTCTCAATTTGCTGCACGGTTAAGTTGTACTTTATAACTGGTTTTAATGATTTTATTGCAAGTGTCTAGAAATACAGGACGATAAAGAAGGTCTGGAAGGTCGATTCTATCGTCCCAGCCATAACACTGTTTTCGTGGCTGCCCTCTTCGCCATCTTACTGCGTTTTCATACCCCACTACAGCACCCATCACAGTTTAACTTTATTGTGACTAGTGACAGGTTGGTCTCTCCTCTCTCTCAGTCACGAGCTTATTGAGGGCTGGGACTTGATTGTATTTCACTCGTCTTGCTATTTCCCCGAAGTGCCTAGCTGCTCAATTAACGTTTGCTGAATTACTGAAGAGTTCAGGCCAAAAAGAATTAAAAAGTCAAAAGTGAGTCATAACAGAAAGGATCTACCCAAACCTTAGTGGGAAAATTCCATATAACTTCAATTTAACTCCAGATTCAAAGACATGATGGTGTATCCCGAGGAAAAAGGTCCCGGATGTAAAACAGATTATGTTAGTTCTCCAGATGACCAAAAATATTAAAATTCATCAAGATACAGATGTTTCCTACATGCTTTCAGGACTGAAATTGGGAACTCTTCAACTAAAGAGATCAACTAAAGGTGACCTTTTGTGTGAGAAGTGTGAAAAATAAATAAGAGAAAAGAAAAAGAAAAAGAAAGTGAATACAAGATGGTGAGGATTAGAAACAGTTTATCCAAATGAGTGCTGCCAGTTAGAAAGAAGCAGGCGTGTTAGTTCTGACAATGCCGGGGAAGCAGTGGGACTCAGCAAAGACAGCAGCTGAGGGCCCTGGAGAAGGCCAGCCTCGAGCGTTCGTCCTGCCTGAATGGCGCCCAGGATTGTTGAACACAGAGCAGATGCAGAAACATTCCTGCACTTCAGTGAATGGCAAAGGAGCTGATTGATCTTCCAAGGAAGGTTCTGGCGTATGGGGATCAGGCTGGAGGGCTATGAGGAAGAGGTACAGAGACATGCGTTTGACAGATATGGGGGAATGGCTCATGCCACCTTCTGTATATAAAGAAGACAAGCTCCAGTGTCTTCTCAGGTTCTCCTGAAAATAGAGGTTCACTTGTTCCCTGAGCTTGAAGGCCTTTGCCCAAGAAACCCATTTTAAATCCATCCATTTTAAAATACATTTTAAGTCCATCTAGGGTTGGAGGTACTGCTCGGGGCTATTTAGAAGAACTATGAACTGCTTGATGACAAAGACTTCCTTTTCCTGCTTTTAGGAAAGTTAATCTCTGAGTCCTTAGCATCTCTTGCAGTGCTTGGACCACAGTGGGTGTTGGCTGAGTTTTCAATGCATCAATGGCTCATAAAGGGGTATAGTTTTTATAATATTAACCTTATTAGCATGGTACCTGACCTCACTGAACCAACCAGCTATATTCATTTAACAAAGTTAACAAAGGCACTTCTGCTCACCCGTAGGCGCAGGCTGCCAGCTGCATTTCAGAGATGAGGTGTGGAAGAGGGACTGCAGCCTCCCACAGGCTGTTGCCAGCCACCTCTGCCCCCGGCGACCCCCACCTGCACCCCCGCCGCCACGTTTCTCCTTCTCTTAGCAACACCTCACTCTTCCTCCAAGTACCCAATCTCTTCACGGGTATCCTTTTATGCACAATGTAAACTGATGTCGTGCAATCAATCATTGATTCACACTTGAAAGCCGCTACTTTTTCAATCAGTCAAGGAATGGCTATTAAATGCTGGAGAAGTTACACTGAGAAATATAGCACGGGCACCATTAACCCTATACGCAGATTATCTATGCAATTATCAACCTCAGACAAAGACACACACACATGCGGGGTCACAGCATCACAGGCCGTCCCACGAACGGCACAGCTTTCAGTCAGCTAAGCTCTCTTAATACAGGAAAGATGTCCTCAGATGCCACAAAGTAATAAAATAAAACTAAAGAACTCCTCAGCTACTCTATGCCTGAAACTGCTTCTCATATTCCTTTAGATGAAAAACTTCCTTTCATGTCATCTGATTATAAGGCAATGTAAAAACGAATGTGTAAATAGAATCATAAACATGTCTATATAGTTTCATATGTTTTCAAATGCTCCAGAAAAGTTGCAAAAACATACTACACATTTTATTTTTAATATGTGATAGTTGGAGATCTTCCTCAATTTTCCCTTCTTAATTGGCATGCTTTTAGTCAAATGTGTTGCTCTCTCCTGCTTAAAAGCTAAATCTCCAAGCATATCTTTGATAACTTAAATTTCCATCTTGGTTCACACACCATATTGGTTTATTATGTCACAATTTTTTTTTTATTCTTTTGAACTTCAGTGGAGCCAAGCTTATGTGATCTACTAGTGTGAACCGCGGTAAGTGATATCTGCAGGAGGTTATTTCAGATTGATCAATGAGGGCTGCATGACTAGCTCCAGTAGAGGATATTTATTTCCTCTGAATATTTTTCATTTGGTGATATGAATTGGTCACTGAAATTAGGCATTCATTTTTATCTAAAGTCATATACATATTTGAGGCATGGAATATCTTAGCATAATGTCAGTTTTCTTGGCATTGAATTTTTGTTTGCTGGCGAAAAGAAGAATTATGTTTCCTCAAGAACTGACTGCCCATTTCTTAACATTCTGTAAAACGTTCTGGTTTCACTTAATACCTTTCTCTCTCAGGCCTTACTTGTCCAGCTTTTGAAATTGGCAAGGTAAGTCTACAATTATTGGGGATAGAACCGATTGTTAAAAACTAGAAAAATTACTACACCAAGTTTTTAACCCGCTGTGTAAAAAAATACAGGAACATATTCAATTTGGGTTTAATAATATCAAAAGCAGCCAACTATAAGACTAAAGCATTTTGTTAAAGCTATGATCTTGTTTTTTCCAAAGTGGAATATTTAATGGTCATTGCAGAATTTTTTTCAATATGCATTCATTTATGTGACTGTTACAAAATGCAGCTCTGAAATTTAAAAGTCCAGCTAGTAAATTATCCTCTTTTGACTTTCTTATTCATCCACTATAACCAGTTTAAAAACATATGAATTACTCTATGCATTTTCTTGACTCAGTGATTTTTAAACAAAGTCAACCTCTAAAATATCCTTTGATGCTCATTCAGCTAAAACGTTATACTTTTTTGCAAAGACACATTATTTGATCTGAAAATATCTTTAAGTGCCTGGAATACATATTTTTTAGCACTTGAAACTTTCTCTAGCTTTCACAGCTTCTATTAGACACTGTGAAACATTTTAGGATTATTGAACAAATATCAATTATGTCTATGTTCTCGGTGTCAATCTGAATTGGAAATGTGCCATCTTTTACATCTTCACTAATAGAATTTTTAATTAGCTGTTGATACTGTC
The DNA here is from genome assembly GCF_041296235.1 of Equus asinus. Taxonomy (NCBI): domain Eukaryota; kingdom Metazoa; phylum Chordata; class Mammalia; order Perissodactyla; family Equidae; genus Equus; species Equus asinus. Next base: position 139,870,439 of record NC_091793.1, on the reverse strand, counting down.
AATAATAGAGTTCACTATTATTTTAAAAAATGATTTGTCTAAGCAACTCCTTATCTACTCATTTGTTTTTTATTTTTTAAAACTGGTGCTTATTATTATAATCAGGGTAATTTTTAAGCAGAATGCTATACTTTAACAAACAAGAATTTTAGGCAATACATTTTAATATATAGTTCCTAATTATTTTCCCATTGTTTATTAGGAGTTCATCAATTTTTAAAATTACTTAGCTAACATTTTAAATCTGACATTATTTTACACTTTTAAGTCAACCAGGACTTTACTAAATATCTTTTGTCTACTGAGCTGTAAGGAATTGAAGCAAGCAGAAGTTACAATCTATGCCTCAAGAAAATTAGGCTCTAGACAAGAAGGAAAGACATGAAATTGCAGGAGAGTGAATAATAAGAAATTATCTCATAAGGTAAAGACTCTAATTTAATGGTGATGTGGACTTCTTGTTGTGGACCAGGACTCTAGTAACATTGCCTCCCTGAGAGCGGCTCCGTGGCATCTGGGATATTACAAATGGCTGTTGCCACTTTTCACGATGCCCTACTTCCATTACATGTTCTCATGCTTGCCCCCTGAAATGCAATCTCACTGTGAATTCTGATTGAAACGGCTCAACATTCAGCACAAAAAAGATCCTCCTCTGATGGAGAATAAGCCAAGGACAGTGTGCCTCATCTATAGTCAAATTCAGTTTTCCCTAAAGAGGCAAATCTTCCATTTTAAAAGGTTGAAGTGAATGGTACTTAAAAATAATTTCAACTGGTTAAATTTAAGCCAATGGAAAAGGATGTGAGCAAAAGCCGTCCCCCCCCGCCCCCCCCCCCGCCCCATCCTAAAAACAAACCTGTCTAGGCTCATGGCATTTCCATTTGTTTGTGAAATGGATGCACTTCATTCACTGTAAAGTCTTGTCTCCCAGGATCTGGTTCAGTGATAGAGAAACAGGTGTCGATGGTTCTGATGGGCTGGCCTCTGTGCGTCAACCATCCATTGCAACTATTCTTTTCCCAGTTACAAATGACCTCATGCTTCTTGATACCATTTCATAGCCCAGGGGAAAGTCTTATTTCTCTGAATTATATAGCTTTGTCAACCATGGATTTAGCCTATTCTGCCTCTTAGTTCCATTCTAGCAATTATTCACTTCAAAAATAAAATTAAAATCAGTGCAGTTTTATATCTGTTCATTCATTCATTCATCCATTATTCAACAACTGCTTACTGAGTGCTCACTCTGTGAAACATAATGTATTAGATGCTAAGAGAAAGAGAAAAATGATTATGATGTGGTCCTCGCCTCAAGAAAATTACAGGCTAGTAAGGGAAAGCCATGTGTGTAATGACAAACATCTACAATTCAATGCAGCAACATCACAACAATAATAATAACAACGTGTGTGTACTGTGCACCAAGCACTGCTCTAGGTGCTTTAAGGAGTCCATCTTATGTAAATTTCACAGGAACTCTGAAGGCTAGATATTATTTCTTTTTTTTCATTTTTTATTTTCCAAATGAGGAAGCTGAGGCTGAGAAGATTTCAGCAAAATATGCACGATCACACAGCTAGAGCAGAGAAGAGTCAGGCTTTGAGTCCAATGCTATTTGATGCTGACGCTCATTCTCTTTCAAATAAAGACTGTCTCTAAGGAAAATGGTGAGATCATCGCTGACTGAACATCTCTCTGCCTGGCACCATTCTGAAGGCTTCACCTCAGTGTCCCACTTGATCCTTACAATGATATTAGGGTGCTACAATGGCTATATACCACAACCATCCTAGGATAGTTATATACCCACACTGCAGTTAAAGAAACTGAAGCTTAGGAAAATTAAGTGACTTGACCCACATTATTTAGTGGAAGAATTTTCTCCAACTTAGGCAGTATGAGAAGGTATAAGAGAAGAAGTGACATTTCACTGAATTTCCAATGATTTGGACCAACTGAGGCCAGAGGAGGGCATTCCAGGAAGGGAGATGTTATTCAGAATGGCACAGAGATTGGCAGGGGCTATGGTGACCTCAGGAAAAGTGAAAATTCCAGACTGGCTGGGGATACGTGTCCTCTTGGCCAGGGATGGAAGTTATGATTGGAAGGCTGGGCTACAGTCACATACACTCAGCCAAGGAGTTTGGACGGTATGCAGCAGGCAGTAGACAGCCACTGAAAGATTTGGAGAGAGGAATGACTTTGATCAAAGCTATTGTTACTGATCCACTCTTCTCCAACCTGTCACACTTAACAGTCTCTGCTTCAAGAAACTATGATTTCATAAATTACTATTTACATATGTTCCTCCAAGAACAGGAATACTTACAGCTTCCATCTCAATGGCCAATTGTTATTACTGTTGTGTGTGTGTGTGTGTTTTTTTTTTAAGACCCTTCAAAGCGACCTCTTGGAAAAGCAGACTTGTGCCATAGCCCAAACCTCATCAACCTCTTTAACTCTCAATACTGAAATCAAACAAAGGACACAGAGCAGAAGGAGGCAGGAGTTTGAGCCTGGGAAAGGGGTCAGGTTCCTCTGGAGATAGATCTGAAGTCAACTCAGATGCCCTGTAAAGTCGTTAGGTAATTAAACTACAGGGCAAAAGACAGGCAGGTGGGAGAGAGCCAAAGGGAAGAAGAGGTCACGTGCATTCCATCTCTACCGAAGACTGGATTTGAACTATTAGCAGACCAGAGTGAGCCCCCCTAATGTAACACATATAACAGAAATGCAAATGTGAGGATTCTGTGAATTTAATGGCCATGGTTACAAGTGTTTCCTGCAGTTATGCCCCCCGTGGACTTGGAGAAGCGGCAGTAACCCATGCCATTCCCTCCTCCCTGAATTTGTTTCCATGGCTGCCAAGCACCTGTTGCAGCCAGCACTCCTCCGCTAGTGCACTGCCATCTCATGCCAAGCCCACGATGCTTGAGGAGCAACTTCCAACGGGGTATCAATAAGAAATGAGGAGAAGCTTCTTGAATGGAAGTATCTGGCAGGACTCCCAGCTGGGCAGAGTCTGCATTCAAGTTGGCCTTCATCACGATAGTATCCAACTCAGCAACTTTCACAGATGGTGTATCTCAGAGCATTCTGGGCTCCAAAGGCTATAGGATGGATTATCTGGGGTCTTCAGTCCCCAGGGCTGGTCAGCAAATAACCCTGAGCACCTGGAGTGAACCAGGTGCTTCATAAATGTACTTTTCACAGCAGTCTGGGAGACAGATTCTCATCTCATAGATGAGGACACAGAGGCTCCAGGCAGTTAAGCACCTTGACAGCGTGCTCAGGCGGAGTCAGGTCTTCAGCCAGGTCCAACCCACTCTGGGGTCTTGTAACCTTTCCACTTGGCCACACGCCTCCCCTGGACCACCACCTAGGCCACTGGGTCCCAAACATAGCTGTAAACAACAGTCACCTGGGAAATAGCTTTAAAATACACATCCTCAGCCTCAACTGCAGATGCACTTGATATTGATAGAGTATTTCTGTCTATATCTATCTTATCTAACTATCTATTCATTTAAAACAGGGTTTCTCAGCCTTGGCACAACTGATATCTGGGGCCTGGTAATTCATCCTTGTAGGGGGCTATCCAAAGTGTTGTAGGAGGGTGAGAAATACCCTGTTCTATACCTACTAGATTTCAGCAGCACCTCCCTCCTAGCGTGACAAATAAAACTATCTTCAGACCTTGTCCAGTGCCCCCTGGGAGAATATCATTCTCAGTTGAAAACACTGGTATAAAAAACTGCCCAGGAAATTTGGAAAAAACACACTCAAAGTTTGAGGTTTGCAAATCACAGGCCTACATTAGGATTTCTACATAAAGGACATGAGGAGGGAAAATGCAGGTTCTGGAGACAATAGGTTGAATATCCTTTCAACTTGCAGAATTTGCCAACCTATGCGAAAAATAATCTTGGCCTCCAGAGTGGATGTGTCGTCGTGGAAGCTTTCCAAAACACGACACAACATAGCATACGTCCAAATAAGAAAGGAAGATGAGACGCTTTAGAAATTGTAGAAAATACTATTTGACTTATGGAAGTTTGATTTGTCAATGTTTTTCAGAGCACTTCTAGCAAATTAAGTTTACTTGTGCACTGCCCAGCCCCAAACTAGTCCACAGTAAATATTCTGGATTCCCTTAACTTTTATTTATTCCAATTTTTTTCTCCAAAGGAACTTAGCATTTAAAGAGCATTCTATCCAAACACAATGTATAAACCTGAGGCCTTAAAGGATTATTGTTACCATTTCATTTCATGGTAATAAAAAGAGAGACTTTAAGAATACATCCTCAAAAGTGGCTTATCCAAAGGCACGAGAACAATGGATAAAGGGGGTATAGGACTGTCATTCCTAAATTCTGATCACCAAATGGCCTTCTACCTGGTTGTAATTGCCCAAAGCTTTCACAGGAAATGCTCTTCTCAAATTCTGCCACTGTTACAATGTAACCACCACTGAACCAAACACAGCTGTATCTCTGATGGGTTTACAATCCAGAGAATTATCAAAGCTTGTTTATTATGTTAATATATTTTTATGTATACTGTATCTTAAAACCAAATATCTAAATCAACAGAATTTAGAACTTCTTTCCAAATTTTTATCAGATCAGATATTCTAAACATTTCTGTGGAATCGCTCAGGGTAGTTTAGTATAATTCCTTTTCAGAATGTATTTCAACAGCACTTCCATTGAATACAGTAATATAATACGTCACTCCAGGGTATTTGAATATAAGAGTATCCTTACAAACACTTTTTAAAGAGCTGGTGTACTTTAATCTTAGAAGTTTGTCTAAATGACTATTGGAAAGCATGCCAGTCAAGTGATTCATTTTATGTATTAATCCAGCTCAGCTGACAAGCAGTTGCTAATACAGCACTTCTAACATTGATTCGAGCTCCATAAAGGGATTTTGGCTCATAAAAAATGCTGGCATGGCATTAGGATGTAGGTGTTCTCATCTCTTGTCTATAGGAATACGGTAATGTGCCAAATTTGATTGGTGACCACAAGCACTTCTGAGAAGATAGGTGTTATGAAGATCACATAAAGGTACAGACAGTAAAGCCACCTGCAGCCCTGTGTCTCACTCTCTCATCCCCTAAATAAGACGCAAACCTTGAAAGATGGCCCCTGAAGGCGGCGGGGTGTTTGAGCCACTGCCCTGTGTTTGTGCTCTCCCTCTCTGTTTTTAATTCTTCTTCTAGCAAAGGAGGCTATCCCGACCCTAACACAACATCGATAGTAATTACTGGGATATGGCAAATCTTTTCTCATTCACTGAGATGGTTAGTACTATGAAAAACAGAAATCTGATAGCTTCTTTCTGGCAGCATAAAATGAGAACACCATCTTGTCCTGAGAAACACTATCTAGTAATATTTTTCATAACTTCCATGAAGTGATGATCTAATAAGAATCTAAAAGTAATTAACTGGATCTCTTTTAGCCAACCAAAGCCTTATCCAAATACAGATTCTTATCAGGATTCTAAGGGAGCCATAAATTGGGGTATTTTGAAAAACTGGGATCTAATCCAGTCCATGATCTGATCTGGATTCAGTGGTAATAATAAATTGGGACTATTAAAACCGGGAATCATTCCAACATTTTATTTTGCCCACACCACAGGATCTAGCAAATTCTACTGCAAAAGACAAGGATATTCAGTGAGGAGTGAAATCATGCTGAATTAATCATTTGTATGTAATCATGCCAAAACAAGGGTGTTTTCAACAGTTTAAATAGTGCCAAAGTTTAAGTTCAGTAAATAATTAATTATAGAGAGTCTCTTGGCAAATTAAAGAAATCAACTTTCTGGTTTCTTTAATAAAATACGCACTCTTTTTAGGATACAATAATGAGAAAACTCTATCAATTCATTTGCAGCTTTATGTATGTAGGAGAGCAATACTTACATAGGTTACAGCCAAAATATTTATTCAGAATATACTGTCCTTTTCTTTCTTAGAATATAATAAGCATCTTCAATTTTCAGTATGAACAAATGTTGGATAAACTCTAGCCTTATTCTGGTTTTCATTTCAATTTCCAGTAACATAAAAATCTCCCATAATTAAATAAAATGCTGAGAGGCTGGGAATAGCTTTTCACCCTCTTGTATTCTCAAACTCTATAAATGGTTTCTGAATGTTTTTATTTCTCTAAGATGCATTTCGTTTATGTGGGGAACTTGCAGCTGCATAATTAAATCTTGGTTTGCCAAATATCAAAAACACATGTATTGATTTAAACTAAGGGAACAGGCCACAAGCAGCTCAGCTGATAAGGCCAGGGAGGAGCCAGGGCAGTTCTTGGAAGGCTTCCTGAAGGAAAGGAAACTAAGAACTTTGAATTCAGACACTGAAACCGATGAACTTTCCTAAATCTTCGCCTCACTCTCACTTACGCATTCCGTTCAGGCCAGTTGTTGAAAACAAGAGCCATATGTGCTCAGACTTCTCAATGCTGGAGCTGGAGAGCTCGCTCTTTCCCCCTCATCTCCCCATTTATCTACTAAGATTCTACTAAGATCTACAAAAACAACGTTTCACTAACACAGTAAATGAGCTCCCTTGCAAAATAAACTCTGACATCGTATAAGAGTAATTGAAGATCTTAGAGTGCAAACTCTTATGTTATTAAACTCTTCCCCCTAGCTTTAGTAAGAAGTTTCATTTAGTGAAATTTTATTTCACAGTCAGTAATACGGGACTTTAATGAAAGACAGCCTTTGGTGTCAACGGAGATTTTTTCCCCCAGTACAATAATCCTAAATAAATGAAGGGAACATATTTTCCTTTAACCAATCTCCACCTGACTTTCGAGTAGGTATTAATACAAGTGCGACACGCATGTAGTTAGGTACTTTATAGGTTCAAGAACCTGGTTAAAACTTGGCAGAAGGTTATGAATTTACCTTAAAGTCTTAGAATTAAACGACAAAAAATGTTTACTGACTTGTTAAGACAATCTCTTGCTTTCAGCTTACCATACTAATTTATATAGTCCGAATGTTTGGAAATGCTAATTTAATTTAGCTTGGTAAAAAATTCTAGGAGAAATCATCTTTGAATATAACACTGGGTTCATCCTAGCCATGGATATAGTCACTGGAACTAATGTTTTATTACGGCCGATCTCACTGAAGCATGAACAAAATGATGAGTTTATTTAAAATAGGGCTTTGCTGCAATGGACTGTTTGACTCGTGCCAGGAGAGGACACATGATCAGCTCAGGAGATCAAATATGAGACTAAGGAAGTCCTAGAACACAATTCTGAGCAAGAAACTTGGGCTTATACACTCAGATAAGAATAGTGCACACACTACCGAGAGCGAACGCCACAGCAAGTCCAAAGAAAGGCCTGTCTCGGAAATTCAAAGTAAACGCTTCTGGACTCGGATATTTATATATTTCTCTGACCCTAAGATCTGAGGAAGACTGTAGAGATCAGCTTAGGACAAACGCAGCATCAATAATACACATGATGATCTTAGATAGTACGTAGCTTAACATACTTTAACTTATGCAGTTTTTCATTTATGTAATATTTTTATTTGAATATACATAACTATAAATAAGACAGTGAAGGTACTAAACCAGTGACTGAAGTTTATGAACTTCTGATCTAGTTCAATACTTTCCTGATCACTAATCCTTTCTCAATGTAATCTTCAGTCTCTCATTAGACATTTCCATTGTCAAGGAACTCACTGTCTCATGAGGCACTCTAATTGTTGTGTTTTCCCTTCTATTAAGCTGAAGGCTGCATCTCTCAAAATAATTCCCCATATCTATCTAAAGAACTTGAAATCAGCAATTCAAAGAGACCTGTGTGCCCCTATGTTCATTGCAGCCTTATTCAATAGCCAAGATGTGGAAGCAACCTAAGTGCTAATTGACTGACGACTGGATAAAGAAGATACGGTATATATATATGATGGAATACTACTCAGCAATAAAAAAGGATAAAATAGTCCCATTCACAACAACATGGATGGACCTTGAGGGTATTATGTTAAGCGAAATAAGCCAGATAGAGAAAGACAATCTCTGTATGACTCCACTCATATGTGGAAGATAAACAAACATGTGGACAAAGAGAACAGATTAGTGGTTACCAGGGGAAAGGGGGGTTGGGGGTGGACACAAAGGGTAAAGTGGTGCACCTACAATATGACCGGCAAATAAGAGTATACAACTGAAATCTCACAAGGTTGTAAACTATCATACCCTCAATAAAAAATTCCCCACTAATATCCTCAAGAAAATAAATGAATGGATGAATAAACAGAGAGAGAGAGAGAGAAGAGAGTGGAGGCTATACAATACATCTACCTCCTCCTCTACGTGAAAGTTCTTCAATCAAGTAAAATCAACTGAGTTTTAACTCTGCAGGCTATGCATGCCCAAGTCCTTCCACATTTTTCAATGTCACGGATTTAGTGCTGCCATTCTCCGTGTGAGGGAGAGGAGCGGGATAGTCCAGGTGTGATCTGAGCAGTGTGAAATAGGAATTATTGTTGCTTCCTTTGTTTTGTACGCGAACTCCCAGCAATGTAGCCTAGGCCTGGATTAAGTGTTTGGCAGGTACATCCTCATGTTGACTCATGTGAAACTCACGCTCAACTGAAACCATCAGGCAAGTTTCTCCTACCTTTGGTGCTAAGTCAGACCTTCCACACCCTGTGTCTGTGCGGCTCGTTTTTGGATTTAAAAGCAAGAGTTTACGTTTATTCCTATTAAGCTCATTTAAGTTTGATTCAGCCCATTTTTCCAGATGATTCTGGCATTGGACGCATTATCAACCCCTGCAGCTTCTTGGCACTTACAATCTGATCAACAGGCACCAACATTGATGCCAATGCTCAGTAGGCAAGCGTTAAAAATAAATTTTTGAGAAAAACTTTTTTCTTGCAAGCTTATATGCATGGAATATTCATTAGCAATCTTTGCGTACAGTTTCTCAAAGAGCTAATAATCCTTCTGGGGTTATGTCATCTGGAGTATATTTCTCTGTGTTATCTACAGGGTGTCACGAGACAATGCAATTCTAATGTCAAGGAGAGCACTCTTACTCTTTGTGACATCCAGGGGTTAGAACAAGGGTTTTCAACCTCCACACTCTTGACAGTTTGAGTCGAATAACTCACTGTTGGGGACAGGGACTGTCTTGTGCACTGGAGGATGTATGGCACCATTCCTGGCCTCTCCCCAGCACATGGTAGTGGCATCTCCTTCCCCACCTACCCTGGAAATTGCGACAATCAATAAATGTCTCCAGATATAGTCAAATGTTCCTTTGGGGGCAAGATTGCCCTTCCCCAGCTAAGAACCACTGTTATAGACTCCACGTTCCTCCAATCTACTCTTGTAACTCAACCTACCTGTGATGGCCATTTCGACCTTTTCATCACTATTGTTATTAATAAGCTATTAATATGGCACCAAAACAGTTCCATATAAGAAATTAGATATGTGGATAAATTAAGATGAGATATGGAAAGCAGAAGAAAAATAATGGGAGGAATGGAGAGGGATGATCTAATCCTAAAATTTAGAGCTGAGGTTACATTAACCTTTGGGTAAAACAGCTAAAGGAAATTGAACCTTCAAACAGGAATTATATGATTTAAAAGGTAATCTGTAAGGACTTTTGTACCTGGATGCTCATCCAGGTATTACTGGGAACAACGAACAACGGAAATAGACTATACGTTTGACAACAGGAAATAAATGTTATGGCATATTGATCTCACAGAAAATTAGGCAGTCCTCAAAATGATGTATTTTCAAAACATTAATGACATGGGGAAATGCTCACAACACAATGCTGTGAAAAAAGTAAGATATTGTATATACAGTATGAATATCAAGTTTTCGAAGGAAATATATACATAGTAAAAGGATCATAAAGGTATTAATAGTGTTATGGAATTATGTTGGAACTATGCATGATTTTAACAGTCTTCTTCATACTTTCTTATGTTTCCAAAATTTTCTTAATGAACTTACTGTTTTTGTAAGTTCTATGTGCACGAGATGGGGAGAGTGTAGGGGGAAAGGATCCATTTTCCCTCAGGTGAGTGAGCAGTAGCAGAGATTTCTCTTCTATTTGCAAAACATTGTGCCAGTAAGGTAGGACACTTCAGAGAGGGTGCATGAGAAAGATGACAATATTTTTAGACTAGGTTATTCAATCTTCTTGGGGAAAAAAATCTATCATTTTTCATAGAATAAGAATAGTTGACTCTAATTTTCCAGCCAAATCCTGTCCTTCCAAGGCTGTGGTTCTCAGAATTTAGAATTGCTGAAAAAGCCCGGTGGGCTTACCTATGAAACATGGATTCCTGGGCTCCAACCCCCAAATTCTGATTCTGCAAATCTGGCGTGGGACTCAGGAGTCTTCATTTTTAACACACTCCCAAGTGATTCATTCTGATGCAGGTGGTCCATGGACCACACTTTCACTGTGTGGATTTGGATGAGTATTTTTTTTTTTGGCCTTTATTTTTGATCATTTCTTCCTGGTTATGCACTAAATAGAGCTGGTATGGACTCACAGGGGTGTGTTGATAAACTGGCTCTTTGAAAGAAACAAATCCAACTTATCACATTTGCCAGTTTCTGAGGCATAAATAATCCCACCATGATCAATTTCAAACTACCAGTGGTTTAACGATCAGCTCACGAAATTCTTCAAAGCTTCATATTTGTCTCTCACCAGCTGGTACAAGCTGGCTTCAGCCCTCTACAGTATACATTTTATTGAAGTGCTTTCCAATCTTTGAAAAACGGATACGTTAATGACAACCTAGCATATCTATGACAGCTAGGATGAAACGAGCAAGCAATAGGAAGGCCTGAATCATCTTAAGGTAACAAATTCCAAATGTATTACAAAAAAAGGACAACTTTGTGAACTTTTACATGCTATTTCTTATTTTATTCTATTTTTTTCCATGGCCGTGCCATGAAGAGTGATATACTCGCTGAGTTCTTTAAGAGTTGTGAATTGGTTTCCTATGGATGATGGAGAGCCAAGAAACGGGACCCTGGGGTTGGGAGAAATGCCAAATGTTCAGCCTCCACCTTCGTCTTCCCTGGCCCTCAGCCCCTGAGCTGTTGAAATGCCCTTGGTCATTAATCCTACAGCACCCAACCAGAAAATCAACGACTCCCGCTTCTTCCCCTCGCACACGACTGAGAAAATGTTGTCTCTAGGAAACCCGTATCAGATGTGTTTTACGTGTTCATGTGTGAGAAGTGACCTAAATGGAGGCTAACAGTACAGTTCTTTCAATATTTTGACCAGACGTATTTTAAGAAAATTGGACCTGAAGCCTACACAGCCAGCGGAGGCGAATTTACAGCCCTGCTTTTAAGGACAAAACTCCCTCAGGCACCTGCTTCCTAAAGGCAAAACCAGAAAGGAAATGAACTCCTGCTCAAAGACAACCCACCTTATTTTATGAGTTATCAATTTTCTAGCTGGCACACCATTCCCTAGCTACTAAGATGCCCCCCTTCCCCCAATCCTAGGCAAGTATTGAGCTACAAAAAACGTGAAGTCTGCATTCTTGCAAACAGCTCTGTTTCCTGAAGATGAGGCAAGGATGTGGAGCCTCAGTAAGAGAAGTCAGGGGAGCAGCAAGGATTGATGGTGTGGACGCGCCACGTGAGGTCTTTGTCAATACGTGCACTAAGATCGTAGCCCGAGTTCCATCTTACGTTATGGGATTCCTGAATCTTGGGCTATGACGGAGGATTCACCATTCCCGCCTTGGGGCAGCTCCATCAGGTGCACAGGCAGCAACAGTGGAGAGCACCCGATTTCCTTCGAACAGCTCCACCAACCCTGGGACCGAGCTTGTCAGCCTCTCAGAAATGAGAAAGGACTAAATAGGCTTTTTCCCTCACTATTGATAAAGTCAGCCTTCTCAACCGGAATAGATCACAAAATAGGGGTCAAAGGTTAACGGTAGATGCTCAGCCTGCTCTGTCCTAGAAATCACCAAGAATAAGCATGATTTTCTTAGCACAGACACCAAAGTATTAAAACACGGGCGAAAACTGACTCTGTGAAAGCTACAAGAACTATTGTTCCTAATAAGCAAGGGAAACTGGACAATCTGACATCATACATAATGAAGTCAGAATGGAATCCTTAAAACTATGTGCAGGCTTTGCCATAATCTCAGTCTTTCCCCAAGCTTCAAGTAGTCGTGAAGGCGAAGGATTTCCAGCAGAAATATGAATATTCAATTACATGTTTCAAAATCAGACATTTACACATCTACTTGGGATAAGTGCCAGAGTTAACATCAAAGAGATGTGAAGGACCTCTTGTCCAAACGGAACATTAAGCTCCTCAAACAGGGGAATCCAGCCCTTGCAAACCATCATCATTTCAGTAAGTGAAACCGGCCCTTTAACAGATGGGCGACGTGCTCCGCAACGTGCTGATAGCCTAATAAAAGACACTGGCTTTTTAAAAATGAAGGACATGTGCTTCTCACATTACAGTACCCAAATGGACTTAGCAGAATAAAATTAAGAAGGCACACAACAGCTTGACAAAAATTAGGAACAGACTATGGAAATTTGATCATTTTAAACATCAATATCAAAATGACCTTTTTACTTAAAAAAAAAAGACTCATTGTTTAAACCATAAGGAAATATGCAGCGACATTGTCAAAACCAGGAGTAGCATATTTTGGAATTATAAGGACTGCTAAAACAAAAACATGAAGTTAAATTTCTTCTCAAAATATAATAAAAATTCTCCAGAAAGGAAGGTTCCTTTTATATCAGGTACCTTTCCTTTCACATAAGTCAACCTCTACCCTTCTTAAAATAACATTTCTCCAGTTGGAGGGTTCAGTAACCAAATTAAACAGAGCCCCTGGCTCAGCTCGGCCGGGCCCCAGGGCTCCCGCTCACCTCGCGCGCTCCTCCCTCATTGTGTCCAGCTCCTCGTCTCTCAGGCCACCGTGCTTGCGCTGTGGAGGGTTTTTCTGCTCAGCCTTCCCGCCCTTATCCTCTTTCTTCTTACCAAATCTAGTGAAACATGAAGGAGAAGATGGTTCTTAACAATAATCATGTTCTTTTTGTGGTAAATTTAAGATATTTATGAGATGAACTCATTAAACCGTAATTCCTGATTCCAAGTAATACAAGAGTATTTTGCATAAAACAGAAGTAAAATAAGAAATTGAAAGCAGAAAAATAATACAGCTCCTGGATTCCCCTCCTTTTCCTCCCTTCCTGCCTTCTTTCCACTCAGGTGTTGATTGTGCAGCATGGACAAAATCATGTCACTAAAGAATAAAAATTCCACACCATTAATTCAGTGGAGATGATAGAACGGAAAGGTTATCATTAATACATAACTAGAAACTCACTCGCATCCTATGCAGGCCTCCAGATAGCCTCGACATCAAGGCTAGACACATGGGATTCTATCGTGATGGTGCCGCAAGGGACCCCACCCGACACCTGGTTCAAGACTCTCATTTTACAAATGAGGAACCCAAGGCTCTGAGAGGCCTTGGGCCTTGACCAAGACCACCCAATAAGCTCAAGGCAGGGCTGGGATGGAACTTGGGTCACTTCTACACTGCACTCTCCTTCATGCCACATCCCCTCTCTCCTGTAGCCCCGCTGCCTCAGTCAGCCCAGGTCAATGCACTCCAGCACTCCTCAGTGAAGGCATATTTGTGGTTAACTGAGTACAGGGGCAATTATGATACGTTACTCTTTTTCCTGCAGCTTTATTGAGATATAATTGACATGTAACATTGTGCAGGTTTAAGGTGTACAGCATGTTGATTTGATACATTTATAAGTTGCAAAATGATTACCACCATAGTGTTCGCTATCATCTCCATCCCATTACATAGTTACTATTTCTTTTTCGTGGTGAGAACATTTAGGATATATTCTCTTAGCAACACTCAGGTATATGATACAGTATTATTAGCTATAATCACCATGCTGTACATCAGGTCCTCAAACTTGTTAATCTTATAACTGGAAGTTTGTACCATTTGACCAATATCTCCCCATTTTTCCCATTCCCCAACCCCCGGTAACCACCACTCTACTCTCTGTTTCTCTGACTCTATCTGTTTTAGATTCCACATATAAGCGAGATCATACAGTATTTGTCTTTCTCTGTCTCACTTATCTCACTTAGCATAATGCCCTCAAGGTCCATCCAAGCTGTTGCAAATGGCAGGATTTCTTTTTTCTCATGGCTGAATAATATTCCATTGTGTACATGTGTGTGTGTGTGTGTATACAGGCATAAACACCCCCCACCCCACCCCCCCACCGACATCTCCTTTATCCATTCATCTGTTGATGGACACTTAGGGTGTTTCCATATTTGGGCTAGCGTGAGTAATGCTGCAATGACCACAGGAGTGCAGATATCTCTGTGACATCCTGATTTCAACTCCCTTGGAAATATACCCAGAAGTGGGATTGCCGGGTCATTTTAAATTCTTCGAGGAACCTCCATATTGTTTCCATAGTGGCTGCATCAATTTGCATTCCTACCAAGAGTGCATGAGGGTTTTCTGCAATTATGACACTTTCAGAGAACATTGTGTTTCCTTGACACTTTTAGAAAAATAAAATTGCACATTTGAAATGAAAAAAAAGCTGCAATTAAATTGTTATTGGACACTTTCTTACAAAGTCAGACATTTTTCCCAATAGATATTTTCTTCAGAAGCAATCTCCCATGCTCTTGGTATCAACACACATGAAATAAGAAAATGACTTCATGCTCTGCTAATAACTGGGAAAAAAGTCATTCAGTTATGCCTGTTCTTCAGTTAAGGTAAAGATTCTTGTCAAATCTATGGAAATTCCATTTATCCCTTTTTTCTTATTAAATAGCTGCAAATTTTACTTCTCTGTGTGTGTTTATCCATATCCTTAACTTGCTCATCCTATCTGTGTATCTATGTATCCATCCATTCATCCATCTATCCAACCTGGGGACATTTTAAAAATTATATATGCTCGAGGAGACTGCCCCCTCCCCCAACAGCCCTCACCTCTCCTCCAACCTCCCAACACAGTGAGTCAGAATCTCCTCACATGAGGACCTCGCTTATAAACTTCTAAGAACCTCCTGTCTTCTTCAGAATTTCCTAAAAATGGGTACATATTTGTTTTTTTCTGGATTGTGTTTTAATCCAAAGCAGAGGCTGTGAGTCAAGTGGCAGCTCTGAGACTCACACGTAGAAGACGTCACTGCTAATATCCATATTTCTGTTATCAGAGTCTGGACTGCATCCCGCTTTCCTCAGAAGCCTCTCTCCATCTTGACTCTTCTGCACATTTTTCAATTTATGATTTCAATTAGCAAATCCTCTTCCATGAACTTTCTCCCTCCCTACTGCCGTCTCTCCATCTGCCTCCGCTCCTACTACAATTCTTTTGCTGTATCCAGGGCAGTTTCGGGATTTTGATCTATTATTTACTAGCTTTAACTCCATCATCCCCAGCTTTTCTTTCCTTTTTTTTTTTTTGTCTCTTTCTCTCTTTCCTGCCCCCCTTTTTGAATCTATTCCTCTATCTCACTGAAGAAATGACCTGACAAAATAGAAGGACATCCAGTTTCAAATACGACTCAGATTTGTTGATATATTCAAGATCTCTCTCTCCCCTACAAAGCAGGAGACGTCTAAATCATGTGTGTTTCCCCAAACACACTCTTTAGCTTTTCAGACCCATGCAGGAGAGCCTTAGGGATCAACACGATTACCCTAAATTCCTTAAGTTAATACCTTAGCACATCACTTAGAGAAATAATTTTCCCCAAAAATGTCATCAACTATAGGAATATTTGGGAAAAAAAATTGTGAGGAGTGAGGGTAGAATAATGCTTCAGGAGCTGATGAAGCAAAAACGTTGCCAAAAACTCCATAGATATCAGGCTTGGTTTTTTTCCATGTTCCAAATATTTTCTTCTACATTTGGAGGTGCTGGATTTTCTGAGATGAAAGTAGTCTTGTTTTTGAAGAGTGAAACCAACCTATACCCAAGTCTGCCTTGATCTTTATCACCACAACCCATATATTGTTTCTCCTTCCTGCCGCTAAAACACGCCCCGTGTCCGGCAGCTCCAGAAGAGCTTGCTGACTGTGCTCCCATCACAGTGGAACACGTTTGATAAAGAAAAGGTTAGTTGTAAGTAAATTCTGCAAGGTACCGTCTTCTTAGCAAGAACCATCAATAATAGTCAAATTAACCAATTCCACAAATATTACAAATGTTTTGATTTAAAGTTCATATTCATTTATTAAAGTTTCCAATAAGAAGCAGAGAAATTGCTGTGAAATTTATTTCATTAGACAGAGAGAACAGTCACAAATTACCTTATTTGTAAAGTTTTGGTAGGTTCAAGAACAAAATTATAAAACAATAATCTTCAAAAGGACTCCCACATTGTTAAGATGAGGAAATTGAGACCCAGAGAAGTTAATTGCATTTTATTTATTAAGACACTGAAGTCTTTTTTCCCGTTTTATAATCAGACAACTTAATTATCAGTGATAGTGGGTGGGTGGGTGGGGAGGGGGTTGGAGAGAAAAGCATCAATTTGGTGAATTTTCCAAGCCTTTCTTCTCCTTTCCACAGTGGCCTCTTTGGGGGGCATTTCACAGCCATTCTCACTTTCACTGACATACAAAGAGGAGCAGGAGAGGTCCAGATACATTGATCCATCTCCCCATTAGCTATTTTTGTGAGAAAAGCCATACAGACCCCAAATGGCTGAAATTACTGCTTTGTACTCTAGGGTCTCAAGTATCCACTGCATACCAGGCCTCCCATTATCTACTACCCAGGAAACCTGAGAGTCGGCCATTCTGGGCTAGGTGCCTAAGGAAATTGCTTATAGGTCAGCCTTGCTTTATATAAAGGATGTTTTCCTGAGGAATTCTGTGCAAACATATGGTTCTAATCAATAAAATCTTACTTTCCATGTACCTGGGACGCCTGTTTAAAGAATCTTATGATGGATCTTTTTGTAAAGTGGAAAAATCACCTTTCAACACTCTCTTTATGTAAATTTAGATTTTCATGAATTATAAGTTTGCTTAAAACACCTGTCCCTGTTCATTTGTATAGAGAGGTTACACGAAACAGCTTCACGGAGAATTAGCTGGCTCGCTTGCTTTCTTCTTTCATTCATGCACTTGTTTTAAAAATACTTATTAGGCATCTATTCTGTGTCAGACATGGTCGTAAGCACTTGGTGTAGCTTAATAATATATTGGGATACAAAGCCAGACACCACCCTCATGGAATTACATTCTCATAGAGAAGATAGTCACCAAAGAAGAACAAGTATGTAATTGTAAGTTGTGAAAATGCTATGGAGGGTGTTAGGAGAGACAATAATAGGAAACTGATGGGTTGAAGAAGCCACCAACGAAGAAATGACATTGAAACTGAGACTGTAAGGGTGGGAGGCGGGAGCCAAGCCTCTTGGGTGGAGGAAAGAGCACATGCCGAGGACAGGAGATGGGAAAGGCAGGTGCGTTCCAAGCAGTGAAAGAAGGCCCAGTAGGTCAAGCAAGGAGAGTGGAGGAGCCACTTGCACAAGATTTGGACGGAAAGGAGGGCACACACCATGCAGAGAAGGTCTGAGAGAAGCTGATAGTTTGGTGTGAGAGGGTAGGTCATTTCTTTGTCATTCAAGGAACAGAAAAGTTAGATACGATTTAAAGAATTGGTAGAGGAGAAACAGAGGAGTAACCAAGTCATTTTAAGTGAGGTGATACAATGTGCTGTACGTGTTAATATAAAACCATCCTCGTTGCTGAAGTAAAAAGCAGCCGGAAAAAGTGGCAAAGCTGATGGGCACTTTGCCAGGAGGGTGGGTGAAAGATGGTGGCTCGGATGACTGGTGGCCACTGAGAAGAGAAGACAGTGATTTGGACATGGTGGGTCAGTGGAGAGGCATCACAAGTTCACTTTGAAACATGGCTATCTTAGGATGCCTTTGGGAAGTGCAGGTGCATGGGCCGAGGACCAGGACAACATCCCGAGGAAGTGTAACATCTAAAGGTTGCATAGAGGGGTGGGTGCGTGTGCATGTACAAAACAGACAGAAAAAGAACAGCCAGAGAGACAGACAGAAAAGTGGGAGAGTGCGGCACAAGACGCCCCAGAGAAGAGTGTTGCAAGGGGGGAGGACATGGTCAACAGATGGGGGTGCTGTTGAGACGTCCAGGGAGGTGAGGACTGAGAAGTTTCATTAGATTTGGCAATATGAAGCCATTCGTCCCCTTGGCAAGGCTCAGTGGAGTGGGGCGAGCAGAAACCAGGTGGGAGTGATGTCAAGAGTGAATGGCAGGTAAGTGTGTGCGTGTGTGTGTGTGTACAACCATTTCAAGAAGTTTGGCTGATAAGGTGGTCCTGGAGGTGGGGTGGGATGTTGAAGAAGGAGGTTTCCAATTTGTTTAATACCAGAGGACTTCCGTTTACTGACAGGAAGAAACACCAGAGCGTGTAAAAGGTTGGAAATGGAGGAGAGAGGAGAATAAAGTTATTTTCTCTTTTAGTGTGGTGAATTTTACCAGTTTAATCATTTGTGAGTATAGGGTTCAGTGGCATTAAGTACATTCACATTGTTGTGCAACTATCAACTACTATCCATTTCTAGAACATTCTCATCATCCCAAACTAAAATTCTGTCCCTACTAAACAGTAACTCCCCACGTCCCCCTCCCCCAGCCCCCAGTAACTACTATTCTACTTCCTGCCTCTATGAATCTGACTCCTCTAGGCACTTCATATAAGTGGAACCATACCATATTTGTCCTTTGGTGTCTGGCTTATTTCACTTGGCCTAACGTCTTCAAGGTTCATCTATGTTGTAGCATGAATCATAATTTCCTTCTTTTTAAAGGCTGAATAATATTCCCTTGTATGCATATTCATATTTGTTTCTCTATTAACCTGCCAATAGGCATTTGGCTGTGTCCACATTTGGCTATTGTGAATAATGCTGCTATGAACATTGGTACAGGAAAACAAAGTTCTTGCTAAGGGAAGAGGACAGAGAGATGCAGCTCCTCTGGAGAGCCTGGCCTTAGGTAGATGGAGGAGACGAAGCAGCAGCTGGGAGAGGAAACTAGTTTGTTTATAGAGTTAATAAAGTGGAAGTGGAGGAGTTCCCAAGTAATTAATTTATCAGCTAATATGATGCAACATGTGTAAGAGAAATGGTTACTACCCATAAAATGAGATTTCTTGGTATAAATTTAAAAATGAAAGGAGAGAGAACACACAAAGTGGAAGAGAACCTCAAACAAGGTTATAGAAAAATACCCAAACCAGACCTCACTCATGTTGCTACTTTGCCTCGGTGGGGAGGCCCTCACAGCCATCCCAGGAAAGCAGGACTCATTAACGGTTCACTCCTCCATTCAGTCATTCTCTGAGCAGCCACTACACGTCACATGGACTACGCACATGGAACTGAACCCTTAAGACCACCAGTTGTCAGGTAAATACCTAACTCCTCAATTGAACTAACTCAACAAGCCCCCCGCATCCTACTGTTTTCTATATAAAAAGGATTTTAATATAATTCTTAGTAGTTATCACCTAATTTCTCAGCAAATATTTCCCTTTGTTTCTGTCTCTTTCCTTGAGTTTTCTAGATAATGATGACTTTCAAATCCTTCCCAGATCCCAGACATCTCGACAAATGATCCAGATTCACCATAGCTATCGCTCTATCTCAGGCTTTCTCTGCATCTAGTCTCTCATTTAATTCACTCCTTCATTCTGCGAAGTAGTGTCTGTCTACAATTTTCCTCCTAGATCCCATTGGGCAGTTTATGCAGCTGTTACCATCTACTCTTCTTCCACTGGGTGCTCACACTGTTTAAAAGCAATCCTGAGCAATGGCCCCTGAGGACGAAAAAGTCAGGCAAGGAAAAAGTTCAGACGCTTATTCCAGATTAGTGGTGAGCCATGGATCCAAGGAGAACTGAAAGTCTGAAGCAGGTCTCTCTCCTTCCACAGTCAGGAAGTATCTTTGGGTGTCAGTGATGCATTTGGAAAAGACTACAAGATCCAGACATCGCTAATGTTAAACTTAGAAACCTACAAAATGATGTCGGATGTGAAAATGCACAAACCTCTCAGTCATAATAGTTTCTAGACTTGGATAATGGTTCATCCTCCCTGTAACTAGCTGACTTATAAACAATACATGATATTTTCTTATCATTTTATAAATTATACAGTTTGAAACAGCTCAAGCAAAATATGGGGCAGAGAAATTCACAGACCTCTGACTACATTTCCATAGTGTATTCTAAAATTCGCCCATAAGAGCTTTCTGTTGTCTGATGTATTCTAAATTGGGTTCTGAATTAGCATACGCATATGCTGATGAAATTAACTTCCACGTATTGTAACCTTATATGGTTTTGTGCACTTCAGCTGTTGCTCCTCTCTAAAATGTACGTCACAAAGGTCTTTACTTGTTTACCTCAGGTGTTTCCATTGTACTTGACAGTTAATGAATCTGATAAAAATTCAGTGAAAATGGACCAATTAGAGAGTTTTTCTCCCTTTTTTTGGTACTTAAGGCTTTGTCTAGTTTTATGTTAATATTACTAAATTAGAATAATGAACAGATTTGTGTTTGTTGTAAATTAATTGATTAAAAAAATTCTGATTTTACTTTTAGCCTTCCACAGTGGGTATGAATGCCACAGCTAATACATGTCACTTTTCAGGAAGGAGTGGAACGCTGTAAAACTCAGTGTGGGGGCCAGCCCTGTGGCCGAGTGGTTAAAGCTCTACGCCTCCGCTTTGGCAGCCCGAGTTCGCAGGTTCGGATCCTGCGTGTGGACCTCCTCTGCTCGTCAGCCATGCTGTGGAGGCATGCCACATGCAAAGTGGAGGAAGATGGGGCATAGATCTTTGCTCAGGGCTCATCTTCCTCAAACAAAACCAGAGAGGAGGATTGGCAACAGATGTTAGCGCAGGGCAAATCTTCCTCACACACACACACAAAAACAAAGAAAAGCAAACAAACAAAAAACAACTCAGGGTGCTTTCCGTGACGGAAGGGTCATATTTTAGACTCTGTAAGCACACTCCGTGGCATGCAGGAGGAGAGAGGGCTGGCTTTATAGGATGTGTTCACAAGCAGAAACTGAGTGGGGTGATGCTTTAGTAACTGAAAAAACTCCATATTAAAAATCTTTCTTGTTAACTCTAACTGGGTCAAGTAGTTGAAACCCTAAAAATAACATTTCTAATTAAAATTTTAATTTCTGGTACACGGGTTAGACATTTATTTGGGGTATGTTTACCGTTTCCAAGATGAAGACAAGCTCTGAGAGAACCACACACGCTTCATCCCCTGATGTCTCCATCCACGGCTCCCCTGGAGGCCCGCCCTCCCACCCACCTTCAGCTTCCCTCTGCTTGTTGCTCCTTCCCAGGGTGGGAGTCCTAAATCGGTGGTCATGGCAACTCTTCACTGCAAAGCAGAGAATCTTCAGATCTCAAATATGTTGATGTTTGTTTTTAGGATTGAAAAGCGGGGAGGTCCTATGACATTCTAAGATTTCTGCCTAAGTGGATAAAACATCTGCTGGTAGCATCTTAAGCAGCAACTGGCTCAGCTCAGCTGCTGGGAATCCTTGAGCTAATTTGTTTTCCTAGCCTGAGGAGCTAGGAAACACAACAGGTTTGGAGACACCAAAGACATTAAAAATAATTCTAGAGGGTCCAGAAAGCAGAGGCAAGCAAAATGCACAAAACCCATCACCCTTCGTCCTAAAGAGAAACAAACAAGCCAAAAGTGCCCCAGAAGATGGCCTTGTAAGAGTCAGCTGAGGGATTTCTGAGCCACTTTTGCTGAGCATTTCTGTAGCAAGTGAAAACTCTACTCCGAGATGATTAAAGCATCAGTCTGTTAGGAAAAAGAGGAAAAAATATGAAAAAAGAAGCCAGAAATTAAAATTAAATGAAAATAAGCGTGAATGAGTGAGCAAGAAAGATAAAGATACTAATAAGGTATGATTTTCAGATCCACACAGGGACTGTAAAAAGCTTATTAACTGTCACTACCACACTGGGTTTTAAGTTATTCTCTGCCTCTGCTTTCCAGAAGAAGAAATACTCTTCAGGAGCACAGTGAACTTTGATTAATTGCTTTCATGCGCCCTCACTGGCGTCAGACACTGTAGGCAAGAGCCTAGCGATTCAGACTAAGTGCTTATGATTTCTGGGAAATAGATTTAAGAGGAGCATTAAAGAATTATTTTTGCATTTTTGTGTTTTCTTAACAATTAGAAAGGCTTTTCCTTTTATTAAATGTTTACTTATTTCAAAGCGGCAGAAAGTGTAGCTTTTTCCTTTTTATTTGGTTACTTTTAAGTGGATCTTTGAGTGCCTGTGAGGCTGCTTGAGTGTGAGGACACAGCTGACGGCCTGGACACGAAACCCGAATTTTGATTTGAACAGACCGCATGGTTGGAATGCAGAGTTCGGACAACAGTCAGCCGTTCCTGCTCATCTGTGCGTCCACAGCATCTCCTTCTTCCTCTTTCCTTCCCTTTTCTCTACCTCCTTTGCCCCAGAAACTCAAAAACTAGGAAAGGAAAGAGTGTTCTGAGACAAAATCACACCGCGTGCCTAAGCTTTCTCTACCACCTGTGGGAGGTTCCCCGACCCCTGTGACCTTCGTCTGCTTGACCTGCAGGGCTCGCTCCATCCTGACCGCAGATCCATCCTGCAGAAGGAAATGCCCCACAGGAAACGGCTCTGAGCTTCGCTCACTGGCAGCTGGGGCCTGGGAAGGGAAACACTGACTCATGTCAACGAAATTGAATCCAGGGAGGGCCGACTAAAAGTTCTGTGGAAACTGGAGGCCTCATCTCTAGTCTCTAAATAAAATGTCAAATACAATTTATATTCCAGTAGCACAAATTAACTTTCGTGTAATTTCTATAAAATCCATCATCAGAAAGAACAGATGATGGATCCTAGCTTGTTACATGTAAAGAACAAAAGGACAATATCAAGAAATGACGGATTGTTTTTTTTTTGTAAAGTGACTACGCAAAGGACCATTTTAAAGGGATTCCTGCGAGTAAATGCTCCATCTTCAGAAGTTAAGAGAAACAGAGCACATTTTCTCTGGAATTCATCTGCACTAAACAAGAGTAAAATGATTGAGCTCCATCCCCAGTCTAATGGGAGTAAAACTTATCTTTATAACTCTGATTAAACAAAAAAAATTATCACTTCTTTGATGCCCAAATTAGCATCTTTTCTGTAGCATACTGAATTAATTAGTTGGGTGACAAAAGAATTAGTCCATGTAGGATCAAAGCTGAAATCATATTTATCTAAAATTTAAAATTAAGAACACAGAGCATTAACCCTCCACAGCTCATGTAATAGTCTTTTATGTTCTATATATTCGAAACCTTCCACATGTCACATAGAGTAATAACTACAGCTTTTCTTTTATATTCTTCTTTTTCTTGTTAATATATAATATCCCCCCTGAAAAGACAATGAGAACATCACTGAATTTTTTCCTGGGGGTGGGAGACTTCCATTGTGCCATAAAAATCTTAAATTACGTGGCTTTTTTTGTCAAGCATTTATTGTACAAATACAAAAGAAGGAAAATAATTAATGCACGATAGAGCTGGGAAGAGAGCCTTAAACAATAGAAAAGAGTTATTATTTGATTCTTAATAAGTGATACTAAGTTTGAAACTCTTCTTAAACGGTGGAAGCTCTCTTAACTTTGGGCTTTTTCCCCCTTCTTTTTCTATAGAAGAAAAAACAATTTTGAATAAGGGAGAATTGTCAGAGGTTGATTTCTGTCATGTCAATTCACTAGAATTCATATTTAATGGGCTTTTTTTTGATGTGCAAAACACTTTTATTAAACTAAACTAACTTGGGTGGGCTTATTTATCTTCAGTCAAGATGGGACGGGAGTGGACGCAGGGAGGGAGTCCCGAAATGAGGACTAGTGCTGACGTCAGCTGCTGTTTCTGGGGAAGGGCACCATTTTAACTGTTGTTTAAGTGTGCGCTCCTCCAGGGCTGGGCTGGGTCTGTATATGTTCCTGTGGTTTCTCACATGTGATCCACACAACACTTGCTGAGCACCTATTTGGGGTCAGATGTTCTAGGAGATGCTAAGGATATAAGTAAATTAGTCAAATATGGTCTCTCCTCTCATTCTTAGTACCTGCTACAGAGTAAAAATTCAACAGCTATTGTTGAGCTGAATTAAGGGTAAGGTCCAGATTTCAGAGAATACCCGACTGTCTCCTTCCTTCATAGTCTCTATCCTAGAAGAAGGATCCAGCCGTCCCTCGTAACCCAGAATGTTATCCCCCCACAAACTCCCCAAGCTGGAAGATACTTCCCTATGAACACACAAATCACCACACTAACTTAATTTAGGTGTGACAGCTACGAGCTCGTCATAGCACTGGTTGTCTACAGCCACAGCAAGATCAAAGAGGGGACAGACAGTTACTCACCGAGTAAAGGTAATGAACACCTGGCTATCCAAGGGCCAGGGGGCACCAAGTCACCTTAGGTCTCTATCTCATGATGAGGATTTCTTTTATGTTGTACAAACACCCTGTTTAAAAACACCAGGCCAAATTCTAGACTGAAATTTAAACCCAAAGCCGTCATTAAAGATGATTAATCTGCAAGATGTCATCTATAAAAAGCATGATGTCTATCTCGTACTTAGACCTTTAATTTCAGAGTTTCAGGAATTATGGCCTCTTTAATCCTAGGTTTCAAATGAAGATATGTGTAAGGTGGTTGCTGGGTCCTCTAGAGTTCTGACACTACTCATCTTTGTCATCAGTTCGTCCTGTCCTTAACAGAATTCCAAATCATAACACCTCCTTCGTACTCTGTCATGGAGGTGTTCTTTTGGAAAAAGAGGTAATTTTAAAAATCTGAGCCCTAACTTAGTTTATAAGGCAAAGTATCAGATTTCAATATTTTTATGTTAGATTTAGAGTAAAGTTAACAAATACCCCTTTTTATTCTACAAGTCCCTTAAGAATAGGGACAATTCAGAATAGAAACAATGCAGAAAAGTGAATTTTTTCTCAACTATGAATAGGACGAGAGGAAAAAATACATCTATCCTGAACGTCTCCAGTGAAAGTATATGTAAGACACTGACTCTTCTAGGGCCAAAAAGGCACAAGTTTCATGAAATTTTTCAAACCTATGCTGCCTGCAAGGGTCTCCTCTCATTTTTTAAAAGGATAGAAACTCCCTTTCCTTAGCTTCTCTTGAATTTAAAAATTTGTGGCCCATGAATAAGACAGGGGTGCCAACAACAAAATGAGGAGTGATTTATTGTTTTAAGTAGAATTGCTATCTATTCATTGAACGGCACAACGAATACTGTAGGCATCCTCCAGGTCGCCGATCACCTTGTATGGAAGGAGCTCTGCCTAAGTGACAGCCACTCAAGGGCCATGGAGCCATCAACAATGCTTTCCTTTGTCCAGAGGGGCCTGGACAAAGGACAGAATCTTTTTCACTGGAATAGCCTTCCTTTGATATTTTGGTATAGTTTTATAAAAATGGCTATAATCTTATTCTCCAGCAATACAACATCACTAAAGAAAATATATCCAGGATTAAATAACAACAACTCGATTTCTGACACGGTTTTCTAATCACCTGTAATTCAGAAAGAGCTATTACTAGTAACACACAGTCATAAAAGTATCCTTTGACCTGGAAATGTATAGTAGCTTAGCACAGTGATGATTTACAATTTGACCAAAGAAATCAGAAATTGATTTACAGTCTGTCCAAAGTATCAGGCTCTTATTTGCTTGTCCACTAGACTGTGAAACTACTGTTCTGCTACGTAAGTTTCTTTTCTTGTTCCTCCCTTTCCTGTACCAGTGGCTAATTTTTCCTTTCTTCAGCACCACAGATGAACAATTCCTGCAGATTCCTAACACTATTCTACAGTTCAAAATGGCTGCCATTGTTCTTGCAGAAAAATAAACGAAACCAATGCTGGGAATTTTGTGTATATGTAACTAAATGCACAATCCTATAAAGTATGTAATTAAATAATAAATCAGAGCTCTGAGCCTCTGAGTAGAACATTCCAGATGGAGTTTCTTGGTGAGCATACTTTAAAAAAAAATGTAGATGGTTCAACCAAGTGAATTAGCCTGAGGGTGTTTCCTTATTTCTGGGGCTATTTTTAAATATTAGACCAATTTTGGATCACATCACATAAAAGGAATGATATTGAAAACTTTACTTTTGCCTAGCTATGCATTTATTCAGATGACAGAGGTGTCTCATAACCTGCCACCGTGCACTGGCAGCCTGTGTTTCCAAGTGGCTTCAGGCGGCTGGCACAGGGTCCACCAGCAGAATCACCCAGATGATGGCTGGGTTGGCGGTCATCACCCAGCACATCTGCAACCTGTATTTGGTTTTGGATTTAAGATTTCTGGTCTCCCCAGGCTTAGTATTCTAAACTTCACCACCTAATATTGAAGCGACTTCCAATAACTAATCCTTTTTACAAACACTACAGTCATATTTGATTCTGTAGAAACCCACAGTATTTGTGTTTTTCATTTTGGAAGGTTATTTGGAAACTCAAGCCAATATATTATTCGAGTGTGACTAAGCTGTTGCTATTCATCTTACACCAACCCTAATGCTCTCTAGGACCCATCCTACTGAGCGCTGTGACTCTAATCCAGTCTACCCAGTGATGGAAGAATCCATTTGGATAAAAGAACAGCAAATCCAACCATTATCTCGGTTCTATAAAAGTAATATTTCAGTGCATTAGTACGAAGGAAAAGAAAGAACTAGAAAAATGTACAGTTTGGTAAGGAAAGCTTGAGTTTAGCAGGTTTCATCTAAATTTAGCATGTTAGAGGAGGAGAGGTAGTTCTAAAAGGGCCACAGTGATAGACCTCAAATCAAGAGATTAATGAATAATAACCCCAAAGCAGTTCATTAATATGCTGCAACTAAAATAATGATTATTTGATAAGAAGGCAAAATTTCCAAGGTGATTCATAAGTGCTTTGAAATATAAAATGCCATTAAGAACTGATCATGTAATATATAAAACCATGGTTTATGTATTTATTTATTTATTGGATTTACATTGGATTTCTGTGTAAAATATGTATATTACCTATTGATTTTATGCAAACACCAGTATATTTCAAAAGTAAGTTTGTTCAATATATGATTTTGAAATATTATTTAATTATCTTTCTGTGAAAAATATTCCATTTGCATTTTTAGTTATAAAGAGATTTGCATGCAAGATATTCTTATTGGTTCAACAACTGTAGAGTTACAGAAAGTGTCTGAGGGCTGGAAGGATCTTTGAGATCATATTTATCCAGTTCCACTGAAAGCTCAGAAAGTCAAGTGACTTTCGAAGGCCATACTGGGAGTTGGGACCAAATAGGGACTTGCAGCCCTCAGTTCTGTACAAAGTTCTTTCCATACTGCTACGTTCCCCAATTGTTTGTACATGTCATTAATTATTCACCAGAAATTCTGAATCTTAAAAAGGAAACCTACTCAAAAAAAGTTCAGTTTTTTTTAGTTCCAGTTGCCCTGAAATGCAATTAGCTGTAATGACAAAGTCTAATTTAGTGACTACTTGGCCAAATATGACATGCCAACCAACGCGAGGACTTGACAACTTTCCCACTACCTTAAGCTGCCTTGTTCACTGACATCCTCACCCTTGTCAACAGACAGACTTTTAACATATGCCAGCTGATTTGATCAGATGGCTAAGAAACAATTACTCAATTATTTAGCTCAATTGGTTAGAACACTGTGGTAACGGGGTCAAGGTCATGGGTTGGCTCCCCTGTGTGGACCAGCTAACTTGGACCTATTCCATAACCGCAGGCTCTACCCCCAAGGCAAACGGTCCTACAAATATGTGCCAGTGATCAAAAGGGCATTTTCCAAGAATGTGTGGACAGAGCAGCATAGATCCATCACTTCTCCTAGAAAAACCGCTCCATGCCAGTTTTGTTGAACACGTATGTGTAACAGCAACGTTTTCACAGGTGAAGAACAATGTGGTTCAAGACTTTGCAACCCCGCAGAAATGCAAACCTAGCACCTTAAGCAGAACTTTTAGAGAATAAGGAAGTCTTCGGTGAAACTTAAATACAAGCAAACATTCAAGATTTACACGGAAAGTTTTCAACATGAGCTGGTGATTTCTACCAGCCTCAAAAATATGAAAAAATAAGTTAGCAAATTTAGTCAATCTTTGTGAACTATCTTGATTTTTAAATGTTGGCTCATTTTCTTTTTTTTTTAAATAACGAAACATAAGGTATTTGTGAGTCAAATTCACCCTGCAGGATCCCAGATGCTGGAACATCTAAGTACCTATGTATTTATATCTACATATGTATATATGCATTTTAATGACTGTAGTGACCTTAAATAAGTTTAATTCATTGAGCTTTTCATTGACTGATGCCTTCTTGCTCAGCCCTCAACTAATGTTGAACCAGAGGAGTCAGAACTGACAGACCCACACAGGCAGGTGCTGCCTTTCAAGGGGACCGTTATTTACTGAAAAGAGAGACTACAGTGGACTGGAGCTGTGGGCCACCGCTCTGTGAAGGATAGGATTACACCAGAGCCCACCCTAAGATGTTCATACAAGGACAAAATTGCCTGAAGATGCATTTCTTAGAACGTGTCCCTGTCGTTAAGCGACGCATGACTATAAATTATGTTTCACAAACAACATAAGCTAATCAGATTTCTTATATTAATAGATTAAAAAGTCGCATCAGTAACCTATAAATATTGAATTCATTCAGGAAGTATTTATCAAACACCCATATATATCAGGCCCTGTGCTAGGTGCTGGAGAGCCAGAAAAAATAGGTTCAATCCTTTTTTTAAAGGATTTTATAGTCTTGTGAATGCTTCCTGACGCTGAACGAAGATCTCTCAGACTAAAAGAGATAGGACACGAGGGCTTTCAGGGTTCCCATCTCAATATTAGAGGAGACGTGTAGATGACCTTTCTGGTTAATGGTCTTAATTTTCTTTTATAGTTTTGAAAACCTGACTCAAATCAGGGTCCTCTCTCCCAAGAAATGTGCACACATTGTATATAGAATTTCTAGAAGTTCACAGATGGCTCAAAGACTATCCATGTGTGCCTATCCATGGATGTAAATTACAAATAACTGCTTTAGTACAATTAAGGTTCTCCCAGTGCCACAGATTAATGCCATGCTTTGTAGCGAAGAGCACAGAGGTAGCTGCCAAAGACCACAGGGCTGGGAAGCTGATGTTTTCTGAGTAGGAATATATTCTTTTAGGTGGATTTTTAGGACTGACCATAATCTATCACTGAATCAACAAGTGCCAAGCATTAAATGGAAATCTAAAGTAAGTCAAAGATACATAATCCCTAATCACATCTATTTTACTAGAGGACAATCAATTCTCAGTGACTCGGAGGCTTTTTATCTACTAGGTAGATTACCCGCAGCCTGTGCTTCCTCTTGTTCTCTGTCTTTCCATTTTTATGGTCGCCTGAGGACTCATTAGTGCTTCTACCAGAGGATGAGTAAAGGAAGGGAAAGGATATAAAACTTAAAATGAGTCAATTTTGCTACCTTTAAGTAGTTGGGGGAAGAAGTAGCTGTTAACAAGGCTTGTAGATTACGTGAAGATTTCAATTACCCATACTCTCCCTGTCAATCTCACCAAAAATAATTAAGGGTTGGCTCTAAACCTCCTTGAAATGTTAAAATGATTGACGGTTGTAGGAAATAACCAGAGTAAATAAGATGAAGTGAAGTAAACTCTGTGCTAGAGAGATGAAAAACATACTTTGAAAGTCACAGTTTCAGAGTCCCAAGAAGCATCAATCCTGTGGGCAATTTTATGAATGAAAACATTAGATGCATAGATGAGAAAGACGAATCATGTCATAGGAAGGGAGCACAACATCCACTCAATGGAATAGTCCTCACACAACAACATGGGTGAACCTCAAATGCAGTTCTCCAAATGAAAGATGCCAGATCCAAAGGCCACATATTGTCCGAGATGGAAAACAGATCAGTGACTGCCAGGAGTTGGAAGGGATGGATTTTGGGGTCATGGAACTGTTCTGTATTCTGACTGTGGATATGTGACTCTTTGCACTTGTCAAAGTCCTTAGAACTGTTTACAGCAAAGAGTGAATTTTACTGTATGTACATGAAAAACAATCAGGATGTGGGGGGAGCCTGAATAGGAATACAGCCATAACAAATGAACCTAGTTATACTACAAATAGCTAACATAACCGCACTGAAGGGCTTAGGGAAGAAAATAACTAACACAAGTAACATCAGAAAGCTGGATCCAAGAATGGTAAAGACAAAAAAGAATTTTACACTAATACCATACTCCAGTCAGTACCAGGTTATAGGTTAGCGATTCTGAAACAACTCCAGGTATACATTAGGGCTGAACAAATAAGTAAATATGTTGTAGATATATCATAGCCAGCTTTCTCACTGAATGAGAAAGAAACTACAGATAAGGAAAGAGGGGAGGCTGCAGTGAACCCTGTGGTGTTGGATTGGAATTGGAGGTATCAGTATAAACTCACAGTTTTTTAATGAGAGTCAGAAATCTCATTAAAAGATCAAAAGATTTATGACTCCCAGATTCAGAAATAAACATAGACGTGTGCGTATGCATAGGTTAGTATACATATATATTTCTCCAAGTTCTGTCTGCTGAGAGGGTCTAGAAGCAATGAATACTCCTGGAACCCAGTTCTTGGTTTCTGAATAGGATCCCGCAATAAAAGGAATCAGATCTCCTTGGGAAAGTGGTTGATTCCTTGGCCATGGTGAGGAAAATGTAAGATAATCCTGGAGCATCTCATGATGCCCAAAGGTAAGAAAGTTCTCAAAAATCCTGGGCAAATTGAAGGGGAACGGGAGCTATCCTGAAAGAGCTCCTGATAGCCAAAATTGGGATAATCTGAGCAAAAAAGATAAATGACAGGACTGGATTGTAACCCATGGAATAAAATAAATATCTATGAGTCTATAATGATATAAATGATTGAATAAATAAATTCATGGTGGGGAGAGAAAGAATAGCTTTTTGCTAGAGAATTCCAATTAATGAATGTAAAAAGAATGAGTGAAATAAAAATAACTATTGGAGCACCACAGTAATAATTGCTGTCAACAAGAAACACTGACAGATACTAAAATTAGTGGGTGAAAGTATGAGGAGGAAGGGAATATTTGTATGGTCTCAACATCTCCCACAAGATATATATTAATTAAAAAGGGAAAACTAGTAACTTTGCAGTGAAGAAACCCAGCAGACACCACCTTAATGAAACGATCAAGATTAACTTCACCAGTTTTAAGACATATTGACAGCACATACCCCCTGAGAAGGGCACATCACTTCTGCAGTATTCTAGCCAAATACACATAACCTCAATCTAATCATGATAAACCATCAGACAATCCCAAGTTGAGAGATGTTCTACAAAATAACTGACCAATACTCTTCAAGGAGTCAAGGTCATGAAAGAGAAGGAAAGTCCTGGGAACTGTCACTAAGCAGAGGAGACCAAGGAGACATCCTAACTAATGTAATTTGGAATCCTGGGTTGGATCTTGGAACAGAAAAAGGACATTAATGGAAATGCTGGTGAAATTCAAATAAGGCTTGCAGTTTATTAATAATTTTGAACCAATGTTAATTTCTTAGTTTTGTTCTTTGTATCATAGTTATGCATTATCTTAACATTAGGGCTAGTTGGTGAAAGGTATGTGGGAATTGTACGTTTTTTTCCCCCACAACTTTTCTGTAAGTCTAAAATTATTTCAAAATAAAAAGTTTTAAAACTCTCTCTGTTTTAAAAGGAAACTGTTTTAAAGGAAAAGTGAAAGGTGGAGGATGATGAGGAAAGGTTGAAGAAGGAAACATCATTATTTTTACTCTGCTTTGTTCATCCCTGTTATTTCTTGTCGGACCTCTTACTCATCCCCTTTCCAGCCACTAAGGGCAGACCTCCCCCAAACAGGAGTACTTACACTGTCTATGTGTATCTGAGACTTCCATAACAGGTCTACTTGCTTAACTGCCTTCCCAAAGCATACCACTCCCCCTTGGCTGTTCATGCTGGGAATTCACTAGATTCAAAGGAAAAGGCAGGGAAGCTGAAGCACAGGTAAGGGAGAGGGGACACTGACATTAACGCTGGATGGAAGGGTTAACCTCAAACAGAACAACGATGTGGTGAGGATGAGAAGCAGAAATGCGCAAAATGGAAGAAGATAAATTATTAAATATATGCAACGGGGCCGGCCCCGTGGCTGAGTGGTTAAGTTCACATGCTCCCACTTCGGTGGCCCAGGGTTTCCCTGGTTTGGATCCTGGGTGCAGACATGGCACCGCTCATCCAGCCGTGCTGAGGTGGCATCCTACATAGCACAGCCAGAAGGACCTGCAACTAGAATACACAACTATGTACTGGGGGATTTTGGGGAGAAGAAGCAGCAAAAAGAAAAAAAGAAGCTCGGCAACAGATGTTGGCTCACATGCCAATCTTTAAAAATAAAAAAATAAAATAAAATAACTAAATAAATATATGCAAGCCATAAATACACAGTACCTTCCAACCTTCCAAAGCTTTGGCAGTATCTACTTTGAGCACCACCCTTTGAGGAAGTTACTATTTAGGCCATCTGTAACGAGCATATCTACGATGGATAACTTGATTTTGACCGTTAAGGACTGAGGAAGCCAAATGTTAACAGCAGATGTCATTTTGCCAAAATCGCAATTTTGAATTTTATGTGTAGAATATGCCATAGGCAAATAAATGTGCACACACAATTTTTTTCAAGTAAAAGGATTCAAATATGAGGCCTCAGTCTAATATCTCCTAAATCAAATCACGTAAGAGGCTGCCAAGTTTTTTCTCTGCCAATTACTAGGATTTGACACACGAAGTACACAGGGTATGGAATTATGCAGAAGGCGTTTTTGAAATTATATTTTAAAATAGAAATATAAGATAATAGTTGGTATCTTCTTTTGCCAGTATACCTGTTAAAATCAGAGTCTATGTTTGCTTAAAAAAATCAAAAATTCAAAAACAACATTAGACTTCACCACAATCCTAGAGTTTGGGTACATTCTAAAATCATCATTACAGATCGGCTGCACACATAGATTCACTCAATGATGTTTTCAAATGCTCAGGTTCACAGAGGCCGATACCACGACGCTCTGGGGGGAGGGATCCATTTGCCTGTCAATATAGCAGCTGTAAATTATAGCCAAGAATTTGATTACCTCCAACATTTTTGGGGGGTGGCGGGGATTTAAAGCAAAACTAGAGGTGGTTCAATGAATTTGTAGTGAACTAGCTGAATTATGGAGCCTTTGAGAACGACCATTGCTCATCCGCTTCAAATTCACCACAATTTTTCAATCAAAGTCTATGAGAATCAGTACTTAGCCTCTCAAACTCCCCTCCGTATTTTTTCCTCGGATGTTTTCTCATGGCTTCCTCTTCATGTCTTTGAAGGGACCCACTGAAAACTCAACCAAAGTCTGTCAGCAGTCGCCTTAGAAGAGGCCAGAGAGCACTGTCTTCTCTTACAATTTTCTAAAATTGCATCTGTTTTCTGCTGCTGTCCGGCCCTCTGAACACTCTCAAGCTGGACTCCCGAGTGAGCTCTGGCACAAGAAGGCCCCTGCACGGGACCCCCACGGCTTTTCTATTCTGAATGTCGACAGGCCAGCCACGGGCGTTCTTAGGGAAAACAAATACAAAACGAAACTTAAGTTTGAACCCTTCCTCCTTTAGCCTTCCACCTCTCCCCTCTTCTGTCCAGGCACCCAGCACCCAGTCCACCTCCTTTGTCCAAACTGCCTGTCCGGGGCACTAAGATCCATCCTTCACACTGGCTGGTGGAGGGGCTACACCATCCTGCGAATGCGTTTCAATGCGTCCTCTCTTCTTGGCTTTTGCATTCTAAACCTGTTGTAACTGCGGGAGGATGGCAGACTCTGATCCCTCAGCAAAGGATTATAGATCTGCAAGCAGGTAAAAGTTGTTTTTTGGCAGAGTATGGGTGGTGAGGACATATTTTAGCTCTAAAATTGGATTGCACCATTGTGCTGCCTGGCCTTGGGGTCCAAGTGATTAGAGGGACCCAAAGTTCTGTGGGTTCTCATGTCACCTGTGAAAGAACAGAGCCAGGAGACCCCACTTGGCTACTGGAGTTGGCTGGGGTGGGGACCAGTCTCCAGTACCCCGTGGGCTTCTGCCAAATCTGAGACTTGGAGCCCCTTCGCTCTGAGCACAGGACTGAGGATCCCCCGTGCCTGCTTTGGGCTCAGCCAGCCGCTGGTTCTTTCTCTCCTCTGCCTCCCATCCCACCCCTCACTTCTGGCATCCTCTTCTGCTGACCCAACTCTTAACCCTGGTGATCACAGCCCATATGGTGCTTTCACAAAGAGCTTATTTAAAAATGATCCCTGGGTCCATCCAAACTTTGAATCAGAATTTCCAGAATCAGAATCTGTACTTAGCAAGGAGCCCAGGTGATTCCTAGTCCTAGCAAGTGTGGAGACATCGACCTATGGTGTACCCATTCTACCTTTTCTTCTAACTCTAAGATTGCAATTTCTTGTCTCTTCACTAACACTTTTCCTCAACTTATTTATTTTAATGGACATTTAGCTTTGTTCACGGCCCTCACAAATGAGAGCTGTGCATTCTTCCAGTTAACTCTTACATAGTTCTTTTTTTTTTTCTTTTTGGTGAGGCAGATTGGCCCTGAGCTAACATCTGTTGTCAATATGCCTCTTTTTCTTTTTTTTTCCTCCCCAAAGCCCCAGTACATAGTTGTATATCCTAGCTGTAGGTCATTCTAGTTCTTCTATGTGGGACACCGCCTCAGCATGGCCTGATGAGCAGTTTGTAGGTCCACGCCCAGGATCCCAACCAGTGAACCCTGGGCCACCGAAGTGGAACAATGCAAACTTAACCACTTGGCCATGGGGTTGGCTCCTAGTTCTTATTTCATAGGCTTGTTGTGAAGTGTGTAGAAAAATTCCAATGTGTCTTAAGTGCTCAACTAATATTAGCTATTATTTTCATCTCTGGGCCTAGAGGTTGTTCCAGGGCTTTCCTGCTTCTCCTTTACTACTTAAAGAGCTTATTTTTCCAGACTTAGTAAAAAATAAAACAAATGAGAAAAGAGACCTCCTGTCCATTCTCACTGCAGACATCCACTTTCCTCTGAGACTCCTGTGAATTCATACCTGTTCCGCCAGGCCCTCGCCACACAGAAGGCTAAGTCCCTACACGCAGCCTCCACTTCATTTCCTCCTGCCTTGGAACTGCTCGGCGGTGGTTTAACTCACTCCTCCTCACACTCAGTTACATTCCCTGTGGCAGGGGTTCCCAATTTTACACTGCCACAAACTGCATGCACACCACTTCCCTCTCAACCGCACATGGTACTGGAACGTATCAGCTGTGGTTTCCCTTCAAGTCCCACCACTACCCTTAGACTTATCTGCAGCACCTGCTGACCAGCAAAGCCAGCCCTCCATCCCTCCCCACCCTCTCCCAGGACCTCGTGTCATCAGTTCTCTCTGCTCTTGGTTTGCTTGGACCCCTGCAGTTCTCAGACATCAATACCGCCCAAGCGTCTTCCATGTTTCCCAGAGACGGTAATTGACTGATAGCTCCCCTGCCTCTGTCACCCAACCCCACCAAATCTTGCTTCTCTGCTTCCTTAGCTCCCACATGTCCTCCTGGTCATCACTCAGTAATGAGGACGTGAGGACGTGCACGGCTATGGGCTCTGCCTGCTTTGATACCCAGCGTCTCTCATTACCTGGTGGCCTTCCACATTACTCTGCCCTCCAAACCTGTTTTGTCATCTGTAAAGTGGAGATAATTACAGAAAATATATCATAGGATTGTGGACGGAGTTAAATGAGATAACATATGGTCAAGTGCTTGGAACAGTGCCCAGTGCAGACAGAACACTCAGGAAGCATTTGTTATGAATGTCTGGGTTTTGTCTCAACGAACTTTCTTCAACTCCTCTTGCTAACGTCACTGATGACTTTTGAGCTACATTTTTGGACCTTATTCTCTGCAAATCTGCTGCAGTTGAGCCCTGTCGAGCACTCTGTGCTTCCGGAAACGCTCTCACTGCAGACAGGGCAAGCTTTCTCGACCCGCCCGAGTTGCTGCCTTTGCCTTAACATCCAGAAGGGCTTCCTTCTCCTCGTCTCCCTTTCAGCCCACTACCTAAAACAAGCCCTTTCCACCAGCATGTCCAGACACTCCCCAAAGTCAAGTGAAAGCAGAATTTATTATCTGTTTCCCTCAGCCCCCATCTTTCTCCTCCTCCTTGCCCTTTGTCGCTGACCGCAGCATAGAGCCAATCTCCTCGAGTATGAATGTAGGCGTTCTCTCTTGCTCTCTCAATTCCTCCCCTCTGCCACTGCCTTCTATCAGGCCCTTATCATCCATCCCCAGGCTTTCCCATCCGTCTCCCACTAACCAGATGTCTTGCCACAAATTTCTCCTGCTCCATCCATTCTCCACACAGTCCTCAGCACGTTCGTTCTAAAGACATTTTCGAAGGGGTGTGAGTATATAAGCCCAGCTCAAAGATCTCTGTTGGGTGCCTATTGCCTCTGGAGTCAAATTTGAATTCTACCCTGGTAGTCAAGGATTTCTGCGACTCACTTCTTCAGCCTTGTTTTGTATCACTTTCTTAATAAATTAATGAATGAATGAGTAAATGAATGAATGAGGTGCTCATCTCTAAGGTCACTTGAACTATATCTACAGTATTTGTGTCCTTTTTATCACATTTCACAGTACTTTGTCCACTCTGAGTGTTAAATAATAATTTCTAATAAATAAATACTCAAAGTTTTATTTTGGGGAAAATATAATCTGGTAAACTTGGATAAGACAATTATCAGGGTAAAACTTGACACTGAAACTGATTGTAAGTACTAGAAAACTAAGAGAGGAGGAAAATTGAACATTCTTTTTGGCCACGTAAAGGTATCTCTATTACATTATGGGATTACCCATGTCATTTACTAGTTATGCCTAATTACCACAAAAGGCTATTAAAATTTTGCGTATAATTAAATGTATCATGTTATTTAAAATTTTATTTGATTATAAAATAATCTATTTATCATCTATGCTCAGTCTTCATTGCGCTTTGTGCTCACAGTGATCTGCCCAACCTTTGAAGAATTAGAAGGAATTCTGCTCTAAAACCTTTCTCTTAATTTTCTTGGTTTGGTTCTTTTTATTTTTACACTCTTAATCTATCTTCTTTCTTTGTACACACTAAACACTGCTACACTAAAGGACACTAATTAAATTCTGTTGCCTCCACTTGGTAGAGTATTACACAGCCATTAAAAATGATGGATGTGACAACTGCAGCAATCTGGAAAATTTGCTATGATATCATATTAAATAAAAACAGAAAACAAGGTTATATGCAAAATGAGACAAAATATATAGAATAAAAGGCTGAAGGAAAATATTAAAATGAAAGCAGTTGTATTACAGTTATAGGATTATGGGGAAGAGGGCATTGGTTTTTTTTCATTTTCCCGATAATGTGGTCATATTAATTTTAAATTGAAAAAATGAAAACCTAGATACTGTCTTCTTTGTCTTTTGCCACTAACCCTATCTAATCTCCTGGTCTTTTCATCTCACTTCTTCCCCCTCATCAAGACTCTCATCGTATTATGTATGTTTTGTACCCACACTGTCCAGTGCAGTAGCCACTAGTCGCACATGGTTCCTGTGCCCTTGAAATGTGGTTGCGCTGTAACTGTGAAATACATGCAGATCAGAGACTTGGTAAAAATCTGTTCCACCTCCACAAAAAAGAACATAAACTACTCATTAACAATTTTTATATTAATTACATGTTCTATTAGTTGTCTAGGGCTGCTATAACCAAGTACCACAGGCTAAGCGGCTTAAACAACAACACTTATTTTCTCACAATTCTGGAAGCTACAAGTCTGAGATCAAGGTGTCAGCAGAGTTGACTTCTCCTGAGGCCTCTCTTTTTGACTCCTAGATGGCTGTCTTGTCTTCTCCCTGTGTCCTCACCTGGTCTTCCCTCTGTGTCTGCCCATGTCCGAATTTCCTCTCCTTATGAGCACACCAGTCACACTGGCTGAAGACCCCCTAACGGCCTCATTTTACCTTAGTCACCTCTTTGAAGAGCCTATCTCTGAATCCAGTCACATTCTGAGGTCCTGGAAGTTAGGACTTCAACAAACAAATTTTGGGTGGACACAGCTCAGACCATCACACATATCAAAATGGTAATAGTTTGGATATATTTGGTACAGTAAAACATTATTAGAATGGGAAAAAAGGGACTCCCATGAATCACTATTGATGGTTATCATGTCCTTTCATCTGGGTATGCCCAGTAAATGTTAAGAGAAAAGTCTATAGAAGACAGTATAAGAAAATAGGGCCCTGAAAATGGACCTCAGTGATGAATTTAATGCTAGAAGAATTTGAAATGATTAAACATCACATCTTTTTGCATGAAGAAGTGACCACATCAATACATGGTCCTATAGAGATGGAGCAAAGGGCAGGGCGTCCCAGTCGTCACACTGACCGAGGGCAACCTTTACTGGGTAGTCACTGGGTTTAAACAAGATCACAGGGATCAGTCCAGAATAATCATCAATGTGCCCTAGGGCTCGATAGTAACTCTTCTTGTATCATAAAAGTATCAAGTGTAACTGAGGTGAGAAATAATGCCATGGAATTAAGATCTTCCCCTTTATTCCTTTTTAACATATCTTCACTTTTTAGTAATAAAACTTCAACAGGAGCTTTAATTGTTTAACTCATCTTGATTTTCTTTCTTCTGCTTGGAATGGTTGGGAATATGGTGCTGAATCTGTCTGTATTCTGACAGCTTCTCTCCTGCTTCTGGTGGAAGACATGCAGGAGGCACTCATGGACACACAGCAGAAAAGAACATCACAATCCATTGCTGTGGAGAAAAGTTCTAGTGGACATGTCTTCTCTATAAAATATTCCATAATGTTAGGAGTCATCCTTCAGTTCCACAACTAACAGGTGTCTACTGAGTATATGGAGGATCAGAGCAATGGAGACAGCTGTGTTCCGATTAGGCTGAAATGATGTGAGACTGAGGTTTGTTTTCATCTTCTGATTCCCTCCGGAAAGTCACAGAGAAACATCCTGGATCAGCATGTTGGACTATATCCTAGAAACTAGGACTTACCACCTTCTCCTGCATATCACAAAGCATGTGGGTCCTCCTAACAAAGGATTTCACTTAGAAGGAAAAACAAATAAAAGCCATGCCTCTAAACTTTTAATATTAAAGTTTAATTCTTAAAGCAGAGAAAAATCATAGTTTTAAAGTTTCTTAAATTTCATCCAGTGTGGGTAAGAAATAAATTTTAAGAGTCATTCAATTGGTAAGAATTTGAGAAAAGGGAGGAAACTTTATATGAACCCAATACTTCAAGAATGAAGTACATGTTACAACATGGATGAACATTGAAAACATTACGACGCTGGGTGGAAGAAGCCAGTCACAGAAGACCCCATAGTACACGATTCGGTTTATATAAAATATTCAGAGACAGGAAACTGGTGAGCTGGGGCTAGAGAGATGGGGAGTGATTGCTAACAGGTACAGGGTTTCTTTTTGGGGTGATAACGTATTCTAAAATTGATTATGGTGATGCACAATTCTATGAATACACGAGAAAACCACTGAATTGTATACTTTAAATGGGTGGATTGTATGGGCTGTGAATTATATCTTAATAAAACCGTTCCACCCTTAAATTAAATGACTAGGTGACAGTGAAGTTTAAGCTTTTCATATGATGATCTCCAAGATCTTTGAAGGAAAAAGCTCCAAAAGCTAATGCTTTGAATATAGGTTGTTTTCTGCAGAGGCTAATCCTGGAGTACATGAATGTATACAAGTCAGGAAACTCTCCAGCCTCTGGTGCTGATTTTCTAGTTTCATGCCAGCACAGTGACCAATCAATAAAAAAAGACACTAAGAACACTAAATATCACAATCACAAGCTGCTTTTTGTTCTCCAGACCACAGCTCAAAACATGGAAGAATCTGCCCATCTACCATACTTAATAAATGCGACCACCAGAGCAAGTAGGCCCCATTCAGGGCAAGTTTCACTGGATGTGGCTATTTACGCTTTATTATATCAACATGTTAAAATTTACAAGGCCAGGTTGAAGTCTGAGCTATTTATAATTTCACTGATATTTTTTAAACAACTCCATGTTAGAGATATCAAAACTGAATATTCATTTCTCTCTGAAAACAACAATACTTAGCTAATAGAGGAATGGAACAGATTCCTACTTTTAGGAGATGATTTTCAGTCATGCAAATAAAAATCACCAGAACCCTGCTCCCTGACTAAGGAGGTCAAGCACTCGATCTTGGGGGAAGGCACCGACAGAGCAGCTGGGCAGCACCACAGAAATTGGTTGGGGGCTCTCAGCAATACCAAGGGGCCCACAGCTGATGCTCTAGGGGTACTTGTGGTTGAAATGCCATGTCTAAGAAATATGGACCTCAGACCACCCACAAGCTAAAAGCAACACACGACAAACCATACCTGGACATGATCATTTTTAAGTTGACGGTTGCCATGCCAATGCAAACATTACCTTACCACCCACTCCACCATCAACAGATTTCACTAAGTAACCAAGATGACAGAATGCACTTAAAGTGCTCTTTTCCTTAAAGTTAAAAGTGCTACTGTCATCTGTTGATACTTTCAGAAATTCTTAAGTAACAGCTTGAATTCAGCTTTCAAGATATAGTTCCCCCTACTCAGGCAAGAGCAGTTCTCAGCAGGGGAAGCACCAGGAAAGGGTAGGGTGAATTGTGTCTCCCTGCTGGCAATTGGTGGCTCCATAAGGTCAGTTATGAGCAGCAGGGAGAAACTCTTTGCGACTCCTCTGTCCCGTGGCTGTCCTGCTGTTTGCAGGCCATCCGTCCCTTCCTCAAGATTAGTATATGTGGCATGTTACCCATGCTGGTCCAGAATAAGTTTTTAGCAACGAGCAACACAATGAGAAAAATAAGTACGACCTCACTTCATTAAAGCCTCACTACATTTGTTTAATTTAAAGAATTCTCCTATATTCTGAGATTACGTCCTTCCTATTTTGATAAACATTTAAATGTGCTTTTCTTTGTGAAACAATGGTTATAGCAGTTGGGGACTTTTATTTGTTTATGTTTTTACTTGATGCAATAAAAACTTGGTTGCTTTATGATGAACTCCTATTTAAAAAACAAAAAAGTTCATTAGCCATGAAAAGTCTGGGAGCTGCTCCTCTGCAAAACAGCATATAACTCCAATTTCACCACATCATTAAGACAACTCGTGAGCAAGGTGAAAAATGACCAAGTATCTTCCGTCTTTTTCTCCCTATGGACCCCTCCCTTATTTGCAAGGGTCCCCATGTCACTCTGAAGGCACATCCTCTGGGTATGGAGGAAAAGACGTTCTTGGGAGCAGTCCAGCGGGGAGGGCTCAGGGACAAAGTCTCTAGGACTTCCCAGGAGCCAAGAGAAGTGAAGTCTATGGTGTGACTTGCTGCTAATGACCAGAGCTAATTTATTGCCTATTTATTTTAAAAGCATCTAATTTGTATTTTATTCTAGGCCATTTTATTAGTTAACGTATTAATTCAACAAAAAACTTTACTTCTCAGCTGGTACAGTTCAGGCTCTGTCCAAGGTGCTAAGGATGCAATAGTTAAGCCCTTAAACGGCCCAGCGTCCCACAAGGAGAAAATTATGCAAACCAATAATTACATTGTGACCGTCTGTAATGGGGGAGGTGGGAGCCCTGAGGGCTTATTGAGTAAGTCGAAGAAGTCTTCGGTGGGTGGAGTGAGTCTTGATGTGGGTCTTAAAAAATGAGAAGAAATTGTTCTTCAATCCCATTTTCAAGAGAGAGTTCCAGATTGAAGAAACAGAATTGACAACTGGAGAATAAAGCGAAGATGTGGTGAGACAAGTAGGAAGGATCAGAACATGAAGAGGTTCATGGCCTGTCTAGAGAATTTACACTTCATCCTATACGTGAAGCTGAGCTACTGGAGGATGGTGCCATGCCTGCTGGAATGTGAGAAAGATCATTCTTGCTGTCAGCTGGCAGACAGAGCACAGGGAAGGAGGCTGGCTGTGAGTAGGCCAGTTAGGAGCCTAAGACACTAGTCCAAGTGAGACATACTAAACGTCTGAATTAGGAGAGCAATGGTGCTGAGTAGAGGCTGGATACTGGGCACATGTAATGGTAAGAACTGTGTGTGGAGTAAAATCCAAACTCACAGGTCCAGAATGAACTTCACCACAGACTGAGCATATTAACACTAATGTATTTCCCACAGTCCTGTCAGTAGATAGCTGCACGTTCTCTCACTGAACCTTTAAATCACCTAATTTCCCTTGCAGCCACAGAAGAAAGGGCAAATGTTTGAGTGGGTAAATCTGTATGTGCACTTGAGATATGCAAGCGCCCATCAAACCTAACAACACAGGAACTTACACTCAGAGTGTTTTGCCAGGAGAAAGGACTAAAGCCCACTCACTTCTGATTCATTCCCTGAGTTCAGAGGAAGACAAGCGATGAAGAAGATTTACGAGAGCTCTTCAACATTATGGTTTTGGTTGTTGTTTTTTCTTGTTTTTTTCCCCAAGCTCCCTGAATTGAGAATAGGTACATAATTTGCATTACAAAGTAGACACAGAGCTTCTCTGAGGGCAATGACAAGCCTAACAGTCTATTGTTCTATAAATACTTTAAAAATATTAGAGAGAGAATTAAAAGTAAGACCACAACAACGATGCTGGTTTTGTGTCTGAAGGATATGATTGCTTATTTTTTAGATTTGAATTTATTTTTTATTGAGGTATAATTGACATAGAATATTATATTAGCTTCACGTGTACAACACAAGGATTCAATATTTGTATGTATTGCACAATGATCACCACAATAAGTCTAGTTAACATCTGTCACCTTACATACTTTGAAATTTTTTTCTTGTGGTGAGAACTTTTAAGATCTACTCTCTTAGCAACTTTCAAATACACAATATAGTATTATTAACTACAGTCACCATGTGGTACATCACAGCCCCATGATCTATTTATTTTACAACTGGAAGTTTGTACCTTTTCACTACCATCACCCATTTCACCCACCTCACACCCCCCGCCTCTGATAACCACCAATCTGTTCTCTGTATCTATGAGCTTAGATGTGAATTTATTTTATTTTACAAGCTTTTTTAACCTGACAATAAGAGATAGTCATATATGCTACAAAAAATTTGAAAGACTTAAAAAGAATGTTTCAAGTGAAAATACAAAAGCCCTTCTTATTCTATCACCAATATCCCGCCAATATTGTTATATTTCCAAAATTAGTATATTGTCTTGTATAAAGATGTTTGCAATCATGCCGTGGATACAGTTTTGTATGATATTTTTTCCCATATAAAGAATTTCTCTAGCTAATTAAATGTTCTTGAATTTTAAAAATTCTAATAGCTCCACTATATTTCATTTTATGGACCTACCACAATTATTGTGGTGAATCCCCTCATGCTGAATATTTAGGTTGCTTCCAATTTTTTACTAATACAAATAAACACCACAGTGACCATATTTATTCATTAACAAATCATTTTAAAAAACTAAAATGATTCAAATGTGAAAGTTTTAGCATTAAAGCAATAAAAGGAATACAAAAGGAAAGGACTAACTGGCTTAACTACATAAACTCAAACACTCTGCACGTAAAAACAGCCCAGGAAAAGAAAGAGCAGAACAACAAACTGGCAAAAATGCTGGGTTTCTTAAGAAACTTTCAGGCAGGTCTCGGGACATGCCCACTTACACTGGTAATTGTGAAGCTGATTATCTGGAGGGTCAAGATGGATTTGCCATGCAATGTTTACTGATTGGCCAGTTCCTAATACTCCCAGCTTCCCTTGTTTATCACAGAGCTCGGAAGAACCTTAAAAGATAATCTAATCCTCTGAGTGGCTTTTAGGGTTGTCTGTTCTAAACCATCCCAGACCGATGGGAATCTACATTGTTTTTAAAGGTCTCTAGATAAGAAGATTCCATAGCCTCTCTTGATAACCCATTCTAGGGTTTAAGAATCTTACCGTCAGGAAATTCTTTCTTTTATCTGACTTAAATCCCCCATACTTCAGTTTAAACCTATTTCCTTCCACTCTCTTCCCCTCATCTACAGGAGGATGGAGACCATCTGATGGCCACCCTTTACAGGATAACCCATCATATAAACACCACTAATAGAAGATTATTGCATTTCTTCATAGC
This sequence comes from Equus asinus, assembly GCF_041296235.1. NCBI lineage: Eukaryota > Metazoa > Chordata > Mammalia > Perissodactyla > Equidae > Equus > Equus asinus. Next base: position 139,825,822 of record NC_091793.1, on the reverse strand, counting down.
TTTCTCCTCCCTGACTATGTAACCCTGGTGCCTTCAACTTTGGGGACTGTGGGTCCTAAATGATTCATTTACAAACCATTTAATCATTCTCACAGCACCCTTTTTAAATGTCTCCAAATTTTACAAGTTTCACACAGCTCCAATCACTCACGAAGAGAGGCACTAAATGTAGACAGCAGTACAGGTTGGAGAGGCAGAGGTCCTCTTTCGAGAGGCCAGTGCTTTCGCTGAGAAGGGACTCGAGGAGAGCTCAGGCTTGGTGCACAAAGATGTCGGGGATGCTCACAATAAGAAAGAGGCTGCACCACGTGGACCCACAGGGTTTGCCTTCACAGCTTCCCAGACCTCGGGGTGAAGGTTCAGCTCTGCACCCTTAAGGGATCCGTGACAGCCACTAAAAGGTAGACCTAGCTATTGCTGCTGACACTTTCAGTCTACAGCATCCAGCAGTTACTAGCAGGAAAGCACATGGCCTTAGGGCCACCTCAAATGCCCCCAGGTGCACAGACAAAACTTCAAAGGGTGTGGAATCCAGATGCTTGGTGACTAAGTGCTAGATACCCTGGTTGCCTCTGTCCACTGAGGTTCAGTCACAGTTAAAAAAAAAAAAAAGAAATCTGTGAATTTAGCATCGAGAAGAGAGAGGTTTGAGTGTCATCTGTACTCTGACAGGCAGCACGATAAGATAAAGCAATAACCTGGAAGTCAAGAGAGCCGCGTTCTGGCATTAGCTCTGTCCCTCAGTCACGATGTGACACTTCTATTCCTCTGGGTCCCCACAAGAAAAATGCAGCAAATTACAGAATCTTTTAAACTCTTCAAAAAACACACACTTCATAAATATAAGCTGCTGTAATAACCACTGATAAGACACAACACTAGGCTGTCATGTATGAGTAGGAATTCTTCACCTCTGCCCATTTACACACTGCACAGCAAATTAAAAGTTGAGTCAACACTTGATTATCAGCCTATGGGGATTAGTCAGGAAAAATTTTAAATTCTAATCCTCCAACCAAAAATCTACGGGCTATCTCTCCTTTCTATCAGTATATGGGTGCTTATGGAATAAAAAACTAATTCTAATGTTTGCTAAGCTGAATATAATGAGGAAAGACTAACAACAGTTTAAAGGAATTCCAGAGTTCTGGCCAAAAAGACATGGATGCATGGATGGATGGATGGACAGATAAAGACAGATGAATACATCATCTCTTGCTGTGCCTGCTCTGGCTGATTCTGTCACTGAATCATCCCTTCCACAATAGCTGACACTCCATGTGCTCATTTTCCCTCTACACTTTTCCAAAGTGACTAGAAAACTCTTATTTTCAAACACTACTGAATAAGCACCTTGTGATTCACATGTGTGTGGCAATATTGCCAAGTGTCACCTTTTCTCAACAGAATTTATTAATTTATTTATCCAAAGACTATCTTAAATATATCAGTGAGAATAATAAAAGGAAAAAAATAAATGCCATGAGTAACCATCACTGTGCTTGGAATGTCTATCCTTCTGCAAAGATAAATGCCAGTTTTTGTCTCTAACACACCTGGGCACAAAGATTAAGTCCCCAAAGAAGATATATTTAATGGCAGCAAGCTATCATTAAGATAAATTTTTCTCTTATTCAATTTTTCCTTTCCTGTAGATAAAAAAGGAGTTCTTTGGGCAGATATGGCCCTGATGTGATACTTGGAAGGCAGAGAGAAGGGGAAGAAAGTAGGGACTGGATCTGCAAATTGGTTTGCTGAAATGTGGCAGAAAAGAATGTCACACGTGCTGGGTCGCAGAAGACTTCCTAAGAGATCTTGGGGTAGAAAAGACTTAAAAACCACTCATGGACCAAGCAACGTCCACGCATCTTGAGAAATGATTACAGCGCGCAGGTAGTATAATTAACCTGATCATAGGTCTCCAGCCCTGTGGCCACAGCCCCTTGACATTCTTACCTAGCTGATAAGTGTCTTCGTTACCAGGGCCCATGTTAAGTGTTGAGGGAATTCGTGGCCCATCTTGAGGGTCCATACACTTCATTTAAGCATATTCCAGTGGACAATAAAATTCACACTCTGCTTTGTATTACGAGATTCAAGAGTCGCAAACAAAATGAGTCTTTGCCATTTTGAGAGGGCTAATGCCTTGAGCTTCCTCCACACAAATAAAAGATGGAGAGGATTAAAGTCTGGGAGATTAGCAGCCCCGTCCAAGCCTGTTTGACAGGCTGCAACCTGAGAACTTGACTGCATCAAAATGCAAAACAAATGCTGTTTGTCACCTGTAACAAGGAGGACTCAGATGTAACTTCTAGGCTTGAATGATAGGGGACAAGGAAAACAGCACACCGGGGAATGCCAGGTCTCTGACTTGCGTCACAAACAACAGAAACGAGATGGAAGAGGAGGAGATCCTGCAAGTGAACGGCTCTCTAGGAAGTCCACACAGGAAATCACTGACGTGTGGGATGTCAGAATCTTGAAGCCTGGTCTGAAGTTTAGCTTATTTAGCTTTAAATGCCTGTGAGCATCTCAACTCCTGGAATAAAGTCACTGGACAAATGCAACATACTCTTCCTTGTTCTGTTATTCTGGCACAGAATATCTCTAAGAATTCCATGTTTCTTCTCCATCTTAGAGCTGACAGATGCATCTGACTCTCGGAAAGGGTGTCTACACCGTGTTTACAACATGGGCTGGGAGATAGGAGGAGAAGCAGCTACAGAACAGAAGTGCATTTTGCTTCTCAGCCTTTCTTTGTGGGTTATTTCCAAGGATGAATTCTAATTTCTGTGCAATTATGCCCCTCCGCTTTGCTTTCTTACTTGCAAAGAGATATTGAGGATTTAATGTGTGCGAGGCAGTACACTGAATGCTTCACATGTCTTACCGCATGGAACTTGACCCTCAGCTTCCTCTTTTTACTTTGATAGATCCTGGTACAGTCTTGGGAAAACCATGAAATTAGTTGGCAAGGCCCCTCTCCTCTCCAATGCCACCCTCCTACTGCCTGGTTGCCCTGTCAAGGGATCCTGCTGTAGTGGCCCCTCTGGGGATAGTTCTGTTCTGGAAGTTTTGTGACACCCTGACTTCTATTCATTCTTTCTTGACTCCTGGTCCCTGAGGTCCCAGCTGAGCTTGAAGTGATCTCATAGTGTAAGGAGTGTTACATCATTGGCTGCTGACGATGGTCTCTCTACTCCACTGGGCAGTGAACACAGTTCTTTAGCTGCACCTGTCAGTGCTGGGGAGAGGCCTGTGGGAACATGAAGTACCACAGCTTTGGCAAGGGCTGGAGAGACTTCCTGACTCCCCCAGTGCCAGCACTTGGGGAAGCCTACTTCACGCACATGGATCTACGAGGAAGCTTGTTCCAGTGCTGTCATGAACGCGCCCACAGCGCCTGGGAATCGCAGCGTTTCCTGAGAGAAGAGCTCCATCATCAGGATACAGCGCAGGGGCCCATGGAGGGCAGACGTCAGGAGAGCTCGCTCTAATTTCTGCACTCTGTAACCCTACACAGGCCGTGTATCCCCCCCACCCTCCATCTTCCCATTGTTGAAATACAATAATTCGCTCCTGAATTTATGTCACATAAACTAGCTAGTGTGAGATAAGGAAGGTGACCCTTTGACAAGTTAAAAGTATATAAGCGTAAGATACTGATAGGATTAAAATTACAGACTCTGGTTATGTCTAACAGGCTACCGGAGATCATAAATCTCCAGGTTTAGATGGTGGAGAACAATAAGAAAAGGGTATTTTCATTTACAACCCAGGCCTCTCGAGATGCTCTCTGAGGAACAGAACACACGTTCTGTGCCCTGCCTGCTTCATTATTGTCTGTTTACCTGAATTACACAGTATGACTGATTGAAACGAGACACATAATGTTATTTAACCATAAATTTGTTACAGAACCTATTGAACATGAAGTCAAAGTAAGTTATGATTGAACAATAGAAATAAATAGCTATAAGTACAATGGCAACGTGAAAATCAAAATAAAGCAGGCTATTATTTTGTTCTGACATTAATTGTATAATAATACCTATATTTAATGCTGTGACTCAATTTTGTGTGTCAAGTCAGAAAAACAATTGATAAAAATATCTGAATCAGCAGTGCTTGCTTTTCATTGTCACCAGCTTCTTCTAGAAGAACCTTTGGAAATAAATTTTGATGCTGCAAATATGCCCAGGGCCACAGGTTAGACAATGGTTGCTCATAGTAAATGGATTCAAATGGATTCAGAAAAAGGTCTAGCTGTTTGAGCCTAAAAAAATATTAACTCTAATGATCACAATTCTTCATCCCACCAACTCTGAGACACCAAAGTGCCAAGAGACAGGCACTAATTTAAGATGGAGGAAGACGGGCTTGAGGCCTGGAGGGGGTAGAGGCGGCATAGGGCTGGGGCAGATGAGTGGGACAGAGGCAACTAAAAGAGAGGAGAAAGAATGTGTCTGGGAGGAGGCTTGATAGCCAGAGAGGGCTTTAAAGGCGAGAGTGAAAAGTGGCCAGATAAACAAACTCAATTCTATGTGGCCATCATGCACGACATGGAGAGAAGAAAAATGGAGCAACGGGCAGTCTCCTGAACTTGGAAAAAGTGCTGTCCTCCTAGACACTAGTAAAACCCACCCACATCGGAGGAGATCAGCTGTTTGAAGATGCTACCTGAAGGGGCAGGATGAAACGGAGGGTCTAGAAATTTTATCAAGGTGTGTGTAGCTGGAATGTAGGGAGACGGTTGAAGCTTAATCAACGGTGTTGATAAACCTGAAGGAAGAATCTGTAAGAAATAACCTGTTCTGTTGAAACCTATGCAAGGGTGCGGACAGGGAAGGGGGTGGGCAAGAAGAATCCATTAGCGTGTCCTCAGCACTGTCCAAAGGACTGAGTGGTCTGGGTACCTCCACAGCTTCTGCCCTGCTTGGCAGTTAAGTATATCTGCACCATGGGAATTATATTTTATAGCACGTATATGTCTCTGACTACATAGTGTGATGACATTAGATCTGTGTCTACCACCCTCTCTGGTCCCATGAGCTCCTGACTCTAAAATGCTTTCCAAAGACACTCTCCTGCAGAGAAGAAGGTGCAGGTAATCAAGAAAACCAAGTACCTGGGTCTGCTTGGCAGTAATAGATCTCATTTAAATTAATAAACCGCACTGGCAATCTGCTTTATGCATTAGTTTCCTCCAAGATTGTTTTCCTCTCTATACCAGTTGTCCAATTTATATCCAACTAAGGAAACGTGGACAAAATCAACTTTCTCAGTCGGCAACACTGAGGAGGTGACCCTAGGTTGGAGTAGTGAAGAAAGAAGTGAAGAGAAAGGAGAAGAAAGGAATGAGGAAGCTATATAAGACATATTAGAAAGACATATATTGGCAGAAGAAAAAAACAGGCACCAATGAAACTGAGTATAGAATAATAGGACTGCAATAGAGCCACGTATATAGAACTCAATAAATAACAACAAAAACTGAGTGCTTTCAACACACCTGGAACATCTCATTTCTTCCTCATTGAGACTTAGACCATTGCTGAGCACTGTCAAAGAGTTGCCTGTATCACTAAGCTGGTGTTTGGCAGAGCTGGGATGCAGACCGGGCAGGCAGGCCCCAGAGCCCATGCTTCTGACCCTGCACTGCATGCCCTCCAAGGGCACCACAATCCTCAGTGAAATGAATACGTTGCTTCATAGCTGGTGCTGGGAAAATTTCCCCACTACATTAGGAATAAATAAAGCTGGATTTCTATATCCTTGTATTACACTATAAACCAAAGTGGAATGCAAATGGATTAAAGACCTAAATATGAAAGTGAGGCCCATCAACAGAATTGAAGACAATGTAGGAAAAGATCTCTGTAAACTAGGATGGAAAAATATTTCTTAAGAGCTTAAAAGCCCAAACTACAACCAACTCCAGTGACAATAATATGGCAGATTGGTCCACTACAAAATTAAGGATTTCTGCTTTATGACATATACCACTAACAAATTCAGTAAAAGACTATGAATTGCTAAGGAAAAGAAAAACCCAAAAGAATAAAAAAGAAATCTAACAATAAATGGACAAAGGATATAAACAAAGAAATTACAGAATGAGAAGCCCTAAGAATTAACAAGCATATAAAAAGATGCCCAAACTCACTAAAAATGGGAGAAATCCATATTAAAACACAATGAAATACAATTTGATATGCATTATAAGACAAAAATTAGAAAGGCGGATAATACCAAGTCTAGGTAAAGACCTTGGGAGATGGAAATCTATATCAATACTGTGGTTTGGGGATGTAACTTGGCTATTCTCAGTGAAGAAAGGATGCCTTTATTCTGTGACTCTCGTGATTCTAAACCAGTGGATTAGGGGGTATGTATGAGGATCTTTCTTAATGTCATTGCGTGCTAAAGAGGGGTTGGAAGCCACCTAGATGTGCATCACTAGGGGATATATAAGTAAAATATAGCATGTACATACTATAAACTATAATCAAAGAAACAGATTAGATATAGAATTACGTAGAATAGACATTAAAAATAATGCTGTGTGGAAAAAAGGAAACAATGCTATTTAGAGCAAATACCATTTCTGTGAGTTAAAAATATCTACATAAAACAACTATGATTAATTTTTTTTTTGTTTTTGAAGATTAGCCCTGAGCTAACTACTGCCAATCCTCCTCTTTTTGCTGAGGAAGACTGGCCCTGAACTAACATCCGTGCCCATCTTCCTCTACTTTATATTTGGGACGCCTACCACAGCATGGCTTTTGCCAAGTGGTGCCATGTCTGCACCCGGGATCTGAACCGGTGAACCCCAGGCTGCTGAGAAGCAGAATGTGTGAACTTAACCGCTGTGCCACCAGTCTGGCCCCACAACTGTGATTATTTATGGATGTACACTGAACACTCTGTGGTGAATACACACGGAGGAGATGGAAACAGGAGTAGGGATTAGGGGTAAAAGGCGTGGAGGGAAACTCAAACAAGGAAGGGGCTGTGCCTAGACACATGATGATGGAGCAATGAACTCAGGATTACTGTTCACTCAACCCTTTGCCCTCAACCCAGAAAAACGAAGAAACAAACTCAAACTCGTGACGTATGATTTTAACGGAAATATATCACAGACAACCTAGGCAGCCAGAGGACATGCGTCGAATTGCCCTTACATATTTCATATCATCATCATGGAGGCAAGATACAGGAGTGTTTAGAGAAATTCAAGTTACTTGCAAAAGTTGTACTCTTCTGAAAGCAGAGCACAGGTGAATTATTAATTTGCTACACTAAATCTTTCCGAAATTGGAGGGCTCCGTGAGAGGAGCCATTACTCTGGACCAGTAAAGCGAAGTGAAAGTGAGGGGAGCCTTGAAAGGAAGTGCTGCTGGGTATTCATTAGAGTCAGGCAAGAAATGCTGGTCAGAGTCATTCCCAGACATCACAAATTCACTCAGCGCCAGACTCCTAGGAGCCATTCCCAGAGCTTCTGATTCCAAAGGCTTAGGGAGCACCCAGAACTGTTTGCAACTTCAGAACAAGCTGCGCCACAGATCATACTTCTCAAGATTTGGGGACACACATTTGCGAAAGTTCAGAGGAAAGAATGATACGGTCCCATCAGCAGATTTTAAGAACGAAAGATGGCTTAAGTGGAAAGTGTGGCGTTCAACAATGAAATGTTGACAAGAGAGCTGAAAATTTTATAGATGAATTAAATGGCAATGGAGGTAGTGGGAATGTAAAGAATGGCATGTGGCTGATGAAACAGGAATCATACAAAAAAGAAGGAAAAAAGCACATAATCAAAAACCAATACAAAGAGGATCAGATAAGAACAGTGTCAGGAGGGGTTAAGTCTGAGAATGAGCTCAAGCTTGAGAAAAATGCAGAGGACAATAAAAGGAATTGTTAACGTATGTTTAGAGTGAATGCAAGGAATGATTCACCTCCCCCTGGGGGCAGATATGAGAGTGCTAGCAGATGATGGTATGGAGAACAGAAACTGTTTGCATGCCGTTTGCTCCCACCTTCCCTATCAACAAGAATGATCTTCAGACTCAGCCACAAAACAACAGATTAAGAAGGAACTGAAGCCTGAGAGAGGAGATAAAACTAAAAGGGAGCATCTAGCTGCTTTATAGGAACTCGTATCTCTAGGCCCAAATGAATCTTATCCAGGTTCGCTGAAGGACCTCGCAGATAGGACTGCAGAACTTCTGGGAGATCCGGGGACAAGCCTCCAGGACGTGCAGAGGGGGAGCCTAGGCAGACGGCCTGATTTTTAAAAAGGGGGTGAGGAGGGGGGTGGGTTAGGGTGCGGAGGACACACATTCTGTAAACAGCAGAATAGTGAATTTCAAGTTGCTGGATAAATCATTAAATAGATGGTTTTAGAAACTAAAGAGGAAAAGAAGGAGAATGGGGTAATTGCTAGGGATTAATAAGGCTCACTAATAACAGCTTATGCCAAACTCACCTCCTTTCAAGCTTGAAGCGTGGGAACATTGCCAAATAGTCATTAAGAGCCCTCCAAAGGCCAAGATCCAAGTGCAGCGCGATTGTTGTCAATGACATCACTGCATCTATGGCTTCTTGTTTTAGCACTATTTCTTCTGTTTTAACGTTTCTTAAGGACTTTCTAACATCTCTGACAAAAGAGGAAGATTAAGACCTGTTGTCCTTTCCTTCATCTTTAATAGCTCCTGGAGACACCGCCTTCTCCCTTCTCTGACTTTAGAGCAGTCTGCATAGTTACAAACTATAATTTTTCTTTTCATAAACTCTGAAATGTTCCTTCATTTGTCCAGCTAAAACTGTCCTTCAAAACTTCAGACTCTTTCACTTCACATACTTATTTCCCACATTCTACTGGTATTTCTCTGTCTTTTTCTCTGGCATTACGGGACCTACTAAAACAATCCTGCCATTTCACTCACCAAGCAAGTTCCTTCACCTTTCATGACACACACATCTGTGCCCATTCAGCCCCTTTTCTTCCCTAACTCATACCCTTTGTGTTCTTAACGTCTGTAGGCCAGAAAGTAATTCTGCTTTTCTTTCAAACTGAAATCAACCTAGTCTTTGTGGAGAGTATTCTGTTCGCAATCCCCAATCCAAAGTGTGTAAGACATATTTTGTCTTCAAATGCCTCAACATCACCAAAGCAGCCCAAACACACACACACCTGAAACTCCTAGGGAACCATCAAGACTAATTATGATTAAGTGGTAAAATACGTCCTCCTCTTCACCCCGACGCCATGCCTAACATTTAGCAGGCACTCAATACCTTCCTCTGTGTTATTAACAAATGAGTGAGTAGATAAACATATGTTGGTCCAAATTCAGTATTATGGGAGGCTGGAAGAGGAAAGATCACAGTGGAGCAGAGGTAGAAACAGCCATACGATTATTACTCAAATGAGAAATGTAATATTTATAGTTCGAGTCTCAGGGAAGAGAAACTTTTTTCCCAGAAGTTTCTGGTGTTTATTGTTAATGGAGTGATATTCTTTTATGAGGACAGTCAGTAGAGCTTCCCAATGAAGGAGGATATCTAAACCAATTTTAGAAATAATTCCAACACACACTTTCCTTCTCATCGTCCTATTATGTACTACAAGCTGGATAAAATACAAAGATAGACAGACAGCTTTTCAATTTTCTTCTTTAAATTTTTTTCTAAAACCATCCCAACATGGGACTGAGGAGTAACACAAAGTTTAATAAAGAATCCATTATCAAGGGACAGTAGGAGGAGAAGGCACTGTGGGCATCAGGCAAGAAGCGGTGGCTGTGAGCTCAGGCCTCCGACTGATCTCATTCTGGCTCTTTGAAATTTGGGGTAAAAGCAAGCAAGTTATTTAGAAGAAAAACGACATCTTCACCCACATCAAGCTCTCAGGATTGTTCAGTCACAAGCATTTTCCAATATGAAAAGAGGACCTCTTACCCTATATAGTTGCAGTAACATGCAAAGATTCAGGATAAAGGATTTAACTATTTCAAAAATCCTAACTCTTGACACATGATCATCTGTTGATCACTAAGAAATGTATCATAAAGAAAAGATTTAACAGAATCACTTTAGGCTCATCATTTTTGCTTAGTTTTCATTTCTGCTACCACCTTTAAAATCTTGTCTACTTTTTTGTTCTATGGAAAGTATGCATCATGGTTCGAAGATTTCTTTATCCTGAAGAGTTAATCACCTGCAAAGGAGGGAGAAAATCCCACATAATTAGAAAAAACTGGCAAAGCCCCAGTCTCTTAACCAGAACTGGATACATCATTTGTGGGGTCTCGTGCACAATGAAAATGTGGAGCCTGTCGTTCAGAAGTTACGACGACATTCAAGGGGGCAACAGCAGAGCATTAATGCAGGCGCAGAGGCTTCCAATGTTCGGGGCCCTGTGCGGCTGCACAGGTTGCACATGGGTGAAGTCAGCCCTGCTCTTAATGTACAATGGAAGGTAGAAGGTATAATGGAAGTGAAGCTCTTGGCCAATGGGAAGGGTGAGCCACACCAAGCTGAGAAGTAGGTATCTTCCCCCGAATGTCAAACAAAGACCTATTTTATTTTATATCAACGATGTCTCCTCTCTTTTGGACCCTGAACACACAAATTCGTCATTTCTTAGCCATGGGCTTATTCTCTGTATATATATTTTTTCCATTTTAAAAGTCCTCCCCTTACTTACCCCACACTGTCCCAGGAGACTAACATCCTGTAACATCCTGTAACATTCTGTAGCCTTCATTCCCTCCCATTCCACACTCACAGGCAATCCAATCCTGCACAAGCTTCATTTCTAGAGTGTTCTGGAAAGGCCCCTGTCTAGTTCTCATATTTTCAGATGGTGAAATATTTGTACTCTCTGGGATAAACTCTCCTTGGAAATATCGGTTCACTCTCACAGCGCGAGAAGACAGCCGCATGAAAGGAGGAGCCCTCATCGGAAAAGAAGGATTTGGGCTCTAAACTCCGGGCCCAGTCGCTGGATCCCTGGGTCTCAGCTTCCTTGTCTACTAAACGGGAATACTGTCTTCCTTGTTGACCCCACTGAGAGAGCAAAGGGAGAAGGGAAGAGTGCTTATCAAAACACCTTGCAACCTCTACAGTGCTCACACACGTAAGATATTATTTTGGCGATTTTCATTATGTGTTTGTTTCTGCAATGCCAGCAAACTATAGGCAGCTACCAGTTTGGAGTGAAAAGAAGACACAGCTGTAAATCAGTGTATTTGCTTTAATTTCAGCTGCCAGTGATGTGCTGAGGGATGGTGGCCAAATGACTCCCCCTCGCCAGCCCAGTCGTCTCATCTATGAAACAAGAGGTTTCGATCATATCACCAAGAGGCTTCACAATTCTAAAATAATTCTATTGTATTCAATTTACTTCTTTGACAAAACATTTATCGGATTCCTTCTCTGTACCAACTAATAACCTAGAATCCTTGGGATACAAAGAGAGGCCATTTCTTCAAGGAGTTACTAGACACCTGCATATTCTAGAAATTGTGCTTCATGTTAGTAGAACAAAGGGGCATAAGACCTGGTCTACATGCTCAAGGAGCTCAACGGGGGATAGCCAAGTAGGTAGAAAATCAGACTATTCTGTGATAACCTGTCCTGGGAGGCTTACCCACCTGCTACAAGAGCAGGAAGGAAGGGTACCTTGCCTAGTGCTGGGCAGGGTTGGGGACGTGTTCAAGGAAAGCTCTCTGGATCAACGGTGCCAAGTGTTGCTCTCGTCTAGGAGCACATTTGTATTTCTTCTGCATATGTTCCTTGCAGTCCTCTTAATTTCTTCCACTTATGATTAATTTGTGGAACACTTCGCTCCCAAGTAGTAGCACAGGTTGGACATAGTAATGCTTTAAAGGCATCTGCAGGATCAGAAGATGCTAGCCTAGACAAATACTCATCAGACTGTCTAACAGAAACCCTATTGCTTTGAAGGTAAGCGGATTCTGTTCTGATTCTTGTCTCAATACATTTTGGGGAGAGTTTTATAAAATAGAAAGATGAAAAATTGATTTTTTTTCTCTGTATGATATAGCCACTGGTGGGGGGTTACTCCTTTATACCATAATAGGACACATAAATTATGTGATAAAATGTGGACTGGTTTTCATGAGAGCAATGAAACTAGATGAATCAGCAGTCACAAGAAACAAGTCAGGGCGTAACAAAGGGATGCTCGTGGCTAGAGAGTTATGAGCACACTTTAGGAGATGAAGAATGAGGGGGTTAGTGAAACCTGAGGCTGTGGAAGTCGGCTACTGCTTGTATCTCTCTAACATCTCATATCAAAGAACTTAAAGTGTCATTTGGTGCCACAGCACAGACCAAATGCTGCCTGTGTATCTGATCCAGAATGGTTACTTTTGTGTGCTTTTTTAGTGTGTGAAATATTTAAGTGAAGGTCATATACAGGTAAATCCAAGCAAATATATGTTTTCCTATAAGTATTAGCCAAACAAATAAAATCCTATGTAACCAAATAAAAATTACTTCATTGTGTGAGTGGCACAAATCTGACTTAGAACTGTGAAGTTAATTATCTCAAAAATAGAGTCCCTCAGGGTCACCACCAACCATATGAAACCCATTTACAAGACTCCCTATAATCCAAGACATGAGAAACCACAAAAATCTGAAATAAATATCCAGCCAGCAAAGATAATCCATAACTGTACAGCGCAAAGAAAAGCTCCACTATGTTTCTTTTTTCCTCCTCCACACATGGTTTAAATATTCACCCCTCCATGTTCACTTGATGTAAGATGCTGTTATCGTCATGAGGGAAACCTATAATGCGCCAACCCTACAAAGAGCACTAAGCCTAATTACAAATACCGTCTTTATTTACACACAAAATCCAAGGCTTTCATGGATATCTGTGTAATGAGAGCAAACTGGGTAGAATTTAGCAGCTGTAAGACTATTCATCTCAAAATTCCCCACATCTATTTTAGTCTTATGAAAGAGCTTACTACTCCATAAAGAATGGCTTTCTCTTAAACAGTTGGCTTTGATTGTGTTTCCTCAGCAACACACAAACACCTGGGAGGCCAGAAGTGTGACAGAAAGACATTAGGATGCTGTATATACAAAGAGATCCAGCCGAAACCATCAGACACCTCTTTAAGGGAAGTCTTTGGTCTCTGGAAATCAATGTTTTCTCTCATTTCTGCCCTACATTTCATCTATTTTAATAATCTTGAGATGGACGAGCAACCAAACTTACTCCTAGAGCTACATTTAGCAATTGTAGAGTTAAAACCACGTAAAGAATCAGAATATATTACTGGAAATGGAATAATTGCCTCCAATTTCCAAGGCAATTGCTCCTCTCTTGGAGTTCCTGGCACACAGAACTGCAAAAATCTCTGCTCATGGAGCCTTCTTCTTCGGTCAGCTGGATTCTCCTTTCTTTAAATCTCCTATGTTTCTGCTGTAGCTTCCTCCCTCCAGCCCAGACTGCATACTCTGTCACTCACTGGGCACAGCTGGCACAATCCCCCTTCCCAGCACCCAGCCTGAGGGCATCATCCTTTCATAGTTTTCTGAAAACCCACCGCTCCTCGCCCAAAGGAGATGATTCAGGCTGAATCTATAGAGCAGACCAGGTAAAAAAAAGACTGTGGCCAACTAAGATTAAGGGATTAATCACTCCAAGGAAAGATCTCATCAAAAACACTGGTTTCAAAGACATATTTAATTTTACATCATAAATGGAGGAGGGGCAGAGAACAAAGCGAGGAAAGAGACAATAATGACTTCATAACCATTGTCCAAACACCAACAGCCCTGTTTACAATTCAAGTCCACATTTTATCCCAGAAAATAATATTCACCTTTGAAACATAAAAAATAGAAGAATTTCACTTGATGTGAAGAGAAAACCAAGAAGATGAACCAAGAATACAGATTAGAAAGCTGCTTTTAGCATGAATTCGATGTACAATTCATAAAATTTAGTAGGGGTACTAATTGCCAACAAACTATAAAATAAATAGTTTTTAACAAAACATGAAAGTTAACTGTATAAATAAAGAGAAAGGACAAGAATATACTTTTGTAATTGCTAGAGACAAATCATTACAGAAATTAAGGAAAAATGGATAGCACACATGCTTAACACAAAGTCAGGGATTTCGATTATTGGAAATATTAAAAATTTTGTGGGAAATTATAAATGAGGATTTTGGGGACGATCCAGAGACCCTTTTGCTTTCAATGACATTAAGTTTACAGAAAAGTAAAAAATGATTTAGTGATAAGAAAAAGCCACCTGTGACTTTGCCTTAGGCTATTAAGGTACCATAGAAAACATGATTAAAAGTTATAAAAATACAATAAAGAAAAAGAAACAAAGAAAATAGTATTTTGGGAAGTGCTCATAAAAGTGGTGGTGGAGGGGAAGGTGATGCAAAAATAGCAGCCCTTTGGGAAGAGAGGGAGTCGTATGTTGAACAAGATTATACTCTCTCATAAAGCCAATATTATTTCTGTGCAATCAAGTGCATCGCTAATGTGCAAAATCCAACTTTATGAGATGCAGCAAAGCAGAGGAGAAAGTTGCCTTTGAATGATTACTCTGAAAGTCTAATCAAAGACATTCTCCCCTGTTATCAAACACAGATGTGCAAACTAAGGAGGCTAGAGATGGTTTCTTCTTGGAAAAGATTGGCAATAAGATTGAGTACCTTGAATTCATCTCCTCATCATACAAAATCCTACAAGTACCTGGGAGGCTCTTCAAAGTCCACACACACAGAATAATGTTCAACACATGTTTGCGATGTGCTTTAACCCGAACCCAAATCTTCCTAAGCCAATCCAGAAACCCAGGGCTTTCTGAGGAACAGCGGATACAGAGACTACTGACCCAACTGGAGAAACACGCAGGCGCCAGGATAGGGCTGAGGGGAGCCAGCTCACCCACCACCACCCAGGGCTGCTGGCGTTGGCTCAGGCACCCTTGCTGTTTCTAGTGTGTTCCTGTGTGTCACACTCTGGGTAAAAGAACTCTACCTGCACGTCTGCACGCCACCAAATGACATAATCAAATAAAATGCTGCGGGACACAATAGCACATGTCCCTCTTTCTCCCTTTTCGAGAAAAAGAAGAAGCTGTATTTCCTCCCCTTTTTGGCTAAAATATTTCTTTCATAACATTTTATTTTATGGCTGGAAAGATGTCAGGTATCTGAGTGCTACCTACTCACTAATTAAACCTCCGTTTTCATTTCGAACTTTAATTATATCTTCAATTCTTATCTCTGTAAAATGCTAATGGAAGAAATTCTTAAATATAAATGAATAATTAATACCCACATATTTCATTTTAAAAATTGTTTAACTTAGTTCAAGAAAACCCGCATTGTAGTGATGGTTGGGTCATGCAGGGAAGTAGATTTCTCTGCACCATTTATCTGCTTTGAAAAAACTTTACTAATGCAACAAGAAACATCAAGATGGTTGCTATTTCCCATCTGACGGTGGCAGACCTCTCACCTGCCGGTCAAATTTGGAGAGGCAGGCTGGGGAAGGACCAGGGACACTACACGTGAAATGACTGAGTTTGGTACAGCTTACTCTTCCTGGATTCTCCTTTGAAAATTTAGTTGTAGCACCTATGGCGCGTTTCAGATTCCCCAAACAGCCAACGTGACAGTGTGAAAGAGCAACGCTGAAGAGATTACCAATTCCTCTTGTATTTCCTGCAGATCCTCTCAGATATCTTTTTCTATCTTTCTGCCCCAAAGTTCAGGCATCATTATTAAGGCATCGTTATTACAGGACAGAATACAAGGATATGCAGGAGAGGCCAGTTGTTCAGGAAATAACTATCATTTGGGAAATGGCATAATAAACACATTATGATCTTGGACGCAGTGGGTAATGAGCCAGCATATATACAATATCAATGCTAAGATTCTCTATCTCTGTATGTATTTTTTCTTATTTTACCTAAACTTCCCTTTTCAATTTGTTTGTATTTCCCAGAATTCAACAAATCACCTTGTAACATCATCTAAGAGCTTTCATTATTATCATTATCCTTTGCTTTTCACTATTTTGTATCTATTCCACTCTAAAACGAATGTCTCCCTTGTCCCACTGCTTAAGTTTATCAGTGACATGGCAATACCCAAAGGCAAGATTCAGTGTCATGAGACCCAAAGGACACGCGTGTCTCTCAAAACAAGGGCTGATCCTGGAGGTTAAAATTCCAATCTACTCTCTTCATGATTTTCAGGGTGCTGGGAGCTAACCATTTTCAAACGGGCAAATGCCATCATTTTATGTATGAATGGGAGACTGATATTTTAGAGGACCCTGGCCCACGTCTGATTCCTTGGTGACCTACCTGCCACGTCCTTTTCATCCTCAGGTGGGGTCAGTGCTCCGTAAGTCTCCTCCCTCCCCAGTGCCGTGCCATTTCTTGGCCATCTCAGTCTTCACATTTTGGTCTTGCTCCTTCACCGACACTTGGAGCTACTTCAGGTACTGGTAACTCTGTGGCTCCTGTGACCACCTGACTTCGCCACAGAAGAGTGGAATTTCCGTGTATTGGTGAAACATTGAAAATAAGAAAACTAGAATGGCAACACCATCTCTAATAACTGTTCCACAATCAGGGGAGTGTTCTCTGCACAGGGATGGAGATGTCCTGCTTGCGTCCCCCTCCAAGAAATAACCTGTCATTCAGCTGCACGGAGTGCAGATGTTGCTGACGGCCTCCGGCTATTCATGTTTGTAGGATCCTCCTCAGTTTCTGATTCAAGGCTACACTCTCCAGAGGTAGCAGCAGCTAAGGACTGAGCATGCAGGGGACTAGAACCTGGCCGTTTCCCAGTGTAAAGCGCCTCTCACAAGCGGTCTTTGCTCTGGAGCTCATGTTGGGCTGGCCAAGCCTTTGTCAGATTTGTGCCGTGGTCAAAGCTCCCCCTGAGTCCTCCCTTTTCTATCTTTCACAGGTGTCTCCCCCTCCATTAACCTCTCCCCTTCCTACTTTGTCTTAGCTCCCACTTCTTGGAGGACCTGACTGGTAAATTCCGATTACCTCTGCCCACCTCTGGAGAGCTCCCTTTGCTTGGACAAAGCCCCCAAATCCTCCCTAAATCACCAGGCAACAGGCTTAGCAGCAACTCTGATTTTCTATAAGAAGATAGAGACAAGTAACTCGAAAGATGGTAATGTTTGCCAGAACATCAACTGAGATGGAGAACTCGTTGCCTGCCTCTCAGATCATCCTGAGCTAACAATCTCTCTCATTATCTCACCACTTTAACGCTGTTTTACAAAGGGTTATAACTCAAATACCTTCAGGATTCTTCCTCACCCACTTTCCCTCTTTTGGGAAAAAGACGACTTTTTATTTCAGATTATTTTGAATCTGTTCATCCAAGAATAACAAGTAGTGTAAATTTTTACATCCTGAGTTTTCTTACATAGGTAGGCTTAACCATGTTTACTTAACAATAAATTACAGATTATGCTTAATTCAGGCTACTTAACTACTTTAAGAAATTGGTTAATTCACTCAAAGTTTTTTTTTTTTTTTAAAACACCATTTCAATGCCTCACTGTTAATCTTGAGTTGGATACTTCCTAATATTCTATACAGATTGCCCATAGAGTCTACATCATTTCACATTTTAACCAATCATTTGAATGACAAAATAGCATCATTATAAAGTACAATAAGTATGACAATTCAAAGAGAGGTAACCAGCACCTTTGACAGCAGCAGAAAAATTAAAACCTTCTTTGACCAATTTCGAAAAGTGTTTTCGAATAAGGAATGTGAAATTTAATGAAAATAAGTGGAGGGCAAACCACTTATAGAAGAAAACCCAAGTGTATAAATACAAGATGGAAATGTATTCACTGTGTTCGACCACGGGAGAAAAACACACAGGAGTCACAGAAGGCCACCCACCTAGCATTAGCCAGCAGGATAATGGTGCTATTTAAAAAGGAGGCAGGACCCAGGATGCATGAACTGAAGTAATGTGGTGGGAGCTGTGAAGTCATCAACAGACAGTCATTCCTCATTGATCAGGCCCTCAGTGTGTGCAGAGGAAAATGTGGAGAAGACCAAGAGTGGGTGGGTACCATTGGAGAAGTGAAAAATAAGACATTTGAAGACAGCAGTCTGAAGAAGAAATAGCTGCAGGGTCACAAAGTTTTTAAAACTCCTAATAAAAAGGTGACCATATAAGGGTGGTCTCTGTGCTCACAACAGAGCAAACACAAGTTTGTCCCATATCACAAGGATTTTAGGCAGAAAACGTGAATGCCTGGGAAGCCAACAAGGTAACCTGGTACAGCAAACCAGGGAGACCCAACGTCCTAGTGGCATCTCCTTCATTGTCCTACTTTTGATGGAGGCACGAACACACAATTATTTCCCTTTTTTCTTAACTCTGCGACAGGCAAAATGACTGCATAATCACAATGCAGAATGATACCTGACAGTTCGCTCAGTTGCAGGGAGGCAGCGGGGCAAGGGAGGGACTGTGGCAGGTTGGAGAGCACATGCTTCCATGGAATGGGGCAGGCCGCACTGTCAGGTGGACCTTGTCCACAGGGCCATGTAGTTTAACTTTCTAGTAGAACCTTATAAAGTTATTTCTTGATTAATAAACTTTAGTCATTACTGGGGGTCCTTCCATGATGGTAGATAAAGATTTAGCCATCTGTGTCCCTCAGCCTCCTATATACTCCCCTATTCCTAAGATGGTTATGCCACAATTTGGTTTAAAAAAATACTCAATCTAGTACTTACATCATTATGACCCTGTAAACATTGCTCAGTGCAAGCCAAGCAGTGTCCTAATGATCATTTTTTCTTTCTTGTTCACTTTTCCCCCTGGAATTAATCTCTGCCTCTTTAAAAACTTGCATAATTGTTATTACATGTTACTAATTCTTCCTGGTCACTCTAACACTGCCATTGCATCCCAAAATTTGTCTGTTCTACTTCTTTCCCTCGGCCGTCCCTCCTGGAGCATCTGTCTCTGTCTCCCTCATGTTGCTGTCTCCCCAGGATGGTTGCTGCTGAGCTGGCTACTCAGCCGTCATGGTCTTCCCTTCCCGGTAGTTCAAAGGTTTCTCTTTGTTCTCTTCTGGCCTGGACCCCTGCTTCCTGGACCCGACGTCTTCCACTTCCTTGATTTACACTCCTGTATCTGGTGATAAGATATCCTTAACCCTCCAGTAAATCCTGAGAATGGATGCATGAGAGAGAAACCGCTTGATTCCTGTGTCTGATAACGTTTTTAGTCTGCCCTTAAATTTGATTGATACTTGGCCAAATAAAGCATTCTAAGCTAAAAATCACTTTCACAGCATTTTGAAGGCATTTCACCACTAGTTTTCAGTTTCCAGTATTGCTGTTGAGAAGTTCAACACTATTTTTATTCTTGATCCTTCTTAGGAAATCCATTCTTTGTTTTTTTCCTCTCTAGAACTTTTAGGAGTCTTTTAATGATTCTCAGTGTTCTGAAATTGTATGAGGACATGCCTTCGCTGTGCTGGGCACACTCTCTTTCTCACTCCCCTCTTTCTCTCCTCTCTCTTTGGGATGTCTAATCCATCAGAGGGAGGACATCTCACATGCTGTTCTAATACCCTTCACTATACTGTTGTCCATGTTTTCTCCTTTTGTTCTGCTTTCTAGGAGAATTCCTCAGCTTTGTCTTGCAAGCCTACCATTAAATTGTCTTAATAACTTATGATTATTCTTCTATAATTCCATCCAGTTCTTGTCTCAAAGATAAAATATGTTTTCTTTCTGATAACATTATAATTATTGGATGACTTCTTTGGCCTCGTGCACTGTCTCTTTTTTCTCTTAATTCACGTATCTGTTTATTTTTCATTTTAGTCTCTTTCTTACGAGAGGCCTTCCTCAGATATCTGGTGATCCACTGTTGTTCCGTAATATGTTAACGAGTCCCTAAAAGGCCACGTTGACTTTCTACGGACGTGGTGGATCTGGCTGATTAGTGAGGTTCAATGGAGCACGACTGGGCGGGAAGCCAGGTTTGTTGTTGGGTCCTCTCTCACTATTAGTATCTGTAGCTCTTTTCTCTGTGGCTGCTCAGCTTTTCAGAGAAGAATTCTCTGGGGCTAGAGAGCCCAGGTTTTCCCTGGATTCCCTGGTTTCAGCCCCACTCCACTTTCTGTTGTGCTCAGTTTCCTGAACCTGGAGCCTTTCTAGTTCAAATTCTCCAGGTTCCTGAGGAGGTGGAGGGAGGGGTGACCCGTGGCAGCATGGAATTGGGGGTGGGGGAGGGGGCGGTTGTCTAACTTCCTGTAGAAACATTCAACCAAACCATTTGTTTTCAGCTCTATGCTGATGCTGGCTCTCACTGGTAGTTAACACTTTTGAGAGCTGAGGTTCTGAAAAATATAGTAAAAATTATTCCTTTGCATATGGAAGTCAAACAATTGTTAAATGCTACAGAGGAGGAGGCAGAGTTGAAAGATAAAAT
The DNA here is from genome assembly GCF_041296235.1 of Equus asinus. Lineage (NCBI taxonomy): Eukaryota > Metazoa > Chordata > Mammalia > Perissodactyla > Equidae > Equus > Equus asinus. The sequence goes on along the minus strand of NC_091793.1, from coordinate 139,805,285 downwards.
TCCTGGTTACTCAACTTTTGGATGAGAACTTACGAGACATATTTCCAGAACTTGAATATTTTCCTTATTTTTGTTCTTTGCCATTCTCCCCCATCAGCACACCTACACAATTTCACAAAGCGTCAAAGTAGCTTAAGTGAGTGCAAAATGCCCTAAAATTTTAAACTAAATACCCAAACACTGCTGGGAAAGACCATAAAGGCAACACTGCAGAAACAGACCTGGTGGCTCCCAAGTCAGGCCACTGGGCAAGAACTAGAAATGCTCACTCGTCAGCTGAGGTATGAAGACTATACTCAGTGTCTTTAGGAATACCCACAGGACAGGGAAGGTATGAAGTCAGGATGCAATCAAGGACCACCTGGAACAGGCGTGGACTGTGAGTTCTCTGTCCACAGTCCACAGCTCTTGTCCGCCCAAGGCTGAGATGTCCTGCGTGGACAGCTGTGAGTTGCCCTCGGCCTGTGCAGGGCTAGAAGGCAGCGCAGAAACCATTTCACTGATCCATCATCCTTCTCCCTCCAGTGTCATCCTGTTTGCTTCTCTCCTCTCTTCACTGTATCACTGGTGGGTCCTTGTTTGTGTGTCTCATTTACTGCATATTAACATGGCCCTGTTTCTATTTCTTTTGACAGTTCCACAGTTTCTGGTCTCTGTGGTCTCCTCTGTGTTACAACACAAGACAAAAACCAACTAACACATTTCCCACCTCCAAAGCTGTGATTTCTCACCATCTCCCACGTTAAAGAATATATTAGGCCCAGTGGCAACACCATTAAAAGACCAAACACCATATATCAACTGGAAGCTCTGATTTCTTAAGGTTCTTTCCCCAACCCCCTACCACTTTCCACTGCCACAAAGAAAACAGCCCCCTTGCTGTTGGGGCTAGTCTTCCCAATTTAAAAGAGAAGAAAAGCAAAGAAAGTTCATGGCTGGCAACTTCAATTTCCTTTTTCTTCCGTGTATGTAGTATATTAAAACATCCTGCATGATATGGGGCCGGAGCAGGTGTGAGGAGTAGGGTCATGCCTGGGGGTGGGTGGGGGGACTGTTGGAGGCAAGAAAGAGAAGCTATTGGGGCGGTCAGGAAGGCAGGGGCAGAGGGACCAAAAAGAAAACAGACGTCAGCAGGCTGAACACAAGCGTGCTGTTCTCCACAGCTGTGAGCCAGGCCAGGGTGGCTGGGCTGCTTTTGTAAGGAATGTGTCAGAGGCTTTGTAGTTACTTCTTAATTCTACAGATGGTCAGAGAAAGTGCTTATATTACTTGCCTAAAGTTACCACTGAAGGCTGATTAATACAAGATGTCCCGACACGGGACCCGTGTGTAAGGCAGAAGAAACAATCGAAGGAGTACAAGTGTCCCCGTAGGATCCAAAGTTTAATGTCGGACGCAACGAGGGCAAACCATGTCTGAAGGCAAATTGGTTAAAATAAATCATGTCAGAACCATGAAAGTAGAGAATCTAAACAGCTCTCTAACTCCACTCTAAGGCTGGCTTTCTAAGAGTCACACCATCTTGATCCCCTTCATGCTTGGAGCGCACGTTACTGCCCATCAGCAGAAAGCTGCTGAAGGGGCCAGAGATAAGGCTGAGCGTGAAGCTGACTCAGTGAGGGCAATTAGGAGAAATTCGAGAGAAAGCTTTCCTATAGGGGTGCAGAAAAGGGAGATTTCTTCATGGGGTCACCTGGTATCGCTTTCATTAGAAACTGTGGCAACATAGAGACCTGAAACGACCTTGCTCATAACGAGGATATTTATTATAAATAGACTTGAGACACAAGATTCAGTACTGAGGAGAAGGCTGATAGAAATGACTTTGGGGAGTTTTCCACCTAATGAAAAGCCAGATAAAAGAAAAGAGATTTAGTCATTCCGTGTTGCCAAATTGGTAAAAGCTTTTGAGGACAAAGTAATAATACAGATATCACCTGGGTAACAGACAAAAGAGATTCCAGAAAAGATTGTGAAAAGCAATTTTCTGCTAAATGAATCCTGTTTTCCTACTGACTTACATTATAAAATCAAAGATGTGTGGTGATGAGAAGAAACGTTGGCCCCTGGATGGAATAAACTCTGGGTGTTTTACTCACGTAAAATAACGTATTTCAGGTAAAATTTTTAGGTCAGAAATAGTTCTAATACTAAACATTAACATATTACTTATAACACCAGGCTGTAATCGTAACAAATCACAAAATAAAATGCTGCCAATGGACGCAGAGCATATTCCCGGAAATTCTCTGGAAGAACAGATGTCCGGGTTGCCCTGCCTCATACGGTTCCCATTTGGAGTCTTGTGATCTCCGAAGGTTTGGTAATTTGTCCAAGCTTTTCACCAGCCGGATAGCACCTGACGAGCTTTAACTTCACAGTCAAGGTAATTTTAAAATAACGAAGTGAGGTCTCCATTTTATCTCAACTTCTAAACTCTTCACGCTGGTCTGGTTGGTCTTTGAGATGTTCTGACGGTGTTAACTTCTTCTAATACATGCTGCTCCAGTGAAGACATCTGACTCATCTTCTTCATTCTCTTTCTGTATAAACTACTTGCCAATTCTGGGGGCTACTTAATCTCATGGGAAAATGAACTTTTAGAGCTGGAATATTCATCTGTTCTGTTCACTTAGGTCTCCCTAACGCCTACATGAGTATCTGGCATATCAAGGCAATCAGTAAATATTAACTGAATACACTCATTAATACAGTTTTCAATGCCCCTTCCATCCATTCCTTCCTTCCTCTAGCCACACAAAGACCATTTTCTATAACGTCACGCTAGAGGCTGCGGGTACAATAGTCAGGGCTGAAAGCAGACAGTCCCTGCCCAGACGGGACAAGCAGAGAATATTTTTTAAGATTATTTTAAAATTACAGAAACAATGTGACAAGTGTCATGAAGCTGAAGTCCAAGGTGCCTGGAGAGTGTTCAGCAGGAGACCTAGTCTAATTGGTAGTTTTCTAGTCTTTACTTGAAAACCTCCCACAACATTGCTCTCTACTTACAGGAAAAGGAAGATCCATCTCAGGACACATGGAGTTGTCTCCAAGTGCACCTTCATCTTCAGCAAAGACATATCTTCCCATTTATTGTCTCTGTGAATTGTTTTACTTCTGCCTCTTTCTCACCCGTCTTCCCAGGGGCAGCCCTTCGAACACGTGAGCACAGCTGTTACAGCTCCCTCGTTTCCTCCTCTCCAGGTCAAATGTTTCTAGTTTCTTCAATTATTCCTTATACGAAATTGGCTTGAGCTGCTTCATCCTTCTGTTCAGTGTCCTTGACATATGTCCTTAGAGTGTAAAGTATAGTGCGCACTGGACTAAGTAACCCAGACAGAAAGTCTCATCACCCTCTCCCTCTGGATACCACATGCATATCAATGTGGTCTATGCATGCTTAATTTTTCTTTGCAGGCCTACCATACAATTGACTAATATTAACCTTACATTTTACCAAACCAACACCTCTCAAACTTTAAATTGCACGTGAATCACTTGGAGAGCTGGTTACCAGGCAAATCCTAATTCAATCAGCCTGAGGCTGGTCCTGAGAGCATTTCTAACAAGCTCTCAGGTGATGCTCTTGGCTGCTGGTCCACAGACCACACTTCAGTAGCAAAGAACTGAACTACGGAAGGACCAACCACCGTAACCCATCCCTGAGTCACACAGACTATTTTTGTGAACCTATTTGATCCTACTAAAATTCTCCATTTTGGAATTAATTCACAGTTTCATAGTTTTGAATCTTGATTCAATAATTCTGCATATGATCTCTCCTAGTTCTGTGGTTAATGACTTCATTACCACAAAAACTTATTTTTCTCAATGGTAAAATGGATTAATACTTGCCCTAAGGTATTAGATGATGAACTGACATTCAATGTGAAGAATGTCCTACATAAATATAAACTCTTATTATTGTGTCAAGAGATGCTTCAAGTTTGATTATTACAGCGCATCAACTTGAAACAAAATAGTGTTCAATAAACTTCAAGTTAAATTTTACACATTGGTGGAAGCTATCAGAGATATATGACCGTTTAGGGTAGTATACATTTTACTGGACCATTAGTTAAATTTTATCCCTCCACCCTAACATCTCTGGATTCCTTCCAGACTTATTTTCCCAGGAACACCTGTTCAATTTGTTATGGTCTCTCTCCTCGAGCAATACGTAAGATAAAGAAGTGAGAGGTCTAACGCGGGCTCAGCTGTGGAGCTTCACTCCCCGTCCCCTGGGATGTGAAGCTCTCTGGAAACTCACTACACTTCAACCAAGGTCAGTTACTTACAAGTTAGGTCTGTAGAATTCTATTCCCACTTGCATAGGTTTGCTCATGGCTGCTTCCTTATGAGAGACAAATTCCACGGCAAAACACTATATTAATACACATCCTTTCAGAATTCTTGTGAATTAAGCAGGAGTAATTACCGTTAACTGATTTGCTACACGATAATACTGAGACACCAAATCGTGAAATGGATTATCTTGAGTTGGTTGCTTAATCTCAGTAAAAGTCAAAGCTAGTTAAATTATGACACTGGAAGCCCTGAGAAGTTACACCGTATATCACTGCTATTGCCTGTGCTTGATGGGATAGAAATAAACTTAGGTTTTCCCATGATAATATTCTCCATGTAACGAGTTTAACAAGTTAACTGGAAATGAAAATAATATAAAAGAATGCAAGCAGATGACAAAGTGGAAACAACAAAAAATGAGTTAAAACATCTATAACCACATATTGGGAGGAAAGTTTTAATGTAAGACCATGACAACTCTACAACAAAATCTTCTTTATCTCTCTGGGTAGATGCTATAATGTGCAAAGGGGAAATCTACAATCTTTCTCCACCATGAATAATATGCCGAAAACTCCCCAAAAGCATTTTGTTACTTGAAAAAACAAATAGAGCACTAAATTGATAATTATATCCAAAATAAATGAACTACAATGTCATAAGCCAGCTATTCTTGACATAGGCACTCATTAACCTCATTTCGAAAAAAAAAGTTATTAATGCATATCATAAACACTAACAGAAAATAACTCCATTTAACTTGAAAACAATCATGGGCATTTTCAAGTGGCCACACTATAAGAACTGGGAGAGAGTGAATGAAACATTTATCCTATAAACAAGAAAAGTAGTAGTACTCTTATCAGAGTATATCCGTTTTATCTCCAACAACCAAAAAGTCAAAGAGGACAGGGCAGATCCACTTTGATTCCAACTTTAACCAAACTCGACCTAATAAATGATTGACAGTCAATGAAAACATTACCTGACGCCAGAACATGTTTCCAAACGCACAAGCTTTCTAACAGATATAAACATCACATTGGAATTGAGACAACATCTAGAAAATATGTTTCCAATACGTCTATGAACATTCACTCAGGAACGTGAAATACACCGAAGCATAGAAAAGAAGCAAGTATGCCAAAATTGGGAGTCATGCTCCGAGTCAGCAAATTATTACTGCTTATTAGTATAAATAAGGCTCAAGTCACATAGATGCTTTCAAACAGATACGCCTTCACCAAGTTATGCTGTGGAAGGTGCCACTACTGTTCTCACTGTGAGCCGTGTGTCTGCTTGGGTTTCTTGTAAACTTGGAATTGTCTGTACACGTTATCCTATTAGGAAACCATTGCCTCGGCAGAGACTGAAACAGTCACAAAGAAGCTGATGAAGACATCTTTTTTAATGACATGGGTTAGGTTAAATTGTAAACGGTTAGGTTGCATTAAAAATTTTTTTCTATAGCAGGCAGTTTAACAAAAACGCTCCACTACAGAAAGAGCCCACCCTAAAATCATTCCTTAAGATCCTGACAAAATGGCTAAAGAGAAAGCTGAACTCACCCTAATTCTGCCTCTCGGCCTACATTTGCATCTTGGTTTCCATCTGCGGGCACTGCTCTTCCCCCAGCAAAGGGATCTGGGGCCCTCACACACACATTCTTCTCTTCCTAAAGGTTGCTGGGCACTGTAACATAATTACTTGTGTATTATTTACCTCCTCCATCCGAAAATAAGTTCCTTAAGAGCAAGGACTGTGGATTATGAATTCACATTTCCCAGGAAATATTATTTCCAGGAAATAACGGGTACTTAGCAAACGTTGGGTGAATGAATAAGTGAATAGATGCTTCCCAGATTCATCAGGCTGTGGAAGTCCACAACAGACCTGACTACGTCTTGCATGAGAGCTGGAGGATGGTAATGGTTCCACAGGTTTTTACTTTAAGTGGAAGCTAAAGGCAGCCATAGAGATGAAATGAAGAGAGAGAGAGAGAGGAAGAAATTCAAGCCAAGGAGTGTAAATGTTGCCTTTCAGGAAATAAGAGTAGAGAGTCCAGGTCTGACGTAAGAATCAGAAATGGAGCTGCTCATTTTGAGTGCAGGCTTTCCATAGTTTTTAAGGACAAAGGCCCAAGAAATAACTGTACGTTGACCTGCAGATTGTGATGGCTAATTTTTGTGTCAGCTTAGGCTAAGGGATGCCCAGAGAGCTGGTAAAAGATTATTTCTGAGTGTATCTGTGAGGATGTTCTCGGAAGAGATTACTAGCATTTGAATCCGTGGACTCAGTAAAGACTTGCCCTCACCAATGCGTTGGGCCTCTCCAATCCACCGAGGGTCTGAATAGAACAGAAAGGTGGAGGAAGGGCCATTGGCTCTTTTTTCTTAAGCTGGACACTCATCTTCTCCTGTTTCTCAGGCCTTTGGACTCAGACTGACTTACGCCATCGGCTTTCCTGGGTCTCCAGCCTGCAGACAGCAGACTATGGGACTTCTCAGCCTCCATAATCATGTGAGTTAATCTCTATAATAAATCTCCTCCTACATATATCTATACATATCCTACTGGTTCTGTTTCTTTGGAGAACCCAGACTAATACAGATTTAAAATGAACTCATGGCCCAATGGTATTAGGGTCACATTCCAGATTTCACATATATTCTCATCCATGTGAAATTGTCTACTAATTGCTTATGCTGGTTCTTAAAGAAATATTCCTTTTTTTTTCTTTTTTGAGGAAGATTAGCCCTGAGCTAACATGCACTGCCAATCCTCCTCTTTTTGCTGAGGAAGATTGGCCCTGAGCTAACATCCGTGCCCATCTTCCTCTACTTTATATGTGGGATGCTGCCACAGCATGGCTTGACAAGCAGTGTGTAGGTCTGCACCGGGATCCGAACCAGCGAACCCTGGGCCACTAAAGCGGAATGTGCAAACTTAATTACTGTGCCACCAGGCTGGGCCCCCTTAAAGAACTAACCACAGAGAAGGGCTCTGAGCTCAGTCTTACAGGTCCAATGGAGTTTAGGGGTCACCATCTTGCTATATATTCTGACAGTGAAATCTCTGTTAACCATCTTTCATATAGAACCCTAGATATTTAGGGTTTTGAAGAAGAATTATGATAACCAAGGTTAAGCTAGCTACAATTCTGACACCTCTAAATCTGAGAAGTATGTGACTCTGGCAAGATGACCCCATGTGTTAGTGGAATGGCCAAGTTTAGAACCCATCTCTCCTGCCTCTTGGTGTCAATGTCTTCCCACTACAGGTCACTACACCTCAGGGCAATGCACAAGAATGTGTGGTTCAAATGGTGTGTAGGACTTAGAGTCATGTTATATGCTAAACACCCCCACGCCACAGTACAGAGACTACTAATAAGTCTGACAATTCTACAACTAGCATAATCAGCCCGAGAGCAGGGACTTTCAGAGAGCATGATGGTAATATCTGAAGATAAACAAGAGCAAGTGGACCCAGCAGACCTCTGCTGTCTGTTCCTGCAACTTCCCACCACATCCCAAAGATGGGGCAGACACAACTATTTGGAACTGACTTATTTAGTGGCATGGCTACTAATGCTTAATTCAGATTGGATCAAAGCTACACAGAACCTAAGTTCCACGAGAGGGTCTTATTTATAGCTATACTTGCCATAGCATCTAGCAGTGTCGGTGCTTTGGAATGGAGGGGAGGAAGGGAGAGAGGGCGGGAAGGAAAGAGGGAGGCAGGGAAGGAAGGAGACAGGAAGGAAGGCAGGCAGGCAGGCAGGCAGCATATAAACGAAGGGCTTGTTCCTTATCTGAAATTTCAGATACTCTCACTTCCAAAACGATGGCAAAACAAATTCTTCATCTGTAACTTCAAGATGGAATTCTTTTCTTTTTGATCATGGAGAAATGCATAAAACCTACATTTGAGGGAGGAACGTGTCAATTCTGTTGTACCACCAAGTACGCACATCTGCCAGAGGAAAAAAGACACATGAGGAAAAAATTACTTGCTCTAATACGTCCTCACCTACGCTCCGTCCTTCACTACGGCGTGATCGATGGATTAGCATTTTGCAGCAAAATGAATTCAACTAATGATAAGCAAAGTTCCTCACATCAGAATGCCTCCTTTCCACAAAATGTGTAAAACATGTTGGAGTGAAATCAACAGGATTTTTGGAGGACCAAGTGGGAAGGTCCCAGAGGAAGAAAAACTATAAGACTCTCAAAAGCAGAGATGATGCTATTCCCACCAGGAAGCCGTCTGTTCTTTATCTCAGGTCCTGTATCTGTTCTCTGACAAGAGACACATACAAATACCCCTTGAGGTTCCATTGCTATTTTGGGTTGCAATTAGTGTCAGGGAAATCAATGGATTTTTCACAATATGTCACTAGTTCTTCCCTTTCTCTCTTCACTCTATCACTCTTAAATTTAATCCACGGGTACATTCAGGTATGTGACCATGTGTTAACTGATTTGGGAGGGCTGATTAAAATGGTCAGGATTATTATTTGCACTTAATAAAATAATAAGTACAAAAAGTAGCTTAAAAAGCTCTTCTCTAAGTTACCAGTTGGATTCATAGTTAAAAAAAACATGTGTGTGTGTGTGTGTGTGTGTGTACAAAGTTACGATCTGACGAGACGTCAACACCCCTTAGAGGCTACAGGTTAGTTCCCTGGTTAAAGAAGAATGTGCTGAGTTGAAACTGATCTTTACATAGGTAAATACATATTTCCACAGGAGACCACTCAATCATCCTCCAGTCGCTGTTGCTGAGGGGGTAGGGGGAAGAGGTCTACATTTTCCAGGAGAAAAAGAATTCCTAATAAAGACCATCTGTAACTTGGCCCTTCATGCTATCAATTAGGAATACTTAAAAGACATTCCATTGCAAATAAATTTCTGCAACTTACAGAAAAGGGGTAAAATTTCACTAACAAATAAACCTTTGATGAACTTCCAAAATAACAAAGAAGAAAAGAGGCCCGCTACTGTCTCCTTGGGAATCATGGAATGATCTTGCAGCCCCATCTTGCTAATGCACAGGGTGCACTGACAGTGGATGGAGAAAGGTATTTGAGTTTCTTCTCATTCTTCATCTTTAGAGTGGATGGAAAATATTCCAAGACTAGAGTGGTCAAACATTTTGGCTACAGACTCTTTCCTTCAAAGAAGTCCATAGTAAGAGCCTGACTAGGGTATAAACAAATAAAGAGTTTCTCTGACAGAACTGACCGTGGCCCTCCTTCTTGGTATCTGGCTGCCACACTAAGAAGTGCAGGGTTGTTATGAACCCAGGGTGAAAATCTACGGTCTAGAACAGTGATGTCCAATAGGACTGTAACGTGAGTTACACCGGTAATTTTTAACTTTCTATTAGCCACATTAAAAAAGTAAAAATTAATTTAATAATTTACTTTATTTAACCCAGAATATCTAAAATACCATAATTTCAACATATAATCAATATAAAAATTGTTGACATATTTTACATCCTTTTTTCACGCTAAGTTTTTGAAATCAGGTGTGTATTGTACATTTCCAGCACACCTCAATTCAGACCTTGCAAGATGCAAGAGCTCAAAATCCACCTGTGCTTAGTGGCTACCGTATCAGACAGTGTAAGTGCGGACTATCTGCCCCACAGCTTTTCCCACTTTCCTCTCACCTGCCCGATGGACTCAGTCCCTCTTCCGTTTTCTCTTTGTGTGGGGCAGTGCGTGCTTTTGTAAAAGCCCTTCCCTAAATGAAACCTTTTTGTTTCGTTTCACAAACCTAAACCATATTCATGAGTTACTCATTATCCATTTCTATTAACCCTCTTACTACTCAACAAATAGAACCTTTTTAATGAAAGAATGAAACGGAAAACCTGCTATGCTACATACCAACTAAGGAATAAATTATTTAGCTTCAGCAAGCTGTAGTTTTCTCATATACAAAATACAGATAATACCACCCTCCTTGTACAGGGTTATGGGAAGGATTAGAGAAAAAATCGTCTCAATTCCCTAACCAGGCGTCTTGCACACTGTGAGTTTCCAGTGAGAGGTGGCCACTGCTCTTTAGTACCAGGGGGTCAGGAAGAGCTCCCTGACCCTCCGCGTTATCCTGGCCGCCTTTAGTCCAGGGGAGGCAGGAGGTGGGAGGTGGCGAGCACGCTGAATGCTTCCTGCCCTCCCCTCCCAAACCCTCCAGGAGTTCTGCTTAAAGCCTCCACTTGGAACAAGCGGTGGGGAAGAGGAGGAAGGGGGACGATGGTAAAGAGCAGGGAACCATGACATTTTTTTTTTTCTCCTTCTATTTTTTCTTTATTTTCTCTCATTTCGCTTTTGTTTCTCTTTCCTCCCTCTCCAGAGCTCTCCCTTTTCTCTCCCCTCTCCTCTTTCCCTTCCTTTGTTCCTTCCTTCTCTCCTCCCACCCCCTCTTTCCTTTTCTCTCTTCCTCCCATGCAATGGGTTTGGGGGAAAGCCTCAACTAGTTGGAGCCACCCATCTCTAACACCTCTTCTTAAGAATTATGTAGAAATACAGTGTACGATTACAGATCGCTATAATTGCAAATTATAAGTGAGAAAGTTCATCCCAACCCGTACCCATATAGCATAAGTTCACTTCTATAAAGTAGCTAAGATGATAGGAGAAAAGGGTGTTAGCTAAAAAGCTAAGTGGAAGTTGAAGGCTTAGGGAGGACCCACAGAAAACATCTTCAATATCACAATAATATCAACACAAGGTTTTTGGCGTACGGAAAAGATGAATGGAGAGGGCCTGTGGGAACCCAGCCCTCTCTCCTCCAGCCCAGATGAGGCTGCTTCATGGAGAAATTCTAGCCTGAGTTTCCAGGAAAACTCCTACTGCCTGCTCGTGTGTTTAAGAGCCTGTGAACACTGAGAGCTGATCTGTCAGCCATGGGGCGTGTGTGTTTGAAAGACACTTGTGCACGTGTGCCGGTGCACATATGTCCATATGAATGTGCCTGTCTCTACATGTGTACGTCCATATCTCTGCTTGCATGTCTGTATACGTGTGCACACATGCATCAGGGCACGTGTGTATTCATAGAATAGGCGTAGAGGGAAGCTGCACTCTCTGTTGGCCCTAAAGCCGTGTCAGGGCAGAGACTGCATGCTTATCCCTTCCCACCTCTCTCTCTCTCTCTCTCTCTCCTTTTTCTTCTCCACAGAGGAGAGGGGAAGAAATAATCAAATACCATTTTAGAGAAGTCACTGGCTTTGGTCCAGGTTTGTCCATCAATAGTCCTGGATAAACTAGTCTATTTTGGGAGAAAAACCTATAACTTAATTATGGTTTAGAAATTAACACCAACTCTTCATGATGTGTGATGAAACAATATATTTCATCTTACTTCAAAGTCCTCCACTGTGTGAGCCAAGAAACTAGCCGAGTGGCACACAATGGTCTTCCGCCTGCCCTATATGAACTAATCCTGGTTTAGGAGTGGGGTTACACAGCCCAAAAACCGTCCTTCTCCCCTCGATGGGGAGTCACTTCACTCATTCACCTCAATATGCCCCGAGCACTTGCTAGGTGAAAGGCATACAGAAAGCAAAATAGTTTTAAATCGCTGTCTTTGCCCTATATAAGACATAGACCCATGAAAAATAACTAATGACACAAGGTGGCCAGTGACAAGTTGCTGTATTCTAAGTTCTCTGAGGGTAGGACTGCATCTCATTCATCACTGTGCACACTGCCTCTGCATACTGGTGCTTAACAAATATTTATCAAGTGAACAAATGGCGTGCCAGAGAAGGGGCAGGAGGAATGAGGAGCAGAGCAGCTTTGCCGCGAGGGTTATTTAGGGAAGATGAAATATCCTGGAGGAGGTGGGACCGAGGGACTGTGCCTGGTAGTGGAAAGGCACCGAGGAGAAGGTCTGAGCAGAGATCAGACATTTCATGGTCTGTTATGCTGCTTTGTATGCCCAGCAGCTGAGGAACCTCCAGTGTCTATTTACCCAAAACAAACGAATGAAAATACAATCTAAGGACCTTTCAGGAGCCATGCGATGGATTCCCTTCAAGAACCTGATTTTATGTAACTTCCAGTTATAGGGAAGGGAAGGTTTGTGTGAAATATAGCAAAGCACTCTGAAAACCAGCTCTGCATGGGTCCCAGATGTGTTATTTTTAATTTTGAAAAAGAGGGAATGGCTACAAGTTTTAAAAGTATAGTGAAATTTTAAAAGTATAGTGAACTGGTAGGTTTTAAACTATAAAATTTCTAACACTTGTTTCAAAATAATGAATTCATTTGATTTTTGAATATTTACATTTACTTTAATATTACTCTATTTTTCTCATTAATATGTGAAATTTTCTCATATTGATTTTCTTGCCCTGATAATTTCACACCAGTATTCATTTATAAAAACCATTAAGTTGCTTATTATCTGCAAGAAAAATCAGTGATGGTTATACAAGATAGTTAAAAAAAATGAATCAAGGTCTAATACAAAAGAAAACTGCAAATTGTAGCAGTTATTACCATAACATTGGCAACGTCAATAGCTCACAAGGCTAAGGCGACAATCAGAGATAATGATGTGACGTCAATCTCATAATGCAACACACGGAAAAGGAGGGTACCAGCGCCAAAAGAGGGTAAAATAGGTTTCTCTCCCACTCTTCTTATAATATACACTTTGGAAATATTGGGGGTTTTGACAACTTATAACATTCCATGGATTATCCTATACATATTTTAAATTTCTCATTTAGTGATATAATTGCTATAATAAAAACATAATCTTCTCTTGTTATAATAGTTTTTTCTTGAAGCTGATGAAGAAGACATGAGGTGTGTGATCCCTCCACATGATGCTTCCAGGAAAGAACCCACGCCCTCTCATGGACCACCAAGTCTCTTCTTTCTAAATGAGCTTCCCAACAGGAAGCACGGGACTGCGAATGATCAGCTTAGTGATGCTGGTTCAAGATTTCGGAAAGAAATAGGCAAGATCAAAGCAGTACTAAACTCTTCCATCAGCTTAATCTTGGGATAGCCAGGTAAGAAAATAGCACTCATATGTCTGTTGAAGATCTTTCAAGAGAAGTTTTATGTTTTCCCTAAGAAGACACTCAGAGACAGAGCTGGGTATTCTGATGATCAGCCTAAGATGTCAAAAGTTACACTAACAACTAGAATATACAACTATATCCCAGGGGGCTTTGGGGAGAAGAAGAAGAAAAAAGTTAAAGATCTTCTATTAGAGAAATATTTGGTGTCAAAAGCAGAGAACGTAGTAACAACAACAAAAAAGGCACTGAAGAGAACACACAGGGCTTGAGCAGTTTCAGCGATTCCTAGAAGCATGGCTTGGCTCTGATTAATATTGACTTTATTCCGCCTTGCCACGTAATAGTTATCTCACTCAGTATTTACGACTGTACAAGAATGTACCGATTATTTCCCCTAATGAATAGAACATTTCCAAACCAGGTAGATGCTACAGTAAATATTCTCAGTGTTAGGGTATTCGACACTGTTCTGCATAGATTTGGCCTTAGACCTTGGGGAATTAGCAAAATACAAAGGTAAAACATTACATCATTTAATTATACCAAGCATCAGCCTACTGGGATTGTTTGTAATCTTTTTTTCAATTTTCCTCAGTAAAATAATATCCTTTCCGCCTCTTTGTGATTGAATAAACGGTTGAAGAGTCCCCTCATTCCAGCTCTCAGACAGAACACTTCTACCCTCCTCCCTGACTTGGTGATCTCTCTCTTCCACATCCCAGGCAATGATGCCCTAAAAAGATTAACCCCCACTCTGAGGTTGGAGTCAATTCTTTCAATGGATGCCAAAAGTTCACCCCAAAAATTCAATTGTCAAATTGTGTCTCTAATGGAATATGATTTTTGTTTACTTCAGATTATGCAGTTGAGGAAGTTGTGGCTGAGTACATTGGCAGAATATTAAGTGTCATTAAGACATGGTGTCACTGCTTCCTGCTTTGCTACACAAAATGCATCCAGTTTTGCAAAGCACTCTCATATCTCCAGCATACAGTTTTTAACAGCAATTTTCAAACAGGAGTGCTAATAAAGGCCAAATCCATTTTGTTGCAGCAGCGGGAACTAACGCCAGTGATCCGCTCAGAGCTAGGGAGCTATGTGCCAAATCAGTTTCCACCCCCCACTGGGAACAACACACTTCACATGCAAATCAACAAATTAGGCCGTTTCCACAGATCCTATTCCCTCAGATTTAAAGCTTCATAAAATACCACATGATTTTCACATTAAGATACACAAGCAATGAAGTCTAAGACGATACTATGCATTTGTGTTTATTTGCCCTGCTAATTACAGGTAAATTATAATAATGGACTATGAAATTCAACAACCTTGGGACCAGAAAAATTTCTTGTTTCAATGCAGGATATCTAACTATTCAAAATAGCGAGATGATATTAGTAACCTATTTTGCCAGCCTTGAGTGAGGAGAAATTGGTTATCAGCAAGGATTCCCAAGGAGGTGATCCTTGAATGCAGCATTTAAGCACGACTAAGAGTTGGCCAGGGAGATAGCTGAAGGATGGGGAAACGGCATTTTACTCACAGGGAAGAGGAGGGGCCCAAAGCATTGGCTGACTTAATGTTCTCTTGCCACATTCTAACAATTCCATGCACTTGTCTATGGCCACTGGAAAGAGTAAAGGTGGGGCATCGTATGACACTTTGGACATTTAAGCACTTCAAGGCAGTGCAAAATTATGGCAGGAGATCAGATGCATGTCTGGGAAGATCCTATGGGCAGCATTGTAAAGCGTGGTTGGAAGAGAAAGTGAAGACTGCTCAGAAGGCCACTGCTTTAATCCGGGAAGAAACGAGGAGAATGAGAACTGAGGAAGTGAAGTGAAGGTGGAGAGGAGAATTTAGAATCTCAGAAAGTAGAATTCATGGGACTTGGTAATGGCTGGGATTTGAGGGGTGAGGGGAAAGGACCCCTCATTCTCTTGGCCTCTTGGATACCCTTAGTAAGGACAGACAAGCAGAGTTAATTCAACAATGTCCAAGCTGAGTTTGGGCTACCTATGGAGGCATCTGGGAAAACTGGTTAGTAAGTTCTGTGTATACGAATCCAGAGCTTCGATAAAAAGTTTGTTTTATAGTTGAGACCAATTAGCGTGGGGAAGGAGGGAGAGGGAGAGAGGAAAGGACGGGTTAGGGGAGGGAAGGAGAGAAAGAAAGAGTGAGAAAAGGGTGAGAAAAGAGGGCTGGGTATAGAGGTCCAGGGAATATCAACTTTTAATGAGAGGCTAGGATGAGGAGCTAGAAGTAGCAGCCAGAAAGCCAAAAGGAACACCTTGAGAGAGCAGAATCACTGACTATGACAGCAGAAATAGTGTTAAGAAGGAAGGAGGGGGTCTGGCCCGGCGACGTAATGGTTAAGTTCACGTGCTGTGCTTCAGTGGCCAGGGGTTTGGATCCTGGGCACAGACCTACATACAGCTCATCAAGCCATGCTGTGGCGGTGTCCCACATACAAAATAGAGGAAGATTGGTACAGATGTTTGCTCAGGGCCAATCTTCCTCAGCAAAGGAAGAAGAAGAAGAAGAAAGAAAGAAAGAAAGAAAGGAGGGATGCAGGTGGAAATGAAGCAATTCATTTTAAACACTACTAATTTTAAACAGAAAGTTGATACATTAAACTGCAACTCTACTTATATCTTTAATTGCCTTCGCTTTCAAGAAAGGAAATTACTGTTACTTTCTTGAAAATTAATTTGTATCAAAAAAAACTTTTGTTTTTCGAGGAAGTATCAATTATTTTATTTTAATAAAAATGAGCATTGCCCTACAAGGCTAAGCATAAATTATTTGACTATAACATTGAAATTACATGGGTAAACTTTATTTATGTATTCTATTTATTTTATTATAGCCACTTCTTACATTAAACACATTCATGTTAAAGATTTTATACATAAAGAATTGATAAGTTACTAGAAGAATTGATTTTTTAGATTCGCAAGTCACAAACATAATCCTTTTTCAGTTTGGAGTCTATTGCATGGCACAGTAACAGCTAATGGCCAAGTACAATATTACAGCCTAGGTCTATTAGACACTGTAAAGACCCTGACAAAAGGAGAAGGTGTGCAATACAGTCCTAGTGGAATGCAACACAAGAGCTACCTACTCATATTTAAAATCTTCTTGGTCTGAGTTGTCACAACAGAGAGGAAATCTCAGCATTGAGGATCCCCAGAAAAGCAGAGGGAAATAGAAACACAGAGTCTCCAGTAGAAGGGTTCCCATTTCCCCTTTAGGTTGAGGAGAGCTCTACTGGCCTACACCCGATGGAACCTGGTTAGAGGGTACTAGAAAGGAGATGATCTTCAACAAACACTCTTCTGTGGTGGGCAGGGTCACTTCCCGTGACACAGCACTTAGGTGGCTATCTCCAAACCAGGGTCTGTCTGAGGAGGGCTCTGTATAAAGCATTGGGACGGACACTCTGCACCTCATTATTCCTTTCACAGAGGGTCACACTCCTACTCCAATGATAGAGATTGCATCCATCAGGGATAAATGTTGAATCCACTAGAGAGAGGAGTCAGAGAGCAGAAATAGGAATGTCACCTCCTTGTCAGGCAGAGAACATAGATGGCCCTGCAGAGGGAAGATTCCATCATGAAATGGTTCTTAACTAACTTCTTTGGAGTAACAGACTCCTTGGAGAATTAGAAGGAAATTATGGACGCTTCCTCCATAAAAGTATACATACTTGGGGCCGGCTCAGTGGTGCAGCGGTTAAGTTCTTATGCTTTGTCTGCTTCAGCGGCCCAGGGTTCATGGGTTTGGATCCTGGGTGCAGACCTACGTACCACTTATCAAGTCATGCTGTGGCAGGAGTCCCATATATCAGGTGAAGGAGGATGGGCACAGATGTTAGCTCAGGGCCAATCTTCCTCAGCAAAAAGAGGAGGATTGGCAGCAGATGTTAGCTCAGGGCTAATCTTGCTCAGCAAAAAAAATACTTATAGTCAAAAGTTTGCACATAATTTTTAGACCATCCCAGAACTGTGCCTTAGAAGTTTAACTCAACACGTGCTTCATAAACACTGTATCATTGCATGTGGAAAAATAAGGTTTCTTTTCTAGAAATTCTTTACCATTAACCTTGAAAGAATATAGTTAACCTATAGAGTAAAAAATGATGACATATTAACATTCACAACATACTTACAATGCTATTTACCAATTTAATTTTAAAAAGTTAAAAAGGGATGTTAATGATATAACAACACATACACGAATTACCTTTTGGCTAAAGGTTTCAAAGTGCTTCATAAAGTTGTATTACCTTTTACATGACAGTATTTGGCGCATAGACATTCAAAGACATATTCAACTTACAAGAAGAACAGAGTGGATCTCAGCTACTCAGACTAATTAAGTCCTGACATGTAGAAAGAAGAAGAGGATTCTGTAGAGGGTTTTTTCATACTATTTGTCTCATCTAGAATCAAACTATCTCAAGTTAGCAATATGGACAAATTCAGGGATATGTACTCACGTGCATAGGTGGGTTGTTATCTCTACATTCATGTCAGTTAGGGACACAGCTGTGATAAGGATCACACAGATATTTTGGTTTATTTTCTGTAAAAGCTGGACTGAGCCTCAGAGAATTGAGGATTTTCTAAGTTAAGTACTGATTATCCACAGATGTGTACCCCCTCCACTAGCTACACCTATACTGTATATTATATTCTACTACAATATATTGTATATATTATATACCACATCTGTATTACCTCCTGTTCTCTCTCAAGACACAAGAGCTTGAATAAAATCAGACACATTTGGACACCTAACAAACGTCATCAAAAAGACTGGCAGAACACGCTTTGTTTCTCCAGATCCCCCTTCCTGATGAGGCAAATTATAAGTTTTGTAGATGAACTTAACTCCACTATAACTATCATACTACATTCACCTTCGTACATTTTTGTTTTCAAATGCACAGACATTTATAAGAAAAGCCCTAAGGTGACCAGAGACTGGCATTGCTTCCCTGCTCTGGCTCCAGTCTTACCAATAAATCATTTGCAGCAAAATGGAAAGGATAAGAAGTCTCAGAAAAAGATAATATTGGATTTCTAAGAATCCTTCTGCAGCACAATGTTAATAATAATCAGCAGGACATTTTCCTATTCACCATCTCATTCAAGCTCATTGTGCTGAATTCAATGGTTAATGAGGCCTCCTCGCAAAGATGGGATATTCGCACCTTTTTGCAGAGGTCTTACTTTTGAAGTTTCATTAACTGTCAAAGAAACACATCTCAGTCTTGGAAATGTGTGCTCATTTACCAGAAGTCAATGCTGACTTAATTTAGGATTTTAGATTAGACGCTGAAAATATAGTCCACAAAAATAAAAGAATAACACACACTGGTTTTCTCGACTTGTAATCATATTTGAAATCACCACCTTCCTCATTTCACTTCATAATTTCTAATTTTGCTGATTTGAGGTTGAATTGAGGCCAGCTCTTTATCCTTCTCAAATACAGAATAAAAATGATACAGGGATGCAGTGCTGACTTCAAAGTAAGTTTAGGGGTAAAAGGCCACAAGGTTTGCAAATACGCACAAATTATTCAGAAAAAAAGGAATGCATGCCTGTATCTGTCATATCCACATGGAGAGAAAGAAAAACAGAGAGAGAAAATTCTAGAGCTGATGTGGTAAAATGTTAACATCTGAGGAATCTGGGTGAAAGGTATATGAGAACTCTTTGTACTCTTTTTTATAACTTTTCTGTAAGTCTAAGAATTACTTCATTATAAAAAAATTTTTAAAAATCTAAACTCTGAGTTAAAAAGACATAAATGAGAAAATAGATCAAAGAATTTATAGACATGGTACGTAAGGAGGCCTTCAGATACAATTACTATTGGCCTCAATCTTGTAAATCAGCAATCAATACTCAAACACTTATGTTGTTTAAAGTCTCTGGTCTATTGGCAACACGCAGCAATATACATTACAAAAACCATCATCCCTAAACGATATTAATGTTTCAGCTACAGCTGTCATCAATTATTTAAGACCTACTTTCTAAGTAGGTTGGTAAGCTAGAAGGCAAGATTTTCAGAGACAGTAGGGAGAATTATGGGAAGAGAACCAAAAAATGGTTTTATCCTAATAAGACAATGCTCCTGAGCAATCCAGAACGCCTGTGTGTTTATACATAAAGGACCATTTTCAGCTGGTGGTCCATCCACTAGATATAGCAAAATGATATGACTGCTCAAAGGAGGCGAATTTCCCCCAGGCTATGTATGCCAGTAAAATAAAGGATCAAGTTATTGAAATATTGGCCCAGCTAGACTTTCTTCCATTAACAATCAGTTGAGACACATTTTTAAAGCAACAGCTTAAATGAAAGGCTGTGTGTCTGTAATAATTTTGACTTAAAATGTCAACTGTATTTGAGATGCCATGTGCATTTAATCAATGTCTCTATATTGTAGAATAAATATACTTCAGTGTGACTGCTGTGCCAGCCATAAATCATAATTCACAAAGACAAGAACATCTTATCCTCTTTATTGATAGTCGTTAATGACAATACTGATTACAATGGTATCTGCCTGCCATATTATTGTTAAACAGTCTATTAGAATTTCTATTACGTTCATATTTCTCTTTATGCTGATACATTTCTTATGGAATAAAACATGATAGACAGATTTAAAGTTTAACACTGAAAATGCAAAACTAAAAAGCAGAGCTTATCAGTAAGTTTTAACCCATATTTGTTGAATTAAGAGAATCCCTCCTGTTAGAGATTATAGTATTCAAAGGACTCATTTTCCTCTTTTAGAATTAATACTTGAGTTTTTAAAAATGAATATTTTAGATAAAAAAACTACAAAAGGACAAACATCAATTGTCATTTAAAAATCACAACAGCCTATGGAAGCATCTACAAGTAAAAACTGCTTGTTATTTTCTATTTCTAGAATGGATTTCCTGGAATCAAGAATTGAGCTCAGCGATCCATTGTTGAATGCATACTATGGGCAAGGTCATAGCAAAGTTGGTGTCAGGTACTCCCAACACCGTAGGATCACTGGGGAAGGGATTTAGATAGGTCCCAGCAGCCAGGCTGAGGAACAGCTGGAGGAAGCACACAAAGGCACAGGGGCCGGCTTAGGGAGCTCAGCTACTGGTCTAGGAGTGGCCCATTCAGCATATTCCATCAGCAGTACAGGCCACCGCAGAGAGGAAAGCAAATGACAGACGAATACTTCCAAGTCAGATAGGATACACGAGGTTCAAGGGAAAATATCCTGTGACTAGACCTCCAGGGCTGGAGATGAGAGCCAGGAGCCAGTGTTCCGGGTGTGCACTGTCAGAAATAAGTCAGTCCCACTATGCCAGTGCTGCGGTCGAAGATGATGGCATTCAAAGTGGGGCCCACATGGGACTGAGCGTTCTGGCAATGCTGCTGGGCAGACCCCAGAGTAGGAGCCAACAGGGCAGAGAGGCAGCACTTTGTTGAAGAGCCATGGTTGCTCAGAGATCCACAGGTTTACTGAGTTCCGGGGCTGGGTACCAGACGCCAGATCTGGAGAGCTGACCAGGACAGGGGACAGACTACCGATACTCAATTTATCTCTGTGTTTAGTTCAAGAGATCAGGATCAGGAGGAATATGACAATTGGCTCACATTTATGAGAAGATATGAGGGGAAGGCTGAGGGAGGGAATATGAAGCAAGGCAGAGGAACTGGGAAGAACACAAACATCCATAACACACGGCTCTTATACTCACAGTGGCACAGAACCAGTGGGAAATGCCAAGAGGATCCAGACCAGATCTAATGCAAGTCTAGAGGATCAGGCCAATGACTTTCCCACGAAGTGTGGCCTGAGCACGTTGAGCCTGAGAAGATGCTGTGTGAGCTGGAGTGGGAAGGCTGAGCAAAGGGCTCAGACTGTCAGGGGAGGGAGTTCAATCCATGTGAGGGAAGGAGAAGGATCCACCACGTCCCCGTGTCTGCTTTTGTTGCAACAATTCCTTGGCACCTTTGCTTATTTTTAACAATGCAAGAACTACATCTGTATAAATGCTAAATGCCTGCGGTTTTGGATTACTCTTTTGGGGGTTTTTTGTGAGTTTCCTCCTCTACTTCCCTCTCTATAAGTCAGAAGATAAGGGAAAAAGTTACAATTGAATGTAGTAAAACACAATTAAGGGAAGAAGGTAGGATAAATAGGAAAATATTCTGATGGCAAGTTCCAATTCATTTGGCATAGTCTTTACAAACGTGTCAGTAATCACACCCCTCGAGAATTGAACACCTGAGTGGAGGGGGGATGACGAAGGCATGACAAAGACACGGAGGTAGTCTGGTGTGCTGTCTGGGTCAAAGTTCTAGGTACCGGTCAAACCCACCCCCTTTCACTTGACAGTCCATCTTCATCAGAAAAGCGGTTGCTTCACGCACTTTGAAAATTCCAAGAGGCAAAAAGAAAGCAGAACAAATCTATGATATTGATTTTCTACTATACATTGACTAGAGTTCAAATTTAAAGTGGAAAATTATAGTCCCCCAGGGAGAAGAAACCTATCAAAGAGAGGAACTAACACCCAAATCCCCAGAATTAGGGTTTTTACTGTTCACTAGTGATTCTGTCTGCAGAGTCACAACTGTTATTTCTTGTCCACGTGCCCTCCAGCTCTCTCTTTCTTGAGTTTTGAATTATACAATATTTTTAAGGATTCTTTTGTTGGCAGTTGGCGGGCTGCTTTTAGTCATTCTCTGCCGAGACATTTCTGCTTTGATTTCTGGAGCTACGTGGCTTCTTCAGATACCAAGAAAGCCTTACCAGAATAGATGACAGCTCAGGATAAGGCAAGAACAAAAAACGAAGAGAGCAGAAGAGTTCACTCCAGTTTTCTTTTATAGCTTCCACTCTTTTATACGTTTTTTTTTTTATTTCTAGTATATATTTTTTTAATTTGTGGTATCAAAAATAAAATTTTTAAATTGTATTTAAATTATTTAATTTCATTTAATTTTTATTTTTGTTGTATTTTTCAAAGACTTTGGATGACTGTATAGTAGCATATACAGAGGGCAGGGAGGGAGAGAGGGGAAGGAGCAGATAAAACTTGGAATGCAGACTAGGGTCATCCACTGTCCAGATTTGCTTAAAACTGAGCAGTTTCCCTGGGTGTGGGGTTTTCAGCGCTCAGATTGGGATGAACTAGACACCCCATCACAGACCAAAGGATACACTGAGTATGAGTACGTTTTAAGGCCAAATTTTTCATTTTGCCTCTAATTAGATTTTCTATTTTGGCAAGCTAAGTGTTAATAGTCTTTGGCTACTTCCCTCAATTCAGTGCCATTTCACCTTGTGAAACTGATTTTTCAGAAAACCAACCCTTATCTACTTTAGTCTACAGACAAATCTACGCTACCATCATTTTCAGCCAGTGGTCAAGTAGTTGAGGATCACAATGATGAGTTACACACATATTGCAAGTGTGTAAAAAGTATGTATCTCCCAGGCAAGGAAAAGCTTCCACTCAAGAAGGCCGTCACACAACTAAGTTTAGGTATCAATGCCTCTCACGTGCAGTTCTTCTTCCAGGTCCTCTGCAAATGGTTTATGGGGTTCAGGGGTGCCCTGGTTGAGAAAGAGTTTACTACATTTTATGTCACTTTAATATTAAAACCTGTATGCTCTACCACACTTTCAGGAAAGGCTGCAGTTCCTACAAGAAGACATCTGACTGGTTCACTGTGGTCATCTCCAGGCTGGGCATCGAGATGGCCTCTCATTAGACAATCAATCAATGTTTGTTGAATGAATGAATGATGTCAGGAAAAAACGTAGAAGATTGGTTGCATACTTACAATGTGCTTGTTGTGTACCTAGCAGTCGCTTGCTCAATGGTACCGAATAAATTATTTCAGAAAAGATGGGGGATTGCTCCAGTCAACCTAGAAAAGCAGCTTGGAAAGAGATATTGAAAATCGAGTCATTTAAAAAAGGCCTGGGGCAGGTTTTTAGGGGTGGGGATGGGCAGGGGTTGGTGAGTATACATCTGAATTCCAACCACAATTATGGTCATAACCTCCCAATTTGGCTCTTAATTTTAAATCCTATTTTCATTGCTAATAATTTCATATTTATGGGTCATCTTAATTAGATAGTGAGATTAAGGGTTCATGTTGTATATTTTTTCTGGGTTTCCCCAGAGTAGCGTTTAATAGATATTCGAGTAATGAACTGACTGGCAATGTTTTTCATATCCCTGTAGATGGATATTTACCCTTCCTGCTTTGAAAGCACTTCAGGGAGGTCAATTCCACAACCTGTTCAGAAGCCTCGTTCCAGTGCTTAACAACCATCTTCTTTTTTATATCTAACCTCGCTTTTTCTGATAGTGAGTTCAGCCCATTTTCTCCAGCTCTGTCCTCAGTGGAGATGGAGAACAGCTGGTTACTATTACCAGTTAACTCATCCTTCAATCTTTTCTTCAAGCAGAAATTAAAAAAAAATAATTAACTCCCAATGCAGTTCCCCCTTTTTCTTATTTTTGAATCACTTCCACTGTTTTCATTATTTTCAATACTATTATCTAGAATGACTAAAGGGCACAACACATTAATACCCAAATAAGTCTACTCCAATTAGTACACCATGTAAGCCAGCCAGTCAATCAGCTGAAGCTTATTAAGGGCCAACGCTGTGAGGAGCATTGTGAGGAAGCCCCCTTGCTTAAAGGGATTTACAATCCCACTGAGGACATGAGACAACATGTAAAACCCACACTAAAAGCCGAGCCAGCCTATGGGAAGTGCCAAATGAGAAGACACGGACTGTAAGAGCTTTGATGAGAAGAGAAATGCAGGCTGAAGGAGGATTCATAAAGGAGATGGGCTTAAGGCAGGCTTCAGAAGGCTGGCAGGATGGCAGGGCGCAAGAAGAGGGAGGAAGGAGGGAAGGAAGAGGAGGAGAGAAGGCAGGTCATCCTAAGAGAGGCTGCCATCTTAGGGCTTCACAAAGCTTGTTTTGGGTAATAGTGAATAAAGTAAACTGGTTAGAGTGGGGAGTTTGTAGAGAGGAACAGTAAAACAGAAAGATAGAAAAATAAATTGGGATAAAAATATAGAGGGTATTGAATGCCAAACTAAATAGTTCGAATTTTATGAGTTAGTAGTTCCCACATGGAGGTTTCTGGGACTGGATGCGTCAGAATCATCACAGATTCCCAGGCCCCACTCTAGACCTAATGAGTGAGAATCTCTGATGATAAAGTCCAGTGATCCGTAATCTTAGCAAGCTCTGTAGACGGCACTAGATACAGTTGGATTTTTGAGAACTACTAGATAATTGGGAATTGTCTCAGCAACTAGAGCAAAATACCACTAACAGATTATATTTTAAGATTGTGCTATGTGCCAGGAATTTCTCACATATCATCTAATTTACTCTCAAAGCAACTCTGTTAGGTAGATACTATTTTTATTCCAATTTCTCAGAAGAAGAAACTGAAGCACAGAGTGGTAAAGTTGTTGCTGAAGAACCAACAGCTAGAAAGAAATAGAGCTGGGATCTGAACCTAAGTGGAATGACTCCAGAGGATCTGCTCTTTGCCACTGTGGTATAGTGTATTTTAATGCAGGAGGTGTTCACTAAATATCAGTAACTGAATGAATGAATGGTTGGTAGCTATGCCTAGGATGAACTGGAATGAAGAAAGGAAGAAAGCAGGCAAATCAGTTAGGAGTTTATTGAAACAATCTTGTCATAAATAACAAAGGCCATGCTTATTATGTGGCAGTGGGAATGGAAAAGAAGGCCCAGATGTGAGAGACAGTATTTTGCAAGTATCAACAGGATTGCTAGTGGATGGAAGGGTGGGAATGGGAAGAGGGAGGCATCCTGGATGTCATGGGATTCCTGGCAGTACCTCAAACAGAATCAGGGAAGTCAGGATGAGCTGGTGACTTAGACGGGTGGATGATGAATTAGATTTTGGACATGTTGAAGCCAAGGTTGAGGCAGGGGCACCGTGCAGAAATGATCAGCAGCTAGCTGGAGAAGCAAAATTGGATTGTCTCCAAAATCCTGGTGGATATTATTTAGCATGGTTGAGACAATAGTCCTAGACGTGCAATCCAATAATATTCGTGTATCTCTTATCCATTTTTCAATTTGTGTATCTTCTGTATCTGTTTCTAATTGTTCTGGGAAGCCTCTTTCTTATTCTATGAGGAAAACGGTCACAGTTATCATGCCAAAGATTCAAGTCTTTTCCGTCACATGTTATTAAATTGCTGTTTTCTGTGTTGACTTAAGACAGGAAAATCCAATGAAGGGCAAAAGTAAGGAAGCATGGGTTCTCCAGGGTGTATGAAAGTATTCACAGAATCACGGCTGGTGTCAATGCACTATTAGATGCTAATACAACAGTGGCAATGATCAAGAGGGGTCTTGGTATTATTATCAGTTCAAAGTCTGGCTCTAGGCAGACTGTTTCACTTCTCAATGGCTCATTCTTTATTATCTGCCAAGTAAAGCTACTATTTGCCACATTCATCACCTATGTATCCTGAAGATGGATGTTAGTAAATTACATTGAAGTTCTCAGATAAAAGGTGCTACCAAAGAGCTAATTCCATTTTTCCCTCAAGCAAATTATTAAATCTATACATGTCGCTATCTAACAGTATTAAGTAAACATCCTACAAGGACATGACATTGTGTTGGACACGGTACAAAGCAAATTAGGCAAATACAGTCCCAACTAGGAACTTATGAGTATTTATATATATGAATAAAACTGTTGTTAATATGTTTTATTAGTTATTTAATATGAGTATGCAAATAGGTCCATTAGGAAATCTTTTGCATTTTATTAATCCAGCATCTTAAATGATTATATTTCACCTCAAATGCTAATGAAGTTTATTTATTAATGTGTATCTTCCACTTTAGTGCCCGTGAAAGTTCTTTTTAGCATATCAATTTCTTTAAAAGTTAAGCCAATTTTTTTTTCCACTGAACTTTTGTTCTGATCTGTTAACAAATCTAAACCTCATTATCCAAGAAAAGTAATGAGATAAAGGGGTCTATTCTTCCTCAGTGCTCTTTCGTAATTCACATTAACATTAATGGGAGTTGTGCACGCATATTAAGAGAGAAGAGAACCCTAATTAAACAAATAAGCCTTTGGTTGACACTCTACGTGATCATTTTTTATTGTGATAAGTATGAGAAAATCATCTTGCCTTGGACAGTCACAACAGAGCTGCAGAGTAATCAAGACTGCATAGGGGAGGAGGGGAAGGCCATGAACGGCAATCAGATTTCAGAATGATGTTGAAAACAAGCTCCCCGGCCATTGTTATACTAATTAACTCCATCCATGCCCCTCAGCCCTCTGTGAACACATATTCAAAAAACAGATAGGATGATAAACAAACATTTGCAGACATGCTTGACAGCTAGAAAAAGAATTATTGAAGTCAGGCACCAAGCAAACTGCACGCTGGCCACTGCAGCGGCCCATTTGTCTCTGTGCTCAGCCCGTCAGAGGGGTGGCCTGTCTGTCTCCCGGGCTTCTTTTAGTTAAGAAATAAATGCCCAACAAACAATCCTACATTTGCCTGATCAGAATTTAATCCCTACGTTTTAGTTACCATACTTGCATCTATCTCCATCATTTTCTGTCACTTGCCCTCTTCACACAGGCTCTCTCTCCTGTTCACAATCTGTTCATATTATGGTGCTAATTTTCCTCTCTGGTGCTTAGTTGCAAATGAACAAAAGCTAGTATGTATAATACATAAATATATAAATATTATCAGCTATCACACCACTGGGTTTAATGGAAGTCAATATCGGTATATTGCACTGTCTACTTTGCAATTCCATTATGGGCTCAACACGGCTGGTCATAAAAAGTAGCATTCTCAGCCCAGGCCTGTGATAGTAATAATGAAAAAAAAAGGGTCATTGCTCTTCCCAACTCGAGTGAAAATTAAAATTGCTAGGGCACTTAGCTCAAAGGAAAATCGGCAAATTAACAAAATGAAGAAACAAAATATTCATGGCTCATACTGTGAAAGAGAAAGTAAATAATTCAAGATGGACTAGGAGGTGAGAAAATTCAGAGTTACCAAAGAAACAAAAAATGAGCCTAACTAAATTCCAACATGTTTTCAGCTTCTTTTTCCTTTCCTCTGCCATCATGGACAGCCATGGAGAAGGATGGATGGCCGCAGCCATGGTAGCCTTTGACATCCAAATTTATTTTTTTGCCACCCTTCATATATTTCTCTCCAGCTCAATATATGCAGCCATTATACCCTGATCTGTAAGGCTCTCTGTTTTCAATGTATTTCTATATCCAGCTTGAAGCTGAATGAAGAACTCTGATCTACGTTGGCTTTCATTTTTCATCTGAAATTTCATGTTTCAAACTGGCGTCTCCTTCAGGAAGCAAAGCACCTCAACTCTAGTGTGCTTTTGGCATTTTGACCTTCAGGGAAATGGCTGTTAAAATTCACTGGCCTGGCTGCGTTCGCCAGGTTACCCTTCATAGCTGTAACGCTGGAGGGTTACCCAGACATTTTACAACCACTATCTAGAAAGGGGTAATGACAGGCACGGTCACTTTACATTTATGGTACACGAGGCCTACAACAGCCAGTATGGGATCAAGCTAAAGAGGAGAAATGCAGGACAGATGTCATGCTCCCTGGAGATCGAAGTATTCAGTCTCTATCTAACCTAATTTAAAAATCAAGTCACAATGTGTCTTTAAGGGTAACATATTATAAGACAACTTCCAAGGCAGCCCAGTGAAACAACTCCATGCCATGCATTAAGAACATCAGGTCTGAAACCCATCCATACAGTCTGGTCTGAAATACACAAAGGAGAAAAAAAGAAAACAAAACAAAAAACGGATTCTCCATCTGAGTCCATTTTCTATTTGGATTCAGCACAAAGGCGATTAGAAAACCTTCTAATATTGTTCACGGTTACATTTAGAAAGGGATAACCCAAAGCTTATAAAATATAAACGATTGAATGATTTTTCTATGTCATTACTTCTTATAGTTTATTATGCAAAATTGTCCAGGCTAAATAAAAAACAGCATGCCCACCTGAAACACAAAATAGCGATTAGAGGAAAAATAAAAAATCGAAATAGAAATTCAGTGGGCTCCAAGTCGAAGGCAGTATTTGATAGTTGGCTGTCTGGGCTGGGCACTTGGTAGAAGACAAGAAGCAAGGCCACCAAGTCAGGACCATCCTGACAGCTCTCCTTACATGAACCGTTTCATTTAAACTTCCCAACAACTTGGAGAGGATGTGTTATCATCCTCAATTTACTGGTGAGTCGACTGAGACCCAAAGAGATTAATGAAGGCCACAGAGCTTGCAATGGACAGATCTTTAACTAGGTTGAGTATTAATTAGGTGGTAGTGATGTCTGTGTT
Organism: Equus asinus; assembly: GCF_041296235.1. Taxonomy (NCBI): domain Eukaryota; kingdom Metazoa; phylum Chordata; class Mammalia; order Perissodactyla; family Equidae; genus Equus; species Equus asinus. Next base: position 139,776,441 of record NC_091793.1, on the reverse strand, counting down.
GCTGTTTGCGGAGATGGTAAGTGGAAGAGGGTATGGGGGGGGGTGTGTGTGTGTCTGCATGCGTGTACTTTTTAAACAATTCACAGCAGGATTCCATTATATACAGTTGTCCTAGTTTCAATAAGATAATGAATACATAGTATGTTTTAGTCTGAAACAAATGAAACATATATGCTTTAGCATTTATAAAGGTTAGAAATAAAAAGTTGATGCCTCCAGATCTTAAAAAATACCTTTGCCATTGGGGTTCATGATTTAGGTTTCCTTGAGGAATACCTACATTAGCTGAGTTAAGAAGAAGCAATAAAGGACATCCAACAGATGCGCCAGGAGGAACAGAGTTAAGACAAACAGCCACGAACCAAGTTCACCATTCAGGTTCCAGACCTCACGGCTTCCAAACATTTACCTCAGGTATAATAGCGCTTTGTACACTAAAACAGCACCATTTGGGTTAGCTTTTTGTTATGGCTTTATGTGAGGTTGGTTTAAAAATAACCTTCCTATATTCGTATGCTGCAAAAAAGAAAAAAAAGTCAGGCATAAAGTGATTTGGCATTAGTACCACAGCGTGCTAAGTTCTGATAACACATCTGCTGGAAACTCAGCATGGCCTGGGCAGAGGCGCAGGCCGTCAGGCTGTTTGACAGGTGCCGGGGGGAGACGACAACATGCTCCTGACTGTACCTTCTTCGTAGCACCTACGACAGCCTGAAATAATTTCCATTATTTTGTGTCAGTTGTTTATTCGCTCCCTCTCCCTGAAATATAAATTCCACCACAGCTCCGGCCTGGATGTCTTGTTCGGCGCCGTATACATTGACCGTTGATCCCTCCAGTGGACAAGGCCCTGTTTTGTCCCAGAGGGATCCTGGGCTCACGTCCCACCACTCCCTGAGAAAGTCATTATTACAGGTAGTTTACATGTTTATGCAATATTTTGCTGGTTTTGTTTTAACCTCACCACAAGAAATTCAAACGTCTGATTTTTCCTTCCTTTATCAAGACAAACAAGTGCCGTAGAAGCAGGGACTTGCTTGCTGTGTGCCCAGTGCCTAGAACAGTGCAGGATGCAAAGCAGGCCTTCAGTATAGAGTAGAATAAATGAAGAATAATTATGAATGTGCTTGGCACAGGGTAGATATTCAATATATGTTACTAATCAAATGAATATGGGCAAAAAGTTATAGAGATGAAGTTCCTATTCGCAGGTTTTGTACTTTGTAACCCATTAAGGAGTTTATTAGGCACAATTCCTTTTAGCACCAAGCCACACCAAGGGTATTGACAAAGGTACTTGATCGACATCAAGCCTTTCCACTCAGGGTCCAGAACAAGTTGACAACTTAAAGGTTTCTGAAGCGAGTGGCCTGTAATACCAAGAGGAGACAACAGCAGCTTTGATATAAAGGCATGGGTTGTAAACACAAATCTGCGACAGAATCCAGTTTAAAGAATGTAAGGATTGACAAGGCTATAAAATAATTAAGAAATCAGGAACAGATTTCTGGGTTTTCCACTTTAGGCAGGGCAAGATTTTCTTAGCTAAAGGATATTTCTCTTTAGTGCTTAGAAAACCTCTGCTCGACCCCAGGAAGGTGGCTCAGGGCTGATGGCAATGCGCTTGTCTAGGATGGGGTTTGAGCTTCACCCTTTTGCAGCAAGGAGCCACAGGTGGTCCTTCTGCAGGGTGTGCCATGAAGCACCCAATGCAAAGGGAGCCAAACACACAAAGGGAAGATGGAAGCAGCTTTCGACGCTCTAACGCTTCCTTCCAACAGCAAGAAAACAGGGAATGCAAGGAAAACACCAAAAGTCTCTGGGTTCTTGAGCTGCATATTTTTCCACAATAATTCATGGCCTGAGTATGAGCCATGGGTGAATGTGTAAGGAGGTGATTCTGAAATCAGCAAATTATAAGTATACTGGAACCAGACAACACATAGAAAGATATGAATTAATGAGATTCCCTATAATTTTTTCAAAAGGATCAGGAGCAGGTTAAATTAACAGACTAAACTGTACCACTACATATCATCAACATGAACAGACCAGCTAATATCAGAAAAGCACACAGCACTTAGCTTTTTACAAGCGAGAGCAAGCCACTGCTAATGCCGCGGCGCTTCGTGGTGCCTGGCTCGGTGGGGAGTGGGAGGCGGAATTCCGGCCCCCACGCATGCCTCTGGCCATCGTTCATGGACGACTGCACGACCTACACTGGAGCCCTGTGTTCAGGAGCGCTTTGGTGAAATGCAGGTAATGGGAAAAGTAATACATATTTAAATCACACATCTAACTCTTAGAGAACCTTTAAGCAATCAATCTTTTTTCGATAAGAAAGAAACTAAGTCAATAGCATCTGAGCAACAGATGAGAATTAAAGCAAAATCTGTTGGCTAATGGCACCAGCTTTTGTGTTCTTTGTTGTTGAAAATGTGCATGTGGCAGTGACTCCAATATGCTCACAAACTCAGATGCAAAAGGCTATGGAAAACAGTTGCTATTTTTACACCAGAGATAAAATCAAACCCTATCTTTCAGATTAATTTTGCTAAAAGAGTAGAAGGAAACAAAACGTGAGCTGCTAGATGTCTAAAGGGTCTAGGACCCGTGATCTGAACCAGAGGAAAATACAGTGGATACTGGGCAACAAGGAAGAGCTGGCTCTGTACTAGGAGCAACAGAGCATGAACCCGCCAGACCAAATCACCTGAAATAAAATACAAAGGTAATGCTCAATTTAGTAATATTCTAGAAAATGGGACATATGAAGCTCTAACAGTTTTTATATTTATAGACTACTCTAGTTAAATCTCTATAGTTTTTTTCTTTAACACCTTAAAGAGGAACTTTTTCCTTATAAATTACTATGATGTTGTAAAAGTAGTAATAATAATAATGATAATAACTATATTAGTTTGCTATTATGCTATAAAAAATTACCACAAACTTCGGGGATGAACCAACAGAATGGGCTGAAATGATGGGGCTGGTAGGCTGCATTCCTCTCTGGAGACCCCAGAGAGAATCCATTTCTGTGACCTTTCCGCCTTCTAGAGGCTGCCCACATTCCTTGGCTCATGGCTGCCTCCTTCTATCTCAAAGCCAGCAACTCACAATAGTCCCCCTTTATCTGCAGGGAATGCATTCCAAAACCCCCAGGGGATGCCTGAAACCATGGATAGTACTGACCTCCGGATGTGCTATGTTCTTTTCACTTAAAGGAAGCACTTGATGGCTTTTCTTTGGAGTATCTGGATTGCCAGCCTCACTGCTCTCACACTTTTGGGCTGTTATTAAGTAAAATAAGAGTTACTTGAACACAAGGACTGCGATACCTAGGTGGCCACTAAGAGACTAACAGGCAGTGGCACACACAGCGTGGACCTGCGGAGAGGGAGATGAGTCACGTCCTGTAAGGGATGGAGCAGGACGGCCCGAGATTTCATCAGGCTACTCAGAATGACACGCAATATAAAACTTATGAATTGTTTATTTCTGGAATGTTCCATTTAATAATTTCAAACTGTGGTTCGAGGTGAACTGAAACCATGGAGACCAAACCGCAGATAAGGGGGACCTACTGAATTGCATCTCTCTGTACATTTCTTCCACAGTCACATTGTCCTCTTCCACTGTTAAGGCCCTTTGTCATTACACTGGGCCCACTGGGGAAAATCCAGGATAGGTACCTTATCTTAAGGTCAGCTGATGAGCAACCTTAGGTCTTCTTTGCCGTGCAACACAACACTCGCAGGTACCAGGGGTTGGGACATGGACATCTTTAGGGGGCCATTACTCTGCTTACCACAATAAGTAACATTTATCGAATGTTTACTACTTGCCAGGCACTGTTCTAAGCATATTACGTGTAATAAACAAAAATAATTCTCATAATAATGGTAGATTCTATTATTATTCCCATTTTTCAGATGAGGAAACCGAGGCACAAAGATGTGCCCTTGCCCACTATCACCTAGATAGAAAGTGGAGGAGCCAGGATTGAACTCAGAAGTCCACATGCTCTTTTAACTTCTTAACTCTGTAACTTCAAGGTGAGTCCCCCTAAATATACTGCAGGTGTCACTATTATCAGGATGCTTACCTCGTGGCCCTGGCAATCATAATAATCACCTGGAAAAAGGGCAAGTTGAACATTCAAAATGCCAAATGGAAAGACAGAGTCCAGAGAAACCACCAAGAAAAACAAACCAACATCCATCGAGAGATTTGTCTACTGGTGTCAGCATTATTTATGTCCCCTAAGTGTCACTGTGCAGTTTCAAGGTCCTTTTATATTATTACAAATATATATATATTTATTTATATTATATATGATATATAAACACATTATATATTATATATAAATATTTATATATTATATATAAATATATAAATACACTAAATATTATATATAGAAAAATACATATATTACATATAGGAATATGAATATATATATGAATAACAGATATGGAATAGAACTTTCCATTTCTGTCTGAAATTTCAGTTGAAGATCCAAAACTGATGACAACCACCACCCAGCATTCTTAAGAGAGCTATCTCCTTAGGGTCTGATAAGAGGTGGCCAAACTGGCCCATCAACTGTCACCTCCCACCCCTCACCTTCAGCCCATGGAAGAGAAGAGTAGAGATTGAGAGATTTTCTGTGATGGGAAATTATAGGAGTAAAGAAAGTACTGGAAAAGGGTGCTTCCCCCTCCCGCCGCCAACCAAGTAAGTGAGAAGGCCACAAGAAAACCCCTCAGAGAATCTGAAGGCGCTTGTATGAAACGAGACTGTCACTCACTTCCCACCCGTCTGCTTGGCGACTTGCAGACATTTACTGACCCTCTCCCTTCCCCTTGCACATGAGTGTTCTTGGGAGACTTTGGCATATCGCCCTAGAGCTGGGGAGGTGCGAAGCTGGTGGTTGACCACCCTGGAGAACCCTGGATATGCCGGGCCAGTTAGGGCATCGCCACGGCAGGCTGAGGAGGAAAGGGAACAGTGTCATTTGGAGGGACGAGGGATCAGTCATTCTAGTGAGCCACGTAGATGCTGTTGAGGACATTAGGCTAAGGCCATCTCAAACAGACACGTCCAAGAAGCCTACCAGCTGGAGCACGGAGACTCCAGCGCTGTGCTTTCTGAGGTCAGAGGCTAAGGTCAGAGGTCTCCGGAAGTCAGTGGGAGGATGACTCTCCCGCATCAGTGATTGGTGCAGTAAGGAGTCCCTTGAAACCCCACGAAAGTGGTTCACAAAGGGCCCCTGACGGCCAGGTCATGCCGGATACAGCCAGTGACTTAAAACTCCATCCTGTGTAATAACACCCCTCCTTCCCCCCGGTTCCAGAGCCTGAGAAGCAGAAGGTGGATTCCTGCCAGCACACCCAGGGCTCTCCTGGGAGTTGAGGTCTGAGGGGTGGGGAGGAGGAAAGTGTTGATTAACATTTGAGGGGACGTTTTAGACCCTGACAAAGTGACCAGAAAGCCATCTGCTGGAGGACTGAGATCATCAAATTGTGGACACCTTGACAGCATCAACAGAGCACATTTGAAGGCAGCTGTAGGAGAAGAAATAAAGTTGTTTCCGGATTGTGCCGAGGAGCCACGCCCAGTCAATGGATGGAGTGGGTGTGAAACCCGTCCCCCTGTCTGGTGATGAGGGAGCAGGAAGGCTGGCCTCATCTGGAAACTGAGGAAAGTCAGGCTCAGGGAAGTGAAGCCCCATAAGAGAAGGCCAGGAGCTGGTGTGCGGAGGGCCATGGATTCAGACTGGGGCCTCTGACTCCAGCAGCAGTGACATCTCCACTGCACCACAGAGCCTGTCGGTGACGGCTCCTGCACCCACAGGCCTGGCCACACACATGCCTAGAATCACGGGCTGGGGGTGGTCCGCCTCCACCGTCTTCTCTAACTCAGAGGGGGTGTTTTAGAGGTACCACTTAGGACTCTCTCGCCTCTTGTGGCCCCTGTGCTGATGGAGGAGCATTTCCTGTACCCACACAACGCTCTGGTACCCAGGGCTGCGGGCACTGCCCACGCCTCCACCAAGCGTTCGCCTTTCTTTGACAACAGATTTGCGACAGCTCCCTGTCACCACCACGAGCTTCAGGAGCCACCCAAGACGGCTCCTTCTGCCTCTGCGGAAAAGGAAAATCACACTCACAGCTTAGACGTGCACGCACGTAGCTGAAGGCGAGCGAAAGCTTGCATTGTTTTCTGAGTGCACACAAACGGGGGATTTCACCAGGAGAAACAACAAAACAAACCAGAAGGTCCTTCGCAGAAGGTCCCTACCTCAGCATGGCGCCCAGTCCCTTCCTCTTCATCTTCCTGTCTGGATCTTCACTGTCCTCTTTCTGCTTTTTCTCCTTGACTTTCAGTTTGCCCTTTTCTTTCTTCTTCTCCTTCTCTTTGGGCTTCTTGACCTTCCTGGCTTTATTTTCCACGTCCTCTATCTCAGAGTGGCCCTGAGGAGCAGAGTCACAATTCACAGCTCCTTGGCCGGAGTGAGAGCTCTTATCAGACAGACCATCTGCACAGAGAGAAAATTGATGCACATGGTCAGAGGCACCGAGTGCTGGTATCTAGAGAAGAGTTAAGATGTAAAATGCAGAGGGATGGAGAGAAGCACTCTGGCGTCCTATCCTGCCATGTGGCTACTGGTACCCTTTGAAGAGACAACAACCTAAATCTGGTGACTTCAAGCAAGGTGTGACGTTGGGAGTGGGGACGATGGTTGTGCAGCTGAAAGTATGAAAGGTCTGATACGTGGGAAGGCACTCGCTGCTGTGAACACCCATGTGTGGGAAGACTAACTGGGGAGCTGATTTCGAGGCAAGGTCTTTGAGTACAAATATAACCCAGTGCTCTTGCCCAACAAAGGCCATCAGTCCTCAGCTCTACGCTGCTTCCAACGAGTCCAACAAGAATGTAAGGAGTGCAAACTAAGTGCGCCTCCCCAGGGGTGAATGACAGTGGGTCCTCGTAGGAAAGTGATGGAGAACACTTCTTTAGCATTTGCACTGTAAAATAAATTACGTATTGCATTATCCAATTCTGTGTTCATTAAGCCAAAGGGCAAAACATATCAGGAAAATGAATTACTTTTAATATCAAAAATATAATTGTGACCCTCAAATCATTTTTCTCTGTGGTTAAGCACACATTCTTGCCTATGATTCGCAGACAACAATGAGATGAAGGGACCGTTTAAGGAAGCACACTGCCCTACCAGCTTCCGACTCCTCGGGCCCGTCGTAGGATTTGTCAATGGCCGCTCGGAAGCTCTCGTTGCAGCCGCGGCCACGAACCATGTGCGGCCGGGGCCTGTGGAACGGCAGCTCGTTCTTCCTGACCTCAGCCACCGCCGTCTGCAGGCTCTCCAAGGAACTGGACTTCTTCAAACCCAGAGTCGGACCGAAATCTTTGCTCGGAGATTCTGGAAAAGAAAGGGCAAAGGTGACCTTCCTCTAACGAGGCAAAGTGGTATAGCGGAAAGCTCTGTTGTTCCAAAATATTTCTGCTTGTGCACCTTCAAAAAGGGGGCATTAGGAGGGTTGGACTTGGCATTAAACCCCAACTTTGCCACTTTTTGTGATTTTGAGCAAGTGGGTTGATTTCTTTGAGCCTTAGTTTCCTTTTCCATAAAGTTGTGGTAATATTTAAAATGATAATATACATCATATGTAGAAATGAATATGCATGTGTGTAGACATGCACACGCACACACACACAGAGCACCTGACTAACCGTGTGCTTCTCCCACAGTTCCCACCCCAAGCAATACTGTACATTGTAGCTTTTATTGTTTCCACCACTGTTCTTATGGATATTAAGTAACATACTATACATGGAAACCAAAGAACACCGAAATGATTGTAATTTTTGTGATTAAACACTCTCCCTTACTCTAGTGGTTATTAACGTATGGTTAATGCAATTTATTTAGTCAATAGATAAAGAAAGAAAGGCAAGAAAGAAAACTACTTTTCTGTGTCGATGCTTATCATTCCAAATGTATTTCCATTTGAGTATCTAGAAAAGGGGCAACATTCCATATGACATAAAAGTCCAAAAAGAAAAAAAGTGACACCTAAGTGAATTTTAACAACTTGTGTTCTGACATATAATATTTTTCACTTGCACTGTTTGTCTCGCCCTGTACCTGCCTCCTGTCACCTCTGCCCTGACCTCCGTTCCCACCCACGGCCAGGCTCCCGGTTGTCTGTAACAGGATTAGGCTATATAAATAGCAGCAGCATGAGGGGCATTTTAAAGACAGAAGGAATTCTGTCAGGGCTCTTTTCCACCAGGGCCAAAGTTCAGGATCCTCTCCAGTTACGAAGGAGATTATTGCCATGAAAAGGCTATACTTGTTTTTCTGGAAATAAACTACTTCGAAGCTTTTCAATACACAAGGATTGAGCACATGTTGAGGCTTATGCAGGTAAAGTGCCCACTTCAGTGGCCAGCACACAGTAAGGCTGAATGCACAGCGCTCTTTCTTACTGCCCTCGCTATTTTCGCTCCTACTAACTGCCACTGCCACGGACACTCCCAGTAGCTGCCAACACAGTATTAGGTAATGCAAGGAACACAGAAGAAGTACATAGAGGGTGTAATGCACGTATGCACGCAAACTGAAATAACAATACACACCAGTCCATATGTTCAGAATATGTGAAAAATAGAATAATGACAAAAATGCTAATAGCTAACAATGCCTGGCACACTTTGTCCTGTTGTAAGTGCCTCAGCTATATTAACTCACTATAATCTTACAGTTGTGCCTCTGCCACTATTGACAGCCCCATTTCACAAATGAGGAACCTGAGGCACAGAGTGGTCTAAAGTTACACACTTAATACGCGTCAGAACTGGGAACTGTCCTCAGGCAGCCTACCTCCGGCTTTTCTGTGCTGTACTGGTTGAAGGTGTACTTGGCCTCTGCCCTCCACTTGAATGTGGGCAAGCTACTCAAAGTGGCTACAGATTCCTCATCTCCAAAATAAGAGCACTTGTCTAGATTAGTCTCGAGCCTCGTCAAGCAGGCAAACTACAAAAATTGGGTGTTGTTTTATAGTTTCATCATTAACTTACAGGAGGCAATTTTGTACTTTGAACAATATGCATGATGACAATAGACATTGCATTTTATAGGTGACAGTGTATCTCCAGTAAACGCAACGGAGATGCGACAAAGTAAAAAAAAAATATTGCAAGAAATTTCAGGGACAAATTTCAGGTGCTACCTGCAAGTCATAGACAATGAGAATATGTTAATACTAAAGCCAGAAAGAGGCATATTGCTTCTATTCTCAGGAAAGAAGGTAAGCTGAAGAAACAGAAATTGAATAAGATCATTTCTGACAAGGAAACAACAGGCAACGGAGAGGTTTGGGGTACTGAAGCAACAGTAACAGCTTTGGAGTTTACAGAAAATATCTTACACCATCAATGCCTGCTGATGTCTGTCATGAAGTTTGGTGAAAACATGAAGATGAAAACTATCTGAGAAAGCTTAGTTTCCACGTCAACAATAGTAACCATCTTTTATTTATTAATTGCCATCCAGGAGATTATATTGGAGCCCAGACTATAAGTGTTCATGTCAACTTTTAGCAATAAATTCCAGGGAACATGAAAGTGAGTGAATCATCCCAGACATGAAGCATGTTATCTGAAGGAGCTCATCTAGGGCTCAGCAAGAAGCCATATATGAGAAGGAATAAATACATTTTTACTCATTCTAAGCAAACTGAACATTTAGGATTCATGCATTTTGCAGGATTAATAGTGCCAGCAATTAGTTCACTTTATATCAATAGAAGCTACAAACCAGAAGCACCAAATGATGTTGGCCAAAATCACAACTCAGCTCTACCAGACGTAGTATGTGGTAAAAACAAAGGCAAAAAGAGCGCTTGAGTCTTAGGCTGTGAATGTGGACGCAGGGGTTTTCAGACTTGGGGAAAAATGTTCTATTTATTCCTGGGGAGTAAAGGGATGTAGCAGCGGAAGAGAGACTCATCTTAGAGAGGAAAATACAAACTCAGGGAAGTCCTTACAAGGACTTACAGAGCATTGAATTTCCAAGTGAGAGAGGACTCTGACACGGACCTTGACAACAATTCCCATTTTGTGTGTCTGAGGGCTTCTGACAGAAGGTCAAGGTTACTGGTTGTAGGACAAATTATTATGCCAATTGATAGGTATCAGCACTAAATTCCAACAAAATACTTAGAATAAAGTACCCTACCACGTAAAGACTGTAAGGAGTACAACACATTGTCTCATTCCACCCCTCTCCCCTACTCCTACCCTTGCCAGTTGCAGCCTAGGTTGACATTGCACGGGAAATCCTGCAATTCTCACAATAGGAAGACTCACTGTCTACTTTTAGCCCGTTTACACAAATCATATTTTTTTTAGCCTCCCACTAAAAGTAGAGTTCTCTTTGAAGGGATAAAGTAATTAATCAAAACTAAAACCTCAGTCTATCCCATTGCAGTCATCCCAAAGGATGATGACTCTTCCCATTTTCATCTGTAGCTGATGTGATACTGGCCATGGCTGATTGTAAGCAATTGTCTGAGAGAGTGATCTATGAATGCCACATGCTATCAGTCATGGGGGGCGGGGCAGGGACTTCGTCCACATTTGAGCATTTGCTTGTCTCATTTTGAGCATCTATAGAACTAATGAGTTCAAAGATTTCCAGGCCAGCTTACCTTAGTTGCAAATGCCAAGGGACAAATCTGAACTTGAGTAGCCAGGTTTCACTTTTTAACCTTCACTTCTGTGTCCAGTGACCATATTCTCTAAGATCCAGACAAACTTATCTTTCCATCAGAAACATGAACTTGACATACACAAACTTCTTGAAACAAATGATACAACTGTTATCCAGGGTGCTTAAAGAAGGATCTTACATAATAAAAATTACTTTCACGGTGGTATAATAAGTTCCATGTATCACATTTTCCCTTAAAATAAAGACCTCATAAAGAAACATCACTGAAATAATTTATTTCAAGATGTGATAGCACTTTTGAAGATTCATCTGTTCCCAAAGGAAGGCTTGGCTCCCCTTGGTCCCGGAGGCCTTCCCCACACAGAGCAGAGGGAAATTTCAGGGTCATGCCTTCCGATCCCACCAATCCTCAGACACGTCCACTTCTCCCCACCGCCCGAAAACACAGCGTCATGAAGGGAATGGACACACACGCCAAGACTCAAGATTTAAAGGAGTTATGCCACCATCGCTCCCGTGGGCATGAAACTGGCGTGAAGGGAGTAGAGAGCCGCCGGCTGGGGGGAGACGTCTGGGAGACCACTAAACAGCTTCTTAAAACCCTGAGAAACCACTGCCCCCAACTTCTAGGTAGAAAGTCCCATTTTAATACACTGTGAAACAGAAAGTCCTTCCTGGAGGATGAGGACCTTAATATCACTGCTCCGTCTTCGATTTTTGCCCCTGCCCTACGGCTGAGAACTACTGTTAGCTCCTTACAGGCAGGTGATGAGGATGATGGAGAATAAAGAAGTCCAGAGAATGGTGGTTAATGGTGAGTGATTAAGAGGAGAGGCTGTGGAACGTCCCACACCCCTCACTCTGCCACTCATTGCTTGAGCTATTAACCTCTCTGTGCCTCCGTTTCCTCATGTGTCATATGAGAATAAGACAAGCCTGGAAGAATGTCTGGCATATGGTACATGCTCGTAAAGCGCTGGTGATGATAGCTGGCACTGGCTTTTTTGCTACCTCTAAATAATTGAATAAGGGAATGCTTAGCACACTTCACATGGTTCAATCCATCATGTAGTCTTAAATAAGTCCTTCTTTTGCAAAAAGCTGAGAAGGGCTTCATAAAGAGATACTAATCTTCCTTTTTTATGCAAAAGTTGAACTGATTTTTTTCCAAACACCTCCTCACAGTTTTTCTTTTGAACTAAGGTGCATATCTCCGTCTGTTCATCACACACAGAGGCCACTCTCAGGAAGACTAGCAGTGGTCTTGCCTGCCCCTCCCCTTAGGCTACAGCCATTTCATTAGTCTGAGATTTCAGTGGCAATGTTCAAACTTCCCGTTCTAGCACTAAAATCTCCCAATAAAAGAATAATGCCTTAATCTAGACGACCAGTAATTGGATCTTACATTATTGATGAAATTGCTTCTAATGCAGTCTTATTAAAACATAAGGAATTATTTTGGGGAGGGTATTCACCTTCAGATACATGGCAAGTTCTTTTCCCAGCTAGAGCTTCATAATTACCAAATACTTATGATAAATTAACAATAAATAATGTATTAATTTGCACATTTCAATAACATTAATGGCCCTCAAGGCGCTTAGTGAAAATTAATTAAGTTAGGGCCCCTCCATCGTAACTAAAGGACTTGTGCCCAGTAGTAAATTGGGGGTCCAAATGGTTGCAGTGCTATCCAGGGCTCACAGCTGGAAAGTTGAGAGGGCCGGGAACTTGTCAAGATAGCTTGCTTTCATTGTCAGTGTGACCCCCCCCTGTGCCATGAGCAATGAACTTGGGCAACTGCAATAGAAATGCTTTACTTGCTTCCTGGGGAGTTGCGATGGAAAATTAATAGCCTTAAAACCCTTTGAATGAAAAATGATTATAAATTCCAAGTCACAACACCACTTTATTTTCCCACATATCCCACTTTGTCTTTTTATTTTAGATTACACTTACCGAAAATTTTGTCTATTTGATTTTTTCAGGAGTTTCCCTAGAGGCAAAACGCCTTAATGTGTTTAACAGATATCAATGCAAATCCATTAGCCTAGAAAAAAATTCCCCATAATATTCAAATGTATAATTTCCCAAATTATGTTATCTGTGCTGTGTCCACAGTGGGCCTAATTACCCTCTTGCCAACCTCAGCATTCCACATATCGATCGCATCCCAAGCCCCTCGCCGTGCCCGTGTCCTTTTCGTTACCAGAGGGCATAGCGCAATCTGGCTTCTCCATTACCTGCTGTCACTCGGCCTCAGTCCTCTCACTGGCAATTTCCAAGTTCTAGGACCAGAGCTCTTTAAGTCTCGTACGTCCCAGGGTCTTTCATCATTTCCTGAAATTCATGTCAAAATGTTCAATAATAAACTTCTCATTAAGATTCATACATTTGCACAATCTCTCCTACTCTGTCGCCAAACATTGTCTATTTTAAAGTGAAAATATCTACAGAAAACAATGGAAGATTAGGTGAATAAATACAACAAACGCTTTGATCACAGGGCTGGGCGTGGCCCTCCAGGGGTCCTCACGTCTTTGCGAAGGGTTGCTATATGCTTAATTTTCTTCACTAAAAATTCCTTCTTTTATAAGCTGAAAGTCAAACTCTTGTGCCATATTTTGTTTTATTTCCTGGACTCAAACTATGTCCAACAAATTTAACGAATTGTGAATTTATTACCCCGAAAATATTCTCGTGACACTTTTCTCTCTTTTACTTTTATTCTCTATTTTGTGGATAAGAAAATGGACTCTGTGGTTCAACTTAGTGGCTAAACTATTTTTTAAAAAATATATAACCATATCTCTGAGCAGATTCTGTTAAGGCCACTGAAGAACTCAGCCACATCCATTCCCAACAGACCGGTTTGGTCTAATCTTTTGTTTTCCCTCTCTCTGCTTTAAGAGGAAAGGTCTACCGGATTAAAAACAAACAAGCAAACAAAAATCCAAAACTGGCATTTAAGATAACAATGAATTAAAAATTAGATAAACAGCATCGGTCTCTGGAAGGGAAATGTGGCTACTTAAAGGAAAAAAATCACTACTTTTATTATTTAACAGGGAATAAAAGACTCATTTGAGAGTCAAAAAAACTGATTAAAGTGGCAAGCTTTTCTACCCGTGAAATAGGAGCAACAGGATCAATAAATGCCACCCGCCATCTTTGTCGTCCTGTTATCTCGGCATCCTCAGCCCGAGAAGCACTGAGGACATCTTTGCTGTAGGCACAGACGGCGGAGTCAGCACGGGTAGTCACGGCGCCCCTTTGGTCCAGAGCTGAGAGGTGAACAGGGGGGTCACACCCCTCAACTGCTTCGCCTCCTCAAAGTGCACGGCAGCTTCCTGTTCCTTGTTAACACAACCCTTAGGTTCTTTTGTGTCACTTTCAAGGATTTAATAATTTCTGCCCTCCCTATAATTATTCACTCCCCTCTGTTTTGTCTTTCTTTTTATACTAGTCATTCCTTTCGCTTAACTTCTCTCTTTGTAACCTCAGCCTTTCCTGGCATTTCCACCTCCCTGTGTGCACTTTCAATAGTCCTATTTTTACCCGCTGCCAAGAGCACCTGCCTCTGTCCGCCAGCTCCTCCTTGGACATCTGGGTAACACGCTCCTCACTCTGGACACCAACTGTTCAAGTGATTTCCCCCTTTCCTTTTCCCATTCGCTCTGTGTGTGGATTGCTTTCACAACACATCTTTTTTCTGCTTTTGAGTGTTGAATGGTTTACGTGTTATGTGGGTTGTATACCACAGTACTCTCAAAATAAAGTCTAATATAAAGAATTCTGGGGCCAGCCTGGTGGCGCAGCGGTTAAGTACGCATGTTCCATTTCTCGGCGGCCTGGGGTTCTCGGGTTCAGATCCCGGCTGCAGACATGGCACGACTTGGCAAAAGCCATGCTGTGGTAGGCGTCCCACGTATAAAGTAGAGGAAGATGGGCGTGGATGTTAGCTCAGGGCCAGTCTTCCTCAGCACAAAGAGGAGGGTTGGCAGTAGTTAGCTCAGGGCTAAACTTCCTCAAAAAAAAGAAAAGAATTCTGATAAGTTTCTTAAGAAGCCATTAGCATAACTAAAAGGCCAAACTCACCAGTTTCTTGGATGGTACCCATATGAAGATATCTTTACATAATGTTGTATAAACTGAGTACCTGTATTTCTTAGGGTCAAACATTATTACTACAATTTTTGCTTTACTATTTTCTCCCTTTTTATACCTGCCTGTATTAAAAAATACCCTTCAAATTCCCAATTACTGATTTATTTACAGAACTAATAGAAAGTGAGGTTTTTCAGTTTCATGTTAATGTGAACAACAATCTCTTTTAGAGACACTTTAAGTAAGGTTTCGATCTAATGTTAAATATCAAGCCAAAATCAAGTCAGCTAACATTGAGCTTTCACTGAGCGTTTTTTGTGGCTTAGACTGTGCTTGGTCCTAAGAAGAACAGAAGACAACTGTAACGTAACTAACATTTTCCTGTTGCTTTCTAATTTACAAAGATCTTTCCTGTACAAAATGAGGCCACATCATACACAACTGATCTTACCCAAATTCAAGGGTTTGTTCACGTCCAGAGAGAGGCACAGAGAAGGAGCGGGGAAGGGCGGGATACAGCAACTTAGGTAATGAGAGCAGTTTCACTCACCGTCCTTCTCAGTAAGACTGTCCTGAGTGAGTGTGTGTCTAGGAGAAAGCAGGAGTTTGGAGAAGTGAACTGTTCCCTGTGAGTCTCTGCGTCTTTCGTTTTTTTTTTTTTTTACCCTGGGTGAACATTTTATTATTTTTTTATTGAGGTATAATTGACATATAACATTGTGTTAGTGTAACGTGTGTGATGTGACGATTTGATACACATACAGTGAAACGATTACCACAATAAAGTTAGTTAACACCCCCGTCTCCCCCCATAAGTACCATTTTTTTGTGTGTGGTGAGAATATTTAAGACCTACTCTCTTAGCAGCTTTCATTAGACCCATGGAGCTTATTCATCTGACAACTGGGAGTTCGCACCCTTTGACCAACATCTCCCCATTTCCCCCACCTCCCAGGCCCTGGCAACCACCATTCTACTCTCTGTTTCTATGAGTTTGGCTTTTTCAGATTCCACATCTAAGAAAAATCATAGAGTATTTGTCTTTCTCTGTCTGACTTATTTCAACTTAGCATAATGCCCTCAATGACCATCTATGTTGTCACAAATGGCAGGATTTCTATCTTTTTTATGGCCAAATAATACTCCCTGGTGTATACAGAGCACATTTTTTTTTAATTTTTATTTTTTTCGGATGTACATCATATTTCAAATTCTGGATACATTACATCATGTTCCCCACTAATTATAGTGCATCCCCTCACATGTGACCCTAATCACCCCTTTTGCCCTCCCCCCTCCTCCCTTCCCCAATGGTAACCACCAGTCCAATCTCCAATGCATAGCACATTTTTTGAACCTAGTCATCCATTGATGGGCATTTGGACTGTTTCCATGTCTTGGCCATTGTGAATAATGCTGCAATGAACATGGAATGCAGATATCTCTTTGAAATAGTGATTTGCTTCAGATATACACCCATAAATGGGATTGCTAGATCATGTGGTATTCCATTTTTAATTTTTGAGGAACCTCCACACTGTTTTCCACAGCGGCTCCACCAGTTTACATTCCCCCCAACAGTGCACAAGGGTCCCCTCTTCTCCACATCCTCGCCAACACTTCTCTCCTGTCTTTTCGAGAACAGCCATTCTGACCGCAGTCCAAGCCAGGAGCATCTTATCATAGGGA
The DNA here is from genome assembly GCF_041296235.1 of Equus asinus. NCBI lineage: Eukaryota > Metazoa > Chordata > Mammalia > Perissodactyla > Equidae > Equus > Equus asinus. The sequence continues at coordinate 139,759,883 of NC_091793.1, read as the reverse complement.
GTGTGATTCTCAAGTTTCAAGATTTTTATCTTCCATGTGTCCCTATCCTTAAATACAAGCCGAACACTTCATCTGATGCTTGACTGAAGAAATGGCTATCTGTTGGAGACAATTTTGAGTTCTCTAAGGTGAATTCAGTGGATTTTCAGTGGTATTTTGTGGCTTTCCTTTCCTTGATGACTTGAGAACCAACCTTGAGAGGCAGTGCCTCAGAACTGTATCTCATGTATCTGCGAATCTCAGAACAACCACTGCACTTGACTCTCCTCCAACTCCTCTTTCAAATTCCCTGCGTTTGCAGACAAGGGGACGTTGGCCTATTGACTTGGCAAAGCTACTCAGATGCCATGTGAGGCTTTCCTTGTCTGGACAGCCTGGGACTTAAGTTCCTCCCACTTTCTTTGGTGCCTCAGAAATAAAAGATGATGCACCTACTACTTTCCTCCAAGATGTTATAATCCATATGTGGAGCAAAGATGGACACACAGTTGATAACACCAGAGAAGGAAGAGTAGTCCCTTAACATTTGTGAAGGATCCACCTGCAGGCAATACAGATCCCCAAATTTTAGAAAATAAAAATGTTTGACTCCTGGCTTTCTCTGGAGTGATGTTTCCAATGGGGATCATGTTATCTCTTCACTCCACTAATTAACTGCCTCTTCAGCATCCACTAAGACTTTAATCTTTAAAGCAATAGCGACTGCAAGCACAGGTTCTGGCATCAGACTGCTTGGATTCAAGTCCCAGCCCACCCCTGTACTAACTGTGTTAACATATGAGCCTCTTGCGTCTCTGTGCCTCAGTTTCCTCATCTGGAAAATAGAGAGAATGATAGCACCTTCCTCACAGGGTGTGTAGAGGATTATCTGATACAAAGCTCGAATGTGATGCCTGGCACACAGTAAATATTCAGTGAACATTCATTTGTGCCACATGTCTTCTTCCACGAAAAACGTTTGCATGCGTTAGGAGGATTCTCTACAACTAACAGAATGCCAAGGATTTGTTTCCACATCCATACACTCTGGGCCTGGGTCATCATAAGCTTTGAATTTTCACTCTTCCTTCAAAACTACTTTTTTTGTTTGCATTGTTTAAGACTTTTCATCACTTTTCAAATCATCTTCCATACCCTTCACTTCTTTCAATAGTCCAAAAAATCCTATTTCTTACAGAGGCATTTTCCATGAAGAAAATGAATGCTAAAATCTCTTGATGAGAGTAACCATGTCTGAGACAACAAGCAAAGAGCTGGTTAGTTTCTTTCACCAGCCAACTCCTTCAGACCAACCCATGCCACCATTAACAAAATGACAAGCCAGACAAGGTCACAGGCTTTTGGGGGTCATTGGCACAGTTCAGGGCTGGAGTCGTTTAGACTGTGGGAAGTCCAGAGAAAAGAAGGCATGTTGTGACCCTGAGTCACTGGATAAGGCTTCAAGAGTGATGTGGGACTTGTCCTTGAAGATGGATCGACCATAGGTAGAAAAAGCAGGAGGTGGACAGTCACTCCACAAAGGGGAAAAGCATGAGGAAAAGTCCTGACATGTCTACTAGGAGGCGGGAACATAGGATGGATGGAGTGACCAGTAAGGGAAATGATTGTGCTGGGGATTTGGGGGAATAAGCGTGCATATGGAGAATAAAGAGAGAGATGAAGGGCCTCAAAAGCTGCCAACAAGGTGAGACTCAAAGCAAGAAGCAATTGGAAATGTTTAAAAGTTTTTCACCAGAAGGATGGCTTGATAATATTGGTATTTTGAGAAAAGAGGATATGGAAGAAACACATAGGACAAATTAAGTGAAGAAGGACTGCTGTGTGATACAGCAATGGAGCTCACTGCTAACAAAATGCCTTGTTCTTACTCTCTTCCTTTTCACAATTTCAACTTCAGGCTTTTGCAAAGCAATTTCTTTTAAAAGACTTTTAGTTAGACGTCTTTCTACACAGCGAACAGAGCTACGTTCCCCTGATCTTTTCCTGACCAGAGGGAAAGGTTGAAGAAGAGAGTTCTAGTCCACTTGGGAGGCAAGAGGTGCTCACAGTTGTGCCTCCAAGAAGGGGTAGGACGGGGCACTGCCTGCCACCCCTAAGCTTCCTACTGGCCTGGCTAAGCTGTGACTGTCATGGCCAGACCCTCTGCCATCTCCTCTTAAGCACAGTTCACTATATTTTGTAATATATAATGATTAATGGGCAGTAAAACTAATAACATGGGGACACACAAAATAAATGAGGTGGCAAATATGAAAAGGAAGTCCCACTTAACGTTGTTGTGAAACCTGACAACACGCAGGGGTTTCCCTGTAACTCAGCCCGAGGAGCCCTCCAACGGGAAACAAGGTTACCAGACGGTGGTATTTCCATTAATAACTCCCCCTCGGGGAAGTCTATGATCAATCTTTCTTGTACTGAAATTCTTGCTGGATTGTAGTGAAATGGCAGAGTACATGAAACACTGCTTTACTCCATTTCAGGGGAGCTCATGGAGAGGCAGGAAGAGCATCACATCTCTCCAGTTATCCCGATACATCCCCGTAGCACTCCCTAGAATTGACGTCCCTTCTTTTTCTTCCTACCCATTAGCCACTATTCCATTTGGAATGAGCATCCTGATTTTCCATGGGTCACTATGCCTCCCCTACTCTCATCCAGAAGTGTTCCTATGACCCAGGCACGACTGGTCAATGTATTTCATCCCCCTGGTTGGCTCAAAGATAGGTTGTTGGCTCACACAGGGCTAAGTAGAATTAATCCTGGTAGAGAGACCAGGAAAAAGTCATCTTCTTTGGTACTGGGGTTACTGGGAGGATAAGGCTGGAGCTGCTGGGAGCCATCTTGCTTTTCCTTCAAAAGAGAGGAGCTAGAACTGTGAGAGAGAGTACTCTTGACACTGAGACCCTAGATCCCGCCATGTCTTTATGTAGATACTCCTCTGAACCTTTCAGTTGCATGAGTCAACAAATTATCTTCTTTGCAAAAGCCAGTTTGACATGAGTTTCTTTCAATTATAACCTAAAGAGTCTTGACTTCATACCCTATTCTCCAACCTCTCATCCACGTAACAACCCACAGGTTGTTTTTACTCAAGTCAGACAGACACTTGAGGAGCGGGGAAGGTGGTTCCTCGGCTATGATGTTGGTGAAGGGATCACAAGTACAGAGCTGATCACAGCAGTGAGAAGTGCATCTGATGTCACCCTTTTAGCGGGTGGGTTTCATGAGAGACAAATTCTCCGACAGAGAAGAGTCGTATTAAATTGATCTGCTCAGCTTGGCCCCTGACTCCTCTGTGAAGGGGGGGCCATTCTCCAGATCATTACTAATAACTATAGACATACTGCTAATTGCTATACACTTTAGAAAAACAGAATAGTTTTCAAAAGAGGAATAAAATCAATTCTTGCTATGGTTGACCAAGGGTTCAAATAACCTATCTACAGCTGCACTAATTAAACATGTCTGTCTGGATTTTAAAGATTTAAGAGTAAACCTGATATCACTTTTAAGGGCCTGTTCCTCCCATTCTATTCCCACGGCTACTCATCAGAGACCTCACATTTGAGAAGAGATGGAGCTGCTCACAGGAGGAGGTGTCTGATTCCTTGAGGAGGGTTTGTGCTGTAATGGCATGTTCCTTTCAAGCTCCTCTTTTTACAGTATTCCTAAACAAACTGTGAATTAGGAACTTACCTGTAAATGGACGAAGCAAACTATGGGCTAAAAGCAGCCTCGGGTGGTTTGCAATAAAGAGTTTGATGTAAGAGGCATCTTTGGCATGGATGTGGAGCTGGAAGACACGGAGCGTAGGCAAGTTATTGAACCTCTCTGGGCTCCAGTTTCCTCACCAGTAAAAGTGGAATAAGGAAAAATGTAATATTGGTGATGATGATGATGAGGGTAAAAACAGTAGCAGCCTGTACCAGGCAGGTTCTGAGTGTATATGTATGTGTGTATATATAGATACATACACTCATTTAATCAGATGAGGTCCATACTATTGTTATCCCATTTTACAGTTGAGAAAACTGAGGGACAGATAGGATAGGTTACTTGTCTAAGTTAACAATAATGCTGATCTTACGGGTTTTTGTTGAGATCAGACAAATTACACACGTACAAGAAAATAGCAAAGCTGTGACATACTACACATCCACGTCATTACGCTGTTATTAATAAGGAAAAACGGGGGCTTTCTTCCACGTATGTTATAGACACTGGGCTCCACTGATCAAAACAAGACAGAGAGGTATCTCTTTGTGAACACCTGCTCTTAAGGAACAAGTAATCCCTGTGGAGAGTCAACATGCAGAATTGAAAGCATCCCAAACAAGTTGGGACACAGCAAGACGTGGAGTGGGTGGTGGGAGTAAGGGGAGGAAGAGAAGCCTGAGCCAGGGTGGGCCCCTGGAAAACGGGCAGCAACCAACAGAGGGAGAGGTCCTTGGAGACAGAGTAGGAGAGGGCAAGAGTAGAGGCCTGTGGGGGGGCAGCACGCCTACCAATTTGTCCACTGCAGAGCAGTCACGTGGGGCTGAGGGTGGGCAGAGGGGAGGACGGACAGAGAGGATGGAAAAGAGTGAAGAGGACCCTGGCAGCCAGATGATCAGGTCTCTAACTGACCCCACTGGCAATATGAGGTCTCTGACGTCCGGGACCCCGTGTCCAATCACAGTCACTCAAATACACTTGCTATTCCTGTGGACAGTACACCAGGCAGGGGTTCTCCAAGTGCCCCATGTGCCAGGTGGGACTCATTTGCCTGCGTGTGTATGACCTAAGGACCTAAAATTAGAATGGGAGTTTTGTTTTGGTTCAACAACAATAACAACAATCTCTGATCTTTATTTAGAATTTACTATGTGACAGGCTCTGTGCCAAATGCTCTTCATCCTCTGGACAGCCCCAGGAAGTGGGGGGACCATTATCAGCCTTTAATAGAAGTCAGCCTCCCAGAACAGAAGTCCCAGCTCTGGCCCAAACATCACAGAGCCCTATTTTACTTTTAATAATTAATTAGAATAAAAACACAAAAACATACAGCTTTTCTAAAAAGTGTTTATATCAAAAAAGGACTCTTGTTCATTAATGCTCCCACATCCACAATAAAAGAGCTACTTTTGCTCTTATTTTAAAATCAACTTTTAGGCAAACATCATGTCATATTTTTATATTCCCTGCCTTTTTCTGGATAAGAATTTAAGAGGGAGCTCGTGATGCATCATTAAATAGTTTTTCCCATCATCTTAGGGCTGAGTTATTAGCACTAGATATAGGCATGGGGGAAAAATAAATGTTTATGATGATTTAAAAGACCAATTATAAGCCTTTGCCTTATTCCTTACTCAGCATCCTGCATGGCATGTAAAAATGGCAATGAAAAAAACACTACATTTGAAATTTTAGCTGAGCAGAATGTCAGTTTTCAGTTACACTTAAAGAATAAAAAACATTAGGATTCCATTAACAGTTTCAGAGTAATGGAGGCAAAACAGGATTGTTTTCTATTATTATTATTACTGCCATTAATGGGTCAAAGCCTTCCGAGGGAGAAAAGCGAGGGACAACCCAGACACTTTCAATACAGCATTAACTCTTTCGGGTCAAAAGGGGCCCATTTAGGGGAGCATAGCAGTTGTTTAATAAATGATACCCTCGTGGCCTCGAAGAATTTATCTCCTGTCTAAAGAGTCTTGCTTACATATTTCTATGTTCTGTGTTCTATCCCAACAAATATTCCAGAAAGAGAGAAGGTTAATTTGCAGCTAATTATTTAGGGAGGGAGGGAATATTTTTTAAAGCAGGAAAACAAAAACAGCCTGTCACAAAGCATCAGTCACTGTGTGCAACGTGGAAGAGGCTAATGAGCCTCACGCAGCAACAGAATTAAGATGCGGACTTAGAGGCGCAAGACGGCGCGATTTTCTTTCAAGGGAAGTATTTGGGGAAATAACTTTTTCCCCCGTTGTTCATTGTGTGCAGTGTATATGTGACTAAGTACAGCTAATCCTGCCTCTTTTCAAAAGTTAATGTCAGCTCCTAGAATAATCTGCTTTCTTGATTTAATTGCATAGTTTAACCTCTGACATAACCTTTTAATTCACACCATGACAGCCAACCTGACAGAAAGTTTTTCTAGAAATCCGAGTAACCTCCCCAAGGTAAGGACTGCTTTCCCTTCTGTGGTGTCAGGGGAACATCCCGCCCAAGACCATCAAAGACGCCTCAGCGGCTCTGGCTGCATATGCAGCTGGCTTACTGCACGGAGCTGGGGGTGAGGGGGGCGTGTTATTAGAATATCCGGTATGTTAAGGTTTGGAGGCACAAGGTGAATGTACTGAATTGCACACTTAAAGATGGTTAAGATGGTAAATTTTATGGTATGTATATTTTACGACAATTAAATTTTTGTTTAAAATTCTGGATGCATGGTTATTTTCATAGGGGTATGACATAGTCTACTGATGATATTTGGGGTAATAAAAGTGTTGACGGCCACCTTGACTCCAATAAGGTTGTCAAAAAACAAAGCACTGTAAACATTTGGCTGTTGAGAGAACTGAATTTAGGAAACTGAATTAATAAGAGTACTTGGCTCCTTAAACTGCTAGCACCGAAGTTTCTGGTTGCATAAGGATTCACACACTCCAAGGGCTCCAGTCTTTAGATGAAGACCAAACAATGATGGGGCGGTGTGGGACCTGCAACCAATTGAGTTCAGGCAGTTTTTTAAACTGAAAGGTGACAAAATTCTGATGTTGTTTTAACCCTAATTCATTTTTTTTTCAAATTATTAAGACAGTTTCTCCTATTTTAGCAATTTAAGAAACATGATTTGGAGAAGCAACTTAATTTTAACAGCAAGAAATTTAAATATATTTTGTTTTCCTTAAGTTATTGAAATATCAGAAGAGAAAACAAGCATCATCTTATAAGCATCACTTGAATTAAAAAAATACCTAGTTCCTTAAACTGCCAGGAGAGACGTCTGTGACCGTGGGTAGTGTAAGGATTCTTAAGCTGACTGTCATTGAGGAAAAAAAGAAAGAGATCAGTGAGCTGAAATAACAAACGAAGTCCAAACACGTATCATTTTGGATTAAACACCTCTGCAAAGAAACACAAAGTGAAGATGGGGGTGGGGGGAATCTCCTCATTCAATATTTCTCTTTTGTCGTAGGCATTTTTATTTAATTATTTCAATATGAGTTTTTCTCTCTGCAGCTTGGGGCTTTTTCCTATGGTGAAATGCTAATTCTTTGCTTATATAACCTCGCTAATGCTGTGTTAGAGTTCTACCTCATGATCAAATAAAAAGAGGTCTAGGGGTTGAGAAAAGAAAATTTGTTTAAACAAACATCTTTGATAATTAGAAAACTGATGGGAAATTTTCTACAAAGCAGGCCAAAGCTGTGGACGTGCCTAAGTCAGAATCAGGAAGCCACACAAGTAGAATTAGTTTCCGTCTTCAACTCCAATACAAGGTGTTCTCACCTACTGCCGCCTTTCAGAGGTAAACTCATGTATAAGGTAGCTTTCTCTTCTTTTAATGGAAAATTAGGTCCTTTAAAGTGTATACAACCTGGCCAGGAGGTTCATTACTGGAGTATTTCAAGACAAAATGGTTTTGATTTGCCGATTGACACAAACAGTTCCCTATTGTCAGAGTGTCTTCAAAAAGTTAAGCAGTGACGTTCTAGAAAGAGTTTAGGCAACAAAGTGGATTTCTTGGTTTCTTGTAATTCCAGAGATTAAGGTTGTGCCTGCGATCTTGGACGTGAAGATCAGGGGACTCATGAGATGGGTCTCCCGAGTCGGTCTCTGGCTCCAACCTGCTCTTTGGTTACCTGGTATCCTGTTCCTCATTTCCAAGAAGTGTTCAGTAACTGAGATGCTAAAGTCAATGTTTATTAACATGATCAACCCCATTCCTGCTGTCCTTGGGCCCACCCTTTCTTCCCTGCACCTGTCTGCTGTCCCATCACAGAATCCCGTGCTCTGAAATGTTTATGACTTCGCTTTATAGCTGCCTTTGCCCCTCCCCAGCAGTGGAGCAGCCACTCTAATTTCAGAAGCCTTAAATATTGTTGCCATGGGTGACACAAGAGCACCGAGAATGGTGGAGCTCAACTAATAAAAAGGCTTTCACAGCATTTCAGCCTTTGCTCATAAGTAAAGTGAAAATTTACGGCTTTTAAAATGCTAGATCTGGAAGAGGTCAGGTTAAACGGCTGCTAGTAATAAAAGGAATCAATACACCACAGCATCTTGAAACAGCCAGCAAACTAAATAAACACTTCATCCACATCCACTTGGCCCTGAATTAAAAGAACATAAAATACTGTATTTATTTGGTTTGTTCCCCATCCATCAAGAGCTAGCTTCTCTGGATCTCAACAAATTCTACCCAAGACAAGTATCAAATGTTTGTTAGCCAAATGGCAATTACAGGTCGCCGCACGGCTCTGGGTAATTGACCAAGTGTTAACTTCATCAGGAAGTACTTGTAGATGAATTTACAACAAACACACAAATAACACAAACAGCCTGGCCTGGGAGACAACAAACTTTCTGATACTTCTTCACAAAACTGACGTTGGAATTTGATATTCTCTGAGAACCAAAACCCTTCCCTAGGAAAAAAGAAAATATTTTTCAATAGTTCCTTTCACTTACGCTAAACTCTGAAACTTAATCTAGATTTTAGAATGAAAATTAAACCATTTGCAATAATGAAGACAATCACAAGTCTGAAAACCAAGGATAATTGTGAATTACATTGGAAAGAGAACAATTATTGAATTTTGAAAGCAGGGCAAGTAAAGACTATCCCTTTGATGATTTTTTTTTCCTCTACAAATTATCCAAGGCATAAAAATACCATCTACTTTTCTTTGGTGACAAATAGTTTAATAATCTGTTAATGTTATTTTGCTGTTCCGAAGTTCATGCATGGGGACGAGGAGCAGTGACCGTATTTTGTCCTAAAGCCATCTTTTTCTCTGGAAGGTATTATATGAAAGCTATTTATGTCAGAGAATGGCGACTGCTATGCATCCCTTCAGACAGAAGAAATCCTGACACAAAGGGACTCTTCTACCCTTCTCTAATAGCTTATGGTTTAAAATTTTAAATGTATTTTTGCTTTTCATGGTTCAGCACAAAGTATGGCTCTGGGATGAAAATAAGCGCTCCCAGTTTAATGACATCACAGGTAAACAGGGAGCCTTCTTTTCTGTAGCTTCAGGCTGTATTAGGCTCCCTGCTGGGAATAATCTCGGATTTTAGAAATCCAGCTTTATGGTCAGAAACACCGGAGAACGTGCTTCTCTTGGGTCTGCTTTGACTCCATCAGAAAACAGGGAATGTTTTCCGAGGCAGGGTCATTTTAGGGAAATCACGTTCTCTCACCAAAAGGGGACTGGCTGAGTCACTGAAAGCAGCTGCCCTCCTCTGCGGGGTCCCGGTACCATGAAGTGATGCAGAAGAAGCTTGTACGAGTTTTAGGGGAAGACTCCAAAACTAGACTGAGGAAATTCTAAAGTCTACTCTCCAAAAACAAATAAAAGAAGTGATGGAAGGTGAAATTCTGTTCCAAATGATAAGACATCCACATAGCTTGCCCTTTGGACAACTTGACGTTTTAATAATGCCAGTGTGAAATTATGGCCAATGTAGGTAATTACCAAAGCAAAAAACTAAAAACACAGAAGAACATAAGGAGGAACGCTGGGAATCGATGAAATGTATGAATAGGACAAGTCCTCCGCTGGAGTCAGTTAGCATCAGAGGCAGTGACATGGCACCAACGCAAGTGAGGTGCTGTTACTGTGCACAAAAGTGATAGAAGCTAGAGTGTCCGACGTTTGGAAACGTGGAGGAAACGTTTTCAGAAGTAAAGAATTTTGAAATGTAACCAGCATTGGACGTGGAAGGAGAGCACACACTGGCAACACTACCACTTCTTCTGGCCGTTCTTTGGGAAGGCAGGGCTGCATTCTGGGGGAAAGTCAGCACAACTAAGAGGACTGGAGAATGAACACTTCCATAAAGTTCAGTAGCTTCCTGAAGCTCTGAATTAGAACTAACGTCCAGTTCCTTAAGGAATTAAGCACACCAAATTTTTTGTTCTCACTTGATTTGTTCTCTCCATTGATTTGTTGTGAAAGAGGCGCTCTTGCCGCAATGGATGCCCTGCAACTGTTCCCCTCCTTTCCCATGAAGTCCCAAAGCCTCTCCCACAGCAGCTGACTCAAAACCTTCCAAAACAGCTAGTTCCCGATTTCTGTGTATTTTCCCTCATTCTCAGAACTTTAAAAAAATCCCCTAATTTTCTCCTTTTTGACCTCAGGAATGGTCTCTGCTCCCGCATCCACCCTGTCTTCTGAGCCTCATGCTCACAGAGAGAGACCCCTCTGCCTCCTGAGCCTTTCGGGTGTCCTGGTCTTCCCCACCCCTCAGAGTCTAGAAATTCTCTTCACTGAAGTCATCTCTTGATCACTCCAGTCAAAAGATCCCGCGGGTCCTCTAACTTCCATCCTTCCCTTTCTTTTAATACCAGGTAGGGTGTACCCAGAGGCCTCCTCCAAAGAGATGACTTTCTTCTTGGTCTGGGTCTCCTCTGCCATATGGCTTGCAGCTCCAATGCTTCCCCGGTGCTCCAAGGTCACCAATTACCTCCTAATTGCCAGAACCAATAAACTTCTCTGGGTCCTAATTTTGTTTGATCTCTCCGCAGCGCCCAACAATACCTTTGCTTAACCCTTCCTGCTTGAAACCCTATGCTCCCCCTGCGTCCAGGCCCGGTGCTACCTGGTTCTTCTCACAATATGCCCCTTCCTCTTCAGTCTCCTTTACTGGGCCCTCTCTTTCCCCCTTCTCCAAAGGTGGGCCTTCTCCAAGACGTAACTCTCCTTCAGTGCTTGCTTCTCTCTTTATTCTTAGCCTCCCTCCCTCTGGGCATCTGTTTCCAGGATTTTTGATCATTTGATTGAATTACTCTGGCAGGCTCCCCATCGCTTTGGGGAGAAGGTCCGAACCCTCCAGATGGTTTACAAAGCCCTTGGTGATCCAGCCTCTCTCATCCATCTTCCTGTACCTCTCTTCTCCGTCCTTCACTCTTCCCCACACTCTCCAAATTCCAGCCATTCTGAACTCCTTGCTGTACTTTAAAGACACTAGCTCCCTCTCTCCTTTGGGTCTTTGCATATGCCATCTCTCTCTCCATGATTCTCTTCTCTCCTCTTTGGCCACCTCTTCCCCCATCTCATTTTCTTAGACACCACTTCCACCAAGAAGCCTTTCCTAACCACCTCTATGTATATTAAAAAAAAAAGAAGAGAGAGGAAAGCAGTCAGGTCCTCATTTCTGTTACCACAATGTAACAACAACTAGCATTTATTGAGCACCTTCTGTTAGCACAATGTAACAACAATTAGCATTTATTGAGTGCCAAGCATTATTTTAAGCACTATACAATGTTCACAAGATTAATCCTCACCATGAGTCTTGGATGCAAGTGTTATTATTACTGTCACGTATATAGAGGGAAACTTGGTCACAGAGAGGTTGAGTACCTTGTCCAACATCACACAGATAGTCAGCAACAAAGCTGAGATTTGAACTCCAGCTCTCCATCTCCAGGTTCAGTAACCTGAACAACATGCTCCAGCAGCTCTAACGAACGAGGTGTCATTCTGTACATTGTATGTGCATCTAAGCTCTTTGCAGGCAGGGACAAAGAAGTCATGGTCCCTTTGCATCAATGCCCAGCAGATACTCAATGATTATTTGTTGTTTGACTAATAAATTGAGTCTTCCTGACTGTAGTCTCAAAGACTACCCCTCCTCGCTTGCTTCTAGCATGGGTTCTTATTGAGTTGCAGATATGGGGGTCACTCAACTGTGATGACAACTAACACGTATGGAGGTTGTCCTCAGTGCCAGACACCATGCTGGCTCTTCTATATCAATCATCTAAACCCATCTTCACCTATGAGTTTGATCTCATTATCAAATTTTAAAGCTAAAGACTTTCAGTGCTGAGGCTCAGAATGACTAAGAGTCACACCCTGATTCAGCCATGGAGCCAGGACTCAAACCCAGGGCTGGCTGACCACCAATCCACAGGCTCCCCATCAGGCTGGCAAATTGTCTTCTGGTCAGAGTGCTCCCAGCTTCTCTTCCCAGAGAGTTCATATGAGGCACAGAGGCACAAGTTTCTGTGTGGATGTTGGCTGGTAAGTGCTACAAGCCACAGTTTGGAAGTCCTGCCACGTCCCCTGGAGAAAGGTTTCCAGGAAGGCCCATTCACAGGGGTGGGCTGGCCCCTCGCCCCTGCCTGCGCCCGGCCCTGCATCGAAACCAACAGTCCTCACTTCCCACAACTCCTCCACGGTAATGCTTCGCTCCGACTCCTTTGCCTTCTTTTAAATTCTTTCAAAAAGCCTTTTCTGGGTGAAGCTTTTCACCAGGTCTTTCTGTCCTTTCTTCTAACAAGGATGAATAAGAAGAGAAAAAGGAAAATACCACGAATACCGTACAAATGCTAAGGAACTGGAGGTCTTTGAGATTTAACTGCCTTTTCAGAAGGTGTATTTTCTCTCCAGGTTGTTTGCCAAAGCTTTCCCAGCACAAGACATCCTGCCAGCTCGCCACAAAGAGAAGGAACAGCACGCGGGACGCAGCTGCTGGATACTGTCCCGTCCCAATTCCCACTGCCCTCTCAAAGAAGCCTTCCTGGCATCGGCAATTAAGGTACACTGTATGTATAGTTTACTATGCACGTTACAAATTTTCACGGAGAAAACACCTCGCTGAGGGAAACAGCTTCAGTCACTTGTACCAAGACTATCTCTGAGTCGATTTCTCAGACTCAGTAATGACAATATCACTAACTCACCTGAGATTACAGCTTCTGCTTTCATTAATGTAAACACCACGTTCACAACCATTAAGAACAATCTGCATTAGCATTTGAACAATTGCACTGATATGAAAAAAATCCCTGTTAAACTTCTTATCTCTCAGAAGAACATCTAATTGAACTTTCTTTCTACAGCTCTCTATTTCCAATTGACAAAATACAGAATTCAGGATTAAACAGAACAATGGTGACCCTAGGTTTTTTAATACTATTATAAAACCACAATCATCTCTTTTGGGTAATCTAAAGAGGCCGGGGGCTCCAGGTTTTGCTTGCTAGATCTCTTAAATAAATATTTTGAGCTAAGACACAGGAAAGTGTATTTCATGGCCTCATTACAATGTGCTTCTCAGAGACTCATTTCTCTTTTCATTATCTTTCTTCTCCCCATACACACTGCTAATTGTATTTTCAGTGCCTGGTAAATACAAGGAAGTTTTTGTTAATCTGTGAAACTCAAGAGATTTTTCCTTTCCAACAGAGTATGAAAGAGGCCTCGCCGTGGGCTCTGGCTGATTTCTGATTATCTGTTATTACCTCTTTATTCACCTCCTTCTCACACTCTGCAGTCAACCCGCAGGCAGCGAGCATCACTCATCTTTCCTTCTCTTGTGTTTAAACGTGTATTCAAAAGATACACAAGCAGTTAGAAATCTCAAGCCAAGTGGAGAATAAAGCTAAAAGCCCTTCAAAACATGCAACTCTATAATAAAGGATAATAAAAATTAAGGAAATGATAATGATGGGAATTGCCGTTAAAATATTAAAAGAATATTTGGTAAAATGATATTTCTACATCTTACAGTGGATTTTTTTAATAGTGTAAATTACAAAGGTAATATTAAGGCATACATATTATAGGCATCTTGTTGAAAAGCCACAAAGACAAAATGTTAGAGATCATCTGTAAAGTAATACACTGCAGGGATTTCTGAGGAGGACTAAAATTTGCCAAAATAAAATTTGTCTTTGGTGCTGATTGAGGACTAATACTGTATTTAACAAGACATAATAAAAAAAATCAAATAGATTTAGATTTAGATCCTTAAATAATTTCAGATAGAAATTAAGTAGAGGAGCTGCCTCGTGGCCGAGTGGTTAAGTTCACGTGCTCCACTTCGGTGGCCCAGGGTTTTGCCCATTAGAATCCTGGGCATGGGCATGGTACCGCTCATCAGCCCATGCTGAGGTGGTGTCCCACATGCCACAACTGGAAAGACCTACAGCTAGAATATACAACTATGTACTGGGGGGCTTTGGGGAGAAGAAGAAGAAAAAAAGAAAGACGATTGGCAACAGATGTTAGCTCAGGTGCCAATCTTAAAAAAAAAGAAATTAAGTAGAAATGATTTTTTTAAAAAAAATAACTGGTGTTAGTGCACTGCTTAAATTCAGGAATATTAGGAAAAGGAGGTGTGAATGAAAACAGATGTGACGGAACACACCTTTGTTAAATAATAAACATTGTAAACGTTTCTCACTGGAGTAAGCAGGATGGCTAGCTTTTTTTTCTCTCTCAGTAATATTAAGAGTAATTGCAATGTAGGTTCTAAAAGGGCTTGAAGAATGGAGTATTTTCCTCCACACAAAAGGGAGTGAAACCAGTTGGCCAATCCTCCTGCGAATTTTCCAAGTCTGAAGTTGATAATATATCCTACTCCCAATAAGCTACAGCAAAGGCACGTGGACATGTTGTGTCCTCACAAAACAAGAAAGAAAATGAAGAATACAGATACTAAATTCTCTTAAGAGATTTTAATATTTATGGAAATTAAAGGCAATAGTAATTTATCTAAGATCCAGAAACATATACGAGGCAATATTGACTAATTAAAAAACAAACCCATATTTATCCAATTCTAGATGATCTAGGCTAATAATATGGGCAATGCAAACCGGGAACCAGTCCTCAAATGTGCAATAAAGGAACAGGAGTGACTACATGCACTCAGGCGGGTTGTGCATTACGCAGCCCCGGAGCAGGAGGGGGGGCAGCACTCACACGCCTCTCCTGTAGTCGACATGAGTGAGTAACTAACTCCCTATCCCGCAACGCAGAGCTGTCTGACCTGGCGCACTTGTTAGTAACAAAATAAAACAATATAGGTAACTCAGGAAAGTAAAATTTTTTTCAAACCACATTTACAAATATTACAGTCGTCCCTCAGGATCCACGGGGGGATTGGTTCCAGATACCAGAATCTGAGGCTGTTCAAGCCCCTTACATAAAATGGCATAGTATGGTGAATACAGTCGGCCCTCTGGGTCCACGGGTTTCACATGCAAAATTGACCCCAGTTGGTTGAATACGCGGATGTGAAACCCGCAGATCCAGAGGGCTGACTGTATTCAATTTGGCTGCTTAACACAGTGTGACTATATGCATCGTACGCTCCGCAAGATACACAGCACATAGTAGGAATTTAACAGGTGTTTGTCAGGTGAATATATGATGGCTATATGATGGAGCAAACTGAGTGTCTTCCGTACTGTAAACTCACAACATTTCCAAGAAGAAAGTGAATCCTTGATTTAGGAGGAGTTGGTAAACTCTCTGGCAAACACATTTTATATTCTTATTTGCTATTTCTCACCTTAATTCATAGTCAAGATGGAGAAGATCGGCCCCAAAGTGGCTCGCTCCTCTTTAGATAACTGCCCCTATGTTTACACCTTTGCTGAAGGAGGAGGGGCTCCTGGGAGGGAAAGACCATCAGTGGAAGCTGACCTGAGTGTGGAGAGAGAACTCACACCCGCGTCCACTCCGGTATTGCTTTGCTACAGCGACAAGGAGCAAAGTTCACCCTAAGATTAACAAACGGATAAAAGCTTTCCATTAGGTGACAACACAAAGAAGAAATGGATAGTCAGACTTTCTAATAATAATAGGAATTCAGAGTATTCACCCTTCGGTAATTGAGAGTTGATTGTATATATGAATAGCTAGTTGCAACTGTTAAAGTGAAAATTTAGGTTAGGGAAAATCATTGAAGCAATCAACACAATTTAATTTAATATTCATTAAATTCCTGTAACGTATGTGCTAGTTGCTATTCAGAGAACACTGAACTAGTTCATACATAATTTTCAATGTCTACATGGCAAAACTGCCGTATTTTCAATTACTTTAGGCATTTTAAGTTAAATTTAGGAGAAAAAACTAATATAGGATAAAGGGTACAATTTTTATTTGGTTAACTCATCTGTCTTAGGTACAACTACTTGTCTATCCAAAATTCTTTTCACCTTCTTCCTTCTGATGAAATTCTGATTTTGTGTGGAGAAGCAAGGTGACTAGTTAAAAATACCCATTTCCCCAAATTTTCTTGCAGCTCTGGGTTACTATGCAAAGGTTTGAATAATAAGATGTAAACAAAGTGTGTGAGGCCAAGTTTCTGGAAAACTATTGTTTTCTGGATACAAGGGGCAGAATCAGCTAGTGTGTCTCATGCCTTTTGTCCAGCCTGGCACTGGGAGGGGCAGCTGTTATCTCGCAAACATGCGGTTGAAAGCCACGTGGCATGGATGGAGGGGCAGGAAGTCAGAGGAGGCTGGTGCTCTGAGGACTTGTGCGAGCAGCTGTGCCAACACTGGCCACCCTGCTTCTGCCCTTCTCAATGCCTGAGAAAAATAAACTCTTTTTCCACGAAACCGTTGTCTTTGATTATCTGCTACTTGCAGCCAAACATATCCTAACTGATAAAACAACTAATCATAAATATTGAATGGTTCCTTATATACAATATACTAAAATCCACACATTTCCTGCTCCTGGTGCTATTTATTTATGGCAAGTATGGTCTATCAATTACAAATATACTTACGGGGAAAATAATCATAGGAATGACGGGACAGATTACCTGACACAGGACTATCTAAGAAAATGAATGACAAGGCGGTAAAATATATATAGCCGTATTAAATTACGAGAAATCAAATTAAGCAAAATTTCACAGGAATCAAACTTTTTCTCTTTCACTCTGAGAATAAGACAAAATAGAGCATCTTTTGCTAATCTTACTACAGGAGGCTAATATGCTATTAAAGTGTGGCTAATTTAAGATAAAATAACTTGTATGCCTGATACAATGTTTTCTTATTGAGAGATAATTGACATATAAATCATATTAGTTTCAGGTGTAAAACATAATGATTCGATATTCGTATATATTGAGAAATAATTACCACAATAAGTCTAGTTAGCGTTCATACAATATTTCCTTTCAAACGCAATGGGGGAGCATTAGTGGAAAGCTGAGAAGAGCAGTTCCCAACCTGGAGCTCCTGGCCTACAAGTGGGGTCCCATCAAGGAAACAATAGGCAACAATAATGAGGATCTGAGAGGTATTTCCAAGTATCAAAATGATGACTAGCAACCCCACATTTTAGTAAGCTCACAAAGTTTCTAAAAGCAAATTTTTCTGCTTGGGGTTGAAATTATGTATATATATATATATATATATATATATATATATATATATATATATATATAGCTATTGATATAGCTACATACACACACAGTTATTGGCGCATGTACTCATATGGCAATAATTGAAAGTTGAACGATGGGTGCCTGTTACATATCAGTGTCATTGTTCTAATGAATGAAATCCTTCGATCATGGGGACTGTGAGGGTGTCCTGCCACCAAACTCTGCACCAAATGCTTGACAATGGAGTTTCCTACACTCTCAAGTGACCCCGAGGGCACCTGTCTGGAAGCAATCTGATATTTTGCTGAGGCATGAATTTGAATCACTTTGCAGAAAGTGCCTCTGGCACAAAATCCAGCCTCTGAAATCTTGGGAGTGTGCTTTTTCTCTGCTTGTCTTTGGATGTATAGGAATTCTCCTTAAGTGATTATTTTCCAGATCCAGGTAAGCTCATGGTGAATGCTGCAACCATAATGGGTTAATGTCATAGACAGTAAAGTTTATTTTAGGGGCACAGTTTATTATTTTTTTGTGGCTTGGCAAGCCCTGTTGGTTGGTTAGCCGACCCCATTCCCAGCCACCTCCTTCCTTCCAGAGTAGAGTCACTTCCTAGCCTTTGCTGCCAGGGCTGGTAGTGAGTCAGTTCTGGGCAATGGGGTGTGTGTGGAAGGGGCTGGAGTCTTCTGGAGGAAGACCTGAGCTGTCGCGGGTAAGATGGACGAGGCTGGCACAGTCCTGCAACCCCTTCTCCCTCTCCCTATTTTCCCCAGGGGCCTTATGCCCAGAGCTGCCATGAGGGGTCAAAAGGGAAAAGCCACGAGAATCAGAGACATCACTGGCCTCATATGCACTGACCTCTCCCTGCTCTTCCCTGCTGGCAGGGGCCTCTCTCTAGACTACTTATTACGTCGGAAACACAAACCCTCCTTCTCTGTGCTATCAATGGTAGAGCTCTCTGTTGTCTGCAGCCTAGAGCATTCCTAACTGACACAAACAGTATTGTGAATTAATTTAGTCCTGTACTTAGAACATTATTGTCTGAAGATGTCCCTTAAAACCAGGAACTATTATTCACTCTATTTCAGGGAAAAAAATTACACACTGCACTTCGATTCAAGAATGAAGAGTTTGGTGAAAGCACCAGGAGGACATTCCATCCAGGGGACATCCCGATAGAGGAGGGAGCCCCTTCCAGGCCCTCGTGTCCCCTGGCCTGCTCAGCCCGCTAAGGACCCTTCAGAGCTTCATTTGCTTCTGCCAGTGAATTTTCCTACCAGGAAAGAGATAGTTCTGATAGCTAAAATGACTACTCCAGTTCAGAGGGAAATTACTAATTATACCTTGTCACCGAGTGATGCATTTTTGTTTGTCAGGTATGAGTTTGGTTATTGAGAATCAGCAGCCCAGGAGCTCAGCTGCCCCTGGAGGAGCTAAAAAAAAAAAAAAAAATCCGTGAAATTCTGGATATAAATTCCCAAACATAAATGTTCTCAGAAATTCTAACAAGGTGCCAGCATTGCCTTCTCTCTCCTTACTCACGAAGCTTTACCTGAAAAAGCCCCCTGGCTTCCTTTCTCCTGTCTGAACTATACTACTAACGAAAAAATCTGAAATTGGAAAAGAATTAGAAAGAAGTCTATTTAGTTATGAGTGTGCCATTATTTCCATAGGATTAACTACCAAAAAGTTTTTAGTACAAAAATCTAAATGATATTTAAAAACACTCAAGAGACCTTCAATCATTGAGAACTCGACTTTGATGAACTGGAAAATTAAATAAGTTTCTATTTAGGTAAGAATTTATCTACTCTGTTTATCTGAAGTCAAATGCAAAAATTCTAAGAGTTCTGAGTGATTTATGTATTAAAAATAAAGTTTAAACAGACTTAGGTTCAAATCTAGACTCTGCCCTGCACTATTTGCCTCAACATCTCCTTTTCCTCCGCTATAGAATGGGGTCACATATGCTCTTCCAACCTCACAGGTTTTCTGAAAGTGGATGATTTATACTTATTTTATTAATAGGGTGAACCACTTGCTTGGAAATTCATACTTGAGAGTGTCTTTTATATAAGAACATTACATTTTCTTCCTTTCGAGAAATTCTAGTCAACGAATGAAGTAGTTTCTAAGATGGTTTCTTGTTATCACCTCATTAACGACGTTGTTAAAATGACGTGACTTCCTGTTCTCCTTCCGCTTCTCTTCCAGTCATGGGCGTATGAAAAACTTCACTCATTTCAAAATTTTTCCCAAAGAGGTAAGAGGTCTTCTCTTTTGCCAAACCTCTACTCTTTTCCTCAAAACTATACTTTGTTTTATTTTTTAACTGATTTTGGACTGGTCATTTAACTGAGAGGTGAAATTTTAAAATACTACTTGCAGACCTGCATTTTTACTTTTTATCCGCAAATTACCATCTCGTAACACTCGCGACATTAGAGGGCAAGGTGCTTTCCACTTCATTTCAAATCAAATGCTTCTACGTACTTGAAACTCAATTTCCTTTCTCTTATTTTCCCAGTGGTTTCTTAACACTCAGAAAAGTATGGCATCTTAAGAGTGCCGACTAGTAATCTGAATCAATACTGGCTTCTGCCAGGATCTTTTACCAGGAACCTCTAACAAGTCTTTTGTTCAGTGCTGTAACAGAGTCAATTAGATTTCCAAGTTGGGGCTCATTTTTCTCCTGATATATTGGAATAAAGTGTTTTCAAGAACCAATTCTATAAGCAGACCTTAATTGGCCTGTCTTTGTCCTTATTTACTTTTCCTAATGCACGTTTGTCGCAAGACATGGTGATGCACAACCTCTCACTTGCTTCGTGATCAAATCCCTGATGATCAGCAGTTCCTCCTCGGGCACCGTGTTAAGAGTGCTTGCAGTTGACTCTCAAACCTTTTGGTGTCAGCATCTTTCTCGCTGGTGAAGGCAAGAAGTTGAATGATGGTTATGTCTACAGGGCTCATTCACTAAAGGCCCTGGGATGAGAGCAGGCCTGCAGTGTAGCCTTAAAAGAGTTTGATTAATAACCAGCAGAGTTGGTGCCATATAAAACATGGCAGCAGCCTTTTTTTTGTTACAGTATTAAGAAAAACATCCCTTCTCTAGTTTAGAGATTAGATTAGTTATCTTGAATGTTTGAGGTTCTTTATGATGCCCGAAGAATTCTGTCTTCCTAAAACCAACGCCTGGACTAAAGAATGTGCTTAGAGTAGCTAGAAACTAAGATTTCAGATTTTTCTTATTTTTATTTACTATTATTATTTGTTAAATGTATTTATTCAGTATTCAATCTTCAATCTTCCATCTCTCTAAATGAAGCCAGCTACTAAACTGGGATCTTTTGTTGCTGATATAAATTACAGTGAGATCAAAGTCACCTCACAGGACTGCAGAATCATTAAAATGAGGGCACACAATGACATTTGCATGACATTTCTGCTTCAGCAGCTGCTTTTGCTTTCCATGCTGCCTGGAATGCCTTCCCCTCTCTTCTATAGGGATCCAAATCCAACCAATCCTTCCAAGCCCACGCCAAATCCTTTCTTGATGAATCCAGCCCACACTGATCACACCCATCTCTGAGCCCTGCAGCCCTACTGTCTGTGTCACACAGTCTGGTACCTTCTGTTTCAGAGTGCAGTGTTTGTGAATCACTCACTCTTGATTGTTTCATGTGTGCAAGTTTTACCTTCTCTGAAGACTCATCTGTCCCCGTGCCTTTTACTTCTTGGATCGTCACAGTAACTCCTGCACTCTCAGGAAACAGCAAGAAGTTAAGAATCACTACTTAACATCATAGTTTGCATGAGTGTGCAAATGCTAAAGGAGTTCTGTGACCAATGCTGGCTGAAATGGAGCAATATTATTGGGACTACAAAAGAAAAATAAGAGAAACGGGAACTTAGAATGAATTCTCATCTTTGAAAATCCAAGGTATACATTAGTAAAATTTCAAAAATGGGCCAAATTAGCTTAGGTTTTAGTAAAAAACTCTGGAAAAGTAACTGTGGATATTCTAATTTTGCAAGAGAAATGTCTTTTCTTCCTTTCTTTCTTCTTTGATGTCATTAAGATTGAGGATGAGGGGCCAGCCCCATGGCACAGTGGTTGATTTTGGCACGCTCTGCTTTGGCAGCCTGGGTTTGCGGGTTCGGATCCCAGATGCAGAACTACATCACTCATCAGCCATGCTGTGGTGGCATCCCACATATAAAATGGAGGAAGACTGGAACAGATGTTAGCTCAGGGCTAATCTTCCTCAAGCAAAAAAAAGAAGAAGATTGGCAACAGATGTTAGCTCAGGGCTATTCTTCATTAAGCAAAAAAAAGAAGACAGCTAAAAAAAAAAAAAAAGATTGAGGATGGGATTCTCTTTGTTGAAAATGCTTTTAGTAGCCCTGACTGCAAGGGCAATTCAAGAACAAGCCTGAAAAGTGGCTCCTCTCATTGAAAATAACTTGGATTCCTTCAAGCTGACTCTGAAAACCACACGTGCGAGACAACTCTGCAAGGAGACCACCACCATTGCCCATCTCTTCCTCTTTCCTCAGTGATGGCTGAAACATGGCAAGATGCTGAAAAGAACTCTTTTATTACCAAAAGAATAGAATCAGTAGTTCAAAATCTAGGTAAGCCACAATCATGCTTCTTGGAATTAGCCTGAGTGGAGTAAAAGAGAACGGTGAAGAGACACAAGATGGGATGGAAAATAGTAACAAAACTATAGTAATGCTAACATTTATTGATATTTACTGTGTTCTAGGTGCTATGCTAAGTACTTTCCATCTATTAACTCTCTGTCAGTGCTGGATGTTACCACATGTACACGCAGGGAAATTACTAGCAACAAGTTGCTTATGACACCAATAAAGACTCCAAGACTTGACTTGTATTTTTTATTTTTTAAGACTGGCACCTGAGCTAACATATATTGCCGATCTGTTTTTTCTTCTTCTTCTTTTCCCCAGTGCCCCCCAGTACATAGTTGTACATTCTAGGTGCAGGTCCTTCTAGCTGTGCTATGTGGGACGCCACCTCAGCACGGCCTGACGAGCAGTGCAAGGTCTGCACCAGGATCAGAACCAGCGAAACCCTGGGCCACTGAAGCAGAGCCCACGAACTTAACCACTCAGCCACGGGGCCGGCCCCTTGACTTGTATTTTTGATCTACAATGATGTATGGAGTTCTGAGTTACAACACTAAATTCACGTTCACTTATTTGTCGTATTGGGTTGCCGTTTCACTATTATTCCTACTTAAAATACCACTGCATCTTGAATGAGATACAACAGGGTTCCCTTTGCTTCTTTTTCTAAATTCAGTGAATCTTCCATGTCCATTTAAACAGTTGCCAAATTCCATCTCAGCTACCAAAATTTATTCTAGAGGTAAGTGCATGTTAGCCTTAGACAAACTCTATTTGGTGAGTCTAGGAGACAGTAAATCAATAGACAGTTAATCAGAAATTACTTTTCCTTCCTGGAAACGGAAGCCTAAAAGGCGAAGCATATTCAGATAAGAAGCCGTGCATTCTCAAGGATACAGTGGTACAATCTTAGCAGAAGAAACATTTTAACTTTCTGGCCTGATGTTCCTGATGAGTCTTTTGACTGGTGCCTTATAGGATGTGCAAGTTCCATTTAATAAAAATCAGAAGCCCTTCTCTCAAGACTTATGTTTTATATCACCAGCAAAGTCCAAAGATGATAAAAATCTGTATGATCAGAGGATTCTAAGCTCTAGTTGATGGCCTGTTTAATTTAACGAATACATCTCTGGTAAAATTCACTTCTGGAAAGTCCAAAGATTTGAATATCTCTCAATTTTCTATACTAGCATGTGACTTGCACCTACTGTAATGAATAAATATCAAGTGCAAAAAAGAGCACTGAATATTAATTTTAAAGATAAAAATATCTCCCTTGTTACTAATGTTTCCCTAGAGGAGATTTTTTTCTCCTTTTTGAGAAAAACAATGAAAAGCGACACCTACGTAACCACATTGCATTGATCTCTCTTTAGTGAAGTCTCAATATGTCAGTAGCAATATTGAAAGTGGCACAATGTCAAAAAGCACCTTAGATTCCACTCTATCCACACATATCAGAAATTATCCCATTTGTAGGTAGAAAAACAATGTCATAATTACGTCAGCACGTCAAAACTCAGTGAAGAGAAAGCAGCTGCAGAGCCCTTCACTTTAATTTCAAAAGCAAATATTCCAGATTGCTACTAACATTTAGAGATTGTTGATCAGATTTTCACTCCTGAAAGTGCATCTACTCTCCAGACCGCCCCAATCTTCCCCGAAGGCCACGTGTAAACAGGCATTTTACACTTATTCTTGGAAGTCTTTTCTTTGTCTAAGCTGAAAAAAAAGAGAAATATTAATTTATCTTGGAGCAAGCCATTGGTGCTACCTCCATCCAGTTTCAGTGTTGATATGCTTTTCCTGCTTGTTCTGAGGACAGCAAAGCTTAGAGCAGTTTTTGCAAAAACTTCAGCATTCATGCTAGCAAACACCAGCAAAAAGACTATGCAAACTAAAATATATGATTTTATATGTATATAATATGAATCATTAATTTACAATTTATAATGAAGTCATTCTGTGCAAACGTGTACTTTTTACATAAATGTGCAAAAAAAGTATTTTCAAATAAGAAAATTTGTCTATTAATCTCTGAAGATGAAAAATGGAAAAAAGAGAAAACAGTACATATTTATATCATTAACTACTTTAGGAAGAACATATCATCCTTCATTCAACATTTATTTTTACTAAGTGGGAATATGTGTATAACCTGACTTTTGTCAGTTGATCAAAACAGACAACTAATATAATAACAAGCATATAATTGCATTTTAAAAGAAAACACAAGACTATATTGGCAAAATTAGTGCAAATTTCATTGCATAATGACTTCTATGCACTCATATGCCACTAACATTTAAAAACTTGAACAAAGATCTCATTTGTGTGTTTAAGATCCCTTATGAATATAAATATATAAATTGATTTAACTTGGTAGCAAATTTGTAACTGCTGGAAATTTTGCATTTTCACAGAGCTGCTAATTTTCAGAGAAAAATTCTACTCATTTCAAGCCACTGAACATGATAATAGCAAAAATGAGATTGATCATTAACTCTAGTAACTGCCTTTGCCTTCACCCTAGTCTTTTAGTTAACCAAATGTATTAATGGCCGCTAACTCTTTTAAAGAATTATTAC
The DNA here is from genome assembly GCF_041296235.1 of Equus asinus. NCBI lineage: Eukaryota > Metazoa > Chordata > Mammalia > Perissodactyla > Equidae > Equus > Equus asinus. The sequence continues at coordinate 139,735,281 of NC_091793.1, read as the reverse complement.
TTAATTTAATCTGTGCAATCTTGTGGATAAATCCAAGATTCAACTATCACCTCTATGCAGATGGCTTCTAAATCTGTATTGCTAACCTTGACCTCTCTCTTGAGTTCCAGACTCATGTTTTCAAATGCCTCTTCCTCATAATTTGGCTTTTTTTCATGGTTCCGTTTCCTACGAAGGGCTCCACCTTTCCGTTGCTCTTCCAGCCTAAAAGTCTCAGGTCCAGTTTGGTAAGAACTTATCTGGTCCTATAAAGCCTATCTCTGCAACATCTCTGATGCATTTATTGATTTATCAATTCTATCCTAGTCTCTCTAACGAGCTTCTCCAACCTCCCGTCACTGCTTATCTAAAATAACTAAGTAGTCTAGTTGGTCGTTTGCTTGTCCTTAAGTATCGGTGTTCCTTAGGGGTGAGAACTTTTATATATTTCGTATACAGATACTTTGTTGCATATATGTTTTTCAAATATTTTCCCCATTATGGCTTGCCTTTTCATTTTCTCAACAGTATCTTTTGAAGAGCAAACTTTTCTCATTTTGATAGAGTCTAGTTTGTTGATTTTTTTCTTTTACACTTCATAGATTTTGTGTCCTAAAAGACATACTGCTTAATCCACTATCACTAGAATTTCCCCTATTTTTTTTCTAGAAGTTTTACAGTTTTAGCTCGTACATTTAGATCTATGGCCCATCCTGAATTAATTTCTTATATAGTGTAAGGTATGGGTGGATGTTCTTTTTTTTTCTTTTTATGTGCAGTTATCTGGTTGTTCCATATTGAAGGCTTCCAAGAAGAGAAACAACATGGTCTGATTTTCACTTTAAGATGGTCACTCTGTCTGCTATTTGACTGGTCAAGCAAGGAAAACAAATCTTCTAGGACTCAGTTCCTGGCTGCACTCACTATCATCCGTGGCTTTTGCTTAGTCCTCTCTTCCTTCTCTTACTCCCTGTGTCCAAATACTCCCACTCTTTCCACCCACTATTTCTTTTTCACCTTGATTATTCCTCCTTGGATTAAAAGAAAGAGCCAGTGATGAGGAAGAATATGAAGATGGAAGAGAAAGAGCCAGCAATGGATCGAAGAAGGCCTTGGGAGAAACAGTTGGTGATGGATTCAGGACACAGGTGACAAACTAGCTTAGGAGAGGGAATGACAGGTCTTCACTGACATCCACCTCTTCTCCTTTCTCTCTTCTTACTCTTAATATTTCTTAATATTTCTCCAGATCCATTAAGCAATATCCTCACAGTGGCTGGACAGTAACCTTGGACTTCAAATTAGTCCTATCTTGCCTTTTGGTAGTACTCTACACCTAGTTCCCAGAATCTTAAATTTTCACAGTTTCAAAAGCCCTAATGGCTGATTTTCTCTGAATGAATTGATTACTCCAATAAGTATTTGCATATAGAAATAAAATTTTTAAGGAAAATTATTTGTCAGCACTTGAGAAATAAATACAATGTAAAGTAATAAGTGGAACATTCCAAGTAGTCCCTCCTGGCCTGGGTTGCTGTATATTTCAAATGACCCGTGAGTTCCTTAAAGGTCAGGAGTTTTCACGCTGTGTATTTCTACTACATAGTTCTTAGGATGGCTTCTACCATGGCAACATATTGAAGACATTTTAACTTTCTGAAGAGAATTCACAAGAAAACAGTTTTATCCATACTCTTTTAACACTCAAGTAACAACTTCATGACCAGATGAAAAGGTGCTTCCTCTTTCTTACACTTTGGAAGCAATGCTGGGACGATTTCTAACGTGCCCCCTCTGCCACAGCCATATGCGCTGCAATGCAAGCTAGACGGGCAGATGTTTTCTCTGGGAAATGATCCAAATTCACGACCTCCTTGGAGCCCAGGGTATTGTGTGTGCAATGTCAGTCCTGGATGCCATCCTCAGAAATTCTAATTCATAGAAACAAAGGATGAAAAGGCACAGAGAAAGAAGAAGAAAGATAAAAGTCTACTGACTTCTTCAGCCACAATAGGCAACTAGCACATCATCTGTTCTATTCAAGCTGACCAAGCTAGTAAGCTAATATTTTCATTCCAGAGAACTAATGGTGTTTCCGGAATCCTTGTAGATTCCAACAGCAAAGACAAGTGCTTCAGTAATGAGACTGTGAGCTGACGTCATCCAAACTCTCACGTCATTCCCTTGCCCAATCTCATCATCTACTCTGCGGCAACGTGAGTCTTTCACAACTGAGAAGTTACATAAAGATTCTGTAAAAGTATCAGAATTTCTGCACTTCAGAAAGATGAAAAACCAAAGAGCATTTGGTGCAAAAAAGAAGAACATACGGGAAGATGGCTCTTGTTAGAAAGAACAGGACTGGTTTGGATTTGTTTTAGTACCTAAAGAGCCTTCTCGTATACTGCTCTGGGTGTGGTCCTGACAAGGAATTCAGTCTGCAGGGCATTCCAGGGGTTCAGAAAGAATTCTAATGAGGATCTGAGATCCATGGCCCACAGAGGCAGGGACAACAAATAGCCAGATAAGCCTCTTCTTCCCCACTTTACGACAGGGCACATTCTAATCTGACAAAACCTCCTTTGTGAACCCTATTTCACTTCTTCCTATAACAATGAATCATCATAAGAATCTCTAGACAGAGTAATAAACCACAGCTTGTAACTACAAATATAACCAGAACTTTTTATTACGTGGTTTTTTATTGAAGAGAATTTTCCATTTCAAACTTTCTCCGCATATTTTGGACATCACCCCCAACTTCCTTGCTATGTCATGTGGAGTATTTCAAGGTGGTTTGTCTTGTCAAAAATAATCCAGACCTAGTGAGATAAAACTATGTCTGACCTCCTGTGTGGTCTAAACTGACTGGGGCACAACGGTTTATTTTTTTATTTTTTTGTTTAATTCATTTTTTTATTGTTAATACTTTCTTCTCTGGTATTCTTGTTCACTCAGTTAACATTTTGTTGAGTTTATTTACAGATTTCTCTATATGTTTACAATCCGTTACCCAACTACATATCTCTCTCACCTTTATGAATTCAATGCCTTTTTTTTCAGATGTACATCGCAATATATTTTGAATTCTGTGTACATTACATCATGTTCACCACCCAAAAACTAATTATAGTCTATCACCACACATGGGCCTAATCACCCTTTTTGCCCTCCCCCTACCCCCTTCCCCTATGGTAACCACCAATCCAATCTGTGTTGCTTTGTGTTTGTTTGTCATTGTTTTTATCTTCTACTTATGAGTGAGATCATATGGTATTTGACTTTCTCTCTCTGACATAATTATTTCACTTAGCATAATACCCTCAAAGTCCATCCATGTTGTCACACATGGTCAGATTCCATCATTTCTTATGGCTGAGTAGTATTCCATTGTGTATATACACAACATCTTCTTTATCCATTCGTCCCTTGATGGGCACCTAGGTTGCTTCCAAGTCTTGGCTATTGTGAATAATGCTGTAGTGAACATAGAGGTGCATGTATCTTTATGCCTTTGCGTTTTCAAGTTCTTTGGATAGATTCCCAGAAGTGGGATAGCTGGATCATATGGTAGATCTATTCTTAATTTTCTGAGGATATTCCATACTGTTTTCCATAGTGGCTGCACCAGTTTACACTCCCACCAGCAGTGTACGAGGGTTCCTATCTCTCCACATCCTCTCCAACACTTGTTGCTTCCTGTCTTGTTAATTATAGCCATTTTGACAGGAGTGAGGTGATATCTCATTGTAGTTTTGATTTGCATTTCCCTCATAGCTAAGGATGTTGAGCATCTTTTCATATGCCTGTTGGCCATCTGTATATCTTCTCTGGAGAAACCTCTCTGCAGATCTTTTGCCCATTTTTTAATTGGGTTGTTGGTTTTTTTGTTGTTGAGCCCTATGAGTTATTTGTATATTTTGGATATTAACCCCTTATCTGATATATGGTTTGCAAATATCTTCTCCCAATTGTTAGGTTGTCTTTTCGTTTTGTTGATGGTTTCCTTTGCTGTGCAGAAGGTTTTTAGTTTGATGTAGTCCCATTTGTTCATTTTTTCTTCTTTTGTTTCCCCTGCCCAGTCAGACATGGTACTTGAAAATACTCTGCTAAGACAGATGTCAAAGAGTGTACTGCCTATGTTTTCTTCTAGAAGTTTCATGGTTTTGGGTCTTACATTCAAGTCTTTAATCCATTTTGAGTTGATTTTTATGCATGGTGTCAGATAATTGTCTACTTTCATTCTTTTGCATGTGGCTGTCCAGTTTTCCCAACACCATTTATTGACGAGACTCTCCTTTCTCCATTGTATGTTCTTGGCTCCCTTGTTGAATATTAGCTGTCCACAGATGTGTGGGTTTATTTCTGGGCTCTCAATTCTATTCCGTTGACCTGTGTGTCTGTTTTTGCACCAGTACCATGCTGTTTTGGTTACTATGGCTTTGTAGTATATTTTGAAATCAGGGAGTGTGATACCTCCAGCTTTGTTCTTTTTTCTCAGGAATCCTTTGGCTATTCGGGGTCTTTTGTTGTTCCATATAAATTTTAGGATTCTTTGCTCTATTTCTGTGAAAAATGTTGGAATTTTGATAGGGGTTGCATTGAATCTATAGATTGCTTTAGGAGGTATGGACCTTTTAACGATGTTAATTCTTCCAATCCAAGACCACGGAATATATTTCCATTTCTTTGTGCCTTTTTTGATTTCTTTCAACAATGTTTTATAGTTTTCAGTATACAGATCGTTCACCTCTTTGGTCAAGTTTATTCCTAGGTATTTTATTCTTTTTGTTGCAATTGTAAATGGATTGTATTCTTAATTTCTCTTTCTGCTACTTCGTTGTTAGTGTATAGAAACGCAGCCGATTTTTGTAGGTTGATTTTGTATCCTGCGACTTGACTGTATTCATTTATTATTTCTGAAAGTTTTTTTAGTGGATTCTTTAGGGTTTTCTATATATAAAATCATGTCATCTGCAAAGAGTGACAGTTTGACTTCTTCTTTTCCAATATGGACCCCTTTTATTTCTTTTTCTTGCCTGATTGCTCTGGCTAGGACTTCCAATACTATGTTAAATAAGAGGGGTGAAAGTGGGCATCCCTGTCTGGTTCCTGCTCTTAGAGGGATAGCTTTTACTTTTTCTCCATTGAGAATGATATTTGCTGTGAGTTTGTCATATATGGCCTCCATTATGTTGAGGTATTTTCCTTCTATACCTATTTTATTTAGAGTTTTTTTTATCATAAATGGATGTTGTATCTTGTCAAATGCTTTCTCTGCATCTATTGAGATCATCATGTGATTTTTATTCTTCATTTTGTTAATGTGGTGTATCTGAATTCAGCCACTTACAAAGGATAATCATTCACTCATTCATTCAGCAAACGATTATTAGATTCTCGACTCTGCTGCCAGTAATGTATCATTTCTCAAAATCCTGATGATAAAATACAAATAGATCTTGGACAAATTAAAACAAACACACATTTAAATGCATTGCTAACTCATAGACAATTAAAGGAAATCCTTAAGCAAAGCGCTTGACAAACAAAAATCAAATAAAAAACCAAGAGTCAGAGATGCTAGGTAACTAGCAATAATTTATCCCCTGGGGACAGAACTGTGGATGACGGCAATTTGCATCTTTCTATTTGTGTGTGTTTTCCAAATGCTCTAAATGAGAATGCATTAATTATATGTTACAAAAAGATGATTTAAGAAAAATAAGTGGGTTTTTCTTCCCAAACTTGGAGGTTGAGATGGCCCTTCAGGTGAATGCTGATGCCAGGAATCTGGGGCTGGGGGAGGCGGTGTGACGCTGGGGTCTTAGAGGATCTGGGAATCAAAGTGAAAAGTAGGAGAGTTAAAGCAGTGACCCTCACAAAGACCTACAACCTGAGTAGAGCGGGTCAAGAATCTCAACCCCTGATTACACACTCAGCAAAGGGAGCCCCTCAAATCTGTCTTTATTCTGGCTCTAGAGGGGGAAAACAACAACAACAAAATCACCATCTCTCGTTGAGAATTTTCAATCACAGGACTGTCCTCTTACAGGCATTAAATCAAATTTATTTTCTCCCAGTTAATTAATCTATCAGCCAAGAAATTATATGAAAGTGGTCCCAGGTTAGTAGTACTCTGCTAGCATCCCAGAAGAAGCAACTTTAAACCTTCTCTGGAGAAAAGCACATGCAAATCATGCTCCAGGATCCTCACACATTAAATCCAACCAAATATGACATCTCAAATAGAAATGACCAAGTCACCATGGATGAGAATCAGCAGAAACATTAAAGAGATTTAGACACCAAAGTGCAACTGGAAGATAGGTCTGGAGAAATTACTCAGAATGCAGCACAGAATCAAGGAGGGAAAAATATGAAAGAGTGTTTATGAGACATGGCTGAGAGAGCGAGGTCCAACATCTATCTAGCAAGAGTTCCACAATGAGAAGACAGAGAAGGGCAGAGGCATATTAACAGGCGTAATTTCCCAGGAGTGAATGAAAACATTAATCTACAGTCATAGGAACATACCACATAGCAAGAAGGATAATATAAAGAAATCCACACCAAGATCTAGACTCCAGTGAAAGTGAACAATGAAGACAAAGAGAATTTTAAAGCACCCAGAGAGAAAAGACTGATCACCAGTAAGGAGATGCCAACTAGATGGATGGATGACTTTCACAGTAGAAGCCAGAAGAACAGCGTCTACAGTGTGCCTCCAGCCTACCACTGTGTGCTCAGCAACACTAGTTGTCCAGAACCAGATGCTTTCTGATAAGTAACACAGAGTGTAATTGACAGACCATCACTAAAGGAGTGTCTGAGGGGCACACCTCAGAAAGATGGACAAAGACCCCAGAATGAAGGTCTGAGATACGAAGAAGGGTAAGCAAAGAAACTGGTAAATACATGAGTAAGTCTGAACAAATAGTAAGTGTGTAAGAGAGTCAAATTAGTAGATAGTTTGTGGGATCAAAAAATAAGAAAGAAAGAAATGGAAAATAGTATAGAAATTGAGACAGGGCAAGGAGAGCTAAAGTATTCTAAGTCCCTTGTATTGCTTGGGCAAAAGGATGGACTAATTTTAGATTTTGTTAAGTATGCATGATAAAAATGGACTGTATCATTTTCAAACCAATATAAAAAAATGGGATTAAAAAAACTAACAACAGGAATTCATCTTAAGAGGACAAGAAGGAAGAAAAATAGATATTAAGAAGTGGCTCAAAAATAAAATAAGATAAACATAAATCTAAATATGATAGTAATCTCAGTAAACGTCAATTTGCTAACTCCCTCTTACAATTCAGACTGTCAGACTGAACATAAAAACAAAATCTGGCTATTTGTTAGGACAAGACATGCACATAAAGCATAACGACCTGGAACGTTTGAAAATAACAATATGCAAAAGACATACAAGAAAAAGACTTAGCAAATCCTGAGTAAGGATGCTGCTCTGTGCCAGGCACGCCCTTGGACGGGGGTCCAAGGTCTCTGCCCTCGTGGCCTCACATTCTGGAGGTGGAGGAGAGAGACAGCAGGTTAAACCCACACACGCTGTCTTACTCCAGACTGTGGTAAGTGCTATCAGGAAATAAACAGAGTAAGTGATAGAAGCTGACTTATTTTGTCTATTTTAGATGGGGTGTCAGGGATACCTTTGAAGAAAGAACATTTGACCTGAGAACTGAATCCGAAGGAATTAGCCACATCAAGTGGAGGGAGACCATTTTGAGCAGAGGGAATGCATGTGCAAAGGGCCTGAAAAGAGAACAAGCTGGGCTGTTCAAGAGATAGAAGCAGGCAGCACGGGCCAGGTGCCCGAAGGAGGAGGAGGAAGCAGTGGGGATGAGGTCAGCGAGGCAGGGAAGGCAGATGAGGCTGGGCCTTGGGGATCATGGTAAGAAATCTGGATTATTTTGTATGAATCAGGGGAAGCCATGGGAGGATTTTAAGCATCTGAGGGACATGAGTTAACTCATGTTTCCCACAGATGTTTTGGCTCCTGTGAGGAGCAGGGAACTGCAGAGTGTGTGGAAGATGAGGGTTCAGCTAGGGGGCTCCCAAGGGCAGGAGGTCACGGTGGCTTGGCAAGGGTGGAAGTAAAGCTTTGGGATGTATTCCCACGAGACCAACCTGACTTCCTGCTGGATTAACGTGATAGGTAAAGAAAGGTGAAAGTCAAGGCCGGCCCAGCGGCGTGGTGGTTAAGTTCACATGCTCTACTTTGGCAGCCCAGGGTTCACAGGTTCAGATCCTGGGTGCAGACCCAGCACTGCTTGTCAAGTCACATGTTGGCGGCATCCCACATAAAACAGAGGAAGACTGGCACAGATGTTAGCTCAGCGACAATCTTCCTCAAGCAAAAAGAGGAAGATTGGCAACAGATGTCAGCTCAGGGCCAATCTTCCTCACACGCACACGCAAAAAACAAAAGACAAAAAAACACATAGCACTACTATACATGGAAAAATAGTACTTTACTAATACACATTAATATAGATACATCTTTTTTTAAAAATAAAAAGTGTTTGCCCATAGAAATCACTTAAAGTAGCTGCTGGACCACTATATCACTACACTAACCCATGGCAGCATCTTCTCTGAGCCTGTGAGCATAGCAAGTAAAAAGCCTGTCAGCTGCTCGACATCAAGAGCGCTAAACACCTCGAACAACTCCCTGATGGCATAGCATGATATTTTACACAATTATCTGCTTTGTTCCCCCCCCCTCTTTTTTTGCAGTTGTGGTTTGCCTGGTTTAAAAAATCATGCGCCTTTTTTTTTTTTTTTAACTGATTGGCTAATAAAAGGATTTTTGTTCAAAAGGTAACTTTGAATGGCTTTGTTCTATTTTGATGAGGTGGAATTTGTAAGTTGTCCTGTGTGGGTGTGTGGTTCCTAATTATCAATCACGCGGGACCAAATTTGCATTTGCTTATTTTAGCAAGGAGAAGTAATCTAGGTTGCTTTAAGTTTGTTCTTCAGTTTTTACATATTCATCATTAGTTCTCTTATTATAATTTTGCTTTTATGGGACAAAGTTTGGCTTCATGAACTTCTAAAAAAGAACTTTTTTATAGATGGCATCGTGTGGGTGCTTCACTGAATAAATTACAAGGACTAAGCTCCTCCATCCAGGACAGCAGAATTGACAGGGGGTTAAAATTCCCTAAATATGGTTTTCATTGGCACTTTTTCCAGTAACCCACAAATGAGGGCTAAGCCTCTCTCCATTCCCTTCTCCCGGAAATACTTTTGGGCCCTAAATAGGTTCCCAGCGTGACTCAGGGATTCAGCCCCTCATCTCCTTCCCAGAAACTATTCCTTTTCCTGTGCTGCTTCTGTGCACACTAGTCCTCATGCTAAATCCTCCCCTTTTGCAACATTTCTATTATTAGATTTAGCACACAACGTTTCACAATGTTTAGAAATGTTTTTTATCTATAAATTGTTCATTACCCAATTGGTACATAAACATCGTCTCAATGTAAAAATTTCAATACGGTAGAAGAAGTCGAGCCCCTTGGACCCCCAGCCTCAATCTTCTTCCTCTCAGCGAAGGTCACCCCTGCTACTTTCTCTGTCTTTGCATTTGTATAAAGCACTTGGAATTTTCACTATTTGCATTCCTGTAGCTGCTACTAAGCTATGAGCACCTTCAGGGGAGGCTCCACATTCTAACAACTCTGTCTTTGGAGTACCTGATGGCGTGTGGTAGGGTTCAATAAATATTGGTTTAATAAGTGAGTTACCGCTGGTTCCTCCCCGTTTGTGCAGGAGATGACCGAGTGGTCCTGCCTGGGTGAGAGAAAAGGGGGCGTTGGGATCATCAACGTGTGAGGGAGCCATGACTGCTGATGGAAGGAGAGTGAAAAACAGCCTGAGGAGCATCTGGAGGCTGGCAGTTCTGGGCATGAAAGGGTGAGAGAAGTTAAAAAGTATGAAAACAGAGCCCAGAGAGACCTGAAGTGAAAGCAGGCTAGGTACCAGAGAAGACTGCTGCCCGAGGGGTTTCTCAGAGAGGTGGGCCTTCACAGAGCTCAGCTGGGGTTCCGAGATGTGACAGAGCGAGACGTGGGCAGCCAGGGAGGAGCTCTCAGATGGGAACAGGTGCCATGAGGCTGATGGGGTGGCGTGGAGGGTGATGGTGACAAGAGACAAGGCTGGAAGGCAGGGCAGGACAAGGTGATGGAGGATACTGAAATTCGTCCCGAGTGTTGATGGAGCCTAAACACAGGAACAGGTGAGTGTTTCTTAAGTAGGAGGTACCCTTCTTGAAATACATGTGTTTTTTAATGCTTCCCTTTCCCCCTGCAAAACAGTATTCATTTAAGAAACTCGTGTGTATACACGCAGATACACAAACCTTACCAAACATAAAGGAATACAGTCATTACCAAAGCCGATATATTCTAAGTATTTCTCATCATTAGCTGGCAATACTACACCTTTATCAGATATTTAAAACAACATTGAGGCTTTGACGTATTTTATATCATTCACCATAGATTGGGTAGTCTATTATGTGAGACCTCACCTTCAGGTTTCCTAGGCTGAATTTTAAACTTGTCCTTCCAATATAGGCACTGGCTCATTTTTATCTGAAAAAACTTAAGAATTAAAACCATTGCTGCAACCGCCAAATAGCCATTCAGTTAACAGTGGCAGACTGGATTTTCCAAGAAGTTGAAAATAAAAGGTCTTGCAAGCAGGGAACTTACAACCTCTCAGGGTCACTGGAACCAGAATGTCTCAGATTTTTATCCACAACAAATTTACCCAGAAAATATTTTCCTTAGAAGAGTGATTTTAAAGTCTAGGTCTTGGTGTAAACTTTTCTAAAATAATTAGACGGGAAATGAAGAGGCTTCCAGCTCTTCCCAACTCTGCTCTTCATAAGGGGCTGCTACTCTTCAAAGCTAGGAGGTAGAGTCCAGTGATTTATTGAAATAGTTTCACCGCAAAAAGCTTACTGAAGAAATCCTAAAGCTAAATATAAATGAAGAGGACAGAGCTGATACTCATGTTGTAGGTTAAAGTTATAGGTACTATGTTTGTGAGAATGTGACTTGTTTTTACCACGGTGCATCCAAATTCATACAGTAATATTCTGATGGCTGGTGGCATCATAGCGCACTTTTTATTTTTTTTTTATTTATTTATTTTTTTTTTAAGATTTTATTTTTTCCTTTTTCTCCCCAAAGCCCCCCGGTACATAGTTGTGTATTCTTCGTTGTGGGTTCTTCTAGTTGTGGCATGTGGGACGCTGCCTCAGCGTGGTCTGATGAGCAGTGCCATGTCCGCGCCCAGGATTCGAACTAACGAAACACTGGTCCGCCTGCAGCGGAGCGGGCGAACTTAACCGCTCGGCCACGGGGCCAGCCCCATAGCGCACTGTTTAACTTACGTGTCTCACTGTTTTCTGTGACTCCTCCTGAGGGTTCTCCCCAGTGGCAGAGCCAGTCCGAAGTTGGGTCCAGAGAGCTCACACTTTAGTGAAGTTTTGAGGTCAAACATTCGCTTTGTATTTATCAACCATCATGTAATCAATTAAGAGCATTTTTTACTGTGAATATTCATTCTGGCATTTAGAAACACTATCAGAATTGTCAGTTCCGAACCACTGTTTCCCAAATGTACGAGACACGTGTTCCTCACGGACGGTGAAGTTTGAGAGTTCAACCACATTTGAAGAATTTGACATACATAGAAATACACTCTTCTCTTTGTAAAATTATTTTTCACTTGTTCAAACAATTCAAAGAATTTTAGAAACTATAAATTGTCTAAATCAATGCACACTTAAGCCTAGTAAATTTTATCTCCAAAGATACTCTGTCAAATTCTGAATAATGAGACAGAAAGGATAAAAAAGAATTTTGTTATTGAGAATTTTGTAATGTAAATAATCAATATATAAGGATATAGGGTAAAATATGTACTAAAATATACCACATAAACATATGTCCATTGGAGCTCAGAATAAAATAATTTTTCATGTTTATATTTACAGGATAAAGAAATAGAACACCATAAGAAAAGGGAAAAGTATAATGAATAGTAACTATAAACTGTAAAAAAATATGGACTTTTTCTATATAGAAGCTTATTCAGTTCTGGTGGGTTATAATGGGAGAAACTTAGAGGAAGAATGTCTAGTGCTGTGCCAAATTACTCCATCTTTTTGTTATCCATGCTGGGTTTGGAGAAATTTTGAGGATTTTAATGATAGTTTAGGTTATTAATTCAGGCAAAACTGGTAGCAATGACATTTGAATTCACAAAGCAAGAGATTGCAGGAATAGAAGTCCACAGACCTGAGCCTCGGTTCTGTCTCTGACCAGCGGGGCCTTTGGTGGGGGGTGACTTTCCCTCTCCAGGCCTCGATCTACTCTTTAAACTAAGTTGGTTATACTAGAGATATATAATGCTCCATTTAGTCCTAACATCCTATAATTCCACCACAAATAGAGAACTGAAAATACAATTGCAAGAGATAAAATTTCAGTTCAGGGAAGCACTGTAGCTCACCTGTGACCCAGCCCTTGACTGCAGTGTGCATGGCTGTAGCTCACCTGTGACCCAGCCCTTGACTGCAGTGTGCATGGCTGTAGCTCACCTGTGACCCAGCCCTTGACTGCAGTGTGCGTGGCTGTAGCTCACCTGTCACCCAGCCCTTGACTGCAGTGTGCGTGACTGTAGCTCACCTGTGACCCAGCCCTTGACTGCAGTGTGCATGGCTGTAGCCCACCTGTCACCCAGCCCTTGACTGCAGTGTGCGTGGCTGTAGCTCACCTGTCACCCAGCCCTTGACTGTAGTGTGCATGGCTGTAGCTCACCTGTCACCCAGCCCTTGACTGTAGTGTGCATTACTGTAGCTCATCTGTCACTCAATCCTTGACTTTAGTGAGCATGTGTGTGTGTGGGAAGTAAATATATTTTTTCATAGTTTCCCATCCAATTTTGCTTCAATGATTAAACATATCCCAACCTGGGTAACCTTTAATTTATAATGTTTCTTATTTCCTTGGCTAGCCTATTGGTCAACCCTATAATGCCATTATACGCAGACTTCGACATCATCAAGTAAACTGAGACCACTTACATCTTTAATTTCTCACTCCCTCCACCTACAAATTTATCTAAGGCAACCCCACCACTTTATCCGCAGTCCTGGCCCACCTCTTCAAGGCTAATTTCTATAAAACCACACTCTTCATCCTATCCCTCTAACAATTTCCTGTTTCCTATTTCTTCATTCTCTCACAAAGGTCTTTTTCCTCTCAGCCTACAAACACAGTCCAGTGTTTCTCATTAATAGCACAGAACAAAGACAGCTTCTCTATATACATCTCTCTTCTTTCTCTTAACATAAAGCTTCTGGAAAGATCATCTACGTTTGTTTCCACCTCCATTCCTCATGCCACTTCGTTTTGTTCCTGTTCTCCTGTCTACTGAAACTCACTCCAGCTGAAGTGATTACTAATGGCCATCTCTCAATTTCCAAACCTAGTGAAAATCAGACATCTTCTCAAACCTTCTGTAACCTGGGGACCATTCCCTTTGGGAAATTCTTCATCACTCATCCTTCAGAGACAGGATCTCTTTACAAGAAATAATTCATCCAGGCCACCACTGGGTCTAAACTCGCCCAAGCCTTTTCTCTAGACTCCTCCACTCTGCCTTCTTGAGTCCCCACCATCCTCCCATGGGTGACAAAATGCAGTTCACTTTCAACCTCTTCTCTGAAAATTCCCCTGCCTTTGGGCCTTAGCTGAAATTCTCCACTAAGAATTCTGCTTCCCTGCAGTCCTCTCACTTGAAGCTGTTCCTTCTCACTCATATCCTGCAGGTCAGCCTAGGGCTCAATGTCCTCCTTGTTTCTAATTTCCACTTTCAAGTACTGTGGGTCCTCTACTCCCATAGAAAATCTCTACTCCTTCACAGCTCCTGCCATCCTGCCACACTTCAGGAAACCTCTTGTCCTCAGGAAACCACTTGTCCAAGGAAAACAGTACATGTATGCAGAACACCTGGCCCTGAACGGGAGGTTGGAGCTAAGCCCAGCCAAGCACTTCTGAGATCAGCACATCCCAGCCCATGTGAAGACACATGGTCAAGAAAGCAGTGCTACTGTTGGTTTTATTATGCAGCACAGTTGTGGCAATAGCTGACTGATACACTGAGAATCACACTGGATCTTCTTCCTCACTTACGCACTAAGTTTAATTAAAAAACAAAACAAGTTCGAGGCTTTATTTCCTAAATATTTCCTTATTTTCCTTCCATTCCCATTGCTAATCACTTCAGTTTATGCCTCCGTCATCTCTCACCTGGACTATGGCAATGCTCTCTTAACTGTGCTCCTTGCTTATTTTTTGTCCCTCCAAATCCCCACAACCACCAGAGTGAAATTACTGGAATGTAAAACTGACTGCTCCCTCCTTTGGTCGGCTTGGATTCTGTGAGCCTGTAGGATAAAACTCAGGTTTTTCTGTTTGGTAGGAGTCCACATGGTCTAATCCTGCCTATTGCTCAACCTGGTATCTCATCCCTCTCCCCTTTGCACCCACGCCACACAGAACTGCTTATTGCTCCTGGTATACACCATGGTGCTTCCTGTTTTCATAATTTTCCACATGCATGAAATGTGTTAGCTCATTGACCTTTTCTGGTTCTCAAACTTCTATTTATCTTTCAGATCCTGCTATGGAAGCATTTCTTTTCTGAAACATAACAGCCACCTTTCAGTTCCAAGCAGAATCAAGCAATGTTTCCTCTGTGAGATTTCTGCACTGCGCTCTTTAGCATGAAGGGACCAAACCAATATTTAAATAGGCATTTGTGTGTATTTGTCCTCTACCACTCAACAAACACTTTTTCTAAGGCAGAGATCATGTCTGATGTTGCTTTGTATCTCTCGCCTAACACGACACAACACTTAAAACAACACTTGTCACAGAGTAGCCATTTAATGAACATGAGTAGAACTGAAATAATTAATTTTGCAATTTGGTATCTAAAAAACATTGTAGTCTCTATTAACTTATGAAATTCAGAGACGCACACACCATCACCATATTTGAGTAGCAAAGAATATTATCTCATTTCTAAAAAGACTGATACATTTGTTTCTGATTCAATTTAATTCATTGAGTTTTAGAGACCAGAGTATTCAGCAACCTTTTACAACATAGGAAATACCTGGGTTGCTTCATGGTCGAGTTTGTATAGGAAGAATCCTAGACATATTGCTAACTTTTTTATGATAACATTCTGAATCCCATGGAAACAGCAATCAAAGCTGGAGATTGTGGCAAACATATACATTTCTTGTGTCTAAAGCTATAATTATCCAACATAACAAATGATAAGAGCTTAGAAAGTACCCAAAGAAGATGTTTATCCAAATAGATAACCACGCAGTGTTACCTTAACCAACTGATGAGGAGTCCACTACCTGCTAACTCCAAGATTTTAGTTCCTCATTAACAGTGACAATAAAAAGTCACAAAAACCAGGGCTGGCCCCATGGCCGAGTGGTTAAGTTCGCGCGCTCCGCTGCAGGCATCCCAGTGTTTCGTTGGTTCGAATCCTGGGCGCAGACATGGCACTGCTCATCAGACCACGCTGAGGCAGCGTCCCACATGCCACAACTAGAAGAACCCACAACGAAGAATATACAACTATATACCGGGGGGCTTTGGGGAGAAAAAGGAAATAATAAAATCTTTAAAAAAAAAAAAAAAGTCACAAAAACCAGCAATCCAATTAGAAGACTCATGAAAAATGACCATGGTTGGTGTTCCAAATTTTAGACGCATATTTTAACTTAGATATTTTATTAAAGTATGGGATACTGAGACAACAAAATTCATGAAATGCCGCTTAATAACTCATTGCTCTTGAATTAAAGTGACTATCTGATCACCCTATATTTTTAAGAGTTCTATTCCTTTGGAAAGATCTAGAGATTTTTCAGCTACATTTGAACATTCTAGATTGGAAGTCTATACACAATGCATTTAGAACAGAATATAAGGTCTGCAAGTTCGCAACTTGCATATTAAACTTGGCCTTTGCCGTAAGGATACACATCACATGCACATTTACTATAATTTATACATAACACATGCACAGCACATGCATATTTTGTCTCTCATCCATCTCTTCGCCTGGCCCACACATTCATATAAACATATACATGCATAAACGCATGCAGGGAAACAAAGGCAAGAAGGATCAAATCACATGGTCCTCTCGCGCTCTCTGAACTACAGTAGTCGGACAGAGAAATTATACCGACTGCCTTCCTTGTTTGGCTGGCTGAGGTTACGAAAGGTAGGTAAGGATTTATGGGATATCCTGTGGTGTCATGTCTTCCAACTAGAACTATGTCTGACTCCTATGTTCATCTCAGTTCCCGAGACTGTGAGGTGTTAGTTAGGCACAAGCTGGTGGAAAATGAAATGGTCAAAAGCATATGCTCTACCACACAATACCTGGGCTCATAACCTAACCTCACTAGTTACCAGATGAGAGACCAAGTACTCAAATGCCCTGAGCTTCAGCTTCTCCCTCCATAAAATGAGTTAAAATACCAACATCCTTAGTGGCTGCAAGGCAGCTCATAGAGAGGTATCCCCCTAGATTGTTAATGAGTACTCACTCATTAATTGATAAACTTATCTCAGAAAAGGTCTGGACTTACTGCCAACCATTACTTTTACAGACTTGCCTGTTTTACAGCTATATAGACAGGTGTTTGAGAATATAAGAAATTAAAATAGAAATAGGAAAGCTTTTTAGTCCATTTTGCTAATTAATATGTCAGAGCTCATAAAAAGGACTCATCGGCTTTCTTCAGTACTGCATCATCTTAAAGAGCTGGATCAGCAAAGATCTCTGTGGACAGTCAATATATATTAAAACAGCTCCAAGTGGTAAATCAAAACAACAAAAAATGAAGACACAGTAAAAAAAGTAAAATTTATAAGTCCTTTCTGTCTGAATGCAGAGGAGCATTAAACTGATGGTTTAGGTGTCAGCTCAGTATGCAGCAAAAAAAGAGAAAGGATTACTTCTCAGACACAGTCTTAGAGTCTAAGTGTTGCCAAAATTAAAGTATAATTTAAAAAATAAAAGAAGCTATGCCAAATTTGATGCAATTTTCTCTGGATTCTAATGTTCCCTCAGAATATGTCTTTTTAAAAAAGGTTTTATTGTTTAAAATACACATTTTGCTGAACTTCCCCCCCACCCCACCGCTGCCGCATTGCTAGGATTTGAATTTTGTCAGAATTCAATTAGTAAGACAGTTAGGGAAAGAGGTAAAAGACACCTTTTTGGTTTTTCAAGGCTCTGTTGCTTGTAATTTTTCTTAAAGGAACCAGACAAAAGGCATTTTGCTCCTAACTTCTCCACGTAGATCTTGCCATTCCGTAGATATTAATACCTCTCATCCACGGAGGAGGACCCTACCAGATCACAAACAGGAGAATCATCCTGCCCTCTTCCTTGCCAAAGGATGCGATGCAATGCCCTGCTGGGGAAGCGCTGCCCTGAGGTAGGCTGTTAGAGAAGTCTCAGGAATACTGGATTGATTCCAGATGGGGTGAGGGAACACCACATTTTGGGCCAAAAATGTTGGAAAGATTTATCTCACCTGGGCCTTTGATTTGATCTGAGCTCTGAGGAATCAACCATTTAAAGATTAAGCCAAGGAAAGGTGCCAAAAATATTGTCACAAATTTGGGAGGTACCCAAGCCAGACCAACAGATGGAACTTGGCACGAAATGGCTCTTACACGCTAAGTAGCTGACTCAGAAGAAATTTTAACGCAGATGAATTTATTAAAATGTTGAATATCATCCTGAATAAGAGGATGGATGATAGATTTAGGTCAGCACATACAATTTAATTTAACTTCCTGATGGTCTTGGATAGTATGAAAGCTGCCCACATTTCTATAATTAAAAAGAGACACGGAGATACTCTTTCTTCTTAGCAAAAGAGATATCACTTTTTTACCTAAATATTCTGGAGAAAGGATTTGAGGAAAGGAAAGGTGAAACAAAAAGAAGCTGAGGATCCCTTTAACGTTGGTGAGAAAAGTATGAACACAGAATATTGCAAGTTAAAATCCAAACCAGTAACCTGCTTGGTGGTCAGAGACTGTAGCAGATTGAGATTACAGTTATATACTAGGTGAATTTTTAAAATGATTTTGTAACGGAAAGAGGTTGCCAGAATCAAAAGGATCTTAATCCTCTACCACATCACTACCACCACCACCACCACCATCATCATCATTATCATCATCCCACCATCACCACCACCACCACCATCATCATCATCATCCCACCATCACCACCACCACCACCACCATCATCATCATCATCATCATCATCATCCCACCATCACCATCACCACCACCATCATCATCACCACCACCACCACCATCATCATCATCATTATCATCATCCCACCATCACCACCACCACCGCCACCATCATCACCATCACCATCACTATCACCACCACCACCACCACCACCATCATCATCATCATCATCCCACCATCACCACCACCACCACTAGCACCACCATCACTGTCACTACCACCACCACCATCATCATCATCACCACCATCACCACCACCACCACCACTACCACCACCATCATCATCATCATCATCCCACCATCATCATCACCAGCACCAGCACCACCGAAGCCCAATAAGAAACTCCTCTACAAAAATGCAGTACACATAAGGGATTGCATTTTATTTGAGGGATGAGTTGCTGAGGACCATTACAATTCTAGCTTAATTTTCCAAAAGAAATAAATATAAAAAATGGGGAGGGCATCTTCTTGGAGCACATAAATTTATAATCTTAGTAGCATGTTTTTCTTGAATGGTGCTTTGTATTTTCTCAGAACTGTTGCTAATGTTTTACAGGAGCTCTCGTTTAACTCAACTCCAGACTGTGCAATTTTAGGGGCCTGCTTAGCCTTCTTCATTGTGTCTTACTGCATGCTACTTTTGCTCCAAAGTTATCAAGTTTCTGATTGTTTTTTAGCATTTGCTCTGGTTTCATGAATGGCCAATGAAAAACTCAAAGACATTGTGATATGATATAAAATACTTAAAATATAAGAATAGAGAACATTGTAATATCAGTACATTAGTAACCAAAATCTTCTTTAAAATGTCTGATGTATTTAAACAGTGGTTCATGTGATATAAAGAACATTGGCACTACCTCTCAACCAGCTAAAGTAAAGCTGCCATGTGAACCTTACAATTAACTGACTGGCAGCTTTTAAACTATGCCATTTGTGGCATTTTTGTATTAATTTGGAAGATTATTTCAATTTTTGTACTTAGACAATTAATTAAAAAAATGAATATTTTTATTTTACACTATATAACATATTATAGCAATATACTAAGATAACAATGTTCTCATTTAGAAACAGTGACAATAATTTTTAGTTACTGGCTAATAGTAATTTGCTTGGAAATGAAGTAAGATAAGAATAAGACTTGATTTCCTAGAAAAAGCCAGAAAATTTATGATTTGGTTATTTTCACAAACCAGATTGCTGAACAATCTTAAGAACGTTTCCACTTTTTACCTTGAAGCCTATTCCAGTATGTAAAAAGGCTTTAATCTTTAAGTGTTACTACCTGTGAGAGAACTACCTACCAGCAGTACCATGCATTTAAGATGAAAATAATATACTCTATCTTTGGGGTTCCTTGGTCATGAGACCTCTCTTCTCAGGCTCCTAAAAATATTTCCAGCAGTAGAGAATTTAACGGATGAGGAGGATGGGACGAGCAGCAGGTGGCACTTACACTCCCACAGAAATCTGTCCTTCCCCGTGATCTAACCTCTTAGGCTCTTTGTTAGGAGGAGCAGAAGAGAAACAATCTAAGAGCTGTGACCCAGCCCTTCTCTATTATCACTAGAGAATCTGGAGACAGAAGAAAAGTAAGAAACTTAGAATCTTGCCCTGAACGTGATGGAGGTAATGAGGCATCAAGGCCACTTACCGCTGAAACGTAATTGGCACACCCACGCAGGAGATGCCTGGGGATGGTGAAGACTTCTTTTATATCAAAAATGGAGGGATGCCAGCACATCGTAACCCTTCTGTTGTTTGGAGTGGCAATTCTAAGAGTACAATGGATATTTTCCCCCCAAATAATACACCCCTAAAAGAAATGGATTACTGCACATTTATGAGCTTAATGGCTTTAAGTGTTTTCAATTCATGTGACTGAATGATGGTGAAGGAAATGTGAAAGGGTAGAAGGCAGGCCACCCGGAGGAGAGCTTGGATTTTAGACCTGAAGGCATCTCCCATACAATTGAGAAAGACCCAGCAGAGCCTTGGAGATCCCTGTGCACTTCCTAAAGAACCTCTAGGGAGCTTGTTGAGGAGTCTAAAGAAAGGCAATACTGTCATCTTGGGCACAATCCCCGTTGGTGATGGGCAAAAAGACTACTCTTTTTTGAGGAGAAAGAAATGACCACATTTTTCTTATTCTGGAACATACTGTCTTGCCACTTTAATGTGAAAATCATCATGGGAAAGAATTTCCAACTTTCTTGGGTTTTCTTTATAATTTTTTTGTTGTTCTAAGTGTTCAGCTGGCATACAGGTTTAAGACTTTCAGTTTTATAATTATTTTTTTGGAAACATTTATTCTTTCCTCTCAAACATTTTGAGTCAGCATACATTATGCCACCAGATACACAGCCAAGCAATAATTCATCTTTGTGGAAGTCAGAGACATCTCATGTATTAATTAGCAAGCCTTTCAGTGACTAGTGGATGGAAACAGGCTCCAACTGCTACTCAAACACAGCCAGTGATTTCCAGGAAGGAGAATATAAAGTCAGCTACAGGGAATGTCTTACCCGATCTGTGTCCAGCCAATGAATGAACTTTGCTTTCATCAGGCACTGAGAAGAAATAAAATAGACAAAGATCAGAACTGCTTGTAAATCAGCCATTTTTGAACAATAAATTAATACAGATTCATAATAAGTTAAATCTTTTACTGGCAAAGATTTGAGAAAATTTTTCACCCAGCCTACCTGGGCCACCTGATTTCTATTAGTAGATATTTTAAAGACAACTATAAAGAAATATACGTTAATTAGGTCTTCTGTGAATATAATTTCATTTTCTTTTAATTTTCAATACTTCCAGTTCTTTTAACTGGATTGTTGTTTCCATGTCTGCAAAAGGAGAAACTAAACTTAAGGACGCAGAGATGTATAATATATAATAAAACTCTTTGGGCACAAGAGCAATTTACACATTCAATATTCAAGGAGTGGATTTCTATATCTGGTCAAAATGCAGCAAAAGGGAACAGATTTACAATACATCCCAAAAACATTTTAAAAAATAGACGAAACATGAAACAATGGCATTCAAAAGATCAGACATCAGGCAACAAAGGCCAGTGACTCCTAGCAGATGGAAAAGACAGGAGGTGAATCCTACAATTACCCAGCGTACTGTCTGGAGAAAGTTTCCAGGCGGCAGTGCAAGCAGGAGAACTCGGGCAGAGCCCAGTGACATGGAGCTCGAGGACATGGAGCTGGATGTCAGGGAAGGCAAGGCAGACGGAGCTTGTAGGGGAGAGAACCGGGGAGGAGAGAGCTACACAGAATTCTTCCTGAGATCTGCAAAGGGTCCCCTCGTGTATTTCGTTGAATACTGATGGTCACATGGATGTGAGGAAACTACCCAAGACCTGGGAAAAACCACCCAAAAGTGGAAAAGGGAACAGCGTCCAAAGTTCACACAGGGTAGGGAAGAGTGCCTATTCCCAGCAGCCAGAGTAAAAATGTCACAATTCAGGGGCATCAGTTAGAATATGAAGAAGGGCCTTGCTTCAGCAGTGGGGGGAAAAAATTAACCCTACATTAACACAGTTCTGATGAAATGGCTACATTTTTTGAAAGATACAAATTACCAAACTTTATACAGGGAGAAATTGATAATCTAAATAGCCCTATAGTTACTTTTTAATAAATGAATTTGTAGTTGAAACTTCCCCATAAAGAAAGTTCTAGACCCATACACCTTTACTGGTGAATTCTCCCAAATATTTAAGGATGAAATAATACCAGTACTACACAAAATCTTTCAGAAAATTTCCCAACTCATTGTATGAGGCTGGTATTAACCTGATACTAATATTAGGCAAAGACACCAGATGACAACTATTAACCAATATCCCTCGTGAACACAGATGCAACATTCTCAATCCTTAAGCATCTCTGCATGGATTATCACCTCAATCTTCAACAACAGCTGTTAACACTCACCATGTGCCGCTGTCTATGTTAGTCTATAACACTCTGGTGCCCAGGGGTTGAAGCAAGTGAGGGGACTTTGCGAACAAGGAGGACCTCTTCCATCCCTTCACACTAGGTTGGTCCCAGTGCTACGCCCCTCCTCCTCCGCCGACAGCAGTCAGTCATGTTTCACTGACCCACGTACTGTTCATAGATCTTCCCACTCTCACCTAACCCTCCCTTCCTATGCTGTTTCTTTATTTTCTAGAAAAAAGCACTACATATCTGTGATTTTCCTGGTATCGACTGCTTAAAAATCTTGTTAGACTTTTCTTCTTATTTCCAGTTGGAGATGGCAGTCTGCACTTATCAGGCTCCAATTATGGGCCAAATTCTGTCTTTCCAAGGTCTAAAAGAAACTGATAGTAGAATCTACAGTATAAATAGAAAACAATGATGAAAAACGATGGTGTTAATAATACTAATAATAATGCCTGTAGCTAATACTTATTGAGTACCTGTAATACACAGGTTCTGCCCTGCACACTTTATATCTGAGAATTCATTTAATCTTTACAATAACCTAGGAGGATGGGTATCATTATTACCCTGACTTTACAGATAAAGACACCGAGGCCCACCTCATCAGTGGAGGAGCTAGAAGTAACCCTGGCACTTTAACCACTCTCCCACACTTGTGATGAGTGATAGAAGAGATGCCAGATTTTTTGAGTCATCAGTACCACAAATTAAATATAAGAAAACGTTTGACAAACAATTACATATTAGAAAACTATTATCCTTCTTATTTGACTATATGTTATTAATAGAAATCTTTCTGTGGTGACCAATGTTAACAAGTGTTAGCTATAATTTTGTTTAACACGTTCAGAAATCTACAGTTCTAACGGGTTCAAGCTAAAATATTCATCCCCATTTCACAGATGAGAAATCATCGGTTGGAATTAAAATCCTGACTTGGAAACTTACTAGTTACATGCATTTATTTTAACTTTCTGTGCCTCAATCTCATTATATAGAAAATGAGGATAATATTATTTATCCCACAGGTTTGCAGTGAAGCTATATGTGTAAGTTGATGCAAAGCACTCAGAAGATCCTATAGTAAGTGCTTAATAAATATGAGCTATTATCATCATCATTAATGAGAAACTAAACAGAAAGGCAGAAAAACATGATCGCTAATAACGAGATAGATGTAGGTTGAATCTCAGCTTTGTCAGGCAAGTCACAAAGTTCTTTTCATCCTCAGTTTCCCCACATGAAAAGTGACATAAAAACACTACACAGGGAGTTTGAGAACTAAATGAAAAAAAATGTACAAAAGAACTTAGCACAGCGGCAGATATATATTTCTCAATAAACGAAAACTTTTGACAAATGGAAACCGTGAGGGTGGTCAAGGCGGTGAATTTGATGATGGTGGGGTGTTTATGAGTTGCCTTGCCTGGGATTATAAGGGAACAGAGGGGGAAGTAACTGAGAGCACACTACGTTTCAGGCAGGGCACAGGATGCTTTCGATCGTTATTTCATGGATAGTCCAACACCCACAGCACGATTCACCTCCCAGTTTACCTGGCTCCTAGTTCATCCCGTAGTGGAAGAAAGGCCAAAGGGACACCGTATTCAGACTATGTGATCTTATGATGAGTGGTTATTCTGAAGAAAGGGATTCGTACAAAGGTAGGGTTTTGTTACTTGGTTTTTTAACAGACAAGTTATCCCATTAAATCTAGGCCAATTTAAGTACTCAAAATTCCCCAGCCATATTAGGTTAAAACGTGGCAACTTCTTAAATCTTTGGCTGAATACTGTCTATTATTTTTAGTAGGAATATTCATCATTACTTTAATTGACAATTTGAAATTCTTTAGAACACCAACATAAACTGTTTCAAAAAACAGTGCAGAAAATCCAAATGGGTGATAGGCATAAAAATTAGGGGTCTTTCTCCAAAATATTCACTGACACAGATGTCTATCTTTAGGACAGAAGATAAATGAATACACATAATAGAAAAGAGAGGGAACTATAGTGCCTTAATTAATAGAATACATTTTATTTAAAAGGTTAAACTGGGAACAATCATCTTTTATGCATATGCTTAGTGCTGGGAAGAGATTTAAATAACAGCAGCAAATGAGAAAATGAGGTAAAATTACACATACCACCAAGGCTTTTTTTTTAAAATGACAAGTGTTATAATTAATACTCAACTTCCTTTATAACTCATATTATCTTAGAGCTAGTACAAAGTTATCTCTTGGGGCTGGAGCTTAAGTCTAGTTGTCTCACTGTGTAATATTTAGATAGCACAGGGATTGGAACAGTAGCAATATGAATATGACAGGTATGTCATTTTAAACAAAGAGCTTATTTACAAGACGTTGACAAATGAGTGAGCCTGGCGTGGGAAAAGTCTTCCATTCTAGAATGGTAGGGTACCAAAAGCATCACATCAGAGAGTATTGATGGAGCAGGAGCCAAAGTTTCTTGTTCTGGTTCCGATGACATATTGTTTTCTTTTTTTAAAATAAGTTTGCAGAGTCTATCATGTTCCCTTTCTTATTCTTCAGTTTTAACCAAGGGCTGGTACTACCCGCTCTTGATTACTTTAAAGGGATATTACAGTAATTGCAGAGGTATCAATGAAATGTTGAGCCCTTCTGGAGCTGAAATTCGTAGACATTTTTGTTGTGATTATTAAATACTTAGAAGGCACTGTGGACTTGCCCCTCTGGAGACTTCTCTGAATTTATTTAGATAATGGGATTTCTATACTAAGCTCATGCTTCCTGGCATTCGACTCGAGATTGATGGCCACTATTTGATTTAATTAAGGGAAGGTGCTTCATAAGGAGGACACTGTGGCATCTGGATGTTTGTTTATTCCCTGGTGCATCCTCCGGTTTAGGAAGCCTTGCTGGGGAAAACAGCGGCCCGTTGGCCTGTGGTTCCAGTTAGTGTCGTTGAGGAGCTTTGACGCTAAATAGAACTGCTCAATTCTGATGGCACCTTTTTAAAAAGCATGGATAAACACATTGTATCTTTTGACTTAATTTCAACCAGGTTCATTGACAGAATTCAGAGAAACCATAAATAAAGAAAATATGGGGTGGAAATCTTGAAAAACATGGCATTCTAAGAACATATTAGTGGCAAACATTAGAGTGCACACAATACTTTAATATACTGGCTTCCCGGTAGGATACATGTTTATGAATACAGTGATCACTTAAAGTGTTTTATTCTTTTGTCAAGCCTTCTTATACACTTCAAATGCATTTTTGCTGGGGGAAAAACAATCCCCTCGCTTATTGATAGCATTTGATACGCATCCTATAACATAAGTGACTATTAGGACTGCACTGGCTTAATAAAAATTTGCAGAACAGTGGCAGATTCGGCGAGTTAATGGGCTCCATATGCTCTTCTTACACTGACAGAAGATGGTATATTGCTAACATGCACAAATGCCTTCAGATGAAGATTGCCATCAGCTACAGTTATTCTTTTTGAGAATGCCAACACTGTGTCAGGAATGGGGAACATGCAAATGGGTTCAGATTCCCACTACTTCATATTGAGATACTTTGATGCAAAGCTGTGCTTGAGTATATGATGCGATGCTTGTCTTCTACACAGATTGCTCTATTTCATTTAATTTTTGACTTCCACATCTTCGACATAATAGAGACTGCAGTTTTGAAGATGATGTTTGGCACAATAAAGATCTCTCTTCTAATGAGGTCATAAATACTTCTCTTCGGATAGTTTGCTAGGAAACTAAGTATCAAGTAATTCCTTAATGGTTAATAAACTTCTTTCCAAGAGTCGTCCTTTCAGAACAACAACACCAAAACTGATGTAGTTGCCAATATTAAGAACCACTTTTCTTCTTTTTGAGCAGATCAATTTCTGTGCCACTGATTGAATTCCAGAATGTTTAAGGAATGCAAACCTGTTTCAAGTTGCAAATTGTTTCCTCCTTAGCAACCATGAACTATTCCTGCATTAATTTATAGTGCTTTCTGATGTCAGTGACTACGTGGCCTACTGTTTCCCTTTAGGGAGACTTTTTGAATATCAGCGCTATGAATTTTTATGTGTTGAAAAATTCTTCCATCTCTTGAAAACAAAAAACCAAAAACAAGCCTTTTGCTGACAAAAGGACTTAGGGAATTAGTACAAGATAAGGAGGCAAACGCTTCTCTCACCATCTCTCTTAGCAAGCTTACCCCCGAAGCACCTTGCTCCTTCCTGAATGTATTGCTGCTCTGATGGGGAGCTAATCAGAACTCAGCAGCTGAAGTTTCCTTCCACTCTTGCAGGGCATCTCCCAGCCAGGATACCACAGGACCAGCATGAGGGGCCCGCTCCCTCATCACTATCCGGCTAGTCAGCTGTTCACAACTTTTCAGTGTTCTCTTTAAAATTCCCTTTCTTTCTCCACGAATCTTAGGAGAGCTTAAACCTAACGTTAGGAAAATCCAGTATTTTTTATATGTTCTTATACTATCGTCATTACTTCATAAAGAGTATTGGAAAAATCAAATCATTTCTTCATAATTTCATTAATGCATTTATTTGTAATCCCTTCAATAAACATTATCTTTCTCAAAAGAATGAGGTATTCAACCCCGGGGTCTAATGAAGAGATACAAACACATAATATATTTAATATAATGTAATAAATAGTAAAATAAAGGAGGAAAGATAAGCTTTAGGAATATAGCAGAAGGTCAGACAGATTTGAGGGTTTGCAATAATAATAAAGGTTTCTGGTGACTGAGAACTCGAACCAATGGATCTGGGAGGAGCAGGAACCACTTTCAGCACCTGCGACACTGTGTCAGTCATGGCAAGGGAGGAGCAGGGAGGGAGGCAGAGCTCCAACTTTGACATAAAGGGACCTGGATTGTGACACCAATTCCACGTGTGACCATGGGCTAATTAGTCTTTTTCAAGTTTACCGAACTTATTTGTAAAATGTAGATATTGACCCCCACCTCAGAGTATGAGACAATTTACAGGATGTAAAAACTTATTATGGAACCTAGCAGAAGCAGGTGTTCAAAAATGGCTTATGATCGTCCTTCACATGCCACCACCTCTGCTTGGTCCTCTGCACTCCAGCACATCAAAAGTATGCTTTTGTCCAGGCCATGCAACTTCATGCACCTGTACCATATACAACCAGTACATGCAGTTCCTTCTGAATCATAATGAAAATTCATCCATTCTCCTGCTTGGCAAGCATGCTTTAAGACGCCCTTCAAATGTCATCTTCTGAAAGTCATCTTCTCCAGAACTCCAGGCTGAGTTTACAGACTGAATAATGTGTCAATATCTCCATTATTTGTGTATAGGTCTGTTTCACATTAAACTATGAGCACCTTGAGGAGGGGATGTGTCTTGTTTTTCCTTGATAGCCTGGAATCATGCCTAGCACTTCTTAAATATTCATTAATGTTTGCTGAGTGGGTGAATGCAATATATATAAGAGTAAAGAAAGGAAGAAACAGTTTGGATACATCCATTCAGCAAAGGGTTCTAGACTAACGAATGAGACATATGTCCATTGTGGTGTACATATGGTTATATGAATCTTGTAACACAAACGTGTATAAACCTAGTCAGATTCTTGTGGTGCAATTCGCAGACAAGATCCTGTCAAACAAGGTGAAGGAGAAGGTGATTGGAGTCTGACTCTGGGAGAGTCTAAACAAAGACCAAAACACGGCAGAACTGTTTGGAATAAATAGAAATCCACTTATATTGTGAGTAGTAAACTATAGAAAAAAATATGATTGCTATAGTTACATTTTGTTGTCTTTCTCCAATAATTGAGCTATATACAACTGACCACTGGGGTATTAGTCCCTATGTATTTATTTTTTCAGTTTGCTGGCACTAATCTCACGTTGTTCTTCACATGGCACTGACACCTGAAAGAGTAGTTCATTCTGTTTACAGAAAATATCACATTACATTTCTGAAAAAATTGGAATACTTGGTACAGAGGCCACTCCTTTCAATATGCAAATGTTCTGAATTTCCAACGCTGTAAGGAGAGTAAATAAATGTCTATCTGTTATATGACAATTTCCGAATAAAACAACAAAAAACCCCACTAGCTTTTAGAACTGCTTTTCTTAAATATCGAAGCATTAAACCATATTTATAACATGTGTAAGGTATAAAGGACAACGATAAAGTCAACACTGTGCATCAACCAGTCAGTTTAAGAAAAGAATACTATTTTACCTTTGAGGCCTTGTGGGTGTTCCCTTCCAATCGCATTCCTTTCCCTCCTTACTCAGCAGCAACCACATCCTGAATTTTGCAATTCATAATTCTCTTGCTTTTCTTTATAATTTTACCACGAATTTGTCCCCAAACGATATACTTTAAACTTGTATCTTTCATAATGAGATCGGATTCTGTCAAATACTTTTTCTGTGTCCACTGACGTGATATGGTTTTTCTTTTTTAGTCTGTTAACATGTGACTTACATCGATTGATCTCAAATGTTAAACTAACCTTGCTTTCCAGGATAAATTACACTTGGTCATGATCTCTTTAATATATTTTTGGGTTCAATTTGCTAAATTGTTAAAAAAGAATTGTGTACCAATTCAAAAAGGTATCAACCTAAAGTTTTCTTTTTTCTAACATCCGTGTCTGGTTTTGGGATCATGGTGATGCTGGCTTCACAGAATGAGTTGGGGAAATGCTCCCTCCTCTTTATTAATCTGGAAGAGTTTCTGCAGAATTCATGTTATTTCCTCCTATAAAACAGTAGAATTCACCAGTAAAGCCATCTACTTGCAGTTTTCTTCATAGGAAGGTATTTAACTATAATTCAATTTACTTAATAGCTATAGGGCTATTCAGACTATCGATTTCTTCTTGCATGAGTTTGAAAGTTTGTGTCTCTCAAGGAATTTGTCCATTTCATCTTGTCAAACTTATTGTTCACAATATTACCTTAATATTCTTTTAATATCCACAGAATCCATATTGATGTCCCCTCTCTCTATCCTAACAATATTCATGTGTCTTAAATTGTTTCATCCTGATCAGTCTGGTTAATGGTTTATCACTTTTATGGACCTTCTTAAAAAACTAGACTTTGGTTGTTTTGATTTTTGTCAAATTTTTTTCCAGTTCATTGATTTCTACTCTGCATTTTATTTCTATTCTGCATTTCCCTTCTTATGCTTAATTTGGGTTGCATGTACTCTCCTTTTTCTATTTTCTTAAAGTGAAACCTGAAATCACTGATTTGAGACCTTTCTCCTCTTTCTAATATAGTTCAGTGCTATAAATTACCCTTACTGGCAGCATGCAAATTGTTTTTTATCACACAAATTTTGATATGCAGTGTTCTCATTTTCATTCAGTTCAAATACTTTCTAATTTCTCCCTTAGTTTTTTCTTGATCCATGTGTTACTGAGAATTGTCCTTTATTTTCCAAATATTTGTAGATTTTCCAGAGTTCTTGCTCTCTTTGAATTTTAGTTTAATTCCACGATAGCATGAGAAAATATGTTGTATGACTTGAATCCTTCCAAAATTTTTGAGACTCTCTTTGTGCTTGGGGATTCATTCAGATTCTTGGATCTGGGTTTCCAGATTTCATTAAATTTGGAAAAATTTTGACCATTATTCCTTCATATATTTTTTTCTCTGCTCCCCCTTTTCCCTCATTTGAGGAATCCCATCACACATTCCTCAGGCCACCTTGGACGGCCCCTCAGTGCACTGTTCATTTCCGTGTGTCTTTTTTCTGTCTGTCTTTCAGTTCGTGTGGTTCTACTGCTATGTCGACATGTTCACATACCTTGTTTTCTGCAATGTCTAATCTACTGTTAATCCCATCCAGCGTATTCTTCATCTCAGACATCAAATGTTTCATTTCCAGAAGACTGATTTTCTTTTTATATCTTCCATACCTCTACTTAACATGTTCAGTTTTTCACTAGGTTTGTGAATGTATGGAATACACTCACAACAATGTTTTAATGTGCTTGTCTCCTAATCCTAACATCTGTGCCAGTTCTATTTTAATGCCTGATTTTTCCCATTATGTGTCATATTTCCACACTTACTTGCATCATGATTGGACGCCAGATCTCGTGAATTTTACCTTGCTGGGTGCTCAGCATTTTTATGTTCCTATAAATATTTTATATCTTTGGGATGTAGTTGAGTTCCTTGGGAAGAGTTGATCCTTTTGGTCTTTGGCAGGACTAGTGCAGCATTTACTCTATGCAGATAATGCCCTACCACAGAGCCAATGCCCTCATGCATACCCTATCCAATGCCATGCAGATTTTAAGGTTTTTCCAATCTTGTTAGTGGGAACAGGCACCATTCCTGGTCCTATGTGAGCTCTGGGTACTGTGTCCTGGATCTTTCTGGGAGTTATTTTCCCAGGCTTGGTAGTCACATGTGTGCTCTGATCAGTACTCTGTGTTATACACAAGAGAGATTCTCTAAGTATTTCTGGAGTTCACTCTCTGCAGATCTCACTCCTGTGGTACTCTGCACACCCCACCACCTTGCTTTCCCTGGACTCTCAGCTCCATCTCCTCAACTTAGGTAATGAAAAATGTGATATGAATCTTATAACAAGTTTCATGGTATGGTATTATTTATCTGGAATAAGTTGCAAAATAATAACAGTATTTAATAAATTGAAACATCTTTGTCCTTTTAACCATGGCTTCCTAAATCACAGAACCAATGGCCCTAAGACTGCTTGAGTAACTGTCACCCAAAGCATAGCGGGAGAACACTGAGCTAAGAATGCGATCGGTGACTGAGAGTAGTGTTCTTTGGGAGTCTCATTACCTGCCTCTCTCCTACATAAGGATATCATGAAATCGATGCTGAGAATAGGCAATGTTCTTTGTAATTTTTGGAATATAAGACCACAAAGAGGATGAAGCTGAGCTGGTGGACTGAAAGGAAGCCATGTGCTGGCTCAGGGCTATTCCCCTCTCCTGACGGCACATATGCTGTCGTCACGAGTAACGGTCACAGTCTTCCTTCCAAGAGTCCTCCTAACTCAACCCAAGGCTTTGCCATTCCATGGCTGAATTTTGGTAATTGCCTCCAATTTGCTCTTGATCTGCCACCCTCTCCCCAACTCTACTATATACATTATTTACCACACCCAGATTAGCCCATGCCAAATGTCACTTTCATCACTTTTCTAACCTACCCGAAAACTTTCACTAAATTCAACTGCCTAGAAAATAATCAGTCTCCCTAGCCTTGCATTCAAGATTCAAACACTTTTTACTTTTCTCAATGTATTTTCCTCTATTCACCTTTTACAGAAGTCATACAGAGTGATTCCTGGTTTCTTCCCATTTTTCTTTATTCTTAGAAATGCTTCAAACCTCACATGTATAAATACTATTACTCCTCCTGGGCCCAGCTTCCTGCTAGAACCTCCTTTTTGTAGAATATTCTCTCTGTCTCTATCTCCCACAGAGCACTTGAGCTTTGCCTCCGAGCAAATGTACCACGTTCTACTCTGTATTATGATGACTTGTGGGCAAACTCAATGCAGGCAAAGATAGTATTTTATCCATCTTTACATGGCACAGAGTCACAGATTAGAAAAGTCCTCAAAGATCAGTTGTACAGAGTCTCCATCCTTTATTTCTTTAATCTGTAACAAGGAAAAGGCTACATGTGTGAGACCCTCCCAGGAAGTTTCTTTCTCCGTGAATTCTTGGGATCTACCAGGGTTGGACTATTTCTACTACTCAGACTATGACAATTCCCCTGATTGCTAGACCCTTGATAAAAATTTCTATTATCAGCAAGAAATTGATACCGATTAAACCACAGAGAAAAGGGCTGCCCCATGAGTCATGCAACAACTAACCATGATTCACTATTAACCAGTGAAACAACATAGCTCTAATTCCACTATTTACAATGTGCCTTTTCACTTCTCTCTTGAACAGGGATAAGGAGGAAGGAAACTAAAACTTATTACCAATTTACATGGGTCAGAAATCATGTTAAGCGTTTCAACATATGTTGTCTCATTCAATTCTTACAAAAGCTCTGTGAGTTGGGCATTATTACCCTAGCTTTATGGAGGAGGGAACTGAGGCTCAGTGGGGTTATGTCATAAAGTTAGCAAGTGAGACAGCTGGGATCTGGAGGGTTCCTGGCTTCAAAGCACAAATTCCTTCTACTATGTAAGTCTAAGAGGTAAGATTTTGCTAATGGCTTTACCATCAAGAGCTATGTATTTTACTAGTCACCACTGCCTAATAAAGTAGACTTTCATAGCAAACTATGTAAAAGAGTACATGATGTCTCTTTAAAATGGTTGTGAGAAATAGAGTCATGGTAAGTTGTTTCGAGCCTCGTATGCCTGAAAATTTTTACCAAGTAGAGTCATGGGCTATTGCTCAAATGGTGTTAGAGCAGTGGAAAAGGGGGGAAAAAGACACACATCCAAGGACATCATAGAGAATTTATTGTTCCAACATAGGAATGAAGCAACAGAGAGAACCACAAACGCATCCAGTGTGTGGTCTTGTGAGGGAGGGATGCAATTACTATTAAGAAGAGAGAGGGGAAGAAATGGTCAATAGTATTGATACAGTAGAAGCATCACGGGGTCTCCTGGGACTCCCGTCTCTCTCTTTCACTTTGCTTCCTCTCCACTCCCAGCTGTTGAATGCAACCTGGGACAGCATTAACTTTTATGGCAGCCAAACTGGGCTACTGTTGGCTCATCAAGTGTACGGTCAACCCAAATCCTGAAGTCTTAACTGCTGTTAAGCCAGGTCTTTGTCCAACAAATAACTATGGAGAGCCAGTGGTGTGCCAGGCATCATGCTGGGCACTGGGACTGTGGGACTGAACGGGACCAGTCCTGAGCCCTGCACCCGCAGAGTTTCTATCACCCCACTGATCACACGTAGTGTGAGAAGCACCAGCAAACCTTCCAGACCAAGGCCACCTTCAGTCCTCACCTCGACAGATGTAATGACCCCCTGACTGGCCTTCGGGATTCTGCACTTACTCCCTAAAGTTTACTTTCCACACAGAAGCTAGCGTAACCCTTTAAAACAAAAAACAAATCAAGAATCTTATCAGGACAGTCCCTCACTCAAAGACTCTCAACAGCTTCCAATGATCTTTAGAAGAAAATCTGAAAACTCACTGTAGCCTCCGGCCCAGCGGGGCGGGGGCCTTCCCAGCCTCGCTCCACAGTCTCCCCACACCCCATGCACCTCACCTGCCCCGGCCTCCCTGCAGCTCCCCGCACACACCAAGCACGCCCCTCCACAGGGCTTCGGGCATGCTCTTCCCCTACTGGAGTCTGTTCTCAGGACAGCCACATAGCTCACTGCCCCTTCATTCACCTCTCCACAGACACCACATCACCAGAGAGGTCCTCCCTGGCCACCTCACCCAAGGTGAGGAGGGCGGCTCCCCGTCACCACCTTCTCACCTGCTTCGTGTTTCTACAAAGCTCTCATTGCTGCTTGACATCTTCCCCACTAGAACACCAGCTCCACACGGACATGGGCTTTGGTTTTTTCCACGTTTTGTTCCCCAACAGTGCCTGGTACACAGTAGGCATTCGATAAATATTTATTTAATGAAAGAAGGATGATCAAGCAACCTTGAAAGTAGGTAATGAAGAGACTAGACCTAGTTTATGGATTGGGCCTCCCCGACGGCTTTGAGACCTGGACGTGTACAGGGAAGCATGAAAATGGTGTTTGGACCGAGGAATCATGAAAGCCCCCACACAGGTCCCACACGTAGAACCCAGAGGCCTTCCGTACAGCTGGAGCGCTCAGCAGGAGACGGAGACTGGCAAGAGACCAGACGGAGGCGAGGAAGGGCCAGTCACGGAGGAGCTGGAAAACCACATTAAGGAGTTTTGTCTTTATCTTCAGGGCAATGGGACGCTGTGAAGGGATTTTCAGCCAGGAAGTGACATGATCAGATTTGTGTTTTAAAACGATCACCCAGGCTGCAGTGTGGAAACGAATTGGATGGAGTAAGGCAGGAGGCAGTTGCTCCTCGTTTTGAGCCCAAGTAGAGGAATTTACATTTATCCCTATTAAATGTAACCTTCTGAATTGCAGCCCATCAGTTCTCCCTATCGAGATCTTGTTGAATTCTGATGCTGTCTTCCGGTGCATTAGCTGCCCCACCAAGCAGCGTGTCACCTACACATCGGACAAGGAAGCCTGCCACAGCCATGCCACTTGCAGGGCTTGCCTCACTGGACACCAGCCCTGCTCTCTTCGTGGCACTTTGCATGTGCTTGTGAGATGGCTGGCTGGGTGGAAACATACTCTCCCCCTCACTCAACCATGTGTTCTCTTGTAAAGTTAACTGGCCATCCCAGAATGGAGCTACAGTTCTCAAGATCTAGTAACCCAAGCTACTCAGGATTTTCACGTGCATTTCCCTCCGCGCTCATGGACTTCACACAAAGACAGAAACATAGTTTAGTCTTGCATGAATTTTTGGCACCTGGTTTCTGGCTGAGGATTGTACAGCTGCTTCTGTTCTTGGCTACAATAAGTGCTATCAAAAGATTTCTCGTCTGACATGAACTGAAGTATATAAAACTGTCTATATTTCTGCCCAGCATCTCCTATCATCTGTTTAATATGCAAACTGTGCAAAACCAGGGCTACTGGTATGTAATAGATTTTGAAAAGTTGTCATCCAGACTCATTGTTTATTAGAGGATATTAACTTTGGGGGTTTATGTGCCGTCTTTCCAATTCTGAGCACACAGTCATTCACCTGAACGGGATGCTCCTAGTTCTGCACACACTCTAGTGAACTGATCTGGTATTTTATACTCATCTATTAGGTGAGTTCATTTAAATCGGGCTCCATTTTACAGAACAGGCAATTACACATACATATTAAATATCCATTATCTTTTTGGAGAGTATTGAGGTATACTAACATCCTGAACAAGGTTGAGCTAATAGAAAACATTAAAAGGAAAAAATAGAAAGTTGCTGGACCCAGAGTCCAAAGCAGCTTCACGGGCAGCAATCTTTTAATCTCTTTTCCCCTTAGACCAGAGATTTCTTTGGAGGCCTCGGAGCCTGCTGATGAAGCAAGGCAAAAATGAAAAGCAATGGGCTGTGTCTACAATGCACCACCCCCTCCTCCAACTCCCCCCACCCCCAATTCTTACATTAAATACAGTTTTTTGCTGTAAAAATTTGAAAGAGATTTAGGAAAAATGATTTAAAATTATTTGGATATGACTTAATCATTAAATAGATATTGACAGATTTTTTTAGCAATCTTTTGGCTTACCCAGAAATTCTTGTAAACTGAAAAAAAAATCTCAAAATACAAACTGTTTTCAAATGTAATAATAATTTTAAATGAATTCTAAATGTAGCAATTAATAAAATTGGCATAGGACTCTATTTCAGGGATAGTCAAACATTTATTAACCGCAAATTTCGGGCTTTCGTTTCACACATTACAGCCAATAATCTTTTCGTGTCTCAGATAGTTCAGGAGGCCCTTGGAAAGCTCAAAGGCTAAGCCCTGTGCCCACAGTGACTGACCGACAGGAAAGACAAAGTCCTTGTCTGCTCTAACCAGAGGACTGTTTCAACAATTCAGGACATGGAATATGAAGTGGAAACCATTGCGTTACTAAGGTCATTGAGAAGAAAAAAACAATGATTTGTTGTTGTTCCCTCTGGTGTCTCCTTCCTATATGCTGTGGCTTCACTAGATTCTCTGGTTGAAAATGGCACCATCATTGTCCTAAGCAATTCTGACTTGTCCTCTGCTCCAGCCTAAACGTAACTGGTCAAGCTTGACTCTGATGGTGGATGGGGAATCAGATCATTGATGCCCCTCCCATTTCTACAATTCTATCAAAATAGGATCAGAATAATAGTCTTTAAAACCAAGATCTGAAAGAACTCAGAAATTCTTCCCAACTCCCATGAGGCTCTCTTTGTACTTCTGTCCACAGGCAGCGACCAGAAGCTCTCCACCTTAGAGAGCAGCTGTGGCAGACACTAGGCTGGCTGACTCAGTGCCACCAATGACCCATCCTCCCTAGCTCCTTTCTGGCTAGAAGGTCTGTGACGTGTCATAGTCCTGGCCACTGAGATGAAAGTGGGAGTTTGCTGGGCAGCACTTCTTAGCCAGCATCAGATCTCCCGATACAAAGGGGAGAAGGTTGGCACACCGCTTCACCTTCCACCACCCATCTCCTTTGTTTTTGCCTGGAACATGGGTATAATTTCTGAAAATACAGCAGCCATCAGGACACTGAAGTAACAGATATGAGGACAAAAGCCAAAAAGTCAAGAATGACAGAGTAGAAAAAGAGACGGAGCCTAGGTCTCTGATGGCTTCATTGAGTCACTGAATTGGCCCTATTCGGAGTTTGTGTCATGTATGGTGAATAAACTCCTGTTTACTACAGCACTGGTGGCAGAGTTCTCTGATCACAGCAGTGGAACGTCCTGTTTAACATCATTTTAATTGGTAAGAAGTAACTTTCTGTGTCAACCTGAAATCTAACAAACGTCTCTTCATTCTACACATAAATATTCTTATCCTCTCTTCCAGGTGACAGTGCCCAGTGACATGGAGTCAGCCAATACCCCTGCACCCTCTCTGTCCTCTTTGTAGTTACATAGCCCCATTTCTTTCTACTATGGACAGGATTACCAGTTTTTTAAGCTCTATTTTAAAATTATTTTAATGCTGCCAGTTGATTTTATCCTAATAGTAAATGAAATACATATTTATATTAGAAGATGTGAAATATGTAGGAATGTATAAATAAGATAAAAATTATCCTTGTGACTTCTACTAAGAGAAAAATCAATGTTAGCATTTTGCTGAACTTCTTTCCATTATTTATATGTGTATACAGACATATCTATACATACATACATACACTAATATAATTGTATACACTCTTCAAATGATGTTTTATCATTAACATTATTCATGTCATTAGATAGTCTGAAGATTTTTATTGGTTGCATAATAGTCTATTATACCTATTAGATTAATGGCCTATAATTTCACTAACCCTCTAATTGCTGGAAAATTAAGTTCACTATAGTGAAAAATCCTTAAACTTAAATCTTGGTCAAATCTTTGATTTTTTTTATAGGATAATTCTTTGAAGTGGAATTACTGGATAAAAGATAAAGAGTGCTAAGCTGCCCTATACAATTACTACATTGCCTTGCAGTAAACCAGCATCAACTTAAATACCTAACAAGGCATATTGCGACACTGGCACATGTACATTTCAACATCTGCCAGTATAATATCTTAATTTCCTTAATTACTTGTGAGGTTGAATATATTTCACATATATTGGCTGATTGAAGTTCTTTTTTCTTTTGTGAATTGTCTGATTGTATATTTTTCCAATTTTGTATTGAAATATTTATTTTCCAATAACTAACGAGCACTTCATATATTAAAGATGTTAATCCTTTGTCACGTATTTTATAATTATTCCTTTATTCTCCTGAACAACAAGAACATGTGAATAATAGCAAGTGATTATAAAGTGTCTTTTAAGCACTGTCTCTTAATCCTATTTTAAGAATGTTAGAGTTTCCAAATTAACTTCTCGGGATGTTGCTGGATTCAGAAAGGAACAATGTAATCCAAAATGAACGCTTAGGATCATTTCTCAGTTTTACACATATCATCCAAAATAAATCTCTTCTCCAACTTAAGAAAAAGATTTTCTCTTTTCACTCAAATAAGCTTCACTAAGTATTTCTCTTATACACTAGCATTTCATTTTCAAAATTAACCTTCTAAAATATGCTTAGCAAAGCACATGGCAATGACATATTGAACACCTGTTTAAGACGATTGGCTTCTTTTACAAATATAATATTCCCAAAATCCATTAATGATGACGCATAGCCTCAGTTTTTCCAGTGGGGTGACAATTAGACAGCTGTGTTTAGAAATTCTTGCCCTTAATGATTTGGGGACCACATTTCCAATATAACAGCATCTCTAAATTATGGCTTGGTCATGGATAAGCCCTTTAAGTAAGTACTATCTTTTACAGGGATACAGATTTAGATATCTAAGGAGTTAGTTAATTTGACTGACATAAGAGTTAATTTATACATCATACAACTTACACAAGATAATTTACACAGTATCAAGTAGCTATGCTGGACAATGTATGAATCAGGTTATGTGAATATGGGCCCTTCTCAAGTTCCTCAGTTGTCTTAGCATATGAGGTTATAGTAGATTGTACCTGTATTAATACATTTTTTATTAAACCTAAATACAGAAATTGCTTTGTAGATAAAAATGTGTGTAAATTGTGAAGCTGTAATCGGTGAGTCTGTACCAAGTATTGAAAACATGTAGAATATTTTCAATTTATTTTGAGTAAATCTTGTTCCTTGATTCAGGGTTGTTTTGGTATCACTTTAGTATATGTGTCATGACAACTAATACTGTCTGACCCAAGGTGAGCAAAATCTCTGAATAGTCAGCGTACACAATGTTTGCGACAACTCACATGCAACCAAATTGCTCCGGACTAATGTAATTCAATTTCATGTTGCTGCAGGTAAAAGCAGACATTCAAGCAGGTTTTGAATATAATTCCCAAGGCACTAGCTTTATGACTATGCCATTCTTCCACAAGCAGATTTATGGAAAATGAAAATGGGGTTCATAAATAAGCACACAGTTTGTTTATCTTTAACTTTTCGAATTCTACAAACAAAAGGAAAAACATCTTATAAATTAAAATTATGTGATATAAATAAAGAGATATACTTCTTGAGCTTAAAAAACAACAACAAAAAGAAGGTATAGAGGAATGCAAAGGGGAAAAAGATGTCAGAGATAGAAGACTAGAAAAGCCACAAAACAATGGATCTAATTAACCGTCTGGCGGTGCAATTGAATCACATGATCCAGATCAATTATGTCAAGTGATTGCCTAATGTATTCATAGATTCCTCCAATTAGGGAATAAAGCACACAGCCCTTTTCTTCAAGTTTTAAACAACTGCTTTCACTCTTTTCTATGTAATGAATTTAAAGCCCTTGGCCTTCTCTATTTCCCACATTTGACTCTTTCCTTAAACCTGTTCCTTATTATGAACCTTCTCCAAACACTTCCAAATGAACAAAACTAGCTTGGGTAAGTCAATGTGAGCAGAGTACTCTATTCTACACTCTTAAAATAGCTTTACCCCTATTCTATTTTGCTACCCAAACCAAACATTTATTTCCACTTTTATTCATTTATCTTTAAAGTATTTGTTTGCAACTCTTAGTCATCTATTCATTCAGTCTTTTGATGTAGGAAAGGGGACCATGTCTCCTTGGTAGATCAGCTAAATCAATCCTCGAGATCAATGGGTTTCTGAGACTGCAGCCAGATCACTCCAACACTCTCCATCCAAGTCATCCATCCTGGATTTACTAAGCACCTACATGTTCTAAGTGGTCAAGAGGGCAGGATAAGGTCTGACCCTGTAGGGGCTTGTAATCTGATTGGAGTGGGAACAATTTCTTACTCAGTAGGTACTCAAAAAAGTATGCAATCCTGCGCTGAAATTAGTGATAGCAAAGGCAATTGCTTTAGGAATTCAGAGAAAGAGCTGGAAAGAATGACAGACCCTGGAGAAGGCAAAAGTTCAGTGGGTCCTGAATGAAAGATAAAATTTAAACAGGAGAGAAGAGAGGATGGGTCTTTTATTTTAGAGTTAAGACTGGGAAATTATCAAGCCTCACATGAAACAGAAAGGCGTAATGGTGTGGAGCCTGAACATCAAGGATAAACGTGCCCTGAGTTCAAATCTCGCTTCCTAGCTGTGACACCTTCACAAGTCAATCTTTTCCAGACCCACTTACGTCATCTGTAAAATGGCAACAGAACTGCTGAACAAGTGCTCAAAAACATTAGCAGCTGCTGCTACTACTGCTACTGCTGCGGCTGCTACAGTTACTGCTGAGGCTTTCCCTCGTTTCCTCTTCATAGTCTACATAAATAGGCATCACCAGTACCTTGAATATTGGGGCTGAGGAGTCTGATGTTTTTACCGCCTGTAAAGGAAAGTCAGTGGTTTCTAGCCATGGACCAATTAGTAATGTAGTAGAGGCTATTTTTCCGTACACGTGCTATTCTCTCAGAGGCATCTTGCACGCAGTCAGCCATACCTGTCGTCATAGGTTAATTCATGCTAAGTGACAGTCTTGTTCTTTCATGCTGCTCTGCAGTTAATTCCTATGTATTTAGTGGCTGTGGACACTTCTCCACTGCCCAGACTCTCTCTCAGGTTGTATTCTGCTTCACAGTGTTGCTGCACTGTCCCAGCTCACTGTCAGTCCTCTCCTCACCGGGCTCTGGCTGGTGCACATCTCCTTTCAACCTCACAAACACGCCTTTTCTTTGCCAAGGACACTCCTCAGGGCCCTAGTCCTGTGAGATGGTCTGTACTCAAGGCTTCTGTGATCAGATGAATTATATATTACATCTTGAAGACTCGTGGAGACTCTTAAAAGCCCGATAGCGTACATAGAACACATTAAATGTTGTGAACAATCTTGCACTTAAGAAGCTTGTTTAACTTTAACTCCGCATTTTCCAAACTTGACCATTTTTACTGTATCATTCAAGTCACTACTAAGACAATCTATTGAGTTTCACTTAAGTTTTATGTTCATCTTTTTTTATGTTAATGAACATGTTCTTCGATCTTTGATAAGGCTTCATGACTAGCCCGGTAGCTAGAGGACTTGGCCGCTTGTGGTTTTCCTCTAGCCTTCCTGAGTGCAGAGAAAGCCCTGAGATTATTTATCTGGCCTCTACTGATTTATTAAGGCTAGAAATAAGACATCTCTGATGTAACTCACTTTTTACTCAACTTGGGTGCTGCAATATTTTTTTCCAAATTTAGAAAGGGGGCTAAATGGTTTCCAATTTCTTGGTACATCCTTGTTTTACTTTTAAGGAATTCCAGCCAAAACCTTAGCAGGCTCTCATGATTCTTTCAAGACAATCCTGAAGTGCATGGGGATTATTCCAGTCAGCTCCTGGATCAGCAGAGGGTAGACCAGCTATTCCCAGCTCACTTGAAACCATCACTCTTGATCAGTCAATTTCCAATTTGAGCTCTATTTTAATTTCCACTTTAATTTTAATGCCTCCACTGGATAGAGTTCCTAGTAACCTTTTCTTATGAACACTAGAAACCAAGTGGGTACTGAAACATTAGCCTTCCAGACACGTCTCCTCTCCCCACGATTTGTAGAAGTTTGTGTTTGTTATATCAAAAATCCTCTCCAGTGTCTTTATTCACTTATTATTACATTTATATCCCTAATCTCTCCAACTTTGGTCATGAGAATATTTCCACTAAAGGTACCCTACAGAAATAAGATATTATTGTCTGTTATCACTGATACATCTCAATTATTTAGAGGAATACCTGGTACAGAGGAAGCACTCAGTAAATCTTTGTTTAAGGAAAGAAGGAAGAAATAGATGGATAGATGACTTTTACATGGGACAGAAATTCTATTTCCAAGTATTGGACAACTCCTCAGTCTTAGAAAGACAGAATAGGTGTTTCTGGCAACGCCAACCTTTGTACTAACGTGCCCAGGAGCAGTCAAAGTCACTGTACATAAAGTGTAGCAGTTTTAGTGTTGTTTATGGTAGTTTCAGTGTCCCAACAGAGTTAAAAAAATATTTAAAAAAAACTGATTTACTCTAGATTAAGCAGTTTTTATCATAAGTCTGAGTTCTCACTCTGCCTCTGATTCATGTTTCACTAGATATTTTTCTAAGCATTTAACAAAAGACGCAGAAGTATTAATTGATTTGTACTCTGGAGTGGGTAACATACTTAGCTTTAGGAAAGAAAAAGCAAAATATCTATTTTCTCCCAAGAGCAAGAGCTGAGATTTGACCTTTAATGTAGAATACCATTTTACTTCCAAAAAGTGATATTTAATTTAGAAATGTTCATGTTTACAGAGGAAATGCTCTGATGATTTACAATAAAAAAACATATAATCAATAAATATATGAAAAATTTTAGCTACAGAAGTCATTTTAAAAGTAAAATAAAAATACCCCTTTTAAGATTATAAAATTGGCAAAAATTTTAAAAAAATGATGACATCCAGATTCTGCCATATAATACTGATAAGAGCAAAATTGCCTTTCTGGAAGGCAATTGGTCATATACATCAAAAGCCATAAATATTTATACAACCATTTGGCCATGGAATTATACTTACAAAAATTTACAATGATGAAATAATCATAATCGTTTACCACAGTTTATGCACTAGCAGGCTCAATGTATTGCTATTTCTAAGAGCAAAGAATTGGAAACAACTCTGATGGCCAAATAATATAATATTAGGCAAATAAAATCAGGCTATATTTATTTAAGAGCAAACTTTAAAATTAAAAGATTATATTATAGAAGCAAAGACACAGAAGATAATATTTAAGCTAGATTACTCTTAAAAGACACAAATTTAAAAGCATATGTTCAGTACAATCACTTTTGGGAAAAATTAGAATATAAAATTACAATTATGTATATATCAGAATAAAAATACACAAGACTAAAGAGGTTTTGCTTTTTAAAGAACAAACTGCAACTATTGTGCTTAAAAACAAGACAGCTGCCCTCCTTCCCCAAGCAACTTTAATCTCCACGTAAAGTATCGCCAATAACAAATATTTACCACTCAGAACACCATTCAGAAGAGACGGCTGTGAGACTGCCAAACTTCATTTAAATGTATTTATTACGCTATATGGTTATATTTTATTATTATACTATATTTAATTATATACGTATATATAATATTTTCAGCTAAAACGACTCACTTCAAAAAAACAACTAAAATGGATTTGTTCATATTTGTAAGGAGAATTTAAGTATTTTGTTCTATTCTTTGAAGCTTCCTGAGCTTCATATTTTTATGAAGATGTTCTTATCATAGTGCAAAAAGTTCTTTAAAAGGAATACAGAAT
Organism: Equus asinus; assembly: GCF_041296235.1. Lineage (NCBI taxonomy): Eukaryota > Metazoa > Chordata > Mammalia > Perissodactyla > Equidae > Equus > Equus asinus. The sequence goes on along the minus strand of NC_091793.1, from coordinate 139,691,859 downwards.
TTCATTTAAATATGAACAATGCTTTAGAAAGCAAACGCAAGTGAGGAAAAAACGTTCCTATTTGGCTTTAGTTAACATGCTTAGTATTGGAGATGTGGAACCCCAACTGAGGTACAAAATACAAAAAAGACAGCATTTCATGTACTAATCCAAGTTTTAAGAGGAGCCCAGAATATTCCAGTCTCCAGGATAAGGCAGTTCCTCCATTGATTGGGACCTCCCATCAGAGCACAAACAATGCTGTAAACGTACAGAAGTTAATTAACAGAGCTCTGCTGGAGTTGGGTATTGGGATAATACCATTGGGTAAATTTCAGTTACAATCATTTCTAAATTTCATAGTTTTCTTTATACCTCGTGGGAAAATAGAACTTTGGGTTTCTCTTCCAGACACTGAATTTTAAAATTATCTACATATTCCACCAAACAATGCCCCAGCTTAAGAAAATATAACCATAGTGAAAGAACCACACGGCAACACTTGAGACCATTTGTGAACACACGATTGCATTAAGGATCTACATGCAAAACCCACAGGTAAGCTCTTCCCCAGTATTTCCCAAGACCTACTTGAGGAGCATTTACTTACACTGACAATTCGAGGTAGCCACCAATTACAAGAACACCGTGTAGGAGACATGGAGGCTGATGTCTAACACTACGCTAACATGACCCTCTCCGCGACTGCTCTAGCACTGATCATGACACCGAATCCCTGATGTTCTAGGCATCAGGTTAAGCGTTTTGATATAGGAGGGATAATCCTTGCTTCAAGGATTATGTTGTTTCTGGCTGAGGGCATATGAGAGAGTCGTGCCTCTCAGTCTTTCCTTCCACAGATGGTGAATGAGAGCATCTGTGTGTAAGGGATTTGTGAGCATGTACTCACTGGAGAGGATACGGGGGCGAAGTGGCTGGACGTGCCACAACTTTCAGACAAGTCTAAAACATATGCAGTGGCATAAAAGTACAATTTCTACACAAAAGGCATCATTCTCCAATTAGTAGAAATAATGAACACAAAGTCAAATTATTGTTGAAAATACATTCCTTAGAGAATGTGAAGAATAAAGCAGGAGGAAGGACACACACGGACTTCTAGGAAGACAAGCATGTCCTTTGCAGACAGAAGCATTTTTACATCTTTGCTTCTAACCCAAAGAGCTATTCTAATTAATTTAAAACAGAATTGGCATTATTTTGCTATATCTAATATAATGATCTAGTTATATTACAGATAGAGAGAAGTGATCTATAGCTCTACAATTTAATTAATACTAACCCTAGTTTATAATTCCTTTTCATTCCTAAGTATGAGACTCACCTAAAATTTAACTATGTGCTAAATTTTAGTTAACCCAAATGTGGGTTTTCTTCCTGTTTTGGATGGCAGTGCTGTCAACTGGTGTGAAGTAAGCTCTTCTACACTTTCTTTGCTGGTTTCTCTTTTCTCACCAGAGACATCTCTCCAAGAATTCAGCCTGAGTCTTGATATGTAACTTCTCTAAACATACTTGTTTTCATCTAGTCACCCCAAGCAGTTATAGCTGTGTGGTTACAGAAACTATTTAATGGTACTACGGTACACTAAGAAAAAATGAAAAGAACCTGTATCCTTTATCGAGTACTGAAAAATAAACAATGGCCCCTTTTCCATAATTCTCGTGAATTTTGCTTTGTTCTCTGTCCTCAAGAGCTGTTTTAATTTATATTTCTATTTTTTCCTTGCATACCAAATATGTCACAAACCGGAATTCAGTTCCCCATCACAGTAACATTCGCAGATTTCAAAGCTTGTAAACACGGTGTATCTTCTGATGTGGCTATCCTTGCCTGATCCAGTTTTTAACAGACAGGAGTTTTTCAATATTAGCCATGAAAATCTCTACAGAGAGCCCTCATATGCTTCTTAAGTCATTTCTCTTCCAGGCAAGATATCCTTATTTCTTTCAACTGTCTTTCACTGGACATGGTTTTGAGACCTCTCATCAATATTGGGATGCATTCTACACTGTTTTTATCTCTATTCCAATACTGTACCCAGGATTAGATACAGTTGTAGATGTGCCATGACCAGGCCAGGGAGCAGCAGAACTATTGTCTTCTGTGATCCGGTAACACAGAACTAGCTTTGGGGTTGGCCATGTCAGGCAAGCAGCCAAAAACCAGGGACATCCTTGGGAACTGTTATTAGCTCTCCTAAATTCTGTACTTGGAAAATTGATATCTTTTAAACTGACTTCAGCCCATTACCTTTCTCTTCACCATTCTGTCTAAAATAACCTTACCTCTCTCTAGTTTTCATTTCTACCTGAACTTGGCGGCAGAGAAATCATCTCTATCTGAAATTCTAATTTATTTATTTGTATACAACTTTATCTTCTATTTACCCAATGAGAGTGAAAACACCACGACTGGAGCCTTTGTCTTTCTCACCTAGAATATTGCCTGGGATATTGTAAGTATCCAATAAGTGCCTGTTAGATGGATGCATCATTCTTTATTAAATTCTACCTTCTTCAATTCTGGAGAAATCATTTGAATGCTAATGCTGTCAATCTGACATATTACCCAATTCTCTGAGACAACATCTCCTGAAAATTTGGTAAGAATACCTTTCATGCCTTCAGCCAAGTTACACATATCTACTCTTCACCCAATTCTGTGCGTTTTATTAGAATATAGTGAGAGGGGCCAAGTACAGAGTCTTACCGTATATGTTACTTAATTCCTTTCAGAGTGACAATGCGCCTTAATCAGCACATCTTAGGAAAGGGCATTCTCATGCTATTACCTACGTGGGTGTATAATTTGGCCCATAAGTGTCAACCAAAAAACAAGTTGAAATATCTTTATAAAGATCAATGTGGCACAACGAGAAGGACCTGCGACGGAATACACAACTACGTACTGGGGGGCTTTGGGGACAAGAAGAAGAAGAAAAAAAAAGAAGATTGGCAACAGATGTTAGCCCAGGTGCCAATCTTAAAAAGAAAAAAGAAAAAAGATCAGTGTAAACTATACATATAACATTCCCCCGATTTCTCAGCCTAGAAAGCCTATCAAAAAGGAAAGGGACGTCCGTTGTTTCAGAGATCCCCACGGAGGTGGCTGGTGACCACTACTTTGTTTTTCTTATTTCACAAACATGGAAACCCTCTGAGGATCAGCACCGAGAGCACTAGTTTCCCCATTGTTTCTGGGACTCACCATCTTTGTGAAAATTGGTAATATGCTTCCTGTCCCCCCGTGTGAGTCCTCCTCTTCATCATTCCTAATGACTGGGGACAGCGGTTTCATAATCCCAATCCTTTAGCAACAGGGACGTAAACTGCTTAGACTTCCATCCGCGGGCAGCCATGCTCGTCCAGTCTGACCGACACATGACGCACCCAGGACCTGGGCGGCTCTGTTCTCTGCCTGACGGCTGATAGGTGCTCTACACAGGAGGCCACTCACACACCTTCTTTCTCATGCTCTCCAAACAGCTGCACCGCCTAACTCTAGAGGTCTTGTAGCCCCATGCAGCTGTTCAGCTCTTCCCACGTTTATTCTTTCAGATTATTGTTACTCTCTTTTTCAATTTTGCCATTTGGTTCTCTCTTCCTCTTTTCTACACAGCCAAGGTTATCAGTAAGTTCCCGAAGCAGACACACTAGTATCTTCTGACACGTCTCCCTTTTCTTCCTCTCCTAGATAAGTTATCATTGTCATGTCAGAATTTCCTCTTGGAAATCTTTCCTTAACTCTGAGTTCTCCTTTCCTGCTAGAGTTTCAATCTAGGTAAACGCAGCAAGGACCATTTCTCTTGTCTGCTACTGAGTCCTCAGTGTTAAATGCACTTCCTGGCGCACAGTAGGCACTCAGTAAACATTTGTTTGATGAATGAATAAACATTTTCGGTAAGGTAATTCCTTAGTTTGACTTCCCAAAGCTCAGGGCCACACCTGACTGTGTCCTTGTCTTCTTCCTCATCTATCAGTCTATTAGGGTTGGTAAACAGACACTTTCTTTTAGTATCACCATTAATTCTTCTTTACCAACCAGGATTTTGGTTTTGTGTTTTTAATAATTCAGATATACCTTAAACAGCAGAAATAGCAGTCCTCAACTTGGCTGTCACCATCTCCAGAGGTAGTACTTATTGATGCACAGTAAAGAAGATCCATGGATATAAATACAAGTTTATATTAAAATACGTATTCACATATTATATGACATATAATATGCATTAATTGATAAACCAGCATCACAATTATCTGAATGTAAAGTTTTATAAAAATTCTCCCACGTTTTCAACATTCAGAATTGTTGTCTTATTAGTAAGAACGCATATGGAAGTACCTCACTATACAAAAAATAACTTTAAAAAGAAAGTATTAGAACAGCAGAAAGGAGTTAATTAACTTTTTTCATGCCCATCTTTGATCTGATGCTAGCGACACCTAACTGATTTGAGAGGAACGTCTGACACGTATGAAAGGGGTATATTCAAAATGTGACCCAAATATTTACCTTTGTTGATATGAGAAATGAGTTGACTTATAATTCACTTCAACTGTGGGTGTCTATAAACATTTTCTACCTTAAAATACATTTACAGCAAACAACCAACAGAAAATAAAGTTGCTGAATTACAGATCTTGCAAGAAAATCAGCCAATTTATCTATTGTCTTGATTTTAGGGAGAGTTATTCAAGACATGTACACTTTCTTAAGAAACTATAAGACAAGGCATGTTAACAATCTTCATTGTCAGGAAGCTTCCTAAAATTTTGTCTGAATGCCTCATGCATCACTTTAAGCTCATTTCCTCTCATTGAACAGAGGGAAGACAGCTGGCCAGCACCTTCCATCTGCACTGCCCCCAGTCTTCTCCTAACTGTGTTACACAACACCCTTCTGAAATGGGAGGAGGACGTCAATTTGAAACAGGAGAGAAAACTCAAAGAAAAAAAAGAAAAATCTTGTGGGATTTCAAACTTAACTTTGAATGAGGCTATAGTTTAGGTCAAGGAATGGGCCAAAATACTGAAGTGCTGCCCCTTGAATAATTCAGACTAATTCTTAAATAGTATTACAGGGTCATAAAACACCAGGCCTGGAAATTAAAGATGTTTATGCCTCATCAGAAAGTCTTTGAATGTGACTCTGGCACACTGCCAACAAGGGCAGCTCTTTTGGGGGAAACCCTATGCCAAAGGGCAAAGAGGCAGCTGTGTTATTCAGCTCCCGGGAGCTTCCAGCTCGACACCCACACAGGCTCAATTATGAGCAAATTAAAGGGATCCAGGCTGAACACAGTAATTCTGGTAATTTAAATAAATAGAGGAAAGTCTACAATTAGTAGGAAAAGATTGATTTTCTGGAAAACCCAGAAAATGACACCCTAACCCCTTTGAATAAGCATAGTTACATCCAATTATTTAAAAATAAATGTTCTTTTATTCATCATTTTAACCATTCCTGATCTGACAGAAGTGTGGCCACATGCATGCCAGCAGAAGTATCCACAGAATACTGAGGCAGAATAGCCTCAAAAAAATCTATAATGGTTATGCAGGAATTAATGACATTGAGTAAAATTGCAATCAGAGTTTTATACCTACATTTTAGAGCACGTGGACAACGTGTTCCTCATTTCCACATTTTTCAAGTACAGAGAAAAATTTAGAGCCATTCAGAAAGAATCAAAGATTTAATACCAGGGAATCTATTAATATAACTCACTATATTAACAGAATAAAGAACAAAATACACACGATCATCCTGTGTAGACCCCTAAGATCACTTAATAAAATTCACATTCATTCCTGGTTAAACAAAGTGAGCAAATAAAAAACTTTTTAAGAAGCTAGGAATACAAGGAAACTTCTTTAACTGGATAAAAACATTCCTATCAGGAACCAACAGCAAACATAATGAATGGACATACACACAGTGGAAGCATTCCTATTTAATCTTTAAATTCACTTTGATGAGTTGATCTAAGTTTATGTGGGAGAATAAATGCATGCGAAGAACCTAAGTAATTTTACAAAAGAAGAAAGATTGCAGGAAGATTGTCCTATACATCATCAAAGAACAATGTAATAACATGATCATTTAAACAGGGTGATGCTGGCATGGGACAGGCATATACCAAAGAATATGTCTAGAAACTGACCTATGTAGGTAAGGGAAATTCAATGGGACTGCATTCCAAATTAAGGGGGAAAGGATATAAAAGTCAATAAATATTATCTATATGGGAGACAAATTTTCCCACCTCATACACCATAGATAAAAATGCATTATAGATCACTAAACATTAAAAAAACAAACAAGTACTTTAAAGTACTAAAAGTTAAAAATAAATGAGATAAGTATAATATCCAAAAGTCATGAAGGAAAAGATGGAAATATTTGACTATAAGACCAAAATTTTTTTTATAGTAAAGGATATCATAATCAAACGAAGAAGGCAAATAATAGATGGCAAGAAATTATTTGCAACATACATAATATCCTAAAGATGAAAGAGAAAAAGAATTAGCAAATGGAAATATTTTTGGCAAAGGCTGTGAATAGGCAAATCAGAATATAAAATTCAAATGGACCAAAAAAAATCACAAACCAAAAAAACCCCCAAATTGTCAATCAAGCTAAATTCAATCAAAAGGGGAAGAGCGAATTGTGAATCAAGATTCATTCACATAACATAACACTATACAACTCCTGTAAAGAAACACAACATGTGACAGAGACGCACGGACAGAGATGGAGCAGCAAAGAGGTGGAGGGTTTGCTAAAGGACTGCGGTGGCGGATGATTCTGACACCATGTTTGTGCCTGGGGGGCAGGGGAAGGAGATGAGACCAGAAGGCTTTATTTTCCACAATGAGAATTGTCTGTCTTTGGAAACGTAAGTGAAAATAAGTAAACGGAACCCACTCACATTTAAAATAATTCTAAGGTAATATGCAAGTTCAAATACCAGCTTAGACTCAGCAGCAAAAATGGTACAAAGACAAACAAGCAAAGCAGGTACTGCTGGGGCCTGGGAGCCTTGGAGACGCCCACGGCCGTCATCAAGGAGGAGCATCCAACACAAATGACACAGTGAAGGCGAGGTTGCAGCTTTTTTATTTTGAACCATATGAAACTGCTGTTTTTCTAGGTCAGAAAACAGTCAAACAGCACTAATTTGATATTCAACCTAAATACGTCAGGATTTTTTTTTTTTTTTCACTTTTGGAAGAATGGATCTTGACCCCGCTGAGAGTATTATTGCTGTGAGCACAGTTACCAACATTTTCAGCAAACACATTAATTCCTTACATTGGCCCAGTGCTATTTTTAGAAATCTCAAGGACTTACAATATTCTTTTCACCTAATCAAACAGGAAAGACGCTTCCAAATGTTTACCATTCTGGTGTCATCTGATTTTATTTGCTGAGAAAGTCAACGCATTTATTGAGCTCACTCGAGTGTTCTGGGGCAGGGGTTCAGAATGGTCCTAGAATGCTGGCCTTCAGAGCCCTCTGCAAGGTTGCTAGCTTCAAAGTGGTACTTCCTGGAAGGCACCAAACTGTGATGGTTACCATAAAATATTTTATTTTATTTTATTTATTTATTTATTTAAATTTTTTTTTTTAAGATTTTATTTTTTTCCTTTTTCTCCCCAAAGCCCCCCGGTACATAGTTGTATATTCTTCGTTGTGGGTCCTTCTAGCTGTGGCATGTGGGACGCTGCCTCAGTGTGGTTTGATGAGCAGTGCCATGTCCGCACCCAGGATTCGAACTGACGAAACACTGGGCCGCCTGCAGTGGAGTGTGCAAACTTAACCACTCGGCCACGGGGCCAGCCCCTACCATAAAATATTTTTACAGCACGTTTTCCTGCTTCTGCTGGATGGTGCATTTTAGCCAAGGCTTTTATTTTTCTTTCTTGGTGGGGAAGATTAGCCCTGAGCTAACATCTGTGTCAATCTTCCTCTATTTTGCATATGGGTCCCCGCCTCAGCATGGCTGACGAGTGGTGTAGCTCCATGCCCAGGATCCGAACCTGCAAACCTGGGCCGAGGAAGCAGAGTGCATGGACTTAACCACTACGCCACCAGGCTGGTCCCAGCTAAGGCTTGTACTTTGGCACTTTTGTCCAGAAGAAAACAGCTCATGGCCCCTGCTAATTACACACACTGAACAAACATCATTGTCATTGTTGTCACTTACGGTGTAAGCACAATAAATTGCAATGGGTGACTGGCACCTGTACATCTTCTGCAAGGGCTATTTCAATTTAAAAGAGAAAACTTCTCAAAAACAAAGTTTTCAGTAACAAAAAATACAAAAACAAATAATGCTTCTGGACATGACTTAGGTTTTATTTTTACAGATTTGATAATATTTTCTCTGGTAAATTAAAATGGGTGCTATTTTTTCTTTTGAAGAGATTTTTAAGAACCATACTACTGGCCACTTTTTTTTTTTAATTAAATGAGGAAAACAGTAATATATTTCTTCCCCCAAATTAAGGGCAGTTTTTATCCATCCATCTTCACAGAGAACTTGGGAAGACAGAACAGGAAATGTTTATCAAGCACTCAATAAAAATAAATTGCTCCTTAAATTACTAGTAATAACCTCTGTCATTGTCACACATGATACCTTCTGTTTGTCAAAAGTTCCCGGTGACAACACAGCCCTCTCTGACCAGGGCTCACCCCAGCCTCCTTGCCGGGGCTTTCTATCCATCGTTCACTATAGGTGATTACTGCGAATGTACCCCCCGATCTAGTAAACGTATAGAAAATAGAACCCATTTCTCGTTTCATCACGATTGGACATTTTTCTGAACTGCTGTAAATGAGCGAGAGGTAAGTGCTATTTATCAGACTGTGTCGTGGAGCCGCAGTTTGGATTATTCTACTTTCTTGCTGCTACTAATGAAATATGTCATACGCCCCACGGACAATGCTCAGAGAGCTTGGCCTCTGGGCGTCCAGGAAGCAGTGACTATCTTGCTGAGAGTCGGTTTGGCAGCCGCGCTCTCCTCTCATAATTCTCTCTCTCTGAGAGCCCATGGGGGCAGCAATGTTCTCGGGCATCTGGGATGTCCTCCCGGGCCACACGCTCCGGGGCCTGGACAACACAGTTTGCAGGGGCCCTGGCTCTGCTCGGGCAGCCAACAGTCATCCAGAAATTCCCTGAGGGGCTCAAACCTCAATGAGGTTGTTCAGGCACAGATCCAGGGTCCCCTGACATCCTCAACCTGGCAAACCAGGGACCCTGCTTCCCTCCAGTGTCACAGGATTTGGGGATGGGCATTTAAAGAGATGATCCTTTCTTGCCATGCCTATCCATCGCACACAGAGATGGGAAGCCCTGTGCAAGAGGATGCATTTAACTACATTATCTTCTCAGGCCCTGCAACAGTTCGTACATATAGAAGAAATGGAAAGGCACAGGACGAAGCGAGGGTTCGGATACAAAGGCAGGTGAGCTAAAGGTTGATGGCATTCAGATCCTCCGGAAGGAATGATGGTTTTTCTGACCTATATGGACCACTTTACAAAAATAAGTCATTTATCTCTCTTTTAAAAAGGGGTAATTACGATTAAATGTGCAAGAGGAGACAGGAAGATAGGAGGACCGAATCCCCTCCTCCAGGCTTCAGCTGACCTTGCCCCTGAGGTTGGAGTGGAGAAGACAAAGGCAGGACATTCAGGAAGACAGATGGGCTGAGGCTGGAGAGCTGACCCGGGTGTCACCCCACCCGCACTTACCCAGGTCCATGCTCTTCGAGGCTTTCAGATTCAGCGATTCGGGCTGCCTGGCTGGTGTCACCAATCTGAAGTTGATGTGCTGATCCGGAAAACCTACTGCCGAGTCCACTCCAGCGCTGTGGAAAGAAGCCATACGCCGTAGTTAGGGTTAGAACAAAATCTTTTTTCTTTTTAAAGGAAGCAGTTCTCATTTTGAACAGAGCCTCTCACCCCTCCCTCTGCAGGTCCCACCCGTGCATTTTCACCCAGTTCTTGAATCTTAGGCTTCTTTTAGGAGATGTAGCAACTCTCTTTTCATGTATTTTATCACATTCTACAATTTAAGTAAAATATTCTCTGGATAATATTGTGTTTTCCTCTCCACTGACTTCTGCTAATTGGGATCCTGCTGTCTCACGTGTAACTTTCAGCGGGAAGGCGACTCTAACAGCACTGGCCCTTCCAAGGATGTCACTAGATACTGGCAGAGCCTCAAAGAGGGTTAGGGCGTTTCTGCAGGATGAGCATGCCCTTCCTTCAAAAACAAGTGAAAGGGGAGCATCCTTCAGAGAACACCATCCTGTGAGTGACTGGCGGCTGCAGGAGTTTGGTTTTCTACTTTATTTCGGTCTATTTTCTAAAACTCATGTCAATGCTCAGCAAATAGTCGGCTCGTCAATAATACCAAAAGGAACTAACAGGAAAAGCACAGCTGACAATGGAGACACCAGATACATCAAATATCCATTACAGGCTTTCCAGCACTTGTAGTCAAGCTCAGAGAACTCTACCTCTACTGAATATTTCATTTCTGTTGCTTGAGGATGGAGGGAATTCTATAAGGGAATTAGAGAAAATGCCTGATTTCTTGATCTAGGAATAAATTGTATTTATATACTTTTTATAAATTAAATTACAGCCACTTTCTCCCCTGGTACTCTCGTATGTTTACAAAGCAAGTACGGTAGCTCATTTCAGCATAGCTTTCTCCGAATCTTAAATCCAGTGAAACTCAAGTCAAGTATCCTCAGTAAATCTGAAAGTACTGAGCTTGAGTTTTTCAAACAGTTGGGATTTGACACTTTAAACAATAAAACAACAAGAAAAATTGTTATGAGTGAGCATCCTAAAATGCACAGGGGACCTTGATTTCTTAACCAAATATACCAAAAGTTTAATCTTTGCTTGAAACTCACTAGTCATTGCATATTCAATATCGCCTTGCAGCAATATTACAATTAACACGCAGCAATAATACTGCTGAGTGAACGCATAAAGCTGCATTCTTGTCCTGCAGCGGGTGGGTTAGGACGTACCTGGGACAGGCAGCAGAGCACAGCGCTCCGGAGCACAGACGCCAGAGCAGGTCTGCCTGCTTCTACATCCTGGCGCCGCTGCTGTGGAGCTGTGGGACCTGGGCAAGTTACGGAGCCTCTCTGTGCTTCCATTTCCTTACAAATAAAATGGGTATAATTACAGTCCCTACCTCAGAGGGTTGTTAAGAGACAAAACGAGTTGAGACTCACACAGTAAGGGGAGGCATGTCTGGCATAGAGTAAGTGCTATAGAAGCATTTAGGAAACAAAGAAGCAGATAAACAAATAGACCTGCTTTTGCCTTCCAAATTACCCTAAGTTTCTGAGCTTTTCAAATTATCCATGCTTTTTACCATTTCTTTGCCTTCCCTGTTTTTGTCAGACTCTCAGAAGGCCTGTGACTAAGAGCCTCCTCTCCTTCTATTTAGAAGGGTAGGGTTGCATGGTGGTTAGGGCCCTGGACCGGAGAGCAAGACGCCAGGGTACATGGCCTCAGTTTATCCATGCATAAAATGGATAATGAGAGAATTTACTTTATAAAAGTTGTTGTGAGGCTTAAACAAATTAAGATACGTTAAATACTGACAATAGTGCTAGACACGAAAAAAAAGCCCAATAAAAGTGAGCTATTAATCCATTTCTTTATTTCTCTAGGTTCTGGTGGTCTTTGAACGAGGGTCTGTGGCATTCTCCAGCAAAGAAAGTGTATATGTTTTCACAAAAATTTCTCAAGAAGTTTAAATCTACACTTTAGAATTAGGAGCTCTTTTTGGCTTCTTTCTTGGTGTCTGGCTACATTCTCAAGATGTAAAGGCACTGACATATAAAACGTATTAGATGTGGTCTCCAGTGATGATAAAATACGCTGATTGTAAACAAAAATCCTTGACCCACTAGCGCTATTGACCCTGGCCTGGCATAATAGCACTTCTCTCATTGTTTCAGCCCATTTTAAAGACAAATTCTGTAATGCGACTGTGAACACAAGCTTTGCCTGAGCTTTGATGTTTCAGAAGCACTTGTCTTTAAATGTGTCATTCGACCTTTATTTGCACTTTGTTTTTCATCCTTTGATCTCTTGTGATGATGTGGCTTTAGTGTCAGAAAACTCATGGCCTTCGTAGAATCAGAGAAATTAAGAGCCGGAAGGTGGTAAAGGCCACCTCATCTGACTCTTCATCTTGCAGATAAGATGCTGAGGCCCAAGGAGGAGGTTGATGTTCTAAGGTCACACAGCTGGCCAGCAGCAACGCCAGGAGCAAAGCTGTGCTTCCTTGAACGTTCCCAGAGCCACAAAGGCCATGGCTAGAATGGCGGTCAGCCTGGGACACGGGTTGCTGTTGATCCCGAACCCACAGAAATCCAGCCTTCCCCTTTGACTACAGATCTGCTCACGCTCTCTTATGTAGCTCTCATTTTAGGTTAAGGTTTTGTTTCAACAGAGTGGTCCCTATCATGAAATAAAAGAAAACCAAAGAGTTAATGAAAACAGATGCCATAGGTTATAATGAGCACCTTTAGGGAGGAGGTTAGGACCAACATGAATATTCCTCTTTAAAACACAGATCACACTGCATTTAAAGCGCTGTGCTCAAGGCAGTCTGTGGGAATCTAGCCAACTGAGTAAGGTGCTGGTTAACCCACTTCATTGTCTTAGATTACTTTATCAAACCAGGCATTCACTGACAAATTAAGAATAAGAACTCAAATTTTCCGAGACACTGGGAGAAAACCATTCCCACTCCCATTTAAAAATAACAAGGTGGTTGGGGCCGACCCCGTGGCCCAGTGGTTAAGTTCGTGTGCTCTGCTTCGGAGGTCCAGGATTTTGCCAGTTCGAATCCTGGGTGCGGACATGGCACTGCTCATCAGGCCACGCTGAGGTGGCGTCCCACATGCCACAACTGGAAGGACCCACAACTAAAAATACACAACTATGTACCGGGGGGCTTTAGGGAGAAAAAGGAAAAATAAAATCTTAAAAAAAAAAAATAAGGTGGCAATGCTACTTGATGCAATAACATCAAGTAAGGATCAGACTAAATAAAGGGAATCTTTTTATACAGATGTTGAGCTACAAGTAAGGATAGTCAAAAAAATGAAAAGCTGCTTTGTACGTATGAATAACAAATATGCCCTGGTATATGTATACCTGAACATGCCCATTGAATTGATCCCAGTGATATACACATCTGTTACCATAGTTTTGAACACATTCAATAAAAGAACGCCTCCTGCCATGGTACAAAATGGCTGATTCCAGATTGGCAGGTGTTTAAGGAGGGAAGTAAGTGGAACATGAGACACGATTAGAGCCAGTGTGAGCACACAGTGACTTACACAGTGAGGGTAGTATTGAATTCACTGATGTGAAAATATTTTAGACATGTAAGTTAGACTAGTGAAACAGTTTGTAATTTTATGCTACATATTCAAAAATTTTGGAGTGAGAGGGTGACGCCATGGTTAACTATAAAATATGACATTTTCATTTGAAGGAAGTTAGCACGTGCTCGGCTGAGCGGCTGCAGTGGAGGTCGTGGGAAGCTGGAAGTTGACAGAAGGCCAAAGACACGTCTTAGACAAAGGCCATGTTTTCAGCATGAGCAACCAGGGAATCTATCAAATGGAAACGATACTCAATGTCAAATTATGCCACCTAATGAATAAATAAGGGGAGCATGAAACAGATGCCAGTGTCCAGAGTGTGGCGACAAATCAGGAATGTGAAGGACACAGAAGACCCAGCCACGGATGTTCAAGGAGAACTGTCTGAAATAAAGAGGCGGGGTAAGAAGAGTGTGAGGGGAAAGCCTAAAAAACATTAAGTCTCAAGTCTCAGGTGTCCAAGGACAGACTTCCACAACTGGTTATTATGACTGAGAGTAGATGCAGGGCATGAGGGAGAGAGAGAGACAGACGGACAGACACAGAGCTGAGAGAGACCCAAGAGGGAGGGAAAATATGAACAGGTAGGGAATAACCAAGCATTGGCTAAGCTGTTAATAAAATTCAACGTATTCTGTCTGCTGACTGATCTGCCTTTAACTCTCTCTGAGATATCACAGAAGAAAATATATTTCCTTTATGTTTATTTTTTATTTAGACACATAGGCGCTAAACTTTTGTCTAATAATCGTTGACATAATAGTACAAATAAGTTCACTAAATTCCTGATTTCCCTTGGGTGCGAAGAGCAGCGTTTTCCACTCCTCAGGCAGCAGCCGCTTTCTGTCCCAAAGCCTGGCTCCGTCCCTAAAGCACCACTTTCCCCTTTGAGAGGGCTTTCACCCTTTTCTTGAAAGACGGGACGGCCCTTTGCTAGCCCTCCTGGCTCCCTTCCAACCTTTCCTCCACCCTGAGCTTCACACCAACCTCGCTGCTGCTGGTCACCTAGGCAACGCAGCAGCCTGCAGGACTGTGCTGGTCAGGGGATCCCAGGAGGGGGAGTTTCAAAGCTTTAGATTTCTTCCTTCCATCTTGAAAATGTCTTTGGCTCTGTCCCCTCCTCTCCAGCCCTGCTGCTTCTCCCGTCATTCAAGCCCTTCTCTCCTCTTGCCAGTCCCCAGACTCCTCCCCTTGTCCATGTCTCCCCCATCCACTCAGCCTCCACAACTCTAGTCACTCAACCTGACATTTTCACTCCTAGGCTTGAAGCCCTTCCATGCTTCTCTATTCTTCTCTGCAGAAGCATCACAGAGGCATCACAGAGCATGGCAGACAACGACAATGTGGGGTGAGGAATTGGTGGGAAGGACGTCTACCGGCTATAGATTGGAGGTTCCACCCACCCCTCCTTGGACTTCCGACACCTGTCTCAAGTCCAGGTTGTTACCTGTGCTTCTGACCAACTGGCTGTAAATCAGAAATTCCCAAGACCCCCTCCTCGGGTTTGACAATTTGCTAGAGTGGCTCACAGAACTCAGAGAAACATGTTACTAGAAAGGATACAACTCAGGAACAGGCAGGTGTAAAGCTACACAGGGCAGGGGATGTGGGCAGGGGTGTGCCACTCGCCCCACATCTCCACATGTTCACCAACCTGGAAGCTCTCTGAACCCCGTCCTTCTGGGTTTCATGGAGGCTTCCTTACACAGGCATCACTGATTAACTCATTGGTCATTAGCAAT